>NC_086444.1:687819557-689144057 GCF_028390025.1 Pseudophryne corroboree
CACCGGCGAGTTCCAGAGAGGAGTGTGGGAGCGTAAACCTCCGCAAATGCACCAACACAGAATACAAAATAAAGCGGCCTAGGCCGCAGCACGCGGCAGAGCCGCCACTCACGAAAACCACACGAGATCCTCTAGCGACTGTTGCGGGTAAATGAGGACTGGAAGACTCCTTGGGAAGAGATGACAACACTAAGATTCAGGAACTCTGAGGACAGGAATGACCGGACACAGCAGAACTGGAACAGACGTCAGCAAACCAAAGCAGCATGCAGGAAGCTATTACCGGCGTCTGTGTGAAGCACTGAGAAGGTATTTAGCAGGGAGTCCTTCAATCAGAAGTTCAGAGCCTGATTAGCACAATGCCGTGCAGCTGCCTTGCTGCACGACCAGAAGACAAGTGTGTGTGTGTAGTTCACTTGATTGACCCTGCAAGGGGAGCGCAGTCCGTCCGTGGCGTCCCCGTTGCTAGGGTCCAGGCAGCTCAGCGCGCCCGGCGTCCTAGCGTTGCTAGGGAGCCGGCGGCTAGCACGCTCGGCGTCCCTAGTTGCTAGGCGCCGGGCCGCGAGGACATCGCGGACCACGGCGCCTAACACCTGTGTGTTCTCTTCCTCTCCTACCTCACACTGGAACTGGCCGCCCAGAGAACGAGAGGGCAGCGGCTGACATCAGAGAGGGTGCAGCAATCTGTGTGGGCAGAGCCCCTCACAGCAAGGTGTCCTCATGCTGTGCCCCGTGTAATCACTGTGATCCATACAGACTCTCACCCTGGTATGCTCTCTATTATTTATTTTTTTACACTGCGGCATGCTCGAGGGAAGGGAGCAGGCACCACCCCACCGCCACTACTCCTCCGCCAGCATCACTGCCGAGCCGGTCAGTGTTCCGGCGGCAATGAGCAGTAGGCTACCACCAGCAACAACAGTCAGGAAGCTGTTACTCCTGGCAGCAGTAGCGTCAAGCTGCAATTCAGCCAGCGGCACGATGATCCGGGAGACAGTGGCAGCACAGGGAAGCAGTACCCCCTCCAATCGCAGCACCAACTAGGAGACTGAGGCAGCAACCTGCCCCCAGCAGCAGCACCACCCTGATGATAGGTAAGATGCATTTTGGTGTCACAAGAAGGTTGCCGGAGTAGTGGCTGGCTGTGGTCACACCCCGGGGAAAAGTGATAGTGATTTCAGTGTTCCCTTGCGCGGGGATTGGATGTGTAGATGTATGGAGGCTATGTATATATAGATGTGAGCGGCAGTGTGCGGATGTATGAGAGCGGCAGTGTGCGGATGTATGAGAGCGGCAATGTACGGCTGTATAACTGCGTCGGTGTGCGGCTGTATGAGTGCGATGGTGTGCGGCTGTATGCGTGCGGCGGTGTGCTGCTGTAAGAGTGCGGCAGTGTGCGGCTGTAAGAGCACGGCTGTAAGAGTGCGGCTGTAAGAGTGCGGGGTTGTACGGATGTATGAGAGCGGGGTTGTACGGATGTATGAGAGCGGCAGTGTATGGATGTATGAGAGCAACAGTGTACAGTTGTGTGAGAGCGGCAGTGTGCGGATGTATGAGAGTGGCGGTGTACGGATGTATGAGAGCGGCAGTGTATGGATTGCAGCATCATAGGGAGGGATGTCGGAATGCTGTTATAGGGTTCCTAATACAAAATGCCACGTTGGGCTTGATGGGCAGGTAGTGCGGCAAGCACACCCAAATTGGCATCTGACGTCGCCTGCAGTCCACACTGTTGTGAGGAGTCAGAGTTAATTTTGACTGTGTAGTGTACTCACAGAGGACCTACCGCCCGTCCCCTCCTCGCATCTGAGCAGCAGGTCAGGCTCTTATTTTCTTTTTAATCAGGAGAGGCCGAGTGAACTGTGAGCAGGGGGGCAGAGCTACATGGGACCCAGAGGGGCTGCTGTGCTGTCAGAGAGGGAGAGGAAGAGAGAGATGACGCTACTGCAGATCCCCAGCTGATTGTGAGGTGCCGGGTTGAAGGGTGATGTGATCACCCTTCTCCCTCGCTGCCGCTGGGGACCACATCTAGGCTTCCTCCATCGAGGGCATGCGGCGCAGCAGTGGGCAGCGTGTAATGAGTTTGTCTGACTCATTATACTGCTGCCTGTTGTGGACACCTCCGTCCGTACGGACTGGTGTACATGCCCAGCACAGAGGTGACAGTGTTGGTGGAAGTGCTGCCCAGTTCTGACCCTGCAGGCCTCCCTGATCTGACTGCGGCCGCTGCTACTGCTGCGGCCCGAAACCCCTGCCGGTCCCCTCCATAGACTTCTGCCTGTCCAGCGCTGAGGTACTAGGGGTATCCCAGCTGCGGGAAGGGTATGTCTCTGGCTTTCTCTCTGGCAGGGGAAGGTGACAGCGGCGGAGGAAGTGTTGCCCACCTCAGACACTGCAGGCCTCCCCGATCCAGCTGCGGCCACAGCTGATGCTGCCAGAACCCCCTGCTGGTCTCCTTTGTTGACTGCCGCATGGCCAGTGCTGAAGTACTGGGGGTAGGCCAGCTACGGGAAGAGTGTCTCTGCCTCGGGCTCTCTCTCTCTGTCAGGGGAAGGAAGGGCTGATTCTCTGGCACAACAGGGAGGGCTAGGCTGCAGGAACACAGCACTGGAAGAAACAGGAGGCCGAACTCATGACCAAAAAGTGAGCAGTGCAGTGATCAGCCCCCTAGTCTTTCCCTCTCTCTGGGTGCAGAGCTGTATTCTACAGAGAGAGCTGGGATGGGAAGAAGGGGAACGGCACCTGACACACACATACACGTGCGGCACCTGACACACACATACACGCGCAACACCTGACACACACACATACACGTGCGGCACTCTGACACACACACACGTAGCATCAGACACAATAAAATAAACATGCAGCACCTGACCCACACATACACGCGCAACACCTGACACACACACATACACGTGCGGCACCTGACACACACACACACGTAGCATCAGACACAATAAAATAAACATGCAGCACCTGACCCACACATACACGCGCAACACCTGACACACACACATACACGTGCGGCACCTGACACACACACACGTAGCATCAGACACAATAAAATAAACATGCAGCACCTGACCCACACATACACGCGCAACACCTGACACACACACATATACACGTGCGGCACCTGACACACACACGTACCATCAGACACAATAAAATAAACACGCAGCACCTGACACATGCATATACACGCAGCACCTGACACATGCATATACACGCAGCACCTGACACATGCATATACACGCAGCACCTGACACATGCATATACACGCAGCACCTGACACATGCATATACACGCAGCACCTGACACATACATATACACGCACACCATCAGACACACACATACACACGCAGTGCCTTACTCACACACACATAGACACGTGCAGCACCTGAGGCACACACATGTACACGCGCAGCACCTGACGCACACTCATGTACACGCGCAGCACCTAATGCACACTCATGTACACGCGCAGCACCTGACGCACACTCATGTACACGCGCATCACCTGACACAGACATACGTATTCATGCACAGCACCAGACATACACTTGTACACACGCGGAGCACCTGATACTCACACACATATACACCCGCAACACCTGACACACACACACACACACACACACACACACACACACACGTGCGGCAGCTGACGCATACACACGCACCATCAGACACACTCATATATACACGCAGCACCTGACACACACATACACACTGGAGCTGACACACATACACAGGCAGCACCTGACACACACACACACATATACACGCGCAGCACCTGACACCACGCACTCACACGTACAAGCAATGCATTTCACGCCTACCTCCAGCCTCAGTTACAGGCTGCTGCCGCCTACCCCCCTCCCTGCATCAGCTGCAAAGGCAGCAAAATATTTTGACCAAAGTCTAAAGGCCCGTACACATTAAACGATGTCGCTCTGTGAGCTACATCGTCTAATGTTTCCCCTCCCGGGCCGGCCGGCGGCCGACTGTACACACTGAGCGATATGACCGCTCATATCGCTCAGTGACGTCACGCCCCCGCCAGCCCTGCATGAAGGTCGTGGACGACAGTCCACATCCTTCCTGCATGCCCTACCGACAGCGAAGATTGTTGCCGACCCGCGGGGCCGCGCATCGTTTGTCGCTGGCTGCATACACACTTAACGATAAAATGAGCGACGTCGCTCATTAAATCGTTAAGTGTGTACGGACCTTAAACAATTTGGTTTGGTTAATAAAATAATTTTGCACAGAACAGTGATGTTATACGAACATTTTCATTAAACATTTAAAAAATCAAATGTTTATTCTTACAGTGAAATTTTACATTTCTGAATAAAAAAAATAAATTTAAAAAAAGCGATGAAATTCCATAGACAAAAAACCTTACGGTTTCACATGTCCCATTAAGGCTTCTTAGACATGATCGAAATTTCAGAAACCTGTTGTAACTCTTCCACTCAAACTCCAAAAAGCAATGAAATTCCGATCATTAAGGCTGACGCCTTAATGGACGTGTTCCTTGCGTAATACAGATATGGTATGCCATCACAGCCTGTGGGTAAGTGCAGATTCAGCACTCTCACAGAGTGAGATTGCTGTCACTCACACAATGGTGGAGCTGCTAATTCACAGATTTGTGTGCTCATTGGAATACACACATGCAGTCTATGCAACTGAAGGTCTGAGCGGAAGACAAAGCTGCTCAGATGAGGTAAGAGTGTTGTTGATTGGAGGGAGGAGAGCGGTGTGGATTGGGGAACAGAAGTGTGTGGATAGAGGGAACACTAAGCAGCACTAATGGGGGGGACAGAGAAACACAGGGGGTAATTCAGACCGCAGCAGCAGCGATTGCAGTCTGAATTAGTTTGTGAGGTGTGCACGTGCAATGGCCGCACTGCGCGTGCGTACCCCAGGAGCCCAGTGAGATGCTATCACCCTGCCTGATTGATAGGCAGAGGTGGTTGCGGGGAAGGAGGGGGGCGTGCAAACAGCGTTAGAATGCCATTGGCAGGGCATGGTCTGCACAACGGAGGCGTTTCCGGACCACTGGGGGGTGGGCTGTGGCGGTTATCCCCCTGCCAAGAGCGCAGGATCCACTAAATTTACCTTCAGGATGTCAGCTACATGAATAGGGTAAGAGTGGTGTGGATAGGGGGTAGATTAAGCAGCAAGTATGGGAAGGGAGACAGAGCGGTGCAGATGGGGGAAATGGTGCAGATGGGTTGAAAACACTGGCATGGATGGGTAGAAAACTGGTGCAGATGGGAGAGAAGACAGTGTGCCATGTACTGGAGGAGGCAGAGTGACGTTGACAAAGGAAACACTGAGCAGCACAGAGAGAAGGAAACGGTGGTACAGACAATGCACAGGTGGGGAAAGACAGATGGTACAGATAAGTTAGTACAGACTAGCACAGATGGGAGAACACAGCAGTAGGGATTGGGGAAGACCGGGCAGCATGGGGGTGTATAGGGGAAGTAAGTGTAGATGCATAGACCGTAGATGGGGTATTATAGTTTAGCAATTAACCAAGATGTTTGAGGGAGCTAAATGTGTATACTAAGTGAGATGGATGTATGGAGTTAGAAGGATGTTGTAACAAGGTGGCTTTGTTGTGTTGACTGAATGGGATGGTTGTGGGCACTGTGTGGGATGGGAGCACCACAAAACTGCTCAGACCTTCAGTTGCATAGACTGCATGTGTGTATTCCAATGAGCACACAAATCTGTGAATTAGCAGCTCCACCATTGTGTGAGTGACAGCAATCTCACTCTGTGAGAGTGCTGAATCTGCACTTACCCACAGGCTGTGATGGCATACCATATCTGTATTGCGCAAGGAACACGTCCATTAAGGCGTCAGCCTTAATGATCGGAATTTCATTGCTTTTTGGAGTTTGAGTGGAAGAGTTACAAAAGGTTTCTGAAATTTCGATCATGTCTAAGAAGCCTTAATGGGACATGTGAAACCGTAAGGTTTTTTGTCTATGGAATATATATATATATATATCACAAACATATATGATTCATACATATATCACACACACATACATGATACATACATGAGAAAGACCTGGGATGGTGATGAGGCCAGGGCCCCCTGCTGATGTTGCGTTGAGGAAGGCAGTGTTCCAGGGCGGATGCCAGTCGGGGAGAGCGCCGCGCAGCCCGGGAAAAATACTGCTGAGGAGCTACATCTGGAAGAGCCCCTGGGAGGGAGAGTGCCACATGCCCCATCCTGCGCGGCAGACTCTGCAGGCCTGCACATGGGAAGGGAGGTCTCTGGCCACACATACTCACCCTTCTGCTGAAGCCCCGCTGCTGTCCCCATCAGCGATCTCCAGCGGGGAGCGGGGCCAGGATGAACCTCAACCTGTGAGAACTATCTTCATGATCAAGAGATCTCATATGCAAGATAAGTATGTGTTGGGATAGGGCTGGGGAGGGCGGCTGCTCGGGCACACCCCCGTCAAGTTAAGGAGATTTAACTGAGGAAGCACAAGGGAACTCTCGTCTGGGGACAACAACTGCAGGGAGACCACATCTTTTCAGATGAACATGGGAGGGCGGAAGGCTGCCTAATACTGAAGCACCCTCAGACATTAAACCATATGCAACTAGAAGACTATTACAAGTAAAACCAATAATTGAAATCTGTAACCAAACCCCCCCCACCTCAAATGCCAGGCAATAAATTACCTTAAAAACAACAACCAGGCATTCCACAAAGATTAAACTGGGTCTATATCATTCAAAACTTTAAAAAAGTACTTACTATGCAATAATGTTTCAATTTGCATTACCCAGCAGAATTAGCTTTGCATATATAGATATAGTGCAGCAGAATATATTGGTGGTTGTAGTCAATTGTAATTACTCAGCAGAATTAGCTTTGCATATATAGATATAGTGCAGCAGAATATATTGGTGGTTGTAGTAAATTGTAATTACCCAGCAGCAGCTCTACTGCACTCAACATCACCAGTGCTCACAATATATATAATGCTATATACTATGCCATAGTGGTGCTTACTATATAACACCTCCTACTGCGTTCCCCCTGGCAATGAGCATGACACCCAGAGAGTGAAACCCCTGGCAATGAGCATGACACCCAGCACGTGAAACTCTTGGCGTTGAGCAGTTTTTGTAAAAGTATTTAGAAGCTTTACTGTAGGGCATAGTGTATCACAGATATTGTGGTGTGTGACATAATATGTTCCAAAGGGCATTAATGTGTGGGGCTTAACATGGTGGAAATTACTGTACTTTTTTCCCTGTGGTGGCCGAGGTCTGTTGGTGCAGGGTCAAGAACTAGGGTGTAAGGTAGTCTTTGCCTGCAAGGCTACGCTCATTTTATGGAGACCATACCCATACATTTAAGTGTGGCATATACCTGCGCTTGCTCGCGGGGTGAGAACATCTCCCTAATTGAATTCAGCGATATGAATAGAGGTTGTGCAGCAGCCACAGAAAGGGTTAATCTCTGCAGCTTGTCACTAAATTACATTGTTGCAATTTTAGCTGGGAGCTGCAATAATTACTCTAATACATAACACAGCCAACACTTCTATATTCACACAATATACTGCATGGTGAATATAGAAGTGGTGCTTGCTAAACAGCACCTCCTACTGCATTCCACATCACCGCTGGTCACACTCATATCAGGCCCATAATGCTGTATACTATGCCATAGTGGTGCTTACTATATAACACCAGGTGCTGTGCAGTGGTCAAAACACACTAACTGGTCCCATGCTGTTGTTGAACTAAAGGCCTATACACACGATGAGATTCGGTCTATGCTAATAGGTTTAAAAAGGTTACATAAAAGCTACTTTATGTATTTATTCATTAAAGTTTTTAAGTTGTATTTTACAACCATACAATGATATGATATATAATGTATCGTATAATCATTACATAATGTTGATGGCATTGAATTGTCTCTGCCTTGACTAGTGGCAGCAGCTTCAGCACTAGGTGGAAGTGGATCTTGATCTTTCCCTATTTCTCTAACGTCCTAGTGGATGCTGGGGACTCCGTCAGGACCATGGGGAATAGCGGCTCCGCAGGAGACAGGGCACAAAAGCAAGCTTTTAGGATCACATGGTGTGTACTGGCTCCTCCCCCCATGACCCTCCTCCAAGCCTCAGTTAGGTTTTTGTGCCCGGCCGAGAAGGGTGCAATCTAGGTGGCTCTCTTAAAGAGTTGCTTAGAAAAAGTTTTTAGGTTCTTTATTTTCAGTGAGTCCTGCTGGCAACAGGCTCACTGCATCAAGGGACTTAGGGGAGAGATTTTCAACTCACCTGCGTGCAGGATGGATTGGATTCTTAGGCTACTGGACATAGCTCCAGAGGGAGTCGGAACACAGGGCTCGCCCTGGGGTTCGTCCCGGAGCCGCGCCGCCGACCCCCCTTGCAGATGCTGAAGATGAAGAGGTCCGGAACCAGGCGGCAGAAGACTCTCAGTCTTCATCAGGTAGCGCACAGCACTGCAGCTGTGCGCCATTGTTGTCAGCACACTTCACACAGCGGTCACGGAGGGTGCAGGGCGCTGGGGGGGGGGCGCCCTGGGCAGCAATGTATAATACCTGTATGGCGAAAAATACATCACATATAGCCCTTGAGGCTATATGGATGTATTTAACCCCTGCCAGATATCTAAAACTCCGGAGAAGAAGCCTGCCGAAAAGGGGGCGGGGCCTATTCTCCTCAGCACACAGCGCCATTTTCCCTCACAGAAAGGCTGGTGGGAAGGCTCCCATGATCTCCCCTGCACTGCACTACAGAAACAGGGTTAAAACAGAGAGGGGGGGCACTGATTTGGCGATATGTATATATATTAAAATGCTATAAAAGGAACACTTATATAAAGGTTGTCCCTGGATAATTATAGCGTTTTGGTGTGTGCTGGCAAACTCTCCCTCTGTCTCCCCAAAGGGCTAGTGGGTCCTGTCCTCTATCAGAGCATTCCCTATGTGTGTGCTGTATGTCGGTACGTGTGTGTCGACATGTATGAGGAAAATATTGGTGAGGAGGCGGAGCAAATTGCCTGTAATGGTGATGTCACTCTCTAGGGAGTCGACACCGGAATGGATGGCTTATTTATGGAAATTACGTGACAATGTCAACACGCTGCAAGCCGGTTGACGACATGAGAGGGCCGGCGAACAAATTAGTATCTGTCCAGGCGTCTCAAACACCGTCAGGGGCTGTAAAATGCCCATTTACCTCAGTCGGTCGACACAGACCCAGACACGGACACTGATTTCAGTGTCGACGGTGAAGAAACAAACGTATTTTCTTTTAGGGCCACACGTTAAGGGCAATGAAGGAGGTGTTACATATTTCTGATACTCCAAGTACCACAAAAAAGGGTATTATGTGTGAGGTGAAAAAACTACCTGTAGTTTTTCCTGAATCAGATAAATTAAATGAAGTGTGTGATGCGTGGGTTTCCCCCGATAGAAAATTATTGGCGGTATACCCTTTCCCGCCAGAAGTTAAGGCGCGGTGGGAAACACCCCTCAGGGTGGATAAGGCGCTCACACGCTTATCAGAACAAGGGGCGGTACCATCTACGGATAGGGCCGTACTTAAGGAGCCAGCTGATAGGAGGCTGAAAAATATCCTAAAAAGTATACACACACATGCTGGTGTTATACTGCGACCAGCGATCGCCTCAGCCTGGATGTGCAGAGCTGAGGTGGCTTGGTCGGATTCCCTGACTAAAAATATTGATACCTTTGACAGGGACAGTATTTTATTGACTATAGAGCATTTAAAGGATGCATTTCTATATATGCGAGATGCGCAGAGGGATATTTGCACTCTGGCATCAAGAGTAAATGCGATGTCCATATCTGCAAGAAGATGTTTATGGACACGACAGTGGTCAGGTGATGCAGATTCCAAACGGCACAAAGATGTATTGCCGTATAAAGGGGAGGAGTTATTTGGGGTCGGTCCATGGGACCTGGTGGCCAGGGCAACTGCTGGAAAATCCACCGTTTTTTACCCTAAGTCACATCTCTGCAGAAAAAGACACCGTCTTTTCAGCCTCAGTCCTTTCGTCCCTATAAGAGTCATATCTGCCCAGGGATAGAGGAAAGGGAAGAAGACTGCAGCAGGCAGCCCATTCCCAGGAACAGAAGCCCTCCACCGCTTCTACCAAGTTCTCAGCATGACGCTGGGACCGTACAGGACCCCTGGATCCTACAAGTAGTATCCAAGGGGTACAGATTGGAATGTCGAGAGGTTTCCCCCCTCGCAGGTTCCTGTAGTCTGCTGTACCAATGTCTCCCTCCGACAGGGAGGCAGTATTGAAAACAATTCACAAGCTGTATTCCCAGCAGGTGATAATAAAATTACCCCTCCGACAACAAGGAAAGGGGTATTACTCCACACTATATGGTGGTACTGAAGGCTAGGTGAGACCTATTCTAAATCTGAAAAATTTGAACACTTGCAAGGGTTCAAATCCAGATGGAGTCACTCAGAGCAGTGATAGCAAAGAACAAGGGGACTATATGGTGTCCCGGGACATCAGGGATGCTTACCTCCATGTCCCAAAATTTGCCTTTTCTCACCAAGGGTACCTCAGGTTCGTGGTACAGAACTGTCACTATCAGTTTCAAGACGATGCCGTTGGATTGTCCAAGGCACCCCGGGTCCTTACCAAGGTAATGACCGAAAGGAGGATTCGTCTTCAAAGAAAATGGACGACCTCCTGATAAGAACAAGGTCCAGAGAACAGTTGGAGGTCGGAGTAGCACTATCTCAAGTAGTTCTACGACAGCACGGGTGGATTCTAAATATTCCAAAACCGCAGTTGTTCCGACGACACGTCTGCTGGTCCTAGGGATGATTCTGGACACAGTCCAGGAAAAGGTGTTTCTCCCAGAGGAGAAAGCCAGGGAGTTATCCGAGCTAATCGGGATCCTCCTAAAACCAGGAAAAGTGTCAGTGCATCATTGCACAAGAGTCCTGGTAAAAATGGTGGCTTATTACGAAGCGCTTCCATTCGGCAGATTTCACGCAAGAACTCTTCAGTGGGATCTGCTGGACAAATGGTCCGGATCGCATCTTCAGATGCATCAGCGGATAACCCTATATCCAAGGACAAGGGTGTCTCTCCTGTGGTGATTACAGAGTGCTCATCTTCTAGAGGGCCGCAGATTCGGCATTCAGGATTGGATGCTGGTGACCACGGAGGCCAGCCTGAGTGGCTGGGGAGCAGTCACACAAGGAGTGTGATCAAGTCTGGAGAATTCTCTCCACATAAATATACTGGAGCTAAGAGCAAATTTATAATGCTCTAAGCTTAGCAAGACCTCTGCTTCAAGGTCAGCCGGTATTGATCCAGTGGGATAACATCACGGCAGACGCCCACGTAAACAGAAAGGGCGGCACAAGAAGCAGGAGGGCAGTGGCAAAACTGCAAGGATTTTTCGCTAGGCGGAAAATCATGTGATAGCACTGTCAGCAGTGTTCATTCCGGGAGTGGACGACTGGGAAGCAGACTTCCTCAGCAGGCACGACCTCCACCCGGGAGAGTGGGAACTTCATCGGGAAGTTTTCCGCATGATTGTGAACCGTTGGGAAAGACCAAAGGTGGACATGATGGCGTCCCGCCCGAACAAAAAATGGGACAGGTGTTGCGCCAGGTCACGAGACCTTCAGGCGATAGCTGTGGACGTCCTGGTAACACCGTGGGTGTAACAGTCGGTGTATGTGTTCCCTCCTCTGCTTCTCATAACCAAGGTATTGAGAATTATAAGACATAGAGGAGTAAGAACTATACTCGTGGCTCCGGATTGGCCAAGAGGGACTTGGTAACCGGAACTTCAAGAGATGCTCACAGAGGACTAATGGCCTCGGGAGCTAAGAAGGGATTTGCTTTCAGCAAGTACCATGTCTGTTCCAAGAGGAACCGTGGCATCGGCCTTTAAGAAAGGACCTGCTCCAGCAGGGACCTTGTCTGTTCCAAGACTTACCGCGACTGCGTTTGACGGCATGGCGGTTTGAACGCCGGATCCTAAGGGAAAAGGCATTCCGGAAGAGGTCATACCTACCCTGGTCAAAGCCAGGAAGGAGGTGACCGCACAACGTTATCACCACATGTGGTAAAAATATGTTGCGTGGGTGAGGCCAGGAAGGCCCCACGAAAAAATTTCAACTAGGTCGATTTCTGCACTTCCTGCAAACAGGAGTGTCTATGAGCCTCAAATTGGGGTCCATTAAGGTTCAAGTTTTTGCCCTATAGATTTTCTTCCAGAAAGAATTGGCTTCAGTTCCTGAAGTCCAGACGTTTGTCAAGGGAGTATTGCATATACAGCCCTTGTGTGCCTCCAGTGGCACCGTGGGATCTCAACGTAGTGTTGGGATTCCTCAAATCATATTGGTTTGAACCACTCAAATCTGTGGATTTGAAATATCTCACATGGAAAGTGACCATGCTGTTGGCCCTGGCCTCGGCCAGGCGATTGTCAAAATTGGCGGCTTTGTCTTACAAAAGCCCATATTTGATTTTCCATTCGGACAGGGCAGAACTGCGGACTCGTCCCCAGTTTCTTCCTAAGGTGGTGTCAGCGTTTCACCTGAAACAACCTATTGTGGTGCCTGCGGCTACTAGGGACTTGGAGGACTCCAAGTTGCTAGACGTTGTCAGGGCCCTGAAAATAAATATATATATATATATATAATTCCAGGACGGCTGGAGTCAGAAAGTCTGACTTGCTGTTTATATTGTAGGCACCCAAAAAGCTGGGTGCTCCTGCTTCTAAGCAGACTATTGCTCGTTGGATTTGTAGTACAATTCAGCTTGCACATTCTGTGGCAGGCCTGCCACAGCCAAAATCTGTAAATGCCCATTCCACAAGGAAGGTGGGCTCATCTTGGGCGGCTGCCCGAGGGGTCTCGGCTTTACAACTTTGCCGAGCAGCTACTTGGTCAGGGGCAAACACGTTTGCAAAATTCTACAAATTTGATACCCTGGCTGAGGAGGACCTGGAGTTCTCTCATTCGGTGCTGCAGAGTCATCCGCACTCTCCCGCCCGTTTGGGAGCTTTGGTATAATCCCCATGGTCCTGACGGAGTCCCCAGCATCCACTAGGACGTTAGAGAAAATAAGATTTTACTTACCGATAAATCTATTTCTCATAGTCCGTAGTGGATGCTGGGCGCCCATCCCAAGTGCGGATTGTCTGCATTACTTGTACATAGTTATTGTTACAAAAAATCGGGTTATTATTGTTGTGAGCCAACTTTTTTAGAGGCTACTTCATTGTTATCATACTGTTAACTGGGTTCAAATCACAAGTTGTACGGTGTGATTGGTGTGGCTGGTATGAGTCTTACCCGGGATTCAAGATCCTTCCTTATTGTGTACGCTCGTCCGGGCACAGTACCTAACTGAGGCTTGGAGGAGGGTCATGGGGGGAGGAGCCAGTACACACCATGTGATCCTAAAAGCTTGCTTTTGTGCCCTGTCTCCTGCGGAGCCGCTATTCCCCATGGTCCTGACGGAGTCCCCAGCATCCACTACGGACTATGAGAAATAGATTTATCGGTAAGTAAAATCTTATTTTTACCCTCCACCTTTTTGTTCTCCATTTTTTAATGTGTGGAATTATATGCCAGTAATATATCTGGAATTAGACGGTGGTAATGTCTGGAATTAGATACCACTAGATAGATACCAGATATCACTGTGACTGGAATGATGACATATGCACAGTGACAGGACACTACCACAGCACCCTACAGCAGCCATATGCGGCACAAGACACTGGAGTATTAGTAATGTACTGTAGTATACTGAGCACCACAAGACAATGAGTAGTGATACGGAGCACTGATGAGATTACTAGAACTGACACTGAGCAGCCAGATGCAGCACTGGACTATTAGTAATGTTCTGTAGTATACTGAGCACCACAATGCAGCACAAGACAATGAGCAGTGATACTGAGCACTGATGAGGATACTAGAACTGACACTGAGCAGCAAGATGCAGCACTGGACTATTAGTAATGTACTCTAGTATACTGAGCACCACATTGCAGCACAAGACAATGAGCAGTGATACTGAGCACTGATGAGGATACTACTGAGAACTGACACTGAGCAGGAAAGACACACTACAATTTCATCTTGCGCCTCTTTTTTATTTATCTTTGCATCATGTGCTGTTTGGGGCTATTTTTTTAAGTGCCATCCTGTCTGACACTGCAGTGCCACTCCTGGATGGGCCAGGTGTTTGTGCTGCCCACTTGGGTCGCTTAGCTTAGTCATCCAGGGACCTTGGTGCAAATTTTAGGACTAAAAATAATGGCCCTCATTCCGAGTTGTTCGCTCGGTATTTTTCATCGCATCGCAGTGAAAATCCGCTTAGTACGCATGCGCAATGTTCGCACTGCGACTGCGCCAAGTAACTTTACTATGATGAAAGTATTTTTACTCACGGCTTTTTCTTCGCTCCGGCGATCGTAATGTGATTGACAGGAAATGGGTGTTACTGGGCGGAAACACGGCGTTTCAGGGGCGTGTGGCTGAAAACGCTACCGTTTCCGGAAAAAACGCAGGAGTGGCCGGAGAAACGGTGGGAGTGCCTGGGCGAACGCTGGGTGTGTTTGTGACGTCAACCAGGAACGACAAGCACTGAAATGATCGCACAGGCAGAGTAAGTCTGGAGCTACTCTGAAACTGCTAAGTAGTTAGTAATCGCAATATTGCGAATACATCGGTCGCAATTTTAAGAAGCTAAGATTCACTCCCAGTAGGCGGCGGCTTAGCGTGTGTAACTCTGCTAAAATCGCCTTGCGACCGATCAACTCGGAATGAGGGCCAATATTGGGAGGTGTGAGGTGTTCAGAATAGACTGGAAAGGAGTAGAAATTATGGTTATTGAGCTTAATACTATAGGATCAAAATTACCCCCAAATTCTATGATTTTAGCTGTTTGAGGTTTTAAAAAAAAATCACCCGAATACAAAACCCGAAAGGGTGGTTTTGCCAAAACGCGTCCGTATCCAAAACACAACTGCAGATCCAAAACCAAAACATGAAACACGAAAAATGCCCGCTGCACATCTCTAGTTAGGGGAGAAGCATGTAGCCTTGTAGACTATGCACAGCTATATCTAGAAAAATATACGATCTAATCTTTAACCAACCAATGCAAGAAAGTATTTAATGTGAAAATACGAAACACTAGACTAATTGGAGGTGCGCCCTAAAGCAAATTACAATGTTAGGATTAGGGGGTTCGGAAAGACCTCTAGTGTAAACACTACTATATACATTTTAAGATAGGAAGGTACAAATTACATATTCACATTGCATCTATGGGCTGGATTCAAATGTCCCTTTCCTCCCTCAATCGTGCCCGTCAGCAGCTATTCTAATGTTGCTGCCAACGGGTGCGACATGTTTATTTCAGCTCGCTACCCCCAGGGGAAACAAGCTGAAATGTGTGCAAAGAGACCCATTTGGGCAACCAAACGGTGTCTTTTCATGATCGCGCCCATTACTTTATTCAGGTTTAGGTGCTTTGTGCACCTAAACCAGAGTGTAATGGGCGCAATAATTGAGGGCATTTGAATTTCCCTTATATGTGTGTGTGTGTGATATACACACAGACATACATACTGTATTTCTTTATATAATGGACACCTCAGTTTCTATTCATTCATGTCCTGCCCCCTACTCTGTCAGACCCCTTCCCCTCTACTTTTCTGACCCCAAACGCCACTCATTCTTGTTGAGTGCTGGTGGGCCCATTCAGAATTTTGCTATGGGGCCCACAAAGGTCTAGTTACGCCACTGGGCAGGGTTATAGAGGAGGCGGTGCAAGGCATCCTGGGAACAGTCAAAGCTTTAGCCTGTTGGTGCCTTGGATCAAGATCCAACTCTACACCCCGATGTTAGTGTAGTGCCTTTTGGGGTTAAGGTTTTACAGAAAGTTACAGGTTTTTTTAATTTAGTAAAATATGCCCCATTTTAAGGCATTTACATTTGTTGCACCTGTGCAGTACATAGCAGCCTGCAGGGCATGTACAGTGGCTTCATTTGGGTGCACATACATTGCCGGCTCCAGGTCGCAAACTGAAATTATTGTGTGTAAGTGGAATTAGCGGTGTTTATGTCATACAGGGGGGTGGGGGAGGTTTGTGGTTGGTGGGGGGCACGCTGTGTGATTATTATCCTGCATCTATACATACATGCGCTAACACCTGGACATACACTGATGTACCCACACCTAATATCCATACATACACGCCCTGACACCTGGACATACACCAACATTCCCACACCTGCATCTATACATACACATGCTGACACCTGGACATACACCAACATACAAGCACCTGCATCTATATATACACGCGCTGACAAATGGACATACACCGACGTACCCACACTTGCATCTATACATACATGCACTGACATCTGGACATACAAGCACCTGCATCTATACATACACGCGCTGACACCTGAACCTACACTGACGTTCCCACACCTGCATCTATACATACACATTCTGACACCTGGACATACACAGACGTACCCACACCTGCATCTATACATACACGCGTTGACACCTGGACGTACACTGATGTACACACACCTACATCTATATATGCATGGATGCAAATGTGGGTACGTCTGTATACGTCCAGGTGTTAGCATGTGTATGTATAGATGTTAGGTGTGGGTACATCAGTGTATGTCCAGGTGTCAGCACATGTATGTATAGATTCACATGTGGGTAAGCCGGTGTACGTCCACGTGTCAGCATGTGTAGGTATAGATGCAGGTGTGGGTACGTTGGTGTACGTTTAGGGGTCAGCGTGTTTATGTATAGATGTTGGTGTGTGTATGTCAGTGTACGTACAGATATAGGTGTGTGTATGTATGTATGTATATGTATAGAGGAAGGTGTGATACATACATATAACACATACATGATAGATACATACATATATCACACACACGATAGATAGATAGATAGATAGATAGATAAATAGATAGAACACATACATACAAGATAGATACATACATACATACATGATAGATAGATACATATATATACACACACATACGATAGATAGATACATACATATATATATATATATATATATATATATCACAAACATATATGATTCATACATATATCACACACACATACATGATACATACATTAGAAAGACCTGGGATGGTGATGAGGCCAGGGCCCCCTGCTGATGTTGCGTTGAGGAAGGCAGTGTTCCAGGGCGGATGCCAGTCGGGGAGAGCGCCGCGCAGCCCGGGAAAAATACTGCTGAGGAGCTACATCTGGAAGAGCCCCTGGGAGGGAGAGTGCCACATGCCCCATCCTGCGTGGCAGACTCTGCAGGCCTGCACATGGGAAGGGAGGTCTCTGGCCACACATACTCACCCTTCTGCTGAAGCCCCGCTGCTGTCCCCATCAGCGCTCTCCAGCGGGGAGCGGGGCCAGGATGAACCTCAACCTGTGAGAACTATCTTCATGATCAAGAGATCTCATATGCAAGATAAGTATGTGTTGGGATAGGGCTGGGGAGGGCGGCTGCTCGGGCACACCCCCGTCAAGTTAAGGAGATTTAACTGAGGAAGCACAAGGGAACTCTCGTCTGGGGACAACAACTGCAGGGAGACCACATCTTTTCAGATGAACATGGGAGGGCGGAAGGCTGCCTAATACTGAAGCACCCTCAGACATTAAACCATATGCAACAACTATTGCAAGCATTCCTGGGGGAATGTCTGCAGCAGACGGATTTGCATACGGTGATGTCATCCAAGCAGTGGGCCAAAGTTGGCTGGAACCCTCATCTGTATATGAAAAGAGAAAAGGGGCATGCAGGGCATGGCGGCCTTTTGCGGCGCTTGTATGACCCCAAGTTTGCATTAAACACCCCCACCCTCCTTCGGTGTGGGGCTCATGTTGGCCATGCCCAAGCCCCTGAAGCATTCAAGCTGATTTCTTGCAGCAGCTGGGCACTGTAACAGCTTCAGAGCTGCTCTACAAGACAAGTAAAAGGGTGTGGGCCCTGCAGCACCACCTGTAGTTTGCATACACACATATATAGGACAGCATCTCTTATATGTCCCAGGGTCAATAAAATAGTATCCTTGTCTAGGCTATCCATCCCCTCAGATAAGATATTTGTC
Source organism: Pseudophryne corroboree (assembly GCF_028390025.1). Taxonomy (NCBI): domain Eukaryota; kingdom Metazoa; phylum Chordata; class Amphibia; order Anura; family Myobatrachidae; genus Pseudophryne; species Pseudophryne corroboree. The sequence goes on from NC_086444.1 coordinate 687,837,785, forward strand.
CATGCCGCTACAGCACTACACACCCAGGCCGACGCAATTGCCGGTCTGAGTAAGGTACCTGAATGTGTATAAATGGACTTCAGGGTAATCTCCTGTTTGCGGTCAACACACTCTTTGAGGGTAGCCGTATACTGGGACGGGAGGGCTACCTTCTTGGATAAGCGTGTTAATGCTTTGTCCACCCTAGGGGAGGATTCCCATCGTAACCTATCCGTTGATGGGAAAGGATACGCCATAAGAATCCTTTTGGAAATCTGCAGTCTTTTATCTGGAGATTCCCAAGCTTTTTCACATAACTCGTTCAGCTCGTGTGAGGGGGGAAAGGTTACCTCAGGCTTCTTTCCCTTGTGCATATGTACCCTCTTGTCAGCGACAGGGGGTTCCTCTGTGATGTGCAAAACATCTTTTATTGCCATAATCATAAATCGAATGGATTTTGCCAATTTTGGCTGTAACTTTGCATCATCGTAATCGACACTGGAGTCAGAATCCGTGTCGGTATCTGTGTCAACAATCTGGGATAGTGGGCGCTTATGAGACCCTGACAGTCCCTGCAACATAGGATCAGGCATGGGTTGAAACCCTGACTGTCCCAAAGCTTCTGCCTTGTCTAATCTTTTGTGCAATGAGTTTACACTAGCATTTAAAACATTCCACATATCCATCCAATCAGCTGTAGGCGGAGACACCACATTCATTTGCTCCCGCTCCTCTCTAATATAGCCTTCTTCCTCAGACATGTCGACACACGTGTACCGACACACTACACACACAGGGAATGCTTTTTCTGAAGACAGTTTCCCCACAAGGCCCTTTGGAGAGACAGAGAGAGAGTATGCCAGCACACCCCCCAGCGCTATATAACCCAGGAATAAAACAGTAACTTAATGTTTGCCCAGTAGTGCTGCTGTATGTAATTTGCGAATTATGTGCCCCCCCCACCCCTCTTTTCAACCCTCTTGTCTAACGTGGTATAAGCAGGGTAGAGTCCGGGGAGCTTCCTCTCAGCGGTGCTGTGGAGAAAAAATGGCGCTGGTGAGTGCTGAGGGAGAAGCCCCGCCCCCTCGGAGGCGGGCTTCTGTCCCGCTTAAACTGTAAAATTGGTGGGGGCTTATACATATATAAAGTGCCCAGCTGTATATATGTTATATTTTTGCGAAAGAGGTTTATATTGCTGCCCGGGGCGCCCCCCCTGCGCCCTGCACCCTTACAGTGACCGGAGTATGTGAGGTGTATGGGAGCAAAGGCGCACAGCTGCAGTGCTGTGCGTTAACTCAGTGAAGATCATGAAGTCTTCTGCCGCCTCTGAAGTCTTCTTTTCTTCTCATACTCACCCGGCTTCTATCTTCCGGCTCTGCGAGGGGGACGGCGGCGCGGCTCTGGGACGGACGGCGAGGGTGAGATCCTGCGTACCAATCCCACTGGAGCTAATGGTGTCCAGTAGCCTAAGAAGCAGGACCTTGCAACTCAGAGAGTAGGGCTGCTTCTCTCCCCTCAGTCCCTCGATGAGGGAGTCTGTTGCCAGCAGTGCTCCCTGAAAATTAAAAACCTAACAAAATACTTTCTGTCAGAAAGCTCAGGAGAGCTCCTGAAAAGCACCCAGTCTCCACTGGGTACAGTATCAAACTGAGTTCTGGAGGAGGGGCATAGAGGGAGGAGCCAGTGCACACCCAGAACTAAAGTCTTTCTTAAAGTGCCCATGTCTCCTGCGGAGCCCGTCTATCCCCATGGTCCTTACGGAGTCCACAGCATCCTCTAGGACGTTAGAGAAAATAGGATTTTAATACCTACCGGTAAATCCTTTTCTCTTAGTCCGTAGAGGATGCTGGGCACCCGTCCCAGTGCGTACTGTGTCTGCAGTTATTAAATGGCCCTTAACTCCAGAACATTTATGTGGAGATGAAAACATCCAAGGAAGACTTGACCATCTTCCTTGGATGTTTTCCCCCTGTGTGACTGCTCTCCAGCCTCGGAGGGTTGCATCCGTGGTCCCTAGGATCCCGTCCTGGATCCCGAACCATCGCCCCTCTAGGTGGTGAGAACTGTGCAGCCACCAATGGAGTGAGATTCTGGTCTTGGAAGACAGGATTATCCTCCGGTGCATGTGTAGGTGGGATCCGGACCACTTGTCCAACAGGTCCCACTGGAACACTCTGGCATGGAACCTGCCAAACTGAATGGCCTCGTAGGCCGCAACCATCTTCCCCAGCAACTGAATGCATTGATGGATTAACACTCTTGCTGGTTTCAGAATTTGTTTGACCAGACTCTGGATCTCCAGAGCCTTTCCACTAGAAGAAAACCTCTTCTGTGTCCAGTATCACTCCCAAAAACAACAACCGCGTCATTGGGACCAACTGCGATTTTGGCAAGTTTAGGAGCCAACCATGTTGTTGAAGAACTGTCAGGGAGAGTAGATGTTTTGCACCAACTGGTCCCTGGATCTCGCCTTTATCAGGAGATCATCCAAGTACGGGATAATTGTGACTCCTTGCTTGCGAAGGAGAACCATCATTTCCGCCATCACCCTGGTGAAAATCCTCGGAGCCGTGGACAGACCAAACGGCAACGTCTGAAATTGGTAATGACAATCCTGAATTGCAAACCTCAGGTAGCTTGATGCAGTGGCTAAATGGGAACATATAAGTAGGCATCCTTTATGTCTACCAAAACCATGAAATCTCCTTTATCCCCCGGACTGGAGATCACTACCCTGAGAGATTCCATCTTGAAATTGAATTTCTTTAGGTAGAAATTAAGGGATTTCAGATTTCAGATTGGTCTGACTGAGCCGTCCGGCTTCGGGACCACGAAGAGGCTTGAATAAAAACCTTCTCCCTGCTGACTAAGGCTGATTTGAACAATCGGTGAGGGGGAACGTCTTGAAACCCCAGTTTGTACCCTTGGGACACTATTTGTAAAACCCACGAGTCCAGGTCCGAATGAATCCAGAACTGACTGAAGAGTTTTAGACGTGCCCCCCACTGGTGCGGGCTCCTGCAAGAGAGCCCCAGCGTCATGCAGTGGATTTGGCAGAAGCAGAGGACGATCTCTGCTCCTGCGATCTTGAAGAGGCTACAGACCTCTTCCCTCTTTTCCTTCCTCTACCTGCAAAGAAAGGGGAATCTTAACTTCTTGCATATCTATTGGGCCGAAATGACTGCGTCAGATAATGATGCGTCTTCATCCGTTGAGAGGGAACATAGGGCAAGAAGGATGACTTACCTGCGGGAGCTGCCGAGATCAAATTAACTAGGCCGTCGCCAAACAAGGCTTCACCTTCATAGGGAAGAGACTCCCTTTCTTCTTGGAGTCAGCATCAGCATTCCCTTGGTGAATCCACAATGCCCTCCTATCCGAGACTGCCATGAAATTGGCCCGTGAGCACTTGTGCCCGGTGTAGGATTTTTAAATATGTGTAGTTTACTGTATGCAGGGGTTTAAAACCTTTTAGGAACTGAGCTCTAAGGTGTATTACATGTAGTTTAAAAAAAACAAAAAAGGTTTATTTTATGGCAGTAGTTTCCAAACTGGGGTTCTTGCACTGGTAGCATAGTTTGGTGGTCCAGGACCAATTAAAATTATTTATACTTTATTAAATTGGCAAAACCATTCCCTCACAACATAACTGAACCTGAGGATGACATGCTATAAACACAATTTACTTAATTTTATATTTTTTTCTGAATTTCTCAATAAAAAAAACTTTGGCCTAGGGGTGCCGTGAAACAAATTTTGATACTCTAGGGCAGGGGTGTCAAACCCATGGGCCGCATGCCGCCCCCAATGCATCCTTTTGTGGCCCACAGGCCGGGGTCCGGCAGGGGTCCGACAGGGGTCCTTTTGTGGCCCGATCACCTTGCTTAGAGCGAGGGCAGGAGAGTGCAGCCAGAGTCTTTGCTTTCTATGTGCGGCACCATCTTCCCGAAGAGATCACCGGGAAGATAGTGCCCCTTCCACTGGCTACAGCACAGGTATACTGGGGTGGGGTAGCAAACTGGGGGCCCCAATGGGCCCCTCCAGCAGTCCCTCTACCAAAACACGTCTTTTGGTGGTTTTGCGGTGTTGTTATAACTACATGGTGACGATACTGTAGCACAGAGATTTTCAACCATTTACAACTCACGTCACACAGAACAAGATTTAAATATTGACAAGGCACACTGAAATATAATGGTGATGCATGGTGCAGTATCGTGTCCTAGGATGTCATGTCGCAGCTTCTCCATAGGTAACGCCTGAACAGGCCCGGTGACAGGGGGGACAAAGGGGACACTTGTTCAGGGCTCCAAGTATTAAGAACAGAAATAATGGGGCCACAGTGCCAATATTGCTTTTTAAAGTGTATCCACCAACTGCTCAATTTAAGCAGGAAAACAATTAACAGGCCAACTAAACCCTCCCCCCTCCTTTTACCCCATCACTTTGTCCAGTCCCTGTGGTCCATACTGTATTGCCATTATTATGCATGTTGCTGTGCTGGCCCTTTTCTGAATGTCCCTGCCACCGCCACCGAAGAGCTGGATAGCCCAGTATGAAAACCACCTGCCGGCCTCACTGACGGTCCGAGTCAAAGGCTCCATTTTTTTTTAAAGATCCCTCTGCCAAGTTAAGGGGGGGTTGAGGGGGCCCCAGAGATATCAGTGTACTGGGCCCCGAGATTTCTGTTTCTGGCCCTGACCCTCAGGGGCGTATCTACCCCTTGGCCAGGATGGCACTTGCCAGGGGCACCATCCAGCTGTGCCAACCGTGGCTAAGGGATAGAGTTCTGCAGTCTCGAAAGGGCGCTATGGCAATCAGCGTGGGACTGACCAATTAGACGGTGAGGGAAGGATACTGAAATTGTCCCAACCCTGTTACAGTTTGAAACGCCCCTCAACTGCTGTCCACTGCTTCACTCCTAGCTCTGCCCCTTTGAAATTATTAATCCCTACCCCCCGGTAGGCGGAGTTCTCCAGGCCCATACTCAGGAGTCACCACTGCTGTACATTATGTGCCGGTTGTAGAGGCAGAGCGGGGAACATCAGAGAACGCCACAAATTACACAGTGGGCAAGGAGATGGCTGGAGACAGCTGCACAGCCATGCCTTGCAAGTTCGAGAGAGCTGTTGAATTTCAGCACTTCAAGTCAGAGCCTGCCCCCTGCTGCCCAAGCAGTCCGTGACAGTTAGTGTCGAGGAGGGGGGGATTTGTGCATGTGTGCTATCAGTGTGTGTGGGGGGGGGGTGGGGGGGTGGAGGATGTGTGTGACTGTGAGGGAGCTGTCAGTGTCAGTGGGGAGAGGAGCAGGAGGGAGTTGTCAGTGTGTGGAAGTGATGAGAGTTGTCAGTACTGGGGAAATGTGTGTGTACTAGATTTAGGAGTGTGTGTTTGTGAGAGGTTTCAGTTGGGGAATTAGAGTTCATACAGTAATTAAATGTTTTCATATTGAGAACTACATCTCCCAGCATATACAGTGTGCTGGGGATGCTAACAAGCTTTATTTAAAAGTTTAAAAAACATTGCTTTTATGACTGCAATGGTTAAAAAGGGAGAGCTATAAATCAATTTATCAGTGAATGATCGCAGTTTGAGCTGTTACATTTTACTGAACCACCTATCCCTCCACACTCACTACCTGTCCTCAGGATACATTTACCATCCCGGCAGACGGTATACCGGCGGTCATTTGACCGATGTTGGAATCCTGACACCACTTGGGAGACTGGTGCCGGCACACAGACAGCCAACATCCCGAAGGCGAGTATTGGAGGGAGGGTTAGGACCGGGGGAGGGGGTGTTAGGGAAGGCACTAGGAGGGGGGGGGGTTAGTCCTAGCTGCCACCCCCTGAGGGTTAGCCCTATCCGCCACCCCCCCAGAGGGTTAGGATTAGGTATCATGTGACTGCTGGAATCCCGAGCGCCGGATGCCATACCCAACCCCCTTTACTTTTTCAGGCATTTCTATCTCTCCTCTCTCTATGGTGTTCCGATTGCCCACTTTCCCTTGTGCTTTTCTCTCTCTCTCCTTTGTTTAGAGCATCAGTTTCTGTAGTCCACTTTATCCTTATTTTTTCCAGTGTTTCACTATCTCTCTGATGTAATGAGGATGTATGGTCTAGAGGGATCAGTAATGCATTGTACTGTATAGAGGCGTCAGGGATGTAGCGTAGGGTATAGAGGCGTCAGGGTTGTAGCGTAGGTTATAGAGGCATCAGGAATGTAGCGTAGGGAATAGAGGCATCAGGGATGTAGCGTAGGGTATAGAGGCGTCAGGGATGTAGCATAGGGAATAGAGGCGTCAGGGATGTAGCGTAGGGAATAGAGGCGTCAGGGATTTAGCTTAGGGAATATAGGCATCAGGGATGTACTAGCAGGTATATAGAGGTCAGTGTACTGTATAGAGGGGTCAGTAATGCAGTGATGGTTAAAGAAAGGTCAGTGATGTAGTGTAGGGTATAGAGGGGTCAGTTATGTAGTGTGGGGTAAAGAGGGGTCAGTAAAGATACTAAGCTGTACTTAGAACACTTAGTACTTAGAACACTTCTTGAATTAAGACACAACCTGCAAGAAAAAGTATGCAATATGGGTGAAAAGGCAAATGTCAGAGGTCTGATACAAGTGACCAGCTCCACACCTTGCACCACATAGCGTTATGTTAAACTGGGATATGTTCTTTTTTGGTGTGTGTGTGTGTGTGTGTGTGTATGTGTGTGTGTGGGGGGGGGGGGGGTGCCAAAGGAAATTTTTGCCATTGGCTCCTTTGGTCTAGAACCAGCCCTGATCACAAAATACTTTTGTCTGAGCAGACTGGACACTGATCAGCGTTGGCTCATTCTCAGCCCCCCGCCCAGCCTCTGCTGCCAACAGACTGCTATTAGCTAGTTAACCTTCTGCCTTCCCTATCTATGACACAGACTGCTGCTAATGCTACCGGAATGTTCCCAGTGGCTTCACACCAACAGTGAATCCCAGCCGATGATGTAGGGCAGCGTGTGGGGGAGGGGGTCAGTTGCTGTGGCTCCAACATGGTAACCGCCAATGGACTGCAATGCTTTATCGAAAGGGGGGGCGCCAGTCCCTTACTTTGCCAGGGGCGCTTGGACCCCTAGCTACACCTCTGTTGACCCTAACCGATACCCCTAAACTAACCATAATTCCTGCAGTAAAAATCCATGTTTCTATGTATATAGGGGGTCATTCCGAGTTGATCGCTTGCTGCCGTTGTTCGCTGCGTAGCAATCAGTTGAAAAAAAATGGCTAATCTGTGCATGCGCATGCTCCGTAATGTGCATGCGCATCGTACGGGTACAAAGTCCATTGTGGTTTTGCACTAGTTCTAGCGATTATTCCAATCACAGAACAGGCCACAAGGAGATTGACAGAAAGAGGGCGTTTCTGGGTGTCAACTGACCATTTTCAGGGAGTGCTTGGAAAAATGCAGGCGTGGCAGAAGAAATGCAGACGTGGCTGGGCATTCGCTGGATGGGTGTGTGACATCAAAAGCCGTCCCTCGGTTGTTAGAATCAACGCACACGAAGTGTAACTACAGTGCTGGTCTTATTTTGAAACGATTTTGCAGGCGCTCTGCTGCTCAAGTGTTCGCACTTCTCCAAAGTGAATATACACTCTCCAGTGGGCAGCGACAATGCGTTTGCATGGCTGCTAAAAACTGCTAGCGAGCAATCAACTCAGAATGACCCCCATAGTGTATTGCAAGAAAATATCTGTAAATCCAATGGTACCGTAAGTGCGGTATATACTCGCACTTCTTTGCGGGGTGAGAACATCTCCCCTAAGTGAAGTCAGCCCTATGAATAGAGTTTGTGTGATCCCTGTGCAGCAGTCACAGAAAGGGTTCATCTCTGCAGTTTGTCACTCAAATTACATTGCTGCATTTTTTCTAGAAGTGGATCTGAGAGCTGTTACCCGCAGACCAGCTACAATAATTATCCTGGGTACTCACTAGACCAGTGGTTCTCAAACTGCACCCTGGGGTGCCTCAGGATACTTACAGGGGTGCCTTGGATTGGTGGTCCAGGACCAATTCAAAATATTTATAGTTAGTGTTATAGGCAAAACCAGTGCTGTTGGCTGGCAATCATAACATATGTGCACAAGCAGAAGCAAATCCTGTCCCCTACCAAAGGGCCAGTGCTAGGGTGTTTGGCGCCTCCCTGCAAACTATTAATTTGGGCCCTCTCTCCAATACTTAATAAAGGGACAGTGCGCTCCTTAAAAAAAGAAGGTGTGGTATCACAAGGAAGGGGCATGGCCACACAATAGCACCCCAAATCAAAATACGCCACACAGTAGCACTATCTTATTGTCATTACACCGCATGTAATAATAATAATAATAATAATAATAATAATACCCACAGTCGCAGTGCCCTTTATACACATAACCACCATATCAGTGCAGCTTACACACATAATGCCAACAGTAGCAGTGCCCCTTCTACACATGCCCACGGTGGCAATCCTTTACATGGCAAATATCAACCTGGTTTTGCCATGTAAAGGATTGCCACTTTAAAAAACAAACAATCAAACAAAAAAAAAATAAACAACAGGAAAAAACACAAAATCTCTCACTTTCTGATTCTCACACCCTATTACATTCCTCCCTATATATTTAAATGTTTCTATTACTGTATGTTCCCTCTTCCCTTCTCCAAACTATACACATCAACATTTTTTAGTATTTCCAGGTAAGTTTTGTGATGTAGGCCATGCACAATTTTAGTTGCCCTAATGTATTTACAGCCTTCTGGAGATATGGCTTCTGGAACTGAACACAGGATTCTAAATGTGGCTGTACCAAGGACCTATACAGTGGCATTACAGGTTGAGTATCCCTTATCCAAAATGCTTGGGACCAGAGGAATTTTGGATATCGGATTTTTCTGTATTTTGGAATAATTGCATACCATAACGAGATATTATGGTGATGGGACCTAAATCTAAGCACAGAATGCATTTATGTTTCATATACACCTTATACACACAGCCTGAAGGTCATTTTAGCCAATATTTTTTATAACTTTGTGCATTAAACAAAGTGTGTGTACATTCACAGAATTCATTCATGTGTCATATACACCTTATACACACAGTCTGAAGTTCATTTAATACAATATTTTTAATAACTTTGAGTATTAAACAAAGTTTGTGTACACTGAGCCATCAAAAAACAAAGGTTTCACTATCTCAGTCTCACTCAAAAAAGTCCGTATTTCGGAATATTCCGTATTTCGGAATATTTGGATATGGGATACTCAACCTGTATTACTTTTTTCTGCTACTGGTTCTTTAACCTATGCAAACAAGCATCTGACTTGCCTTTCCTATTGCTTTGTTACATTGCTCACCTGAAATAGTAATACTTAGATAGCTTTCCTCTTGCCATTATAATGCCCTTAATATTATAGTTAGCCTTTGCATTTTTGAGACGTGTATGATTTTGCATTTTTTGGCATTAAATGTTGCCATGTTCTTGACCATTCCTCTAGTCCAGGGGCAGAACTGCCAGAGACAACGGAGTCAGTTGCCGCCGGGCTCCAGCCCTGAAGGGGCTCCAGCCCTAAAGGGGCTTCCTCCATTGCCCCCCGGCTGTTACGTGCCCTTCCTACTAAATAGACAAAGGCGCTACCAGCAGGGTCTCGCAGTTTGTACATTCCATGCCGTAACACCCTTCTTTCCACCTTTTTCAAGACCTAGCCCAGCAGCCTCGCCGCTGCCACCACCGCTAGCTGCAGCACTGCCAGCGGTGGGGTGCCCCTGCTTCTTCTCACACCACAGATAGCTGGGCAGCACTGCAACTGCCTGCCTGATTGCTCCGCCCCCTTCCGGCTCCCAAGCACCTCTGCTGCCCAGTGATCCAGGAGCCTGCTGCTAGGAAGAAGTGGCCGAGCTTCAGCAAGCGAGTCTGGACACTGGTGGAGGAAGCCATGATAACCAGATAATGGGGAGTGGAGAGCCAGTTCCTAGGTAATACTTTATACAGCTGGTTGAGATCCTGGTCGGTGGATATGGATTCCAAGAAAACCCTGGAGGTGCTTCCTTTCAAGGGAGACACTCTCTTTGGAGAAGACCTCAATAAGATTGTAGCTGATCTGGCTACTGCTAAAACAGCTTGCCTACCTCGTATGACTCCTACCACGCAGAAGGCTAAAAGTACTTTCCCTTGGCCCTTTCATCCCTCAGGTAAAGCGTACCCAAGGTCAGGCATACCCAAAGCAAGCTCATGCTTGCATACCTGCCAAGCCCAGACTGAAGCAAGCCTGGGCTGCCCATCAGCCTGCTTCCAAAACGGACAAGCCTGCCGCATGACGGTGCAGGCCTCCCTCTGGGGGATCCCAGGGTGGGGGGCCCGACTTCTAGGTTTGGCATAGAAAGGTATAATTCTAAGCTAGAGAATTCTGTTTGGAGCTCACCTTGTACTTTGTGAAGAAATAATCAGCATTGTGGCTGAGCAGATACATGTAGTGTGTGGCTGCAAACTGCATGGATCTGCTGCGTTGTAATGCTGATACTTTTTTTTTGCAAAGTACCAATAGCTTCATATAATGTTCACAATTTTTATGCAGGATCAAATAGCTCAATAGGTAGGGTGTTTGATTAGAATTCAACAGGTTATAGGTTTGAATCCTGGGTATGGTAGTTTGAGATGTGTTATTTAATAAAGTATGTTGTTCTGACTGCTGGGATATCATACTAAATAAATGGAGTTGATCAATTTTTTTTTTAATTTTTTTTTAAACTAGGGACAATTTCCAGATACTTTTCTTTATAACTGAGATTGCCCCCTGGAACTTCACATCAGTTGACAACTATGCATGAGTGGGCAGTGCTTGCTCTGGATCTGCCCACCCATTTATGTGCCGTCATAAAAGAAAGCACAACTGACAGTTATCCTGGGCGTACACTACACAATTATCTGTCAGGCTATCTATCCAGTCTGGATGGATGGAATGAAAATCTGGTAATGTATAGTAGCAAATGTCAATTAACCATTTGCTCCCAAACACTAGAAAAGTGGTCAAAAATGGTCATTACACAAATTGGTTAAACCCAAAATTTAACCAATTTGTTTAGGGGACCATGTTTGTCCATTTTCTAGTGTTTGAGAGTAAATCGTTGATGGTCATTTGCTCACATAGATAACCGGATTTCTATTCCAACCAGCCAGTGTTGGAGATATGGTCTGCCAGATTACATAATGCATACCAGAGCCATAACTAGACTTTTTGGTGCCCTGTGACAGAGAATTATATGCCCCCCCCCCTCCCCTCCCCATTTTTGCAATATGGACAAAAGGCGCATGCCTTGTGGGGAAGGGGCATAACAAGATTGGTCTCAGAGAAAGCACATGAGATATGAAGATATATCTAGTATACTTGACACTCAATGGTTTGTGGTATTGCCGGGGTGCCCGCCTTAAATGCATATACAGTCACACATGGCGTGTTTGTGCAAATGGCATATCAGCAGTCAGCACTAACTGGTGACATGCCATTTGTACAAGTAAGCCATGTGTGACTAATATATAAACATACTTTATTAAATAACACCTCAAACTATCATACCCAGGATTCAAATCTATAACCTGTTGAATTCTAATCAAACACCCTACCCATTGAGCTACTTGATCCTGCATCTATTCTAACCTCCAAAAACAGATTCAGTTGCATTTTCCAGCGTGTTTTGTTTGCGCCTTTGCAAATGTCTTACATCGACAAACTTATTTAGTACTATTTTGCAAATAGGGTTACATTGTCGCAACATTGTGTTCCCTAATTGCTTGATTTTTTAAATGCAACAATTGATAAAGACACCTGATAATTGCTCTGTGGAGTGTTATTTTGTGTCTACTTCTTATCTACATTTAATTCCCTACCTCTAATCAAGGCATTTTTAAATGCTGGGGGCTGCCAGGACGTGAGGCCTACCTAGACTTTAGATCGGAATTTGAATGTACTTGTGAACTAACTTAATTTCCTACTTCTAAATTCATTCCTAAATTCACTACTTACATTAATCCTGTAGTTGGGCATTTTGAGCCTTCAATTGTGGGTATTGTTTTGTGTCCAGACCAGCAGCTGGTGGTGTGCATTTGCTGGAAAGGCATCGAAGACCTCCGATATGCTGCATCTCCTGATGTGTGTCTCCCTCAAGTGGCTGTCAGCAAATGCATGCTAGACACCCCATTCCAAGCTGATTGTGACATCACGGAACATGCATCATAGAACAGGCATGCTAGAATATGGGTCTTCAACCTGCGACCCTCCAGCTGCTGTGGAACTACATATACCAGCATGCCCTGCCTCAGTTTTAGCATACCTTAATAGCAAAACTGTGGCAGGGCATGCTGGGATGTGTAGTTTCACAGCAGCTGGAGGGCCACAGGATGAAGACCCATGTGCTAGAGCCAAGCCGCAGGTACATTGAATGCTAGCAAGCTGAATGTTTAAATCCTTTTTGTTCCGCAGCATTCCAATGCGGAAGATTCCATGGAACCAGAGATTATTCCATTGAGAAGGACATGCTGCCTGGATGACTGCACTGTGCAAATTAAATCACGGAGCCAGTTGGCTTGTGGGTGGCTCTGGTGACTGGGTGGTTGGGTGGGCGGTGTGTCAGAGGTGGAGCACATGCAAATGAATGTGTATCATCCTGCTAGTGAGAGTGAAAACTCATGCAGGAGTGTGCCTGCTTGTCAGTGGGTTATGCACCTTGCCAGGCGTCAAATCTACATGGAGCAGCTGGAGGGGACAAGAGCAGGTTTGCAAAATATAGATAGAAGAGCATATATGCTGGCGCATTCTCCATGATTGTGTCAGCTTATGTTTTGGTGCACTGCACTTTCCTCCACTAAGTTTTAGCCATTTTGGTTAAACGCAAGTGTAGTTGCTTCTCGCCCTTTTGGCTGTGATCTTGTATCGTGGTTGAAGAGTCTGCTGGAGGGATTGTTTTCTTCATTGACGAGAGACTGAAGATATTACAGGATGGAAGGCTTGGGAACACTATCTGTTTTTCAGTTGTGGAAGAGTTGAAAGACAGCTTTTCCTTGCCAATATCTCTCTTTTGCAAAGAGCTACGCATTGGAAAATCCAGGGCTATACCGTGTAGATGAAGCACTAACAGGAGGCTTTAAAATTTTCATTCTAGTTTCCTTCGTTTGGGAGAAAAATGCAAAGGTACAAGACAGCTTTTCCTTGCCAATATCTCTCTTTTGCAAAGAGCTGCACATTGGAAAATTCAGGGCTATGCCGTGTAGATGATGGCCTAACAGGAGGCTTTAAAATTTTCTTTCTAGTGTCCTTCGTTTGGGAGAAAAATGCAAAGGTACAAGACAGCTTTTCCTTGCCAATATCTCTCTTTTGCAAAGAGCTACGCATTGGAAAATTCAGGGCTATGCCGTGTAGATGATGGCCTAACAGGAGGCTTTAAAATTTTCTTTCTAGTGTCCTTCGTTTGGGAGAAAAATGCAAAGGTACAAGACAGCTTTTCCTTGCCAATATCTCTCTTTTGCAAAGAGCTACGCATTGGAAAATTCAGGGCTATACCGTGTAGATGAAGCACTAACAGGAGGCTTTAAAATTTTCATTCTAGTGTCCTTCGTTTGGGAGAAAAATGCAAAGGTAGCTTGTGCCATCGCCACTCTGCTCCTTGTGCCGCCTTGGCGGTTTACATGAGCCACTGCGGTGACGTTGTCTGACTGGATCAGAACCGGTTGGTCGCAAAGTAAGGTCTCCGCTTGACGTAGGGCATTGTATATGGCCCCTAGTTTCAGGATGTTGATGTGAAGACAAGTCTCTTGACTTGACCAAAGACCTTGGAAATTTCTTCCCTGTGTGACTGCTCCCCAACCTTGGAGGCTTGCATCTGTGGTCACCAGGATCCAGTCCTGAATGCCAAATCTGCGTCACTCGAGAAGGTGAGCACTCTGCAGCCACCACAGGAGTGATACCCTGACCCTGGGGGACAGGGTGATCAACCAATGCATCTGTAAATGTGACCCAGACCACTTGTCCAGTAGGTCCCATTGGAAAGTCCTCGCATGGAACCTGCCGAATGGAATGGCTTTGTATGATGCCACCATCTTTCCCAGGACTCGAGTGCAGTGATGCACTGACACAAGTTTTGGTTTCAATAGGTTCCTGACAAGAGTCATGAGTTCCTGGGCCTTTTCTATCAGGAGATAAACCCTCTTCTGGTCTGTGTCCAGAATCATGCCCAAGAAAGACAGACGAGTCGTAGGAACCAACTGCGACTTTGGGATATTGAAAATCCAGCCGTGTTGCTGTAACACTTTCAGTGAAAGTGATACGCTGTTCAGCAACTGCTCTCTTGATCTCGCTTTTATGAGATCGCTCAAGTACGGGATAATTGTGACACATTGCTTGCGCAGGAGAACCATCATTTCCACCATTACCTTGGTGAAAATTATCTGGGCCGTGGAGAGACCAAACAGCAACGTCTGAAATTGGCAATGACAGTCCTGTACCGCAAATCTGAGGTACGACTGATGAGATGGATAAATTTGGACATGAAGGTATGCATCCTGTACACAAATGCGGACAACAGGTGTCAAGCCGTGTGTTGCCTTTGTCAAGCTGTAATAAGTAGGGGTAAGGACGTTAACCACCTCAGAACATCCTCCCTTATACGTCACCTGCAGCGCATTAATCATAAGTCAGTGACAAGTTCAAAAACTTTGGATGACAGCGGAAGCAGTCCACTGACCACTAAATCCCTTCCTCTTGTAACCAAGCTCCTGCAAACCACACCACCAACTCCCTCAGTGTCAATTTCCTCCTTAGACAGGAGAGCCAATAGTCCTGCAGGCCATGTCACTGGCAAGTCTGACGAGTCCTCTCCTGCCTGGGATTCCTCCGATGCATCCTTGAGTGTAACGCCTACTGCTGCTGGCGCTGCTGTTGTTGCTGCTGCGAGTCGATCGTCATCCCAGAGGGGAAGTCGGAAGACCACTTGTACTACTTCCAGTAGGCAATTGACTGTCCAACAGTCCTTTGCGAGGAAGATGAAATATCACAGCAGTCATCCTGCTGCAAAGCGGATAACTCAGGTCTTGTCAGCCTGGGTGGTGAGAAACGTGGTTCCGGTATCCATCGTTAATTCAGAGGCAACTAGAGACTTGATTGAGGTACTGTGTCCCCGGTACCAAATGCCATCTAGGTTCCATTTCTCTAGGCAGGCGATACCGAAAATGTACACGCTTCTCCCAGGGCAAGGCTCACCCATTGCACTCTGGGTGTGCTGCTCCTGCGATTTCCCCAAATGTGGGACACTTGACTGCATAATTTGTGTTTCCTCTGGTCGGCTCTCGTATAATTCAGATCTCTTTGTCTCAGGTCTCTCTCCAGCCTAGTTTGCTGTCTGTTTCCACTTCTCTTTTCTTGAGCCGCTCCCTTCTATGCCCTTGCGCACTATCCTGACTTCTCCCGTCTGCTTACTTTGTGCCTTCCAACGCACAATGCGAACTACAGGTAGTGCTGCAGGGCCCACACCCTTTTAGTTGCCTTACAGAGCAGCTCTGGAGCTGTTACAGTGCCCAGCTGCTGCAAGAAATCAGCTGGAATGCTTTAGGGGCTGGGGCATTGCCAACATGAGCCCCACACCGAAGGAGGGTGGGGGTGTTTAATGCGAACTAAGGGTCATCCAAGCGCCGCAAAAGGCCGCCATGCCCTGCATACCCCTTTTCTCTTTTCATATGCAGATGAGGGTTCCTGCCAACTTTGGCCCACTGCTTGGATGACATCACTGTATGCAAATCCGTCTGCTGCAGACCTTCCCCCAGGAATGCTTGTACTAGTTGTTGCATTTGGTTTGTTGTTTGTGGGTGCTTAAGTATTAGGCAGCCTTCTGCCCTCCCATGTTCATTTGAAAATATGTGTTCTCCCTGCAGTTGTTGTCCCCAGATGAGAGTTCCCTTGTGCTGCCTCAGTTGAATCTCCTTTACTTGACAGATATATGCCTGAGCAGCGGCCCTCCCTAGCCCTATCCCAAATCATACTTATTTTGCATAGGAGATACCATGGTCATGAAGATTGTTCTCCCAGGGTGAGGTTCATTCATTGCATTCTGGGTATGCTGACCCCTGTGATTTCCCCAAATGTGGGAAACTCGACTGCATTATTTGTGGTAGTGGGGGACTGTGTTTGTGCTTTCCTCTGGTCAGCTCTGGTAAAAGTCAGATTTCTTTGTCTCAGATCTTCCTCTAGCCTTGTTCTTCTTTCGAGAGTTCCCTTGTGCTGCCTCAGTTGGATCTCCTTCACTTGACAGGGGGGTGCCCGAGCAGCGACCCTCCCCAGCTCTAGCCCAACTCCTACTTACCTGCCAGGTGAGATACTATGATCAGGAAGGTGCTTCTCCCAGGGCAAGGCTCACCCATTGCTCTCTGGGTGTGCTGCTCCTGCGATTTCCCCAAATGTGGGACACTTGACTACATAATTTGTGTTTCCTCTGGTCGGCTCTCGTATAATTCAGATCTCTTTGTCTCAGGTCTCTCTCCAGCCTAGTTTGCTGTCTGTTTCCACTTCTCTTTTCTTGAGCCGCTCCCTTCTATGCCCTTGCGCACTATCCTGACTTCTCCCGTCTGCTTACTTTGTGCCTTCCAACGCACAATGCGAACTACAGGTAGTGCTGCAGGGCCCACACCCTTTTACTTGCCTTACAGAGCAGCTCTGGAGCTTTTACAGTGCCCAGCTGCTGCAAGAAATCAGCTTGAATGCTTCAGGTGCTGGGGCATAGCCAACATGAGCCCCACACCGAAGGAGGGTGGAGGTGTTTAATGCGAATTAGGGGTCATCCAAGGGCCGCAAAAGGCCGCCATGCCCTGCACATCCCTTTTTTCTTTTCATATGCAGACGAGGGTTGAAGCCAACTTTGACCCACTGCTTGGATGACATCACCATATGCAAATCCATCTGCTGCAGGCCTTCCCCCAGGAATGCTTGCACTAGTTGTTGCATTTGGTTTGTTGTTTGGGGGTGCTTCAGTATTAGGCAGCCTTCTGCCCTCCCATGTTCATCTGAAAATATGTGTTCTCCCTGCAGTTGTTGTCCCCAGATGAGAGTTCCCTTGTGCTGCCTCAGTTGAATCGCCTTTACTTGACAGAGATGTGCCTGAGCAGCGGCCCTCCCCAGCCCTATCCCAAATCATACTTATTTTGCATAGGAGATATCATGGTCATGAAGATTGTTCTCCCAGGGTGAGGTTCATTCATTGCATTCTGGGTATGATGACCCCTGTGATTTCCCCAAATGTGGGAAACTCGACTGCATTATTTGTGGTAGTGGGGGACTGTGTTTGTGCTTTCCTCTGGTCAGCTCTGGTAAAAGTCAGATTTCTTTGTCTCAGATCTTCCTCTAGCCTTGTTCTTTCGAGAGTTCCCTTGTGCTGCCTCAGTTGGATCTCCTTCACTTGACAGGGGGGTGCCCGAGCAGCGACCCTCCCCAGCTCTAGCCCAACTCCTACTTACCTGCCAGGTGAGATACTATGATCATGTAGGTGCTTCTCCCAGGGCAAGCCTCACCCATTGCACTCTGGGTGTGCTGCCCCTTTGATTTCCCCAAATGTGGGAAACTTGACTGCATAATTTGTGTTTCCCCTTGTCGGCTCTCGTATAATTCAGATCTCTTTGTCTCAGGTCTCTCTCCAGCCTAGTTTGCTGTCTGTTTCCACTTCTCTTTTCTTGAGCCGCTCCCTTCTATGCCCTTGCGCACTATCCTGACTTCTCCCGTCTGCTTACTTTGTGCCTTCCAATGCACAATGCAAACTACAGGTAGTGCTGCAGGGCCCACACCCTTTTACTTGCCTTACAGAGCAGCTCTGGAGCTGTTACAGTGCCCAGCTGCTGCAAGAAATCAGCTTGAATGCTTCAGGGGCTGGGGCATAGCCAACATGAGCCCCACACCGAAGGAGGGTGGAGGTGTTTAATGCGAACTAGGGGTCATCCAAGCGCCGCAAAAGGCCGCCATGCCCTGCACGCCCCTTTTCTCTTTTCATATGCAGACGAGGGTTGAAGCCAACTTTGACCCACTGCTTGGATGGCATTACCATATGCAAATCAATCTGCTGCAGGCCTTCCCCCAGGAATGCTTGCACTAGTTGTTGCATTTGGTTTGTTGTTTGGGGGTGCTTCAGTATTAGGCAGCCTTCTGCCCTCCCATGTTCATCTGAAAATATGTGTTCTCCCTGCAGTTGTTGTCCCCAGATGAGAGTTCCCTTGTGCTGCCTCAGTTGAATCTCCTTTACTTGACAGAGATGTGCCTGAGCAGCGGCCCTCCCCAGCCCTATCCCAAATCATACTTATTTTGCATAGGAGATACCATGGTCATGAAGATTGTTCTCCCAGGGTGAGGTTCATTCATTGCATTCTGGGTATGCTGACCCCTGTGATTTCCCCAAATGTGGGAAACTCGACTGCATTATTTGTGGTAGTGGGGGACTGTGTTTGTGCTTTCCTCTGGTCAGCTCAGGTAAAAGTCAGATTTCTTTGTCTCAGATCTTCCTCTAGCCTTGTTCTTCTTTCGAGAGTTCCCTTGTGCTGCCTCAGTTGGATCTCCTTCACTTGACAGGGGGGTGCACGAGCAGCGACCCTCCCCAGCTCTAGCCCAACTCCTATTTACCTGCCAGGTGAGATACTATGATCAGGAAGGTGCTTCTCCCAGGGCAAGGCTCACCCATTGCACTCTGGGTGTGCTGCTCCTGCGATTTCCCCAAATGTGGGACACTTGACTGCATAATTTGTGTTTCCTCTGGTCGGCTCTCATATAATTCAGATCTCTTTGTCTCAGGTGTTTCTCCAGCCTAGTTTGCTGTCTGTTTCCACTTCTCTTTTCTTGAGCCGCTCCCTTCTATGCCCTTGCGCACTATCCTGACCTCTCCCGTCTGCTTACTTTGTGCCTTCCAATGCACAATGCATACTACAGGTAGTGCTGCAGGGCCCACACCCTTTTACATGCTTTACAGAGCAACTCTGGAGCTGTTACAGTGCCCAGCTGCTGCAAGAAATCATCTTGAATGCTTCAGGGGCTGGGGCATAGCCAACATGAGCCCCACACCGAAGGAGGGTTCATCCAAGCGCCACAAAAGGACGCCATGCCCTGCACATCCCTTTTTTCTTTTCATATGCAGACGAGGGTTGAAGCCAACTTTGACCCACTGCTTGGATGACATCACCATATGCAAATCCATCTGCTGCAGGCCTTCCCCCAGGAATGCTTG
The DNA here is from genome assembly GCF_028390025.1 of Pseudophryne corroboree. Taxonomy (NCBI): domain Eukaryota; kingdom Metazoa; phylum Chordata; class Amphibia; order Anura; family Myobatrachidae; genus Pseudophryne; species Pseudophryne corroboree. The sequence goes on from NC_086444.1 coordinate 687,857,020, forward strand.
CACTAGTTGTTGCATGTGGTTTGTTGTTTGGGGGTGCTTCAGTATTAGGCAGCCTTCTGCCCTCCCATGTTCATCTGAAAATATGTGTTCTCCCTGCAGTTGTTGTCCCCAGATGAGAGTTCCCTTGTGCTGCCTCAGTTGAATCTCCTTTACTTGACAGAGATGTGCCTGAGCAGCGGCCCTCCCCAGCCCTATCCCAAATCATACTTATTTTGCATAGGAGATACCATGGTCATGAAGATTGTTCTCCCAGGGTGAGGTTCATTCATTGCATTCTGGGTATGCTGACCCCTGTGATTTCCCCAAATGTGGGAAACTCGACTGCATTATTTGTGGTAGTGGGGGACTATGTTTGTGCTTTCTTCTGGTCAACTCTGGTAAAAGTCAGATTTCTTTGTCTCAGATCTTCCTCTAGCCTTGTTCTTCTTTCGAGAGTTCCCTTGTGCTGCCTCAGTTGGATCTCCTTCACTTGACAGGGGGGTGCCCGAGCAGCGACCCTCCCCAGCTCTAGCCCAACTCCTACTTACCTGCCAGGTGAGATACTATGATCAGGAAGGTGCTCCTCCCAGGGCAAGGCTCACCCATTGCACTCTGGGTGTGCTGCTCCTGCGATTTCCCCAAATGTGGGACACTTGACTGCATAATTTGTGTTTCCTCTGGTCGGCTCTCGTATAATTCAGATCTCTTTGTCTCAGGTCTCTCTCCAGCCTAGTTTGCTGTCTGTTTCCACTTCTCTTTTCTTGAGCCGCTCCCTTTTATGCCCTTGCGCACTATCCTGACTTCTCCCGTCTGCTTACTTTGTGCCTTCCAACGCACAATGCGAACTACAGGTAGTGCTGCAGGGCCCACACCCTATTAGTTGCCTTACAGAGCAGCTCTGGAGCTGTTACAGTGCCCAGCTGCTACAAGAAATCAGCTTGAATGCTTCAGGTGCTGGGGCATAGCCAACATGAGCCCCACACCGAAGGAGGGTGGAGGTGTTTAATGCGAATTAGGGGTCATGCAAGCGCCGCAAAAGGCCGCCATGCCCTGCACATCCCTTTTTTCTTTTCATATGCAGACGAGGGTTGAAGCCAACTTTGACCCACTGCTTGGATGACATCACCATATGCAAATCCATCTGCTGCAGGCCTTCCCCCAGGAATGCTTGCACTAGTTGTTGCATTTGGTTTGTTGTTTGGGGGTGCTTCAGTATTAGGCAGCCTTCTGCCCTCCCATGTTCATCTGAAAATATGTGTTCTCCCTGCAGTTGTTGTCCCCAGATGAGAGTTCCCTTGTGCTGCCTCAGTTGAATCGCCTTTACTTGACAGAGATGTGCCTGAGCAGCGGCCCTCCCCTGCCCTATCCCAAATCATACTTATTTTGCATAGGAGATATCATGGTCATGAAGATTGTTCTCCCAGGGTGAGGTTCATTCATTGCATTCTGGGTATGATGACCCCTGTGATTTCCCCAAATGTGGGAAACTCGACTGCATTATTTGTGGTAGTGGGGGACTGTGTTTGTGCTTTCCTCTGGTCAGCTCTGGTAAAAGTCAGATTTCTTTGTCTCAGATCTTCCTCTAGCCTTGTTCTTCTTTCGAGAGTTCCCTTGTGCTGCCTCAGTTTGATCTCCTTCACTTGACAGGGGGGTGCCCGAGCAGCGACCCTCCCCAGCTCTAGCCCAACTCCTACTTACCTGCCAGGTGAGATACTATGATCATGTAGGTGCTTCTCCCAGGGCAAGGCTCACCCATTGCACTCTGGGTGTGCTGCCCCTTTGATTTCCCCAAATGTGGAAAACTTGACTGCATAATTTGTGTTTCCCCTGGTCGGCTCTCATATAATTCAGATCTCTTTGTCTCAGGTCTCTCTCCAGCCTAGTTTGCTGTCTGTTTCCACTTCTCTTTTCTTGAGCCGCTCCCTTCTATGCCCTTGCGCACTATCCTGACTTCTCCCGTCTGCTTACTTTGTGCCTTCCAACGCACAATGCGAACTACAGGTAGTGCTGCAGGGCCCACACCCTTTTACTTGCCTAACAGAGCAGCTCTGGAGCTGTTACAGTGCCCAGCTGCTGCAAGAAATCAGCTTGAATGCTTCAGGGGCTGGGGCATAGCCAACATGAGCCCCACACCGAAGGAGGGTGGAGGTGTTTAATGCGAATTAGGGGTCATGCAAGCGCCGCAAAAGGCCGCCATGCCCTGCATGCCCCTTTTCTCTTTTCATATGCAGATGAGGGTTGAAGCCAACTTTGACCCACTGCTTGGATGACATCACCATATGCAAATCCATCTGCTGCAGGCCTTCCCCCAGGAATGCTTGTACTAGTTGTTGCATTTGGTTTGTTGTTTGGGGGTGCTTCAGTATTAGGCAGCCTTCTGCCCTCCCATGTTCATCTGAAAATATGTGTTCTCCCTGCAGTTGTTGTCCCCAGATGAGAGTTCCCTTGTGCTGCCTCAGTTGAATCTCCTTTACTTGACAGAGATGTGCCTGAGCAGCGGCCCTCCCCAGCCCTATCCCAAATCATACTTATTTTGCATAGGAGATACCATGGTCATGAAGATTGTTCTCCCAGGGTGAGGTTCATTCATTGCATTCTGGGTATGATGACCCCTGTGATTTCCCCAAATGTGGGAAACTTGACTGCATTATTTGTGGTAGTGGGGGACTGTGTTTGTGCTTTCCTCTGGTCAGCTCTGGTAAAAGTCAGATTTCTTTGTCTCAGATCTTCCTCTAGCCTTGTTCTTCTTTCGAGAGTTCCCTTGTGCTGCCTCAGTTGGATCTCCTTCACTTGACAGGGGGGTGCCCGAGCAGCGACCCTCCCCAGCTCTAGCCCAACTCCTACTTACCTGCCAGGTGAGATACTATGATCATGTAGGTGCTTCTCCCAGGGCAAGGCTCACCCATTGCACTCTGGGTGTGCTGCCCCTGTGATTTCCCCAAATGTGGGAAACTTGACTGCATAATTTGTGTTTCCCCTGGTCGGCTCTCGTATAATTCAGATCTCTTTGTCTCAGGTCTCTCTCCAGCCTAGTTTGCTGTCTGTTTCCACTTCTCTTTTCTTGAGCCGCTCCCTTCTATGCCCTTGCGCACTATCCTGACTTCTCCCGTCTGCTTACTTTGTGCCTTCCAACGCACAATGCGAACTACTGGTAGTGCTGCAGGGCCCACACCCTTTTACTTGCCTTACAGAGCAGCTCTGGAGCTGTTACAGTGCCCAGCTGCTGCAAGAAATCAGCTTGAATGCTTCAGGGGCTGGGGCATAGCCAACATGAGCCCCACACCGAAGGAGGGTGGAGGTGTTTAATGCGAACTAGGGGTCATCCAAGCACCGCAAAAGGCCGCCATGCCCTTCACGCCCCTTTTCTCTTTTCATATGCAGATGAGGGTTGAAGCCAACTTTGACCCACTGCTTGGATGACATCACCATATGCAAATCCATCTGCTGTAGGCCTTCCCCCAGGAATGCTTGTACTAGTTGTTGCATTTTGGTTTGTTGTTTGGGGGTGCTTCAGTATTAGGCAGCCTTCTGCCCTCCCATGTTCATCTGAAAATATGTGTTCTCCCAGCAGTTGTTGTCCCCAGATGAGAGTTCCCTTGTGCTGCCTCAGTTGAATCTCCTTTACGTGACAGAGATGTGCCTGAGCAGCGGCCCTCCCCAGCTCTATCCCAAATCATACTTATTTTGCATAGGAGATACCATGGTCATGAAGATTGTTCTCCCAGGGTGAGGTTCATTCATTGCATTCTGGGTATGCTGACTCCTATGATTTCCCCAAATGTGGGAAACTCGACTGCATTATTTGTGGTAGTGGGGGACTGTGTTTGTGCTTTCCTCTGGTCAGCTCTGGTAAAAGTCAGATTTCTTTGTCTCAGATATTCCTCTAGCCTTGTTCTTCTTTCGAGAGTTCCCTTGTGCTGCCTCAGTTGGATCTCCTTCACTTGACAGGGGGGTGCCCGAGCAGCGACCCTCAGCAGCTCAAGCCCAACTCCTACTTACCTGCCAGGTGAGATACTATGATCATGAAGGTGCTTCTCCCAGGGCAAGGCTCACCCATTGCACTCTGGGTGTGCTGCTCCTGCGATTTCCCCAAATGTGGGAAACTTGACTGCATAATTTGTGTTTCCCCTGGTCAGCTCTCGTCAGATCTCTTTGTCTCAGGTCTCTCTCCAGCCTAGTTTGCTGTCTGTTTCAACTTCTCTTTTCTTGAGCCGCTCCCTTCTATGCCCTTGCGCACTATCTTGACTTCTCCCATCTGCTTACTTTGTGCCTTCCAACGCACAATGCGAACTACAGGTAGTGCTGCAGGGCCCACACCCTTTTACTTGCCTTACAGAGCAGCTCTGGAGCTATTACAGTGCCCAGCTGCTGCAAGTAATCAGCTTGAATGCTTCAGGGGCTGGGGCATAGCCAACATGAGCCCCACACCGAAGTAGGGTGGAGGTGTTTAATGCGAACTAGGGGTCATCCAAGCGCCGCAAAAGGCCGCCATGCCCTGCACGCCCCTTTTCTCTTTTCATATGCAGACGAGGGTTGAAGCCAACTTTGACCCACTGCTTGGATGACATCACCATATGCAAATCCATCTGCTGCAGGCCTTCCCCCAGGAATGCTTGCACTAGTTGTTGCATTTGGTTTGTTGTTTGGGGGTGCTTCAGTATTAGGCAGCCTTCTGCCCTCCCATGTTCATCTGAAAATATGTGTTCTCCCTGCAGTTGTTGTCCCCAGATGAGAGTTCCCTTGTGCTGCCTCAGTTGATTCTCCTTTACTTGACAGAGATGTGCCTGAGCAGCGGCCCTCCCCAGCCCTATCCCAAATCATACTTATTTTGCATAGGAGATACCATGGTCATGAAGATTGTTCTCCCAGGGTGAGGTTCATTCATTGCATTCTGGGTATGCTGACCCCTGTGATTTCCCCAAATGTGGGAAACTCGACTGCATTATTTGTGGTAGTGGGGGACTGTGTTTGTGCTTTCCTCTGGTCAGCTCTGGTAAAAGCCAGATTTCTGTGTCTCAGATCTTCCTCTAGCCTTGTTCTTCTTTCGAGAGTTCTCTTGTTCTGCCTCAGTTGGATCTCCTTCACTTGACAGGGGGGTGCCCGAGCAGCGACCCTCCTCAGCTCTTGCCCAACTCCTACTTACCTGCCAGGTGAGATACTATGATCATGAAGGTGCTTCTCCCAGGGCAAGGCTCACCCATTGCACTCTGTGTGTGCTGCTCCAGCGATTTCCCCAAATGTGGGAAACTCGACTGCATAATTTGTGTTTCCCCTGGTCGGCTCTCGTATAATTCAGATCTCTTTGTCTCAGGTCTCTCTCCAGCCTAGTTTGCTGTCTGTTTCCACTTCTCTTTTCTTGAGCCGCTCCCTTCTATGCCCTTGCGCACTATCCTGACTTCTCCCGTCTGCTTACTTTGTGCCTTCCAACGCACAATGGCCCTCATTCCGAGTTGATCGGTCGCAAGGCGAATTTAGCAGAGTTACACTCGCTAAGCCGCCGCCTACTGGGAGTGAATCTTAGCTTCTTAAAATTGCGACCGATGTATTCGCAATATTGCGATTACTAACTACTTAGCAGTTTCAGAGTAGCTCCAGACTTACTCTTCCTGTGCGATCAGTTCAGTGCTTGTCGTTCCTGGTTGACGTCACAAACACACCCAGCGTTCGCCCAGGCACTCCCACCGTTTCCCCGGCCACTCCTGCGTTTTTTCCGGAAACGGTAGCGTTTTCAGCCACACGCCCCTGAAACGCCGTGTTTCCGCCCAGTAACACCCATTTCCTGTCAATCACATTACGATCGCCGGAGCGATGAAAAAGCTGTGAGTAAAAATACTTTCTTCATAGTAAAGTTACTTGGCGCAGTCGCAGTGCGAACATTGCGCATGCGTACTAAGCGGATTTTCACTGCGATGCGATGAAAAATACCGAGCGAACAACTCGGAATGAGGGCCAATGCGAACTACAGGTAGTGCTGCAGGGCCCACACCCTTTTAGTTGCCTTACAGAGCAGCTCTGGAGCTGTTACAGTGCCCAGCTGCTGCAAGAAATCAGCTTGAATGTTCTTCGTTGATTGATGGAAGAAACATCTTACAAAAACTCTCCAGATTATTGACTTTTTAAAGTTTTTCTAGGAAACGTTCTAGATGAATGCTTATTAGCGTTTGTCAGAATGTACGTTTGCAAAGTGTCTCTGTGGCGCAATCAGTTAGCGTGTTCGGTTATTATCCAAAAGGTTGGTGGTTCAATCCCACCCAGGGACGTAATTTACCTTGTTATCAGATTTTGGTGATCTTTAAGTAGACAAGTCAAAATTTCAAACCCCCTGTTATGGTGTGGGTACCTGGCCTTCCCTGATGTAATCAGAGTTAGATTTGATTCAGTGATTTTATAAAAACAGCTAGGAAGCACAATTTAGCAGTAGGTTGCAGAGAAAAAAAATATGCTGGCAGAAAAATCCAATTGAGTGATTAAACAGCTCTTCATTTTCTGGCTTTATTTTTATGCTAACAAATTTGTTCTCTGAAAAGTGTCCACAAAGCCAAGTCTCTGATTAACACCTTTGTAAGGATGGTTTTTCACCTATTACTAAATTAAACTTGCTTCATTGGAAAGGCAGCAAGATGCATCCTCATTTCAATGTCTACTGAAATAATACAGGTTGACACCAGGAAACATTAACGCCACTGCATCCTTGCTGCTTTCTCATGTGGAAGTCTGTTTAATGTGAAAACAAGGTGATATCTAATTAGCACACAGGTAAGGAATTAAGAAAATCTTTATTTAAGGGTGAAGATGTTTCTCACAAAATCGTTGCCCCAATGCATCATTGAAATTCAAGCTGGAAAGATGATTTTAATATATCACTTGTACATTTTGTATTGCTCTTCTGGTGACAATGTAGTTTGTTTTTGTCAATTACCATTTTAATAATAGGGTAAAGAAAATTAAGTGGATTTTTGAAAGAAAACAATACTGTCAATATACTATTAAAACAAATTAAAATGGTAAAAGTTATTGTACTTTAAGTAAAAATAAAAGAGCAAAAATATCCATCCCAGTTTTGGATTACTTTAATTAACAAAAAAAATGCATATAGCAAAGGATAGTTTCAATCTGCCTACCTCTGGGTTATGGGCCCAGCATGCTTCCATTGCAGTACTCTGCTGCACATGTAAGTGCAAGAGATCCTGAAGCACTCACTCATCATGGGAAAGTACCAATGTGTTTCTTTGTTGGTTGATGGAAGAAACATCTTACAAAAACTCTCCAGATTATTGACTTTTTAAAGTTTTTCTAGGAAACGTTCTAGATGAATGCTTATTAGCCTTTGTCAGTATGTACTTTTTGCAAAGTGTCTCTGTGGCGCAATTGGTTAGTGTGTACGGCTATTAACCAAAAGGTTGGTGGTTAAATCCTACCCAGGGACGTAATTGACCTTGTGATCAGATTTTGGTGATATTTAAGTAGACAAGTCAAAATTTCAAACTCCCTCTTATTGTGTAGGGTACCTAGCCTTCTCTGATGTAATCAGAGTTAGATTTGATTCAGTGATTTTATAAAAACAGCTAGGAAGCACAATTTAGCAGTGGGTTGCAGAGAAAAAGAAATATGCTGGCAAAAAAATCCAATTGAGTGATTAAACAGCTCTTCATTTCTGGCTTTATTTTTATGCTAACAAATTTGTTCTCTGAAAAGTGTCCACAAAGCCAAGTCTCTGATTAACACCTTTGTAGGGATGGTTTTTCACATATTACTAAATTAAACTTGCTTCATTGGAAAGGCAGCAAGATGCATCCTCATTTCAATGTCTACTGAAATAATACAAGTTGACACCAGGAAACATTAACGCCACTGCATCCTTGCTGCTTTCTCATGTGGAAGTCTGTTTAATGTGAAAACAAGGTGATATCTAATTAGCACACAAGTAAGGAATTAAGAAAATCTTTATTTAAGGGTGAAGATGTTTCTCACAAAATCGTTGCCCCAATGCATCATTGAAATTCAAGCTGGAAAGATGATTTTAATATATCACTTGTACATTTTGTATTGCTCTTCTGGTGACAATGTAGTTTGTTTTTGTCAATTACCATTTTAATAATAGGGTAAAGAAAATTAAGTGGATTTTTGAAAGAAAACAATACTGTCAATATACTATTAAAACAAATTAAAATGGTAAAAGTTATTGTACTTTAAGTAAAAATAAAAGAGGCAAAATATCAATCCCAGTTTTGGATTACTTTAATTAACAAAAAAAAAATGCATATAGCAGAGGATAGTTTCAATCTGCCTACCTCTGGGTTATGGGCCCAGCATGCTTCCATTGCTGTACTCTGCTGCACATGTAAGTGCAAGAGATCCTGAAGCACTCACTCATCATGGGAAAGTACCAATGTGTTTCTTCGTTGGTTGATGGAAGAAACATCTTACAAAAACTCTCCAGATTATTGACTTTTTAAAGTTTTTCTAGGAAACGTTTTAGATGAATGCTTATTAGCCTTTGTCAGTATTTACTTCTGCAAAGTGTCTCTGTGGTGCAATCAGTTAGTGTGTACGGCTACTAACCAAAAGGTTGGTGGTTCAATCTCACCCAGGGACGTAATTGACCTTGTGATCAGATTTTGGTGATCTTTAAGTAGACAAGTCAAAATTTCAAACCTCCTGTTATGGTGTAGGGTACCTGGCCTTCTCTGATGTAATCAGAGTTAGATTTGATTCAGTGATTTTATAAAAACAGCTAGGAAGCACAATTTAGCAGTGGGTTGCAGAGAAAAAGAAATATGCTGGCAAAAAAATCCAATTGAGCGATTAAACAGCTCTTCATTTTCTGGCTTTATTTTTATGTTAACAAATTTGTTCTCTGAAAAGTGTCCACAAAGCCAAGTCTCTGATTAACACCTTTGTAGGGATGGTTTTTCACCTATTACTAAATTAAACTTGCTTCATTGGAAAGGCAGCAAGATGCATCCTCATTTCAATGTCTACTGAAATAATACAGGTTGACACCAGGAAACATTAACGCCACTGCATCCTTGCTGCTTTCTCATGTGGAAGTCTGTTTAATGTGAAAACAAGGTGATATCTAATTAGCACACAGGTAAGGAATTAAGAAAATCTTTATTTAAGGGTGAAGATGTTTCTCACAAAATCGTTGCCCCAATGCATCATTGAAATTCAAGCTGGAAAATAAGATTTTACTTACCGATAAATCTATTTCTCGTAGTCCGTAGTGGATGCTGGGGACTCCGTCAGGACCATGGGGATTAGCGGCTCCGCAGGAGATAGGGCACAAAAATAAAGCTTTAGGATCAGGTGGTGTGTACTGGCTCCTCCCCCTATGACCCTCCTCCAAGCCTCAGTTAGGTTTCTGTGCCCGGACGAGCGTACACAATAAGGAAGGATTTTGAATCCCGGGTAAGACTCATACCAGCCACACCAATCACACCGTACAACTTGTGATCTGAACCCAGTTAACAGTATGACAACGTAGGAGCCTCTGAACAGACGGCTCACAACAAGAACAACCCGATTTTTCTGTAACAATAACTATGTACTAGTATTGCAGACAATCCGCACTTGGGATGGGCGCCCAGCATCCACTACGGACTACGAGAAATAGATTTATCGGAAGGTAAAATCTTATTTTCTCTAACGTCCTAGTGGATGCTGGGGACTCCGTCAGGACCATGGGGATTATACCAAAGCTCCCAAACGGGCGGGAGAGTGCGGATGACTCTGCAGCACCGAATGAGAGAACTCCAGGTCCTCTTTAGCCAGGGTATCAAATTTGTAGAATTTTACAAACGTGTTCTCCCCCGACCACGTAGCTGCTCGGCAGAGTTGTAATGCCGAGACCCCTCGGGCAGCCGCCCAGGATGAGCCCACCTTCCTTGTGGAATGGGCCTTGACAGATTTAGGCTGTGGCAGGCCTGCCACAGAATGTGCAAGTTGAATTGTGCTACAAATCCAACGAGCAATCGTCTGCTTCGAAGCAGGAGCACCCAGCTTGTTAGGTGCATACAGTATAAACAGCGAGTCAGATTTTCTGACTCCAGCCGTCCTTGAAATATATATTTTCAATGCCCTGACAACGTCCAGCAACTTGGAATCCTCCAAATCGCTAGTAGCCGCATGCACCACAATAGGCTGGTTCAGGTGAAACGCTGACACCACCTTAGGCAGAAAATGAGGACGCGTCCGCAGTTCTGCCCTGTCCGAATGGAAAATCAGATATGGGCTTTTATACGATAAAGCCGCCAATTCTGACACTCTCCTGGCTGAAGCCAGGGCCAGTAGCATGGTTACCTTCCATGTAAGATATTTCAAATCCGACGATTTGAGTGGCTCAAACCAATGTGATTTGAGAAAATCCAGAACTACATTAAGGTCCCACGGAGCCACTGGGGGCACAACCGGGGGCTGTATATGTAGTACTCCTTTTACAAAAGTCTGTACTTCAGGAACTGAAGCCAATTCTTTCTGGAAGAAAATCGACAGGGCCGAAATTTGAACCTTAATGGACCCCAACTTGAGGCCCATAGACAATCCTGTTTGCAGGAAATGTAGGAATCGACCCAATTGAAATTCCTCCGTGGGGGCCTTCCTTGCCTCGCACCACGCAACATATTTTCTCCAAATGCGGTGATAATGTTGTGCAGTCACCTCCTTCCTGGCTTTAACCAGTGTAGGAATGACCTCTTTCGGAATGCCTTTTTCCCTTAGAATTCGGCGTTCAACCGCCACGCCGTCAAACGCAGCCACGGTAAGTCTTGGAATAGACACGGTCCCTGCTGAATCAGGTCCCGTCTTAGAGGTAGTGGCCACGGATTTTCCGTGAGCATCTCCTGAAGTTCCGGGTACCAAGTTCTTCTTGGCCAATCCGGAGCCACGAGTATCGTTCTCACTCCCCTTTGCCGTATAATTCTCAGTACTTTGGGTATGAGAGGCAGAGGAGGAAACACATACACTGACTGGAACACCCACGGTGTTACCAGAGCGTCCACAGCTATTGCCTGAGGGTCTCTTGACCTGGCGCAATACCTGTCCAGTTTTTTGTTGAGGCGAGACGCCATCATATCCACCTTTGGTTTTTCCCAACGGTTCACAATCATGTGGAAGACTTCTGGATGAAGTCCCCACTCTCCCGGGTGTAGATCGTGTCTGCTGAGGAAGTCTGCTTCCCAGTTGTTCACTCCCGGAATGAACACTGCTGACAGTGCTATCACATGATCTTCCGCCCAGCGAAGAATCCTTGCAGCTTCTGCCATTGCTCTCCTGCTTCTTGTGCCGCCCTGTCTGTTTACGTGGGCGACTGCCGTGATGTTGTCCGACTGGATCAACACCGGCTGACCCTGAAGCAGGGGTTTTGCCAGGCTTAGAGCATTGTAAATCGCTCTTAGCTCCAGTATATTTATGTGAAGAGACATCTCCAGGCTTGACCATACTCCCTGGAAGTTTCTTCCCTGTGTGACCGCTCCCCAGCCTCTCAGACTGGCATCCGTGGTCACCAGGACCCAGTCCTGTATGCCGAATCTGCGGCCTTCTAACAGATGAGCACTCTGCAACCACCACAGAAGAGACACCCTTGTCCGTGGCGATAAGGTTATCCGCTGATGCATCTGCAGATGCGACCCGGACCATTTGTCCAGCAGATCCCACTGAAAAGTTCGTGCGTGGAATCTGCCGAATGGGATTGCTTCGTAAGAAGCCACCATCTTTCCCAGGACTCTTGTGCATTGATGCACAGACACTTTTCCTGGTTTTAGGAGGTTCCTGACAAGTTCGGATAACTCCTTGGCTTTCTCCTCCGGAAGAAACACCTTTTTCTGAACCGTGTCCAGAATCATTCCCAGGAACAGCAGACGTGTTGTCGGGGTCAACTGAGATTTTGGAAAATTCAGAATCCACCCGTGTTGCTGCAGCACTACTTGGGTTAGTGCTACTCCGTCCTCCAGCTGTTCTCTGGACCTTGGAGATCGTCCAAGTAAGGGATAATTAATACGCCTCTTCTTCGCAGAAGAATCATCATTTCGGCCATTACCTTGGTAAAGACCCGAGGTGCCGTGGACAATCCAAACGGCAGCGTCTGAAACTGATAATGACAGTTTTGCACCACGAACCTGAGGTACCCTTGATGTGAAGGGCAAATTGGGACATGCAGGTCAGCATCTTTTATGTCCAGGGACACCATAAAGTCCCCTTCTTCCAGATTCGCTATCACTGCTCTGAGTGATTCCATCTTGAACTTGAATTTTTGTATGTACAGGTTCAAAGATTTCAGATTTAGAATAGGTCTTACCGAGCCGTCCGGCTTCGGTACCACAAATAGCGTGGAGTAATACCCCTTTCCCTGTTGTAGGAGGGGTACCTTGACTATCACCTGCTGAGAAAACAGCTTGTGAATGGCTTCCAATACCGTCGCCCTGTCTGAGGGAGACGTTGGCAAAGCCGACTTTAGGAACCGGCGAGGGGGAGACTTCTCGAATTCCAACCTGTAACCCTGAGATACTACCTGCAGGATCCAGGGGTCCACCTGTGAGCAAGCCCACTGCGCGCTGAAATTCTTGAGTCGACCCCCCACCGTTCCTGAGTCCGCTTGTAAAGCCCCAGCGTCATGCTGAGGGCTTTGCAGAACCCGCGGAGGGCTTCTGTTCCTGGGAAGGAGCTGCTTGCTGCCCTCTCTTACCCTTTCCTCTGCCTCGGGGCAGATATGACTGTCCTTTTGCCCGCTTGTTCTTATAGGACCGAAAGGACTGCGGCTGAAAAGACGGTGTCTTTTTCTGTTGGGAGGGGGTCTGAGGTAAAAAAGTGGATTTCCCGGCAGTTGCCGTGGCCACCAAATCCGATAGACCGACGCCAAATAATTCCTCCCCTTTATACGGCAATACTTCCATATGCCGTTTGGAATCCGCATCACCTGACCACTGTCGTGTCCATAAACTTCTTCTGGCAGATATGGACATCGCACTTACTCTCGATGCCAGAGTGCAAATATCCCTCTGAGCATCTCGCATATAAAGAAAAGCATCCTTTAATTGCTCTAAAGTCTGTAAAATACTGTCCCTATCCAGGGTATCAATATTTTCAGTCAGGGAATCCGTCCAGACCACTCCAGCACTGCACATCCAGGCTGAGGCGATGGCTGGTCGCAGTATAACACCAGTATGTGTGTATATACTTTTTAGAGTAGTTTCCAGCCTCCTATCAGCTGGATCCTTGAGGGCGGCCGTATCAGGAGACGGTAACGCCACTTGTTTTGATAAGCGTGTGAGCGCCTTATCCACCTTAGGGGGTGTTTCCCAGCGCGCCCTAACCTCTGGCGGGAAAGGGTATAATGCCAATAACTTTTTTGAAATTAGCCCTTTTCTATCTGGGTTAACCCACGCTTCATCACATACATCATTCAATTCCTCTGATTCAGGAAAAACTACAGGTAGTTTTTTCACCCCCCACATAATACCCCTTTTTGTGGTACTAGTAGTATCAGAGATATGCAAAGCCTCCTTCATTGCCGTGATCATATAACGTGTGGCCCTACTGGAAAATACGTTTGTTTCTTCACCGTCGACACTAGATTCAGTGTCCGTGTCTGGGTCTGTGTCGACCGACTGAGGTAAAGGGCGTTTTACAGCCCCTGACGGTGTCTGAGACGCCTGGGCAGGTACCAACTGGTTTGACGGCCGTCTCATGTCGTCAACTGATTTTTGTAATGTGCTGACATTATCACGTAATTCCATAAACAAAGCCATCCATTCCGGTGTCGACTCCCTAGGGGGTGACATCACCATTACCGGCAATTGCTCTGCCTCCACACCAACATCGTCCTCATACATGTCGACACACACGTACCGACACACAGCAGACACACAGGGAATGCTCTATTGAAGACAGGACCCCACTAGCCCTTTGGGGAGACAGAGGGAGAGTTTGCCAGCACACACCCAAGCGCTATAATATATATGGGAACAACCCTATATAAGTGTTGTATCCTTATAGCAGCTTAAATATAGTAATATCGCCAAAAAAGTGCCCCCCCTCTCTGTTTTACCCTGTTTCTGTAGTACAGTGCAGGGGAGAGTCCTGGGAGCCTTCCTCACAGCGGAGCTGAGCAGGAAAATGGCGCTGTGTGCTGAGGAGAATAAGCCCCGCCCCCTATTTCGGCGGGCTCTTCTCCGGAGACTGTAAGATCTGGCAGGGGTTAAATACATCCATATAGCCTCAAGGGCTATATGTGATGTATTTTTAGCCATAAAAAAGGTATTATACATTGCTGCCCAGGGCGCCCCCCCAACGCCCTGCACCCTCCGTGACCGCTGTGTGAAGTGTGCTGACAACAATGGCGCACAGCTGCAGTGCTGTGCGCTACCTCAGGAAGACTGAAAAGTCTTCTGCCGCCTGCTTCTGGACCTCTTCCAACTTCGGCATCTGCAAGGGGGGTCGGCGGCGCGGCTCCAGGACGAACCCCAGGGTGAGACCTGTGTTCCGACTCCCTCTGGAGCTAATGGTGTCCAGTAGCCTAAGAAGCCAATCCATCCTGCACGCAGGTGAGTTCACTTCTCTCCCCTAAGTCCCTCGATGCAGTGAGCCTGTTGCCAGCAGGACTTACTGAAAATAAAAAACCTAAAAAACTTTTTCTAAGCAGCTCTTTAGGAGAGCCACCTAGATTGCACCCTGCTCGGACGGGCACAAAAACCTAACTGAGGCTTGGAGAAGGGTCATAGGGGGAGGAGCCAGTACACACCACCTGATCCTAAAGCTTTATTTTTGTGCCCTGTCTCCTGCGGAGCCGCTAATCCCCATGGTCCTGACGGAGTCCCCAGCATCCACTAGGACGTTAGAGAAAGATGATTTTAATATATCACTTGTACATTTTGTATTGCTCTTCTGGTGACAATGTAGTTTGTTTTTGTCAATTACCATTTTAATAATAGGGTAAAGAAAATTAAGTGGATTTTTGAAAGAAAACAATACTGTCAATATACTATTAAAACAAATTAAAATGGTAAAAGTTATTGTACTTTAAGTAAAAATAAAAGAGCAAAAATATCAATCCCAGTTTTGGATTACTTTAATTAACAAAAAAAAATGCATATAGCAAAGGATAGTTTCAATCTGCCTACCTCTGGGTTATGGGCCCAGCATGCTTCCATTGCAGTACTCTGCTGCACATGTAAGTGCAAGAGATCCTGAAGCACTCACTCATCATGGGAAAGTACCAATGTGTTTCTTCGTTGGTTGATGGAAGAAACATCTTACAAAAACTCTCCAGATTATTGACTTTTTAAAGTTTTTCTAGGAAACGTTTTAGATGAATGCTTATTAGCCTTTGTCAGTATTTACTTCTGCAAAGTGTCTCTGTGGCGCAATCAGTTAGTGTGTACGGCTACTAACCAAAAGGTTGGTGGTTCAATCACACCCAGGGACGTAATTGACCTTGTGATCAGATTTTGGTGATCTTTAAGTAGACAAGTCAAAATTTCAAACCCCCTCTTATTGTGTAGGGTACCTGGCCTTCTCTGATGTAATCAGAGTTAGATTTGATTCAGTGATTTTATAAAAAACAGCTAGGAAGCACAATTTAGCAGTGGGTTGCAGAGAAAAAAAATATGCTGGCAAAAAAATCCAATTGAGTGATTAAACAGCTCTTCATTTTCTGGCTTTATTTTTATGCTAACAAATTTGTTCTCTGAAAAGTGTCCACAAAGCCAAGTCTCTGATTAACACCTTTGTAGGGATGGTTTTTCACCTATTACTAAATTAAACTTGCTTCATTGGAAAGGCAGCAAGATGCATCCTCATTTCAATGTCTACTGAAATAATACAGGTTGACACCAGGAAACATTAACGCCACTGCATCCTTGCTGCTTTCTCATGTGGAAGTCTGTTTAATGTGAAAACAAGGTGATATCTAATTAGCACACAGGTAAGGAATAAGAAAATCTTTATTTAAGGGTGAAGATGTTTCTCACAAAATCGTTGCCCCAATGCATCATTGAAATTCAAGCTGGAAAGATGATTTTAATATATCACTTGTACATTTTGTATTGCTCTTCTGGTGACAATGTAGTTTGTTTTTGTCAATTACCATTTTAATAATAGGGTAAAGAAAATTAAGTGGATTTTTGAAAGGAGGGGTACCTTGACTATCACCTGCTGCAAATACAGCTTGTGAATTTGCCTCTATCACAGCCTCCCTGTCCAAGGGAGATGTTGGCAAGGCAGATTTTAGGAAACGGAGAGGGGGAGACGTCTCGAATTCCAGCTTGAATCCCTGAGACACTACTTGTAGAATCCAGGGATCCACCTGTGAGCAAGCCCACTGATTGCAAGCACTTGAGACGGGCCCCCACCGCACCTGGCTCCACCAGTGGAGCCCCAGCGTCATGCTGTGGACTTAGCGGAAGCGGGGGAGGACTTTTGTTCCTGGGAACTGGCTGTATATATATATATATATATATATATATGCACACACACTCATGTATATACATGTATACACAAATACACGTATGTACATGTTTATGTATGTATAATACACTGATAGAGTACATTATATTTATGAATTAATTGCTTCCCGATTCTGCAGCAGCATCATCAGCACCATCAGTGTTACTCACAGTCACTTCACACTGACTGCTGCACAACACATCACTTAATTTCCGGGCCGCCCGCCACCTGGTGAAGAGACATGGGAGATGAAGGACCAGCAGTGCCACGTTGAGCGGAAGTATTGTGAATTACAGGTGTCACAGGTGTCACACTCCTTGTGACACCTGCTCCCCGTCTGCCCTCCCACCCGCCGCCTGCCATCCGGAACCCGCACTGACAAGTAAGTCTCAGCAGAATGTGTCTGCCGGCGGCTCCCAGTCCCCCCTAGAGGAACACTGCCAGTGGTGTGGCAGCCGCGGCAAACTAGGACTGAGAGACCGCAGCGGGAGGAAAGCACGGGTGGGCGGGAGGAGAGCATAGGCGGACATCACCACGTCACATTGCAAGGTGACACCAGTCCCCCCAGTGAGGCCGCCGACGAATGCACTCAGCATAGTATTAGCAGCAGGCAGAGGGGGGGGGGGCGGGCGCAGCGGTGGTGGGAGGTACGGAAATGAGCTACAGGCTAGGCTCCACCGATCACACACTCAGCGATCACTGTGCCACAGCAAGCGTGGCGTGCAGCGGTGCTGGACATTAGGGAGTGCCTGTGCGCACCAGGCACCCCCTGTACGCACGCCTATGCGCTTCCACCCCCCATATGCCACACTACATCACTATGCTATAGCCCTCCCATATGCTGCACTTCATAGTTACACTATACCCCCCATACAACATACTACATCACCACACTACACTACTCACAATAAAATTAAAACATCCCAGTTCCTCATTCTTAATGAGCTCACGTGAGTTCTCTCCCCAACGGAGCTCCAGACCAAGTAACAATGAAGACACCAGCAGCGTGTAGGGGGCAGGCCTGGTCCACTTGTCAGGAGAGAGCAGTCACTGGAGGGTAAGAAGGGGGCGGGGCCTAGTCCTACAGACGGGAGAGAGCACAGACAGGAGAGAGCAAGGTACAGGGGTAGAAGGGGACGGCTGATGTGAAGAAGGGGGCGGGGCCTATTTTTGCATCCTTTCAAAATTCGACATTTGACAAATTCGACTTTTCTGCAATGGTACAAATGCGGCAATTCAACAAAAGTATATTCAATTGAAGTTTGTAAATTCGACAACAGTGCTTTTAAACAGTAAATTCGTCATTTTCAATCCGCCACACTTTGCAGGCGGAATCTAATAAAAAAAATTTAAAACATGTTTTTTTTGGGGTAATAGCATATCTATTTATATTAGAAGGGATTAGGTACTTGGTTTGTCTTTTTTGGAGGCACAAGTATTATTTATATATTTTTTAAAAGATTATTATTATTATTTTTTTTTTAAATGGAATGTGAAAAACCCGTAAAAGAAAAATTGCGTGCAAATTTGCAAAATTGCCTCCAAAGCATAACCAGCCTCGGGCTCTTCGAGCCGGTCCTGGTTCTAAAAATCCGGGGGAAAAACGGACAGGGGATCCCCCGTATTTTTAAAACCAGCTCCGGGCTCTGCGCCTGGTGCTGGTGCAAAAAATACGGGGGACAAAAAGAGTAGGGTCCCCCATTATTTTTACACCAGCATCGGGCTCCACTAGCTGGACAGATAATGCCACAGCCGGGGGTCACTTTTATACAGTGCCCTGCGGCCGTGGCATTAAATATCCAACTAGTCACCCCTGGCCGGGGTACCCTGGGGGAGTGGGGACCCCTTCAATCAAGGGGTCCCCCCCCAGCCACCCAAGGGCCAGGGGTGAAGCCCGGGGCTGTCCCCCCCATCCAAGGGCTGCGGATGGGAGGCTGATAGCCTTGAGAAAATTTAAAGAATATTGTTTTTTCCAGTAGTACTACAAGTCCCAGCAAGCCTCCCTCGCAATCTGGTACTTTGAGAACCACAAGTACCAGCATGCGGGAGAAAAACGGGCCCGCTGGTACCTGTAGTTCTACTGGGGAAAAAATACCCAAATAAAAACAGGACACAGACACCGTGAAAGTATAACTTTATTTCACACCTGCCGACACACACATACTTACCTATGTTGACACGAAGCAGTCGGTCCTCTTCTCCAAGTAGAATCCACGGGTACCTGAAAATAAAAATAAGATTTTACTTACCGATAAATCTATTTCTCATAGTCCGCAGTGGATGCTGGGACTCCGTCAGGACCATGGGGAATAGCGGCTCCGCAGGAGACAGGGCACAAAATTTAAAAGTTTGACCACTAGGTGGTGTGTACTGGCTCCTCCCCCTATGACCCTCCTCCAAGCCTCAGTTAGGATACTGTGCCCGGACGAGCGTACACAATAAGGAAGGATTTTGAATCCCGGGTAAGACTCATACCAGCCACACCAATCACACCGTACAACTTGTGATCTGAACCCAGTTAACAGTATGATAACGTAGGAGCCTCTGAAAAGATGGCTCACAACAATAAACAACCCGATTTTTTTGTAACAATAACTATGTACAAGTATTGCAGACAATCCGCACTTGGGATGGGCGCCCAGCATCCACTACGGACTATGAGAAATAGATTTATCGGTAAGTAAAATCTTATTTTCTCTGACGTCCTAGTGGATGCTGGGACTCCGTCAGGACCATGGGGATTATACCAAAGCTCCCAAACGGGCGGGAGAGTGTGGATGACTCTGCAGCACCGAATGAGAGAACTCCAGGTCCTCCTTAGCCAGGGTATCAAATTTGTAGAATTTTACAAACGTGTTCTCCCCTGACCACGTAGCTGCTCGGCAGAGTTGTAATGCCGAGACCCCTCGGGCAGCCGCCCAAGATGAGCCCACCTTCCTTGTGGAGTGGGCATTGACAGATTTAGGCTGTGGCAGGCCTGCCACAGAATGTGCCAGTTGAATTGTGCTACAAATCCAACGAGCAATCGTCTGCTTCGAAGCAGGAGCACCCAGCTTGTTGGGTGCATATAGTATAAACAGTGAGTCAGATTTTCTGACTCCAGCCGTCCTTGAAATATATATTTTCAATGCTCTGACAACGTCCAGCAACTTGGAATCCTCCAAATCGCTAGTAGCCGCAGGCACCACAATAGGCTGGTTCAGGTGAAACGCTGATACCACCTTAGGCAGAAAATGAGGACGCGTCCTCAATTCTGCCCTGTCCGAATGGAAAATCAGATATGGGCTTTTATACGACAAAGCCGCCAATTCTGACACTCTCCTGGCTGAAGCCAGAGCCAGTAGCATGGTTACTTTCCATGTAAGATATTTCAAATCTACCGATTTGAGTGGCTCAAACCAATGGGATTTGAGAAAATCCAAAACTACATTGAGATCCCACGGTGCCACTGGGGGCACAACCGGGGGCTGTATATGTAGTACTCCTTTTACAAAAGTCTGGACTTCAGGAACTGAAGCCAATTCTTTCTGGAAGAAAATCGACAGGGCCGAAATTTGAACCTTAATGGACCCTAATTTGAGGCCCATAGATAATCCTGTTTGCAGGAAATGTAGGAATCGACCCAGTTGAAATTCCTCTGTCGGGGCCTTCCTGGCCTCACACCATGCAACATATTTTCTCCAAATGCGGTGATAATGTTGTGCAGTCACCTCCTTCCTGGCTTTGACCAGGGTAGGGATGACCTCTTCCGGAATGCCTTTTTCCTTTAGGATCCGGCGTTCAACCGCCATGCCGTCAAACGCAGCCGCGGTAAGTCTTGGAATAGACACGGTCCCTGCTGAAGCAGATCCCTTCTTAGAGGTAGAGGCCACGGATCTTCCGTGAGCATCTCCTGAAGTTCCGGGTACCAAGTCCTTCTTGGCCAGTCCGGAGCCACTAGTATCGTTCTTACTCCCCTTTGCCGTATAATTCTCAGTACCTTGGGTATGAGAGGCAGAGGAGGAAACACATACACTGACTGGTACACCCATGGTGTTACCAGAGCGTCCACAGCTATTGCCTGAGGATCTCTTGACCTGGCGCAATACCTGTCCAGTTTTTTGTTTGTTTACGTGGGCGACTGCCGTGATGTTGTCCGACTGGATCAACACCGGCTGACCCTGAAGCAGAGGTTTTGCCAGGCTTAGAGCATTGTAGATTGCTCTTAGTTCCAGTATATTTATGTGAAGAGACGTTTCCAGGCTTGACCACACGCCCTGGAAGTTTCTTCCTTGTGTGACCGCTCCCCAGACTCTCAGGCTGGCATCCGTGGTCACTAGGACCCAGTTCTGTATGCCGAATCTGCGGCCCTCCAACAGATGAGCACTCTGCAACCACCATAGCAGAGAGACCCTTGTCCTTGTCGACAATTTTATCCGCTGATGCATCTGCAGATGCGATCCGGACCATTTGTCTAGCAGATCCCACTGAAAAATTCGTGCATGGAATCTGCCGAATGGAATCGCTTCGTAAGAAGCCACCATTTTTCCCAGGACTCTTGTGCATTGATGCACAGACACTGTCCCTGGTTTTAGGAGGTTCCTGACTAGTTCGGATAACTCCCTGGCTTTCTCCTCTGGAAGAAATACCTTTTTCTGAACAGTGTCCAGAATCATCCCTAGGAACAGCAGACGTGTCGTCGGGATCAGTTGGGATTTTGGAAAATTCAGAATCCACCCGTGCTGTTGGAGCACTACTTGAGTTAGTGCTACTCCGACCTCCAGCTGTTCTCTGGATCTTGCCCTTATCAGGAGATCGTCCAAGTAAGGGATAATTAATATGCCTTCTCTTCGAAGAAGGATCATAATTTCGGCCATCACCTTGGTAAAGACCCTGGGTGCCGTGGACAATCCAAACGGCAGCGTTTGAAACTGATAATGACAGTTTTGTACCATGAACCTGAGGTACCCTTGGTGTGAAGGGCAAATTGGGACATGAAGGTAAGCATCCTTGATGTCCAAGGACACCATAAAATCCCCTTCTTCCAGATTCGCTATCACTGCTCTGAGTGACTCCATCTTGAACTTGAATTTTTGTATGTACAGGTTCAGAGATTTCAGATTTAAAATAGGTCTTACCGAGCCGTCCGGCTTCGGTACCACAAATAGCGTGGAGTAATACCCCTTTCCCTGTTGTAGAAGGGGTACCTTGACTATCACCTGCTGAGAATACAGCTTGTGAATGGCTTCCAATACCGTCGCCCTGTCGGAGGGAGACGTTGGCAAAGCAGACTTTAGGAACCGGCGAGGGGGAGACTTCTCGAATTCCAACCTGTAACCCTGAGATACTACCTGCAGGATCCAGGGGTCCACCTGCGAGTGAGCCCACTGTGCGCTGAAATTCTTGAGGCGACCCCCCACCGCCCCTGAGTCCGCTTGTAATGTCCCAGCGTCATGCTGAGGCCTTTGCCGAAGCCGGGGAGGACTTCTGCTCCTGGGAAGGGGCTGCTTGGTGCAGTCTCTTACCCTTTCCTTTGCCTCGGGGCAAATATGAATGTCCTTTTGCTCGCTTGTTCTTATAGGAACGAAAGGACTGCGGCTGAAAAGACTGCGTCTTTTTCTGTTGGGAGGGGACTTGAGGTAAAAAGGTGGACTACCCGGCTGTTGCCGTGGCTACCAAATCCGATAGACCGACCCCAAATAATTCCTCCCCTTTATACGGCAATACTTCCATATGCCGTTTGGAATCCGCATCGCCTGACCACTGTCGTGTCCATAGACTTCTTCTGGCAGATATGGACATCGCACTTACTCTTGATGCCAGAGTGCAGATATCTCTCTGTGTATCTCGCATATAAAGGAATGCATCCTTTAATTGTTCTATAGTCAATAAAATACTGTCCCTATCCAGGGTATCAATATTTTCAGTCAGGGAATCCGACCAAGCCACCCCAGCACTGCACATCCAGGCTGAGGCGATTGCTGGTCGCAGTATAACACCAGTATGTGTGTATATACTTTTTAGAGTATTTTCCAGCCTCCTATCAGCTGGATCCTTGAGGGCGGCCGTATCAGGAGACGGTAACGCCACTTGTTTGGATAAACGTGTGAGCGCCTTGTCCACCCTAGGGGGTGTTTCCCAGCGCGCCCTAACCTCTGGCGGGAAAGGGTATAATGCCAATAACTTCTTTGAAATTAGCAGTTTTTTATCAGGGGTAACCCACGCTTCATCACACACGTCATTCAATTCCTCTGATTCAGGAAAAACTACAGGTAGTTTTTTCAGACCCCACATAATACCCCTTTTTGTGGTACTTGCAGTATCAGAGATATGCAAAGCCTCCTTCATTGCCGTGATCATATAACGTGTGGCCCTACTGGAAAATACGTTCGTTTCTTCACCGTCGACACTAGATTCGGTGTCCGTGTCTGGGTCTGTGTCGACCGACTGAGGCAAAGGGCGTTTTACAGCCCCTGACGGTGTTTGAGACGCCTGTACAGGTACTAATTGGTTTGTCGGCCGTCTCATGTCGTCAACCGACTTTTGCAGCGTGCTGACATTATCACGTAATTCCATAAACAAAGCCATCCATTCCGGTGTCGACTCCCTAGGGGGTGACATCACCATTACCGGCAATTGCTCCGCCTCCACACCAACATCGTCCTCATACATGTCGACACACACGTACCGACACACAGCAGACACACAGGGAATGCTCTGATAGAAGACAGGACCCCACTAGCCCTTTGGGGAGACAGAGGGAGAGTTTGCCAGCACACACCAAAGCGCTATAATTATATAGGAACAACCTTATATAAGTGTTGTTTCCTTATAGCTGCTTAAATATATATAATATCGCCAAAAAATGCCCCCCCCCTCTCTGTTTTTTACCCTGTTTCTGTAGTGCAGTGCAGGGGAGAGCCTGGGAGCCTTCCTAGCAGCGGAGCTGTGTAGGAAAATGGCGCTGTGTGCTGAGGAGATAGGCCCCGCCCCCTATTTCGGCGGGCTCTTCTCCCGGTTTTTCTGATACCTGGCAGGGGTGAAATACATCCATATAGCCTCAGGGACTATATGTGATGTATTCTTTTTAGCCAGAAAGGTAATCTCATTGCTGCCCAGGGCGCCCCCCCCCAGCGCCCTGCACCCTCAGTGACCGCTGGTGTGAAGTGTGCCTGAGCGCAATGGCGCACAGCTGCAGTGCTGTGCGCTACCTCATGAAGACTGAAAAGCCTTCAGCCGCCGGTTTCTGGACCTCTTCTTACTTCGGCATCTGCAAGGGGGTCGGCGGCGCGGCTCCGGTGACCCATCCAGGCTGTACCTGTGATCGTCCCTCTGGAGCTAGTGTCCAGTAGCCTAAGAAGCAAATCCATCCTGCACGCAGGTGAGTTCACTTCTTCTCCCCTAGGTCCCTCGTTGCAGTGAGCCTGTTGCCAGCAGGACTCACTGAAAATAAGAAACCTATCAAAACTTTTACTCTAAGCAGCTCTTTATGAGAGCCACCTAGATTGCACCCTGCTCGGACGGGCACAAAAACCTAACTGAGGCTTGGAGGAGGGTCATAGGGGGAGGAGCCAGTACACACCACCTAGTGGTCAAACTTTTAAATTTTGTGCCCTGTCTCCTGCAGAGCCGCTATTCCCCATGGTCCTGACGGAGTCCCAGCATCCACTAGGACGTCAGAGAAAGATAATTATACTCACCTGATCCAGGTTCCAGATTAAATCCACGTACTTGGCAAAACAACAAACCGAACACCCGGACCAGACGGACTGAAAGGGGTCCCATGTTTACACATGGGACCCCTTTCCACGAATGCAGACATCCGAATCTCGCGGGAATCCGACAGCGGGATGATGACGTTCGGGCGCGCTCGGGTTAGCCGAGCAAGGCGGGAAGGTTCGAACCTGCCTCGGACCCATGTAAAATGGGTGAAGTTCGGGGGGTCCGGATTCCGACGAACCGAACCCACTCATCACTAGTATGTACGTGTGTGTCAGGTGCCGTGCGCGTACGTACGTACGTACGTACGTACGTACGTACGTGTGTGTCAGGTGTCGTGCGTGTACGTGTGTGTGTGTGTGTGTCAGGTGGCGCGTACCTACATGTGTGTATGTCAGGTGCTGTGCATGTGTGTACGTACACGCGTGTATGTGTCAGGTGCTGCGCGTGTACGTGTGTGTGTGTGTGTGTGCCAGGAGCCACGCGTGTACATGCGTGAGGGTGTCAGGAGCCGCGCGTATACTTACATACGTGTAGGTTTCAGGTGCCGCGCGTATACATACGTGTGTGTGTCAGGAGCCGAGCGTGTACGTACATGTGTGTGTGTCAGGAGCAACGCACGTGTGTGTCAGGAGCCACACGTGTGCATACGTGTGTGTGTCAGGTGCCACACATGTACGTACGTACGTACGTACGTACGTACGTACGTACGTACGTGTGTGTGTGTGTCAGGTGCCGCGCGTGTACGTGTGTGTGTCAAGTGCCGCGTGTGTACGTACGTATGTGTGTGCCTGGAGCCGCGCGTGTACATACATGTGTGTGTGTGTGTGTGTCTCAGGTGCTGTACGTGTATGTGTGTGTCTCAGGTGCTGCACGTGTATATGTGTGTATTTCAGGTGCTGCATTTGTATGCGTCAGCTGCCACGTGGTTTTCAGGTGTTGAGCGTGTATGTGTTTGTGTCAGCTGTTGCATCTGTATGTGTGTGACTGTCAGGTGCTGCGCGTGTATGTGTGTGTCAGGTGCTGTTCATGTATGTGGGAGTGGCAGGTGCTGCATGTGTATATATGTGTGAGTGGCAGGTGCTGCGTGTGTATACGAGTGTGTGTGAGGTGCTGCGAGTGTATGTGTGTGTTAGGTGCTCTGAGTGTATATGATTGTGTGTCAGGTGCTGTGCGTGTGTGCGTTAAATGCCACATGTATATATGTGTGTCAGGTGCTGCGTGTGTGTGTGTGTGTGTGTGTGTGTGTGTATCAGGTGCTGCATGTTTGTATGTGTGTGTGTGTGTGTCAGGTGCTGCATGTCTGTATGTGTGTGTGTGTGTCAGGCGCTGCATGTCTGTGTGTGTGTGTGTGTGTCAGGTGCTGCATGTCTGTATATGTGTGTGGGTGTGTCAGGTGATGCATGTCTGTGTGTGTGGGTGTGTCAGGTGATGCATGTGTGTGTGTGTGGGTGTGTCAGGTGCTGCATGTCTGTGGGTGTGTGTGTCTGTCAGGTGCTGCATGTGTGTGTCAGGTGCTGCATGTCTGCGTGTGTGTGTGTCAGGCGCTGTATGTCTGCGTGTGTGTGTCAGGCGCTGCATATCTGTGTCAGGTGCTGTGTGTGTGTGTGTGTGTGTGCGTGTCTGTCAGGTGCTGCGTGTCTGCGTGTGTGTCAGGTGCTGCGTGTCTGCGTGTGTGTCAGGCGCTGCGTGTCTGCGTGTGTGTCAGGCGCTGTGTGTCTGCGTGTGTGTCAGGCGCTGCGTGTCTGCGTGTGTGTCAGGCGCTGCGTGTCTGTCAGGCGCTGCGTGTCTGCGTGTGTGTCAGGCGCTGCGTGTGTGTCAGGCGCTGCGTGTGTGTCAGGCGCTGCGTGTGTGTCAGGCGCTGCGTGTCTGCGTGTGTGTCAGGCGCTGCGTGTCTGCGTGTGTGTCAGGCGCTGCGTGTGTGTCAGGCGCTGCGTGTCTGCGTGTGTGTCAGGCGCTGCGTGTCTGCGTGTGTGTCAGGCGCTGCGTGTGTGTCAGGCGCTGCGTGTGTGTCAGGCGCTGCGTGTGTGTCAGGCGCTGCGTGTGTGTCAGGCGCTGCGTGTCTGCGTGTGTGTCAGGCGCTGCGTGTCTGCGTGTGTGTCAGGCGCTGCGTGTCTGCGTGTTTGTGTGTCAGGTGCTGCGTGTGTGTGTCAGGTGCTGCGTGTGTGTGTGTGTGTCAGATGCTGCGTGTCTGCGTGTGTGTCAGGTGCTGCGTGTTAGTATGTCAGGTGCTGCGTGTGTCAGGAGCATGTGAGTGTCAGGTGCGTGTGTGTGTCAGGCGCTGCGTGTGTCAGGCGCTGCGTGTGTCAGGCGCTGCCTGTGCGTGTGTGTCAGGCGCTGCCTGTGCGTCAGGCGCTGCGTGTCTGTGTGTGTCAGGCGCTGCGTGTCTGTGTGTGTCAGGCGCTGCGTGTCTGTCAGGCGCCGCGTGTCTGTCAGGCGCCGCGTGTGCGTCAGGCGCCGCGTGTGCGTCAGGCGCCGCGTGTGAGTTAGGTGCCGCGTGTGCGTCAGGCGCCGCATGTCTATGTGCGTCAGGCGCCGCGTGTGAGTGTGTGCGTGTGTGTCAGGTCCGTGTGAGTGTCAGGTGCTGCGTCTGTGTGTGCGTGTGTCAGGTGCTGCGTGTGTGTCAGGTGCTGCGTGTGAGTGTGTGTGCGCGTGTGTCAGGTCCGTGTGAGTGTCAGGTGCTGTGTGTGTCAGGTGCTGTGTGTGTGCGTGTGTGTCAGGTGCTGTGTGTGTGTGTGTGTGTGTGTGTGTCAGGTGCTGTGTGTGTGCGTGTGTGTCAGGCGCTGCATATGCGTATGCGTGTCAGGCGTTGCATGTCTGTGCGTGTCAGGCGCTGCGTGTCTGGGGGGGGTGGCCGGACACACAGCAGAGAGGGGGGGGGGGGTGGCTGGACACACAGCAGAGAGGGGAGGGTGACCGGACACACGGCAGGGAGGGGAGGGGGTAGGGGGTGGCCGAACACAGCGGGAAGAGGGGGGAGTTGCCGAACACACAGCAGGGGAGGGGAGGGGATGGTGGCCAGACAAACAGCAGGGGAGGGGAGGGGGGGGGGAGGGTAGGCCAGACACACAGCAGGTGAGGGGGGGGGGTGGCTGGACACACAGCAGGGAGGGGGGGTAGGCAGGACACACAGCAGGGGAGGGGAGGGTTGCCGGACAAACAGCAGGGAGGGGGGGGTAGGCCGGACACACAGCAGGGGAGGGGGGGTGGCTGGACACACAGCAGGGGAGGGGGGGGCTGGACACACAGCAGGTGAGGGGGGGGGCTGGACACACAGCAGGTGAGGGGGGGGGGCTGGACACACAGCAGGTGAGGGGGGGGGCTGGACACACAGCAGGTGAGGGGGGGGGGCATGACACACAGCAGGTGAGGGGGGGGGCTGGACACACAGCAGGTGAGGGGGGGGGCTGGACACGCAGCAGGTGAGGGGGGGGCTGGACACGCAGCAGGGGAGGGGGGGGTAGGCCGGACACAGCAGGGGAGGGGAGGGTGGCCGGACACACAGCAGGGGAGGGGAGGGTGGCCGGACACACAGCAGGGGAGGGGAGGGTGGCCGGACAAACAGCAGGGAGGGGGGGGGGTAGGCCAGACACACAGCAGGGGAGGAGGGGGGGGCTGGACACACAGCAGGTGAGGGGGGGGGCTGGACACACAGCAGGTGAGGGGGGGTAGGCCGGACACACAGCAGGGAGGGGGGGGGTAGGCCGCCGGACACACAGCAGGGGAGGGGAGGGTGGCCGGACAAACAGCAGGGAGGGGGGGTAGGCCGGACACACAGCAGGTGAGGGGGCGTGGCTGGACACACAGCAGGTGAGGGGGGGGTCTGGACACACAGCAGGGAGGGGGTGGGTAGGCCGGACAAACAGCAGGGAGGGGGGGGGTAGGCCGGACACAGCAGGGAGGGGGGGGCTGGACACACAGCAGGGGGGGGGTAGGCCGGACGCACAGCAGGTGAGGGGGGGGGGGTGGCTGGACACACAGCAGGGAGGGGGGGGTAGGCCGGACACACAGCAGGTGAGGGGGGGGGCTGGACACACAGCAGGTGAGGGGGGGGCGGACACACAGCAGGTGAGGGGGGGGGGTGGCTGGACACACAGCAGGGAGGGAAGGGGGTAGGGGGGTGGCCTTATTATAATAACCGTGTGGGGGAGGAGTCTGCGGCGGTGGGTGAATGAGATGTGGGGGCAGGCTGCTAAGGGTGCAGGGGAGGAGGGGAAGGGAGCTGGATGGATCTGAATGTGAGCCGCACGTAAGGGACCATACTGATCCTCCCCACCTCAGCCCGCTGGTGCTGCTGCTGCCTGACTTCTTCCGTGCAGCACAGCTGTCTTCTCCGGCTGCCGCTCCCGCACCCGCTTCAGGTGTGGGGGTACCACACCGCTCAGTAGGCAAGCGCTGTCAGTCAGGAGTCAGCGCTGCACCGGATGTCTCTTCTGGATGTCCTCTGACTTTCTCCTGCGGCGCAACTCCAGCTATTCCTCCCGCTGCGGCTCCCACTTTGGGTAAGGGGACCATATTGCTCAGTAGTGAGCACTTTCGGTAAGCCTGCGGCTGCTATGCCGCTACCCCTCTCCTCCACAGTACTAATGGGTCGCTGCAGTCTGTAAGGGACCGCAGGTGCACACACCCAGGAACCGCTGGCTCTCCTCCCGCCGCCAGCAGCTACTTTTATAACCTCAGCCTGCACGAGACCCCTTCCCTCACTCACTCTCGCTCTCCTGGCTGCCACTGCGCAGCCACAACAAATTGAAAAGCCCTATCTCTATAATGGGGCATATTTCTCTTAATTAAAAAAACCCTAGAACTTTCTGAAAAACCACAACCCCAAAAGGCACTACACTGGGGCATACTCTATCTAGTAAAACAAACCCCAAGTCTTAATTCGTCCTCTATCCGGAGTTATGCCTTCCCAAAAAATATCTAATTCACTCTATAGGAAAACGGTGTCAAAAAGGCACAAAGGAAGTCACTGAAAAAAACTGACAGTTGGAACTTTAGGTTACTCCAAATTCCTCATTTTTTATTATTTTGCCCTGAAATTTGGCATGCAGCACCGGGTGACGATTCTACACGCCTATGCCAAATTTCAGCTCAGTACGTCCAATCAGTTTTGAGGTGTAGCCCCTCAAACACCATGCCCCCATCTCAGAAGTTCCCTATGGGAGAATTCCGTTTGTTCGATTCAGCCTTAATATAAGGGCACGACCGTGCCCTTATAATATCTATCTATCTATCTATCTATCTATCTATCTATCTATCGTATGTGTGTGTATATATACATCTATACATACATGCGCTAACTAGAGATGATCGGGTTCGGTTCCTCGGAATCCGAACCCGCCCGAACTTCAGCTTTTTTTACACGGATCCGAGCGACTCGGATCTTCCCGCCTTGCTCGGTTAACCCGAGCGCGCCCGAACGTCATCATGACGCTGTCGGATTCTCGCGAGGCTCGGATTCTATCGCGAGACTCGGATTCTATATAAGGAGCCGCGCGTCGCCGCCATTTTCACACGTGCATTGAGATTGATAGGGAGAGGACGTGGCTGGCGTCCTCTCCATTTAGATTAGAAGAGAGAGAGTGAGATTGAGACAGAGACACTTGATTTACTGGAGCTTAGGAGTACTAGAGAGTGCAGAGTTTACTAGTGACTGACCACTGACGAGTGACCACCAGTGCAGTTTTATTTAATATAATCCGTTCTCTGCCTGAAAAAAACGATACACAGTGACTCAGTCACATACCATATCTGTGCTGAGCCCAGTGTGCTGCATCATCTATGTATAATATCTGACTGTGCTCACACAGCTTAATTGTGGGGGAGACTGGGGAGCAGTTATAGGTTATAGCAGGAGCCAGGAGTACATATTATTAAAATTAAACAGTGCACACTTTTGCTGCAGGAGTGCCACTGCCAGTGTGACTGACCAGTGACCTGACCACACTGACCACCAGTATAGTATACTATATTGTGATTGCCTGAAAAAGTTAAACACTCGTCGTGTGACTTGTGTGGTGTTTTTTTATTCTATAAAAAACTCATTCTGCTGACAGACAGTGTCCAGCAGGTCCGTCATTATATAATATATACCTGTCCGGCTGCAGTAGTGATATATATATATTTTTTATATCATTATTTATCATCCAGTCGCAGCAGACACAGTACGGTAGTTCACGGCTGTAGCTACCTCTGTGTCGGCACTCGGCAGTCCATCCATAATTGTATACCACCTACCCGTGGTTTTTTTTTTCTTTCTTCTTTATACATACTACATCTCATTATCATCCAGTCTATATTAGCAGCAGACACAGTACAGTACGGTAGTCCACGGCTGTAGCTACCTCTGTGTCGGCACTCGGCAGTCCATCCATAATTGTATACCACCTACCCGTGGTTTTATTTTCTTTCTTCTTTATACATACTACATCTCATTATCAACCAGTCTATATTAGCAGCAGACACAGTACAGTATGGTAGTCCACGGCTGTAGCTACCTCTGTGTCGGCACTCGGCAGTCCGTCCATAATTGTATACCACCTACCCGTGGTTTTTTTTTCTTTCTTCTTTATACATACTACATCTCATTATCATCCAGTCTATATTAGCAGCAGACACAGTACAGTACGGTAGTCCACGGCTGTAGCTACCTCTGTGTCGGCACTCGGCAGTCCATCCATAATTGTATACCACCTACCCGTGGTTTTTTTTTCTTTCTTCTTTATACATACTACATCTCATTATCATCCAGTCTATATTAGCAGCAGACACAGTACAGTACGGTAGTCCACGGCTGTAGCTACCTCTGTGTCGGCACTCGGCAGTCCATCCATAATTGTATACCACCTACCCGTGGTTTTTTTTTCTTTCTTCTTTATACATACTACATCTCATTATCATCCAGTCTATATTAGCAGCAGACACAGTACAGTACGGTAGTCCACGGCTGTAGCTACCTCTGTGTCGGCACTCGGCAGTCCATCCATAATTGTATACCACCTACCCGTGGTTTTTTTTTTTCTTCTTTATACATACTACATCTCATTATCATCCAGTCTATATTAGCAGCAGACACAGTACAGTATGGTAGTCCACGGCTGTAGCTACCTCTGTGTCGGCACTCGGCAGTCCATCCATAATTGTATACCACCTACCCGTGGTTTTTTTTTCTTTCTTCTTTATACATACTACATCTCATTATCATCCAGTCTATAATAGCAGCAGACACAGTACAGTACGGTAGTCCATGGCTTTAGCTACCTCTGTGTCGGCACTCGGCAGTCCGTCCATAATTGTATACCACCTACCCGTGTTTTTTTTTTCTTTCTTCTTTATACATACATACTACATCTCTTTATCAACCAGTCTATATTAGCAGCAGACACAGTGCAGTACGGTAGTCCACGGCTGTAGCTACCTCTGTGTCGGCACTCGGCAGTCCATCCATAATTGTATACTAGTATCCATCCATCTCCATTGTTTACCTGAGGTGCCTTTTAGTTGTGCCTATTAAAATATGGAGAACAAAAATGTTGAGGTTCCAAAATTAGGGAAAGATCAAGATCCACTTCCACCTCGTGCTGAAGCTGCTGCCACTAGTCATGGCCGAGACGATGAAATGCCAGCAACGTCGTCTGCCAAGGCCGATGCCCAATGTCATAGTACAGAGCATGTCAAATCCGAAACACCAAATATCAGTAAAAAAAGGACTCCAAAACCTAAAATAAAATTGTCGGAGGAGAAGCGTAAACTTGCCAATATGCCATTTACCACACGGAGTGGCAAGGAACGGCTGAGGCCCTGGCCTATGTTCATGGCTAGTGGTTCAGCTTCACATGAGGATGGAAGCACTCAGCCTCTCGCTAGAAAAATGAAAAGACTAAAGCTGGAAAAAGCACAGCAAAGAACTGTGCATTCTTCGAAATCCCAAATCCACAAGGAGAGTCCAATTGTGTCGGTTGCGATGCCTGACCTTCCCAACACTGGACGTGAAGAGCATGCGCCTTCCACCATTTGCACGCCCCCTGCAAGTGCTGGAAGGAGCACCCGCAGTCCAGTTCCTGATAGTCAGATTAAAGATGTCAGTGTTGAAGTACACCAGGATGAGGAGGATATGGGTGTTGCTGGCGCTGGGGAGGAAATTGACCAGGAGGATTCTGATGGTGAGGTGGTTTGTTTAAGTCAGGCACCCGGGGAGACACCTGTTGTCCGTGGGAGGAATATGGCCGTTGACATGCCTGGTGAAAATACCAAAAAAATCAGCTCTTCGGTGTGGAAGTATTTCACCAGAAATGCGGACAACATTTGTCAAGCCGTGTGTTCCCTTTGTCAAGCTGTAATAAGTAGGGGTAAGGACGTTAACCACCTCGGAACATCCTCCCTTATACGTCACCTGCAGCGCATTCATAATAAGTCAGTGACAAGTTCAAAAACTTTGGCCGACAGCGTAAGCAGTCCACTGACCAGTAAATCCCTTCCTCTTGTAACCAAGCTCACGCAAACCACCCCACCAACTCCCTCAGTGTCAATTTCCTCCTTCCCCAGGAATGCCAATAGTCCTGCAGGCCATGTCACTGGCAATTCTGACGATTCCTCTCCTGCCTGGGATTCCTCCGATGCATCCTTGCGTGTAACGCCTACTGCTGCTGGCGCTGCTGTTGTTGCTGCTGGGAGTCGATGGTCATCCCAGAGGGGAAGTCGTAAGCCCACTTGTACTACTTCCAGTAAGCAATTGACTGTTCAACAGTCCTTTGCGAGGAAGATGAAATATCACAGCAGTCATCCTACTGCAAAGCGGATAACTGATGCCTTGGCATCCTGGGCGGTGAGAAACGTGGTTCCGGTATCCATCATTACTGCAGAGCCAACTAGAGACTTGTTGGAGGTACTGTGTCCCCGGTACCAAATACCATCTAGGTTCCATTTCTCTAGGCAGGCGATACCGAAAATGTACACAGACCTCAGAAAAAGAGTCACCAGTGTCCTAAAAAATGCAGCTGTACCCAATGTCCACTTAACCACGGACATGTGGACAAGTGGAGCAGGGCAGGGTCAGGACTATATGACTGTGACAGCCCACTGGGTAGATGTATGGACTCCCGCCGCAAGAACAGCAGCGGTGGCACCAGTAGCAGCATCTCGCAAACGCCAACTCTTTCCTAGGCAGGCTACGCTTTGTATCACCGGTTTCCAGAATACGCACACAGCTGAAAACCTCTTACGGCAACTGAGGAAGATCATCGCGGAATGGCTTACCCCAATTGGACTCTCCTGTGGATTTGTGGCATCGGACAACGCCAGCAATATTGTGTGTGCATTAAATATGGGCAAATTCCAGCACGTCCCATGTTTTGCACATACCTTGAATTTGGTGGTGCAGAATTTTTTTAAAAATGACAGGGGCGTGCAAGAGATGCTGTCGGTGGCCAGAAGAATTGCGGGACACTTTCGGCGTACAGGCACCACGTACAGAAGACTGGAGCACCACCAAAAACTACTGAACCTGCCCTGCCATCATCTGAAGCAAGAAGTGGTAACGAGGTGGAATTCAACCCTCTATATGCTTCAGAGGTTGGAGGAGCAGCAAAAGGCCATTCAAGCCTATACAATTGAGCACGATATAGGAGGTGGAATGCACCTGTCTCAAGCGCAGTGGAGAATGATTTCAATGTTGTGCAAGGTTCTGATGCCCTTTGAACTTGCCACACGTGAAGTCAGTTCAGACACTGCCAGCCTGAGTCAGGTCATTCCCCTCATCAGGCTTTTGCAGAAGAAGCTGGAGACATTAAAGGAGGAGCTAACACGGAGCGATTCCGCTAGGCATGTGGGACTTGTGGATGGAGCCCTTAATTCCCTTAACAAGGATTCACGGGTGGTCAATCTGTTGAAATCAGAGCACTACATTTTGGCCACCATGCTCGATCCTAGATTTAAAGCCTACCTTGGATCTCTCTTTCCGGCAGACACAAGTCTGCTGGGGTTGAAAGACCTGCTGGTGAGAAAATTGTCAAGTCAAGCGGAACGCGACCTGTCAACATCTCCTCCTTCACATTCTCCCGCAACTGGGGGTGCGAGGAAAAGGCTCAGAATTCCGAGCCCACCCGCTGGCGGTGATGCAGGGCAGTCTGGAGCGACTGCTGATGCTGACATCTGGTCCGGACTGAAGGACCTAACAACGATTACGGACATGTCGTCTACTGTCACTGCATATGATTCTCTCAACATTGAAAGAATGGTGGAGGATTATATGAGTGACCGCATCCAAGTAGGCACGTCACACAGTCCGTACTTATACTGGCAGGAAAAAGAGGCAATTTGGAGGCCATTGCACAAACTGGCTTTATTCTACCTAAGTTGCCCTCCCACAAGTGTGTACTCCGAAAGAGTGTTTAGTGCCGCCGCTCACCTTGTCAGCAATCGGCGTACGAGGTTACATCCAGAAAATGTGGAGAAGATGATGTTCATTAAAATGAATTATAATCAATTCCTCCGCGGAGACATTGACCAGCAGCAATTGCCTCCACAAAGTACACAGGGAGCTGAGATGGTGGATTCCAGTGGGGACGAATTGATAATCTGTGAGGAGGGGGATGTACACGGTGATATATCGGAGGATGATGATGAGGTGGACATCTTGCCTCTGTAGAGCCAGTTTGTGCAAGGAGAGATTAATTGCTTCTTTTTTGGGGGGGGTCCAAACCAACCCGTCATATCAGTCACAGTCGTGTGGCAGACCCTGTCACTGAAATGATGGGTTGGTTAAAGTGTGCATGTCCTGTTTTGTTTATACAACATAAGGGTGGGTGGGAGGGCCCAAGGACAATTCCATCTTGCACCTCTTTTTTCTTTTCTTTTTCTTTGCGTCATGTGCTGTTTGGGGAGGGTTTTTTGGAAGGGCCATCCTGCGTGACACTGCAGTGCCACTCCTAGATGGGCCCGGTGTTTGTGTCGGCCACTAGGGTCGCTTATCTTACTCACACAGTCAGCTACCTCATTGCGCCTCTTTTTTTCTTTGCGTCATGTGCTGTTTGGGGAGGGTTTTTTGGAAGGGACATCCTGCGTGACACTGCAGTGCCACTCCTAGATGGGCCCGGTGTTTGTGTCGGCCACTAGGGTCGCTTATCTTACTCACACAGCGACCTCGGTGCAAATTTTAGGACTAAAAATAATATTGTGAGGTGTGAGGTATTCAGAATAGACTGAAAATGAGTGGAAATTATGGTTTTTGAGGTTAATAATACTTTGGGATCAAAATGACCCCCAAATTCTTTGATTTAAGCTGTTTTTTTAGGGTTTTTTGAAAAAAAACACCCGAATCCAAAACACACCCGAATCCGACAAAAAAAATTCGGTGAGGTTTTGCCAAAACGCGGTCGAACCCAAAACACGGCCGCGGAACCGAACCCAAAACCAAAACACAAAACCCGAAAAATTTCCGGCGCTCATCTCTAGCGCTAACACCTGGACATACACTGATGTACCCACACCTAATATCCATACATACACGCCCTGACACCTGGACATACACCAACATTCCCACACCTGCATCTATACATACACATGCTGACACCTGGACATACACCAACATACAAGCACCTGCATCTATATATACACGCGCTGACAAATGGACATACACCGACGTACCCACACTTGCATCTATACATACATGCACTGACATCTGGACATACAAGCACCTGCATCTATACATACACGCGCTGACACCTGAACCTACACTGACCTTCCCACACCTGCATCTATACATACACATTCTGACACCTGGACATACACAGACGTACCCACACCTGCATCTATACATACACGCGTTGACACCTGGACGTACACTGACGTACACACACCTACATCTATATATGCATGGATGCAAATGTGGGTACGTCTGTATACGTCCAGGTGTTAGCATGTGTATGTATAGATGTTAGGTGTGGGTACATCAGTGTATGTCCAGGTGTCAGCACATGTATGTATAGATTCACATGTGGGTAAGCCGGTGTACGTCCACGTGTCAGCATGTGTAGGTATAGATGCAGGTGTGGGTACGTTGGTGTACGTTTAGGGGTCAGCGTGTTAATGTATAGATGTTGGTGTGTGTATGTCAGTGTACGTACAGATATAGGTGTGTGTGTGTATGTATGTATGTATGTATGTATATGTATAGAGGAAGGTGTGATACATACATATAACACATACATGATAGATACATACATACATCACACACACGATAGATAGATAGATAGATAGATAGATAGATAGATAGATAGATAGAACACATACATACAAGATAGATACATACATACATACATACATACATGATAGATACATATATATACACACACATACGATAGATAGATAGATAGATAGATAGATAGATACATACATATATATATATATCACAAACATATATGATTCATACATATATCACACACACATACATGATACATACATGAGAAAGACCTGGGATGGTGATGAGGCCAGGGCCCCCTGCTGATGTTGCGTTGAGGAAGGCAGTGTTCCAGGACGGATGCCAGTCGGGGAGAGCGCCGCGCAGCCCGGGAAAAATACTGCTGAGGAGCTACATCTGGAAGAGCCCCTGGGAGGGAGAGTGCCACATGCCCCATCCTGCGCGGCAGACTCTGCAGGCCTGCACATGGGAAGGGAGGTCTCTGGCCACACGTACTCACCCTTCTGCTGAAGCCCCGCTGCTGTCCCCATCAGCGCTCTCCAGCGGGGAGCGGGGCCAGGATGAACCTCAACCTGTGAGAACTATCTTCATGATCAAGAGATCTCATATGCAAGATAAGTATGTGTTGGGATAGGGCTGGGGAGGGTGGCTGCTCGGGCACACCCCCGTCAAGTTAAGGAGATTTAACTGAGGAAGCACAAGGGAACTCTCGTCTGGGGACAACTGCAGGGAGACCACATCTTTTCAGATGAACATGGGAGGGCGGAAGGCTGCCTAATACTGAAGCACCCTCAGACATTAAACCATATGCAACAACTATTGCAAGCATTCCTGGGGGAAGGTCTGCAGCAGACGGATTTGCATACGGTGATGTCATCCAAGCAGTGGGCCAAAGTTGGCTGGAACCCTCATCTGTATATGAAAAGAGAAAAGGGGCATGCAGGGCATGGCGGCCTTTTGCGGCGCTTGGATAACCCCAAGTTTGCATTAAACACCCCCCACCCTCCTTCGGTGTGGGGCTCATGTTGGCCATGCCCAAGCCCCTGAAGCATTCAAGCTGATTTCTTGCAGCAGCTGGGCACTGTAACAGCTTCAGAGCTGCTCTACAAGACAAGTAAAAGGGTGTGGGCCCTGCAGCACCACCTGTAGTTTGCATACACACATATATAGGACAGCATCTCTTATATGCCCCAGGGTCAATAAAATAGTATCCTTGTCTAGGCTATCCATCCCCTCAGATAAGGTATTTGTCCATGCCGCTACAGCACTACACACCCAGGCCGACGCAATTGCCGGTCTGAGTAAGGTACCTGAATGTGTATAAATGGACTTCAGGGTAATCTCCTGTTTGCGGTCAGCACACTCTTTGAGGGTAACCGTATCCTGGGACGGGAGGGCTACCTTCTTGGATAAGCGTGTTAATGCTTTGTCCACCCTAGGGGAGGATTCCCATCGTAACCTATCCGTTGATGGGAAAGGATACGCCATAAGAATCCTTTTGGAAATCTGCAGTCTTTTATCTGGAGATTCCCAAGCTTTTTCACATAACTCGTTCAGCTCGTGTGAGGGGGGAAAGGTTACCTCAGGCTTCTTTCCCTTGTACATATGTACCCTCTTGTCAGCGACAGGGGGTTCCTCTGTGATGTGCAAAACATCTTTTATTGCCATAATCATAAATCGAATGGATTTTGCCAATTTTGGCTGTAACTTTGCATCATCGTAATCGACACTGGAGTCAGAATCCGTGTCGGTATCTGTGTCAACAATCTGGGATAGTGGGCGCTTATGAGACCCTGACAGTCCCTGCAACATAGGATCAGGCATGGGTTGAAACCCTGACTGTCCCAAAGCTTCTGCCTTGTCTAATCTTTTGTGCAATGAGTTTACACTAGCATTTAAAACATTCCACATATCCATCCAATCAGCTGTCGGCGGAGACACCACATTCATTTGCTCCCGCTCCTCTCTAATATAGCCTTCTTCCTCAGACATGTCGACACACGTGTACCGACACACTTCACACACAGGGAATGCTTTTTCTGAAGACAGTTTCCCCACAAGGCCCTTTGGAGAGACAGAGAGAGAGTATGCCAGCACACCCCCCAGCGCTATATAACCCAGGAATAAAACAGTAACTTAATGTTTGCCCAGTAGTGCTGCTGTATGTAATTTGCGAATTATGTGCCCCCCCCCCCCCCCCCTCTTTTCAACCCTCTTGTCTAACGTGGTATAAGCAGGGTAGAGTCCGGGGAGCTTCCTCTCAGCGGTGCTGTGGAGAAAAAATGGCGCTGGTGAGTGCTGAGGGAGAAGCCCCGCCCCCTCGGAGGCGGGCTTCTGTCCCGCTTAAACTGTAAAATTGGTGGGGGCTTATACATATATAAAGTGCCCAGCTGTATATATGTTATATTTTTGCGAAAGAGGTTTATATTGCTGCCCAGGGCGCCCCCCCTGCGCCCTGCACCCTTACAGTGACCGGAGTATGTGAGGTGTATGGGAGCAAAGGCGCACAGCTGCAGTGCTGTGCGTTACCTCAGTGAAGATCATGAAGTCTTCTGCCGCCTCTGAAGTCTTCTTTTCTTCTCATACTCACCCGGCTTCTATCTTCCGGCTCTGCGAGGGGGACGGCGGCGCGGCTCTGGGACAGACGGCGAGGGTGAGATCCTGCGTACCAATCCCACTGGAGCTAATGGTGTCCAGTAGCCTAAGAAGCAGGACCTTGCAACTCAGAGAGTAGGGCTGCTTCTCTCCCCTCAGTCCCTCGATGAGGGAGTCTGTTGCCAGCAGTGCTCCCTGAAAATTAAAAACCTAACAAAATACTTTCTGTCAGAAAGCTCAGGAGAGCTCCTGAAAAGCACCCAGTCTCCACTGGGTACAGTATCAAACTGAGGTCTGGAGGAGGGGCATAGAGGGAGTAGCCAGTGCACACCCAGAACTAAAGTCTTTCTTAAAGTGCCCATGTCTCCTGCGGAGCCCGTCTATCCCCATGGTCCTTACGGAGTCCCCAGCATCCTCTAGGACGTTAGAGAAAATAGGATTTTAATACCTACCGGTAAATCCTTTTCTCTTAGTCCGTAGAGGATGCTGGGCACCCGTCCCAGTGCGTACTGTGTCTGCAGTTATTAAATGGCCCTTAACTCCAGAACATTTATGTGGAGATGAAAACATCCAAGGAAGACTTGACCATCTTCCTTGGATGTTTTCCCCCTGTGTGACTGCTCTCCAGCCTCAGAGGGTTGCATCCGTGGTCCCTAGGATCCCGTCCTGGATCCCGAACCATCGCCCCTCTAGGTGGTGAGAACTGTGCAGCCACCAATGGAGTGAGATTCTGGTCTTGGAAGACAGGATTATCCTCCGGTGCATGTGTAGGTGGGATCCGGACCACTTGTCCAACAGGTCCCACTGGAACACTCTGGCATGGAACCTGCCAAACTGAATGGCCTCGTAGGCCGCAACCATCTTCCCCAGCAACTGAATGCAATGATGGATTAACACTCTTGCTGGTTTCAGAATTTGTTTGACCAGACTCTGGATCTCCAGAGCCTTTCCACTAGAAGAAAACCTCTTCTGTGTCCAGTATCACTCCCAAAAACAACAACCGCGTCATTGGGACCAACTGCGATTTTGGCAAGTTTAGGAGCCAACCATGTTGTTGAAGAACTGTCAGGGAGAGTAGATGTTTTGCACCAACTGGTCCCTGGATCTCGCCTTTATCAGGAGATCATCCAAGTACGGGATAATTGTGACTCCTTGCTTGCGAAGGAGAACCATCATTTCCGCCATCACCCTGGTGAAAATCCTCGGAGCCGTGGACAGACCAAACGGCAACGTCTGAAATTGGTAATGACAATCCTGAATTGCAAACCTCAGGTAGCTTGATGCAGTGGCTAAATGGGAACATATAAGTAGGCATCCTTTATGTCTACCAAAACCATGAAATCTCCTTTATCCCCCGGACTGGAGATCACTACCCTGAGAGATTCCATCTTGAAATTGAATTTCTTTAGGTAGAAATTAAGGGATTTCAGATTTCAGATTGGTCTGACTGAGCCGTCCGGCTTCGGGACCACGAAGAGGCTTGAATAAAAACCTTCTCCCTGCTGACTAAGGCTGATTTGAACAATCGGTGAGGGGGAATGTCTTGAAACCCCAGTTTGTACCCTTGGGACACTATTTGTAAAACCCACGAGTCCAGGTCCGAATGAATCCAGAACTGACTGAAGAGTTTTAGATGTGCCCCCCACTGGTGCGGGCTCCTGCAAGAGAGCCCCAGCGTCATGCAGTGGATTTGGCAAAAGCAGAGGACGATCTCTGCTCCTGCGATCTTGAAGAGGCTACAGACCTCTTCCCTCTTTTCCTTCCTCTACCTGCAAAGAAAGGGGAATCTTAACTTCTTGCATATCTATTGGGCCGAAATGACTGCGTCAGATAATGATGCGTCTTTATCCGTTGAGAGGGAACATAGGGCAAGAAGGATGACTTACCTGCGGGAGCTGCCGAGATCAAATCAACTAGGCCGTCGCCAAACAAGGCTTCACCTTCATAGGGAAGAGACTCCCTTTCTTCTTGGAGTCAGCATCAGCATTCCCTTGGTGAATCCACAATGCCCTCCTATCCGAGACTGCCATGAAATTGGCCCGGTGTAGGATTTTTAAATATGTGTAGTTTACTGTATGCAAAGGTTTAAAACCTTTTAGGAACTGAGATCTAAGGTGTATTACATGTAGTTTAAAAAAAACAAAAAAGGTTTATTTTATGGCAGTAGTTTCCAAACTGGGGTTCTTGCACTGGTAGCATAGTTTGGTGGTCCAGGACCAATTAAAATTATTTATACTTTATTAAATTGGCAAAACCATTCCCTCACAACATAACTGAACCTGAGGATGACATGCTATAAACACAATTTACTTAATTTTATATTTTTTTCTGAATTTCTCAATAAAAAAAACTTTGGCCTAGGGGTGCCGTGAAACAAATTTTGATACTCTAGGGCAGGGGTGTCAAACCCATGGGCCGCATGCCACCCCCAATGCATCCTTTTGTAGCCCACAGGCCGGGTTCCGACAGGGGTCCTTTTGTGGCCCGATCACCTTGCTTAGAGCGAGGGCAGGAGAGTGCAGCCAGAGTCTTTGCTTTCTATGTGCGGCACCATCTTCCCGAAGAGATCACCGGGAAGATAGTGCCCCTTCCACTGGCTACAGCACAGGTATACTGGGGGTGGGGTAGCAAACTGGGGGCCCCAATGGGCCCCTCCAGCAGTCCCTCTACCAAAACACGTCTTTTGGTGGTTTTGCGGTGTTGTTATAACTACATGGTGACGATACTGTAGCACAGAGATTTTCAACCATTTACAACTCACGTCACACAGAACAAGATTTAAATATTGACAAGGCACACTGAAATATAATGGTGATGCATGGTGCAGTATCGTGTCCTAGGATGTCATGTCGCAGCTTCTCCATAGGTAACGCCTGAACAGGCCCGGTGACAGGGGGGACAAAGGGGACACTTGTTCAGGGCTCCAAGTATTAAGAACAGAAATAATGGGGCCACAGTGCCAATATTGCTTTTTAAAGTGTATCCACCAACTGCTCAATTTAAGAAGGAAAACAATTAACAGGCCAACTAAACCCTCCCCCCTCCTTTTACCCCATCACTTTGTCCAGTCCCTGTGGTCCATACTGTATTGCCATTATTATGCATGTTGCTGTGCTGGCCCTTTTCTGAATGTCCCTGCCACCGCCACCGAAGAGCTGGATAGCCCAGTATGAAAACCACCTGCCGGCCTCACTGACGGTCCGAGTCAAAGGCTCCATTTTTTTTTAAAGATCCCTCTGCCAAGTTAAGGGGGGGTTGAGGGGGCCCCAGAGATATCAGTGTACTGGGCCCCGAGATTTCTGTTGCTGGCCCTGACCCTCAGGGGCGTATCTACCCCTTGGCCAGGATGGCACTTGCCAGGGGCACCATCCAGCTGTGCCAACCGTGGCTAAGGGATAGAGTTCTGCAGTCTCGAAAGGGCGCTATGGCAATCAGCGTGGGACTGACCAATTAGACGGTGAGGGAAGGATACTGAAATTGTCCCAACCCTGTTACAGTTTGAAACGCCCCTCAACTGCTGTCCACTGCTTCACTCCTAGCTCTGCCCCTTTGAAATTATTAATCCCTACCCCCCGGTAGGCGGAGTTCTCCAGGCCCATACTCAGGAGTCACCACTGCTGTACATTATGTGCCGGTTGTAGAGGCAGAGCGGGGAACATCAGAGAACGCCACAAATTACACAGTGGGCAAGGAGATGGCTGGAGACAGCTGCACAGCCATGCCTTGCAAGTTCGAGAGAGCTGTTGAATTTCAGCACTTCAAGTCAGAGCCTGCCCCCTGCTGCCCAAGCAGTCCGTGACAGTTAGTGTCGAGGAGGGGGGGATTTGTGCATGTGTGCTATCAGTGTGTGTGTGGGGGGGTGGAGGATGTGTGTGACTGTGAGGGAGCTGTCAGTGTCAGTGGGGAGAGGAGCAGGAGGGAGTTGTCAGTGTGTGGAAGTGATGAGAGTTGTCAGTACTGGGGAAATGTGTGTGTGTGTGTACTAGATTTAGGAGTGTGTGTTTGTGAGAGGTTTCAGTTGGGGAATTAGAGTTCATACAGTAATTAAATGTTTTCATATTGAGAACTACATCTCCCAGCATATACAGTGTGCTGGGGATGCTAACAAGCTTTATTTAAAAGTTTAAAAAACATTGCTTTTATGACTGCAATGGTTAAAAAGGGAGAGCTATAAATCAATTTATCAGTGAATGATCGCAGTTTGAGCTGTTACATTTTACTGAACCACCTATCCCTCCACACTCACTACCTGTCCTCAGGATACATTTACCATCCCGGCAGACGGTATACCGGCAGTCATTTGACCGATGTTTGAATCCTGACACCACTTGGGAGACTGGTGCCGGCACACAGACAGCCAACATCCCGAAGGCGAGTATTGGAGGGAGGGTTAGGACCGGGGGAGGGGGTGTTAGGGAAGGCACTAGGAGGGGGGGGGGGTTAGTCCTAGCTGCCACCCCCTGAGGGTTAGCCCTATCCGCCACCCCCCCAGAGTGTTAGGATTAGGTATCATGTGACTGCTGGAATCCCGAGCGCCGGATGCCATACCCAACCCCCTTTACTTTTTCAGGCATTTCTATCTCTCCTCTTTCTATGGTGTTCCGATTGCCCACTTTCCCTTGTGCTTTTCTCTCTCTCTCTCTCTCCTTTGTTTAGAGCATCAGTTTCTGTAGTCCACTTTATCCTTATTTTTTCCAGTGTTTCACTATCTCTCTGATGTAATGAGGATGTATGGTCTAGAGGGATCAGTAATGCATTGTACTGTATAGAGGCGTCAGGGATGTAGCGTAGGGTATAGAGGCGTCAGGGATGTAGCGTAGGTTATAGAGGCATCAGGAATGTAGCGTAGGGAATAGAGGCATCAGGGATGTAGCGTAGGGTATAGAGGCGTCAGGGATGTAGCATAGGGAATAGAGGCGTCAGGGATGTAGCGTAGGGAATAGAGGCGTCAGGGATTTAGCTTAGGGAATAGAGGCATCAGGGATGTACTAGCAGGTATATAGAGGTCAGTGTACTGTATAGAGGGTAGAGATGAGCGGGTTCGGTTCCTCGGAATCCGAACCCGCCCGAACTTCAGGTTTTTTTACACGGGGCCGAGCGACTCGGATCTTCCCGCCTTGCTCGGTTAACCCGAGCGCGCCCGAACGTCATCATCCCGCTGTCGGATTCTCGCGAGGCTCGTATTCTATCGCGAGACTCGGATTCTATATAAGGAGCCGCGCGTCGCCGCCATTTTCACACGTGCATTGAGATTGATAGGGAGAGGACGTGGCTGGCGTCCTCTCCGTTTAGACTAGAGTACTAGAGAGAGACACAAATTTTGGGGAGCATATTATGAGGAGGAGTACTACTTGCTGCTGATAGTGTGACCAGTGACCACCAGTTTAATTAATCCGTTCTCTGCCTGAAAAAAAACGATACACAGTGTGACACAGTCACATACCATATCTGTGCTCAGCCCAGTGTGCTGCATTATATATAATACTGTATATCATTATCTGACTGTGCTGA
Source organism: Pseudophryne corroboree (assembly GCF_028390025.1). Taxonomy (NCBI): domain Eukaryota; kingdom Metazoa; phylum Chordata; class Amphibia; order Anura; family Myobatrachidae; genus Pseudophryne; species Pseudophryne corroboree. The sequence continues at coordinate 687,901,439 of NC_086444.1, forward strand.
GTGCTCACTGCTCACACAGCTTAATTGTGGGGGAGACTGGGGAGCAGTTATAGCAGGAGTACATATTTTAAGTACAGTGCACACTTTTGCTGCCAGAGTGCCACTGCCAGTGTGACTGACCAGTGACCACTGACCACCAGTATTGTGATTGTCTGCTGACCACCAGTATATTGTGATTGTCTGCCTGAAAAAGTTAAACACTCGTCGTGTGGTGTTTTTATAAACGCATTCTGCAGACAGTGTCCAGCAGGTCCGTCATTACATAATATATACCTGTCCGGCTGCAGTACTAGTGTGATATATATATATATTTTAATTTTATCTCATTATCATCCAGTCTATATTAGCAGCAGACACAGTACGGTAGTCCACGGCTGTAGTTACCTCTGTGTCGGCAGTCGCTCGTCCATCCATAATTGTATACCACCTACCCGTGGTTTTTTTTTTTCTATCTTCTTGATACTAGTAGCTTACTTTAGGAGTCTGCAGTGCTGAGTCTGACAGACAGTGTCCAGCAGGTCCGTCATTACATAATATATACCTGTCCGGCTGCAGTACTAGTGTGATATATTATATATATATATTTTAATTTTATCTCATTATCATCCAGTCTATATTAGCAGCAGACACAGTACGGTAGTCCACGGCTGTAGCTACCTCTGTGTCGGCAGTCGCTCGTCCATCCATAATTGTATACCACCTACCCGTGGTTTTTTTTTTCTATCTTCTTGATACTAGTAGCTTACTTTAGGAGTCTGCAGTGCTGACAGACAGTGTCCAGCAGGTCCGTCATTACATAATATATACCTGTCCGGCTGCAGTACTAGTGTGATATATATATATATATATTTGAATTTTATCTCATTATCATCCAGTCTATATTAGCAGCAGACACAGTACGGTAGTCCACGGCTGTAGTTACCTCTGTGTCGGCAGTCGCTCGTCCATCCATAATTGTATACCACCTACCCGTGGTTTTTTTTTTTTCTATCTTCTTGATACTAGTAGCTTACTTTAGGAGTCTGCAGTGCTGACAGACAGTGTCCAGCAGGTCCGTCATTACATAATATATACCTGTCCGGCTGCAGTACTAGTGTGATATATATATATATATATTTTAATTTTATCTCATTATCATCCAGTCTATATTAGCAGCAGACACAGTACGGTAGTCCACGGCTGTAGCTACCTCTGTGTCGGCAGTCGCTCGTCATCCATAAGTATACTAGTATCCATCCATCTCCATTGTTTACCTGAGGTGCCTTTTAGTTGTGCCTATTAAAATATGGAGAACAAAAATGTTGAGGTTCCAAAAATAGGGAAAGATCAAGATCGACATCCACCTCGTGCTGAAGCTGCTGCCACTAGTCATGGCCGAGACGATGAAATGCCAGCAACGTTGTCTGCCAAGGCCGATGCCCAATGTCATAGTACAGAGCATGTAAAATCCAAAACACCAAATATCAGTAAAAAAAGGACTCAAAAATCTAAAATAAAATTGTTGGAGGAGAAGCGTAAACTTGCCAATATGCCATTTACCACACGGAGTGGCAAGGAACGGCTGAGGCCCTGGCCTATGTTCATGGCTAGTGGTTCAGCTTCACATGAGGATGGAAGCACTCAGCCTCTCGCTAGAAAAATGAAAAGACTCAAGCTGGCAAAAGCACAGCAAAGAACTGTGCGTTCTTCGAAATCCCAAATCCACAAGGAGAGTCCAATTGTGTCGGTTGCGATGCCTGACCTTCCCAACACTGGACGTGAAGAGCATGCGCCTTCCACCATTTGCACGCCCCCTGCAAGTGCTGGAAGGAGCACCCGCAGTCCAGTTCCTGATAGTCAGATTGAAGATGTCAGTGTTGAAGTACACCAGGATGAGGAGGATATGGGTGTTGCTGGCGCTGGGGAGGAAATTCACCAGGAGGATTCTGATGGTGAGGTGGTTTGTTTAAGTCAGGCACCCGGGGAGACACCTGTTGTCCGTGGGAGGAATATGGCCATTGACATGCCTGGTGAAAATACCAAAAAAATCAGCTCTTCGGTGTGGAAGTATTTCAACAGAAATGCGGACAACAGGTGTCAAGCCGTGTGTTGCCTTTGTCAAGCTGTAATAAGTAGGGGTAAGGACGTTAACCACCTCGGAACATCCTCCCTTATACGTCACCTGCAGCGCATTCATAATAAGTCAGTGACAAGTTCAAAAACTTTGGACGACAGCGGAAGCAGTCCACTGACCAGTAAATCCCTTCCTCTTGTAACCAAGCTCACGCAAACCACCCCACCAACTCCCTCAGTGTCAATTTCCTCCTTCCCCAGGAATGCCAATAGTCCTGCAGGCCATGTCACTGGCAATTCTGACGAGTCCTCTCCTGCCTGGGATTCCTCCGATGCATCCTTGCGTGTAACGCCTACTGCTGCTGGCGCTGCTGTTGTTGCTGCTGGGAGTCGATGGTCATCCCAGAGGGGAAGTCGTAAGCCCACTTTTACTACTTCCACCAAGCAATTGACTGTCCAACAGTCCTTTGCGAGGAAGATGAAATATCACAGCAGTCATCCTGTTGCAAAGCGGATAACTGAGGCCTTGACAACTATGTTGGTGTTAGACGTGCGTCCGGTATCTGCCGTTAGTTCACAGGGAACTAGACAATTTCTTGAGGTAGTGTGCCCCCGTTACCAAATACCATCTAGGTTCCACTTCTCTAGGCAGGCGATACCGAGAATGTACACGGACGTCAGAAAAAGACTCACCAGTGTCCTAAAAAATGCAGTTGTACCCAATGTCCACTTAACCACGGACATGTGGACAAGTGGAGCAGGGCAGGGTCAGGACTATATGACTGTGACAGCCCACTGGGTAGATGTATGGACTCCCGCCGCAAGAACAGCAGCGGCGGCACCAGTAGCAGCATCTCGCAAACGCCAACTCTTTCCTAGGCAGGCTACGCTTTGTATCACCGGTTTCCAGAATACGCACACAGCTGAAAACCTCTTACGGCAACTGAGGAAGATCATCGCGGAATGGCTTACCCCAATTGGACTCTCCTGTGGATTTGTGGCATCGGACAACGCCAGCAATATTGTGTGTGCATTAAATATGGGCAAATTCCAGCACGTCCCATGTTTTGCACATACCTTGAATTTGGTGGTGCAGAATTATTTAAAAAACGAGAGGGGCATACAAGAGATGCTGCCGGTGGCCAGAAGAATTGCGGGACACTTTCGGCGTACAGGCACCACGTACAGAAGACTGGAGCAACACCAAAAACGCCTGAACCTGCCCTGCCATCATCTGAAGCAAGAAGTGGTAACTAGAGATGAGCGGGTTCGGTTTCTCTGAATCCGAACCCGCACGAACTTCATGTTTTTTTTCACGGGTCCGAGCGACTCGGATCTTCCCGCCTTGCTCGGTTAACCCGAGCGCGCCCGAACGTCATCATGACGCTGTCGGATTCTCGCGAGGCTCGGATTCTATCGCGAGACTCGGATTCTATATAAGGAGCCGCGCGTCGCCGCCATTTTCACACGTGCATTGAGATTGATAGGGAGAGGACGTGGCTGGCGTCCTCTCCGTTTAGAATAGATTAGAGAGACACTTGATTTACTAATTTTGGGGAGCATTAGGAGTACTCAGTACAGTGCAGAGTTTTGCTGATAGTGACCACCAGTTTTATTTATAATCCATTCTCTGCCTGAAAAAAGCGATACACAGCACACAGTGACTCAGTCACATACCATATCTGTGTGCACTGCTCAGGCTCAGGCCAGTGTGCTGCATCATCTATTATCTATATATAATATTATATATATCTGATTATCTGTCTGACTGCTCAGCTCACACAGCTTATAATTGTGGGGGAGACTGGGGAGCACTACTGCAGTGCCAGTTATAGGTTATAGCAGGAGCCAGGAGTACATAATATATTATATAGTGAGTGACCACCAGACACACAGTGCAGTTTATTTAATATATCCGTTCTCTGCCTGAAAAAAGCGATACACACAGTGACTCAGTCAGTCACATACCATATCTGTGTGCACTGCTCAGGCTCAGGCCAGTGTGCTGCATCATCTATATATATTATATATCTGTCTGACTGCTCAGCTCACAAAGCTTATAATTGTGGGGGAGACTGGGGAGCACTACTGCAGTGCCAGTTATAGGTTATAGCAGGAGCCAGGAGTACATAATATTATATTAAAACTGTGCACACTTTTGCTGCAGGAGTGCCACTGCCAGTGTGACTAGTGACCAGTGACCTGACCACCAGTATATATAATATTAGTAGTATACTATCTCTTTATCAACCAGTCTATATTAGCAGCAGACACAGTACAGTGCGGTAGTTCACGGCTGTGGCTAGGTCTGTGTCGGCACTCGGCAGCCCGTCCATAATTGTATATACCACCTAACCGTGGTTTTTTTTTCTTTCTTTATACATACATACTAGTTACGAGTATACTATCTCTTTATCAACCAGTCTATATTAGCAGCAGACACAGTACAGTGCGGTAGTTCACGGCTGTGGCTACCTCTGTGTCGGCACTCGGCAGCCCGTCCATAATTGTATATACCACCTAACCGTGGTTTTTTTTTCTTTCTTTATACATACATACTAGTTACGAGTATACTATCTCTTTATCAACCAGTCTATATATTAGCAGCAGACACAGTACAGTGCGGTAGTTCACGGCTGTGGCTACCTCTGTGTCGGCACTCGGCAGCCCGTCCATAATTGTATATACCACCTAACCGTGGTTTTTTTTTCTTTCTTTATACATACATACATACTAGTTACGAGTATACTATCTCTTTATCAACCAGTCTATATATTAGCAGCAGACACAGTACAGTGCGGTAGTTCACGGCTGTGGCTACCTCTGTGTCGGCACTCGGCAGCCCGTCCATAATTGTATATAGTATACCACCTAACCGTGGTTTTTTTTTCTTTCTTTATACATACATACTAGTTACGAGTATACTATCTCTTTATCAACCAGTCTATATATTAGCAGCAGACACAGTACAGTGCGGTAGTTCACGGCTGTGGCTACCTCTGTGTCGGCACTCGGCAGCCCGTCCATAATTGTATATACCACCTAACCGTGGTTTTTTTTTCTTTCTTTATACATACATACTAGTTACGAGTATACTATCTCTTTATCAACCAGTCTATATATTAGCAGCAGACACAGTACAGTGCGGTAGTTCACGGCTGTGGCTACCTCTGTGTCGGCACTCGGCAGCCCGTCCATAATTGTATATACCACCTAACCGTGGTTTTTTTTTCTTTCTTTATACATACATACTAGTTACGAGTATACTATCTCTTTATCAACCAGTCTATATATTAGCAGCAGACACAGTACAGTGCGGTAGTTCACGGCTGTGGCTACCTCTGTGTCGGCACTCGGCAGCCCGTCCATAATTGTATATACCACCTAACCGTGGTTTTTTTTTCTTTCTTTATACATACATACTAGTTACGAGTATACTATCTCTTTATCAACCAGTCTATATATTAGCAGCAGACACAGTACAGTGCGGTAGTTCACGGCTGTGGCTACCTCTGTGTCGGCACTCGGCAGCCCGTCCATAATTGTATATACCACCTAACCGTGGTTTTTTTTTCTTTCTTTATACATACATACTAGTTACGAGTATACTATCTCTTTATCAACCAGTCTATATATTAGCAGCAGACACAGTACAGTGCGGTAGTTCACGGCTGTGGCTACCTCTGTGTCGGCACTCGGCAGCCCGTCCATAATTGTATACTAGTATCCAATCCATCCATCTCCATTGTTTACCTGAGGTGCCTTTTAGTTGTGCCTATTAAAATATGGAGAACAAAAATGTTGAGGTTCCAAAATTAGGGAAAGATCAAGATCCACTTCCACCTCGTGCTGAAGCTGCTGCCACTAGTCATGGCCGAGACGATGAAATGCCAGCAACGTCGTCTGCCAAGGCCGATGCCCAATGGCATAGTACAGAGCATGTCAAAACCAAAACACCAAATATCAGTAAAAAAAGGACTCCAAAACCTAAAATAAAATTGTCGGAGGAGAAGCGTAAACTTGCCAATATGCCATTTACCACACGGAGTGGCAAGGAACGGCTGAGGCCCTGGCCTATGTTCATGGCTAGTGGTTCAGCTTCACATGAGGATGGAAGCACTCAGCCTCTCGCTAGAAAACTGAAAAGACTCAAGCTGGCAAAAGCACCGCAAAGAACTGTGCGTTCTTTGAAATCCCAAATCCACAAGGAGAGTCCAATTGTGTCGGTTGCGATGCCTGACCTTCCCAACACTGGACGTGAAGAGCATGCGCCTTCCACCATTTGCACGCCCCCTGCAAGTGCTGGAAGGAGCACCCGCAGTCCAGTTCCTGATAGTCAGATTGAAGATGTCAGTGTTGAAGTACACCAGGATGAGGAGGATATGGGTGTTGCTGGCGCTGGGGAGGAAATTGACCAGGAGGATTCTGATGGTGAGGTGGTTTGTTTAAGTCAGGCACCCGGGGAGACACCTGTTGTCCGTGGGAGGAATATGGCCGTTGACATGCCAGGTAAAAATACCAAAAAAATCAGCTCTTCGGTGTGGAGGTATTTCACCAGAAATGCGGACAACAGGTGTCAAGCCGTGTGTTCCCTTTGTCAAGCTGTAATAAGTAGGGGTAAGGACGTTAACCACCTCGGAACATCCTCCCTTATACGTCACCTGCAGCGCATTCATAATAAGTCAGTGACAAGTTCAAAAACTTTGGGTGACAGCGGAAGCAGTCCACTGACCAGTAAATCCCTTCCTCTTGTAACCAAGCTCACGCAAACCACCCCACCAACTCCCTCAGTGTCAATTTCCTCCTTCCCCAGGAATGCCAATAGTCCTGCAGGCCATGTCACTGGCAATTCTGACGAGTCCTCTCCTGCCTGGGATTCCTCCGATGCATCCTTGCGTGTAACGCCTACTGCTGCTGGCGCTGCTGTTGTTGCCGCTGGGAGTCGATGGTCATCCCAGAGGGGAAGTCGTAAGCCCACTTGTACTACTTCCAGTAAGCAATTGACTGTTCAACAGTCCTTTGCGAGGAAGATGAAATATCACAGCAGTCATCCTACTGCAAAGCGGATAACTGAGTCCTTGACAACTATGTTGGTGTTAGACGTGCGTCCGGTATCCGCCGTTAGTTCACAGGGAACTAGACAATTTATTGAGGCAGTGTGCCCCCGTTACCAAATACCATCTAGGTTCCACTTCTCTAGGCAGGCGATACCGAGAATGTACACGGACGTCAGAAAAAGACTCACCAGTGTCCTAAAAAATGCAGTTGTACCCAATGTCCACTTAACCACGGACATGTGGACAAGTGGAGCAGGGCAGGGTCAGGACTATATGACTGTGACAGCCCACTGGGTAGATGTATGGACTCCCGCCGCAAGAACAGCAGCGGCGGCACCAGTAGCAGCATCTCGCAAACGCCAACTCTTTCCTAGGCAGGCTACGCTTTGTATCACCGCTTTCCAGAATACGCACACAGCTGAAAACCTCTTACGGCAACTGAGGAAGATCATCGCGGAATGGCTTACCCCAATTGGACTCTCCTGTGGATTTGTGGCATCGGACAACGCCAGCAATATTGTGTGTGCATTAAATATGGGCAAATTCCAGCACGTCCCATGTTTTGCACATACCTTGAATTTGGTGGTGCAGAATTTTTTTAAAAACGACAGGGGCGTGCAAGAGATGCTGTCGGTGGCCAGAAAAATTGCGGGACACTTTCGGCGTACAGGCACCACGTACAGAAGACTGGAGCACCACCAAAAACTACTGAACCTGCCCTGCCATCATCTGAAGCAAGAAGTGGTAACGAGGTGGAATTCAACCCTCTATATGCTTCAGAGGTTGGAGGAGCAGCAAAAGGCCATTCAAGCCTATACAATTGAGCACGATATAGTAGGTGGAATGCACCTGTCTCAAGTGCAGTGGAGAATGATTTCAACGTTGTGCAAGGTTCTGATGCCCTTTGAACTTGCCACACGTGAAGTCAGTTCAGACACTGCCAGCCTGAGTCAGGTCATTCCCCTCATCAGGCTTTTGCAGAAGAAGCTGGAGGCATTGAAGAAGGAGCTAAAAGGGAGCGATTCCGCTAGGCATGTGGGACTTGTGGATGCAGCCCTTAATTCGCTTAACAAGGATTCACGGGTGGTCAATCTGTTGAAATCAGAGCACTACATTTTGGCCACCGTGCTCGATCCTAGATTTAAAGCCTACCTTGGATCTCTCTTTCCGGCAGACACAGGTCTGCTGGGGTTGAAAGACCTGCTGGTGACAAAATTGTCAAGTCAAGCGGAACGCGACCTGTCAACATCTCCTCCTTCACATTCTCCCGCAACTGGGGGTGCGAGGAAAAGGCTCAGAATTCCGAGCCCACCCGCTGGCGGTGATGCAGGGCAGTCTGGAGCGACTGCTGATGCTGACATCTGGTCCGGACTGAAGGACCTGACAACGATTACGGACATGTCGTCTACTGTCACTGCATATGATTCTCTCAACATTGATAGAATGGTGGAGGATTATATGAGTGACCGCATCCAAGTAGGCACGTCACACAGTCCGTACTTATACTGGCAGGAAAAAGAGGCAATTTGGAGGCCCTTGCACAAACTGGCTTTATTCTACCTAAGTTGCCCTCCCACAAGTGTGTACTCCGAAAGAGTGTTTAGTGCCGCCGCTCACCTTGTCAGCAATCGGCGTACGAGGTTACATCCAGAAAATGTGGAGAAGATGATGTTCATTAAAATGAATTATAATCAATTCCTCCGCGGAGACATTGACCAGCAGCAATTGCCTCCACAAAGTACACAGGGAGCTGAGATGGTGGATTCCAGTGGGGACGAATTGATAATCTGTGAGGAGGGGGATGTACACGGTGATATATCGGAGGGTGAAGATGAGGTGGACATCTTGCCTCTGTAGAGCCAGTTTGTGCAAGGAGAGATTAATTGCTTCTTTTTTGGGGGGGGGTCCAAACCAACCCGTCATATCAGTCACAGTCGTGTGGCAGACCCTGTCACTGAAATGATGGGTTGGTTAAAGTGTGCATGTCCTGTTTTGTTTATACAACATAAGGGTGGGTGGGAGGGCCCAAGGACAATTCCATCTTGCACCTCTTTTTTCTTTTCTTTTTCTTTGCATCATGTGCTGTTTGGGGAGGGTTTTTTGGAAGGGACATCCTGCGTGACACTGCAGTGCCACTCCTAGATGGGCCCGGTGTTTGTGTCGGCCACTAGGGTCGCTAATCTTACTCACACAGTCAGCTACCTCATTGCGCCTCTTTTTTTCTTTGCGTCATGTGCTGTTTGGGGAGGGTTTTTTGGAAGGGACATCCTGCGTGACACTGCAGTGCCACTCCTAGATGGGCCCGGTGTTTGTGTCGGCCACTAGGGTCGCTAATCTTACTCACACAGCTACCTAATTGCGGCTCTTTTTTTCTTTGCGTCATGTGCTGTTTGGGGAGGGTTTTTTGGAAGGGACATCCTGCGTGACACTGCAGTGCCACTCCTAGATGGGCCCGGTGTTTGTGTCGGCCACTAGGGTCGCTAATCTTACTCACACAGCTACCTCATTGCGCCTCTTTTTTTCTTTGCGTCATGTGCTGTTTGGGGAGGGTTTTTTGGAAGGGCCATCCTGCGTGACACTGCAGTGCCACTCCTAGATGGGCCCGGTGTTTGTGTCGGCCACTAGGGTCGCTAATCTTACTCACACAGCTACCTCATTGCGCCTCTTTTTTTCTTTGCGTCATGTGCTGTTTGGGGAGGGTTTTTTGGAAGGGACATCCTGCGTGACACTGCAGTGCCACTCCTAGATGGGCCCGGTGTTTGTGTCGGCCACTAGGGTCGCTTATCTTACTCACACAGCGACCTCGGTGCAAATTTTAGGACTAAAAATAATATTGTGAGGTGTGAGGTATTCAGAATAGACTGAAAATGAGTGTAAATTATGGTTTTTGAGGTTAATAATACTTTGGGATCAAAATGACCCCCAAATTCTATGATTTAAGCTGTTTTTTAGTGTTTTTTGAAAAAAACACCCGAATCCAAAACACACCCGAATCCGACAAAAAAAATTCGGTGAGGATTTGCCAAAACGCGTTCGAACCCAAAACACGGCCGCGGAACCGAACCCAAAACCAAAACACAAAACCCGAAAAATTTCAGGCGCTCATCTCTAGTGGTAACGAGGTGGAATTCAACCCTATATATGCTTCAGAGGTTGGAGGAGCAGCAAAAGGCCATTCAAGCCTATACAATTGAGCACGATATAGGAGGTGGAATGCACCTGTCTCAAGCGCAGTGGAGAATGATTTCAACGTTGTGCAAGGTTCTGCTGCCCTTTGAACTTGCCACACGTGAAGTCAGTTCAGACACTGCCAGCCTGAGTCAGGTCATTCCCCTCATCAGGCTTTTGCAGAAGAAGCTGGAGACATTGAAGGAGGAGCTAACACAGAGCGATTCCGCTAGGCATGTGGGACTTGTGGATGGAGCCCTTAATTCGCTTAACAAGGATTCACGGGTGGTCAATCCGTTGAAATCAGAGCACTACATTTTGGCCACCGTGCTCGATCCTAGATTTAAAACCTACCTTGGATCTCTCTTTCCGGCACACACAAGTCTGCTGGGGTTCAAAGACCTGCTGGTGAGAAAATTGTCAAGTCAAGCGGAACGCGACCTGTCAACATCTCCTCCTTCACATTCTCCCGCAACTGGGGGTGCGAGGAAAAGGCTCAGAATTCCGAGCCCACCCGCTGGCGGTGATGCAGGGCAGTCTGGAGCGACTGCTGATGCTGACATCTGGTCCGGACTGAAGGACCTGACAACGATTACGGAGTCGGACATGTCGTCTACTGGCACTGCATATGATTCTCTCCCCATTGAAAGAATGGTGGAGGATTATATGAGTGACCGCATCCAAGTAGGCACGTCAGACAGTCCGTACTTATACTGGCAGGAAAAAGAGGCAATTTGGAGGCCCTTGCACAAACTGGCTTTATTCTACCTAAGTTGCCCTCCCACAAGTGTGTACTCCGAAAGAGTGTTTAGTGCCGCCGCTCACCTTGTCAGCAATCGGCGTACGAGGTTACTTCCAGAAAATGTGGAGAAGATGATGTTCATTAAAATGAATTATAATCAATTCCTCCGTGGAGACATTGACCAGCAGCAATTGCCTCCACAAAGTACACAGGGAGCTGAGATGGTGGATTCCAGTGGGGACGAATTGATAATCTGTGAGGAGGGGGATGTACACGGTGATATATCGGAGGATGATGATGAGGTGGACATCTTGCCTCTGTAGAGCCAGTTTGTGCAAGGAGAGATTAATTGCTTCTTTTTTGGTGGGGGTCCAAACCAACCCGTCATTTCAGTCACAGTCGTGTGGCAGACCCTGTCACTGAAATGATGGGTTGGTTAAAGTGTGCATGTCCTGTTTATACAACATAAGGGTGGGTGGGAGGGCCCAAGGACAATTCCATCTTGCACCTCTTTTTTCTTTCATTTTTCTTTGCGTCATGTGCTGTTTGGGGAGTATTTTTTTGAAGGGCCATCCTGCGTGACACTGCAGTGCCACTCCTAGATGGGCCAGGTGTTTGTGTCGGCCACTAGGGTCGCTTATCTTACTCACACAGCTACCTCATTGCGCCTCTTTTTTTCTTTGCGTCATGTGCTGTTTGGGGAGTGTTTTTTGGAAGGGTCATCCTGCGTGACACTGCAGTGCCACTCCTAGATGGGCCAGGTGTTTGTGTCGGCCACTAGGGTCGCTTATCTTACTCACACAGCTACCTCATTGCGCCTCTTTTTTTCTTTGCGTCATGTGCTGTTTGGGGAGTGTTTTTTGGAAGGGCCATCCTGCGTGACACTGCAGTGCCACTCCTAGATGGGCCAGGTGTTTGTGTCGGTCGCTAGGGTCGCTTAGCTAACTCACACAGCTACCTCATTGCGCCTCTTTTTTTCTTTGCGTCATGTGCTGTTTGGGGAGTGTTTTTTGGAAGGGCCATCCTGCGTGACACTGCAGTGCCACTCCTAGATGGGCCAGGTGTTTGTGTCGGCCACTAGGGTCGCTTAGCTTAGTCATCCAGCGACCTCGGTGCAAATTTTAGGACTAAAAATAATATTGTGAGGTGTGAGGCGTTCAGAATAGACTGAAAATGAGTGGAAATTATGGTTTTTGAGGTTAATAATACTTTGGGATCAAAATGACCCCCAAATTCTATGATTTAAGCTGTTTTTTAGTGTTTTTTGAAAAAAACACCTTAATCCAAAACACACCCGAATCCGACAAAAAAAATTCGGTGAGGATTTGCCAAAACGCGTTCGAACCCAAAACACGGCCGCGGAACCGAACCCAAAACCAAAACACAAAACCCGAAAAATTTCAGGCGCTCATCTCTAGTGGTAACGAGGTGGAATTCAACCCTATATATGCTTCAGAGGTTGGAGGAGCAGCAAAAGGCCATTCAAGCCTATACAATTGAGCACGATATAGGAGGTGGAATGCACCTGTCTCAAGCGCAGTGGAGAATGATTTCAACGTTGTGCAAGGTTCTGCTGCCCTTTGAACTTGCCACACGTGAAGTCAGTTCAGACACTGCCAGCCTGAGTCAGGTCATTCCCCTCATCAGGCTTTTGCAGAAGAAGCTGGAGACATTGAAGGAGGAGCTAACACAGAGCGATTCCGCTAGGCATGTGGGACTTGTGGATGGAGCCCTTAATTCGCTTAACAAGGATTCACGGGTGGTCAATCCGTTGAAATCAGAGCACTACATTTTGGCCACCGTGCTCGATCCTAGATTTAAAACCTACCTTGGATCTCTCTTTCCGGCACACACAAGTCTGCTGGGGTTCAAAGACCTGCTGGTGAGAAAATTGTCAAGTCAAGCGGAACGCGACCTGTCAACATCTCCTCCTTCACATTCTCCCGCAACTGGGGGTGCGAGGAAAAGGCTCAGAATTCCGAGCCCACCCGCTGGCGGTGATGCAGGGCAGTCTGGAGCGACTGCTGATGCTGACATCTGGTCCGGACTGAAGGACCTGACAACGATTACGGAGTCGGACATGTCGTCTACTGGCACTGCATATGATTCTCTCCCCATTGAAAGAATGGTGGAGGATTATATGAGTGACCGCATCCAAGTAGGCACGTCAGACAGTCCGTACTTATACTGGCAGGAAAAAGAGGCAATTTGGAGGCCCTTGCACAAACTGGCTTTATTCTACCTAAGTTGCCCTCCCACAAGTGTGTACTCCGAAAGAGTGTTTAGTGCCGCCGCTCACCTTGTCAGCAATCGGCGTACGAGGTTACTTCCAGAAAATGTGGAGAAGATGATGTTCATTAAAATGAATTATAATCAATTCCTCCGTGGAGACATTGACCAGCAGCAATTGCCTCCACAAAGTACACAGGGAGCTGAGATGGTGGATTCCAGTGGGGACGAATTGATAATCTGTGAGGAGGGGGATGTACACGGTGATATATCGGAGGATGATGATGAGGTGGACATCTTGCCTCTGTAGAGCCAGTTTGTGCAAGGAGAGATTAATTGCTTCTTTTTTGGTGGGGGTCCAAACCAACCCGTCATTTCAGTCACAGTCGTGTGGCAGACCCTGTCACTGAAATGATGGGTTGGTTAAAGTGTGCATGTCCTGTTTATACAACATAAGGGTGGGTGGGAGGGCCCAAGGACAATTCCATCTTGCACCTCTTTTTTCTTTCATTTTTCTTTGCGTCATGTGCTGTTTGGGGAGTATTTTTTTGAAGGGCCATCCTGCGTGACACTGCAGTGCCACTCCTAGATGGGCCAGGTGTTTGTGTCGGCCACTAGGGTCGCTTATCTTACTCACACAGCTACCTCATTGCGCCTCTTTTTTTCTTTGCGTCATGTGCTGTTTGGGGAGTGTTTTTTGGAAGGGTCATCCTGCGTGACACTGCAGTGCCACTCCTAGATGGGCCAGGTGTTTGTGTCGGCCACTAGGGTCGCTTATCTTACTCACACAGCTACCTCATTGCGCCTCTTTTTTTCTTTGCGTCATGTGCTGTTTGGGGAGTGTTTTTTGGAAGGGCCATCCTGCGTGACACTGCAGTGCCACTCCTAGATGGGCCAGGTGTTTGTGTCGGTCGCTAGGGTCGCTTAGCTAACTCACACAGCTACCTCATTGCGCCTCTTTTTTTCTTTGCGTCATGTGCTGTTTGGGGAGTGTTTTTTGGAAGGGCCATCCTGCGTGACACTGCAGTGCCACTCCTAGATGGGCCAGGTGTTTGTGTCGGCCACTAGGGTCGCTTAGCTTAGTCATCCAGCGACCTCGGTGCAAATTTTAGGACTAAAAATAATATTGTGAGGTGTGAGGCGTTCAGAATAGACTGAAAATGAGTGGAAATTATGGTTTTTGAGGTTAATAATACTTTGGGATCAAAATGACCCCCAAATTCTATGATTTAAGCTGTTTTTTAGTGTTTTTTGAAAAAAACACCTTAATCCAAAACACACCCGAATCCGACAAAAAAAATTCGGTGAGGTTTTGCCAAAACGCGGTCGAACCCAAAACACGGCCGCGGAACCGAACCCAAAACCAAAACACAAAACCCGAAAAATTTCAAGTGCACATCTCTAAAGAGGGGTCAGTAATGCAGTGATGGTTATAGAAAGGTCAGTGATGTAGTGTAGGGTATAGAGGGGTCAGTTATGTAGTGTGGGGTAAAGAGGGGTCAGTAAAGATACTAAGCTGAAGTACTTAGAACACTTCTTGAATTAATACACAACCTGCAAGAAAAAGTATGCAATATGGGTGAAAAGGCAAATGTCAGAGGTCTGATACAAGTGACCAGCTCCACACCTTGCACCACATAGCGTTATGTTAAACTGGGATATGTTCTTTTTTGGTGTGTGTGTGTGTGTGTGTGTGTGTGTGGGGGGGGGGGGGGGGTGCCTAAGGAAATTTTTGCCATTGGCTCCTTTGGTCTAGAACCAGCCCTGATCACAAAATATTTTTGTCTGAGCAGACTGGACACTGATCAGCGTTGCCTCATTCTCAGCCCCCCGCCCAGCCTCTGCTGCCAACAGACTGCTATTAGCTAGTTAACCTTCTGCCTTCCCTATCTATGACACAGACTGCTGCTAATGCTACCAGAATGTTCCCAGTGGCTTCACACCAACAGTGAATCCCAGCCGATGATGTAGGGCAGCGTGTGGGGGAGGGGGTCAGTTGCTGTGGCTCCAACATGGTAACCGCCAATGGACTGCAATGCTTTATCGAAAGGGGGGGCGCCAGTCCCTTACTTTGCCAGGGGCGCTTGGACCCCTAGCTACACCTCTGTTGACCCTAACCGATACCCCTAAACTAACCATAATTCCTGCAGTAAAAATCCATGTTTCTATGTATATAGGGGGTCATTCCGAGTTGATCGCTTGCTGCCGTTGTTCGCTGCGTAGCAATCAGTTGAAAAAAAAATGGCTAATCTGTGCATGCGCATGCTCCGTAATGTGCATGCGCATCGTACGGGTACAAAGTCCATTGTGTTTTGCACTAGTTCTAGCGATTATTCCAATCACAGAACAGGCCACAAGGAGATTGACAGAAAGAGGGCGTTTCTGGGTGTCAACTGACCGTTTTCAGGGAGTGCTTGGAAAAATGCAGGCATGGCAGAAGAAATGCAGACGTGGCTGGGCATTCGCTGGATGGGTGTGTGACATCAAAAGCCGTCCTTCGGTTGTTAGAATCAACGCACACGAAGTGTAACTACAGTGCTGGTCTTATTTTGAAACGATTTTGCAGGCGCTCTGCTGCTCAAGTATTCGCACTTCTCCAAAGTGAATATACACTCTCCAGTGGGCAGCGACAATGCGTTTGCATGGCTGCTAAAAACTGCTAGCGAGCAATCAACTCAGAATGACCCCCATAGTGTATTGCAAGAAAATATCTGTAAATCCAATGGTACCGTAAGTGCGGTATATACTCGCACTTCTTTGCGGGGTGAGAACATCTCCCCTAAGTGAAGTCAGCCCTATGAATAGAGTTTGTGTGATCCCTGTGCAGCAGTCACAGAAAGGGTTCATCTCTGCAGTTTGTCACTCAAATTACATTGCTGCATTTTTTCTAGAAGTGGATCTGAGAGCTGTTACCCGCAGACCAGCTACAATAATTATCCTGGGTACTCACTAGACCAGTGGTTCTCAAACTGCACCCTGGGGTGCCTCAGGACACTTGCAGGGGTGCCTTGGATTGGTGGTCCAGGACCAATTCAAAATATTTATAGTAGAGATGAGCGCCTGAAATTTTTCGGGTTTTGTGCTTTGGTTTTGGGTTCGGTTCCGCGGCCGTGTTTTGGGTTCGAACGCGTTTTGGCAAAACCTCACCGAATTTTTTTTGTCGGATTCGGGTGTGTTTTGGATTCGGGTGTTTTTTTCAAAAAACACTAAAAAACAGCTTAAATCATAGAATTTGGGGGTCATTTTGATCCCAAAGTATTATTAACCTCAAAAACCATAATTTACACTCATTTTCAGTCTATTCTGAATACCTCACACCTCACAATATTATTTTTAGTCCTAAAATTTGCACCGAGGTCGCTGTGTGAGTAAGATAAGCGACCCTAGTGGCCGACACAAACACCGGGCCCATCTAGGAGTGGCACTGCAGTGTCACGCAGGATGTCCCTTCCAAAAAACCCTCCCCAAACAGCACATGACGCAAAGAAAAAAAGAGGCGCAATGAGGTAGCTGTGTGAGTAAGATTAGCGACCCTAGTGGCCGACACAAACATCTAGGAGTGGCACTGCAGTGTCACGCAGGATGGCCCTTCCAAAAAACCCTCCCCAAACAGCACATGACGCAAAGAAAAAAAGAGGCGCAATGAGGTAGCTGTGTGAGTAAGATTAGCGACCCTAGTGGCCGACACAAACACCGGGCCCATCTAGGAGTGGCACTGCAGTGTCACGCAGGATGTCCCTTCCAAAAAACCCTCCCCAAACAGCACATGACGCAAAGAAAAAAAGAGGCGCAATGAGGTAGCTGACTGTGTGAGTAAGATTAGCGACCCTAGAGGCCGACACAAACACCGGGCCCATTTAGGAGTGGCACTGCAGTGTCACGCAGGATGTCCCTTCCAAAAAACCCTCCCCAATCAGCACATGATGCAAAGAAAAAGAAAAGAAAAAAGAGGTGCAAGATGGAATTGTCCTTGGGCCCTCCCACCCACCCTTATGTTGTATAAACAAAACAGGACATGCACACTTTAACCAACCCATCATTTCAGTGACAGGGTCTGCCACACGACTGTGACTGATATGACGGGTTGGTTTGGACCCCCCCCAAAAAAGAAGCAATTAATCTCTCCTTGCACAAACTGGCTCTACAGAGGCAAGATGTCCACCTCATCATCACCCTCCGATATATCACCGTGTACATCCCCCTCCTCACAGATTATCAATTCGTCCCCACTGGAATCCACCATCTCAGCTCCCTGTGTACTTTGTGGAGGCAATTGCTGCTGGTCAATGTCTCCGCGGAGGAATTGATTATAATTCATTTTAATGAACATCATCTTCTCCACATTTTCTGGATGTAACCTCGTACGCCGATTGCTGACAAGGTGAGCGGCGGCACTAAACACTCTTTCGGAGTACACACTTGTGGGAGGGCAACTTAGGTAGAATAAAGCCAGTTTGTGCAAGGGCCTCCAAATTGCCTCTTTTTCCTGCCAGTATAAGTACGGACTGTGTGACGTGCCTACTTGGATGCGGTCACTCATATAATCCTCCACCATTCTATCAATGTTGAGAGAATCATATGCAGTGACAGTAGACGACATGTCCGTAATCGTTGTCAGGTCCTTCAGTCCGGACCAGATGTCAGCATCAGCAGTCGCTCCAGACTGCCCTGCATCACCGCCAGCGGGTGGGCTCGGAATTCTGAGCCTTTTCCTCGCACCCCCAGTTGCGGGAGAATGTGAAGGAGGAGATGTTGACAGGTCGCGTTCCGCTTGACTTGACAATTTTGTCACCAGCAGGTCTTTCAACCCCAGCAGACTTGTGTCTGCCGGAAATAGAGATCCAAGGTAGGCTTTAAATCTAGGATCGAGCACGGTGGCCAAAATGTAGTGCTCTGATTTCAACAGATTGACCACCCGTGAATCCTTGTTAAGCGAATTAAGGGCTGCATCCACAAGTCCCACATGCCTAGCGGAATCGCTCCGTGTTAGCTCCTCCTTCAATGTCTCCAGCTTCTTCTGCAAAAGCCTGATGAGGGGAATGACCTGACTCAGGCTGGCAGTGTCTGAACTGACTTCACGTGTGGCAAGTTCAAAGGGCATCAGAACCTTGCACAACGTTGAAATCATTCTCCACTGCGCTTGAGACAGGTGCATTCCACCTACTATATCGTGCTCAATTGTATAGGCTTGAATGGCCTTTTGCTGCTCCTCCAACCTCTGAAGCATATAGAGGGTTGAATTCCACCTCGTTACCACTTCTTGCTTCAGATGATGGCAGGGCAGGTTCAGTAGTTTTTGGTGGTGCTCCAGTCTTCTGTACGTGGTGCCTGTACGCCGAAAGTGTCCCGCAATTCTTCTGGCCACCGACAGCATCTCTTGCACGCCCCTGTCGTTTTTTAAATAATTCTGCACCACCAAATTCAAGGTATGTGCAAAACATGGGACGTGCTGGAATTTGCCCATATTTAATGCACACACAATATTGCTGGCGTTGTCCGATGCCACAAATCCACATGAGAGTCCAATTGGGGTAAGCCATTCCGCGATGATCTTCCTCAGTTGCCGTAAGAGGTTTTCAGCTGTGTGCGTATTCTGGAAAGCGGTGATACAAAGCGTAGCCTGCCTAGGAAAGAGTTGGCGTTTGCGAGATGCTGCTACTGGTGCCGCCGCTGCTGTTCTTGCGGCGGGAGTCCATACATCTACCCAGTGGGCTGTCACAGTCATATAGTCCTGACCCTGCCCTGCTCCACTTGTCCACATGTCCGTGGTTAAGTGGACATTGGGTACAACTGCATTTTTTAGGACACTGGTGAGTCTTTTTCTGACGTCCGTGTACATTCTCGGTATCGCCTGCCTAGAGAAGTGGAACCTAGATGGTATTTGGTAACGGGGGCACACTGCCTCAATAAATTGTCTAGTTCCCTGTGAACTAACGGCGGATACCGGACGCACGTCTAACACCAACATAGTTGTCAAGGACTCAGTTATCCGCTTTGCAGTAGGATGACTGCTGTGATATTTCATCTTCCTCGCAAAGGACTGTTGAACAGTCAATTGCTTACTGGAAGTAGTACAAGTGGGCTTACGACTTCCCCTCTGGGATGACCATCGACTCCCAGCGGCAACAACAGCAGCGCCAGCAGCAGTAGGCGTTACACGCAAGGATGCATCGGAGGAATCCCAGGCAGGAGAGGACTCGTCAGAATTGCCAGTGACATGGCCTGCAGGACTATTGGCATTCCTGGGGAAGGAGGAAATTGACACTGAGGGAGTTGGTGGGGTGGTTTGCGTGAGCTTGGTTACAAGAGGAAGGGATTTACTGGTCAGTGGACTGCTTCCGCTGTCACCCAAAGTTTTTGAACTTGTCACTGACTTATTATGAATGCGCTGCAGGTGACGTATAAGGGAGGATGTTCCGAGGTGGTTAACGTCCTTACCCCTACTTATTACAGCTTGACAAAGGGAACACACGGCTTGACACCTGTTGTCCGCATTTCTGGTGAAATACCTCCACACCGAAGAGCTGATTTTTTTGGTATTTTCACCTGGCATGTCAACGGCCATATTCCTCCCACGGACAACAGGTGTCTCCCCGGGTGCCTGACTTAAACAAACCACCTCACCATCAGAATCCTCCTGGTCAATTTCCTCCCCAGCGCCAGCAACACCCATATCCTCCTCATCCTGGTGTACTTCAACACTGACATCTTCAATCTGACTATCAGGAACTGGACTGCGGGTGCTCCTTCCAGCACTTGCAGGGGGCGTGCAAATGGTGGAAGGCGCATGCTCTTCACGTCCAGTGTTGGGAAGGTCAGGCATCGCAACCGACACAATTGGACTCTCCTTGTGGATTTGGGATTTCGAAGAATGCACAGTTCTTTGCTGTGCTGCTTTTGCCAGCTTGAGTCTTTTCATTTTTCTAGCGAGAGGCTGAGTGCTTCCATCCTCATGTGAAGCTGAACCACTAGCCATGAACATAGGCCAGGGCCTCAGCCGTTCCTTGCCACTCCGTGTCGTAAATGGCATATTGGCAAGTTTACGCTTCTCCTCCGACAATTTTATTTTAGGTTTTGGAGTCCTTTTTTTTCTGATATTTGGTGTTTTGGATTTGACATGTTCTGTACTATGACATTGGGCATCGGCCTTGGCAGACGACGTTGCTGGCATTTCATCGTCTCGGCCATGACTAGTGGCAGCAGCTTCAGCACGAGGTGGAAGTGGATCTTGATCTTTCCCTAATTTTGGAACCTCAACATTTTTGTTCTCCATATTTTAATAGGCACAACTAAAAGGCACACAAGCAGACAAACAATTGGGAAGCTGCTCAATCATACCTGGAGGTAATTATATATCAGGTGCTGGAAGAGGGAGGGGTCACAGACAAACAACAGACAAAGAGGAAGGGGGGTGCAAATCCCCAACCCCCAAATTCCCTTCCGCACACTGAAAATTACCTGTAACAATCCCTGAATCTATCTGGTAATAAAATTCAGAGAATTCGTCACAAATGTTTGCAAACACATGTTTAGCTGCTGGCCACTTCACGGCTTCTCTGATACAGCAGTCCTAACCTACATAATAGCAGTGCCCACATAGGGCCATGTAATTTGTCACAGTACGCCTCATGATAAAGGCTTTTACTAAAACACTTCCAAACAGAGAGCTAACTTACCCAGGAGCCACCCCCAGGATCTCCCATTGGCACTACAAGGAACAGCATGCCTTCCAAATGCTGCTCCCATTCAATGCCTCATGCACACAAGCAGACAAACAATTGGGAAGCTGCTCAATCATACCTGGAGGTAATTATATATCAGGTGCTGGAAGAGGGAGGGGTCACAGACAAACAACAGACAAAGAGGAAGGGGGGTGCAAATCCCCAACCCCCAAATTCCCTTCCGCACACTGAAAATTACCTGTAACAATCCCTGAATCTATCTGGTAATAAAATTCAGAGAATTCGTCACAAATGTTTGCAAACACATGTTTAGCTGCTGGCCACTTCACGGCTTCTCTGATACAGCAGTCCTAACCTACATAATAGCAGTGCCCACATAGGGCCATGTAATTTGTCACAGTACGCCTCATGATAAAGGCTTTTACTAAAACACTTCCAAACAGAGAGCTAACTTACCCAGGAGCCACCCCCAGGATCTCCCATTGGCACTACAAGGAACAGCATGCCTTCCAAATGCTGCTCCCATTCAATGCCTCATGCACACAAGCAGACAAACAATTGGGAAGCTGCTCAATCATACCTGGAGGTAATTATATATCAGGTGCTGGAAGAGGGAGGGGTCACAGACAAACAACAGACAAAGAGGAAGGGGGGTGCAAATCCCCAACCCCCAAATTCCCTTCCGCACACTGAAAATTACCTGTAACAATCCCTGAATCTATCTGGTAATAAAATTCAGAGAATTCGTCACAAATGTTTGCAAACATGTTGTGACGAATTCTCTGAATTCCTTGTAGTGCCAATGGGAGATCCTGGGGGTGGCTCCTGGGTAAGTTAGAGAAGCCGTGAAGTGGCCAGCAGCTAAACATGTGTTTGCAAACATTTGTGACGAATTCTCTGAATTTTATTACCAGATAGATTCAGGGATTGTTACAGGTAATTTTCAGTGTGCGGAAGGGAATTTGGGGGTTGGGGATTTGCACCCCCCTTCCTCTTTGTCTGTTGTTTGTCTGTGACCCCTCCCTCTTCCAGCACCTGATATATAATTACCTCCAGGTATGATTGAGCAGCTTCCCAATTGTTTGTCTGCTTGTGTGCATGAGGCATTGAATGGGAGCAGCATTTGGAAGGCATGCTGTTCCTTGTAGTGCCAATGGGAGATCCTGGGGGTGGCTCCTGGGTAAGTTAGCTCTCTGTTTGGAAGTGTTTTAGTAAAAGCCTTTATCATGAGGCGTACTGTGACAAATTACATGGCCCTATGTGGGCACTGCTATTATGTAGGTTAGGACTGCTGTATCAGAGAAGCCGTGAAGTGGCCAGCAGCTAAACATGTGTTTGCAAACATTTGTGACGAATTCTCTGAATTTTATTACCAGATAGATTCAGGGATTGTTACAGGTAATTTTCAGTGTGCGGAAGGGAATTTGGGGGTTGGGGATTTGCACCCCCCTTCCTCTTTGTCTGTTGTTTGTCTGTGACCCCTCCCTCTTCCAGCACCTGATATATAATTACCTCCAGGTATGATTGAGCAGCTTCCCAATTGTTTGTCTCCTTGTGTGCATGAGGCATTGAATGGGAGCAGCATTTGGAAGGCATGCTGTTCCTTGTAGTGCCAATGGGAGATCCTGGGGGTGGCTCCTGGGTAAGTTAGCTCTCTGTTTGGAAGTGTTTTAGTAAAAGCCTTTATCATGAGGCGTACTGTGACAAATTACATGGCCCTATGTGGGCACTGCTATTATGTAGGTTAGGACTGCTGTATCAGAGAAGCCGTGAAGTGGCCAGCAGCTAAACATGTGTTTGCAAACATTTGTGACGAATTCTCTGAATTTTATTACCAGATAGATTCAGGGATTGTTACAGGTAATTTTCAGTGTGCGGAAGGGAATTTGGGGGTTGGGGATTTGCACCCCCCTTCCTCTTTGTCTGTTGTTTGTCTGTGACCCCTCCCTCTTCCAGCACCTGATATATAATTACCTCCAGGTATGATTGAGCAGCTTCCCAATTGTTTGTCTGCTTGTGTGCATGAGGCATTGAATGGGAGCAGCATTTGGAAGGCATGCTGTTCCTTGTAGTGCCAATGGGAGATCCTGGGGGTGGCTCCTGGGTAAGTTAGCTCTCTGTTCGAAGTGTTTTAGTAAAAGCCTTTATCATGAGGCGTACTGTGACAAATTACATGGCCCTATGTGGGCACTGCTATTATGTAGGTTAGGACTGCTGTATCAGAGAAGCCGTGAAGTGGCCAGCAGCTAAACATGTGTTTGCAAACATTTGTGACGAATTCTCTGAATTTTATTACCAGATAGATTCAGGGATTGTTACAGGTAATTTTCAGTGTGCGGAAGGGAATTTGGGGGTTGGGGATTTGCACCCCCCTTCCTCTTTGTCTGTTGTTTGTCTGTGACCCCTCCCTCTTCCAGCACCTGATATATAATTACCTCCAGGTATGATTGAGCAGCTTCCCAATTGTTTGTCTGCTTGTGTGCATGAGGCATTGAATGGGAGCAGCATTTGGAAGGCATGCTGTTCCTTGTAGTGCCAATGGGAGATCCTGGGGGTGGCTCCTGGGTAAGTTAGCTCTCTGTTTGGAAGTGTTTTAGTAAAAGCCTTTATCATGAGGCGTACTGTGACAAATTACATGGCCCTATGTGGGCACTGCTATTATGTAGGTTAGGACTGCTGTATCAGAGAAGCCGTGAAGTGGCCAGCAGCTAAACATGTGTTTGCAAACATTTGTGACGAATTCTCTGAATTTTATTACCAGATAGATTCAGGGATTGTTACAGGTAATTTTCAGTGTGCGGAAGGGAATTTGGGGGTTGGGGATTTGCACCCCCCTTCCTCTTTGTCTGTTGTTTGTCTGTGACCCCTCCCTCTTCCAGCACCTGATATATAATTACCTCCAGGTATGATTGAGCAGCTTCCCAATTGTTTGTCTGCTTGTGTGCATGAGGCATTGAATGGGAGCAGCATTTGGAAGGCATGCTGTTCCTTGTAGTGCCAATGGGAGATCCTGGGGGTGGCTCCTGGGTAAGTTAGCTCTCTGTTTGGAAGTGTTTTAGTAAAAGCCTTTATCATGAGGCGTACTGTGACAAATTACATGGCCCTATGTGGGCACTGCTATTATGTAGGTTAGGACTGCTGTATCAGAGAAGCCGTGAAGTGGCCAGCAGCTAAACATGTGTTTGCAAACATTTGTGACGAATTCTCTGAATTTTATTACCAGATAGATTCAGGGATTGTTACAGGTAATTTTCAGTGTGCGGAAGGGAATTTGGGGGTTGGGGATTTGCACCCCCCTTCCTCTTTGTCTGTTGTACAACTAAAAGGCACCTCAGGTAAACAATGGAGATGGATACTAGTATACAATTATGGACTGCCTGCCGAGTGCAGACACAGAGGTAGCCACAGCCGTGAACTACCGTACTGTACTGTGTCTGCTGCTAATATAGACTGGTTGATAAAGAGATGTCTATGTAACTATGTATGTATAAAGAAGAAAGAAAAAAAAACCACGGTTAGGTGGTATACAATTATGGACGGACTGCCTGCCGAGTGCAGACACAGAGGTAGCCACAGCCGTGAACTACCGTACTGTGTCTGCTGCGACTGGATGATAAATGATATAAAAAATATATATATATCACTACTGCAGCCGGACAGGTATATATTATATATTATATAATGACGGACCTGCTGGACACTGTCTGTCAGCAGAATGAGTTTTATTTTTATAGAATAAAAAAAAAAACAACACACAAGTGAAGTCACACGACGAGTGTTTAACTTTTTCAGGCAATCACAATATAAGTATACTACTAACTATACTGGTGGTCAGTGTGGTCAGGTCACTGGTCAGTCACACTGGCAGTGGCACTCCTGCAGCAAAAGTGTGCACTGTTTAATTTTAATATAATATTATGTACTCCTGGCTCCTGCTATAACCTATAACTGGCACTGCAGTGCTCCCCAGTCTCCCCCACAATTATAAGCTGTGTGAGCTGAGCAGTCAGACAGATATATAATATATATAGATGATGCAGCACACTGGGCTGAGCCTGAGCAGTGCACACAGATATGGTATGTGACTGAGTCACTGTGTGTATCGCTTTTTTCAGGCAGAGAACGGATATATTAAATAAACTGCACTGTCTGGAGGTCACTCACTATATAATATTATGTACTCCTGGCTCCTGCTATAACCTATAACTGGCACTGCAGTGCTCCCCAGTCTCCCCCACAATTATAAGCTGTGTGAGCTGAGCAGTCAGACAGATATATAATATATATAGATGATGCAGCACACTGGGCTGAGCCTGAGCAGTGCACACAGATATGGTATGTGACTGAGTCACTGTGTGTATCGCTTTTTTCAGGCAGAGAACGGATATATTAAATAAACTGCACTGTCTGGTGGTCACTCACTATATAATATTATGTACTCCTGGCTCCTGCTATAACCTATAACTGGCACTGCAGTGCTCCCCAGTCTCCCCCACAATTATAAGCTGTGTGAGCTGAGCAGTCAGACAGATATATAATATATATAGATGATGCAGCACACTGGGCTGAGCCTGAGCAGTGCACACAGATATGGTATGTGACTGAGTCACTGTGTGTATCGCTTTTTTCAGGCAGAGAACGGATATATTAAATAAACTGCACTGTCTGGTGGTCACTCACTAGTAAACTCTCTGCACTCTCTACACTTCTACAGTACTCCTCCTAGTCCTAAGCTCCACTAAATCTCTCTCTCTTATAATCTAAATGGAGAGGACGCCAGCCACGTCCTCTCCCTATCAATCTCAATGCACGTGTGAAAATGGCGGCGACGCGCGGCTCCTTATATAGAATCCGAGTCTCGCGATAGAATCCGAGCCTCGCGAGAATCCGACAGCGTCATGATGACGTTCGGGCGCGCTCGGGTTAACCGAGCAAGGCGGGAAGATCCGAGTCGCTCGGATCCGTGTAAAAAAAGCTGAAGTTCAGGCGGGTTCGGATTCCGAGGAACCGAACCCGCTCATCTCTAATTTATAGTTAGTGTTATAGGCAAAACCAGTGCTGTTGGCTGGCAATCATAACATATGTGCACAAGCAGAAGCAAATCCTGTCCCCTACCAAAGGGCCAGTGCTAGGGTGTTTGGCGCCTCCCTGCAAACTATTAATTTGGGCCCTCTCTCCAATACTTAATAAAGGGACAGTGCGCTCCTTAAAAAAAAGAAGGTGTGGTATCACAAGGAAGGGGCATGGCCACACAATAGCACCCCAAATCAAAATACGCCACACAGTAGCACTATCTTATTGTCATTACACCGCATGTAATAATAATAATAATAATAATAATAATAATAATAATAATAATACCCACAGTCGCAGTGCCCTTTATACACATAACCACCATATCAGTGCAGCTTACACACATAATGCCAACAGTAGCAGTGCCCCTTCTACACATGCCCACGGTGGCAATCCTTTACATGGCAAATATCAACCTGGTTTTGCCATGTAAAGGATTGCCACTTTAAAAACAAACAATCAAACAAAAAAAAAATAAACAACAGGAAAAAACACAAAATCTCTCACTTTCTGATTCTCACACCCTATTACATTCCTCCCTATATATTTAAATGTTTCTATTACTGTATGTTCCCTCTTCCCTTCTCCAAACTATACACATCAACATTTTTTAGTATTTCCAGGTAAGTTTTGTGATGTAGGCCATGCACAATTTTAGTTGCCCTAATGTATTTACAGCCTTCTGGAGATATGGCTTCTGGAACTGAACACAGGATTCTAAATGTGGCTGTACCAAGGACCTATACAGTGGCATTACAGGTTGAGTATCCCTTATCCAAAATGCTTGGGACCAGAGGAATTTTGGATATCGGATTTTTCTGTATTTTGGAATAATTGCATACCATAACGAGATATTATGGTGATGGGACCTAAATCTAAGCACAGAAGGCATTTATGTTTCATATACACCTTATACACACAGCCTGAAGGTCATTTTAGCCAATATTTTTTATAACTTTGTGCATTAAACAAAGTGTGTGTACATTCACAGAATTCATTTATGTTTCATATACACCTTATACACACAGTCTGAAGTTCATTTAATACAATATTTTTAATAACTTTGAGTATTAAACAAAGTTTGTGTACACTGAGCCATCAAAACACAAAGGTTTCACTATCTCAGTCTCACTCAAAAAAGTCCGTATTTCGGAATATTCCGTATTTCGGAATATTTGGATATGGGATACTCAACCTGTATTACTTTTTTCTGCTACTGGTTCTTTAACCTATGCAAACAAGCATCTGACTTGCCTTTCCTATTGCTTTGTTACATTGCTCACCTGAAATAGTAATACTTAGATAGCTTTCCTCTTGCCATTATAATGCCCTTAATATTATAGTTAGCCTTTGCATTTTTGAGACGTGTATGATTTTGCATTTTTTGGCATTAAATGTTGCCATGTTCTTGACCATTCCTCTAGTCCAGGGGCGGAACTGCCAGAGACAACGGAGTCAGTTGCCGCCGGGCTCCAGCCCTAAAGGGGCTTCCTCCATTGCCCCCCGGCTGTTACGTGCCCTTCCTACTAAATAGACAAAGGCGCTACCAGCAGGGTCTCGCAGTTTGTACATTCCATGCCGTAACACCCTTCTTTCCACCTTCACAATGAAGCTATTGGTACTTTGCAAAAAAAAAAATGATTAGCATTGCAACTCAGCAGATCAATGCAGTGTGCAGCCACACACTCCATATATCTGCTCAGCCACAAAGCTGATTATTTCTTCACAAAGTACAAGGTGAGCTCCAAATAGAATTCTCTATCTTAGATTATACCTTTCTATGCAAGGGTAAATAGCTCAATTGTTTGACTGCAATGCCACAGGAAATGGTTTGGATCCAAGACAGTGTGACTGAATAATAAAGAAACCTTAAGATGAGTTCATGAATGTTGTATAAGTATTAGTGAGAGAAGGGGTCAGGAGCATGCTAGGCTGCAAAAAATAAGGTAGGCTGCAAGTGAAAGTAATGATCTCCTATATATTTTCCCAGATCTGTCACTCTGTGTGGCTAACTCTGGGGGAAGTCACAGCAATGGGCGGAGACGGCATCTGCAGGACGATACACCAGTGCCAGCAGCAGACCGTAACAAAGTGACAGATCAGGGAGAATATATAGGAGGTAGGGAGGTGGCCATGGTACATGGCTGGCCAAGGGACACTAGCTCATGTACCCCTTTACCACTGAGGCTGGCCACCAAGGATGGACCTGTCACCAGTGCACATGCAATAACCTCTTCTGCTGCCCTCTTTGCAACTCAGATTGCCCAGTGCTCCCCTTCGCTAACAGTCCACAAAGTTTCCCCATCTCACGATCTGCCTCCTCACCCCCACTTTCATCTCTACAGCACACGCGCATATCATACAAGATCCCATCATGTGTACGTAGGTCTGAAATGCAAGAGGGAGGTTGGGGGGAGATTGGCATGCGCCAGCAACACCACACAGCTCACTGTGACCACAGTGGAGAGGCGCTGCAACAGGACAATACACCAACCTCGGAGCAAGGAACTGCGTCGGTCAGGAGGAGAACTATTTCAATAGCATAAAAAGGTTAATGCGTCCCACCCTATGGACACCAGACTCATCAAGTCACTGTTGCCAGAGTCTCATACAATGACTCTGAACCTCTAAGCACACTATTTGACTGTCCACACCCTGCTGTGCCTATTACCCATCTCCTCCACCACCCTCAACACTGACCCACACATCATTCACCCACAAAGATACAATAAAGGTAGTTTGGATAAATTAGCTAAATGAAATGGATTTAACCAATTTATTTAAATGACCATTTTTGGATGTTTTCCAGTGTTTGTGAGCAAATGGTCAATTGTCATTTGCTGCCACATATTAGCATAATTTTGTTTCAACTAGAAAAAAAAAATTGGACAGATAATCTAAGTGTGGATCCAGTTTAAAGGTCCGTATTCACGGCCCGATTTTGGGGAGAGATGTGTGCTGAGCGAACTGCTCAGCACACATCTCTGCCCCCGCTCAGCACAGCGTGATGTGTGCTGAGCGTACGGGGGGGGGGCGCTCATTTCACCCCCTGTGTAGGGCATTCTGTGTGTATCCAGTTTAACAGGTGTGAGCATCATACAACTACTGACTTGCGAGTAACTATACAGCAGCTCCATACCTTGTGACTTGAAGAAACACCAGTTAACCCCGGGAATGCTGCAGTCAAAGCAACAATTCCTCTTCTTACATTCCGCTGCACTTATTGTGGGGTAGCCGCAATCCCTTCTGCTGTACGGTTCCACATTACATTGTTTCTTGTCACTTCCTGTTGATGCAGTAAGGAAACATCCAGGAATTACAGCAGCTTAGTTTTTTTTTTTTTAACTGGGGCAATTTAGCTAGATCACAGGGCAATTTAGCTCCTTTGGTCCTTTTTTAGGACCAGTTAATTAGACAGCTGAGCAAACTGAAAAACAGCTAACAGGAAATTTCCACTTAAATGGTATTTTCTAATCTTATCTGACCATGACTAAGAATAAAGGATACACAAGATAAACTCTTAGAGCCATGGACCTTATCCATGTTTAAGCTCCATCAAATCTGTAATCAATAGCACTACATGCTCCCACTTTACCACTGTACTATATACTCTACCTGTGTTTTTAAGGTAAAAACACCATTTAACCCCAGTGACACTTGAATTAAAGCAGCAGCCTCTGGAATAGCATTCCTTAGCATTAATCCCAGGAAATCTGCAATCTTCACGCTCTTTGATAGCCATGCTACATTGCTGTTTACTTGGATGGAGCAGAGAGCACAACATCAGGACATAGGAAATATTACAATGCATGATAAGAAAGGTGTGAGCTCTACAGCAAGGCCTCTAACCCTTTGCCAGTGCCAAATACATAGGGCTTAACTCAGATCTGATCACAGCAGCAAATTTATTAGCTAAAACCATGTACACTGCAGGGGGGGGGGTGTATAATATGTGCAGAGAGAGTTAGATTTTGGTGCGGTGTGTTCAAACTGAAATCTAAATTGCAGTGTAAAAACAAAACAGCCAGTTTTTACCCTGCACACAAACAATATAACCCACCTAAATCTCTCTGCAAATGTTATATCTGCCCCCCCCCCCCCCAACCCTGCAGTGCACATGGTTTTGCCCACTAGCTAACAAATGTGCTGCATCTGGGAATTACAGCAGCTTAATATTTCTTTTTACAGAAGGTTCAGCAAATTAAATTATTTAGTGAAATACTGTAATCATAACAGTTACAGGGATATTGTAGGTAGATTTATTGTCAGTGGATAAATGTAAAAATTAAACCCTTAGGCATAGTTCCAAAATGCTGTCATTGCAATCCAGATTTTAAGGATATCATGCTTGAGCACAGGTGACTTAATTAGAACTTCGGTCAATGTGAATTAACCATTGGACTCAACCATGGTTATCCTTAAAACCCAGGGGTCTATTTAAGATCGATCTTAATCGATGTTGGGCTTCCAGGTTGAAAAAAAAACACACATTTACTAACATTTTAAAATTTATATAAAAAATCATCTGTTCGTAAATGCAGTGCACATGGTTTTGCCCAACTGCTAACAAAAATCCTGCTGCGATCAATTCAGAATTACCCCCCCATGGCCCTCATTCCGAGTTGTTCGCTCGCAAGCTGCTTTTAGCAGCATTGCACACGCTAAGCTGCCGCCTACTGGGAGTGAATCTTAGCATCTTAAAATTGCGAACGAAAGATTTGCAATATTGCGATAAGACATCTCTGTGCAGTTTCTGAGTAGCTCGAGACTTACTCTGCCAGTGCGATCAGTTCAGTGCTTGTCGTTCCTGGTTTGACGTCACAAACACACCCAGCGTTCGCCCAGACACTCCTCCGTTTCTCCAGCCACTCCCGCGTTTTTCCCAGAAACGGTAGCATTTTTTCCCACACGCCCCTAAAACGGCCTGTTTCCGCCCAGAAACACCCACTTCCTGTCAATCACATTACGATCACCAGAACGATGAAAAAACCGTGAGTAATATTCCTAATATTATGCTGCACAGCTGAATTACAGTATTACACTGCAATTAACAGTTATGCTAGGACATTCCCCCTCCCAAATCTACCTCTCTCTGCATGTTACATCTGTCCCACAGTGGCGTGCGGTGAGGTCAGTGGCTAGTGAGGCACTACAGCCATAATGTCCGCTGAATCCTGCCGATGACCCTTAGCCAATGCCCGCTACTGCCTCTGAGCCGATACCCGCTGCCACCGCCAATGGCTTACAAACTCGCCCACAATCAACTGACCCAGCCCTCCACCACTAATTTCTATCTCAGTCCGATGCCGCCAATGCCCGCTGCCTGCCTGCTCATTGTTCTCGTTATATATTATAAATTTTTAAAGAAAAAAAAAATGAGTGTTTGGGACTGGGAAGGGTGAGGGAGGAGGACATGAATGCAATTTTGTTGTCCAGGGCTTCCATTAACTTAAAGGAGAAGGGTCTGAATGGGTTAAAAAAAATGCGTGAGGTCCCCCCTCTTTAGTATAACCAGCCTCGGGCTCTTTGAGCCGGTCCTGGTTATTTAAATACTGGGGGAAAAATTGGACAGGGGTTCCCCGTATTTAGACAACCAGCACCGGGCTCTTAGACCGGTCCAGGTTCCAAAAATACGTGGGACAATAGATGTAGGGGTCCCCCATATTTTTAAAACCAGCACCGGGCTCCACTAGCCAGAGAGATAATGCCACAGCCGGGGGACACTTTTATGTAGGTCCCTGCGGCCCTGGCATTACCCCTCCAACTAGTCACCCCTGGCCGGGGTTCCCTGGAGGAGTGGGGACCCCTTAAATCAAGAGGTTCCTCCCCTCGAGGCACCCAAGGGCCAGGGGTGAAGCCCGAGGCTGTCCCCAGCACCCCTGGGTGGTGGGTGCCGGGCTGATAGCCATGTGTGTAAAAAAAGAATATTGTTTTTTCGTTGTGGAACTACAAGGCCCAGCAAGCCTCCCCCGCTTGCTGGTACTTGGAGAACCTCAAGTACCAGCAGGCGGGGAAATAACGGGCTTGCTGGTACCTGTAGTTCTACAACAACAAAAAATACCCAAATAAAAACACAAACACACACAGCATGACAGTAAAATTATTGAGACAGGCTGTAGCATGTGGGTGCATGTAACCCTATAAAAGTGATGGATTGGGTGACTATTACAATACCCACTGTTGCTGTCTGAAAAATGATGGATTTATAGATTGCTCTGCCGAGACATGTTTTTTTCTAAAATGCACCACAGGTATGGATGGATAGTATACTTGACGACACAGAGGTAGGTAGAGCAGTGGCCTACTGTACCGTACTGCTATATATTATATTATTTATTATTATTATTATCCTTTATTTATATGGCGCCACAAGGGTTCCGCAGTGCCCAATTACAGAGTACATAAACAAATAATCAAACAGGAAAACAGCAACTTACAGTTGACGACAATATAGGACAAGTACAGGGTAAATAAACATAGCTACATCAGCAGATGACACTGGAATAAGTATCAGGTGGCAGAAGACTGCTGGATTTGGTGCAGCTGAAGATTATTAAAGTAAGAAAAGAGTAAGCACATGAGGGAAGAGGGCCCTGCTCGTGAGAGCTTACATTCTAAAAGGGAGGGGTAGACAGACAGGGGTGAGACAGATGGGGTACATAGAGAGCATGGAACAGAGGTTTAGGATGAGATTTGGCTGGGTTTGGTGAAGAAGTGGGTCTTGAGAGCCCGTTTGAAGTTTTGTAGAGAGGTGGAGAGTCTGAGGGGGAGAGGTAGGGAATTCCAGAGAAGTGGTGCAGCACGTGAAAAATCTTGGAGGTAGGAGTGGGAGGAAGTAATCCGTAGGCAGGAGAGTCGGTGTGCATTAGCAGAGCGAAGAGGACGGGTGGGAGTGTAAAGCGAGATAAGATCAGAGATGTAGATGGGAGAGGAGTGGGTGAGGGCTTTGTAAGCAAGTGTGAGAAGCTTGAAATGGATTCTGAAAGGGAAGGGGAGCCAGTGAAGGACTAGTAAGAGAGGAGAGGTGGACGTAGTGCGTTTGGTGAGGAAAATGAGCCGGGCAGCAGCATTGAGGATAGATTGGAGTGGAGAGAGGTATTTGTCAGGAATGCCAGTCAGGAAGAGATTACAGCAGTCCAGTCTGGAGATGACCAGTGAGTGGATAAGAGTCTTAGTAGCATCCTGGGTCAGAAAGGGTCTGATCCTGGAAATATTTTTTAGATGAAAACGGCAGGTTTGTGAGAGGTGCTGAATGTGTGGTTTGAAGGAGAGGGAGGAGTCAAGGATTACTCCAAGACAGCGCGCTTGGGGGGTAGAGGAGATAGTAGTGCCATCAATAGATAATGAGATTGTAGGAGGTGAGATTATGCGGGAGGGAGGGAAGATGATCAGCTCGGTCTTAGACATGTTAAGTTTAAGAAAGCGCTGGGACATCCAGGAAGAGATAGCAGAGAGACAGTTGGAGATACGAGTGAGGAGAGTAGGGGAGAGGTCTGGAGAGGAAAGATAGATTTGAGTGTCATCAGCATAGAGATGATATTGGAAACCAAAAGAACTAATGAGCTTACCTAGTGAGGACGTATAGAGAGAGAAGAGAAGAGAAAAGGACCAAGGACAGAACCTTGGGGTACCCCTACAGTTAGTGGAAGTGAGGGGGAGGTGGAGTCATGAGAGGAGACAGAGAATGAACGGTCAGAAAGGTAGGACGACAACCAAGAGAGGGCAGTGTTACGCAGACCAATGGAGTGAAGGATTTGCAGTAGGAGAGGATGGTCCACAGTGTCAAAAGCAGCAGAGAGATCAAGTAGAATAAGTAGAGAGTAGTGTCCCTTAGATTTAGCAGCATGGAGGTCATTGCATACTTTTGTAAGGGCAGTTTCAGTGGAGTGGAGAGGACGGAAGCCAGACTGGAATGGGTCAAGCAGTGAGTGTGAGGAAAGAAAGGAAGTAAGGCGGTTGTAGACAATACGCTCAAGGAGTTTGGAGGCAAAAGGGAGGAGAGAGATGGGTCGGTAGTTGGAGAGAGTGTTTGGATCAAGGGTAGGTTTTTTAAGAATAGGAGAGATGAGAGCGTGCTTGAAGGCAGAGGGGACAGTGCCTGATGAGAGGGAGAGATTGAGAAGGTGGGAAAGATGGGAACAAGCAGAAGAAGAGAGGTGGCAAAGGAGGCGGGAGGGGATAGGGTCAAGTGGGGAGGTGGTGAGGGGACAGGAACGAATGAGGGCCATGACTTCCTCTCCAGATGCATGGGAGAAAGATGACAGAGTTGGTGCGAGGGATGGGGAGGGTTGGTAAGGGATGGGAGAAGGCTGGTTACTGATAGTCTGTTGTGATGTGATGTCCTGACGTATGGAGTCAATTTTGGATGTGAAGTAAGTGGCAAAGTCAAGAGCAGAGAGTGAGGAAGGGAGACGAGGTGGAGGTGGGCAGAGGAGTGAGTTGAGAGTGGCAAAGAGGCGCCGGGGGTTGGAAGACTGGGAGGAGATGAGGTTCTTGAAGTATGACTGTTTAGCAAGAGAAAGGGCAGCACTGAAGGATGAGAGCATAAGTTTGAAATGGAGGAAGTCTGCCTTAGAGCGTGATTTCCTCCAGTGTCGCTCAGCAGTACATGAGCATTTTTGCAGATATCTGGTGCATTTGGTGTGCCAGGGTTGAGGTGTTAATTTGCAAGGGCGAATAGTGGTTGGTGGAGCAACAGAGTCAAGAGCAGAAGTAAGGGAAGCATTGTATGTGGAAGTGGCTTGTTCAGGGCATGAGAGAGAGAGAATAGGAGAGAGAAGTGAGTCAAACAGGGAGGAAAGGAATGTGGTGTCAATAGCTTCAATGTTACGCTTAGTGATGGTAGCCTTAGGAGGTAGAGATGGGGAAGTCGAGAGAGATAGGTTGAAGGAGAGCAGGTGGTGGTCAGAGAGGGGAAATGGGGAGTTGGAAAAATCAGAAATATCACAGCGGTGAGTGAAGACCAGATCCAGTGAGCTCCCATTCACATGGGAGGGTGAGGAGGTCCACTGGGAGAGACCAAGTGAAGAGGTGAGGTTAAGGAGTTTAGAGGCAGGGGATTGTGTGGGGATGTCAATAGGGATGTTGAAATCGCCTAGGATAATGGTGGGAATGTCAGAAGAGAGGAAGTGAGGAAGCCAGGAAGCAAAGTTGTCGATGAATTTGGAAGCAGTGCCAGGGGGGCGGTAAATGACAGCTACTCTAAGATGGACTGGTTGGAAGAGGCATATGGCGTGGACCTCAAATGTAGAGAATATAAGGGATGGTTCTGGTGGTATGAGTTGGTAGGAGTAACTAGAAGGTAAGAGGACCCCAACACCACCCCCATGGCGACCCCCAGGTCGGGGTGTGTGTGTGAATGTAAGGCCCCCAGCAGAGAGAGCAGCAGCAGAAGTAGTGTCAGAGGGCATAATCCAAGTTTGAGTAATGGCTAGTAGGTGTAGGGAGTTGGAAATGAAAAGGTCATGAGTGGGGACCAGTTTGTTACAAACAGATCTGGCATTCCAGAGGGCACAGGATAGGGGGTATGAGTTTGTGGGAGAGATGTGAATTAGATTTTCAGGGTTGCTGTAGCGATGAGGTGGGATTAACTTTGAGGGCAGGGATGATGAGAGAGTAGTGATGGTACGGGTGCCTGAGCTAGGAGGGGAAACTGCAGGAGGTGGGCAGGGAGGGAGGTCAGTGTGATGTGGATGGGGGTGTGGGGAGGTGACAGGGAAGGGAGAGAGGGAGCAGGGCTGAGTTGTGGGGTAGCAGGACCATGGGGCAGAGGTGAATGAAAGTGGGGTAACAGGAAAGGTGGGGGAAGGAAACAGAGGGATGGAGGGGAGACAGAGGAGGGGAGAGAGGAGGAGGTGGAGGAGACTAGTGGGGGAAGGATAAAGATACATTATTAGGTAGACACAGAGTGATGTGGGGAGTATAAGAAAACCTTGACATAGTGTTAAGTAGGTAAATAGGTTGAAGTAGTGGAAGTAGGAGAGGAGACTGTAAGGCAATCCGAGCAGAAGAATTGCAGAAATGCAGGTGAGAAAAGCAGTGTAGGCTCAAGGGGTGTAGATTTAGTATGAAATGAGTCAAAAGCGTAGATAAAGTGGGTGCAGAAATGTATTTGGAGTGTAAGAAATGAAAGGATTGTGAGAGGTTTAAGAAGCAATGGTAATTATGTTAGATGTTTTAAGTGTTTGCAGGTAAAATTGCATTGGTGCAGCTGTGCTTAAAAAACAAAATTACAATAATACAGATACAGGCATTTGTAGGTGAAATGGATGGTTTATGAAATGTCCAAGTAAGGTAGTTCTGTGCTATGTAATCAGATGCAACAATCAGGAGGTGAGTGATCTGAGGAGTAAGTGACTCACATTTGTTATTAGTTCTTCAGTTTTCTTTGTTTTGTTAGATTGGTGTGCTTCTGTTTTCCTTCTTTTTCACTTTGATTGAACGCTGATTGAACACTGCTGTTATGTGTGAATTTTATCACGCTTTGATAAAAATGCACGCTTAGATCAATAAATGCACAGCCAAATGGCTTTGCACAGCCTACACCATTGGACTTAAGTAGAAGACTATTACAAGTGAAACCAATAATTGAAATCTGTAACCACACCCCACCCCCTCAAATGCCAGGCAATAAATTACCTTAAAAACAACAACCAGGCATTCCACAAAGATTAAACTGGGTCTATATCATTCAAAACGTTAAAAAAGTACTTCAAAATCACATACTATGCAATAATGTTTCAATTTGCATAACCCAGCAGAATTAGCTTTGCATATATAGATATAGTGCAGCAGAATATATTGGTGGTTGTAGTCAATTGTAATTACCTGTAGGTGACAAGAAGAGAAGAAACGTCAATTCACAATCGATATCAGCTGAAGATAAATTAACGCTGATTGAACGCTGCTGTTATGTTTCAATTTTATCACGCTTTGATAAAAATGCACGCTTAGATCAATAAATGCACAGCCAAACGGCTTTGCACAGCCTACACCATTGGACTTAAGTAGAAGACTATTACAAGTGAAACCAATAATTGAAATCTGTAACCACACCCCACCCCCTCAAATGCCAGGCAATAAATTACCTTAAAAACAACAACCAGGCATTCCACAAAGATTAAACTGGGTCTATATCATTCAAAACTTTAAAAAAGTACTTAAAAATCACATACTATGCAATAATGTTTCAATTTGCATTACCCAGCAGAATTAGCTTTGCATATATAGATATAGTGCAGCAGAATATATTGGTGGTTGTAGTCAATTGTAATTACCTGTAGGTGACAAGAAGAGAAGAAACGTCAATTCACAATCGATATCAGCTGAAGATAAATTAACGCTGATTGAACGCTGCTGTTATGTGTCAATTTTATCACGCTTTGATAAAAATGCACGCTTGGATCAATAAATGCACAGCCAAACGGCTTTGCACAGCCTACACCATTGGACTTAAGTAGAAGACTATTACAAGTGAAACCAATAATTGAAATCTGTAACCACACCCCACCCCCTCAAATGCCAGGCAATAAATTACCTTAAAAACAACAACCAGGCATTCCACAAAGATTAAACTGGGTCTATATCATTCAAAACTTTAAAAAAGTACTTAAAAATCACATACTATGCAATAATGTTTCAATTTGCATTACCCAGCAGAATTAGCTTTGCATATATAGATATAGTGCAGCAGAATATATTGGTGGTTGTAGTCAATTGTAATTACTCAGCAGAATTAGCTTTCCATATATAGATATAGTGCAGCAGAATATATTGGTGGTTGTAGTCAATTGTAATTACCCAGCAGAATTAGCTTTGCAAATATAGATATAGTGCAGCAGAATATATTGGTGGTTGTAGTCAATTGTAATTACCCAGCAGAATTAGCTTTGCATATATATAGTGCAGCAGAATATATTGGTGGTTGTAGTAAATTGTAATTACCCAGCAGCAGCTCTACTGCACTCAACATCACCAGTGCTCACAATATATATAATGCTATATACTATGCCATAGTGGTGCTTACTATGTAACACCTCCTACTGCGTTCCCCCTGGCAATGAGCATGACACCCAGAGAGTGAAACCCCTGGCAATGAGCATGACACCCAGCACGTGAAACTCTTGGCATTGAGCAGTTTTTGTAAAAGTAATTAGAAGCTTTACTGTAGGGCATAGTGTATCACAGATATTGTGGTGAGTGACATAATATGTTCCAAAGGGCATTAATGTGTGGGGCTTAACATGGTGGAAATTACTGTACATTTTTCCCCTGTGGTGGCCGAGGTCTGTTGGTGCAGGGTCAAGAACTGGGGTGTAAGGTAGTCTTTGCCTGCAAGGCTACGCTCATTTTATGGAGACCATACCCATACATTTAAGTGTGGCATATACCTGCGCTTGCTCGCGGGGTGAGAACATCTCCCTAATTGAATTCAGCGATATGAATAGAGGTTGTGCAGCAGCAAGCGCAGGTATATGCCACACTTATGGTAACATTGGATTTGCAGATATTTTCTTGCAGGGGTGTTTCTAAACAATTTGGCTTCAAATGCGAGATTTAAAAATGTGTGCCCCCCGCCACCATTGGCATTAAAAATTGTGCCCCTCCCCCATATATATATATAAAAAAAACTATATTTGCGTGAGCGCTCCGGACGGGATGGGGGGGGGGGGGGGCGTGACCTCGCAAAAATGGGTATGGTCTCCATAAAATGGGCGTAGCCTTGCAGGCAAAGACTACCTTACACCCCAGTTCTTGACCCTGCACCAACAGACCTCGGCCACCACAGGGAAAAAAGTACAGTAATTTCCACCATGTTAAGCCCCACACATTAATGCCCTTTGGAACATATTATGTCACTCACCACAATATCTGTGATACACTATGCCCTACAGTAAAGCTTCTAATTACTTTTACAAAAACTGCTCAATGCCAAGAGTTTCACGTGCTGGGTGTCATGCTCATTGCCAGGGGTTTCACTCTCTGGGTGTCATGCTCATTGCCAGGGGGAACGCAGTAGGAGGTGTTATATAGTAAGCACCACTATGGCATAGTATATAGCATTATATATATTGTGAGCACTGGTGATGTTGAGTGCAGTAGAGCTGCTGCTGGGTAATTACAATTTACTACAACCACCAATATATTCTGCTGCACTATATATATGCAAAGCTAATTCTGCTGGGTATTTACAATTGACTACAACCACCAATATATTCTGCTGCACTATATCTATATTTGCAAAGCTAATTCTGCTGGGTAATTACAATTGACTACAACCACCAATATATTCTGCTGCACTATATCTATATATGGAAAGCTAATTCTGCTGAGTAATTACAATTGACTACAACCACCAATATATTCTGCTGCACTATATCTATATATGCAAAGCTAATTCTGCTGGGTAATGCAAATTGAAACAATATTGCATAGTATGTGATTTTTAAGTACTTTTTTAAAGTTTTGAATGATATAGACCCAGTTTAATCTTTGTGGAATGCCTGGTTGTTGTTTTTAAGGTAATTTATTGCCTGGCATTTGAGGGGGTGGGGTGTGGTTACAGATTTCAATTATTGGTTTCACTTGTAATAGTCTTCTACTTAAGTCCAATGGTGTAGGCTGTGCAAAGCCGTTTGGCTGTGCATTTATTGATCCAAGCGTGCATTTTTATCAAAGCGTGATAAAATTGACACATAACAGCAGCGTTCAATCAGCGTTAATTTATCTTCAGCTGATATCGATTGTGAATTGACGTTTCTTCTCTTCTTGTCACCTACAGGTAATTACAATTGACTACAACCACCAATATATTCTGCTGCACTATATCTATATATGCAAAGCTAATTCTGCTGGGTAATGCAAATTGAAACATTATTGCATAGTATGTGATTTTTAAGTACTTTTTTAAAGTTTTGAATGATATAGACCCAGTTTAATCTTTGTGGAATGCCTGGTTGTTGTTTTTAAGGTAATTTATTGCCTGGCATTTGAGGGGGTGGGGTGTGGTTACAGATTTCAATTATTGGTTTCACTTGTAATAGTCTTCTACTTAAGTCCAATGGTGTAGGCTGTGCAAAGCCGTTTGGCTGTGCATTTATTGATCTAAGCGTGCATTTTTATCAAAGCGTGATAAAATTGACACATAACAGCAGCGTTCAATAAGCGTTAATTTATCTTCAGCTGATATCGATTGTGAATTGACGTTTCTTCTCTTCTTGTCACCTACAGGTAATTACAATTGACTACAACCACCAATATATTCTGCTGCACTATATCTATATATGCAAAGCTAATTCTGCTGGGTTATGCAAATTGAAACATTATTGCATAGTATGTGATTTTGAAGTACTTTTTTAAAGTTTTGAATGATATAGACCCAGTTTAATCTTTGTGGAATGCCTGGTTGTTGTTTTTAAGGTAATTTATTGCCTGGCATTTGAGGGGGTGGGGTGTGGTTACAGATTTCAATTATTGGTTTCACTTGTAATAGTCTTCTACTTAAGTCCAATGGTGTAGGCTGTGCAAAGCCATTTGGCTGTGCATTTATTGATCTAAGCGTGCATTTTTATCAAAGCGTGATAAAATTGACACATAACAGCAGTGTTCAATCGAAGTGAAAAAGAAGGAAAACAGAAGCACACCAATCTAACAAAACAAAGAAAACTGAAGAACTAATAACAAATGTGAGTCACTTACTCCTCAGATCACTCACCTCCTGATTGTTGCATCTGATTACATAGCACAGAACTACCTTACTTGGACATTTCATAAACCATCCATTTCACCTACAAATGCCTGTATCTGTATTATTGTAATTTTGTTTTTTAAGCACAGCTGCACCAATGCAATTTTACCTGCAAACACTTAAAACATCTAACATAATTACCATTGCTTCTTAAACCTCTCACAATCCTTTCATTTCTTACACTCCAAATACATTTCTGCACCCACTTTATCTACGCTTTTGACTCATTTCATACTAAATCTACACCCCTTGAGCCTACACTGCTTTTCTCACCTGCATTTCTGCAATTCTTCTGCTCGGATTGCCTTACAGTCTCCTCTCCTACTTCCACTACTTCAACCTATTTACCTATGTCAAAGTCAGAAAAATATCTCTATGCACACTACCATATTTGCACCTCACACAGGTCCGTGCTGCGCATGCGTACGCTCTCCCGTACGTGCGCATACTCACAGTCGCGGGCACCCGCAGGCGCACGGTATGCGTATTTACGGTAGAGTTTATGTGATCGTAGCGTGCGACTCAATCGTTACATATTTTCACTATATAATGTATTTTGTAGATCATGGTCCCTTTGATAGATTCTGAAAGTTTGGTTAATATAGAATGTTCGTGAACAGTGAAATCCCTCTTTGTTTGATACGAAGGGTCAGACAGGAGTAATACAGTGGTGTTTAGTACCCATCGGAAGAGTATTTAATTAGCAATATTCCGGTGTTGGTTTGAAGCGGATTAATCGCTCGTGCGAATAGTTATGGACATAAGAAGTTTATGAACATTTACTGTATTTGCACTTACTTATCCATGCGGCGGGAAACCCAGTTTCCCTCCCACCTGAGCTGTTGGAAATAGTCACGGCCCACCTGTATGAATCAACCTATGACCTTTTGTTATAATGCGAGGAGGAATTCCTGTGTCCAATGAACAATGAGATTGTAGGGACCATTGAATTGCATTGTGTGTGGGGCATAAATAGACAGGCCGATCACATCCAGCTCTCACTCTTCAACGGTTATCATTGCTGAAAATCGGGAGCTGGATGTCCAGAGGCGCATGCGATCGTTTCCTTTGTGCGTAAGTTTTTCTCCGCAACTATATTGATCTTCTTGTTATTGTGGGCCACTCTCTCTCTCTCTCTCTCTTCTCCTCTTTCTCTCTTATTTTCCCTTAAATAGTAATTGTATTGTATTTCCTGTGTAGTTATCCGGTTAGGTAGTCTATGTTATATTGTAGTGTATGATTTGTATTTGTATTTATTCTTTTGCAAGTATATCAGTCATAATATATATATATATTAGGCGTTGGACCCTAAGCCCAGGTATCTGTGTATTTCTTATAGTGTTTAGTATTCTCTGAGCATCGGTGACGCTAGAGCAGCTTTAAAGGTAATAAGGTTATACTGTGTTGCATTTACACTCTATCATTACACTAAGGTTTTACTGCACAATACACTGTTTATGGTTTAGATACAAAGGTTTAACATTGTGAGCGTCAGCGCCGCTGGTGATCTCCTCGTGGTCCCGAGCGTCCGCTACGCTATAGCGAATCATTAAGTTAGTCAGCAGCCAATAGCGTGCCTGCCTGTGATCTCTTGGCCGTGAGCGAACGTGACGCTTGAGCGTCTCGGCTACGGCTAAGCGATTGTTACGCAACGTGCGTACCCTTACGGTACTTCATACGTAGATAGCGTACAGTGTTCTTAGACCTCATAAAGGGTTTTATATACGATAAATATTCTGCTTTATCACCTACTTAACACTATGTCAAGGTTTTCTTATACTCCCCACATCACTCAGTGTCTACCTAATAATGTATCTTTATCCTTCCCCACTAGTCTCCTCCACCTCCTCCTCTCTCCCCTCCTCTGTCTCCCCTCCATCCCTCTGTTTCCTTCCCCCACCTTTCCTGTTACCCCACTTTCATTCACCTCTGCCCCATGGTTCTGCTACCCCACAACTCAGCCCTGCTCCCTCTCTCCCTTCCCTGTCACCTCCCCACACCCCCATCCACATCACACTGACCTCCCTCCCTGCCCACCTCCTGCAGTTTCCCCTCCTAGCTCAGGCACCCGTACCATCACTACTCTCTCATCATCCCTGCCCTCAAAGTTAATCCCACCTCATCGCTACAGCAACCCTGAAAATCTAATTCACATCTCTCCCACAAACTCATACCCCCTATCCTGTGCCCTCTGGAATGCCAGATCTGTTTGTAACAAACTGGTCCCCACTCATGACCTTTTCATTTCCAACTCCCTACACCTACTAGCCATTACTGAAACTTGGATTATGCCCTCTGACACTACTTCTGCTGCTGCTCTCTCTGCTGGGGGCCTTACATTCACACACACACCCCGACCTGGGGGTCGCCATGGGGGTGGTGTTGGGGTCCTTTTACCTTCTAGTTACTCCTACCAACTCATACCACCAGAACCATCCCTTATATTCTCTACATTTGAGGTCCACGCCATATGCCTCTTCCAACCAGTCCATCTTAGAGTAGCTGTCATTTACCGCCCCCCTGGCACTGCTTCCAAATTCATCGACAACTTTGCTTCCTGGCTTCCTCACTTCCTCTCTTCTGACATTCCCACCATTATCCTAGGCGATTTCAACATCCCTATTGACATCCCCACACAATCCCCTGCCTCTAAACTCCTTAACCTCACCTCTTCACTTGGTCTCTCCCAGTGGACCTCCTCACCCTCCCATGTGAATGGGAGCTCACTGGATCTGGTCTTCACTCACCGCTGTGATATTTCTGATTTTTCCAACTCCCCATTTCCCCTCTCTGACCACCACCTGCTCTCCTTCAACCTATCTCTCTCGACTTCCCCATCTCTACCTCCTAAGGCTACCATCACTAAGCGTAACATTGAAGCTATTGACACCACATTCCTTTCCTCCCTGTTTGACTCACTTCTCTCTCCTATTCTCTCTCTCTCATGCCCTGAACAAGCCACTTCCACATACAATGTTTCCCTTACTTCTGCTCTTGACTCTGTTGCTCCACCAACCACTATTCGCCCTTGCAAATTAACACCTCAACCCTGGCACACCAAATGCACCAGATATCTGCAAAAATGCTCATGTACTGCTGAGCGACACTGGAGGAAATCACGCTCTAAGGCAGACTTCCTCCATTTCAAACTTATGCTCTCATCCTTCAGTGCTGCCCTTTCTCTTGCTAAACAGTCATACTTCAAGAACCTCATCTCCTCCCAGTCTTCCAACCCCCGGCGCCTCTTTGCCACTCTCAACTCACTCCTCTGCCCACCTCCACCTCGTCTCCCTTCCTCACTCTCTGCTCTTGACTTTGCCACTT
Source organism: Pseudophryne corroboree (assembly GCF_028390025.1). NCBI lineage: Eukaryota > Metazoa > Chordata > Amphibia > Anura > Myobatrachidae > Pseudophryne > Pseudophryne corroboree. The sequence continues at coordinate 687,945,512 of NC_086444.1, forward strand.
ACTTCACATCCAAAATTGACTCCATACGTCAGGACATCACATCACACCAGACTATCAGTAACCAGCCTTCTCCCATCCCTTACCAACCCTCCCCATCCCTCGCACCAACTCTGTCATCTTTCTCCCATGCATCTGGAGAGGAAGTCATGGCCATCATTCGTTCCTGTCCCCTCACCACCTCCCCACTTGACCCTATCCCCTCCCGCCTCCTTTGCCACCTCTCTTCTTCTGCTTGTTCCCATCTTTCCCACCTTCTCAATCTCTCCCTCTCATCAGGCACTGTCCCCTCTGCCTTCAAGCACGCTCTCATCTCTCCTATTCTTAAAAAACCTACCCTTGATCCAAACACTCTCTCCAACTACCGACCCATCTCTCTCCTCCCTTTTGCCTCCAAACTCCTTGAGCGTATTGTCTACAACCGCCTTACTTCCTTTCTTTCCTCACACTCACTGCTTGACCCATTCCAGTCTGGCTTCCGTCCTCTCCACTCCACTGAAACTGCCCTTACAAAAGTATGCAATGACCTCCATGCTGCTAAATCTAAGGGACACTACTCTCTACTTATTCTACTTGATCTCTCTGCTGCTTTTGACACTGTGGACCATCCTCTCCTACTGCAAATCCTTCACTCCATTGGTCTGCGTAACACTGCCCTCTCTTGGTTGTCGTCCTACCTTTCTGACCGTTCATTCTCTGTCTCCTCTCATGACTCCACCTCCCAATCACTTTCACTAACTGTAGGGGTACCCCAAGGTTCTGTCCTTGGTCCTCTTCTCTTCTCTTCTCTCTCTATACGTCCTCACTAGGTAAGCTCATTAGTTCTTTTGGTTTCCAATATCATCTCTATGCTGATGACACTCAAATCTATCTTTCCTCTCCAGACCTCTCCCCTACTCTCCTCACTCGTATCTCCAACTGTCTCTCTGCTATCTCTTCCTGGATGTCCCAGCGCTTTCTTAAACTTAACATGTCTAAGACCGAGCTGATCATCTTCCCTCCCTCCCGCATAATCTCACCTCCTACAATCTCATTATCTATTGATGGCACTACTATCTCCTCTACCCCCCAAGCGCGCTGTCTTGGAGTAATCCTTGACTCCTCCCTCTCCTTCAAACCACACATTCAGCACCTCTCACAAACCTGCCGTTTTCATCTAAAAAATATTTCCAGGATCAGACCCTTTCTGACCCAGGATGCTACTAAGACTCTTATCCACTCACTGGTCATCTCCAGACTGGACTGCTGTAATCTCTTCCTGACTGGCATTCCTGACAAATACCTCTCTCCACTCCAATCTATCCTCAATGCTGCTGCCCGGCTCATTTTCCTCACCAAACGCACTACGTCCACCTCTCCTCTCTTACTAGTCCTTCACTGGCTCCCCTTCCCTTTCAGAATCCATTTCAAGCTTCTCACACTTGCTTACAAAGCCCTCACCCACTCCTCTCCCATCTACATCTCTGATCTTATCTCGCTTTACACTCCCACCCGTCCTCTTCGCTCTGCTAATGCACACTGACTCTCCTGCCTACGGATTACTTCCTCCCACTCCTACCTCCAAGATTTTTCACGTGCTGCACCACTTCTCTGGAATTCCCTACCTCTCCCCCTCAGACTCTCCACCTCTCTACAAAACTTCAAACGGGCTCTCAAGACCCACTTCTTCACCAAACCCAGCCAAATCTCATCCTAAACCTCTGTTCCATGCTCTCTATGTACCCCATCTGTCTCACCCCTGTCTGTCTACCCCTCCCTTTTAGAATGTAAGCTCTCACGAGCAGGGCCCTCTTCCCTCATGTGCTTACTCTTTTCTTACTTTAATAATCTTCAGCTGCACCAAATCCAGCAGTCTTCTGCCACCTGATACTTATTCCAGTGTCATCTGCTGATGTAGCTATGTTTATTTACCCTGTACTTGTCCTATATTGTCGTCAACTGTAAGTTGCTGTTTTCCTGTTTGATTATTTGTTTATGTACTCTGTAATTGGGCACTGCGGAACCCTTGTGGCGCCATATAAATAAAGGATAATAATAATAATAAATAATATAATATATAGCAGTACGGTACAGTAGGCCACTGCTCTACCTACCTCTGTGTCGTCAAGTATACTATCCATCCATACCTGTGGTGCATTTTAGAAAAAAACATGTCTCGGCAGAGCAATCTATAAATCCATCATTTTTCAGACAGCAACAGTGGGTATTGTAATAGTCACCCAATCCATCACTTTTATAGGGTTACATGCACCCACATGCTACAGCCTGTCTCAATAATTTTACTGTCACGCTGTGTGTGTTTGTGTTTTTATTTGGGTATTTTTTGTTGTTGTAGAACTACAGGTACCAGCAAGCCCGTTATTTCCCCGCCTGCTGGTACTTGAGGTTCTCCAAGTACCAGCAAGCGGGGGAGGCTTGCTGGGCCTTGTAGTTCCACAACGAAAAAAACAATATTCTTTTTTTACACACATGGCTATCAGCCCGGCACCCACCACCCAGGGGTGCTGGGGACAGCCTCGGGCTTCACCCCTGGCCCTTGGGTGCCTCGAGGGGAGGAACCTCTTGATTTAAGGGGTCCCCACTCCTCCAGGGAACCCCGGCCAGGGGTGACTAGTTGGAGGGGTAATGCCAGGGCCGCAGGGACCTACATAAAAGTGTCCCCCGGCTGTGGCATTATCTCTCTGGCTAGTGGAGCCCGGTGCTGGTTTTAAAAATATGGGGGACCCCTACATCTATTGTCCCACGTATTTTTGGAACCTGGACCGGTCTAAGAGCCCGGTGCTGGTTGTCTAAATACGGGGAACCCCTGTCCAATTTTTTCCCCAGTATTTAAATAACCAGGACCGGCTCAAAGAGCCCGAGGCTGGTTATACTAAGGAGGGGGGACCTCACGCATTTTTTTTAACCCATTCAGACCCTTCTCCTTTAAGTTAATGGAAGCCCTGGACAACAAAATTGCATTCATGTCCTCCTCCCTCACCCTTCCCAGTCCCAAACACTCATTTTTTTTTTCTTTAAAAATTTATAATATATAACGAGAACAATGAGCAGGCAGGCAGCGGGCATTGGCGGCATCGGACTGAGATAGAAATTAGTGGTGGAGGGCTGGGTCAGTTGATTGTGGGCGAGTTTGTAAGCCATTGGCGGTGGCAGCGGGTATCGGCTCAGAGGCAGTAGCGGGCATTGGCTAAGGGTCATCGGCAGGATTCGGCGGACATTATGGCTGTAGTGCCTCACTAGCCACTGACCTCACCGCACGCCACTGTGGGACAGATGTAACATGCAGAGAGAGGTAGATTTGGGAGGGGGAATGTCCTAGCATAACTGTTAATTGCAGTGTAATACTGTAATTCAGCTGTGCAGCATTTGTGGCTAAATGTCAAAGAAGCCAGTATTTACCCAGCATGCAAAACAATAAATGTATTTGAACATACCTCCCAACTATCCCAATTTTTGCAGGACAGTCACTTTTTTGGGGAATGTCCAGCTAACCCAAACAACCCCCCCCCCCCTCCCATGGGGAAGGGGGGGGGGGTGGAAGGCTCCCTGTAGCTTTTTGCATTGCAAATATGCACATTGTGGGTAATTCAGACCTGATCGCTAGGGTGTGTTTTTTGCATCCCTGTAATCAGGTAGTTGTCGCCTACAGCGGAAGGGAAAATTTGCTGTGCAGGTGTGTGATCAGGGTCGTTTCTAGACAATTTGGCTCCCAGTGCGAGATTTCAAAATGCGCCCCCCCCATTGCTATAAAAAAAAAATTGCGTGCCCCCCCCATATAGCCAGAAAAAAGGCATGCGCGCGCCGGAGGCGCGCGCGCTCCCGACAAGGCTGTGTGGCCTGATTGAAATGGGCGTGGTCTCATTACAGTGGGCGTGGCCTCGTCTGATATCACGCCCACCACAGGGGGAAAAAATAAAAATAAAAAAGTCCCCTTTTTACACATTACACCAGGCAAGTGTCCCCATATTACACAGCGCGGCAGGCAGGTGTCCCCATTTTACAAAGTGCGGCAGGCAGGTGTCCCCATTTTACAAAGTGCGGCAGGCAGGTGTCCCCATTTTACACAGTACGCAGGCAGGTGTCCCCATTTTACACAGTACGCTGGCAGGTGTCCCCATTTTACACAGTACGCAGGCACGTGCCCCCATTTTACACAGTACGCAGGCAGGTGTCCCCATTTTACAAAGTGCGGCAGGCAGGTGTCCCCATTTTACAAAGTGCGGCAGGCAGGTGTCCCCATTTTACAAAGTGCGGCAGGCAGGTGTCCCCATTTTACACAGTACGCAGGCAGGTGTCCCCATTTTACACAGTACGCTGGCAGGTGTCCCCATTTTACACAGTACGCAGGCACGTGCCCCCATTTTACACAGTACGCAGGCAGGTGTCCCCATTTTACACAGTGCGGCAGGTATCCCCATTTTACACAGTGCGGCAGGTGCCCCCATTTTACACAGTGCGGCAGGTATCCCCATTTTACACAGTGCGGCAGGTGCCCCCATTTTACACAGTGCGGCAGGTATCCCCATTTACACAGTGCGGCAGGTGCCCCCATTTTACAGAGTGCGGCAGGTATCCCCATTTTACAGAGTGCGGCAGGTATCCCCATTTTACAGAGTGCGGCAGGTATCCCCATTTTACACAGTGCGGCAGGTGCCCCCATTTTACACAGTGCGGCAGGTGCCCCCATTTTACACAGTGCGGCAGGTGCCCCCATTTTACACAGTGCGGCAGGTGCCCCCATTTTACACAGTGCGGCAGGTGCCCCCATTTTACACAGTGCGCAGGTATCCCCATTTTACACAGTGCGGCAGGTATCCCCATTTTGCAGAGTGCAGCAGGTATCCCCATTTTACACAGTGCGGCAGGTGTCAAGTGGGGGGAGGGGGAGAGAGAGAGAGAGAGAGAGAGAGAGAGAGAAAAAGAAAACTTACAACTTGCCGCTCTTCGGGTCCAGCGCGCCGGCCGCCTCCTCTGTAGATGGTTATCTCCAGTCCTCCTCTCCTCCCCCCGAGCGCTCCTGCTCGGGGGGCGGGGCTTCGCGGAATGACGCGTTTGCGTCGTGACGTCACGACGCAAACGCGTCATTCCGCGAAGCCCCGCCCCCCGAGCAGGAGCGCTCGGGGTGAGAGAGAGGGAGGAGAGCAGTGGTCACAAAGTGCCGCGGCGGGCGCCCCGTGCGGTTGCACGGCTCGCCCGCCGCTAGAAACGGCACTGTGTGTGATCACATGTGCACAAGAGCTGCACAGCTCAGCACTTACTCAGCCATTGAGGTGACGTCACAAATCCTCCCACAAAACGCCGGGTCCCTCCAGTGTTTTTCCGGACACTCCCTAGAAACATTCAGTTGCCACCCACACAAACACCCTCTTCTTGTCAATCTTCTTGTGATCTCCGGACCGTCGCACTTACGCATTGTGGCGCATACGCATGTGCAGTGCAAACCAGATTGCCCGCTGGGTGAAAATAAATTGAAGCGATCTGGTCTGAATAAGCCTCAATCTCTATTCACGGGAGACAGAGGGGCTGGGGCATGGCCAGCAGCTCACAGAGCACCTATAATGACAAAAATGGGAGACATGGCTCATGATCGCGATATACCTACTGATTGACAGGCAGAGGCATTCGCATTTTCTGCGGGGCACCCGGAGAAAATGTAGGCACACGCACAGGATGGACCCTGCGTATATGCCCCCATCCTCTTCATAGTTTTTGCGGTTGGAACGCGTATTACGATCCAAACTGAATTAGGCCCTATGTCTTATATACACGAGCAGTGTGAAAACATCAATCGATGGGGGTAATTCCAAGTTGATCGCAGCAGGAATTTTGTTAGCAGTTGGGCAAAACCATGTGTACTGCAGGGAGGCAGATATAACATGTGCAGAAAGAGTTAGATTTGGGTGAGTTATTTTGTTTCTGTGCAGGGTAAATACTGACTGCTTTATTTTTACACTGCAAATTAGATTGCAGATTGAACACACCACACCCAAATCTAACTCTCTCTGCACATGTTAAATCTGCCTTCCCTGCAGTGCACATAGGTGGTCATTCCGAGTTGTTCACTCTGTAATTTTCTTCGCATCGCAGCGATTTTCCGCTTAATGCGCATGCGCAATGTTCACACTGCGACTGCGCCAAGTAAATTTGCTATGCAGTTAGGAATATTACTCACGGTTTTTTCATCGTTCTGGTGATCGTAATGTGATTGACAGGAAGTGGGTGTTTCTGGGCGGAAACAGGCCGTTTTAGGGGCGTGTGGGAAAAAATGCTACAGTTTCTGGGAAAAACGCGGGAGTGGCTGGAGAAACAGAGGAGTGTCTGGGCGAACGCTGGGTGTGTTTGTGACGTCAAACCAGGAACGACAAGCACTGAACTGATCGCACTGGCAGAGTAAGTCTCGAGCTACTCAGAAACTGCACAGAGATGTCTTATCGCAATATTGCAAATCTTTCGTTCGCAATTTTAAGATGCTAAGATTCACTCCCAGTAGGCGGCAGCTTAGCGTGTGCAATGCTGCTAAAAGCAGCTTGCGAGCGAACAACTCGGAATGAGGGCCATGGGGGGTAATTCTGAGTTGATCGCAGCAGGATTTTTGTTAGCAGTTGGGCAAAACCATGTGCACTGCATTTACGAACAGATGATTTTTTATATAAATTTTAAAATGTTAGTAAATGTGTGTTTTTTTTTCAACCTGGAAGCCCAACATCGATTAAGATCGATCTTAAATAGACCCCTGGGTTTTAAGGATAACCATGGTTGAGTCCAATGGTTAATTCACATTGACCGAAGTTCTAATTAAGTCACCTGTGCTCAAGCATGATATCCTTAAAATCTGGATTGCAATGACAGCATTTTGGAACTATGCCTAAGGGTTTAATTTTTACATTTATCCACTGACAATAAATCTACCTACAATATCCCTGTAACTGTTATGATTACAGTATTTCACTAAATAATTTAATTTGCTGAACCTTCTGTAAAAAGAAATATTAAGCTGCTGTAATTCCCAGATGCAGCAAATTTGTTAGCTAGTGGGCAAAACCATGTGCACTGCAGGGATGGGGGGGGGGGGGGGGCAGATATAACATTTGCAGAGAGATTTAGGTGGGTTATATTGTTTGTGTGCAGGGTAAATACTGGCTGTTTTGTTTTTACACTGCAATTTAGATTTCAGTTTGAACACACCGCACCAAAATCTAACTCTCTCTGCACATATTATACACCCCCCCCCCCCCTGCAGTGTACATGGTTTTAGCTAATAAATTTGCTGCTGTGATCAGATCTGAGTTAAGCCCTATGTATTTGGCACTGGCAAAGGGTTAGAGGCCTTGCTGTAGAGCTCACACCTTTCTTATCATGCATTGTAATATTTCCTATGTCCTGATGTTGTGCTCTCTGCTCCATCCAAGTAAACAGCAATGTAGCATGGCTATCAAAGAGCGTGAAGATTGCAGATTTCCTGGGATTAATGCTAAGGAATGCTATTCCAGAGGCTGCTGCTTTAATTCAAGTGTCACTGGGGTTAAATGGTGTTTTTACCTTAAAAACACAGGTAGAGTATATAGTACAGTGGTAAAGTGGGAGCATGTAGTGCTATTGATTACAGATTTGATGGAGCTTAAACATGGATAAGGTCCATGGCTCTAAGAGTTTATCTTGTGTATCCTTTATTCTTAGTCATGGTCAGATAAGATTAGAAAATACCATTTAAGTGGAAATTTCCTGTTAGCTGTTTTTCAGTTTGCTCAACTGTCTGATTAACTGGTCCTAAAAAAGGACCAAAGGAGCTAAATTGCCCTGTGATCTAGCTAAATTGCCCCAGTTAAAAAAAAAAAAACTAAGCTGCTGTAATTCCTGGATGTTTCCTTACTGCATCAACAGGAAGTGACAAGAAACAATGTAATGTGGAACCGTACAGCAGAAGGGATTGCGGCTACCCCACAATAAGTGCAGCGGAATGTAAGAAGAGGAATTGTTGCTTTGACTGCAGCATTCCCGGGGTTAACTGGTGTTTCTTCAAGTCACAAGGTATGGAGCTGCTGTATAGTTACTCGCAAGTCAGTAGTTGTATGATGCTCACACCTGTTAAACTGGATACACACAGAATGCCCTACACAGGGGGTGAAATGAGCGCCCCCCCCCACCCCCCGTACGCTCAGCACACATCACGCTGTGCTGAGCGGGGGCAGAGATGTGTGCTGAGCAGTTCGCTCAGCACACATCTCTCCCCAAAATCGGGCCGTGAATACGGACCTTTAAACTGGATCCACACTTAGATTATCTGTCCAATTTTTTTTTTCTAGTTGAAACAAAATTATGCTAATATGTGGCAGCAAATGACAATTGACCATTTGCTCACAAACACTGGAAAACATCCAAAAATGGTCATTTAGATAAATTGGTTAAATCCATTTCATTTAGCTAATTTATCCAAACTACCTTTATTGTATCTCTGTGGGTGAATGATGTGTGGGTCAGTGTTGAGGGTGGTGGAGGAGATGGGTAATAGGCACAGCAGGGTGTGGACAGTCAAATAGTGTGCTTAGAGGTTCAGAGTCATTGTATGAGACTCTGGCAACAGTGACTTGATGAGTCTGGTGTCCATAGGGTGGGACGCATTAACCTTTTTATGCTATTGAAATAGTTCTCCTCCTGACCGACGCAGTTCCTTGCTCCGAGGTTGGTGTATTGTCCTGTTGCAGCGCCTCTCCACTGTGGTCACAGTGAGCTGTGTGGTGTTGCTGGCGCATGCCAATCTCCCCCCAACCTCCCTCTTGCATTTCAGACCTACGTACGCATGATGGGATCTTGTATGATATGCGCGTGTGCTGTAGAGATGAAAGTGGGGGTGAGGAGGCAGATCGTGAGATGGGGAAACTTTGTGGACTGTTAGCGAAGGGGAGCACTGGGCAATCTGAGTTGCAAAGAGGGCAGCAGAAGAGGTTATTGCATGTGCACTGGTGACAGGTCCATCCTTGGTGGCCAGCCTCAGTGGTAAAGGGGTACATGAGCTAGTGTCCCTTGGCCAGCCATGTACCATGGCCACCTCCCTACCTCCTATATATTCTCCCTGATCTGTCACTTTGTTACGGTCTGCTGCTGGCACTGGTGTATCGTCCTGCAGATGCCGTCTCCGCCCATTGCTGTGACTTCCCCCAGAGTTAGCCACACAGAGTGACAGATCTGGGAAAATATATAGGAGATCATTACTTTCACTTGCAGCCTACCTTATTTTTTGCAGCCTAGCATGCTCCTGACCCCTTCTCTCACTAATACTTATACAACATTCATGAACTCATCTTAAGGTTTCTTTATTATTCAGTCACACTGTCTTGGATCCAAACCATTTCCTGTGGCATTGCAGTCAAACAATTGAGCTATTTACCCTTGCATAGAAAGGTATAATCTAAGCTAGATAATTCTATTTGGAGCTCACCTTGTACTTTGTGAAGAAATAATCAGCTTTGTGGCTGAGCAGATATATGGAGTGTGTGGCTGCACACTGCATTGATCTGCTGAGTTGCAATGCTAATAATTTTTTTTTTGCAAAGTACCAATAGCTTCATTGTGAAGGTGGAAAGAAGGGTATTACGGCATGGAATGTACAAACTGCGAGACCCTGCTGGTAGCGCCTTTGTCTATTTAGTAGGAAGGGCACGTAACAGCCGGGGGGCAATGGAGGAAGCCCCTTTAGGGCTGGAGCCCGGCGGCAACTGACTCCGTTGTCTCTGGCAGTTCCGCCCCTGGACTAGAGGAATGGTCAAGAACATGGCAACATTTAATGCCAAAAAATGCAAAATCATACACGTCTCAAAAATGCAAAGGCTAACTATAATATTAAGGGCATTATAATGGCAAGAGGAAAGCTATCTAAGTATTACTATTTCAGGTGAGCAATGTAACAAAGCAATAGGAAAGGCAAGTCAGATGCTTGTTTGCATAGGTTAAAGAACCAGTAGCAGAAAAAAGTAATACAGGTTGAGTATCCCATATCCAAATATTCCGAAATACGGAATATTCCGAAATACGGACTTTTTTGAGTGAGACTGAGATAGTGAAACCTTTGTGTTTTTTATTAAAAATATTGTATTAAATGAACTTCAGACTGTGTGTATAATAAGATTTTACTTACCGATAAATCTATTTCTCGGAGTCCGTAGTGGATGCTGGGGTTCCTGAAAGGACCATGGGGAATAGCGGCTCCGCAGGAGACAGGGCACAAAAAGTAAAGCTTTTCCAGATCAGGTGGTGTGCACTGGCTCCTCCCCCTATGACCCTCCTCCAGACTCCAGTTAGGTACTGTGCCCGGACGAGCGTACACAATAAGGGAGGATTTTGAATCCCGGGTAAGACTCATACCAGCCACACCAATCACACCGTACAACCTGTGATCTAAACCCAGTTAACAGTATGATAACAGCGGAGCCTCTGAAAGATGGCTTCCTTCAACAATAACCCGAATTAGTTAACAATAACTATGTACAATTTATGCAGATAATCCGCACTTGGGATGGGCGCCCAGCATCCACTACGGACTCCGAGAAATAGATTTATCGGTAAGTAAAATCTTATTTTCTCTATCGTCCTAGTGGATGCTGGGGTTCCTGAAAGGACCATGGGGATTATACCAAAGCTCCCAAACGGGCGGGAGAGTGCGGATGACTCTGCAGCACCGAATGAGAGAACTCCAGGTCCTCCTTAGCCAGAGTATCAAATTTGTAAAATTTTACAAACGTGTTCTCCCCTGACCACGTAGCTGCTCGGCAAAGTTGTAATGCCGAGACCCCTCGGGCAGCCGCCCAAGATGAGCCCACCTTCCTTGTGGAGTGGGCCTTTACAGATTTAGGCTGTGGCAGGCCTGCCACAGAATGTGCAAGTTGGATTGTGCTACAGATCCAACGAGCAATCGTCTGCTTAGACGCAGGAGCACCCATCTTGTTGGGTGCATACAATATAAACAACGAGTCAGATTTTCTGACTCCAGCTGTCCTTGCAATATATATTTTTAATGCTCTGACAACGTCCAGTAACTTGGAGTCCTCCAAGTCACTTGTAGCCGCAGGCACTACAATAGGCTGGTTCAGATGAAATGCTGACACCACCTTAGGGAGAAAATGCGGACGAGTCCGCAGTTCTGCCCTGTCCGAATGGAAAATCAGATATGGGCTTTTGTAAGATAAAGCTGCCAATTCTGATACTCTCCTGGCAGAAGCCAGGGCTAGAAGCATGGTCACTTTCCAAGTGAGATATTTCAAATCCACCTTATTTAGTGGTTCAAATCAATGAGATTTTAGAAAGTCCAAAACCACATTGAGATCCCACGGTGCCACTGGAGGCACCACAGGAGGCTGTATATGCAGCACTCCCTTAACAAAGGTCTGGACTTCAGGGACTGAAGCCAATTCTTTTTGAAAGAAAATCGACAGGGCCGAAATTTGAACCTTAATAGATCCCAATTTGAGACCCATAGACAATCCTGATTGCAGGAAATGTAGGAATCGACCAAGTTGAAATTCCTCCGTCGGAGCACTCCGATCTTCGCACCACGCAACATATTTTCGCCAAATTCGGTGATAATGTTGCACGGTTACTTCCTTCCTTGCTTTAATCAAAGTAGGAATGACTTCTTCCGGCATGCCTTTTTCCTTTAGGATCCGGCGTTCAACCGCCATGCCGTCAAACGCAGCCGCGGTAAGTCTTGAAACAGACAGGGACCCTGCTGAAGCAAGTCCCTCCTTAGAGGTAGAGGCCACGGATCTTCCGTGATCATCTCTTGAAGTTCCGGGTACCAAGTCCTTCTTGGCCAATCCGGAACCACTAGTATCGTTCTTACGCCTCTTTGCCGTATAATTCTCAATACTTTTGGTATGAGAGGCAGAGGAGGAAACACATACACCGACTGGTACACCCAAGGCGTTACCAGCGCGTCCACAGCTATTGCCTGCGGATCTCTTGACCTGGCGCAATACCTGTCCAGTTTTTTGTTGAGGCGAGACGCCATCATGTCCACCATTGGTCTTTCCCAACGGGTTACCAGCATGTGGAAGACTTCTGGATGAAGTCCCCACTCTCCCGGGTGAAGATCGTGTCTGCTGAGGAAGTCTGCTTCCCAGTTGTCCACTCCCGGGATGAACACTGCTGACAGTGCTATCACATGATTCTCTGCCCAGCGAAGAATCCTTGCAGCTTCTGCCATTGCACTCCTGCTTCTTGTGCCGCCCTGTCTGTTCACATGGGCGACTGCCGTGATGTTGTCCGACTGGATCAACACCGGTTTTCCCTGAAGCAGAGGTTCTGCCTGGCTTAGAGCATTGTATATTGCTCTTAGTTCCAGAATGTTTATGTGAAGAGACGTTTCCAGACTCGTCCATACTCCCTGGAAGTTTCTTCCTTGTGTGACTGCTCCCCAGCCTCTCAGGCTGGCGTCCGTGGTCACCAGGATCCAATCCTGTATGCCGAATCTGCGGCCCTCCAATAGATGAGGACTCTGTAACCACCACAGAAGAGACACCCTTGTCCTTGGAGACAGGGTTATCCGTAGGTGCATCTGAAGATGCGACCCTGACCATTTGTCCAACAGATCCCTTTGGAAAATTCTTGCGTGGAATCTGCCGAATGGAATTGCTTCGTAAGAAGCCACCATTTTTCCCAGGACTCTTGTGCATTGATGTACAGACACCTTTCCTGGTTTTAGGAGGTTCCTGACAAGCTCGGATAACTCCTTGGCTTTTTCCTCCGGGAGAAAAACCTTTTTCTGAACCGTGTCCAGAATCATCCCTAGGAACAGCAGACGAGTTGTCGGCATTAACTGGGATTTTGGAATATTCAGAATCCACCCGTGCTGTTTTAGCACTTCTTGAGACAGTGCTAATCCCATCTCTAGCTGTTCTCTGGACCTCGCCCTTATTAGGAGATCGTCCAAGTATGGGATAATTAATATGCCTTTTCTTCGAAGAAGAATCATCATCTCGGCCATTACCTTTGTAAAGATCCGAGGTGCCGTGGACAATCCGAACGGCAGCGTCTGAAACTGATAGTGACAGTTTTGTACAACGAACCTGAGGTACCCCTGGTGTGAGGGGTAAATTGGAACGTGGAGATACGCATCCTTGATGTCCAAGGATACCATAAAGTCCCCCTCTTCCAGGTTCGCTATCACTGCTCTGAGTGACTCCATCTTGAACTTGAACTTCTTTATGTACAGGTTCAAGGACTTCAGATTTAGAATAGGCCTTACCGAGCCATCCGGCTTCGGTACCACAAAAAGAGTGGAATAATACCCCTTCCCTTGTTGTAGAAGAGGTACCTTGACTATCACCTGCTGAGAGTACAGCTTGTGAATGGCTTCCAAAACCGTCTCCCTTTCGGAGGGGGACGTTGGTAAAGCAGACTTCAGGAAACGGCGAGGTGGATCTGTCTCTAATTCCAACCTGTACCCTTGAGATATTATCTGCAGGATCCAGGGATCTACCTGCGAGTGAGCCCACTGCGCGCTGTAATTTTTGAGACGACCGCCCACCGTCCCCGAGTCCGCTTGAGAAGCCCCAGCGTCATGCTGAGGCTTTTGTAGAAGCCGGGGAGGGCTTCTGTTCCTGGGAAGGAGCTGCGTGTTGCTGTCTCTTCCCTCGACCTCTGCCTCGTGGCAGATATGAATAGCCCTTTGCTCTCTTATTTTTAAAGGAACGAAAGGGCTGCGGTTGAAAAGTCGGTGCCTTTTTCTGTTGGGGAGTGACTTGAGGTAGAAAGGTGGATTTCCCGGCTGTAGCCGTGGCCACCAAATCTGATAGACCGACTCCAAATAACTCCTCCCCTTTATACGGCAAAACTTCCATATGCCGTTTTGAATCCGCATCGCCTGTCCACTGTCGCGTCCATAAAGCTCTTCTGGCCGAAATGGACATAGCACTTACCCGTGATGCCAGTGTGCAGATATCCCTCTGTGCATCACGCATATAAAGAAATGCATCCTTTATTTGTTCTAACGACAGTAAAATATTGTCCCTGTCCAGGGTATCAATATTTTCAATCAGGGACTCTGACCAAACTACCCCAGCACTGCCCATCCAGGCAGTCGCTACAGCTGGTCGTAGTATAACACCTGCATGTGTGTATATACTTTTTTGGATATTTTCCATCCTCCTATCTGATGGATCTTTAAGTGCGGCCGTCTCAGGAGAGGGTAACGCCACTTGTTTAGATAAGCGTGTTAGCGCCTTGTCCACCCTAGGAGGTGTTTCCCAGCGCTCCCTAACCTCTGGCGGGAAAGGGTATATTGCCAATAATTTCTTTGAAATTATCAGCTTTTTATCAGGTGCAACCCACGCTTCATTACACACGTCATTTAATTCTTCTGATTCAGGAAAAACTATAGGTAGTTTTTTCATACCCCACATAATACCCTGTTTAGTGGTACCTGTAGTATCAGCTAAATGTAACGCCTCCTTCATTGCCAAAATCATATAACGTGTGGCCCTACTGGAAAATACGGTTGAATCGTCACCGTCACCACTGGAGTCAGTGCCTGCGTCTGGGTCTGTGTCGACCGACTGAGGCAAAGGGCGTTTCACAGCCCCTGACGGTGTTTGAGTCGCCTGGACAGGCACTAATTGATTGTCCGGCCGCCTCATGTCGTCAAACGACTGCTTTAGCGTGTTGACACTATCCCGTAGTTCCATAAATAAAGGCATCCATTCTGGTGTCGACTCCCTAGGGGGTGACATCCTCATATTTGGCAATTGCTCCGCCTCCACACCAATATCGTCCTCATACATGTCGACACACACGTACCGACACACAGCAGACACACAGGGAATGCTCCTAACGAAGACAGGACCCACTAGCCCTTTGGGGAGACAGAGGGAGAGTTTGCCAGCACACACCAAAAGCGCTATATATATATCAGGGATAGCCTTATAGTAAGTGCTCCCTTATAGCTGCTTTGTTATATCAAAATATCGCCATAAATTTGCCCCCCCCTCTCTGTTTTACCCTGTTTCTGTAGTGCAGTGCAGGGGAGAGACTTGGGAGCCGTCCTGACCAGCGGAGCTGTGAGAGGAAATGGCGCCGTGTGCTGAGGAGATAGGCCCCGCCCCTTTTCTGGCGGGCTCGTCTCCCGCTATTTAGAGAAATCAGGCAGGGGTTAAATATCTCCATATAGCCTCTAGGGGCTATATGTGAGGTATTTTTAGCCTTTATAGGTATTCATTTGCCTCCCAGGGCGCCCCCCTCCCTGCGCCCTGCACCCTCAGTGACTGCCGTGTGAAGTGTGCTGAGAGGAAAATGGCGCACAGCTGCAGTGCTGTGCGCTACCTTTAGAAGACTGCAGGAGTCTTCAGCCGCCGATTCTGGACATCTTCTGACTTCAGCATCTGCAAGGGGGCCGGCGGCGCGGCTCCGGTGACCATCCAGGCTGTACCTGTGATCGTCCCTCTGGAGCTTGATGTCCAGTAGCCAAGAAGCCAATCCATCCTGCACGCAGGTGAGTTGACTCCTTCTCCCCTCAGTCCCTCGCTGCAGTGATCCTGTTGCCAGCAGGAATCACTGTAAAATAAAAAACCTAGCTAAACTTTTTCTAAGCAGCTCTTTAGGAGAGCCACCTAGATTGCACCCTTCTCGGCCGGGCACAAAAATCTAACTGGAGTCTGGAGGAGGGTCATAGGGGGAGGAGCCAGTGCACACCACCTGATCTGGAAAAGCTTTACTTTTTGTGCCCTGTCTCCTGCGGAGCCGCTATTCCCCATGGTCCTTTCAGGAACCCCAGCATCCACTAGGACGATAGAGAAAAGGTGTATATGAAACATAAATGAATTCTGTGAATGTACACACACTTTGTTTAATGCACAAAGTTATAAAAAATATTGGCTAAAATGACCTTCAGGCTGTGTGTATAAGGTGTATATGAAACATAAATGCCTTCTGTGCTTAGATTTAGGTCCCATCACCATAATATCTCGTTATGGTATGCAATTATTCCAAAATACAGAAAAATCCGATATCCAAAATTCCTCTGGTCCCAAGCATTTTGGATAAGGGATACTCAACCTGTAATGCCACTGTATAGGTCCTTGGTACAGCCACATTTAGAATCCTGTGTTCAGTTCCAGAAGCCATATCTCCAGAAGGCTGTAAATACATTAGGGCAACTAAAATTGTGCATGGCCTACATCACAAAACTTACCTGGAAATACTAAAAAATGTTGATGTGTATAGTTTGGAGAAGGGAAGAGGGAACATACAGTAATAGAAACATTTAAATATATAGGGAGGAATGTAATAGGGTGTGAGAATCAGAAAGTGAGAGATTTTGTGTTTTTTCCTGTTGTTTTTGTTTTTGTTTGTTTGATTGTTTGTTTTTAAAGTGGCAATCCTTTACATGGCAAAACCAGGTTGATATTTGCCATGTAAAAGATTGCCACCGTGGGCATGTGTAGAAGGGGCACTGCTACTGTTGGCATTATGTGTGTAAGCTGCACTGATATGGTGGTTATGTGTATAAAGGGCACTGCGACTGTGGGTATTATTATTATTATTATTATTACATGCGGTGTAATGACAATAAGATAGTGCTACTGTGTGGCGTATTTTGATTTGGGGTGCTATTGTGTGGCCATGCCCCTTCCTTGTGATACCACACCTTCTTTTTTTAAGGAGCGCACTGTCCCTTTATTAAGTATTGGAGAGAGGGCCCAAATTAATAGTTTGCAGGGAGGCGCCAAACACCCTAGCACTGGCCCTTTGGTAGGGGACAGGATTTGCTTCTGCTTGTGCACATATGTTATGATTGCCAGCCAACAGCACTGGTTTTGCCTATAACACTAACTATAAATATTTTGAATTGGTCCTGGACCACCAATCCAAGGCACCCCTGCAAGTGTCCTGAGGCACCCCAGGGTGCAGTTTGAGAACCACTGGTCTAGTGAGTACCCAGGATAATTATTGTAGCTGGTCTGCGGGTAACAGCTCTCAGATCCACTTCTAGAAAAAATGCAGCAATGTAATTTGAGTGACAAACTGCAGAGATGAACCCTTTCTGTGACTGCTGCACAGGGATCACACAAACTCTATTCATAGGGCTGACTTCACTTAGGGGAGATGTTCTCACCCCGCAAAGAAGTGCGAGTATATACCGCACTTACGGTACCATTGGATTTACAGATATTTTCTTGCAATACACTATGGGGGTCATTCTGAGTTGATTGCTCGCTAGCAGTTTTTAGCAGCCATGCAAACGCATTGTCGCTGCCCACTGGAGAGTGTATATTCACTTTGGAGAAGTGCGAATACTTGAGCAGCAGAGCGCCTGCAAAATCGTTTCAAAATAAGACCAGCACTGTAGTTACACTTCGTGTGCGTTGATTCTAACAACCGAGGGACGGCTTTTGATGTCACACACCCATCCAGCGAATGCCCAGCCACGTCTGCATTTCTTCTGCCACGCCTGCATTTTTCCAAGCACTCCCTGAAAACGGTCAGTTGACACCCAGAAACGCCCTCTTTCTGTCAATCTCCTTGTGGCCTGTTCTGTGATTGGAATAATCGCTAGAACTAGTGCAAAACCACAATGGACTTTGTACCCGTACGATGCGCATGCACATTACGGAGCATGCGCATGCACAGATTAGCCATTTTTTTTCAACTGATTGCTACGCAGCGAACAACGGCAGCAAGCGATCAACTCGGAATGACCCCCTATATACATAGAAACATGGATTTTTACTGCAGGAATTATGGTTAGTTTAGGGGTATCGGTTAGGGTCAACAGAGGTGTAGCTAGGGGTCCAAGCGCCCCTGGCAAAGTAAGGGACTGGCGCCCCCCCTTTCGATAAAGCATTGCAGTCCATTGGCGGTTACCATGTTGGAGCCACAGCAACTGACCCCCTCCCCCACACGCTGCCCTACATCATCGGCTGGGATTCACTGTTGGTGTGAAGCCACTGGGAACATTCTGGTAGCATTAGCAGCAGTCTGTGTCATAGATAGGGAAGGCAGAAGGTTAACTAGCTAATAGCAGTCTGTTGGCAGCAGAGGCTGGGCGGGGGGCTGAGAATGAGCCAACGCTGATCAGTGTCCAGTCTGCTCAGACAAAAATATTTTGTGATCAGGGCTGGTTCTAGACCAAAGGAGCCAATGGCAAAAATTTCCTTTGGCACCCCCCTTCCCCACACACACACACACATACACACACACACACACACACACACACACACACACACACCAAAAAAGAACATATCCCAGTTTAACATAACGCTATGTGGTGCAAGGTGTGGAGCTGGTCACTTGTATCAGACCTCTGACATTTGCCTTTTCACCCATATTGCATACTTTTTCTTGCAGGTTGTGTCTTAATTCAAGAAGTGTTCTAAGTACTTCAGCTTAGTATCTTTACTGACCCCTCTTTACCCCACACTACATAACTGACCCCTCTATACCCTACACTACATCACTGACCTTTCTATAACCATCACTGCATTACTGACCCCTCTATTAGAGATGTGCACTTGAAATTTTTCGGGTTTTGTGTTTTGGTTTTGGGTTCGGTTCCGCGGCCGTGTTTTGGGTTCGACCGCGTTTTGGCAAAACCTCACCGAATTTTTTTTGTCGGATTCGGGTGTGTTTTGGATTCGGGTGTTTTTTTTCAAAAAACACTAAAAAACAGCTTAAATCATAGAATTTGGGGGTCATTTTGATCCCAAAGTATTATTAACCTCAAAAACCATAATTTCCACTCATTTTCAGTCTATTCTGAACGCCTCACACCTCACAATATTATTTTTAGTCCTAAAATTTGCACCGAGGTCGCTGGATGACTAAGCTAAGCGACCCTAGTGGCCGACACAAACACCTGGCCCATCTAGGAGTGGCACTGCAGTGTCACGCAGGATGGCCCTTCCAAAAAACACTCCCCAAACAGCACATGACGCAAAGAAAAAAAGAGGCGCAATGAGGTAGCTGTGTGAGTAAGCTAAGCGACCCTAGCGGCCGACACAAACACCTGGCCCATCTAGGAGTGGCACTGCAGTGTCACGCAGGATGGCCCTTCCAAAAAACACTCCCCAAACAGCACATGACGCAAAGAAAAAAAGAGGCGCAATGAGGTAGCTGTGTGAGTAAGATAAGCGACCCTAGTGGCCGACACAAACACCTGGCCCATCTAGGAGTGGCACTGCAGTGTCACGCAGGATGGCCCTTCCATAAAACACTCCCCAAACAGCACATGACGCAAAGAAAAAAAGAGGCGCAATGAGGTAGCTGTGTGAGTAAGATAAGCGACCCTAGTGGCCGACACAAACACCTGGCCCATCTAGGAGTGGCACTGCAGTGTCACGCAGGATGGCCCTTCAAAAAAATACTCCCCAAACAGCACATGACGCAAAGAAAAATGAAAGAAAAAAGAGGTGCAAGATGGAATTGTCCTTGGGCCCTCCCACCCACCCTTATGTTGTATAAACAGGACATGCACACTTTAACCAACCCATCATTTCAGTGACAGGGTCTGCCACACGACTGTGACTGAAATGACGGGTTGGTTTGGACCCCCACCAAAAAAGAAGCAATTAATCTCTCCTTGCACAAACTGGCTCTACAGAGGCAAGATGTCCACCTCATCATCATCCTCCGATATATCACCGTGTACATCCCCCTCCTCACAGATTATCAATTCGTCCCCACTGGAATCCACCATCTCAGCTCCCTGTGTACTTTGTGGAGGCAATTGCTGCTGGTCAATGTCTCCACGGAGGAATTGATTATAATTCATTTTAATGAACATCATCTTCTCCACATTTTCTGGAAGTAACCTTGTACGCCGATTGCTGACAAGGTGAGCTGCGGCACTAAACACTCTTTCGGAGTACACACTTGTGGGAGGGCAACTTAGGTAGAATAAAGCCAGTTTGTGCAAGGGCCTCCAAATTGCCTCTTTTTCCTGCCAGTATAAGTACGGACTGTCTGACGTGCCTACTTGGATGCGGTCACTCATATAATCCTCCACCATTCTTTCAATGGGGAGAGAATCATATGCAGTGCCAGTAGACGACATGTCCGACTCCGTAATCGTTGTCAGGTCCTTCAGTCCGGACCAGATGTCAGCATCAGCAGTCGCTCCAGACTGCCCTGCATCACCGCCAGCGGGTGGGCTCGGAATTCTGAGCCTTTTCCTCGCACCCCCAGTTGCGGGAGAATGTGAAGGAGGAGATGTTGACAGGTCGCGTTCCGCTTGACTTGACAATTTTCTCACCAGCAGGTCTTTGAACCCCAGCAGACTTGTGTGTGCCGGAAAGAGAGATCCAAGGTAGGTTTTAAATCTAGGATCGAGCACGGTGGCCAAAATGTAGTGCTCTGATTTCAACGGATTGACCACCCGTGAATCCTTGTTAAGCGAATTAAGGGCTCCATCCACAAGTCCCACATGCCTAGCGGAATCGCTCTGTGTTAGCTCCTCCTTCAATGTCTCCAGCTTCTTCTGCAAAAGCCTGATGAGGGGAATGACCTGACTCAGGCTGGCAGTGTCTGAACTGACTTCACGTGTGGCAAGTTCAAAGGGCAGCAGAACCTTGCACAACGTTGAAATCATTCTCCACTGCGCTTGAGACAGGTGCATTCCACCTCCTATATCGTGCTCAATTGTATAGGCTTGAATGGCCTTTTGCTGCTCCTCCAACCTCTGAAGCATATATAGGGTTGAATTCCACCTCGTTACCACTTCTTGCTTCAGATGATGGCAGGGCAGGTTCAGGCGTTTTTGGTGTTGCTCCAGTCTTCTGTACGTGGTGCCTGTACGCCGAAAGTGTCCCGCAATTCTTCTGGCCACCGACAGCATCTCTTGCACGCCCCTCTCGTTTTTTAAATAATTCTGCACCACCAAATTCAAGGTATGTGCAAAACATGGGACGTGCTGGAATTTGCCCATATTTAATGCACACACAATATTGCTGGCGTTGTCCGATGCCACAAATCCACAGGAGAGTCCAATTGGGGTAAGCCCTTCCGCGATGATCGTCCTCAGTTGCCGTAAGAGGTTTTCAGCTGTGTGCGTATTCTGGAAACCGGTGATACAAAGCGTAGCCTGCCTAGGAAAGAGTTGGCGTTTGCGAGATGCTGCTACTGGTGCCGCCGCTGCTGTTCTTGCGGCGGGAGTCCATACATCTACCCAGTGGGCTGTCACAGTCATATAGTCCTGACCCTGCCCTGCTCCACTTGTCCACATGTCCGTGGTTAAGTGGACATTGGGTACAACTGCATTTTTTAGGACACTGGTGAGTCTTTTTCTGACGTCCGTGTACATTCTCGGTATCGCCTGCCTAGAGAAGTGGAACCTAGATGGTATTTGGTAACGGGGGCACACTACCTCAAGAAATTGTCTAGTTCCCTGTGAACTAACGGCGGATACCGGACGCACGTCTAACACCAACATAGTTGTCAAGGCCTCAGTTATCCGCTTTGCAACAGGATGACTGCTGTGATATTTCATCTTCCTCGCAAAGGACTGTTGGACAGTCAATTGCTTGGTGGAAGTAGTAAAAGTGGGCTTACGACTTCCCCTCTGGGATGACCATCGACTCCCAGCAGCAACAACAGCAGCGCCAGCAGCAGTAGGCGTTACACGCAAGGATGCATCGGAGGAATCCCAGGCAGGAGAGGACTCGTCAGAATTGCCAGTGACATGGCCTGCAGGACTATTGGCATTCCTGGGGAAGGAGGAAATTGACACTGAGGGAGTTGGTGGGGTGGTTTGCGTGAGCTTGGTTACAAGAGGAAGGGATTTACTGGTCAGTGGACTGCTTCCGCTGTCGCCCAAAGTTTTTGAACTTGTCACTGACTTATTATGAATGCGCTGCAGGTGACGTATAAGGGAGGATGTTCCGAGGTGGTTAACGTCCTTACCCCTACTTATTACAGCTTGACAAAGGCAACACACGGCTTAACACCTGTTGTCCGCATTTCTGTTGAAATACTTCCACACCGAAGAGCTGATTTTTTTGGTATTTTCACCAGGCATGTCAATGGCCATATTCCTCCCACGGACAACAGGTGTCTCCCCGGGTGCCTGACTTAAACAAACCACCTTACCATCAGAATCCTCCTGGTCAATTTCCTCCCCAGCGCCAGCAACACCCATATCCTCCTCATCCTGGTGTACTTCAACACTGACATCTTCAATCTGACTATCAGGAACTGGACTGCGGGTGCTCCTTCCAGCACTTGCAGGGGGCGTGCAAATGGTGGAAGGCGCATGCTCTTCACGTCCAGTGTTGGGAAGGTCAGGCATCGCAACCGACACAATTGGACTCTCCTTGTGGATTTGGGATTTCGTAGAACGCACAGTTCTTTGCTGTGCTTTTGCCAGCTTGAGTCTTTTAATTTTTCTAGCGAGAGGCTGAGTGCTTCCATCCTCATGTGAAGCTGAACCACTAGCCATGAACATAGGCCAGGGCCTCAGCCGTTCCTTGCCACTCCGTGTGGTAAATGGCATATTGGCAAGTTTACGCTTCTCCGACGACAATTTTATTTTAGATTTTTGAGTCCTTTTTTTACTGATATTTGGTGTTTTGGATTTTACATGCTCTGTACTATGACATTGGGCATCGGCCTTGGCAGACAACGTTGCTGGCATTTCATCGTCTCGGCCATGACTAGTGGCAGCAGCTTCAACACGAGGTGGAAGTCGATCTTGATCTTTCCCTATTTTTGGAACCTCAACATTTTTGTTCTCCATATTTTAATAGGCACAACTAAAAGGCACCTCAGGTAAACAATGGAGATGGATGGATACTAGTATACTTATGGATGACGAGCGACTGCCGACACAGAGGTAGCTACAGCCGTGGACTACCGTACTGTGTCTGCTGCTAATATAGACTGGATGATAATGAGATAAAATTAAATATATATATATATATATATCACACTAGTACTGCAGCCGGACAGGTATATATTATGTAATGACGGACCTGCTGGACACTGTCTGTCAGCACTGCAGACTCCTAAAGTAAGCTACTAGTATCAAGAAGATAGAAAAAAAAAAAACCACGGGTAGGTGGTATACAATTATGGATGGACGAGCGACTGCCGACACAGAGGTAGCTACAGCCGTGGACTACCGTACTGTGTCTGCTGCTAATATAGACTGGATGATAATGAGATAAAATTAAAATATATATATATATATATATATATCACACTAGTACTGCAGCCGGACAGGTATATATTATGTAATGACGGACCTGCTGGACACTGTCTGTCAGCACTGCAGACTCCTAAAGTAAGCTACTAGTATCAAGAAGATAGAAAAAAAAAAAAAAACCACGGTTAGGTGGTATACAATTATGGATGGACGAGCGACTGCCGACACAGAGGTAGCTACAGCCGTGGACTACCGTACTGTGTCTGCTGCTATTATAGACTGGATGATAATGAGATAAAATTAAAATATATATATATATATTATATATCACACTAGTACTGCAGCCGGACAGGTATATATTATGTAATGACGGACCTGCTGGACACTGTCTGTCAGACTCAGCACTGCAGACTCCTAAAGTAAGCTACTAGTATCAAGAAGATAGAAAAAAAAAACCACGGGTAGGTGGCATACAATTATGGATGGACGAGCGACTGCCGACACAGAGGTAGCTACAGCCGTGGACTACCGTACTGTGTCTGCTGCTAATATAGACTGGATGATAATGAGATAAAATTAAAATATATATATATATATCACACTAGTACTGCAGCCGGACAGGTATATATTATGTAATGACGGACCTGCTGGACACTGTCTGCAGAATGCGTTTATAAAAACACCACACGACGAGTGTTTAACTTTTTCAGGCAGACAATCACAATATACTGGTGGTCAGCAGACAATCACAATACTGGTGGTCAGTGGTCACTGGTCAGTCACACTGGCAGTGGCACTCTGGCAGCAAAAGTGTGCACTGTACTTAAAATATGTACTCCTGCTATAACTGCTCCCCAGTCTCCCCCACAATTAAGCTGTGTGAGCAGTGAGCACTCAGCACAGTCAGATAATGATATACAGTATTACATATAATGCAGCACACTGGGCTGAGCACAGATATGGTATGTGACTGTGTCACACTGTGTATCGTTTTTTTTCAGGCAGAGAACGGATTAATTAAACTGGTGGTCACTGGTCACACTATCAGCAGCAAGTAGTACTCCTCCTAATAATATGCTCCCCAAAATTTGTGTCTCTCTCTAGTACTCTAGTCTAAACGGAGAGGACGCCAGCCACGTCCTCTCCCTATCAATCTCAATGCACGTGTGAAAGTGGCGGCGACGCGCGGCTCCTTATATAGAATCCGAGTCTCGCGATAGAATACGAGCCCCGTGAGAATCCGACAGCGGGATGATGACGTTCGGGCGCGCTCGGGTTAACCGAGCAAGGCGGGAAGATCCGAGTCGCTCGGCCCCGTGTAAAAAAACCTGAAGTTTGGGCGGGTTCGGATTCCGAGGAACAGAACCCGCTCATCTCTACCCTCTATACAGTACACTGACCTCTATATACCTGCTAGTACATCCCTGATGCCTATATTCCCTAAGCTAAATCCCTGATGCCTCTATTCCCTACGCTACATCCCTGACGCCTCTATTCCCTATGCTACATCCCTGACGCCTCTATACCCTACGCTACATCCCTGATGCCTCTATTCCCTACGCTACATTCCAGATGCCTCTATAACCTACGCTACATCCCTGACGCCTCTATACCCTACGCTACATCCCTGACGCCTCTATACCCTACGCTACATCCCTGATGCCTCTATTCCCTACGCTACATTCCTGATGCCTCTATAACCTACGCTACATCCCTGACGCCTCTATACCCTACGCTACATCCCTGACGCCTCTATACAGTACAATGCATTACTGATCCCTCTAGACCATACATCCTCATTACATCAGAGAGATAGTGAAACACTGGAAAAAATAAGGATAAAGTGGACTACAGAAACTGATGCTCTAAACAAAGGAGAGAGAGAGAGAGAGAGAGAGAGAGAGAGAGAAAAGCACAAGGGAAAGTGGGCAATCGGAACACCATAGAGAGAGGAGAGATAGAAATGCCTGAAAAAGTAAAGGGGGTTGGGTATGGCATCCGGCGCTCGGGATTCCAGCAGTCACATGATACCTAATCCTAATCCTAACCCTCTGGGGGGGGTGGCGGATAGGGCTAACCCTCAGGGGGTGGCAGCTAGGACTAACCCCCCCCCCCCCTCCTAGTGCCTTCCCTAACACCCCCTCCCCCGGTCCTAACCCTCCCTCCAATACTCGCCTTCGGGATGTTGGCTGTCTGTGTGCCGGCACCAGTCTCCCAAGTGGTGTCAGGATTCCAACATCGGTCAAATGACCGCCGGTATACCATCTGCCGGGATGGTAAATGTATCCTGAGGACAGGTAGTGAGTGTGGAGGGATAGGTGGTTCAGTAAAATGTAACAGCTCAAACTGCGATCATTCACTGATAAATTGATTTATAGATCTCCCTTTTTAACCATTGCAGTCATAAAAGCAATGTTTTTCAAACTTTTAAATAAAGCTTGTTAGCATCCCCAGCACACTGTATATGCTGGGAGATGTAGTTCTCAATATGAAAACATTTAATTACTGTATGAACTCTAATTCCCCAACTGAAACCTCTCACAAACACACACTCCTAAATCTAGTACACACACACACACACACACACACACACACACACATTTCCCCAGTACTGACAACTCTCATCACTTCCACACACTGACAACTCCCTCCTGCTCCTCTCCCCACTGACACTGACAGCTCCCTCACAGTCACACACATCCTCCACCCCCCCACACACACACTGATAGCACACATGCACAAATCCCCCCCTCCTCGACACTAACTGTCACGGACTGCTTGGGCAGCAGGGGGCAGGCTCTGACTTGAAGTGCTGAAATTCAACAGCTCTCTCGAACTTGCAAGGCATGGCTGTGCAGCTGTCTCCAGCCATCTCCTTGCCCACTGTGTAATTTGTGGCGTTCTCTGATGTTCCCCGCTCTGCCTCTACAACCGGCACATAATGTACAGCAGTGGTGACTCCTGAGTATGGGCCTGGAGAACTCCGCCTACCGGGGGGTAGGGATTAATAATTTCAAAGGGGCAGAGCTAGGAGTGAAGCAGTGGACAGCAGTTGAGGGGCGTTTCAAACTGTAACAGGGTTGGGACAATTTCAGTATCCTTCCCTCACCGTCTAATTGGTCAGTCCCACGCTGATTGCCATAGCGCCCTTTCGAGACTGCAGAACTCTATCCCTTAGCCACGGTTGGCACAGCTGGATGGTGCCCCTGGCAAGTGCCATCCTGGCCAAGGGGTAGATACGCCCCTGAGGGTCAGGGCCAGCAACAGAAATCTCGGGGCCCAGTACACTGATATCTCTGGGGCCCCCTCAACCCCCCCTTAACTTGGCAGAGGGATCTTTAAAAAAAAATGGAGCCTTTGACTCGGACCGTCAGTGAGGCCGGCAGGTGGTTTTCATACTGGGCTATCCAGCTCTTCGGTGGCGGTGGCAGGGACATTCAGAAAAGGGCCAGCACAGCAACATGCATAATAATGGCAATACAGTATGGACCACAGGGACTGGACAAAGTGATGGGGTAAAAGGAGGGGGGAGGGTTTAGTTGGCCTGTTAATTGTTTTCCTGCTTAAATTGAGCAGTTGGTGGATACACTTTAAAAAGCAATATTGGCACTGTGGCCCCATTATTTCTGTTCTTAATACTTGGAGCCCTGAACAAGTGTCCCCTTTGTCCCCCCTGTCACCGGGCCTGTTCAGGCGTTACCTATGGAGAAGCTGCGACATGACATCCTAGGACATGATACTGCACCATGCATCACCATTATATTTCAGTGTGCCTTGTCAATATTTAAATCTTGTTCTGTGTGACGTGAGTTGTAAATGGTTGAAAATCTCTGTGCTACAGTATCGTCACCATGTAGTTATAACAACACCGCAAAACCACCAAAAGACGTGTTTTGGTAGAGGGACTGCTGGAGGGGCCCATTGGGGCCCCCAGTTTGCTACCCCACCCCAGTATACCTGTGCTGTAGCCAGTGGAAGGGGCACTATCTTCCCGGTGATCTCTTCGGGAAGATGGTGCCGCACATAGAAAGCAAAGACTCTGGCTGCACTCTCCTGCCCTCGCTCTAAGCAAGGTGATCGGGCCACAAAAGGACCTCTGTCGGACCCCGGCCTGTGGGCCACAAAAGGATGCATTGGGGGCGGCATGCGGCCCATGGGTTTGACACCCCTGCCCTAGAGTATCACAATTTGTTTCACGGCACCCCTAGGCCAAAGTTTTTTTTATTGAGAAATTCAGAAAAAAATATAAAATTAAGTAAATTGTGTTTATAGCATGTCATCCTCAGGTTCAGTTATGTTGTGAGGGAATGGTTTTGCCAATTTAATAAAGTATAAATAATTTTAATTGGTCCTGGACCACCAAACTATGCTACCAGTGCAAGAACCCCAGTTTGGAAACTACTGCCATAAAATAAACCTTTTTTGTTTTTTTTAAACTACATGTAATACACCTTAGATCTCAGTTCCTAAAAGGTTTTAAACCTTTGCATACAGTAAACTACACATATTTAAAAATCCTACACCGGGCACAAGTGCTCACGGGCCAATTTCATGGCAGTCTCGGATAGGAGGGCATTGTGGATTCACCAAGGGAATGCTGATACTGACTCAGAAGAAAGGGAGTCTCTTCCCTATGAAGGTGAAGCCTTGTTTGGCGACGGCCTAGTTAATTTGATCTCGGCAGCTCCCGCAGGTAAGTCATCCTTCTTGCCCTATGTTCCCTCTCAACGGATGAAGACGCATCATTATCTGACGCAGTCATTTCGGCCCAATAGATATGCAAGAAGTTAAGATTCCCCTTTCTTTGCAGGTAGAGGAAGGAAAAGAGGGAAGAGGTCTGTAGCCTCTTCAAGATCGCAGGAGCAGAGATCGTCCTCTGCTTTTGCCAAATCCACTGCATGACGCTGGGGCTCTCTTGCAGGAGCCCGCACCAGTGGGGGGCACGTCTAAAACTCTTCAGTCAGTTCTGGATTCATTCGGACCTGGACTCGTGGGCTTTACAAATAGTGTCCCAAGGGTACAAACTGGGGTTTCAAGACGTTCCCCCTCACCGATTGTTCAAATCAGCCTTAGTCAGCAGGGAGAAGGTTTTTATTCAAGCCTCTTCGTGGTCCCGAAGCCGGACGGCTCAGTCAGACCAATCTTAAATCTGAAATCCCTTAATTTCTACCTAAAGAAATTCAATTTCAAGATGGAATCTCTCAGGGTAGTGATCTCCAGTCCGGGGGATAAAGGAGATTTCATGGTTTTGGTAGACATAAAGGATGCCTACTTATATGACAAAAACAAACTACATTGTCACCAGAAGAGCAATACAAAATGTACAAGTGATATATTAAAATCATCTTTCCAGCTTGAATTTCAATGATGCATTGGGGCAACGATTTTGTGAGAAACATCTTCACCCTTAAATAAAGATTTTCTTAATTCCTTACCTGTGTGCTAATTAGATATCACCTTGTTTTCATATTAAACAGACTTCCACATGAGAAAGCAGCAAGGATGCAGTGGCGTTAATGTTTCCTGGTGTCAACCTGTATTATTTCAGTAGACATTGAAATGAGGATGCATCTTGCTGCCTTTCCAATGAAGCAAGTTTAATTTAGTAATAGGTGAAAAACCATCCCTACAAAGGTGTTAATCAGAGACTTGGCTTTGTGGACACTTTTCAGAGAACAAATTTGTTAGCATAAAAATAAAGCCAGAAAATGAAGAGCTGTTTAATCACGCAATTTGATTTTTTTGCCAGCATATTTCTTTTTCTCTGCAACCCACTGCTAAATTGTGCTTCCTAGCTGTTTTTATAAAATCACTGAATCAAATCTAACTCTGATTACATCAGAGAAGGCCAGGTACCCTACACCATAACAGGGGGTATGAAATTTGACTTGTCTACTTAAAGATCACCAAAATCTGATAACAAGGTCAATTAGGTCCCTGGGTGGGATTGAACCACCAACCTTTTGGTTAATAGCCATACATACTAACTGATTGCGCCACAGAGACACTTTGCAAAAGTTCCTACTGACAAAGGCTAATAAGCATTCATCTAAAACGTTTCCTAGAAAAACTTAAAAAAGTCAATAATCTGGAGAGTTTTTGTAAGATGTTTCTTCCATCAACCAACGAAGAAACACATTGGTACTTTCCCATGATGAGTGAGTGCTTCAGGATCTCTTGCACTTACATGTGCAGCAGAGTACTGCAATGGAAGCATGCTGGGCCCATAACCCAGAGGTAGGCAGATTGAAACTATCCTCTGCTATATGCATTTTTTTTTGTTAATTAAAGTAATCCAAAACTGGGATTGATATTTTGGCTCTTTTATTTTTACTTAAAGTACAATAACTTTTACCATTTTAATTTGTTTTAATAGTATATTGACAGTATTGTTTTCTTTCAAAAATCCACTTCATTTTCTTTACCCTATTATTAAAATGGTAATTGACAAAAACAAACTACATTGTCACCAGAAGAGCAATACAAAATGTACAAGTGATATATTAAAATCATCTTTCCAGCTTGAATTTCAATGATGCATTGGGGCAACGATTTTGTGAGAAACATCTTCACCCTTAAATAAAGATTTTCTCAATTCCTTACCTGTGTGCTAATTAGATATCACCTTGTTTTCACATTAAACAGACTTCCACATGAGAAAGCAGCAAGGATGCAGTGGCGTTAATGTTTCCTGGTGTCAACCTGTATTATTTCAGTAGACATTGAAATGAGGATGCATCTTGCTGCCTTTCCAATGAAGCAAGTTTAATTTAGTAATAGGTGAAAAACCATCCCTACAAAGGTGTTAATCAGAGACTTGGCTTTGTGGACACTTTTCAGAGAACAAATTTGTTAGCATAAAAATAAAGCCAGAAAATGAAGAGCTGTTTAATCACTCAAATGGATTTTTTTGCCAGCATATTTCTTTTTCTCTGCAACCCACTGCTAAATTGTGCTTCCTAGCTGTTTTTATAAAACCACTGAATCAAATCTAACTCTGATTACATCAGAGAAGGCCAGGTACCCTACACCATAACAGGTGGTTTGAAATTTTGACTTGTCTACTTAAAGATCACCAAAATCTGATAACAAGGTCAATTACGTACCTGGGTGGGATTGAACCACCAACCTTTTGGTTAATAGCCGTACACACTAACTGATTGCGCCACAGAGACACATTGCAAAAGAATATACTGACAAGGGCTAATAAGCATTCATCTAAAACGTTTCCTAGAAAAACTTTAAAAAGTCAATTATCTGGAGAGTTTTTGTAAGATGTTTCTTCCATCAACCAACAAAGAAACACATTGGTACTTTCCCATGATGAGTGAGTGCTTCAGGATCTCTTGCACTTACATGTGCAGCAGAGTACAGCAATGGAAGCATGCTGGGCTCATAACCCAGAGGTAGGCAGATTGAAACTATCCTCTGCTGTATGCTTTTTTTTTTGTTAATTAAAGTAATCCAAAACTGGGATTGATATTTTGGCTCTTTTATTTTTACTTAAAGTACAATAACTTTTACCATTTTAATTTGTTTTAATAGTATATTGACAGTATTGTTTTCTTTCAAAAATCCACTTAATTTTCTTTACCCTATTATTAAAATGGTAATTGACAAAAACTAACTACATTGTCACCAGAAGAGCAATACAAAATGTACAAGTGATATATTAAAATCATCTTTCCAGCTTGAATTTCAATGATGCATTGGGGCAACGATTTTGTGAGAAACATCTTCACCCTTAAATAAAGATTTTCTTAATTCTTTACCTGTGTGCTAATTAGATATCACCTTGTTTTCACATTAAACAGACTTCCACATGAGAAAGCAGCAAGGATGCAGTGGCGTTAATGTTTCCTGGTGTCAACCTGTATTATTTCAGTAGACATTGAAATGAGGATGCATCTTGCTGCCTTTCCAATGAAGCAAGTTTAATTTAGTAATAGGTGAAAAACCATCCCTACAAAGGTGTTAATCAGAGACTTGGCTTTGTGGACACTTTTCAGAGAACAAATTTGTTAGCATAAAAATAAAGCCAGAAAATGAAGAGCTGTTTAATCACGCAATTTGATTTTTTTGCCAGCATATTTCTTTTTCTCTGCAACCCACTGCTAAATTGTGCTTCCTAGATGTTTTTATAAAATCACTGAATCAAATCTAACTCTGATTACATCAGAGAAGGCCAGGTACCCTACACCATAACAGGGGGTATGAAATTTGACTTGTCTACTTAAAGATCACCAAAATCTGATAACAAGGTTAATTACGTCCCTGGGTGGGATTGAACCTCCAACCTTTTGGTTAATAGCCTTACACACTAACTGATTGCGCCACAGAGACACTTTGCAAAAGTACATACTGACAAATGCTAATAAGCATTCATCTAAAACGTTTCCTAGAAAAACTAAAAAAAATCTATAATCTGGAGAGATTTTGTAAGATGTTTCTTCTATCAACCAACGAAGAAACACATTGGTACTTTCCCATGATGAGTGAGTGCTTCAGGATCTATTGCACTTACATGTGCAGCAGAGTACAGCAATGGAAGCATGCTGGGCCCATAACCCAGAGGTAGGCAGATTGAAACTATCCTCTGTTATATGCATTTTTTTATTTGTTAATTAAAGTAATCCAAAACTGGGATTGATATTTTGGCTCTTTTATTTTTACTTAAAGTACAATAACTTTTACCATTTTAATTTGTTTTAATAGTATATTGACAGTATTGTTTTCTTTCAAAAATCCACTTCATTTTCTTTACCCTATTATTAAAACGGTAATTGACAAAAACAAACTACATTGTCACCAGAAGAGCAATACAAAATGTACAAGTAATATATTAAAATCATCTTTCCAGCTTGAATTTCAATGATGCATTGGGGCAACGATTTTGTGAGAAACATCTTCACCCTTAAATAAAGATTTTCTTAATTCCTTACCTGTGTGCTAATTAGATATCACCCTGTTTTCACATTAAACAGACTTCCACATGAGAAAGCAGCAAGGATGCAGTGGCGTTAATGTTTCCTGGTGTCAACCTGTATTATTTCAGTAGACATTGAAATGAGGATGCATCTTGCTGCCTTTCCAATGAAGCAAGTTTAATTTAGTAATAGGTGAAAAACCATCCCTACAAAGGTGTTAATCAGAGACTTGGCTTTGTGGACACTTTTCAGAGAACAAATTTGTTAGCATAAAAATAAAGCCAGAAAATGAAGAGCTGTTTAATCACTCAAATGGATTTTTTTGCCAGCATATTTCTTTTTCTCTGCAACCCACTGCTAAATTGTGCTTCCTAGCTGTTTTTATAAAATCACTGAATCAAATCTAACTCTGATTACATCAGAGAAGGCCAGGTACCCTACACCATAACAAGGGGTTTGAAATTTTGACTTGTCTACTTAAAGATCACCAAAATCTGATAACAAGGTCAATTACGTACCTGGGTGGGATTGAACCACAAACCTTTCGGTTAATAGCCGTACACACTAACTGATTGCGCCACAGAGACACATTGTGAAAGTATATACTGACAAGGGCTAATAAGCATTCATCTAAAACGTTTCCTAGAAAAACTATCTATGCCCCATTATAGAGATCGGGCATTTCAATTTGTTGCGCCTGCGCAGTGGCCGCCAGCAGGGGGTGTACTAGAGTGCCTTCTCTTGAGAGCCGCAATATGGCCGCCTTCTCCCCGGTTATTCTGTAAATAGGAAAATAACCTCACAGGTTCACATAGGGCAGAGTTGCCACTACTAGTGCAGGGCTGTAACTTACAGTACTAAGGAAAAGCCATATACTAAAGAGGCACGGTGACCTCACTCCTCTCAGAGACACCAGGGCGCAGCACACTGGTACACACACCTGTTAGCTCAGGGCAGCACTATAGGACCCACTGGGAGACTGGCTGGCTGGTCTCCGTCTCTGCTGCCTATAGAACTTCCACCTCTGTTATATATCAGGGCTGCTGTCCTGTTGTTATGATTCCAATACTCTGGTCTGGGGATATCTTATAGCAAGGACCTGAGTACTGGAACGTAATGCTTGGAAAGGGAGTGGGAACGGGAATAGCCCCTGGCGCCCTATCTCCGTTGTCTCGCCCGTGCTGTCAGAAATCTCTTGCGAGACTATGGTTGCTTGGGCCCATGGC
Organism: Pseudophryne corroboree; assembly: GCF_028390025.1. NCBI lineage: Eukaryota > Metazoa > Chordata > Amphibia > Anura > Myobatrachidae > Pseudophryne > Pseudophryne corroboree. The sequence goes on from NC_086444.1 coordinate 687,978,784, forward strand.
AGCCGCGTTTGAAGGGCGGATTACGTCTGCCCAACTCCGATGCCCCCTCAGGTCTTAATGGGAGACAAAGAGAAATCCGAGACAGGGTGATAACAAGGGGCCCTCTACTAAACAACAAAGCCAGGGGCTCAAAACTAACTTTAAACTAGAGTATGTGCGGAAAACCGCCAGGGAAAAGGACAACCAAAATACCCACTTGTCCACTCTTCTACCCGGCACCGGCGAGTTCCGGAGAGGAGTGTGGGAGAGTAAACCTCCGCAAATGCACCAACACAGAATACAAAATAAAGCGGCCTAGGCCGCAGCACGCGGCAGAGCCGCCACTCACGAAAACCACACGAGATCCTCTAGCGACTGTTGCGGGTAAATGAGGACTGGAAGACTCCTTGGGAAGAGATGACAACACTAAGATTCAGGAACTCTGAGGACAGGAATGACCGGACACAGCAGAACTGGAACAGACGTCAGCAAACCAAAGCAGCATGCAGGAAGCTATTACCGGCGTCTGTGTGAAGCACTGAGAAGGTATTTAGCAGGGAGTCCTTCAATCAGAAGTTCAGAGCCTGATTAGCACAATGCCGTGCAGCTGCCTTGCTGCACGACCAGAAGACAAGTGTGTGTGTGTAGTTCACTTGATTGACCCTGCAAGGGGAGCGCAGTCCGTCCGTGGCGTCCCCGTTGCTAGGGTCCAGGCGGCTCAGCGCGCCCGGCGTCCTAGCGTTGCTAGGGAGCCGGCGGCTAGCACGCTCGGCGTCCCTAGTTGCTAGGCGCCGGGCCGCGAGGACATCTCGGACCACGGCGCCTAACACCTGTGTGTTCTCTTCCTCTCCTACCTCACACTGGAACTGGCCGCCCAGAGAACGAGAGGGCAGCGGCTGACATCAGAGAGGGTGCAGCAATCTGTGTGGGCAGAGCCCCTCACAGCAAGGTGTCCTTATGCTGTGCCCCGTGTAATCACTGTGATCCATACAGACTCTCACCCTGGTATGCTCTCTATTATTTATTTTTTTACACTGCGGCATGCTCGAGGGAAGGGAGCAGGCACCACCCCACCGCCACTACTCCTCCGCCAGCATCACTGCCGAGCCGGTCAGTGTTTCGGCGGCAATGAGCAGTAGGCAGCCACCAGCAACAACAGTCAGGAAGCTGTTACTCCCGGCAGCAGTAGCGTCAAGCTGCAATTCAGCCAGCGGCACGATGATCCGGGAGACAGTGGCAGCACAGGGAAGCAGTACCCCCTCCAATCGCAGCACCAACTAGGAGACTGAGGCAGCAACCTGCCCCCAGCAGCAGCACCACCCTGATGATAGGTAAGATGCATTTTGGTGTCACAAGAAGGTGGCCGGAGTAGTGGCTGGCTGTGGTCACACCCCGGGGAAAAGTGATAGTGATTTCAGTGTTCCCTTGCGCGGGGATTGGATGTGTAGATGTATGGAGGCTATGTATGTATAGATGTGAGCGGCAGTGTGCAGATGTATGAGAGCGGCAGTGTGCGGATGTATGAGAGCGGCAATGTACGGCTGTATAACTGCGTCGGTGTGCGGCTGTATGAGTGCGATGGTGTGCGGCTGTATGCGTGCGGCGGTGTGCTGCTGTAAGAGTGCGGCAGTGTGCGGCTGTAAGAGTACGGCTGTAAGAGTACGGCTGTAAGAGTGCGGCTGTAAGAGTGCGGGGTTGTACGGATGTTTGAGAGCGGGGTTGTACGGATGTATGAGAGCGGGGTTGTACGGATGTATAAGAGCGGCAGTGTATGGATGTATGAGAGCAACAGTGTACAGTTGTGTGAGAGCGGCAGTGTGCGGATGTATATGAGTGGCGGTGTACGGATGTATGAGAGCGGCAGTGTATGGATGGCAGCGTCATAGGGAGGGATGTCGGAATGCTGTTATAGGGTTCCTAATACAAAATGCCACGTTGGGCTTGATGGGCAGGTAGTGCGGCAAGCACACCCAAATTGGCATCTGACGTCGCCTGCAGTCCACACTGTTGTGAGGAGTCAGAGTTAATTTTGACTGTGTAGTGTACTCACAGAGGACCTACCGCCCGTCCCCTCCTCGCATCTGAGCAGCAGGTCAGGCTCTTATTTTCTTTTTAATCAGGAGAGAACGAGTGAACTGTGAGCAGGGGGGCAGAGCTACATGGGACCCAGAGGGGCTGCTGTGCTGTCAGAGAGGGAGAGGAAGAGAGAGATGAAGCTACTGCAGATCCCCAGCTGATTGTGAGGTGCCGGGTTGAAGGGTGATGTGATCACCCTTCTCCCTCGGTGACGCTGGGGACCGCATCTAGGCTTCCTCCATCGAGGGCATGCGGCGCAGCAGTGGGCAGCGTGTAATGAGTTTGTCTGACTCATTATACTGCTGCCTGTTGTGGACACCTCCGTCCGTACGGACTGGTGTACATGCCCAGCACAGAGGTGACAGTGTTGGTGGAAGTGCTGCCCAGTTCTGACCCTGCAGGCCTCCCTGATCTGACTGCGGCCGCTGCTACTGCTGCGGCCCGAAACCCCTGCCGGTCCCCTCCATAGACTTCTGCCTGTCCAGCGCTGAGGTACTAGGGGTATCCCAGCTGCGGGAAGGGTATGTCTCTGGCTTTCTCTACGGCAGGGGAAGGTGACAGCGGCGGAGGAAGTGTTGCCCACCTCAGACACTGCAGGCCTCCCCGATCCAGCTGCGGCCACAGCTGATGCTGCCAGAACCCCCTGCTGGTCTCCTTTGTTGACTGCCGCATGGCCAGTGCTGAAGTACTGGGGGTAGGCCAGCTACGGGAAGAGTGTCTCTGCCTCGGGCTCTCTCTCTCTGTCAGGGGAAGGAAGGGCTGATTCTCTGGCACAACAGGGAGGGCTAGGCTGCAGGAACACAGCACTGGAAGAAACAGGAGGCCGAACTCATGACCAAAAAGTGAGCAGTGCAGTGATCAGCCCCCTAGTCTTTCCCTCTCTCTGGGTGCAGAGCTGTATTCTACAGAGAGAGCTGGGATGGGAAGAAGGGGAACGGCACCTGACACACACATACACGCGCGGCACCTGACACACACATACACGCTCAACACCTGACACACACATACACGCTCAACACCTGACACACACACATACACGTGCGGCACCTGACACACACACACGTAGCATCAGACACAATAAAATAAACATGCAGCACCTGACCCACACATACACGCGCAACACCTGACACACACACATACACGTGCGGCACCTGACACACACACACGTAGCATCAGACACAATAAAAATAAACATGCAGCACCTGACCCACACATACACGCGCAACACCTGACACACACACATATACACGTGCGGCACCTGACACACACACGTACCATCAGACACAATAAAATAAACATGCAGCACCTGACACATGCATATACACGCAGCACCTGACACATGCATATACACGCAGCACCTGACACATGCATATACACGCAGCACCTGACACATGCATATACACGCAGCACCTGACACATGCATATACACGCAGCACCTGACACATGCATATACACGCAGCACCTGACACATACATATACACGCACACCATCAGACACACACATACACACGCAGTGCCTTACTCACACACACATAGACACGTGCAGCACCTGAGGCACACACATGTACACGTGCAGCACCTGACGCACACACATGTACACGCGCAGCACCTGACGCACACTCATGTACACACGCAGCACCTGACGCACACTCATGTACACGCGCAGCACCTAATGCACACTCATGTACACGCGCAGCACCTGACGCACACTCATGTACACGCGCATCACCTGACACAGACATACGTATTCATGCACAGCACCAGACATACACTTGTACACACGCGGAGCACCTGATACTCACACACATATACACCCGCAACACCTGACACACACACACACACGTGCGGCAGCTGACGCATACACACGCACCATCAGACACACTCATATATACACGCAGCACCTGACACACACATACACACAGGAGCTGACACACACATACACAGGCAGCACCTGACACACACACACATATACACGCGCAGCACCTGACACCACGCACTCACACGTACAAGCAATGCATTTCACGCCTACCTCCAGCCTCAGTTACAGGCTGCTGCCGCCTACCCCCCTCCCTGCATCAGCTGCAAAGGCAGCAAAATATTTTGACCAAAGTCTAAAGGCCCGTACACATTAAACGATGTCGCTCTGTGAGCTACATCGTCTAATGTTTCCCCTCCCGGGCCGGCCGGCGGCCGACTGTACACACTGAGCGATATGACCGCTCATATCGCTCAGTGACGTCACGCCCCCGCCAGCCCTGCATGAAGGTCGTGGACGACAGTCCACATCCTTCCTGCATGCCCTACCGACAGCGAAGATTGTTGCCGACCCGCGGGGCCGCGCATCGTTTGTCGCTGGCTGCATACACACTTAACGATAAAATGAGCGACGTCGCTCATTAAATCGTTAAGTGTGTACGGACCTTAAACAATTTGGTTTGGTTAATAAAATAATTTTGCACAGAACAGTGATGTTATACGAACATTTTCATTAAACATTTAAAAAATCAAATGTTTATTCTTACAGTGAAATTTTACATTTCTGAATAAAAAAAATAAATTTAAAAAAAGCGATGAAATTCCATAGACAAAAAACCTTACGGTTTCACATGTCCCATTAAGGCTTCTTAGACATGATCGAAATTTCAGAAACCTGTTGTAACTCTTCCACTCAAACTCCAAAAAGCAATGAAATTCCGATCATTAAGGATGCCAGTGTATTCCAATGAGCACACAAATCTGTGAATTAGCAGCTCCACCATTGTGCGAGTGACAGCAATCTCACTCTGTGAGAGTGCTGAATCTGCACTTACCCACAGGCTGTGATGGCATACCATATCTGTATTGCGCAAGGAACACGTCCATTAAGGCGTCAGCCTTAATGATCGGAATTTCATTGCTTTTTGGAGTTTGAGTGGAAGAGTTACAACAGGTTTCTGAAATTTCGATCATGTCTAAGAAGCCTTAATGGGACATGTGAAACCGTAAGGTTTTTTGTCTATGGAATATATATATATATCACAAACATATATGATTCATACATATATCACACACACATACATGATACATACATGAGAAAGACCTGGGATGGTGATGAGGCCAGGGCCCCCTGCTGATGTTGCGTTGAAGAAGGCAGTGTTCCAGGGCGGATGCCAGTCAGGGAGAGCGCCGCGCAGCCCGGGAAAAATACTGCTGAGGAGCTACATCTGGAAGAGCCCCTGGGAGGGAGAGTGCCACATGCCCCATCCTGCGCGGCAGACTCTGCAGGCCTGCACATGGGAAGGGAGGTCTCTGGCCACACATACTCACCCTTCTGCTGAAGCCCCGCTGCTGTCCCCATCAGCGATCTCCAGCGGGGAGCGGGGCCAGGATGAACCTCAACCTGTGAGAACTATCTTCATGATCAAGAGATCTCATATGCAAGATAAGTATGTTTTGGGATAGGGCTGGGGAGGGCGGCTGCTCGGGCACCCCCCCGTCAAGTTAAGGAGATTTAACTGAGGAAGCACAAGGGAACTCTCGTCTGGGGACAATAACTGCAGGGAGACCACATCTTTTCAGATGAACATGGGAGGGCGGAAGGCTGCCTAATACTGAAGCACCCTCAGACATTAAACCATATGCAACAACTATTGCAAGCATTCCTGGGGGAAGGTCTGCAGCAGACGGATTTGCATACGGTGATGTCATCCAAGCAGTGGGCCAAAGTTGGCTGGAACCCTCATCTGTATATGAAAAGAGAAAAGGGGCATGCAGGGCATGGCGGCCTTTTGCGGCGCTTGGATAACCCCAAGTTTGCATTAAACACCCCCACCCTCCTTCGGTGTGGGGCTCATGTTCGCCATGCCCAAGCCCCTGAAGCATTCAAGCTGATTTCTTGCAGCAGCTGGGCACTGTAACAGCTTCAGAGCTGCTCTACAAGACAAGTAAAAGGGTGTGGGCCCTGCAGCACCACCTGTAGTTTGCATACACACATATATAGGACAGCATCTCTTATATGCCCCAGGGTCAATAAAATAGTATCCTTGTCTAGGCTATCCATCCCCTCAGATAAGGTATTTGTCCATGCCGCTACAGCACTACACACCCAGGCCGACGCAATTGCCGGTCTGAGTAAGGTACCTGAATGTGTATAAATGGACTTCAGGGTAATCTCCTGTTTGCGGTCAGCACACTCTTTGAGGGTAGCCGTATCCTGGGACGGGAGGGCTACCTTCTTGGATAAGCGTGTTAATGCTTTGTCCACCCTAGGGGAGGATTCCCATCGTAACCTATCCGTTGATGGGAAAGGATACGCCATAAGAATCCTTTTGGAAATCTGCAGTCTTTTATCTGGAGATTCCCAAGCTTTTTCACATAACTCGTTCAGCTCGTGTGAGGGGGGAAAGGTTACCTCAGGCTTCTTACCCTTGTACATATGTACCCTCTTGTCAGTGACAGGGGGTTCCTCTGTGATGTGCAAAACATCTTTTATTGCCATAATCATAAATCGAATGGATTTTGCCAATTTTGGCTGTAACTTTGCATCATCGTAATCGACACTGGAGTCAGAATCCGTGTCGGTATCTGTGTCAACAATCTGGGATAGTGGGCGCTTATGAGACCCTGACAGTCCCTGCAACATAGGATCAGGCATGGGTTTAAACCCTGACTGTCCCAAAGCTTCTGCCTTGTCTAATCTTTTGTGCAATGAGTTTACACTAGCATTTAAAACATTCCACATATCCATCCAATCAGCTGTCGGCGGAGACACCACATTCATTTGCTCCCGCTCCTCTCTAATATAGCCTTCTTCCTCAGACATGTCGACACACGTGTACCGACACACACACAGGGAATGCTTTTTCTGAAGACAGTTTCCCCACAAGGCCCTTTGGAGAGACAAAGAGAGAGTATGCCAGCACACCCCCCAGCGCTATATAACCCAGGAATAAAACAGTAACTTAATGTTTGCCCAGTAGTGCTGCTGTATGTAATTTGCGAATTATGTGCCCCCCCCTCTTTTCAACCCTCTTGTCTAACGTGGTATAAGCAGGGTAGAGTCCGGGGAGCTTCCTCTCAGCGGTGCTGTGGAGAAAAAATGGCGCTGGTGAGTGCTGAGGGAGAAGCCCCGCCCCCTCGGAGGCGGGCTTCTGTCCCGCTTAAACTGTAAAATTGGTGGGGGCTTATACATATATAAAGTGCCCAGCTGTATATATGTTATATTTTTGCGAAAGATGTTTATGTTGCTGCCCAGGGCGCCCCCCCTGCGCCCTGCACCCTTACAGTGACCGGAGTATGTGAGGTGTATGGGAGCAAAGGCGCACAGCTGCAGTGCTGTGCGTTACCTCAGTGAAGATCATGAAGTCTTCTGCCGCCTCTGAAGTCTTCTTTTCTTCTGGCTTCTATCTTCCGGCTCTGCGAGGGGGACGGCGGCGCGGCTCTGGGACGGACGGCGAGGGTGAGATCCTGCGTACCAATCCCACTGGAGCTAATGGTGTCCAGTAGCCTAAGAAGCAGGACCTTGCAACTCAGAGAGTAGGGCTGCTTCTCTCCCCTCAGTCCCTCGATGAGGGAGTCTGTTGCCAGCAGTGCTCCCTGAAAATTAAAAACCTAACAAAATACTTTCTGTCAGAAAGCTCAGGAGAGCTCCTGAAAAGCACCCAGTCTCCACTGGGTACAGTATCAAACTGAGGTCTGGAGGAGGGGCATAGAGGGAGGAGCCAGTGCACACCCAGAACTAAAGTCTTTCTTAAAGTGCCCATGTCTCCTGCGGAGCCCGTCTATCCCCATGGTCCTTACGGAGTCCCCAGCATCCTCTAGGACGTTAGAGAAAATAGGATTTTAATACCTACCGGTAAATCCTTTTCTCTTAGTCCGTAGAGGATGCTGGGCACCCGTCCCAGTGCGCACTGTGTCTGCAGTTATTAAATGGCCCTTAACTCCAGAACATTTATGTGGAGATGAAAACATCCAAGGAAGACTTGACCATCTTCCTTGGATGTTTTCCCCCTGTGTGACTGCTCTCCAGCCTCGGAGGGTTGCATCCGTGGTCCCTAGGATCCCCTCCTGGATCCCGAACCATCGCCCCTCTAGGTGGTGAGAACTGTGCAGCCACCAATGGAGTGAGATTCTGGTCTTGGAAGACAGGATTATCCTCCGGTGCATGTGTAGGTGGGATCCGGACCACTTGTCCAACAGGTCCCACTGGAACACTCTGGCATGGAACCTGCCAAACTGAATGGCCTCGTAGGCCGCAACCATCTTCCCCAGCAACTGAATGCATTGATGGATTAACACTCTTGCTGGTTTCAGAATTTGTTTGACCAGACTCTGGATCTCCAGAGCCTTTCCACTAGAAGAAAACCTCTTCTGTGTCCAGTATCACTCCCAAAAACAACAACCGCGTCATTGGGACCAACTGCGATTTTGGCAAGTTTAGGAGCCAACCATGTTGTTGAAGAACTGTCAGGGAGAGTAGATGTTTTGCACCAACTGGTCCCTGGATCTCGCCTTTATCAGGAGATCATCCAAGTACGGGATAATTGTGACTCCTTGCTTGCGAAGGAGGACCATCATTTCCGCCATCACCCTGGTGAAAATCCTCGGAGCCGTGGACAGACCAAACGGCAACGTCTGAAATTGGTAATGACAATCCTGAATTGCAAACCTCAGGTAGCTTGATGCAGTGGCTAAATGGGAACATATAAGTAGGCATCCTTTATGTCTACCAAAACCATGAAATCTCCTTTATCCCCCGGACTGGAGATCACTACCCTGAGAGATTCCATCTTGAAATTGAATTTCTTTAGGTAGAAATTAAGGGATTTCAGATTTAAGATTGGTTTGACTGAGCCGTCCGGCTTCGGGACCACGAAGAGGCTTGAATAAAAACCTTCTCCCTGCTGACTAAGGCTGATTTGAACAATCGGTGAGGGGGAACGTCTTGAAACCCCAGTTTGTACCCTTGGGACACTATTTGTAAAACCCACGAGTCCAGGTCCGAAGGAATCTAGAACTGACTGAAGAGTTTTAGACGTGCCCCCCACTGGTGCGGGCTCCTGCAAGAGAGCCCCAGCGTCATGCAGTGGATTTGGCAGAAGCAGAGGACGATCTCTGCTCCTGCGATCTTGAAGAGGCTACAGACCTCTTCCCTCTTTTCCTTCCTCTACCTGCAAAGAAAGGGGAATCTTAACTTCTTGCATATCTATTGGGCCGAAATGACTGCGTCAGATAATGATGCGTCTTCATCCGTTGAGAGGGAACATAGGGCAAGAAGGACGACTTACCTGCGGGAGCTGCCGAGATCAAATTAACTAGGCCGTCGCCAAACAAGGCTTCACCTTCATAGGGAAGAGACTCCCTTTCTTCTGAGTCAGTATCAGCATTCCCTTGGTGAATCCACAATGCCCACCTATCCGAGACTGCCATGAAATTGGCCCGTGAGCACTTGTGCCCGGTGTAGGATTTTTAAATATGTGTAGTTTACTGTATGCAAGGGTTTAAAACCTTTTAGGAACTGAGATCTAAGGTGTATTACATGTAGTTTAAAAAGAACAAAAAAGGTTTATTTTATGGCAGTAGTTTCCAAACTGGGGTTCTTGCACTGGTAGCATAGTTTGGTGGTCCAGGACCAATTAAAATTATTTATACTTTATTAAATTGGCAAAACCATTCCCTCACAACATAACTGAACCTGAGGATGACATGCTATAAACACAATTTACTTAATTTTATATTTTTTTCTGAATTTCTCAATAAAAAAAACTTTGGCCTAGGGGTGCCGTGAAACAAATTTTGATACTCTATGGCAGGGGTGTCAAACCCATGGGCCGCATGCCGCCCCCAATGCATCCTTTTGTGGCCCACAGGCCGAGGTCCGACAGGGGTCCTTTTGTGGCCCGATCACCTTGCTTAGAGCGAGGGCAGGAGAGTGCAGCCAGAGTCTTTGCTTTCTATGTGCGGCACCATCTTCCCGAAGAGATCACCGGGAAGATAGTGCCCCTTCCACTGGCTACAGCACAGGTATACTGGGGTGGGGTAGCAAACTGGGGGCCCCAATGGGCCCCTCCAGCAGTCCCTCTACCAAAACACGTCTTTTGGTGGTTTTGCGGTGTTGTTATAACTACATGGTGACGATACTGTAGCACAGAGATTTTCAACCATTTACAACTCACGTCACACAGAACAAGATTTAAATATTGACAAGGCACACTGAAATATAATGGTGATGCATGGTGCAGTATCGTGTCCTAGGATGTCATGTCGCAGCTTCTCCATAGGTAACGCCTGAACAGGCCCGGTGACAGGGGGGACAAAGGGGACACTTGTTCAGGGCTCCAAGTATTAAGAACAGAAATAATGGGGCCACAGTGCCAATATTGCTTTTTAAAGTGTATCCACCAACTGCTCAATTTAAGCAGGAAAACAATTAACAGGCCAACTAAACCCTCCCCCCTCCTTTTACCCCATCACTTTGTCCAGTCCCTGTGGTCCATACTGTATTGCCATTATTATGCATTTTGCTGTGCTGGCCCTTTTCTGAATGTCCCTGCCACCGCCACCGAAGAGCTGGATAGCCCAGTATAAAAACCACCTGCCGGCCTCACTGACGGTCCGAGTCAAAGGCTCCATTTTTTTTAAAGATCCCTCTGCCAAGTTAAGGGGGGGTTGAGGGGGCCCCAGAGATATCAGTGTACTGGGCCCCGAGATTTCTGTTGCTGGCCCTGACCCTCAGGGGCGTATCTACCCCTTGGCCAGGATGGCACTTGCCAGGGGCACCATCCAGCTGTGCCAACCGTGGCTAAGGGATAGCGTTCTGCAGTCTCGAAAGGGCGCTATGGCAATCAGCGTGGGACTGACCAATTAGACGGTGAGGGAAGGATACTGAAATTGTCCCAACCCTGTTACAGTTTGAAACGCCCCTCAACTGCTGTCCACTGCTTCACTCCTAGCTCTGCCCCTTTGAAATTATTAATCCCTACCCCCCGGTAGGCGGAGTTCTCCAGGCCCATACTCAGGAGTCACCACTGCTGTACATTATGTGCCGGTTGTAGAGGCAGAGCGGGGAACATCAGAGAACGCCACAAATTACACAGTGGGCAAGGAGATGGCTGGAGACAGCTGCACAGCCATGCCTTGCAAGTTCGAGAGAGCTGTTGAATTTCAGCACTTCAAGTCAGAGCCTGCCCCCTGCTGCCCAAGCAGTCCGTGACAGTTAGTGTCGAGGAGGGGGGGATTTGTGCATGTGTGCTATCAGTGTGTGTGTGGGGGGGGTGGGGGGGTGGAGGATGTGTGTGACTGTGAGGGAGCTGTCAGTGTCAGTGGGGAGAGGAGCAGGAGGGAGTTGTCAGTGTGTGGAAGTGATGAGAGTTGTCAGTACTGGGGAAATGTGTGTGTGTGTGTGTGTACTAGATTTAGGAGTGTGTGTTTGTGAGAGGTTTCAGTTGGGGAATTAGAGTTCATACAGTAATTAAATGTTTTCATATTGAGAACTACATCTCCCAGCATATACAGTGTGCTGGGGATGCTAACAAGCTTTATTTAAAAGTTTAAAAAACATTGCTTTTATGACTGCAATGGTTAAAAAGGGAGAGCTATAAATCAATTTATCAGTGAATGATCGCAGTTTGAGCTGTTACATTTTACTGAACCACCTATCCCTCCACACTCACTACCTGTCCTCAGGATACATTTACCATCCCGGCAGACGGTATACCGGCGGTCATTTGACCGATGTTGGAATCCTGACACCACTTGGGAGACTGGTGCCGGCACACAGACAGCCAACATCCCGAAGGCGAGTATTGGAGGGAGGGTTAGGACCGGGGGAGCGGGTGTTAGGGAAGGCACTAGCAGGGGGGGGGGGGGGGTTAGTCCAGTATCCTGGGACGGGAGGGCTACCTTCTTGGATAAGCGTGTTAATGCTTTGTCCACCCTAGGGGAGGATTCCCATCGTAACCTATCCGTTGATGGGAAAGGATACGCCATAAGAATCCTTTTGGAAATCTGCAGTCTTTTATCTGGAGATTCCGAAGCTTTTTCACATAACTCGTTCAGCTCGTGTGAGGGGGGAAAGGTTACCTCAGGCTTCTTTCCCTTGTACATATGTACCCTCTTGTCAGCGACAGTGGGTTCCTCTGTGATGTGCAAAACATCTTTTATTGCCATAATCATAAATCGAATGGATTTTGCCAATTTTGGCTGTAACTTTGCATCATCGTAATCGACACTGGAGTCAGAATCCGTGTCGGTATCTGTGTCAACAATCTGGGATAGTGGGCGCTTATGAGACCCTGACAGTCCCTGCAACATAGGATCAGGCTGAAACCCTGACTGTCCCAAAGCTTCTGCCTTGTCTAATCTTTTGTGCAATGAGTTTACACTAGCATTTAAAACATTCCACATATCCATCCAATCAGCTGTCGGCGGAGACACCACATGCATTTGCTCCCGCTCCTCTCTAATATAGCCTTCTTCCTCAGACATGTCGACACACGTGTACCGACACACTACACACACAGGGAATGCTTTTTCTGAAGACAGTTTCCCCACAAGGCCCTTTGGAGAGACAGAGAGAGAGTATGCCAGCACACCCCCCAGCACTATATAACCCAGGAATAAAACAGTAACTTAATGTTTGCCCAGTAGTGCTGCTATATGTAATTTGCGAATTATGTGCCCCCCCACCCCTCTTTTCAACCCTCTTGTCTAACGTGGTATAAGCAGGGTAGAGTCCGGGGAGCTTCCTCTCAGCGGTGCTGTGGAGAAAAAATGGCGCTGGTGAGTGCTGAGGGAGAAGCCCCGCCCCCTCGGAGGCGGGCTTCTGTCCCGCTTAAACTGTAAAATTGGTGGGGGCTTATACATATATAAAGTGCCCAGCTGTATATATGTTATATTTTTGCGAAAGAGGTTTATATTGCTGCCCAGGGCGCCCCCCCTGCGCCCTGCACCCTTACAGTGACCGGAGTATGTGAGGTGTATGGGAGCAAAGGCGCACAGCTGCAGTGCTGTGCGTTACCTCAGTGAAGATCATGAAGTCTTCTGCCGCCTCTGAAGTCTTCTTTTCTTCTCATACTCACCCGGCTTCTATCTTCCGGCTCTGCGAGGGGGACGGCGGCGCGGCTCTGGGACGGACGGCGAGGGTGAGATCCTGCGTACCAATCCCACTGGAGCTAATGGTGTCCAGTAGCCTAAGAAGCAGGACCTTGCAACTCAGAGAGTAGGGCTGCTTCTCTCCCCTCAGTCCCTCGATGAGGGAGTCTGTTGCCAGCAGTGCTCCCTGAAAATTAAAAACCTAACAAAATACTTTCTGTCAGAAAGCTCAGGAGAGCTCCTGAAAAGCACCCAGTCTCCACTGGGTACAGTATCAAACTGAGTTCTGGAGGAGGGGCATAGAGGGAGGAGCCAGTGCACACCCAGAACTAAAGTCTTTCTTAAAGTGCCCATGTCTCCTGCGGAGCCCGTCTATCCCCATGGTCCTTACGGAGTCCACAGCATCCTCTAGGACGTTAGAGAAAATAGGATTTTAATACCTACCGGTAAATCCTTTTCTCTTAGTCCGTAGCGGATGCTGGGCACCCGTCCCAGTGCGTACTGTGTCTGCAGTTATTAAATGGCCCTTAACTCCAGAACATTTATGTGGAGATGAAAACATCCAAGGAAGACTTGACCATCTTCCTTGGATGTTTTCCCCCTGTGTGACTGCTCTCCAGCCTCGGAGGGTTGCATCCGTGGTCCCTAGGATCCCGTCCTGGATCCCGAACCATCGCCCCTCTAGGTGGTGAGAACTGTGCAGCCACCAATGGAGTGAGATTCTGGTCTTGGAAGACAGGATTATCCTCCGGTGCATGTGTAGGTGGGATCCGGGCCACTTGTCCAACAGGTCCCACTGGAACACTCTGGCATGGAACCTGCCAAACTGAATGGCCTCGTAGGCCGCAACCATCTTCCCCAGCAACTGAATGCATTGATGGATTAACACTCTTGCTGGTTTCAGAATTTGTTTGACCAGACTCTGGATCTCCAGAGCCTTTCCACTAGAAGAAAACCTCTTCTGTGTCCAGTATCACTCCCAAAAACAACAACCGCGTCATTGGGACCAACTGCGATTTTGGCAAGTTTAGGAGTCAACCATGTTGTTGAAGAACTGTCAGGGAGAGTAGATGTTTTGCACCAACTGGTCCCTGGATCTCGCCTTTATCAGGAGATCATCCAAGTACGGGATCATTGTGACTCCTTGCTTGCGAAGGAGAACCATCATTTCCGCCATCACCCTGGTGAAAATCCTCGGAGCCGTGGACAGACCAAACGGCAACGTCTGAAATTGGTAATGACAATCCTGAATTGCAAACCTCAGGTAGCTTGATGCAGTGGCTAAATGGGAACATATAAGTAGGCATCCTTTATGTCTACCAAAACCATGAAATCTCCTTTATACCCCGGACTGGAGATCACTACCCTGAGAGATTCCATCTTGAAATTGAATTTCTTTAGGTAGAAATTAAGGGATTTCAGATTTAAGATTGGTCTGACTGAGCCGTCCGGCTTCGGGACCACGAAGAGGCTTGAATAAAAACCTTCTCCCTGCTGACTAAGGCTGATTTGAACAATCGGTGAGGGGGAACGTCTTGAAACCCCAGTTTGTACCCTTGGGACACTATTTGTAAAACCAACGAGTCCAGGTCCGAATGAATCCAGAACTAACTGAAGAGTTTTAGACGTGCCCCCCACTGGTGCGGGCTCCTGCAAGAGAGCCCCAGCGTCATGCAGTGGATTTGGCAGAAGCAGAGGACGATCTCTGCTCCTGCGATCTTGAAGAGGCTACAGACCTCTTCCCTCTTTTCCTTCCTCTACCTGCAAAGAAAGGGGAATCTTAACTTCTTGCATATCTATTGGGCCGAAATGACTGCGTCAGATAATGATGCGTCTTCATCCGTTGAGAGGGAACATAGGGCAAGAAGGATGACTTACCTGCGGGAGCAGCCGAGATCAAATTAACTAGGCCGTCGCCAAACAAGGCTTCACCTTCATAGGGAAGAGACTCCCTTTCTTCTTGGAGTCAGCATCAGCATTCCCTTGGTGAATCCACAATGCCCTCCTATCCGAGACTGCCATGAAATTGGCCCGTGAGCACTTGTGCCCGGTGTAGGATTTTTAAATATGTGTAGTTTACTGTATGCAAGGGTTTAAAACCTTTTAGGAACTGAGCTCTAAGGTGTATTACATGTAGTTTAAAAAAAACAAAAAAGGTTTATTTTATGGCAGTAGTTTCCAAACTGGGGTTCTTGCACTGGTAGCATAGTTTGGTGGTCCAGGACCAATTAAAATTATTTATACTTTATTAAATTGGCAAAACCATTCCCTCACAACATAACTGAACCTGAGGATGACATGCTATAAACACAATTTACTTAATTTTATATTTTTTTCTGAATTTCTCAATAAAAAAAACTTTGGCCTAGGGGTGCCGTGAAACAAATTTTGATACTCTAGGGCAGGGGTGTCATACCCATGGGCCGCATGCCGCCCCCAATGCATCCTTTTGTGGCCCACAGGCCGGGGTCCGGCAGGGGTCCGACAGGGGTCCTTTTGTGGCCCGATCACCTTGCTTAGAGCGAGGGCAGGAGAGTGCAGCCAGAGTCTTTGCTTTCTATGTGCGGCACCATCTTCCCGAAGAGATCACCGGGAAGATAGTGCCCCTTCCACTGGCTACAGCACAGGTATACTGGGGTGGGGTAGCAAACTGGGGGCCCCAATGGGCCCCTCCAGCAGTCCCTCTACCAAAACACGTCTTTTGGTGGTTTTGCTGTGTTGTTATAACTACATGGTGACGATACTGTAGCACAGAGATTTTCAACCATTTACAACTCACGTCACACAGAACAAGATTTAAATATTGACAAGGCACACTGAAATATAATGGTGATGCATGGTGCAGTATCGTGTCCTAGGATGTCATGTCGCAGCTTCTCCAGAGGTAACGCCTGAACAGGCCCGGTGACAGGGGGGACAAAGGGGACACTTGTTCAGGGCTCCAAGTATTAAGAACAGAAATAATGGGGCCACAGTGCCAATATTGCTTTTTAAAGTGTATCCACCAACTGCTCAATTTAAGCAGGAAAACAATTAACAGGCCAACTAAACCCTCCCCCCTCCTTTTACCCCATCACTTTGTCCAGTCCCTGTGGTCCATACTGTATTGCCATTATTATGCATGTTGCTGTGCTGGCCCTTTTCTGAATGTCCCTGCCACCGCCACCGAAGAGCTGGATAGCCCAGTATGAAAACCACCTGCCGGCCTCACTGACGGTCCGTGTCAAAGGCTCCATTTTTTTTTAAAGATCCCTCTGCCAAGTTAAGGGGGGGTTGAGGGGGCCCCAGAGATATCAGTGTACTGGGCCCCGAGATTTCTGTTTCTGGCCCTGACCCTCAGGGGCGTATCTACCCCTTGGCCAGGATGGCACTTGCCAGGGGCACCATCCAGCTGTGCCAACCGTGGCTAAGGGATAGAGTTCTGCAGTCTCGAAAGGGCGCTATGGCAATCAGCGTGGGACTGACCAATTAGACGGTGAGGGAAGGATACTGAAATTGTCCCAACCCTGTTACAGTTTGAAACGCCCCTCAACTGCTGTCCACTGCTTCACTCCTAGCTCTGCCCCTTTGAAATTATTAATCCCTACCCCCCGGTAGGCGGAGTTCTCCAGGCCCATACTCAGGAGTCACCACTGCTGTACATTATGTGCCGGTTGTAGAGGCAGAGCGGGGAACATCAGAGAACGCCACAAATTACACAGTGGGCAAGGAGATGGCTGGAGACAGCTGCACAGCCATGCCTTGCAAGTTCGAGAGAGCTGTTGAATTTCAGCAGTCCGTGACAGTTAGTGTCGAGGAGGGGGGGATTTGTGCATGTGTGCTATCAGTGTGTGTGTGGGGGGGGGGGGGGGGGGGTGGAGGATGTGTGTGACTGTGAGGGAGCTGTCAGTGTCAGTGGGGAGAGGAGCAGGAGGGAGTTGTCAGTGTGTGGAAGTGATGAGAGTTGTCAGTACTGGGGAAATGTGTGTGTGTGTGTACTAGATTTAGGAGTGTGTGTTTGTGAGAGGTTTCAGTTGGGGAATTAGAGTTTATACAGTAATTAAATGTTTTCATATTGAGAACTACATCTCCCAGCATATACAGTGTGCTGGGGATGCTAACAAGCTTTATTTAAAAGTTTAAAAAACATTGCTTTTATGACTGCAATGGTTAAAAAGGGAGAGCTATAAATCAATTTATCAGTGAATGATCGCAGTTTGAGCTGTTACATTTTACTGAACCACCTATCCCTCCACACTCACTACCTGTCCTCAGGATACATTTACCATCCCGGCAGACGGTATACCGGCGGTCATTTGACCGATGTTGGAATCCTGACACCACTTGGGAGACTGGTGCCGGCACACAGACAGCCAACATCCCGAAGGCGAGTATTGGAGGGAGGGTTAGGACCGGGGGAGGGGGTGTTAGGGAAGGCACTAGGAGGGGGGGGGGGGTTAGTCCTAGCTGCCACCCCCTGAGGGTTAGCCCCTATCCGCCACCCCCCCAGAGGGTTAGGATTAGGATTAGGTATCATGTGACTGCTGGAATCCCGAGCGCCGGATGCCATACCCAACCCCCTTTACTTTTTCAGGCATTTCTATCTCTCCTCTCTCTATGGTGTTCCGATTGCCCACTTTCCCTTGTGCTTTTCTCTCTCTCTCCTTTGTTTAGAGCATCAGTTTCTGTAGTCCACTTTATCCTTATTTTTTCCTGTGTTTCACTATCTCTCTGATGTAATGAGGATGTATGGTCTAGAGGGATCAGTAATGCATTGTACTGTATAGAGGCGTCAGGGATGTAGCGTAGGGTATAGAGGCGTCAGGGATGTAGCGTAGGTTATAGAGGCATCAGGAATGTAGCGTAGGGAATAGAGGCATCAGGGATGTAGCGTAGGGTATAGAGGCGTCAGGGATGTAGCATAGGGAATAGAGGCGTCAGGGATGTAGCGTAGGGAATAGAGGCGTCAGGGATTTAGCTTAGGGAATATAGGCATCAGGGATGTACTAGCAGGTATATAGAGGTCAGTGTACTGTATAGAGGGGTCAGTAATGCAGTGATGGTTATAGAAAGGTCAGTGATGTAGTGTAGGGTATAGAGGGGTCAGTTATGTAGTGTGGGGTAAAGAGGGGTCAGTAAAGATACTAAGCTGAAGTACTTAGAACACTTCTTGAATTAAGACACAACCTGCAAGAAAAAGTATGCAATATGGGTGAAAAGGCAAATGTCAGAGGTCTGATACAAGTGACCAGCTCCACACCTTGCACCACATAGCGTTATGTTAAACTGGGATATGTTCTTTTTTGGTGTGTGTGTGTGTGTGTGTGTGTGTGTGTGTGTGTGTGTGTGTGTGTGTGTGTGTGTGTGTGGGGGGGGGGGGTGCCAAAGGAAATTTTTGCCATTGGCCCCTTTGGTCTAGAACCAGCCCTGATCACAAAATATTTTTGTCTGAGCAGACTGGACACTGATCAGCGTTGGCTCATTCTCAGCCCCCCGCCCAGCCTCTGCTGCCAACAGACTGCTATTAGCTAGTTAACCTTCTGCCTTCCCTATCTATGACACAGACTGCTGCTAATGCTACCAGAATGTTCCCAGTGGCTTCACACCAACAGTGAATCCCAGCCGATGATGTAGGGCAGCGTGTGGGGGAGGGGGTCAGTTGCTGTGGCTCCAACATGGTAACCGCCAATGGACTGCAATGCTTTATCGAAAGGGGGGGCGCCAGTCCCTTACTTTGCCAGGGGCGCTTGGACCCCTAGCTACACCTCTGTTGACCCTAACCGATACCCCTAAACTAACCATAATTCCTGCAGTAAAAATCCATGTTTCTATGTATATAGGGGGTCATTCCGAGTTGATCGCTTGCTGCCGTTGTTCGCTGCGTAGCAATCAGTTGAAAAAAAATGGCTAATCTGTGCATGCGCATGCTCCGTAATGTGCATGCGCATCGTACGGGTACAAAGTCCATTGTGGTTTTGCACTAGTTCTAGCGATTATTCCAATCACAGAACAGGCCACAAGGAGATTGACAGAAAGAGGGCGTTTCTGGGTGTCAACTGACCGTTTTCAGGGAGTGCTTGGAAAAATGCAGGCGTGGCAGAAGAAATGCAGACGTGGCTGGGCATTCGCTGGATGGGTGTGTGACATCAAAAGCCGTCCCTCGGTTGTTAGAATCAACGCACACGAAGTGTAACTACAGTGCTGGTCTTATTTTGAAACGATTTTGCAGGCGCTCTGCTGCTCAAGTGTTCGCACTTCTCCAAAGTGAATATACACTCTCCAGTGGGCAGCGACAATGCGTTTGCATGGCTGCTAAAAACTGCTAGCGAGCTATCAACTCAGAATGACCCCCATAGTGTATTGCAAGAAAATATCTGTAAATCCAATGGTACCGTAAGTGCGGTATATACTCGCACTTCTTTGCGGGGTGAGAACATCTCCCCTAAGTGAAGTCAGCCCTATGAATAGAGTTTGTGTGATCCCTGTGCAGCAGTCACAGAAAGGGTTCATCTCTGCAGTTTGTCACTCAAATTACATTGCTGCATTTTTTCTAGAAGTGGATCTGAGAGCTGTTACCCGCAGACCAGCTACAATAATTATCCTGGGTACTCACTAGACCAGTGGTTCTCAAACTGCACCCTGGGGTGCCTCAGGACACTTGCAGGGGTGCCTTGGATTGGTGGTCCAGGACCAATTCAAAATATTTATAGTTAGTGTTATAGGCAAAACCAGTGCTGTTGGCTGGCAATCATAACATATGTGCACAAGCAGAAGCAAATCCTGTCCCCTACCAAAGGGCCAGTGCTAGGGTGTTTGGCGCCTCCCTGCAAACTATTAATTTGGGCCCTCTCTCCAATACTTAATAAAGGGACAGTGCGCTCCTTAAAAAAAGAAGGTGTGGTATCACAAGGAAGGGGCATGGCCACACAATAGCACCCCAAATCAAAATACGCCACACAGTAGCACTATCTTATTGTCATTACACCGCATGTAATATTAATAATAATAATACCCACAGTCGCAGTGCCCTTTATACACATAACCACCATATCAGTGCAGCTTACACACATAATGCCAACAGTAGCAGTGCCCCTTCTACACATGCCCACGGTGGCAATCCTTTACATGGCAAATATCAACCTGGTTTTGCCATGTAAAGGATTGCCACTTTAAAAAACAAACAATAAAAAAAAAAAAACAACAGGAAAAAACACAAAATCTCTCACTTTCTGATTCTCACACCCTATTACATTCCTCCCTATATATTTAAATGTTTCTATTACTGTATGTTCCCTCTTCCCTTCTCCAAACTATACACATCAACATTTTTTAGTATTTCCAGGTAAGTTTTGTGATGTAGGCCATGCACAATTTTAGTTGCCCTAATGTATTTACAGCCTTCTGGAGATATGGCTTCTGGAACTGAACACAGGATTCTAAATGTGGCTGTACCAAGGACCTATACAGTGGCATTACAGGTTGAGTATCCCTTATCCAAAATGCTTGGGACCAGAGGAATTTTGGATATCGGATTTTTCTGTATTTTGGAATAATTGCATACCATAACGAGATATTATGGTGATGGGACCTAAATCTAAGCACAGAATGCATTTATGTTTCATATACACCTTATACACACAGCCTGAAGGTCATTTTAGCCAATATTTTTTATAACTTTGTGCATTAAACAAAGTGTGTGTACATTCACAGAATTCATTCATGTGTCATATACACCTTATACACACAGTCTGAAGTTCATTTAATACAATATTTTTAATAACTTTGAGTATTAAACAAAGTTTGTGTACACTGAGCCATCAAAAAACAAAGGTTTCACTATCTCAGTCTCACTCAAAAAAGTCCGTATTTCGGAATATTCCGTATTTCGGAATATTTGGATATGGGATACTCAACCTGTATTACTTTTTTCTGCTACTGGTTCTTTAACCTATGCAAACAAGCATCTGACTTGCCTTTCCTATTGCTTTGTTACATTGCTCACCTGAAATAGTAATACTTAGATAGCTTTTCTCTTGCCATTATAATGCCCTTAATATTATAGTTAGCCTTTGCATTTTTGAGACGTGTATGATTTTGCATTTTTTGGCATTAAATGTTGCCATGTTCTTGACCATTCCTCTAGTCCAGGGGCAGAACTGCCAGAGACAACGGAGTCAGTTGCCGCCGGGCTCCAGCCCTGAAGGGGCTCCAGCCCTAAAGGGGCTTCCTCCATTGCCCCCCGGCTGTTACGTGCCCTTCCTACTAAATAGACAAAGGCGCTACCAGCAGGGTCTCGCAGTTTGTACATTCCATGCCGTAACACCCTTCTTTCCACCTTTTTCAAGACCCAGCCCAGCAGCCTCGCCGCTGCCACCACCGCTAGCTGCAGCACTGCCAGCGGTGGGGTGCCCCTGCTTCTTCTCACACCACAGATAGCTGGGCAGCACTGCAACTGCCTGCCTGATTGCTCCGCCCCCTTCCGGCTCCCAAGCACCTCTGCTGCCCAGTGATCCAGGAGCCTGCTGCTAGGAAGAAGTGGCCGAGCTTCAGCAAGCGAGTCTGGACACTGGCGGAGGAAGCCATGATAACCAGATAATGGGGAGTGGAGAGCCAGATCCAAGGTAATACTTTATACAGCTGGTTGAGATCCTGGTCGGTGGATATGGATTCCAAGAAAACCCTGGAGGTGCTTCCTTTCAAGGGAGACACTCTCTTTGGAGAAGACCTCAATAAGATTGTAGCTGATCTGGCTACTGCTAAAACAGCTTGCCTACCTCGTATGACTCCTACCACGCAGAAGGCTAAAAGTACTTTCCCTTGGCCCTTTCATCCCTCAGGTAAAGCGTACCCAAGGTCAGGCATACCCAAAGCAAGCTCATGCTTCCAGACCTGCCAAGCCCAGACTGAAGCAAGCCTGGGCTGCCCATCAGCCTGCTTCCAAAACGGACAAGCCTGCCGCATGACGGTGCAGGCCTCCCTCTGGGGGATCCCAGGGTGGGGGGCCCGACTTCTAGGTTTGGCATAGAAAGGTATAATTCTAAGCTAGAGAATTCTGTTTGGAGCTCACCTTGTACTTTGTGAAGAAATAATCAGCATTGTGGCTGAGCAGATACATGTAGTGTGTGGCTGCAAACTGCATGGATCTGCTGCGTTGTAATGCTGATACTTTTTTTTTGCAAAGTACCAATAGCTTCATATAATGTTCACAATTTTTATGCAGGATCAAATAGCTCAATAGGTAGGGTGTTTGATTAGAATTCAACAGGTTATAGGTTTGAATCCTGGGTATGGTAGTTTGAGATGTGTTATTTAATAAAGTATGTTGTTCTGACTGCTGGGATATCATACTAAATAAATGGAGTTGATCAATTTTTTTTTTATTTTTATTTTTTAAACTAGGGACAATTTCCAGATACTTTTCTTTATAACTGAGATTGCCCCCTGGAACTTCACATCAGTTGACAACTATGCATGAGTGGGCAGTGCTTGCTCTGGATCTGCCCACCCATTTATGTGCCGTCATAAAAGAAAGCACAACTGACAGTTATCCTGGGCGTACACTACACAATTATCTGTCAGGCTATCTATCCAGTCTGGATGGATGGAATGAAAATCTGGTAATGTATAGTAGCAAATGTCAATTAACCATTTGCTCCCAAACACTAGAAAAGTGGTCAAAAATGGTCATTACACAAATTGGTTAAACCCAAAATTTAACCAATTTGTTTAGGGGACCATGTTTGTCCATTTTCTAGTGTTTGAGAGTAAATCGTTGATGGTCATTTGCTCACATAGATAACCGGATTTCTATTCCAACCAGCCAGTGTTGGAGATATGGTCTGCCAGATTACATAATGCATACCAGAGCCATAACTAGACTTTTTGGTGCCCTGTGACAGAGAATTATATGCCCCCCCCCCCTCCCCTCCCCATTTTTGCAATATGGACAAAAGGCGCATGCCTTGTGGGGAAGGGGCATAACAAGATTGGTCTCAGAGAAAGCACATGAGATATGAAGATATATCTAGTATACTTGACACTCAATGGTTTGTGGTATTGCCGGGGTGCCCTCCTTAAATGCATATACAGTCACACATGGCGTGTTTGTGCAAATGGCATATCAGCAGTCAGCACTAACTGGTGACATGCCATTTGTACAAGTAAGCCATGTGTGACTAATATATAAACATACTTTATTAAATAACACCTCAAACTATCATACCCAGGATTCAAATCTATAACCTGTTGAATTCTAATCAAACACCCTACCCATTGAGCTACTTGATCCTGCATCTATTCTAACCTCCAAAAACAGATTCAGTTGCATTTTCCAGCGTGTTTTGTTTGCGCCTTTGCAAATGTCTTACATCGACAAACTTATTTAGTACTATTTTGCAAATAGGGTTACATTGTCGCAACATTGTGTTCCCTAATTGCTTGATTTTTTAAATGCAACAATTGATAAAGACACCTGATAATTGCTCTGTGGAGTGGTATTTTGTGTCTACTTCTTATCTACATTTAATTCCCTACCTCTAATCAAGGCATTTTTAAATGCTGGGGGCTGCCAGGACGTGAGGCCTACCTAGACTTTAGATCGGAATTTGAATGTACTTGTGAACTAACTTAATTTCCTACTTCTAAATTCATTCCTAAATTCACTACTTACATTAATCCTGTAGTTGGGCATTTTGAGCCTTCAATTGTGGGTATTGTTTTGTGTCCAGACCAGCAGCTGGTGGTGTGCATTTGCTGGAAAGGCATCGAAGACCTCCGATATGCTGCATCTCCTGATGTGTGTCTCCCTCAAGTGGCTGTCAGCAAATGCATGCTAGACACCCCATTCCAAGCTGATTGTGACATCACGGAACATGCATCATAGAACAGGCATGCTAGAATATGGGTCTTCAACCTGCGACCCTCCAGCTGCTGTGGAACTACATATACCAGCATGCCCTGCCTCAGTTTTAGCATACCTTAATAGCAAAACTGTGGCAGGGCATGCTGGGATGTGTAGTTTCACAGCAGCTGGAGGGCCACAGGATGAAGACCCATGTGCTAGAGCCAAGCCGCAGGTACATTGAATGCTAGCAAGCTGAATGTTTAAATCCTTTTTGTTCCGCAGCATTCCAATGCGGAAGATTCCATGGAACCAGAGATTATTCCATTGAGAAGGACATGCTGCCTGGATGACTGCACTGTGCAAATTAAATCACGGAGCCAGTTGGCTTGTGGGTGGCTCTGGTGACTGGGTGGTTGGGTGGGCGGTGTGTCAGAGGTGGAGCACATGCAAATGAATGTGTATCATCCTGCTAGTGAGAGTGAAAACTCATGCAGGAGTGTGCCTGCTTGTCAGTGGGTTATGCACCTTGCCAGGCGTCAAATCTACATGGAGCAGCTGGAGGGGACAAGAGCAGGTTTGCAAAATATAGATAGAAGAGCATATATGCTGGCGCATTCTCCATGATTGTGTCAGCTTATGTTTTGGTGCACTGCACTTTCCTCCACTAAGTTTTAGCCATTTTGGTTAAACGCAAGTGTAGTTGCTTCTCGCCCTTTTGGCTGTGATCTTGTATCGTGGTTGAAGAGTCTGCTGGAGGGATTGTTTTCTTCATTGACGAGAGACTGAAGATATTACAGGATGGAAGGCTTGGGAACACTATCTGTTTTTCAGTTGTGGAAGAGTTGAAAGACAGCTTTTCCTTGCCAATATCTCTCTTTTGCAAAGAGCTACGCATTGGAAAATTCAGGGCTATACCGTGTAGATGAAGCACTAACAGGAGGCTTTAAAATTTTCATTCTAGTTTCCTTCAATTGGGAGAAAAATGCAAAGGTACAAGACAGCTTTTCCTTGCCAATATCTCTCTTTTGCAAAGAGCTGCACATTGGAAAATTCAGGGCTATGCCGTGTAGATGATGGCCTAACAGGAGGCTTTAACATTTTCTTTCTAGTGTCCTTCGTTTGGGAGAAAAATGCAAAGGTACAAGACAGCTTTTCCTTGCCAATATCTCTCTTTTGCAAAGAGCTACGCATTGGAAAATTCAGGGCTATGCCGTGTAGATGATGGCCTAACAGGAGGCTTTAAAATTTTCTTTCTAGTGTCCTTCGTTTGGGAGAAAAATGCAAAGGTACAAGACAGCTTTTCCTTGCCAATATCTCTCTTTTGCAAAGAGCTACGCATTGGAAAATTCAGGGCTATACCGTGTAGATGAAGCACTAACAGGAGGCTTTAAAATTTTCATTCTAGTGTCCTTCGTTTGGGAGAAAAATGCAAAGGTAGCTTGTGCCATCGCCACTCTGCTCCTTGTGCCGCCTTGGCGGTTTACATGAGCCACTGCGGTGACGTTGTCTGACTGGATCAGAACCGGTTGGTCGCAAAGTAAGGTCTCCGCTTGACGTAGGGCATTGTATATGGCCCCTAGTTTCAGGATGTTGATGTGAAGACAAGTCTCTTGACTTGACCAAAGACCTTGGAAATTTCTTCCCTGTGTGACTGCTCCCCAACCTTGGAGGCTTGCATCTGTGGTCACAAGGATCCAGTCCTGAATGCCGAATCTGCGTCACTCGAGAAGGTGAGCACTCTGCAGCCACCACAGGAGTGATACCCTGACCCTGGGGGACAGGGTGATCAACCAATGCATCTGTAAATGTGACCCAGACCACTTGTCCAGTAGGTCCCATTGGAAAGTCCTCGCATGGAACCTGCCGAATGGAATGGCTTTGTATGATGCCACCATCTTTCCCAGGACTCGAGTGCAGTGATGCACTGACACAAGTTTTGGTTTCAATAGGTTCCTGACAAGAGTCATGAGTTCCTTGGCCTTTTCTATCGGGAGATAAACCCTCTTCTGGTCTGTGTCCAGAATCATGCCCAAGAAAGACAGACGAGTCGTAGGAACCAACTGCGACTTTGGGATATTGAAAATCCAGCCGTGTTGCTGTAACACTTTCAGTGAAAGTGATACGCTGTTCAGCAACTGCTCTCTTGATCTCGCTTTTATGAGATCGCTCAAGTACTGGATAATTGTGACACATTGCTTGCGCAGGAGAACCATCATTTCCACCATTACCTTGGTGAAAATTCTCTGGGCCGTGGAGAGACCAAACAGCAACGTCTGAAATTGGCAATGACAGTCCTGTACCACAAATCTGAGGTACGACTGATGAGATGGATAAATTTGGACATGAAGGTATGCATCCTGTACACAAATGCGGACAACAGGTGTCAAGCCGTGTGTTGCCTTTGTCAAGCTGTAATAAGTAGGGGTAAGGACGTTAACCACCTCAGAACATCCTCCCTTATACGTCACCTGCAGCGCATTAATCATAAGTCAGTGACAAGTTCAAAAACTTTCGATGACAGCGGAAGCAGTCCACTGACCACTAAATCCCTTCCTCTTGTAACCAAGCTCCTGCAAACCACACCACCAACTCCCTCAGTGTCAATTTCCTCCTTAGACAGGAGAGCCAATAGTCCTGCAGGCCATGTCACTGGCAAGTCTGACGAGTCCTCTCCTGCCTGGGATTCCTCCGATGCATCCTTGAGTGTAACGCCTACTGCTGCTGGCGCTGCTGTTGTTGCTGCTGGGAGTCGATCGTCATCCCAGAGGGGAAGTTGGAAGACCACTTGTACTACTTCCAGTAGGCAATTGACTGTCCAACAGTCCTTTGCGAGGAAGATGAAATATCACAGCAGTCATCCTGCTGCAAAGCGGATAACTCAGGTCTTGTCAGCCTGTGTGGTGAGAAACGTGGTTCCGGTATCCATCGTTAATTCAGAGGCAACTAGAGACTTGATTGAGGTACTGTGTCCCCGGTACCAAATGCCATCTAGGCTCCATTTCTCTAGGCAGGCGATACCGAAAATGTACACAGACCTCAGAAAAAGAGTCACCAGTGTCCTAAAAAATGCAGTTGTACCCAATGTCCACTAGTCCACATGTCCGTGGTTAAGTGGAGCAGGGCAGACTCAGGACTATATGACTGTGACAGCCCACTGGGTAGATGTATTGCCTCCCGCAGCAAGAACAGCAGCGGCGGCACCAGTAGCAGCATCTCGCAAATGCCAACTCGTTCCTAGGCAGGCTACGCTTTGTATCACCGCTTTCCATAAGAGGCACACAGCTGACAACCTCTTACGGAAACTGAGGAACATCATCGCAGAATGGCTTACCCCAATTTGACTCTCCTGGGGATTTGTGACATCGGACAACGCCACCAATATTGTGCGTGCATTACATCTGGGCAAATTCCAGCACGTCCCATGTTTTGCACATACATTGAATTTGGTGGTGCAGAATTATTTAAAAAACGACAGGGGCGTGCAAGAGATGCTGTCGGTGGCCCGAAGAATTGCGGGCCACTTTCTGCATTCAGCCACCGCGTGCCGAAGACTGGAGCACCACCAAACATTCCTGAACCTGCCCTGCCATCCTCTGAAGCAAGAGGTGGTAACGAGGTGGAATTCAACCCTCTATATGCTTCAGAGGATGGAGGAGCAGCAAAAGGCCATTCAAGCCTATACATCTACCCACGATATAGGCAAAGGAGGGGGAATGCACCTGACTCAAGCGCAGTGGAGAATGATTTCAACGTTGTGCAAGGTTCTGCAATCCTTTGAACTTGCCACACGTGAAGTCAGTTCAGACACTGCCAGCCTGAGTCAGGTCATTCCCCTCATCAGGCTTTTGCAGAAGAAGCTGGAGACATTGAAGGAGGAGCTAAAACAGAGCGATTCCGCTAGGCATGTGGGACTTGTGGATGGAGCCCTTAATTCGCTTAACCAGGATTCAATCTGTTGAAATCAGAGCAATACATTTTGGCCACCGTGCTCGATCCTAGATTTAAAACCTACATTGTATCTCTCTTTCCTGCAGACACAAGTCTGCAGAGGTTCAAAGACCTGCTGGTGAGAAAATTGTCAAGTCAAGCGGAACGTGACCCGTCAACAGCTCCTCCTTCACATTCTCCCGCAACTGGGGGTGCGAGGAAAAGGCTAAGAATTCCGAGCCCACCCGCTGGCGGTGATGCAGGGCAGTCTGGAGTGAGTGCTGACATCTGGTCCGGACTGAAGGACCTGGCAACGATTACTGACATGTTTTCTACTGTCACTGCATATGATTCTGTCACCTTTGAAAGAATGGTGGAGGATTATATGAGTGACCGCATCCAGGTAGGCACGTCAGACAGTCCGTATGTATACTGGCAGGAAAAAGAGGCAATTTGGAGGCCCTTGCACAAACTGGCTTTATTCTACCTAAGTTGCCCTCCCTCCAGTGTGTACTCCAAAAGAGTGTTTAGTGCAGCCGCTCACCTTGTCAGCAATCGGCGTACGAGGTTACTTCCAGAAAATGTGGAGAAGATGATGATCATCAAAATGAATTATAATCAATTCCTCCGTGGAGACATTCACCAGCAATTGCCTCCAGAAAGTACACAGGGATCTGAGATGGTGGATTCCAGTGGGGACGAATTAATAATCTGTGAGGAGGGCGATGTACACAGTGAAAGGGGTGAGGAATCGGAGGATGATGAGGTGGACATCTTGCCTCTGTAGAGCCAGTTTGTGCAAGGAGAGATTGATTGCTTCTTTTTTGGTGGGGGTCCAAACCAACCAGTCATTTCAGTCAGCCGTGTGGCAGACCCTGTTGCTGAAATGATGGGTTCGTCAATGTTTTTCTTTTCAATCTAAGCCCCTGCAGTTTTCTGTAAGAATCTGCTTCGCTATGATGATCAACAAGTCACAAGGGCAAACACTCAGGGCTGGAGGCGTAGATCTTAGGACCAGCTGCTACAAGCATGGCAAAGGTGTCACTATCATTGGTGACACCCAGAGAGGCAGCGAGGGAGATTGTAATGCAGTGCGCGCAGATAAGCAGCGCAATGGTAAAATGGAGGCATGGTCTCATAGGTAGGGGTGTGGCCTGTTGGCCTGAATCTCCATTTTGTTGCTCCGGGTATCCCGGGGGTTGAGTGCTGCACCCGGGGACTAGTGTGTGAGTGGTGCTGGCTCCTGCACAGTGACAGAAACTGGGTGTTGCACGTAATGTCACAGTGAAACACCCATATTCTGTCACTGAAGAGGAGCCAGCACTTTGGTGTCACCCCCCTTGGCGGGTGACACTCGGGTGTGGGCCGCAACCCCGTTGTGATGCCACTGACCCATGGGAAGCTTTACGTGGCTTACCCATGTGTTAGTAGCCCCAAGCATCTTTTGTGTTAGTCCCTGAAGAAAAACTTCAAATATTTACAAATAAATTTTGTAATCAATGGGCCTAATTCAGTAAGGATTGCAAATTCTGCTAAGTAACAGAATTTGCAATCCTTTGGTTCGCATGCTGGGGCCACCCAGCATGCCGCCTCCCTTCTTGACCACGCTGAAATTGCAGTCGCAGTGCAGTTCAGCGTGATCATAAAAAATGGGTTAGCCTCCTGTTGGTGCAGACTGTATGTGTGCGCAGGAAGCCGCCACCATTTTTGTGATCGCAGCTGCTGCATGTGATGTCATGCAACCGCTCTGACCACGCCTCCTGTTTCTCCGTTGCCGACCCCATTTTGAAGCCCTGCCCACGCACCGCTCCATCTCCGACTTGGAAATGGAGTGTTGCTGACCCCCCCCCCCCCAGCACCGATTGACAGTCAGAGGTGATCGCATTAACTGCGGGGTGCCGCAGAAAATGCAGGCGCATGCGTATGCTCTTAGCAATTTTTGCAGTTGGACTGCTTATTGCGATTGCAATCCAACCTGAATCAGGCTCTATTACCTATCACAATGCACTGCGGGTAGTACAAAATGGGGTTAATATAAGAGAAAACCCCCCAGAGCTGTGCTCCTTAACTGTCCCTGGTGGCTAGTGGAGCAGCTGCCCAGTAATCAGTGTCCACGCCAGTGCGCACATGGCCCGCCCCCTACAGCCACGCTGGATCACGGTATAGTGTGGGCACAGAAGTCCCTTACCTCCCTTTCATCAGCGGCCTCGTGATCCCGGAGGGCGGTGTGTGTGTGACTGACCTTAGGAAGAAACCGGAGCCTCCGCTGCAGTGACCCAGCAACCAGGGCGCTGGAGTATACTGCGCCGCTGGGAGTGATGGAGCTGCAGTAAAGATGTCTATTAGACCTAGCCTGCTGCAGCCCTTGTAGATTCTTATAAAAAAAAGTTCTTCTTTTCTTGTCAAAATTAATAGCTAAGAATAGGCTGCCTGAGGCAGCCCCCTCTTAAGTGGCCTGCTAATGAAGGCACCAACTACAAACTGAGCTCCCTGTTCATGGAAGCGAGGTTATAGAGGAGGGGGCGCTGAGCATCTTGGGAACAGTCAAAAGCTTTGAGCCTGTTGGTGCCTCAGATCAAGATCCTACTCTACACCCCAATGTGAATCCTTGTGGAGTCCAGTGTACCCCACAGAAGAAATGAATGTGTCACACCCATTGGCAGCAACATTAGAATAGCTGCTGATGGGCACAATTGAGAAAGGAAGGGGGGAAAACATTTGAATCCAGCACATATATGTAATTTGAAGATGTAATTTGTACCTTCCTACTTTGGATTCACTCTCTCCCTGTCGTCACTCTCTCTCTCCGTCGTCACTCTCTCTCTCCGTCGTCACTCTCTTTCCCTGACGTCACTGTTGTCACTCTCTCTCCCTGTCATCACTCTCTCTCCCTGTCGTCACTCTTTCCCTGTCATCACTCTCTCTCCCTGTCATCACTCTCTCTCTCCGTCGTCACTCTCTCTATCCGTCGTCACTCTCTCTCTCCGTCGTCACTCTCTCACTGTCGTCACTCTCTCTCCCTGTCGTCACTCTCTCTCCCTGTCGTCACTCTCTCTCCCTGTCGTCACTCTCTCTCTCCCTGTCGTCACTCTCTCTCTCTCCCTGTCGTCACTCTCTCTCTCTCTCCCTGTTGTCACTCTGGCTGTCCCTGCTGTCACAATTTCAGCTCATTCAGTGTGCTATAATGTGAATTTCGGCTCATTCAGTGTGCTACAATGTGAATTTCGGCTCATTCAGTGTGCTACCGTGTGAATTTCGTCTCATTCAGTGTGCTACCGTGTGAATTTCTTCTCATTCAGTGTGCTACCGTGTGAATTTCGGCTCATTCAGTGTGCTACAATGTGAATTTCGGCTCATTCATTGTGCTATAATGTGAATTTTGGATCATTCAGTGTGCTACAATGTGAATTTCGGTTCATTCAGTGTGCTACAATGTGGATTTCGGCTCATTCAGTGTGCTACAATGTGAATTTCGGCTCATTCAGTGTGCTACAATGTGAGTTTCGGCTCATTCAGTGTGCTACAATGTGAGTTTCGGCTCATTCAGTGTGCTACAATGTGAATGTCGGCTCATTCAGTGTGCTACAATGTGAGTTTCGGCTCATTCAGTATGATACAATGTGAATTTCGGCTCATTCAGTGTGATACAATGTGAATTTCGGCTCATTCAGTGTGCTAGAATGTGAATTTCGGCTCATTCAGTGTGCTAGAATGTGAATTTCGGCTCATTCAGTGTGCTACAATGTGAATTTCGGCTCATTCAGTGTGCTACAATGTGAATTTCGGCTCGTACCGTGTGCTATAATGTGAATTTCGGCTCATTCAGCGTGCTACAATGTGAATTTCGGCTCATTCAGTGTGCTACAATGTGAATTTCGGCTCATTCAGTGTGCTACAATATGAATTTCGGCTCATTCAGTGTGCTGCAATGTGAATTTCGCTCATTCAGTGTGCTACAATGTGAGTTTCGGCTCATTCATTGTGCTCCAATGTGAATTTCGGCTCATTCAGTGTGCTACAATGTGATTTCGGCTCGTACTGTGTGCTATAATGTGAATTTCAGCTCGTACCGTGTGCTATAAGGTGAAAGGGGCACCAGTGCTAGATAGTATAAGGGGTTCTACTACACTGGACATGCCCCCTTTTTGGTGACCACACCCCTTTTTGGGTGACCACGCCCCTTTTCTGGAGCGCGCGCGCAAAATTACGTCCTTGACTTTTGCATACCCCCACTTCAAAATTTCCACTTCGACCACTGTATATAGCTATAGGTACGATATGCCGGCATTTGGTATGCCGGCGGTCAGAAGACTGACCGCGGCATCCGATGCTTAGATTCCTGAAAGGAGTTAGGCAATTATACTTACATTCCCCCAATACCCCTCTAACCCGCTCTGGCAGCAGCCTAAACCTAATCCTGCATCCTATCCCTAACCCTCCCTTGCGGTGCCTAAACCTAACCCCCCCTCCCCGCAGTCTAACCCTCCCCCCTCCCACTAAATCTAAACTCCCCCCCAACCCCCTGCTGCTTACCTGAGCGCAGCCCTACTGAGCGGTCGTTCGGGATCCCAGCGTGTTGTTTCCCTATTTGACAACGGCAGCTGGAAAGTGGGTATAGGTGCGTGTGTGTATGTGGGGAGGGGCGTTGGGGTGGAGGGAGGGCAGTAGGAAGACGGTTTGCCTAGGGTTCTAAGAATCCTTGCACCGGCCCTGCCTGTAATCAGGTAGTTGTCGCCTACAGCGGAAGGGAAAATTTGCTGTGCAGGTGTGTGATCACATGTGCACAAGAGCTGCACAGCTCAGCACTTACTCAGCCATTGAGGTGACGTCACAAATCCTCCCACAAAACGCCGGGTCCCTCCAGTGTTTTTCCGGACACTCCCTAGAAACATTCAGTTGCCACCCACACAAACACCCTCTTCTTGTCAATCTTCTTGTGATCTCCGGACCGTCGCACTTACGCATTGTGGCGCATACGCATGTGCAGTGCAAACCAGATTGCCCGCTGGGTGAAAATAAATTGAAGCGATCTGGTCTGAATAAGCCTCAATCTCTATTCACGGGAGACAGAGGGGCTGGGGCATGGCCAGCAGCTCACAGAGCACCTATAATGACAAAAATGGGAGACATGGCTCATGATCGCGATATACCTGTGAAGGTACGCCCTCTACTGATTGACAGGCAGAGGCATTCGCATTTTCTGCGGGGCACCCGGAGAAAATGTAGGCACACGCACAGGATGGACCCTGCGTATATGCCCCCATCCTCTTCATAGTTTTTGCGGTTGGAACGCGTATTACGATCCAAACTGAATTAGGCCCTATGTCTTATATACACGAGCAGTGTGAAAACATCAATCGATGGGGGTAATTCCAAGTTGATCGCAGCAGGAATTTTGTTAGCAGTTGGGCAAAACCATGTGTACTGCAGGGGAGGCAGATATAACATGTGCAGAAAGAGTTAGATTTGGGTGAGTTATTTTGTTTCTGTGCAGGGTAAATACTGACTGCTTTATTTTTACACTGCAAATTAGATTGCAGATTGAACACACCACACCCAAATCTAACTCTCTCTGCACATGTTAAATCTGCCTTCCCTGCAGTGCACATAGGTGGTCATTCCGAGTTGTTCGCTCTGTAATTTTCTTCGCATCGCAGCGATTTTCCGCTTAATGCGCATGCGCAATGTTCACACTGCGACTGCGCCAAGTAAATTTGCTATGCAGTTAGGAATATTACTCACGGTTTTTTCATCGTTCTGGTGATCGTAATGTGATTGACAGGAAGTGGGTGTTTCTGGGCGGAAACAGGCCGTTTTAGGGGCGTGTGGGAAAAAATGCTACCGTTTCTGGGAAAAACGCGGGAGTGGCTGGAGAAACGGAGGAGTGTCTGGGCGAACGCTGGGTGTGTTTGTGACGTCAAACCAGGAACGACAAGCACTGAACTGATCGCACTGGCAGAGTAAGTCTCGAGCTACTCAGAAACTGCACAGAGATGTCTTATCGCAATATTGCAAATCTTTCGTTCGCAATTTTAAGATGCTAAGATTCACTCCCAGTAGGCGGCAGCTTAGTGTGTGCAATGCTGCTAAAAGCAGCTTGCGAGCGAACAACTCGGAATGAGGGCCATGGGGGGTAATTCTGAGTTGATCGCAGCAGGATTTTTGTTAGCAGTTGGGCAAAACCATGTGCACTGCATTTACGAACAGATGATTTTTTATATAAATTTTAAAATGTTAGTAAATGTGTGTTTTTTTTTCAACCTGGAAGCCCAACATCGATTAAGATCGATCTTAAATAGACCCCTGGGTTTTAAGGATAACCATGGTTGAGTCCAATGGTTAATTCACATTGACCGAAGTTCTAATTAAGTCACCTGTGCTCAAGCATGATATCCTTAAAATCTGGATTGCAATGACAGCATTTTGGAACTATGCCTAAGGGTTTAATTTTTACATTTATCCACTGACAATAAATCTACCTACAATATCCCTGTAACTGTTATGATTACAGTATTTCACTAAATAATTTAATTTGCTGAACCTTCTGTAAAAAGAAATATTAAGCTGCTGTAATTCCCAGATGCAGCAAATTTGTTAGCTAGTGGGCAAAACCATGTGCACTGCAGGGTTGGGGGGGGGGCAGATATAACATTTGCAGAGAGATTTAGGTGGGTTATATTGTTTGTGTGCAGGGTAAATACTGGCTGTTTTGTTTTTACACTGCAATTTAGATTTCAGTTTGAACACACCGCACCAAAATCTAACTCTCTCTGCACATATTATACACCCCCCCCCCCTGCAGTGTACATGGTTTTAGCTAATAAATTTGCTGCTGTGATCAGATCTGAGTTAAGCCCTATGTATTTGGCACTGGCAAAGGGTTAGAGGCCTTGCTGTAGAGCTCACACCTTTCTTATCATGCATTGTAATATTTCCTATGTCCTGATGTTGTGCTCTCTGCTCCATCCAAGTAAACAGCAATGTAGCATGGCTATCAAAGAGCGTGAAGATTGCAGATTTCCTGGGATTAATGCTAAGGAATGCTATTCCAGAGGCTGCTGCTTTAATTCAAGTGTCACTGGGGTTAAATGGTGTTTTTACCTTAAAAACACAGGTAGAGTATATAGTACAGTGGTAAAGTGGGAGCATGTAGTGCTATTGATTACAGATTTGATGGAGCTTAAACATGGATAAGGTCCATGGCTCTAAGAGTTTATCTTGTGTATCCTTTATTCTTAGTCATGGTCAGATAAGATTAGAAAATACCATTTAAGTGGAAATTTCCTGTTAGCTGTTTTTCAGTTTGCTCAACTGTCTGATTAACTGGTCCTAAAAAAGGACCAAAGGAGCTAAATTGCCCTGTGATCTAGCTAAATTGCCCCAGTTAAAAAAAAAAAAAAAAACTAAGCTGCTGTAATTCCTGGATGTTTCCTTACTGCATCAACAGGAAGTGACAAGAAACAATGTAATGTGGAACCGTACAGCAGAAGGGATTGCGGCTACCCCACAATAAGTGCAGCGGAATGTAAGAAGAGGAATTGTTGCTTTGACTGCAGCATTCCCGGGGTTAACTGGTGTTTCTTCAAGTCACAAGGTATGGAGCTGCTGTATAGTTACTCGCAAGTCAGTAGTTGTATGATGCTCACACCTGTTAAACTGGATACACACAGAATGCCCTACACAGGGGGTGAAATGAGCGCCCCCCCCCCGCCCCCCGTACGCTCAGCACACATCACGCTGTGCTGAGCGGGGGCAGAGATGTGTGCTGAGCAGTTCGCTCAGCACACATCTCTCCCCAAAATCGGGCCGTGAATACGGACCTTTAAACTGGATCCACACTTAGATTATCTGTCCAATTTTTTTTTTCTAGTTGAAACAAAATTATGCTAATATGTGGCAGCAAATGACAATTGACCATTTGCTCACAAACACTGGAAAACATCCAAAAATGGTCATTTAGATAAATTGGTTAAATCCATTTCATTTAGCTAATTTATCCAAACTACCTTTATTGTATCTTTGTGGGTGAATGATGTGTGGGTCAGTGTTGAGGGTGGTGGAGGAGATGGGTAATAGGCACAGCAGGGTGTGGACAGTCAAATAGTGTGCTTAGAGGTTCAGAGTCATTGTATGAGACTCTGGCAACAGTGACTTGATGAGTCTGGTGTCCATAGGGTGGGACGCATTAACCTTTTTATGCTATTGAAATAGTTCTCCTCCTGACCGACGCAGTTCCTTGCTCCGAGGTTGGTGTATTGTCCTGTTGCAGCGCCTCTCCACTGTGGTCACAGTGAGCTGTGTGGTGTTGCTGGCGCATGCCAATCTCCCCCCAACCTCCCTCTTGCATTTCAGACCTACGTACGTATGATGGGATCTTGTATGATATGCGCGTGTGCTGTAGAGATGAAAGTGGGGGTGAGGAGGCAGATCGTGAGATGGGGAAACTTTGTGGACTGTTAGTGAAGGGGAGCACTGGGCAATCTGAGTTGCAAAGAGGGCAGCAGAAGAGGTTATTGCATGTGCACTGGTGACAGGTCCATCCTTGGTGGCCAGCCTCAGTGGTAAAGGGGTACATGAGCTAGTGTCCCTTGGGCAGCCATGTACCATGGCCACCTCCCTACCTCCTATATATTCTCCCTGATCTGTCACTTTGTTACGGTCTGCTGCTGGCACTGGTGTATCGTCCTGCAGATGCCGTCTCCGCCCATTGCTGTGACTTCCCCCAGAGTTAGCCACACAGAGGGACAGATCTGGGAAAATATATAGGAGATCATTACTTTCACTTGCAGCCTACCTTATTTTTTGCAGCCTAGCATGCTCCTGACCCCTTCAATCACTAATACTTATACAACATTCATGAACTCATCTTAAGGTTTCTTTATTATTCAGTCACACTGTCTTGGATCCAAACCATTTCCTGTGGCATTGCAGTCAAACAATTGAGCTATTTACCCTTGCATAGAAAGGTATAATCTAAGCTAGAGAATTCTATTTGGAGCTCACCTTGTACTTTGTGAAGAAATAATCAGCTTTGTGGCTGAGCAGATATATGGAGTGTGTGGCTGCACACTGCATTGATCTGCTGAGTTGCAATGCTAATAATTTTTTTTTTTGCAAAGTACCAATAGCTTCATTGTGAAGGTGGAAAGAAGGGTGTTACGGCATGGAATGTACAAACTGCGAGACCCTGCTGGTAGCGCCTTTGTCTATTTAGTAGGAAGGGCACGTAACAGCCGGGGGGCAATGGAGGAAGCCCCTTTAGGGCTGGAGCCCGGCGGCAACTGACTCCGTTGTCTCTGGCAGTTCCGCCCCTGGACTAGAGGAATGGTCAAGAACATGGCAACATTTAATGCCAAAAAATGCAAAATCATACACGTCTCAAAAATGCAAAGGCTAACTATAATATTAAGGGCATTATAATGGCAAGAGGAAAGCTATCTAAGTATTACTATTTCAGGTGAGCAATGTAACAAAGCAATAGGAAAGGCAAGTCAGATGCTTGTTTGCATAGGTTAAAGAACCAGTAGCAGAAAAAAGTAATACAGGTTGAGTATCCCATATCCAAATATTCCGAAATACGGAATATTCCGAAATACGGACTTTTTTGAGTGAGACTGAGATAGTGAAACCTTTGTGTTTTGATGGCTCAGTGTACACAAACTTTGTTTAATACTCAAAGTTATTAAAAATATTGTATTAAATGAACTTCAGACTCTGTGTATAAGGTGTATATGAAACATAAATGAATTCTGTGAATGTACACACACTTTGTTTAATGCACAAAGTTATAAAAAATATTGGCTAAAATGACCTTCAGGCTGTGTGTATAAGGTGTATATGAAACATAAATGCCTTCTGTGCTTAGATTTAGGTCCCATCACCATAATATCTCGTTATGGTATGCAATTATTCCAAAATACAGAAAAATCCGATATCCAAAATTCCTCTGGTCCCAAGCATTTTGGATAAGGGATACTCAACCTGTAATGCCACTGTATAGGTCCTTGGTACAGCCACATTTAGAATCCTGTGTTCAGTTCCAGAAGCCATATCTCCAGAAGGCTGTAAATACATTAGGGCAACTAAAATTGTGCATGGCCTACATCACAAAACTTACCTGGAAATACTAAAAAATGTTGATGTGTATAGTTTGGAGAAGGGAAGAGGGAACATACAGTAATAGAAACATTTAAATATATAGGGAGGAATGTAATAGGGTGTGAGAATCAGAAAGTGAGAGATTTTGTGTTTTTTCCTGTTGTTTTTTTTTTTTATTGTTTGTTTTTTAAAGTGGCAATCCTTTACATGGCAAAACCAGGTTGATATTTGCCATGTAAAGGATTGCCACCGTGGGCATGTGCAGATGGGGGAACTGCTACTGTTGGCATTATGTGTGTAAGCTGCACTGATATGGTGGTTATGTGTATAAAGGGCACTGCGACTGTGGGTATTATTATTATTATTATTATTATTACATGCGGTGTAATGACAATAAGATAGTGCTACTGTGTGGCGTATTTTGATTTGGGGTGCTATTGTGTGGCCATGCCCCTTCCTTGTGATACCACACCTTCTTTTTTTAAGGAGCGCACTGTCCCTTTATTAAGTATTGGAGAGAGGGCCCAAATTAATAGTTTGCAGGGAGGCGCCAAACACCCTAGCACTGGCCCTTTGGTAGGGGACAGGATTTGCTTCTGCTTGTGCACATATGTTATGATTGCCAGCCAACAGCACTGGTTTTGCCTATAACACTAACTATAAATATTTTGAATTGGTCCTGGACCACCAATCCAAGGCACCCCAGCAAGTGTCCTGAGGCACCCCAGGGTGCAGTTTGAGAACCACTGGTCTAGTGAGTACCCAGGATAATTATTGTAGCTGGTCTGCGGGTAACAGCTCTCAGATCCACTTCTAGAAAAAATGCAGCAATGTAATTTGAGTGACAAACTGCAGAGATGAACCCTTTCTGTGACTGCTGCACAGGGATCACACAAACTCTATTCATAGGGCTGACTTCACTTAGGGGAGATGTTCTCACCCCGCAAAGAAGTGCGAGTATATACTAGAGATGAGCGCCTGAAATTTTTCGGGTTTTGTGTTTTGGTTTTGGGTTCGGTTCCGCGGCCGTGTTTTGGGTTCGAACGCGTTTTTGCAAAACCTCACCGAATTTTTTTTGTCGGATTCGGGTGTGTTTTGGATTCGGGTGTTTTTTTCCAAAAACACTAAAAAACAGCTTAAATCATAGAATTTGGGGGTCATTTTGATCCCAAAGTATTATTAACCTCAAAAACCATAATTTACACTCATTTTCAGTCTATTCTGAATACCTCACACCTCACAATATTATTTTTAGTCCTAAAATTTGCACCGAGGTCGCTGTGTGAGTAAGATAAGCGACCCTAGTGGCCGACACAAACACCGGGCCCATCTAGGAGTGGCACTGCAGTGTCACGCAGGATGTCCCTTCCAAAAAACCCTCCCCAAACAGCACATGACGCAAAGAAAAAAAGAGGCGCAATGAGGTAGCTGTGTGAGTAAGATTAGCGACCCTAGTGGCCGACACAAACACCGGGCCCATCTAGGAGTGGCACTGCAGTGTCACGCAGGATGTCCCTTCCAAAAAACCCTCCCCAAACAGCACATGACGCAAAGAAAAAAAGAGGTGCAATGAGGTAGCTGTGTGAGTAAGATTAGCGACCCTAGTGGCCGACACAAACACCGGGCCCATCTAGGAGTGGCACTGCAGTGTCACGCAGGATGTCCCTTCCAAAAAACCCTCCCCAAACAGCACATGACGCAAAGAAAAAAAGAGGCGCAATGAGGTAGCTGACTGTGTGAGTAAGATTAGCGACCCTAGTGGCCGACACAAACACCGGGCCCATCTAGGAGTGGCACTGCAGTATCACGCAGGATGTCCCTTCCAAAAAACCCTCCCCAATCAGCACATGATGCAAAGAAAAAGAAAAGAAAAAAGAGGTGCAAGATGGAATTGTCCTTGGGCCCTCCCACCCACCCTTATGTTGTATAAACAAAACAGGACATGCACACTTTAACCAACCCATCATTTCAGTGACAGGGTCTGCCACACGACTGTGACTGATATGACGGGTTGGTTTGGACCCCCCCCAAAAAAAGAAGCAATTAATCTCTCCTTGCACAAACTGGCTCTACAGAGGCAAGATGTCCACCTCATCTTCACCCTCCGATATATCACCGTGTACATCCCCCTCCTCACAGATTATCAATTCGTCCCCACTGGAATCCACCATCTCAGCTCCCTGTGTACTTTGTGGAGGCAATTGCTGCTGGTCAATGTCTCCGCGGAGGAATTGATTATAATTCATTTTAATGAACATCATCTTCTCCACATTTTCTGGATGTAACCTCGTACGCCGATTGCTGACAAGGTGAGCGGCGGCACTAAACACTCTTTCGGAGTACACACTTGTGGGAGGGCAACTTAGGTAGAATAAAGCCAGTTTGTGCAAGGGCCTCCAAATTGCCTCTTTTTCCTGCCAGTATAAGTACGGACTGTGTGACGTGCCTACTTGGATGCGGTCACTCATATAATCCTCCACCATTCTATCAATGTTGAGAGAATCATATGCAGTGACAGTAGACGACATGTCCGTAATCGTTGTCAGGTCCTTCAGTCCGGACCAGATGTCAGCATCAGCAGTCGCTCCAGACTGCCCTGCATCACCGCCAGCGGGTGGGCTCGGAATTCTGAGCCTTTTCCTCGCACCCCCAGTTGCGGGAGAATGTGAAGGAGGAGATGTTGACAGGTCGCGTTCCGCTTGACTTGACAATTTTGTCACCAGCAGGTCTTTCAACCCCAGCAGACCTGTGTCTGCCGGAAAGAGAGATCCAAGGTAGGCTTTAAATCTAGGATCGAGCACGGTGGCCAAAATGTAGTGCTCTGATTTCAACAGATTGACCACCCGTGAATCCTTGTTAAGCGAATTAAGGGCTGCATCCACAAGTCCCACATGCCTAGCGGAATCGCTTCGTGTTAGCTCCTCCTTCAATGCCTCCAGCTTCTTCTGCAAAAGCCTGATGAGGGGAATGACCTGACTCAGGCTGGCAGTGTCTGAACTGACTTCACGTGTGGCAAGTTCAAAGGGCATCAGAACCTTGCACAACGTTGAAATCATTCTCCACTGCACTTGAGACAGGTGCATTCCACCTACTATATCGTGCTCAATTGTATAGGCTTGAATGGCCTTTTGCTGCTCCTCCAACCTCTGAAGCATATAGAGGGTTGAATTCCACCTCGTTACCACTTCTTGCTTCAGATGATGGCAGGGCAGGTTCAGTAGTTTTTGGTGGTGCTCCAGTTTTCTGTACGTGGTGCCTGTACGCCGAAAGTGTCCCGCAATTCTTCTGGCCACCGACAGCATCTCTTGCACGCCCCTGTCGTTTTTTAAAAAATTCTGCACCACCAAATTCAAGGTATGTGCAAAACATGGGACGTGCTGGAATTGGCCCAGATTTAATGCACACACAATATTGCTGGCGTTGTCCGATGCCACAAATCCACAGGAGAGTCCAATTGGGGTAAGCCATTCCGCGATGATCTTCCTCAGTTGCCGTAAGAGGTTTTCAGCTGTGTGCGTATTCTGGAAAGCGGTGATACAAAGCGTAGCCTGCCTAGGAAAGAGTTGGCGTTTGCGAGATGCTGCTACTGGTGCCGCTGCTGCTGTTCTTGCGGCGGGAGTCCATACATCTACCCAGTGGGCTGTCACAGTCATATAGTCCTGACCCTGCCCTGCTCCACTTGTCCACATGTCCGTGGTTAAGTGGACATTGGGTACAGCTGCATTTTTTAGGACACTGGTGACTCTTTTTCTGAGGTCTGTGTACATTTTCGGTATCGCCTGCCTAGAGAAATGGAACCTAGATGGTATTTGGTACCGGGGACACAGTACCTCCAACAAGTCTCTAGTTGGCTCTGCAGTAATGATGGATACCGGAACCACGTTTCTCACCACCCAGGATGCCAAGGCCTCAGTTATCCGCTTTGCAGTAGGATGACTGCTGTGATATTTCATCTTCCTCGCAAAGGACTGTTGAACAGTCAATTGCTTACTGGAAGTAGTACAAGTGGGCTTACGACTTCCCCTCTGGGATGACCATCGACTCCCAGCGGCAACAACAGCAGCGCCAGCAGCAGTAGGCGTTACACGCAAGGATGCATCGGAGGAATCCCAGGCAGGAGAGGACTCGTCAGAATTGCCAGTGACATGGCCTGCAGGACTATTGGCATTCCTGGGGAAGGAGGAAATTGACACTGAGGGAGTTGGTGGGGTGGTTTGCGTGAGCTTGGTTACAAGAGGAAGGGATTTACTGGTCAGTGGACTGCTTCCGCTGTCACCCAAAGTTTTTGAACTTGTCACTGACTTATTATGAATGCGCTGCAGGTGACGTATAAGGGAGGATGTTCCGAGGTGGTTAACGTCCTTACCCCTACTTATTAAAGCTTGACAAAGGGAACACACGGCTTGACACCTGTTGTCCGCATTTCTGGTGAAATACCTCCACACCGAAGAGCTGATTTTTTTGGTATTTTCACCTGGCATGTCAACGGCCATATTCCTCCCACGGACAACAGGTGTCTCCCCGGGTGCCTGACTTAAACAAACCACCTCACCATCAGAATCCTCCTGGTCAATTTCCTCCCCAGCGCCAGCAACACCCATATCCTCCTCATCCTGGTGTACTTCAACACTGACATCTTCAATCTGACTATCAGGAACTGGACTGCGGGTGCTCCTTCCAGCACTTGCAGGGGGCGTGCAAATGGTGGAAGGCGCATGCTCTTCACGTCCAGTGTTGGGAAGGTCAGGCATCGCAACCGACACAATTGGACTCTCCTTGTGGATTTGGGATTTCGAAGAATGCACAGTTCTTTGCTGTGCTGCTTTTGCCAGCTTGAGTCTTTTCATTTTTCTAGCGAGAGGCTGAGTGCTTCCATCCTCATGTGAAGCTGAACCACTAGCCATGAACATAGGCCAGGGCCTCAGCCGTTCCTTGCCACTCCGTGTGGTAAATGGCATATTGGCAAGTTTACGCTTCTCCTCCGACAATTTTATTTTAGGTTTTGGAGTCCTTTTTTTACTGATATTTGGTGTTTTGGATTTGACATGCTCTGTACTATGACATTGGGCATCGGCCTTGGCAGACGACGTTGCTGGCATTTCATCGTCTCGGCCATGACTAGTGGCAGCAGCTTCAGCACGAGGTGGAAGTGGATCTTGATCTTTCCCTAATTTTGGAACCTCAACATTTTTGTTCTCCATATTTTAATAGGCACAACTAAAAGGCACCTCAGGTAAACAATGGAGATGGATGGATTGGATACTAGTATACAATTATGGACGGGCTGCCGAGTGCCGACACAGAGGTAGCCACAGCCGTGAACTACCGCACTGTACTGTGTCTGCTGCTAATATATAGACTGGTTGATAAAGAGATAGTATACTCGTAACTAGTATGTATGTATAAAGAAAGAAAAAAAAACCACGGTTAGGTGGTATGTACAATTATGGACGGGCTGCCGAGTGCCGACACAGAGGTAGCCACAGCCGTGAACTACCGCACTGTACTGTGTCTGCTGCTAATATAGACTGGTTGATAAAGAGATAGTATACTCGTAACTAGTATGTATGTATAAAGAAAGAAAAAAAAACCACGGTTAGGTGGTATATACAATTATGGACGGGCTGCCGAGTGCCGACACAGAGGTAGCCACAGCCGTGAACTACCGCACTGTACTGTGTCTGCTGCTAATATATAGACTGGTTGATAAAGAGATAGTATACTCGTAACTAGTATGTATGTATAAAGAAAGAAAAAAAAACCACGGTTAGGTGGTATATACAATTATGGACGGGCTGCCGAGTGCCGACACAGAGGTAGCCACAGCCGTGAACTACCGCACTGTACTGTGTCTGCTGCTAATATATAGACTGGTTGATAAAGAGATAGTATACTCGTAACTAGTATGTATGTATAAAGAAAGAAAAAAAAACCACGGTTAGGTGGTATATACAATTATGGACGGGCTGCCGAGTGCCGACACAGAGGTAGCCACAGCCGTGAACTACCGCACTGTACTGTGTCTGCTGCTAATATAGACTGGTTGATAAAGAGATAGTATACTCGTAACTAGTATGTATGTATAAAGAAAGAAAAAAAAAACACGGTTAGGTGGTATATACAATTATGGACGGGCTGCCGAGTGCCGACACAGAGGTAGCCACAGCCGTGAACTACGGCACTGTACTGTGTCTGCTGCTAATATATAGACTGGTTGATAAAGAGATAGTATACTCGTAACTAGTATGTATGTATAAAGAAAGAAAAAAAAACCACGGTTAGGTGGTATATACAATTATGGACGGGCTGCCGAGTGCCGACACAGAGGTAGCCACAGCCGTGAACTACCGCACTGTACTGTGTCTGCTGCTAATA
Organism: Pseudophryne corroboree; assembly: GCF_028390025.1. NCBI lineage: Eukaryota > Metazoa > Chordata > Amphibia > Anura > Myobatrachidae > Pseudophryne > Pseudophryne corroboree. Next base: position 688,023,130 of record NC_086444.1, read on the forward strand.
TAGACTGGTTGATAAAGAGATAGTATACTCGTAACTAGTATGTATGTATAAAGAAAGAAAAAAAAACCACGGTTAGGTGGTATATACAATTATGGACGGGCTGCCGAGTGCCGACACAGACGTAGCCACAGCCGTGAACTACCGCACTGTACTGTGTCTGCTGCTAATATATAGACTGGTTGATAAAGAGATAGTATACTCGTAACTAGTATGTATGTATAAAGAAAGAAAAAAAAACCACGGTTAGGTGGTATATACAATTATGGACGGGCTGCCGAGTGCCGACACAGAGGTAGCCACAGCCGTGAACTACCGCACTGTACTGTGTCTGCTGCTAATATATAGACTGGTTGATAAAGAGATAGTATACTCGTAACTAGTATGTATGTATAAAGAAAGAAAAAAAAACCACGGTTAGGTGGTATATACAATTATGGACGGGCTGCCGAGTGCCGACACAGAGGTAGCCACAGCCGTGAACTACCGCACTGTACTGTGTCTGCTGCTAATATAGACTGGTTGATAAAGAGATAGTATACTCGTAACTAGTATGTATGTATAAAGAAAGAAAAAAAAAACACGGTTAGGTGGTATATACAATTATGGACGGGCTGCCGAGTGCCGACACAGAGGTAGCCACAGCCGTGAACTACGGCACTGTACTGTGTCTGCTGCTAATATATAGACTGGTTGATAAAGAGATAGTATACTCGTAACTAGTATGTATGTATAAAGAAAGAAAAAAAAACCACGGTTAGGTGGTATATACAATTATGGACGGGCTGCCGAGTGCCGACACAGAGGTAGCCACAGCCGTGAACTACCGCACTGTACTGTGTCTGCTGCTAATATAGACTGGTTGATAAAGAGATAGTATACTACTAATATTATATACTGGTGGTCAGGTCACTGGTCACTAGTCACACTGGCAGTGGCACTCCTGCAGCAAAAGTGTGCACTGTTTAATTTTAATATAATATTATGTACTCCTGGCTCCTGCTATAACCTATAACTGGCACTGCAGTAGTGCTCCCCAGTCTCCCCCACAATTATAAGCTGTGTGAGCTGAGCAGTCAGACAGATATATAATATATATAGATGATGCAGCACACTGGCCTGAGCCTGAGCAGTGCACACAGATATGGTATGTGACTGACTGAGTCACTGTGTGTATCGCTTTTTTCAGGCAGAGAACGGATATATTAAATAAACTGCACTGTGTGTCTGGTGGTCACTCACTATATAATATATTATGTACTCCTGGCTCCTGCTATAACCTATAACTGGCACTGCAGTAGTGCTCCCCAGTCTCCCCCACAATTATAAGCTGTGTGAGCTGAGCAGTCAGACAGATATATATAATATTATATATAGATAATAGATGATGCAGCACACTGGCCTGAGCCTGAGCAGTGCACACAGATATGGTATGTGACTGAGTCACTGTGTGCTGTGTATCGCTTTTTTCAGGCAGAGAACGGATTATATTATGTACTCCTGGCTCCTGCTATAACCTATAACTGGCACTGCAGTAGTGCTCCCCAGTCTCCCCCACAATTATAAGCTGTGTGAGCTGAGCAGTCAGACAGATATATATAATATTATATATAGATAATAGATGATGCAGCACACTGGCCTGAGCCTGAGCAGTGCACACAGATATGGTATGTGACTGAGTCACTGTGTGCTGTGTATCGCTTTTTTCAGGCAGAGAACGGATTATAAATAAAAGTGGTGGTCACTGGTCACTATCAGCAAAACTCTGCACTGTACACTACTGAGTACTCCTAATGCTCCCCAAAATTAGTAAATCAAGTGTCTCTCTAATCTATTCTAATTCTAAACGGAGAGGACGCCAGCCACGTCCTCTCCCTATCAATCTCAATGCACGTGTGAAAATGGCGGCGACGCGCGGCTCCTTATATAGAATCCGAGTCTCGCGATAGAATCCGAGCCTCGCGAGAATCCGACAGCGTCATGATGACGTTCGGGCGCGCTCGGGTTAACCGAGCAAGGCGGGAAGATCCGAGTCGCTCGGACCCGTGAAAAAAAACATGAAGTTCTGGCGGGTTCGGATTCAGAGAAACCGAACCCGCTCATCTCTAGTATATACCGCACTTACGGTACCATTGGATTTACAGATATTTTCTTGCAATACACTATGGGGGTCATTCTGAGTTGATTGCTCGCTAGCAGTTTTTAGCAGCCATGCAAACGCATTGTTGCTGCCCCCTGGAGAGTGTATATTCACTTTGGAGAAGTGCGAATACTTGAGTAGCAGAGCGCCTGCAAAATCGTTTCAAAATAAGACCAGCACTGTAGTTACACTTCGTATGCATTGATTCTAACAACCGAGGGACGGCGTTTGATGTCACACACCCATCCAGCGAATGCCCAGCCACGTCTGCATTTCTTCTGCCACGCCTGCATTTTTCCAAGCACTCCCTGAAAACGGTCAGTTGACACCCAGAAACGCCCTCTTTCTGTCAATCTCCTTGTGGCCTGTTCTGTGATTGGAATAATTGCTAGAACTAGTGCAAAACCACAATGGACTTTGTACCCGTACGATGCGCATGCACATTACGGAGCATGCGCATGCACAGATTAGCCATTTTTTTTCAACTGATTGCTACGCAGCGAACAACGGCAGCAAGCGATCAACTCGGAATGACCCCCTATATACATAGAAACATGGATTTTTACTGCAGGAATTATGGTTAGTTTAGGGGTATCGGTTAGGGTCAACAGAGGTGTAGCTAGGGGTCCAAGCGCCCCTGGCAAAGTAAGGGACTGGCGCCCCCCCTTTCGATAAAGCATTGCAGTCCATTGGCGGTTACCATGTTGGAGCCACAGCAACTGACCCCCTCCCCCACACGCTGCCCTACATCATCGGCTGGGATTCACTGTTGGTGTGAAGCCACTGGGAACATTCTGGTAGCATTAGCAGCAGTCTGTGTCATAGATAGGGAAGGCAGAAGGTTAACTAGCTAATAGCAGTCTGTTGGCAGCAGAGGCTGGGCGGGGGGCTGAGAATGAGCCAACGCTGATCAGTGTCCAGTCTGCTCAGACAAAAATATTTTGTGATCAGGGCTGGTTCTAGACCAAAGGAGCCAATGGCAAAAATTTCCTTTGGCACCCCCCCCCCCCACACACACACACATACACACACACACACACACACACACACACACACACACACCAAAAAAGAACATATCCCAGTTTAACATAACGCTATGTGGTGCAAGGTGTGGAGCTGGTCACTTGTATCAGACCTCTGACATTTGCCTTTTCACCCATATTGCATACTTTTTCTTGCAGGTTGTGTCTTAATTCAAGAAGTGTTCTAAGTACTTCAGCTTAGTATCTTTACTGACCCCTCTTTACCCCACACTACATAACTGACCCCTCTATACCCTACACTACATCACTGACCTTTCTATAACCATCACTGCATTACTGACCCCTCTATTAGAGATGTGCACTTGAAATTTTTCGGGTTTTGTGTTTTGGTTTTGGGTTCGGTTCCGCGGCCGTGTTTTGGGTTCGACCGCGTTTTGGCAAAACCTCACCGAATTTTTTTTGTCGGATTCGGGTGTGTTTTGGATTCGGGTGTTTTTTTCAAAAAACACTAAAAAACAGCTTAAATCATAGAATTTGGGGGTCATTTTGATCCCAAAGTATTATTAACCTCAAAAACCATAATTTCCACTCATTTTCAGTCTATTCTGAACGCCTCACACCTCACAATATTATTTTTAGTCCTAAAATTTGCACCGAGGTCGCTGGATGACTAAGCTAAGCGACCATAGTGGCCAACACAAACACCTGGCCCATCTAGGAGTGGCACTGCAGTGTCACGCAGGATGGCCCTTCCAAAAAACACTCCCCAAACAGCACATGACGCAAAGAAAAAAAGAGGCGCAATGAGGTAGCTGTGTGAGTAAGCTAAGCGACCCTAGCGGCCGACACAAACACCTGGCCCATCTAGGAGTGGCACTGCAGTGTCACGCAGGATGGCCCTTCCAAAAAACACTCCCCAAACAGCACATGACGCAAAGAAAAAAAGAGGCGCAATGAGGTAGCTGTGTGAGTAAGATAAGCGACCCTAGTGGCCGACACAAACACCTGGCCCATCTAGGAGTGGCACTGCAGTGTCACGCAGGATGGCCCTTCCAAAAAACACTCCCCAAACAGCACATGACGCAAAGAAAAAAAGAGGCGCAATGAGGTAGCTGTGTGAGTAAGATAAGCGACCCTAGTGGCCGACACAAACACCTGGCCCATCTAGGAGTGGCACTGCAGTGTCACGCAGGATGGCCCTTCAAAAAAATACTCCCCAAACAGCACATGACGCAAAGAAAAATGAAAGAAAAAAGAGGTGCAAGATGGAATTGTCCTTGGGCCCTCCCACCCACCCTTATGTTGTATAAACAGGACATGCACACTTTAACCAACCCATCATTTCAGTGACAGGGTCTGCCACACGACTGTGACTGAATTGACGGGTTGGTTTGGACCCCCACCAAAAAAGAAGCAATTAATCTCTCCTTGCACAAACTGGCTCTACAGAGGCAAGATGTCCACCTCATCATCATCCTCCGATATATCACCGTGTACATCCCCCTCCTCACAGATTATCAATTCGTCCCCACTGGAATCCACCATCTCAGCTCCCTGTGTACTTTGTGGAGGCAATTGCTGCTGGTCAATGTCTCCACGGAGGAATTGATTATAATTCATTTTAATGAACATGGGCCCTCATTCCGAGTTGATCGGTCGCAAGGCGAATTTAGCAGAGTTACACACGCTAAGCCGCCGCCTACTGGGAGTGTATCTTAGCATCTTAAAATTGCGACCGATGTATTCGCAATATTGCGATCACAAACTACTTAGCAGTTTTAGAGTAGCTCCACACTTACTCTGCCTGTGCGATCATTTCAGTGCTTGTCGTTCCTGGTTTGACGTCACAAACACACCCAGCGTTCGCCCAACCACTCCCCCGTTTCTCCGGCCACTCCTGCGTTTTTTCCGGAAACGGTAGCGTTTTCAGCCACACGCCCATAAAACGCCGTGTTTCCGCCCAGTAACACCCATTTCCTGTCAATCACATTACGATCGCCGGAGCGATGAAAAAGCCGTGAGTAAAAATACTATCTTCATAGCAAAGATACTTGGCGCAGTCGCAGTGCGAATATTGCGCATGCGCACTATGCGGAATTTCACTGCGATGCGATGAAAAATACCGAGCGAAAGACTCGGAATGAGGGCCATCATCTTCTCCACATTTTCTGGAAGTAACCTCGTACGCCGATTGCTGACAAGGTGAGCGGCGGCACTAAACACTCTTTCGGAGTACACACTTGTGGGAGGGCAACTTAGGTAGAATAAAGCCAGTTTGTGCAAGGGCCTCCAAATTGCCTCTTTTTCCTGCCAGTATAAGTACGGACTGTCTGACGTGCCTACTTGGATGCAGTCACTCATATAATCCTCCACCATTCTTTCAATGGGGAGAGAATCATATGCAGTGCCAGTAGACGACATGTCCGACTCCGTAATCGTTGTCAGGTCCTTCAGTCCGGACCAGATGTCAGCATCAGCAGTCGCTCCAGACTGCCCTGCATCACCGCCAGCGGGTGGGCTCGGAATTCTGAGCCTTTTCCTCGCACCCCCAGTTGCGGGAGAATGTGAAGGAGGAGATGTTGACAGGTCGCGTTCCGCTTGACTTGACAATTTTCTCACCAGCAGGTCTTTGAACCCCAGCAGACTTGTGTGTGCCGGAAAGAGAGATCCAAGGTAGGTTTTAAATCTAGGATCGAGCACGGTGGCCAAAATGTAGTGCTCTGATTTCAACGGATTGACCACCCGTGAATCCTTGTTAAGCGAATTAAGGGCTCCATCCACAAGTCCCACATGCCTAGCGGAATCGCTCTGTGTTAGCTCCTCCTTCAATGTCTCCAGCTTCTTCTGCAAAAGCCTGATGAGGGGAATGACCTGACTCAGGCTGGCAGTGTCTGAACTGACTTCACGTGTGGCAAGTTCAAAGGGCAGCAGAACCTTGCACAACGTTGAAATCATTCTCCACTGCGCTTGAGACAGGTGCATTCCACCTCCTATATCGTGCTCAATTGTATAGGCTTGAATGGCCTTTTGCTGCTCCTCCAACCTCTGAAGCATATAGAGGGTTGAATTCCACCTCGTTACCACTTCTTGCTTCAGATGATGGCAGGGCAGGTTCAGGCGTTTTTGGTGTTGCTCCAGTCTTCTGTACGTGGTGCCTGTACGCCGAAAGTGTCCCGCAATTCTTCTGGCCACCGACAGCATCTCTTGCACGCCCCTCTCGTTTTTTAAATAATTCTGCACCACCAAATTCAAGGTATGTGCAAAACATGGGACGTGCTGGAATTTGCCCATATTTAATGCACACACAATATTGCTGGCGTTGTCCGATGCCACAAATCCACAGGAGAGTCCAATTGGGGTAAGCCATTCCGCGATGATCTTCCTCAGTTGCCGTAAGAGGTTTTCAGCTGTGTGCGTATTCTGTAAACCGGTGATACAAAGCGTAGCCTGCCTAGGAAAGAGTTGGCGTTTGCGAGATGCTGCTACTGGTGCCGCCGCTGCTGTTCTTGCGGCGGGAGTCCATACATCTACCCAGTGGGCTGTCACAGTCATATAGTCCTGACCCTGCCCTGCTCCACTTGTCCACATGTCCGTGGTTAAGTGGACATTGGGTACAACTGCATTTTTTAGGACACTGGTGAGTCTTTTTCTGACGTCCGTGTACATTCTCGGTATCGCCTGCCTAGAGAAGTGGAACCTAGATGGTATTTGGTAACGGGGGCACACTACCTCAAGAAATTGTCTAGTTCCCTGTGAACTAACGGCAGATACCGGACGCACGTCTAACACCAACATAGTTGTCAAGGCCTCAGTTATCCGCTTTGCAACAGGATGACTGCTGTGATATTTCATCTTCCTCGCAAAGGACTGTTGGACAGTCAATTGCTTGGTGGAAGTAGTAAAAGTGGGCTTACGACTTCCCCTCTGGGATGACCATCGACTCCCAGCAGCAACAACAGCAGTGCCAGCAGCAGTAGGCGTTACACGCAAGGATGCATCGGAGGAATCCCAGGCAGGAGAGGACTCGTCAGAATTGCCAGTGACATGGCCTGCAGGACTATTGGCATTCCTGGGGAAGGAGGAAATTGACACTGAGGGAGTTGGTGGGGTGGTTTGCGTGAGCTTGGTTACAAGAGGAAGGGATTTACTGGTCAGTGGACTGCTTCCGCTGTCGCCCAAAGTTTTTGAACTTGTCACTGACTTATTATGAATGCGCTGCAGGTGACGTATAAGGGAGGATGTTCCGAGGTGGTTAACGTCCTTACTCCTACTTATTACAGCTTGACAAAGGCAACACACGGCTTGACACCTGTTGTCCGCATTTCTGTTGAAATACTTCCACACCGAAGAGCTGATTTTTTTGGTATTTTCACCAGGCATGTCAATGGCCATATTCCTCCCACGGACAACAGGTGTCTCCCCGGGTGCCTGACTTAAACAAACCACCTCACCATCAGAATCCTCCTGGTCAATTTCCTCCCCAGCGCCAGCAACACCCATATCCTCCTCATCCTGGTGTACTTCAACACTGACATCTTCAATCTGACTATCAGGAACTGGACTGCGGGTGCTCCTTCCAGCACTTGCAGGGGGCGTGCAAATGGTGGAAGGCGCATGCTCTTCACGTCCAGTGTTGGGAAGGTCAGGCATCGCAACCGACACAATTGGACTCTCCTTGTGGATTTGGAATTTCGAAGAACGCACAGTTCTTTGCTGTGCTTTTGCCAGCTTGAGTCTTTTCATTTTTCTAGCGAGAGGCTGAGTGCTTCCATCCTCATGTGAAGCTGAACCACTAGCCATGAACATAGGCTAGGGCCTCAGCCGTTCCTTGCCACTCCGTGTGGTAAATGGCATATTGGCAAGTTTACGCTTCTCCGACGACAATTTTATTTTAGATTTTTGAGTCCTTTTTTTACTGATATTTGGTGTTTTGGATTTTACATGCTCTGTACTATGACATTGGGCATCGGCCTTGGCAGACAACGTTGCTGGCATTTCATCGTCTCGGCCATGACTAGTGGCAGCAGCTTCAGCACGAGGTGGAAGTCGATCTTGATCTTTCCCTATTTTTGGAACCTCAACATTTTTGTTCTCCATATTTTAATAGGCACAACTAAAAGGCACCTCAGGTAAACAATGGAGATGGATGGATACTAGTATACTTATGGATGACGAGCGACTGCCGACACAGAGGTAGCTACAGCCGTGGACTACCGTACTGTGTCTGCTGCTAATATAGACTGGATGATAATGAGATAAAATTAAAAAATATATATATATATATCACACTAGTACTGCAGCCAGACAGGTATATATTATGTAATGACGGACCTGCTGGACACTGTCTGTCAGCACTGCAGACTCCTAAAGTAAGCTACTAGTATCAAGAAGATAGAAAAAAAAAAAACCACGGGTAGGTGGTATACAATTATGGATGGACGAGTGACTGCCGACACAGAGGTAACTACAGCCGTGGACTACCGTACTGTGTCTGCTGCTAATATAGACTGGATGATAATGAGATAAAATTAAAATATATATATATATATCACACTAGTACTGCAGCCGGACAGGTATATATTATGTAATGATGGACCTGCTGGACACTGTCTGTCAGCACTGCAGACTCCTAAAGTAAGCTACTAGTATCAAGAAGATAGAAAAAAAAAAAACCACGGGTAGGTGGTATACAATTATGGATGGACGAGCGACTGCCGACACAGAGGTAGCTACAGCCGTGGACTACCGTACTGTGTCTGCTGCTAATATAGACTGGATGATAATGAGATAAAATTAAAATATATATATATATCACACTAGTACTGCAGCCGGACAGGTATATATTATGTAATGACGGACCTGCTGGACACTGTCTGTCAGCACTGCAGACTCCTAAAGTAAGCTACTAGTATCAAGAAGATAGAAAAAAAAACCACGGGTAGGTGGTATACAATTATGGATGGACGAGCGACTGCCGACACAGAGGTAGCTACAGCCGTGGACTACCGTACTGTGTCTGCTGCTAATATAGACTGGATGATAATGAGATAAAATTAAAATATATATATATTATATATCACACTAGTACTGCAGCCGGACAGGTATATATTATGTAATGACGGACCTGCTGGACACTGTCTGTCAGACTCAGCACTGCAGACTCCTAAAGTAAGCTACTAGTATCAAGAAGATAGAAAAAAAAAAAAACACGGGTAGGTGGTATACAATTATGGATGGACTGCCGACACAGAGGTAGCTACAGCCGTGGACTACCGTACTGTGTCTGCTGCTAATATAGACTGGATGATAATGAGATAAAATTAATATATATATATATATATACCAATCTGCTGGGTCTGGCACTCCTCGTCCCGGCTGGGTATTTGCTCCGGTGCCCTCCCTGAGCAAGGTGGCTCTGAATAGGATACGTGGAAGGCGGCACTCACTTGAAAGTCTCCTGAGTGCCGCCTTCCACGTATCCTATATATATATATATATATATATATCACACTAGTACTGCAGCCGGAGAGGTATATATTATGTAATGACGGACCTGCTGGACACTGTCTGCAGAATGCGTTTATAAAAACACCACACGACGAGTGTTTAACTTTTTCAGGCAGACAATCACAATATACTGGTGGTCAGCAGACAATTACAATACTGGTGGTCAGTGGTCACTGGTCAGTCACACTGGCAGTGGCACTCTGGCAGCAAAAGTGTGCACTGTACTTAAAATATGTACTCCTGCTATAACTGCTCCCCAGTCTCCCCCACAATTAAGCTGTGTGAGCAGTGAGCACTCAGCACAGTCAGATAATGATATACAGTATTACATATAATGCAGCACACTGGGCTGAGCACAGATATGGTATGTGACTGTGTCACACTGTGTATCGCTTTTTTTCAGGCAGAGAACGGATTAATTAAACTGGTGGTCACTGGTCACACTATCAGCAGCAAGTAGTACTCCTCCTAATAATATGCTCCCCAAAATTTGTGTCTCTCTCTAGTACTCTAGTCTAAACGGAGAGGACGCCAGCCACGTCCTCTCCCTATCAATCTCAATGCACGTGTGAAAATGGCGGCGACGCGCGGCTCCTTATATAGAATCCGAGTCTCGCGATAGAATACGAGCCTCGCGAGAATCCGACAGCGGGATGATGACGTTCGGGCGCGCTCGGGTTAACCGAGCAAGGCGGGAAGATCCGAGTCGCTCGGCCCCGTGTAAAAAAACCTGAAGTTCGGGCGGGTTCGGATTCCGAGGAACCGAACCCGCTCATCTCTACCCTCTATACAGTACACTGACCTCTATATACCTGCTAGTACATCCCTGATGCCTCTATTCCCTAAGCTAAATCCCTGACGCCTCTATTCCCTACGCTACATCCCTGACGCCTCTATTCCCTATGCTACATCCCTGACGCCTCTATACCCTACGCTACATCCCTGATGCCTCTATTCCCTACGCTACATTCCTGATGCCTCTATAACCTACGCTACATCCCTGACGCCTCTATACCCTACGCTACATCCCTGACGCCTCTATACAGTACAATGCATTACTGATCCCTCTAGACCATACATCCTCATTACATCAGAGAGATAGTGAAACACTGGAAAAAATAAGGATAAAGTGGACTACAGAAACTGATGCTCTAAACAAAGGAGAGAGAGAGAGAGAGAAAAGCACAAGGGAAAGTGGGCAATCGGAACACCATAGAAAGAGGAGAGATAGAAATGCCTGAAAAAGTAAAGGGGGTTGGGTATGGCATCCGGCGCTCGGGATTCCAGCAGTCACATGATACCTAATCCTAACACTCTGGGGGGGTGGCGGATAGGGCTAACCCTCAGGGGGTGGCAGCTAGGACTAACCCCCCCCCCCTCCTAGTGCCTTCCCTAACACCCCCTCCCCCGGTCCTAACCCTCCCTCCAATACTCGCCTTCGGGATGTTGGCTGTCTGTGTGCCGGCACCAGTCTCCCAAGTGGTGTCAGGATTCCAACATCGGTCAAATGACCGCCGGTATACCGTCTGCCGGGATGGTAAATGTATCCTGAGGACAGGTAGTGAGTGTGGAGGGATAGGTGGTTCAGTAAAATGTAACAGCTCAAACTGCGATCATTCACTGATAAATTGATTTATAGCTCTCCCTTTTTAACCATTGCAGTCATAAAAGCAATGTTTTTTAAACTTTTAAATAAAGCTTGTTAGCATCCCCAGCACACTGTATATGCTGGGAGATGTAGTTCTCAATATGAAAACATTTAATTACTGTATGAACTCTAATTCCCCAACTGAAACCTCTCACAAACACACACTCCTAAATCTAGTACACACACACACACATTTCCGCAGTACTGACAACTCTCATCACTTCCACACACTGACAACTCCCTCCTGCTCCTCTCCCCACTGACACTGACAGCTCCCTCACAGTCACACACATCCTCCACCCCCCCACACACACACTGATAGCACACATGCACAAATCCCCCCCTCCTCGACACTAACTGTCACGGACTGCTTGGGCAGCAGGGGGCAGGCTCTGACTTGAAGTGCTGAAATTCAACAGCTCTCTCGAACTTGCAAGGCATGGCTGTGCAGCTGTCTCCAGCCATCTCCTTGCCCACTGTGTAATTTGTGGCGTTCTCTGATGTTCCCCGCTCTGCCTCTACAACCGGCACATAATGTACAGCAGTGGTGACTCCTGAGTATGGGCCTGGAGAACTCCGCCTACCGGGGGGTAGGGATTAATAATTTCAAAGGGGCAGAGCTAGGAGTGAAGCAGTGGACAGCAGTTGAGGGGCGTTTCAAACTGTAACAGGGTTGGGACAATTTCAGTATCCTTCCCTCACCGTCTAATTGGTCAGTCCCACGCCGAGACTGCAGAACTCTATCCCTTAGCCACGGTTGGCACAGCTGGATGGTGCCCCTGGCAAGTGCCATCCTGGCCAAGGGGTAGATATGCCCCTGAGGGTCAGGGCCAGCAACAGAAATCTCGGGGCCCAGTACACTGATATCTCTGGGGCCCCCTCAACCCCCCCTTAACTTGGCAGAGGGATCTTTAAAAAAAAATGGAGCCTTTGACTCGGACCGTCAGTGAGGCCGGCAGGTGGTTTTCATACTGGGCTATCCAGCTCTTCGGTGGCGGTGGCAGGGACATTCAGAAAAGGGCCAGCACAGCAACATGCATAATAATGGCAATACAGTATGGACCACAGGGACTGGACAAAGTGATGGGGTAAAAGGAGGGGGGAGGGTTTAGTTGGCCTGTTAATTGTTTTCCTGCTTAAATTGAGCAGTTGGTGGATACACTTTAAAAAGCAATATTGGCACTGTGGCCCCATTATTTCAGTTCTTAATACTTGGAGCCCTGAACAAGTGTCCCCTTTGTCCCCCCTGTCACCGGGCCTGTTCAGGCGTTACCTATGGAGAAGCTGCGACATGACATCCTAGGACACGATACTGCACCATGCATCACCATTATATTTCAGTGTGCCTTGTCAATACTTAAATCTTGTTCTGTGTGACGTGAGTTGTAAATGGTTGAAAATCTCTGTGCTACAGTATCGTCACCATGTAGTTATAACAACACCGCAAAACCACCAAAAGACGTGTTTTGGTAGAGGGACTGCTGGAGGGGCCCATTGGGGCCCCCAGTTTGCTACCCCACCCCAGTATACCTGTGCTGTAGCCAGTGGAAGGGGCACTATCTTCCCGGTGATCTCTTCGGGAAGATGGTGCCGCACATAGAAAGCAAAGACTCTGGCTGCACTCTCCTGCCCTCGCTCTAAGCAAGGTGATCGTGCCACAAAAGGACCCCTGTCGGACCCCGGCCTGTGGGCCACAAAAGGATGCATTGGGGGCGGCATGCGGCCCATGGGTTTGACACCCCTGCCCTAGAGTATCAAAATTTGTTTCACGGCACCCCTAGGCCAAAGTTTTTTTTATTGAGAAATTCAGAAAAAAATATAAAATTAAGTAAATTGTGTTTATAGCATGTCATCCTCAGGTTCAGTTATGTTGTGAGGGAATGGTTTTGCCAATTTAATAAAGTATAAATAATTTTAATTGGTCCTGGACCACCAAACTATGCTACCAGTGCAAGAACCCCAGTTTGGAAACTACTGCCATAAAATAAACCTTTTTTGTTTTTTTTAAACTACATGTAATACACCTTAGATCTCAGTTCCTAAAAGGTTTTAAACCTTTGCATACAGTAAACTACACATATTTAAAAATCCTACACCGGGCACAAGTGCTCACGGGACAATTTCATGGCAGTCTCGGATAGGAGGGCATTGTGGATTCACCAAGGGAATGCTGATGCTGACTCCAAGAAGAAAGGGAGTCTCTTCCCTATGAAGGTGAAGCCTTGTTTGGCGACGGCCTAGTTAGTTTGATCTCGGCAGCTCCCGCAGGTAAGTCATCCTTCTTGCCCTATGTTCCCTCTCAACGGATGAAGACGCATCATTAACTGACGCAGTCATTTCGGCCCAATAGATATGCAAGAAGTTAAGATTCCCCGTTCTTTGCAGGTAGAGGAAGGAAAAGAGGGAAGAGGTCTGTAGCCTCTTCAAGATCGCAGGAGCAGAGATCGTCCTCTGCTTTTGCCAAATCCACTGCATGACGCTGGGGCTCTCTTGCAGGAGCCCGCACCAGTTGGGAGCACGTCTAAAACTCTTCAGTCAGTTCTGGATTCATTCGGACCTGGACTCGTGGGTTTTACAAATAGTGTCCCAAGGGTACAAACTGGGGTTTCAAGACGTTCCCCCTCACCGATTGTTCAAATCAGCCTTAGTCAGCAGGGAGAAGGTTTTTATTCAAGCCTCTTCGTGGTCCCGAAGCCGGACGGCTCAGTCAGACCAATCTTAAATCTGAAATCCCTTAATTTCTACCTAAAGAAATTCAATTTCAAGATGGAATCTCTCAGGGTAGTGATCTCCAGTCCGGGGGATAAAGGAGATTTCATGGTTTTGGTAGACATAAAGGATGCCTACTTATATGTTCCCATTTAGCCACTGCATCAAGCTACCTGAGGTTTGCAATTCAGGATTGTCATTACCAATTTCAGACGTTGCCGTTTGGTCTGTCCACGGCTCCGAGGATTTTCACCAGGGTGATGGCGGAAATGATGGTTCTCCTTCGCAAGCAAGGAGTCACAATTATCCCGTACTTGGATGATCTCCTGATAAAGGCGAGATCCAGGGACTAGTTGGTGCAAAACATCTACTCTCCCTGACAGTTCTTCAACAACATGGTTGGCTCCTAAACTTGCCAAAATCGCAGTTGGTCCCAATGACGCGGTTGTTGTTTTTGGGAGTGATACTGGACACAGAAGAGGTTTTCTTCTAGTGGAAAGGCTCTGGAGATCCAGAGTCTGGTCAAACAAATTCTGAAACCAGCAAGAGTGTTAATCCATCATTGCATTCAGTTGCTGGGGAAGATGGTTGCGGCCTACGAGGCCATTCAGTTTGGCAGGTTCCATGCCAGAGTGTTCCAGTGGGACCTGTTGGACAAGTGGTCCGGATCCCACCTACACATGCACCGGAGGATAATCCTGTCTTCCAAGACCAGAATCTCACTCCATTGGTGGCTGCACAGTTCTCACCACCTAGAGGGGCGATGGTTCGGGATCCAGGACGGGATCCTAGGGACCACGGATGCAACCCTCTGAGGCTGGAGAGCAGTCACACAGGGGGAAAACATCCAAGGAAGATGGTCAAGTCTTCCTTGGATGTTTTCATCTCCACATAAATGTTCTGGAGTTAAGGGCCATTTAATAACTGCAGACACAGTACGCACTGGGACGGGTGCCCAGCATCCTCTACGGACTAAGAGAAAAGGATTTACCGGTAGGTATTAAAATCCTATTTTCTCTAACGTCCTAGAGGATGCTGGGGACTCCGTAAGGACCATGGGGATAGACGGGCTCCGCAGGAGACATGGGCACTTTAAGAAAGACTTTAGTTCTGGGTGTGCACTGGCTCCTCCCTCTATGCCCCTCCTCCAGACCTCAGTTTGATACTGTACCCAGTGGAGACTGGGTGCTTTTCAGGAGCTCTCCTGAGCTTTCTGACAGAAAGTATTTTGTTAGGTTTTTCATTTTCAGGGAGCACTGCTGGCAACAGACTCCCTCATCGAGGGACTGAGGGGAGAGAAGCAGCCCTACTCTCTGAGTTGCAAGGTCCTGCTTCTTAGGCTACTGGACACCATTAGCTCCAGTGGGATTGGTACGCAGGATCTCACCCTCGCCGTCCGTCCCAGAGCCGTGCCCTTGACACCTGTTGTCCGCATTTCTGTTGAAAAATGCAAAGGTACAAGACAGCTTTTCCTTGCCAATATCTCTCTTTTGCAAAGAGCTACGCATTGGAAAATTCAGGGCTATGTCGTGTAGATGATGGCCTAACAGGAGGCTTTAAAATTTTCTTTCTAGTGACCTTCGTTTGGGAGAAAAATGCAAAGGTACAGGACAGCTTTTCCTTGCCAATATCTCTATTTTGCAAAGAGCTACGCATTGGAAAATTCATGGCTATGTCGTGTAGATGATGGCCTAACAGGAGGCTTTAAAATTTTCTTTCTAGTGACCTTCGTTTGGGAGAAAAATGCAAAGGTACAAGACAGCTTGTCCTTGCCAATATCTCTCTTTTGCAAAGAGCTACGCATTGGAAAATTCAGGGCTATGTCGTGTAGATGATGGCCTAACAGGAGGCTTTAAAATTTTCTTTCTAGTGACCTTCGTTTGGGAGAAAAATGCAATGGTACAAGACAGCTTTTCCTTGCCAATATCTCTCTTTTGCAAAGAGCTGCGCATTGGAAAATTCAGGGCTATGTCGTGTAGATGATGGCCTAACAGGAGGCTTTAAAGGGAGAAAAATGCAAAGGTACAAGACAGCTTTTCCTTGCCAATATCTCTCTTTTGCAAAGAGCTGCGCATTGGAAAATTCAGGGCTATGTCGTGTAGATGATGGCCTAACAGGAGGCTTTAAAATTTTAATTCTAGTGTCCTTCGTTTGGGAGAAAAATGCAAAGGTACAAGACAGCTTTTCCTTGCCAATATCTCTCTTTTGCAAAGAGCTGCGCATTGGAAAATTCATGGCTATGCCGTGTAGATGATGGTCTAACAGGAGGCTTTAAAATTTTCTTTCTAGTGTCCTTCGTTTTGGAGAAAAATGCAAAGGTACAAGACAGCTTTTCCTTGCCAATATCTCTCTTTTGCAAAGAGCTACGCATTGGAAAATTCAGGGCTATGTCGTGTAGATGATGGCCTAACAGGAGGCTTTAAAATTTTCTTTCTAGTGACCTTCGTTTGGGAGAAAAATGCAAAGGTACAGGACAGCTTTTCCTTGCCAATATCTCTATTTTGCAAAGAGCTAAGCATTGGAAAATTCATGGCTATGTCGTGTAGATGATGGCCTAACAGGAGGTTTAAAATTTTCTTTCTAGTGACCTTCGTTTGGGAGAAAAATGCAAAGGTACAAGACAGCTTGTCCTTGCCAATATCTCTCTTTTGCAAAGAGCTACGCATTGGAAAATTCAGGGCTATGTCGTGTAGATGATGGCCTAACAGGAGGCTTTCAAATTTTCTTTCTAGTGACCTTCGTTTGGGAGAAAAATGCAAAGGTACAAGACAGCTTTTCCTTGCCAATATCTCTCTTTTGCAAAGAGCTGCGCATTGGAAAATTCAGGGCTATGTCATGTAGATGATGGCCTAACAGGAGGCTTTAAAATTTTCTTTCTGGTGTCCTTCGTTTGGGAGAAAAATGCAAAGGTACAAGACAGCTTTTCCTTGCCAATATCTCTCTTTTGTAAAGAGCTACGCATTGGAAAATTCAGGACTATGTCGTGTAGATGATGGCCTAACAGGAGGCTTTAAAATTTTCATTCTAGTGACCTTCGTTTGGGAGAAAAATGCAAAGGTACCTGACAGCTTTTCCTTGCCAATATCTCTCTTTTGCAAAGAGCTGCGCATTGGAAAATTCAGGGCTATGTCGTGTAGATGATGGCATAACAGGAGGCTTTAAAATTTTAATTCTAGTGTCCTTCGTTTGGGAGAAAAATGCAAAGGTACAAGACAGCTTTTCGTTGCCAATATCTCTCTTTTGCAAAGAGCTGCGCATTGGAAAATTCAGGGCTATGTCGTGTAGATGATGGCCTAACAGGAGGCTTTAAAATTTTAATTCTAGTGTCCTTCGTTTGGGAGAAAAATGCAAAGGTACAAGACAGCTTTTCCTTGCCAATATCTCTCTTTTGCAAAGAGCTGCGCATTGGAAAATTCAGGGCTATGTCGTGTAGATGATGGCCTAACAGGAGGCTTTAAAATTTTCTTTCTAGTGACCTTCGTTTGGGAGAAAAATGCAAAGGTACAAGACAGCTTGTCCTTGCCAATATCTCTCTTTTGCAAAGAGCTACGCATTGGAAAATTCAGGGCTATGTCGTGTAGATGATGGCCTAACAGGAGGCTTTAAAATTTTCTTTCTAGTGACCTTCGTTTGGGAGAAAAATGCAATGGTACAAGACAGCTTTTCCTTGCCAATATCTCTCTTTTGCAAAGAGCTGCGCATTGGAAAATTCAGGGCTATGTCGTGTAGATGATGGCCTAACAGGAGGCTTTAAAGGGAGAAAAATGCAAAGGTACAAGACAGCTTTTCCTTGCCAATATCTCTCTTTTGCAAAGAGCTGCGCATTGGAAAATTCAGGGCTATGTCGTGTAGATGATGGCCTAACAGGAGGCTTTAAAATTTTAATTCTAGTGTCCTTCGTTTGGGAGAAAAATGCAAAGGTACAAGACAGCTTTTCCTTGCCAATATCTCTCTTTTGCAAAGAGCTGCGCATTGGAAAATTCATGGCTATGCCGTGTAGATGATGGTCTAACAGGAGGCTTTAAAATTTTCTTTCTAGTGTCCTTCGTTTTGGAGAAAAATGCAAAGGTACAAGACAGCTTTTCCTTGCCAATATCTCTCTTTTGCAAAGAGCTACGCATTGGAAAATTCATGGCTATGTCGTGTAGATGATGGCCTAACAGGAGGCTTTAAAATTTTCTTTCTAGTGACCTTCGTTTGGGAGAAAAATGCAAAGGTACAAGACAGCTTGTCCTTGCCAATCTCTCTCTTTTGCAAAGAGCTACGCATTGGAAAATTCAGGGCTATGTCGTGTAGATGATGGCCTAACAGGAGGCTTTCAAATTTTCTTTCTAGTGACCTTCGTTTGGGAGAAAAATGCAAAGGTACAAGACAGCTTTTCCTTGCCAATATCTCTCTTTTGCAAAGAGCTGCGCATTGGAAAATTCAGGGCTATGTCGTGTAGATGATGGCATAACAGGAGGCTTTAAAATTTTAATTCTAGTGTCCTTCGTTTGGGAGAAAAATGCAAAGGTACACGACAGCTTTTCCTTGCCAATATCTCTCTTTTGCAAAGAGCTACGCATTGGAAAATTCAGGACTATGTCGTGTAGATGATGGCCTAACAGGAGGCTTTAAAATTTTCATTCTAGTGACCTTCGTTTGGGAGAAAAATGCAAAGGTACCTGTCAGCTTTTCCTTGCCAATATCTCTCTTTTGCAAAGAGCTGCGCATTGGAAAATTCATGGCTATGTCGTGTAGATGATGGCCTAACAGGAGGCTTTAAAATTTTCTTTCTAGTGACCTTCGTTTGGGAGAAAAATGCAAAGGTACAAGACAGCTTGTCCTTGCCAATCTCTCTCTTTTGCAAAGAGCTACGCATTGGAAAATTCAGGGCTATGTCGTGTAGATGATGGCCTAACAGGAGGCTTTCAAATTTTCTTTCTAGTGACCTTCGTTTGGGAGAAAAATGCAAAGGTACCTGTCAGCTTTTCCTTGCCAATATCTCTCTTTTGCAAAGAGCTGCGCATTGGAAAATTCAGGGCTATGTCGTGTAGATGATGGCATAACAGGAGGCTTTAAAATTTTAATTCTAGTGTCCTTCGTTTGGGAGAAAAATGCAAAGGTACACGACAGCTTTTCCTTGCCAATATCTCTCTTTTGCAAAGAGCTGCGCATTGGAAAATTCAGGGCTATGTCGTGTAGATGATGGCCTAACAGGAGGCTTTAAAATTTAAATTCTAGTGTCCTTCGTTTGGGAGAAAAATGCAAAGGTACAAGACAGCTTTTCCTTGCCAATATCTCTCTTTTGCAAAGAGCTGCGCATTGGAAAATTCAGGGCTATGTCGTGTAGATGATGGCCTAACAGGAGGCTTTAAAATTTTCTTTCTAGTGTCCTTCGTTTGGGAGAAAAATGCAATGGTACAAGACAGCTTTTCCTTGCCAATATCTCTCTTTTGCAAAGAGCTGCGCATTGGAAAATTCATGGCTATGCCGTGTAGATGATGGTCTAACAGGAGGCTTTAAAATTTTCTTTCTAGTGTCCTTCGTTTGGGAGAAAAATGCAAAGGTACAAGACAGCTTTTCCTTGCCAATATCTCTCTTTTGCAAAGAGCTACACATTGGAAAATTCAGGGCTATGTCGTGTAGATGATGGCCTAACAGGAGGCTTTAAAATTTTCTTTCTAGTGACCTTCGTTTGGGAGAAAAATGCAAAGGTACAGGACAGCTTTTCCTTGCCAATATCTCTCTTTTGCAAAGAGCTACGCATTGGAAAATTCATGGCTATGTCGTGTAGATGATGGCCTAACAGGAGGCTTTAAAATTTTCTTTCTAGTGACCTTCGTTTGGGAGAAAAATGCAAAGGTACAAGACAGCTTGTCCTTGCCAATATCTCTCTTTTGCAAAGAGCTACGCATTGGAAAATTCAGGGCTATGTCGTGTAGATGATGGCCTAACAGGAGGCTTTAAAATTTTCTTTCTAGTGACCTACGTTTGGGAGAAAAATGCAATGGTACAAGACAGCTTTTCCTTGCCAATATCTCTCTTTTGCAAAGAGCTGCGCATTGGAAAATTCAGGGCTATGTCATGTAGATGATGGCCTAACAGGAGGCTTTAAAATTTTCTTTCTAGTGTCCTTCGTTTGGGAGAAAAATGCAAAGGTACAAGACAGCTTTTCCTTGCCAATATCTCTCTTTTGTAAAGAGCTACGCATTGGAAAATTCAGGACTATGTCGTGTAGATGATGGCCTAACAGGAGGCTTTAAAATTTTCTTTCTAGTGACCTTCGTTTGGGAGAAAAATGCAAAGGTACCTGACAGCTTTTCCTTGCCAATATCTCTCTTTTGCAAAGAGCTGCGCATTGGAAAATTCAGGGCTATGTCGTGTAGATGATGGCATAACAGGAGGCTTTAAAATTTTAATTCTAGTGTCCTTCGTTTGGGAGAAAAATGCAAAGGTACAAGACAGCTTTTCCTTGCCAATATCTCTCTTTTGCAAAGAGCTGCGCATTGGAAAATTCAGGGCTATGTCGTGTAGATGATGGCCTAACAGGAGGCTTTAAAATTTTAATTCTAGTGTCCTTCGTTTGGGAGAAAAATGCAAAGGTACAAGACAGCTTTTCCTTGCCAATATCTCTCTTTTGCAAAGAGCTGCGCATTGGAAAATTCAGGGCTATGTCGTGTAGATGATGGCCTAACAGGAGGCTTTAAAATTTTCTTTCTAGTGTCCTTCGTTTGGGAGAAAAATGCAATGGTACAAGACAGCTTTTCCTTGCCAATATCTCTCTTTTGCAAAGAGCTGCGCATTGGAAAATTCAGGGCTATGTCGTGTAGATGATGGCCTAACAGGAGGCTTTAAAATTTTCTTTCTAGTGTCCTTCGTTTGGGAGAAAAATGCAAAGGTACAAGACAGCTTTTCCTTGCCAATATCTCTCTTTTGCAAAGAGCTAGGCATTGGAAAATTCAGGGCTATGTCGTGTAGATGATGGCCTAACAGGAGGCTTTAAAATTTTCTTTCTAGTGACCTTCGTTTGGGAGAAAAATGCAAAGGTACAAGACAGCTTTTCCTTGCCAATATCTCTCTTTTGCAAAGAGCTGCGCATTGGAAAATTCAGGGCTATGTCGTGTAGATGATGGCCTAACAGGAGGCTTTAAAATTTTAATTCTAGTGTCCTTCGTTTGGGAGAAAAATGCAAAGGTACAAGACAGCTTTTCCTTGCCAATATCTCTCTTTTGCAAAGAGCTGCGCATTGGAAAATTCATGGCTATGCCGTGTAGATGATGGTCTAACAGGAGGCTTTAAAATTTTCTTTCTAGTGTCCTTCGTTTGGGAGAAAAATGCAAAGGTACAAGACAGCTTTTCCTTGCCAATATCTCTCTTTTGCAAAGAGCTACGCATTGGAAAATTCAGGGCTATGTCGTGTAGATGATGGCCTAACAGGAGGCTTTAAAATTTTCTTTCTAGTGACCTTCGTTTGGGAGAAAAATGCAAAGGTACAAGACAGCTTTTCCTTGCCAATATCTCTCTTTTGCAAAGAGCTGCGCATTGGAAAATTCAGGGCTATGTCGTGTAGATGATGGCCTAACAGGAGGCTTTAACATTTTCTTTCTAGTGTCCTTCGTTTGGGAGAAAAATGCAATGGTACAAGAAAGCTTTTCCTTGCCAATATCTCTCTTTTGCAAAGAGCTGCGCATTGGAAAATTCAGGGCTATGTCGTGTAGATGATGGCCTAACAGGAGGCTTTAAAATTTTAATTCTAGTGTCCTTCGTTTGGGAGAAAAATGCAAAGGTACAAGACAGCTTTTCCTTGCCAATATCTCTCTTTTGCAAAGAGCTGCGCATTGGAAAATTCATGGCTATGCCGTGTAGATGATGGTCTAACAGGAGGCTTTAAAATTTTCTTTCTAGTGTCCTTCGTTTTGGAGAAAAATGCAAAGGTACAAGACAGCTTTTCCTTGCCAATATCTCTCTTTTGCAAAGAGCTACGCATTGGAAAATTCATGGCTATGTCGTGTAGATGATGGCCTAACAGGAGGCTTTAAAATTTTCTTTCTAGTGACCTTCGTTTGGGAGAAAAATGCAAAGGTACAAGACAGCTTGTCCTTGCCAATCTCTCTCTTTTGCAAAGAGCTACGCATTGGAAAATTCAGGGCTATGTCGTGTAGATGATGGCCTAACAGGAGGCTTTCAAATTTTCTTTCTAGTGACCTTCGTTTGGGAGAAAAGTGCAAAGGTACAAGACAGCTTTTCCTTGCCAATATCTCTCTTTTGCAAAGAGCTGCGCATTGGAAAATTCAGGGCTATGTCATGTAGATGATGGCCTAACAGGAGGCTTTAAAATTTTCTTTCTAGTGTCCTTCGTTTGGGAGAAAAATGCAAAGGTACAAGACAGCTTTTCCTTGCCAATATCTCTCTTTTGTAAAGAGCTACGCATTGGAAAATTCAGGACTATGTCGTGTAGATGATGGCCTAACAGGAGGCTTTAAAATTTTCATTCTAGTGACCTTCGTTTGGGAGAAAAATGCAAAGGTACCTGTCAGCTTTTCCTTGCCAATATCTCTCTTTTGCAAAGAGCTGCGCATTGGAAAATTCAGGGCTATGTCGTGTAGATGATGGCATAACAGGAGGCTTTAAAATTTTAATTCTAGTGTCCTTCGTTTGGGAGAAAAATGCAAAGGTACACGACAGCTTTTCCTTGCCAATATCTCTCTTTTGCAAAGAGCTGCGCATTGGAAAATTCAGGGCTATGTCGTGTAGATGATGGCCTAACAGGAGGCTTTAAAATTTAAATTCTAGTGTCCTTCGTTTGGGAGAAAAATGCAAAGGTACAAGACAGCTTTTCCTTGCCAATATCTCTCTTTTGCAAAGAGCTGCGCATTGGAAAATTCAGGGCTATGTCGTGTAGATGATGGCCTAACAGGAGGCTTTAAAATTTTCTTTCTAGTGTCCTTCGTTTGGGAGAAAAATGCAATGGTACAAGACAGCTTTTCCTTGCCAATATCTCTCTTTTGCAAAGAGCTGCGCATTGGAAAATTCATGGCTATGCCGTGTAGATGATGGTCTAACAGGAGGCTTTAAAATTTTCTTTCTAGTGTCCTTCGTTTGGGAGAAAAATGCAAAGGTACAAGACAGCTTTTCCTTGCCAATATCTCTCTTTTGCAAAGAGCTACACATTGGAAAATTCAGGGCTATGTCGTGTAGATGATGGCCTAACAGGAGGCTTTAAAATTTTCTTTCTAGTGACCTTCGTTTGGGAGAAAAATGCAAAGGTACAGGACAGCTTTTCCTTGCCAATATCTCTCTTTTGCAAAGAGCTACGCATTGGAAAATTCATGGCTATGTCGTGTAGATGATGGCCTAACAGGAGGCTTTAAAATTTTCTTTCTAGTGACCTTCGTTTGGGAGAAAAATGCAAAGGTACAAGACAGCTTGTCCTTGCCAATATCTCTCTTTTGCAAAGAGCTACGCATTGGAAAATTCAGGGCTATGTCGTGTAGATGATGGCCTAACAGGAGGCTTTAAAATTTTCTTTCTAGTGACCTACGTTTGGGAGAAAAATGCAATGGTACAAGACAGCTTTTCCTTGCCAATATCTCTCTTTTGCAAAGAGCTGCGCATTGGAAAATTCAGGGCTATGTCATGTAGATGATGGCCTAACAGGAGGCTTTAAAATTTTCTTTCTAGTGTCCTTCGTTTGGGAGAAAAATGCAAAGGTACAAGACAGCTTTTCCTTGCCAATATCTCTCTTTTGTAAAGAGCTACGCATTGGAAAATTCAGGACTATGTCGTGTAGATGATGGCCTAACAGGAGGCTTTAAAATTTTCTTTCTAGTGACCTTCGTTTGGGAGAAAAATGCAAAGGTACCTGACAGCTTTTCCTTGCCAATATCTCTCTTTTGCAAAGAGCTGCGCATTGGAAAATTCAGGGCTATGTCGTGTAGATGATGGCATAACAGGAGGCTTTAAAATTTTAATTCTAGTGTCCTTCGTTTGGGAGAAAAATGCAAAGGTACAAGACAGCTTTTCCTTGCCAATATCTCTCTTTTGCAAAGAGCTGCGCATTGGAAAATTCAGGGCTATGTCGTGTAGATGATGGCCTAACAGGAGGCTTTAAAATTTTAATTCTAGTGTCCTTCGTTTGGGAGAAAAATGCAAAGGTACAAGACAGCTTTTCCTTGCCAATATCTCTCTTTTGCAAAGAGCTGCGCATTGGAAAATTCAGGGCTATGTCGTGTAGATGATGGCCTAACAGGAGGCTTTAAAATTTTCTTTCTAGTGTCCTTCGTTTGGGAGAAAAATGCAATGGTACAAGACAGCTTTTCCTTGCCAATATCTCTCTTTTGCAAAGAGCTGCGCATTGGAAAATTCAGGGCTATGTCGTGTAGATGATGGCCTAACAGGAGGCTTTAAAATTTTCTTTCTAGTGTCCTTCGTTTGGGAGAAAAATGCAAAGGTACAAGACAGCTTTTCCTTGCCAATATCTCTCTTTTGCAAAGAGCTAGGCATTGGAAAATTCAGGGCTATGTCGTGTAGATGATGGCCTAACAGGAGGCTTTAAAATTTTCTTTCTAGTGACCTTCGTTTGGGAGAAAAATGCAAAGGTACAAGACAGCTTTTCCTTGCCAATATCTCTCTTTTGCAAAGAGCTGCGCATTGGAAAATTCAGGGCTATGTCGTGTAGATGATGGCCTAACAGGAGGCTTTAAAATTTTAATTCTAGTGTCCTTCGTTTGGGAGAAAAATGCAAAGGTACAAGACAGCTTTTCCTTGCCAATATCTCTCTTTTGCAAAGAGCTGCGCATTGGAAAATTCATGGCTATGCCGTGTAGATGATGGTCTAACAGGAGGCTTTAAAATTTTCTTTCTAGTGTCCTTCGTTTGGGAGAAAAATGCAAAGGTACAAGACAGCTTTTCCTTGCCAATATCTCTCTTTTGCAAAGAGCTACGCATTGGAAAATTCAGGGCTATGTCGTGTAGATGATGGCCTAACAGGAGGCTTTAAAATTTTCTTTCTAGTGACCTTCGTTTGGGAGAAAAATGCAAAGGTACAAGACAGCTTTTCCTTGCCAATATCTCTCTTTTGCAAAGAGCTGCGCATTGGAAAATTCAGGGCTATGTCGTGTAGATGATGGCCTAACAGGAGGCTTTAACATTTTCTTTCTAGTGTCCTTCGTTTGGGAGAAAAATGCAATGGTACAAGAAAGCTTTTCCTTGCCAATATCTCTCTTTTGCAAAGAGCTGCGCATTGGAAAATTCAGGGCTATGTCGTGTAGATGATGGCCTAACAGGAGGCTTTAAAATTTTCTTTCTAGTGTCCTTCGTTTGGGAGAAAAATGCAAAGGTACAAGACAGCTTTTCCTTGCCAATATCTCTCTTTTGTAAAGAGCTACGCATTGGAAAATTCAGGACTATGTCGTGTAGATGATGGCCTAACAGGAGGCTTTAAAATTTTCTTTCTAGTGACCTTCGTTTGGGAGAAAAATGCAAAGGTACCTGACAGCTTTTCCTTGCCAATATCTCTCTTTTGCAAAGAGCTGCGCATTGGAAAATTCAGGGCTATGTCGTGTAGATGATGGCATAACAGGAGGCTTTAAAATTTTAATTCTAGTGTCCTTCGTTTGGGAGAAAAATGCAAAGGTACAAGACAGCTTTTCCTTGCCAATATCTCTCTTTTGCAAAGAGCTGCGCATTGGAAAATTCAGGGCTATGTCGTGTAGATGATGGCCTAACAGGAGGCTTTAAAATTTTAATTCTAGTGTCCTTCGTTTGGGAGAAAAATGCAAAGGTACAAGACAGCTTTTCCTTGCCAATATCTCTCTTTTGCAAAGAGCTGCGCATTGGAAAATTCATGGCTATGCCGTGTAGATGATGGTCTAACAGGAGGCTTTAAAATTTTCTTTCTAGTGTCCTTCGTTTGGGAGAAAAATGCAAAGGTACAAGACAGCTTTTCCTTGCCAATATCTCTCTTTTGCAAAGAGCTACGCATTGGAAAATTCAGGGCTATGTCGTGTAGATGATGGGCTAACAGGAGGCTTTAAAATTTTCTTTCTAGTGACCTTCGTTTGGGAGAAAAATGCAAAGGTACAGGACAGCTTTTCCTTGCCAATATCTCTATTTTGCAAAGAGACACGCATTGGAAAATTCATGGCTATGTCGTGTAGATGATGGCCTAACAGGAGGCTTTAAAATTTTCTTTCTAGTGACCTTCGTTTGGGAGAAAAATGCAAAGGTACAAGACAGCTTGTCCTTGCCAATATCTCTCTTTTGCAAAGAGCTACGCATTGGAAAATTCAGGGCTATGTCGTGTAGATGATGGCCTAACAGGAGGCTTTAAAATTTTCTTTCTAGTGACCTTCGTTTGGGAGAAAAATGCAATGGTACAAGACAGCTTTTCCTTGCCAATATCTCTCTTTTGCAAAGAGCTGCGCATTGGAAAATTCAGGGCTATGTCGTGTAGATGATGGCCTAACAGGAGGCTTTAAAGGGAGAAAAATGCAAAGGTACAAGACAGCTTTTCCTTGCCAATATCTCTCTTTTGCAAAGAGCTGCGCATTGGAAAATTCAGGGCTATGTCGTGTAGATGATGGCCTAACAGGAGGCTTTAAAATTTTAATTCTAGTGTCCTTCGTTTGGGAGAAAAATGCAAAGGTACAAGACAGCTTTTCCTTGCCAATATCTCTCTTTTGCAAAGAGCTGCGCATTGGAAAATTCATGGCTATGCCGTGTAGATGATGGTCTAACAGGAGGCTTTAAAATTTTCTTTCTAGTGTCCTTCGTTTGGGAGAAAAATGCAAAGGTACAAGACAGCTTTTCCTTGCCAATATCTCTCTTTTGCAAAGAGCTACGCATTGGAAAATTCAGGGCTATGTCGTGTAGATGATGGCCTAACAGGAGGCTTTAAAATTTTCTTTCTAGTGACCTTCGTTTGGGAGAAAAATGCAAAGGTACAGGACAGCTTTTCCTTGCCAATATCTCTATTTTGCAAAGAGCTACGCATTGGAAAATTCATGGCTATGTCGTGTAGATGATGGCCTAACAGGAGGCTTTAAAATTTTCTTTCTAGTGACCTTCGTTTGGGAGAAAAATGCAATGGTACAAGACAGCTTTTCCTTGCCAATATCTCTCTTTTGCAAAGAGCTGCGCATTGGAAAATTCAGGGCTATGTCATGTAGATGATGGCCTAACAGGAGGCTTTAAAATTTTCTTTCTAGTGTCCTTCGTTTGGGAGAAAAATGCAAAGGTACAAAACAGCTTTTCCTTGCCAATATCTCTCTTTTGTAAAGAGCTACGCATTGGAAAATTCAGGACTATGTCGTGTAGATGATGGCCTAACAGGAGGCTTTAAAATTTTCTTTCTAGTGACCTTCGTTTGGGAGAAAAATGCAAAGGTACCTGACAGCTTTTCCTTGCCAATATCTCTCTTTTGCAAAGAGCTGCGCATTGGAAAATTCAGGGCTATGTCGTGTAGATGATGGCATAACAGGAGGCTTTAAAATTTTAATTCTAGTGTCCTTCGTTTGGAGAAAAATGCAAAGGTACAAGACAGCTTTTCCTTGCCAATATCTCTCTTTTGCAAAGAGCTGCGCATTGGAAAATTCAGGGCTATGTCGTGTAGATGATGGCCTAACAGGAGGCTTTAAAATTTTAATTCTAGTGTCCTTCGTTTGGGAGAAAAATGCAAAGGTACAAGACAGCTTTTCCTTGCCAATATCTCTCTTTTGCAAAGAGCTGCGCATTAGAAAATTCAGGGCTATGTCGTGTAGATGATGGCCTAACAGGAGGCTTTAAAATTTTCTTTCTAGTGTCCTTCGTTTGGGAGAAAAATGCAATGGTACAAGACAGCTTTTCCTTGCCAATATCTCTCTTTTGCAAAGAGCTGCGCATTGGAAAATTCAGGGCTATGTCGTGTAGATGATGGCCTAACAGGAGGCTTTAAAATTTTCTTTCTAGTGTCCTTCGTTTGGGAGAAAAATGCAAAGGTACAAGACAGCTTTTCCTTGCCAATATCTCTCTTTTGCAAAGAGCTAGGCATTGGAAAATTCAGGGCTATGTCGTGTAGATGATGGCCTAACAGGAGGCTTTAAAATTTTCTTTCTAGTGACCTTCGTTTGGGAGAAAAATGCAAAGGTACAAGACAGCTTTTCCTTGCCAATATCTCTCTTTTGCAAAGAGCTGCGCATTGGAAAATTCAGGGCTATGTCGTGTAGATGATGGTCTAACAGGAGGCTTTAAAATTTTAATTCTAGTGTCCTTCGTTTGGGAGAAAAATGCAAAGGTACAAGACAGCTTTTCCTTGCCAATATCTCTCTTTTGCAAAGAGCTGCGCATTGGAAAATTCATGGCTATGCCGTGTAGATGATGGTCTAACAGGAGGCTTTAAAATTTTCTTTCTAGTGTCCTTCGTTTGGGAGAAAAATGCAAAGGTACAAGACAGCTTTTCCTTGCCAATATCTCTCTTTTGCAAAGAGCTACGCATTGGAAAATTCAGGGCTATGTCGTGTAGATGATGGCCTAACAGGAGGCTTTAAAATTTTCTTTCTAGTGACCTTCGTTTGGGAGAAAAATGCAAAGGTACAGGACTGCTTTTCCTTGCCAATATCTCTATTTTGCAAAGAGCTACGCATTGGAAAATTCATGGCTATGTCGTGTAGATGATGGCCTAACAGGAGGCTTTAAAATTTTCTTTCTAGTGACCTTCGTTTGGGAGAAAAATGCAAAGGTACAAGACAGCTTGTCCTTGCCAATATCTCTCTTTTGCAAAGAGCTACGCATTGGAAAATTCAGGGCTATGTCGTGTAGATGATGGCCTAACAGGAGGCTTTAAAATTTTCTTTCTAGTGACCTTCGTTTGGGAGAAAAATGCAATGATACAAGACAGCTTTTCCTTGCCAATATCTCTCTTTTGCAAAGAGCTGCGCATTGGAAAATTCAGGGCTATATCGTGTAGATGATGGCCTAACAGGAGGCTTTAAAATTTTAATTCTAGTGTCCTTCGTTTGGGAGAAAATGCAAAGTTACAAGACAGCTTTTCCTTGCCAATATCTCTCTTTTGCAAAGAGCTGCGCATTGGAAAATTCATGGCTATGCCGTGTAGATGATGGTCTAACAGGAGGCTTTAAAATTTTCTTTCTAGTGTCCTTCGTTTGGGAGAAAAATGCAATGGTACAAGACAGCTTTTCCTTGCCAATATCTCTCTTTTGCAAAGAGCTGCGCATTGGAAAATTCAGGGTTATGTCGTGTAGATGATGGCCTAACAGGAGGCTTTAAAATTTTCTTTCTAGTGTCCTTCGTTTGGGAGAAAAATGCAAAGGTACAAGACAGCTTTTCCTTGCCAATATCTCTCTTTTGCAAAGAGCTACGCATTGGAAAATTCAGGGCTATGTCGTGTAGATGATGGCCTAACAGGAGGCTTTAAAATTTTCTTTCTAGTGACCTTCGTTTGGGAGAAAAATGCAAAGGTACAAGACAGCTTTTCCTTGCCAATATCTCTCTTTTGCAAAGGGATGCGCATTGGAAAATTCAGGGCTATGTCGTGTAGATGATGGCCTAACAGGAGGCTTTAACATTTTCTTTCTAGTGTCCTTCGTTTGGGAGAAAAATGCAAAGGTACAAGACAGATTTTCCTTGCCAATATCTCTCTTTTGCAAAGAGCTACGCATTGGAAAATTCAGGGCTATGTCGTGTAGATGATGGCCTAACAGGAGGCTTTAAAATTTTCTTTCTAGTGACCTTCGTTTGGGAGAAAAATGCAAAGGTACAAGACAGCTTTTCCTTGCCAATATCTCTCTTTTGCAAAGAGCTGCGCATTGGAAAATTCAGGGCTATGTCGTGTAGATGATGGCCTAACAGGAGGCTTTAAAATTTTCTTTCTAGTGTCCTTCGTTTGGGAGAAAAATGCAAAGGTACAAGACAGCTTTTCCTTGCCAATATCTCTCTTTTGCAAAGAGCTACGCATTGGAAAATTCAGGGCTATGTCGTGTAGATGATGGCCTAACAGGAGGCTTTAAAATTTTCTTTCTAGTGACCTTCGTTTGGGAGAAAAATGCAAAGGTACAAGACAGCTTTTCCTTGCCAATATCTCTCTTTTGCAAAGAGCTGCGCATTGGAAAATTCAGGGCTATGTCGTGTAGATGATGGCCTAACAGGAGGCTTTAACATTTTCTTTCTAGTGTCCTTCGTTTGGGAGAAAAATGCAATGGTACAAGACAGCTTTTCCTTGCCAATATCTCTCTTTTGCAAAGAGCTGCGCATTGGAAAATTCAGGGCTATGTCGTGTAGATGATGGCCTAACAGGAGGCTTTAAAATTTTCTTTCTAGTGTCCTTCGTTTGGGAGAAAAATGCAAAGGTACAAGACAGCTTTTCCTTGCCAATATCTCTCTTTTGTAAAGAGCTACGCATTGGAAAATTCAGGACTATGTCGTGTAGATGATGGCCTAACAGGAGGCTTTAAAATTTTCTTTCTAGTGACCTTCGTTTGGGAGAAAAATGCAAAGGTACAAGACAGCTTTTCCTTGCCAATATCTCTCTTTTGCAAAGAGCTACGCATTGGAAAATTCAGGGCTATGTCGTGTAGATGATGGCCTAACAGGAGGCTTTCAAATTTTCTTTCTAGTGACCTTCGTTTGGGAGAAAAATGCAAAGGTACAGGACTGCTTTTCCTTGCCAATATCTCTATTTTGCAAAGAGCTACGCATTGGAAAATTCAGGGCTATGTCGTGTAGATGATGGCCTAACAGGAGGCTTTAAAATTTTCTTTCTAGTGACCTTCGTTTGGGAGAAAAATGCAATGATACAAGACAGCTTTTCCTTGCCAATATCTCTCTTTTGCAAAGAGCTGCGCATTGGAAAATTCAGGGCTATATCGTGTAGATGATGGCCTAACAGGAGGCTTTAAAATTTTAATTCTAGTGTCCTTCGTTTGGGAGAAAATGCAAAGTTACAAGACAGCTTTTCCTTGCCAATATCTCTCTTTTGCAAAGAGCTGCGCATTGGAAAATTCATGGCTATGCCGTGTAGATGATGGTCTAACAGGAGGCTTTAAAATTTTCTTTCTAGTGTCCTTCGTTTGGGAGAAAAATGCAATGGTACAAGACAGCTTTTCCTTGCCAATATCTCTCTTTTGCAAAGAGCTGCGCATTGGAAAATTCAGGGTTATGTCGTGTAGATGATGGCCTAACAGGAGGCTTTAAAATTTTCTTTCTAGTGTCCTTCGTTTGGGAGAAAAATGCAAAGGTACAAGACAGCTTTTCCTTGCCAATATCTCTCTTTTGCAAAGAGCTACGCATTGGAAAATTCAGGGCTATGTCGTGTAGATGATGGCCTAACAGGAGGCTTTAAAATTTTCTTTCTAGTGACCTTCGTTTGGGAGAAAAATGCAAAGGTACAAGACAGCTTTTCCTTGCCAATATCTCTCTTTTGCAAAGGGATGCGCATTGGAAAATTCAGGGCTATGTCGTGTAGATGATGGCCTAACAGGAGGCTTTAACATTTTCTTTCTAGTGTCCTTCGTTTGGGAGAAAAATGCAAAGGTACAAGACAGATTTTCCTTGCCAATATCTCTCTTTTGCAAAGAGCTACGCATTGGAAAATTCAGGGCTATGTCGTGTAGATGATGGCCTAACAGGAGGCTTTAAAATTTTCTTTCTAGTGACCTTCGTTTGGGAGAAAAATGCAAAGGTACAAGACAGCTTTTCCTTGCCAATATCTCTCTTTTGCAAAGAGCTGCGCATTGGAAAATTCAGGGCTATGTCGTGTAGATGATGGCCTAACAGGAGGCTTTAAAATTTTCTTTCTAGTGTCCTTCGTTTGGGAGAAAAATGCAAAGGTACAAGACAGCTTTTCCTTGCCAATATCTCTCTTTTGCAAAGAGCTACGCATTGGAAAATTCAGGGCTATGTCGTGTAGATGATGGCCTAACAGGAGGCTTTAAAATTTTCTTTCTAGTGACCTTCGTTTGGGAGAAAAATGCAAAGGTACAAGACAGCTTTTCCTTGCCAATATCTTTCTTTTGCAAAGAGGTGCGCATTGGAAAATTCAGGGCTATGTCGTGTAGATGATGGCCTAACAGGAGGCTTTAACATTTTCTTTCTAGTGTCCTTCGTTTGGGAGAAAAATGCAATGGTACAAGAAAGCTTTTCCTTGCCAATATCTCTCTTTTGCAAAGAGCTGCGCATTGGAAAATTCAGGGCTATGTCGTGTAGATGATGGCCTAACAGGAGGCTTTAAAATTTTCTTTCTAGTGTCCTTCGTTTGGGAGAAAAATGCAAAGGTACAAGACAGCTTTTCCTTGCCAATATCTCTCTTTTGTAAAGAGCTACGCATTGGAAAATTCAGGACTATGTCGTGTAGATGATGGCCTAACAGGAGGCTTTAAAATTTTCTTTCTAGTGACCTTCGTTTGGGAGAAAAATGCAAAGGTACCTGACAGCTTTTCCTTGCCAATATCTCTCTTTTGCAAAGAGCTGCGCATTGGAAAATTCAGGGCTATGTCGTGTAGATGATGGCATAACAGGAGGCTTTAAAATTTTAATTCTAGTGTCCTTCGTTTGGGAGAAAAATGCAAAGGTACAAGACAGCTTTTCCTTGCCAATATCTCTCTTTTGCAAAGAGCTGCGCATTGGAAAATTCAGGGCTATGTCGTGTAGATGATGGCCTAACAGGAGGCTTTAAAATTTTAATTCTAGTGTCCTTCGTTTGGGAGAAAAATGCAAAGGTACAAGACAGCTTTTCCGTGCCAATATCTCTCTTTTGCAAAGAGCTGCGCATTGGAAAATTCAGGGCTATGTCGTGTAGATGATGGCCTAACAGGAGGCTTTAAAATTTTAATTCTAGTGTCCTTCGTTTGGGAGAAAAATGCAAAGGTACAAGACAGCTTTTCCTTGCCAATATCTCTCTTTTGCAAAGAGCTGCGCATTGGAAAATTCATGGCTATGCCGTGTAGATGATGGTCTAACAGGAGGCTTTAAAATTTTCTTTCTAGTGTCCTTCGTTTGGGAGAAAAATGCAAAGGTACAAGACAGCTTGTCCTTGCCAATATCTCTCTTTTGCAAAGAGCTACGCATTGGAAAATTCAGGGCTATGTCGTGTAGATGATGGCCTAACAGGAGGCTTTAAAATTTTCTTTCTAGTGACCTTCGTTTGGGAGAAAAATGCAATGGTACAAGACAGCTTTTCCTTGCCAATATCTCTCTTTTGCAAAGAGCTGCGCATTGGAAAATTCAGGGCTATGTCGTGTAGATGATGGCCTAACAGGAGGCTTTAAAATTTTCTTTCTAGTGTCCTTCGTTTGGGAGAAAAATGCAAAGGTACAAGACAGCTTTTCCTTGCCAATATCTCTCTTTTGTAAAGAGCTACGCATTGGAAAATTCAGGACTATGTCGTGTAGATGATGGCCTAACAGGAGGCTTTAAAATTTTCTTTCTAGTGACCTTCGTTTGGGAGAAAAATGCAATGGTACCTGACAGCTTTTCCTTGCCAATATCTCTCTTTTGCAAAGAGCTGCGCATTGGAAAATTCAGGGCTATGTCGTGTAGATGATGGCCTAACAGGAGGCTTTAAAATTTTAATTCTAGTGTCCTTCGTTTGGGAGAAAAATGCAAAGGTACAAGACAGCTTTTCCTTGCCAATATCTCTCTTTTGCAAAGAGCTGCGCATTGGAAAATTCATGGCTATGCCGTGTAGATGATGGTCTAACAGGAGGCTTTAAAATTTTCTTTCTAGTGTCCTTCGTTTGGGAGAAAAATGCAAAGGTACAAGACAGCTTTTCCTTGCCAATATCTCTCTTTTGCAAAGAGCTACGCATTGGAAAATTCAGGGCTATGTCGTGTAGATGATGGCCTAACAGGAGGCTTTAAAATTTTCTTTCTAGTGACCTTCGTTTGGGAGAAAAATGCAAAGGTACAGGACAGCTTTTCCTTGCCAATATCTCTATTTTGCAAAGAGCTACGCATTGGAAAATTCATGGCTATGTCGTGTAGATGATGGCCTAACAGGAGGCTTTAACATTTTCTTTCTAGTGACCTTCGTTTGGGAGAAAAATGCAAAGGTACAAGACAGCTTGTCCTTGCCAATATCTCTCTTTTGCAAAGAGCTACGCATTGGAAAATTCAGGGCTATATCGTGTAGATGATGGCCTAACAGGAGGCTTTAAAATTTTAATTCTAGTGACCTTCGTTTGGGAGAAAATGCAAAGTTACAAGACAGCTTTTCCTTGCCAATATCTCTCTTTTGCAAAGAGCTGCGCATTGGAAAATTCATGGCTATGCCGTGTAGATGATGGTCTAACAGGAGGCTTTAACATTTTCTTTCTAGTGTCCTTCGTTTGGGAGAAAAATGCAATGGTACAAGACAGCTTTTCCTTGCCAATATCTCTCTTTTGCAAAGAGCTACGCATTGGAAAATTCAGGGCTATGTCGTGTAGATGATGGCCTAACAGGAGGCTTTAAAATTTTCTTTCTAGTGACCTTCGTTTGGGAGAAAAATGCAAAGGTACAAGACAGCTTTTCCTTGCCAATATCTCTCTTTTGCAAAGAGCTACGCATTGGAAAATTCAGGGCTATGTCGTGTAGATGATGGCCTAACAGGAGGCTTTAAAATTTTCTTTCTAGTGACCTTCGTTTGGGAGAAAAATGCAAAGGTACAAGACAGCTTTTCCTTGCCAATATCTCTCTTTTGCAAAGAGCTGCGCATTGGAAAATTCAGGGCTATGTCGTGTAGATGATGGCATAACAGGAGGCTTTAAAATTTTAATTCTAGTGTCCTTCGTTTGGGAGAAAAATGCAAAGGTACAAGACAGCTTTTCCTTGCCAATATCTCTCTTCTGCAAAGAGCTGCGCATTGGAAAATTCAGGGCTATGTCGTGTAGATGATGGCCTAACAGGAGGCTTTAAAATTTTAATTCTAGTGACCTTCGTTTGGGAGAAAATGCAAAGTTACAAGACAGCTTTTCCTTGCCAATATCTCTCTTTTGCAAAGAGCTGCGCATTGGAAAATTCATGGCTATGCCGTGTAGATGATGGTCTAACAGGAGGCTTTAACATTTTCTTTCTAGTGTCCTTCGTTTGGGAGAAAAATGCAATGGTACAAGACAGCTTTTCCTTGCCAATATCTCTCTTTTGCAAAGAGCTACGCATTGGAAAATTCAGGGCTATGTCGTGTAGATGATGGCCTAACAGGAGGCTTTAAAATTTTCTTTCTAGTGACCTTCGTTTGGGAGAAAAATGCAAAGGTACAAGACAGCTTTTCCTTGCCAATATCTCTCTTTTGCAAAGAGCTGCGCATTGGAAAATTCAGGGCTATGTCGTGTAGATGATGGCCTAACAGGAGGCTTTAAAATTTTCTTTCTAGTGTCCTTCGTTTGGGAGAAAAATGCAAAGGTACAAGACAGCTTTTCCTTGCCAATATCTCTCTTTTGCAAAGAGCTACGCATTGGAAAATTCAGGGCTATGTCGTGTAGATGATGGCCTAACAGGAGGCTTTAAAATTTTCTTTCTAGTGACCTTCGTTTGGGAGAAAAATGCAAAGGTACCTGACAGCTTTTCCTTGCCAATATCTCTCTTTTGCAAAGAGCTGCGCATTGGAAAATTCAGGGCTATGTCGTGTAGATGATGGCATAACAGGAGGCTTTAAAATTTTAATTCTAGTGTCCTTCGTTTGGGAGAAAAATGCAAAGGTACAAGACAGCTTTTCCTTGCCAATATCTCTCTTTTGCAAAGAGCTGCGCATTGGAAAATTCAGGGCTATGTCGTGTAGATGATGGCCTAACAGGAGGCTTTAAAATTTTCTTTCTAGTGTCCTTCGTTTGGGAGAAAAATGCAATGGTACAAGACAGCTTTTCCTTGCCAATATCTCTCTTTTGCAAAGAGCTGCGCATTGGAAAATTCAGGGCTATGTCGTGTAGATGATGGCCTAACAGGAGGCTTTAAAATTTTCTTTCTAGTGTCCTTCGTTTGGGAGAAAAATGCAAAGGTACAAGACAGCTTTTCCTTGCCAATATCTCTCTTTTGCAAAGAGCTACGCATTGGAAAATTCAGGGCTATGTCGTGTAGATGATGGCCTAACAGGAGGCTTTAAAATTTTCTTTCTAGTGACCTTCGTTTGGGAGAAAAATGCAAAGGTACAGGACAGCTTTTCCTTGCCAATATCTCTATTTTGCAAAGAGCTACGCATTGGAAAATTCATGGCTATGTCGTGTAGATGATAACCTAACAGGAGGCTTTAAAATTTTCTTTCTAGTGACCTTCGTTTGGGAGAAAAATGCAAAGGTACAAGACAGCTTGTCCTTGCCAATATCTCTCTTTTGCAAAGAGCTACGCATTGGAAAATTCAGGGCTATGTCGTGTAGATGATCAGGAGGCTTTAAAAATTTCTTTCTAGTGTCCTTCGTTTGGGAGAAAAATGCAATGGTACAAGACAGCTTTTCCTTGCCAATATCTCTCTTTTGCAAAGAGCTGCGCATTGGAAAATTCAGGGCTATGTCGTGTAGATGATGGCCTAACAGGAGGCTTTAAAATTTTCTTTCTAGTGTCCTTCGTTTGGGAGAAAAATGCAAAGGTACAAGACAGCTTTTCCTTGCCAATATCTCTCTTTTGCAAAGAGCTAGGCATTGGAAAATTCAGGGCTATGTCGTGTAGATGATGGCCTAACAGGAGGCTTTAAAATTTTCTTTCTAGTGACCTTCGTTTGGGAGAAAAATGCAAAGGTACAAGACAGCTTTTCCTTGCCAATATCTCTCTTTTGCAAAGAGCTGCGCATTGGAAAATTCAGGGCTATGTCGTGTAGATGATGGCCTAACAGGAGGCTTTAAAATTTTAATTCTAGTGTCCTTCGTTTGGGAGAAAAATGCAAAGGTACAAGACAGCTTTTCCTTGCCAATATCTCTCTTTTGCAAAGAGCTGCGCATTGGAAAATTCATGGCTATGCCGTGTAGATGATGGTCTAACAGGAGGCTTTAAAATTTTCTTTCTAGTGTCCTTCGTTTGGGAGAAAAATGCAAAGGTACAAGACAGCTTTTCCTTGCCAATATCTCTCTTTTGCAAAGAGCTACGCATTGGAAAATTCAGGGCTATGTCGTGTAGATGATGGCCTAACAGGAGGCTTTAAAATTTTCTTACTAGTGACCTTCGTTTGGGAGAAAAATGCAAAGGTACCTGACAGCTTTTCCTTGCCAATATCTCTCTTTTGCAAAGAGCTGCGCATTGGAAAATTCAGGGCTATGTCGTGTAGATGATGGCATAACAGGAGGCTTTAAAATTTTAATTCTAGTGTCCTTCGTTTGGGAGAAAAATGCAAAGGTACAAGACAGCTTTTCCTTGCCAATATCTCTCTTTTGCAAAGAGCTGCGCATTGGAAAATTCAGGGCTATGTCGTGTAGATGATGGCCTAACAGGAGGCTTTAAAATTTTAATTCTAGTGTCCTTCGTTTGGGAGAAAAATGCAAAGGTACAAGACAGCTTTTCCTTGCCAATATCTCTCTTTTGCAAAGAGCTACGCATTGGAAAATTCAGGGCTATGTCGTGTAGATGATGGCCTAACAGGAGGCTTTAAAATTTTCTTTCTAGTGACCTTCGTTTGGGAGAAAAATGCAATGGTACAAGACAGCTTTTCCTTGCCAATATCTCTCTTTTGCAAAGAGCTGCGCATTGGAAAATTCAGGGCTATGTCGTGTAGATGATGGCCTAACAGGAGGCTTTAAAATTTTCTTTCTAGTGTCCTTCGTTTGGGAGAAAAATGCAAAGGTACAAGACAGCTTTTCCTTGCCAATATCTCTCTTTTGTAAAGAGCTACGCATTGGAAAATTCAGGACTATGTCGTGTAGATGATGGCCTAACAGGAGGCTTTAAAATTTTCTTTCTAGTGACCTTCGTTTGGGAGAAAAATGCAATGGTACCTGACAGCTTTTCCTTGCCAATATCTCTCTTTTGCAAAGAGCTGCGCATTGGAAAATTCAGGGCTATGTCGTGTAGATGATGGCCTAACAGGAGGCTTTAAAATTTTAATTCTAGTGTCCTTCGTTTGGGAGAAAAATGCAAAGGTACAAGACAGCTTTTCCTTGCCAATATCTCTCTTTTGCAAAGAGCTACGCATTGGAAAATTCAGGGCTATGTCGTGTAGATGATGGCCTAACAGGAGGCTTTAAAATTTTCTTTCTAGTGACCTTCGTTTGGGAGAAAAATGCAAAGGTACAGGACAGCTTTTCCTTGCCAATATCTCTATTTTGCAAAGAGCTACGCATTGGAAAATTCATGGCTATGTCGTGTAGATGATGGCCTAACAGGAGGCTTTAACATTTTCTTTCTAGTGACCTTCGTTTGGGAGAAAAATGCAAAGGTACAAGACAGCTTGTCCTTGCCAATATCTCTCTTTTGCAAAGAGCTACGCATTGGAAAATTCAGGGCTATATCGTGTAGATGATGGCCTAACAGGAGGCTTTAAAATTTTAATTCTAGTGACCTTCGTTTGGGAGAAAATGCAAAGTTACAAGACAGCTTTTCCTTGCCAATATCTCTCTTTTGCAAAGAGCTGCGCATTGGAAAATTCATGGCTATGCCGTGTAGATGATGGTCTAACAGGAGGCTTTAACATTTTCTTTCTAGTGTCCTTCGTTTGGGAGAAAAATGCAATGGTACAAGACAGCTTTTCCTTGCCAATATCTCTCTTTTGCAAAGAGCTACGCATTG
This sequence comes from Pseudophryne corroboree, assembly GCF_028390025.1. NCBI lineage: Eukaryota > Metazoa > Chordata > Amphibia > Anura > Myobatrachidae > Pseudophryne > Pseudophryne corroboree. Next base: position 688,061,771 of record NC_086444.1, read on the forward strand.
GAAAATTCAGGGCTATGTCGTGTAGATGATGGCCTAACAGGAGGCTTTAAAATTTTCTTTCTAGTGACCTTCGTTTGGGAGAAAAATGCAAAGGTACAAGACAGCTTTTCCTTGCCAATATCTCTCTTTTGCAAAGAGCTACGCATTGGAAAATTCAGGGCTATGTCGTGTAGATGATGGCCTAACAGGAGGCTTTAAAATTTTCTTTCTAGTGACCTTCGTTTGGGAGAAAAATGCAAAGGTACAAGACAGCTTTTCCTTGCCAATATCTCTCTTTTGCAAAGAGCTGCGCATTGGAAAATTCAGGGCTATGTCGTGTAGATGATGGCATAACAGGAGGCTTTAAAATTTTAATTCTAGTGTCCTTCGTTTGGGAGAAAAATGCAAAGGTACAAGACAGCTTTTCCTTGCCAATATCTCTCTTCTGCAAAGAGCTGCGCATTGGAAAATTCAGGGCTATGTCGTGTAGATGATGGCCTAACAGGAGGCTTTAAAATTTTAATTCTAGTGACCTTCGTTTGGGAGAAAATGCAAAGTTACAAGACAGCTTTTCCTTGCCAATATCTCTCTTTTGCAAAGAGCTGCGCATTGGAAAATTCATGGCTATGCCGTGTAGATGATGGTCTAACAGGAGGCTTTAACATTTTCTTTCTAGTGTCCTTCGTTTGGGAGAAAAATGCAATGGTACAAGACAGCTTTTCCTTGCCAATATCTCTCTTTTGCAAAGAGCTACGCATTGGAAAATTCAGGGCTATGTCGTGTAGATGATGGCCTAACAGGAGGCTTTAAAATTTTCTTTCTAGTGACCTTCGTTTGGGAGAAAAATGCAAAGGTACAAGACAGCTTTTCCTTGCCAATATCTCTCTTTTGCAAAGAGCTGCGCATTGGAAAATTCAGGGCTATGTCGTGTAGATGATGGCCTAACAGGAGGCTTTAAAATTTTCTTTCTAGTGTCCTTCGTTTGGGAGAAAAATGCAAAGGTACAAGACAGCTTTTCCTTGCCAATATCTCTCTTTTGCAAAGAGCTACGCATTGGAAAATTCAGGGCTATGTCGTGTAGATGATGGCCTAACAGGAGGCTTTAAAATTTTCTTTCTAGTGACCTTCGTTTGGGAGAAAAATGCAAAGGTACCTGACAGCTTTTCCTTGCCAATATCTCTCTTTTGCAAAGAGCTGCGCATTGGAAAATTCAGGGCTATGTCGTGTAGATGATGGCATAACAGGAGGCTTTAAAATTTTAATTCTAGTGTCCTTCGTTTGGGAGAAAAATGCAAAGGTACAAGACAGCTTTTCCTTGCCAATATCTCTCTTCTGCAAAGAGCTGCGCATTGGAAAATTCAGGGCTATGTCGTGTAGATGATGGCCTAACAGGAGGCTTTAAAATTTTAATTCTAGTGTCCTTCGTTTGGGAGAAAAATGCAAAGGTACAAGACAGCTTTTCCTTGCCAATATCTCTCTTTTGCAAAGAGCTGCGCATTGGAAAATTCAGGGCTATGTCGTGTAGATGATGGCCTAACAGGAGGCTTTAAAATTTTCTTTCTAGTGTCCTTCGTTTGGGAGAAAAATGCAATGGTACAAGACAGCTTTTCCTTGCCAATATCTCTCTTTTGCAAAGAGCTGCGCATTGGAAAATTCAGGGCTATGTCGTGTAGATGATGGCCTAACAGGAGGCTTTAAAATTTTCTTTCTAGTGTCCTTCGTTTGGGAGAAAAATGCAAAGGTACAAGACAGCTTTTCCTTGCCAATATCTCTCTTTTGCAAAGAGCTACGCATTGGAAAATTCAGGGCTATGTCGTGTAGATGATGGCCTAACAGGAGGCTTTAAAATTTTCTTTCTAGTGACCTTCGTTTGGGAGAAAAATGCAAAGGTACAGGACAGCTTTTCCTTGCCAATATCTCTATTTTGCAAAGAGCTACGCATTGGAAAATTCATGGCTATGTCGTGTAGATGATAACCTAACAGGAGGCTTTAAAATTTTCTTTCTAGTGACCTTCGTTTGGGAGAAAAATGCAAAGGTACAAGACAGCTTGTCCTTGCCAATATCTCTCTTTTGCAAAGAGCTACGCATTGGAAAATTCAGGGCTATGTCGTGTAGATGATCAGGAGGCTTTAAAAATTTCTTTCTAGTGTCCTTCGTTTGGGAGAAAAATGCAATGGTACAAGACAGCTTTTCCTTGCCAATATCTCTCTTTTGCAAAGAGCTGCGCATTGGAAAATTCAGGGCTATGTCGTGTAGATGATGGCCTAACAGGAGGCTTTAAAATTTTCTTTCTAGTGTCCTTCGTTTGGGAGAAAAATGCAAAGGTACAAGACAGCTTTTCCTTGCCAATATCTCTCTTTTGCAAAGAGCTAGGCATTGGAAAATTCAGGGCTATGTCGTGTAGATGATGGCCTAACAGGAGGCTTTAAAATTTTCTTTCTAGTGACCTTCGTTTGGGAGAAAAATGCAAAGGTACAAGACAGCTTTTCCTTGCCAATATCTCTCTTTTGCAAAGAGCTGCGCATTGGAAAATTCAGGGCTATGTCGTGTAGATGATGGCCTAACAGTAGGCTTTAAAATTTTAATTCTAGTGTCCTTCGTTTGGGAGAAAAATGCAAAGGTACAAGACAGCTTTTCCTTGCCAATATCTCTCTTTTGCAAAGAGCTGCGCATTGGAAAATTCATGGCTATGCCGTGTAGATGATGGTCTAACAGGAGGCTTTAAAATTTTCTTTCTAGTGTCCTTCGTTTGGGAGAAAAATGCAAAGGTACAAGACAGCTTTTCCTTGCCAATATCTCTCTTTTGCAAAGAGCTACGCATTGGAAAATTCAGGGCTATGTCGTGTAGATGATGGCCTACAAGGAGGCTTTAAAATTTTCTTACTAGTGACCTTCGTTTGGGAGAAAAATGCAAAGGTACCTGACAGCTTTTCCTTGCCAATATCTCTCTTTTGCAAAGAGCTGCGCATTGGAAAATTCAGGGCTATGTCGTGTAGATGATGGCATAACAGGAGGCTTTAAAATTTTAATTCTAGTGTCCTTCGTTTGGGAGAAAAATGCAAAGGTACAAGACAGCTTTTCCTTGCCAATATCTCTCTTTTGCAAAGAGCTGCGCATTGGAAAATTCAGGGCTATGTCGTGTAGATGATGGCCTAACAGGAGGCTTTAAAATTTTAATTCTAGTGTCCTTCGTTTGGGAGAAAAATGCAAAGGTACAAGACAGCTTTTCCTTGCCAATATCTCTCTTTTGCAAAGAGCTGCGCATTGGAAAATTCAGGGCTATGTCGTGTAGATGATGGCCTAACAGGAGGCTTTAAAATTTTCTTTCTAGTGTCCTTCGTTTGGGAGAAAAATGCAATGGTACAAGACAGCTTTTCCTTGCCAATATCTCTCTTTTGCAAAGAGCTGCGCATTGGAAAATTCAGGGCTATGTCGTGTAGATGATGGCCTAACAGGAGGCTTTAAAATTTTCTTTCTAGTGTCCTTCGTTTGGGAGAAAAATGCAAAGGTACAAGACAGCTTTTCCTTGCCAATATCTCTCTTTTGCAAAGAGCTACTCATTGGAAAATTCAGGGCTATGTCGTGTAGATGATGGCCTAACAGGAGGCTTTAAAATTTTCTTTCTAGTGACCTTCGTTTGGGCGAAAAATGCAAAGGTACAGGACAGCTTTTCCTTGCCAATATCTCTATTTTGCAAAGAGCTACGCATTGGAAAATTCATGGCTATGTCGTGTAGATGATAACCTAACAGGAGGCTTTAAAATTTTCTTTCTAGTGACCTTCGTTTGGGAGAAAAATGCAAAGGTACAAGACAGCTTGTCCTTGCCAATATCTCTCTTTTGCAAAGAGCTACGCATTGGAAAATTCAGGGCTATGTCGTGTAGATGATGGCCTAACAGGAGGCTTTAAAATTTTCTTTCTAGTGTCCTTCGTTTGGGAGAAAAATGCAATGGTACAAGACAGCTTTTCCTTGCCAATATCTCTCTTTTGCAAAGAGCTGCGCATTGGAAAATTCAGGGCTATGTCGTGTAGATGATGGCCTAACAGGAGGCTTTAAAATTTTCTTTCTAGTGTCCTTCGTTTGGGAGAAAAATGCAAAGGTACAAGACAGCTTTTCCTTGCCAATATCTCTCTTTTGCAAAGAGCTAGGCATTGGAAAATTCAGGGCTATGTCGTGTAGATGATGGCCTAACAGGAGGCTTTAAAATTTTCTTTCTAGTGACCTTCGTTTGGGAGAAAAATGCAAAGGTACAAGACAGCTTTTCCTTGCCAATATCTCTCTTTTGCAAAGAGCTGCGCATTGGAAAATTCAGGGCTATGTCGTGTAGATGATGGCCTAACAGGAGGCTTTAAAATTTTCTTTCTAGTGACCTTCGTTTGGGAGAAAAATGCAAAGGTACAAGACAGCTTTTCCTTGCCAATATCTCTCTTTTGCAAAGAGCTACGCATTGGAAAATTCAGGGCTATGTCGTGTAGATGATGGCCTAACAGGAGGCTTTAAAATTTTCTTTCTAGTGACCTTCGTTTGGGAGAAAAATGCAAAGGTACAAGACAGCTTTTCCTTGCCAATATCTCTCTTTTGCAAAGAGCTGCGCATTGGAAAATTCAGGGCTATGTCGTGTAGATGATGGCATAACAGGAGGCTTTAAAATTTTAATTCTAGTGTCCTTCGTTTGGGAGAAAAATGCAAAGGTACAAGACAGCTTTTCCTTGCCAATATCTCTCTTCTGCAAAGAGCTGCGCATTGGAAAATTCAGGGCTATGTCGTGTAGATGATGGCCTAACAGGAGGCTTTAAAATTTTAATTCTAGTGACCTTCGTTTGGGAGAAAATGCAAAGTTACAAGACAGCTTTTCCTTGCCAATATCTCTCTTTTGCAAAGAGCTGCGCATTGGAAAATTCATGGCTATGCCGTGTAGATGATGGTCTAACAGGAGGCTTTAAAATTTTCTTTCTAGTGTCCTTCGTTTGGGAGAAAAATGCAAAGGTACAAGACAGCTTTTCCTTGCCAATATCTCTCTTTTGCAAAGAGCTACGCATTGGAAAATTCAGGGCTATGTCGTGTAGATGATGGCCTAACAGGAGGCTTTAAAATTTTCTTTCTAGTGACCTTCGTTTGGGAGAAAAATGCAAAGGTACCTGACAGCTTTTCCTTGCCAATATCTCTCTTTTGCAAAGAGCTGCGCATTGGAAAATTCAGGGCTATGTCGTGTAGATGATGGCATAACAGGAGGCTTTAAAATTTTAATTCTAGTGTCCTTCGTTTGGGAGAAAAATGCAAAGGTACAAGACAGCTTTTCCTTGCCAATATCTCTCTTCTGCAAAGAGCTGCGCATTGGAAAATTCAGGGCTATGTCGTGTAGATGATGGCCTAACAGGAGGCTTTAAAATTTTCTTTCTAGTGTCCTTCGTTTGGGAGAAAAATGCAATGGTACAAGACGTCTTTTCCTTGCCAATATCTCTCTTTTGCAAAGAGCTGCGCATTGGAAAATTCAGGGCTATGTCGTGTAGATGATGGCCTAACAGGAGGCTTTAAAATTTTCTTTCTAGTGTCCTTCGTTTGGGAGAAAAATGCAAAGGTACAAGACAGCTTTTCCTTGCCAATATCTCTCTTTTGCAAAGAGCTACGCATTGGAAAATTCAGGGCTATGTCGTGTAGATGATGGCCTAACAGGAGGCTTTAAAATTTTCTTTCTAGTGACCTTCGTTTGGGAGAAAAATGCAAAGGTACAGGACAGCTTTTCCTTGCCAATATCTCTATTTTGCAAAGAGCTACGCATTGGAAAATTCATGGCTATGTCGTGTAGATGATAACCTAACAGGAGGCTTTAAAATTTTCTTTCTAGTGACCTTCGTTTGGGAGAAAAATGCAAAGGTACAAGACAGCTTGTCCTTGCCAATATCTCTCTTTTGCAAAGAGCTACGCATTGGAAAAGTCAGGGCTATGTCGTGTAGATGATCAGGAGGCTTTAAAAATTTCTTTCTAGTGTCCTTCGTTTGGGAGAAAAATGCAATGGTACAAGACAGCTTTTCCTTGCCAATATCTCTCTTTTGCAAAGAGCTGCGCATTGGAAAATTCAGGGCTATGTCGTGTAGATGATGGCCTAACAGGAGGCTTTAAAATTTTCTTTCTAGTGTCCTTCGTTTGGGAGAAAAATGCAAAGGTACAAGACAGCTTTTCCTTGCCAATATCTCTCTTTTGCAAAGAGCTAGGCATTGGAAAATTCAGGGCTATGTCGTGTAGATGATGGCCTAACAGGAGGCTTTAAAATTTTCTTTCTAGTGACCTTCGTTTGGGAGAAAAATGCAAAGGTACAAGACAGCTTTTCCTTGCCAATATCTCTCTTTTGCAAAGAGCTGCGCATTGGAAAATTCAGGGCTATGTCGTGTAGATGATGGCCTAACAGGAGGCTTTAAAATTTTAATTCTAGTGTCCTTCGTTTGGGAGAAAAATGCAAAGGTACAAGACAGCTTTTCCTTGCCAATATCTCTCTTTTGCAAAGAGCTGCGCATTGGAAAATTCATGGCTATGCCGTGTAGATGATGGTCTAACAGGAGGCTTTAAAATTTTCTTTCTAGTGTCCTTCGTTTGGGAGAAAAATGCAAAGGTACAAGACAGCTTTTCCTTGCCAATATCTCTCTTTTGCAAAGAGCTACGCATTGGAAAATTCAGGGCTATGTCGTGTAGATGATGGCCTAACAGGAGGCTTTAAAATTTTCTTACTAGTGACCTTCGTTTGGGAGAAAAATGCAAAGGTACCTGACAGCTTTTCCTTGCCAATATCTCTCTTTTGCAAAGAGCTGCGCATTGGAAAATTCAGGGCTATGTCGTGTAGATGATGGCATAACAGGAGGCTTTAAAATTTTAATTCTAGTGTCCTTCGTTTGGGAGAAAAATGCAAAGGTACAAGACAGCTTTTCCTTGCCAATATCTCTCTTTTGCAAAGAGCTGCGCATTGGAAAATTCAGGGCTATGTCGTGTAGATGATGGCCTAACAGGAGGCTTTAAAATTTTAATTCTAGTGTCCTTCGTTAGGGAGAAAAATGCAAAGGTACAAGACAGCTTTTCCTTGCCAATATCTCTCTTTTGCAAAGAGCTGCGCATTGGAAAATTCAGGGCTATGTCGTGTAGATGATGGCCTAACAGGAGGCTTTAAAATTTTCTTTCTAGTGTCCTTCGTTTGGGAGAAAAATGCAATGGTACAAGACAGCTTTTCCTTGCCAATATCTCTCTTTTGCAAAGAGCTGCGCATTGGAAAATTCAGGGCTATGTCGTGTAGATGATGGCCTAACAGGAGGCTTTAAAATTTTCTTTCTAGTGTCCTTCGTTTGGGAGAAAAATGCAAAGGTACAAGACAGCTTTTCCTTGCCAATATCTCTCTTTTGCAAAGAGCTACTCATTGGAAAATTCAGGGCTATGTCGTGTAGATGATGGCCTAACAGGAGGCTTTAAAATTTTCTTTCTAGTGACCTTCGTTTGGGAGAAAAATGCAAAGGTACAGGACAGCTTTTCCTTGCCAATATCTCTATTTTGCAAAGAGCTACGCATTGGAAAATTCATGGCTATGTCGTGTAGATGATAACCTAACAGGAGGCTTTAAAATTTTCTTTCTAGTGACCTTCGTTTGGGAGAAAAATGCAAAGGTACAAGACAGCTTGTCCTTGCCAATATCTCTCTTTTGCAAAGAGCTACGCATTGGAAAATTCAGGGCTATGTCGTGTAGATGATGGCCTAACAGGAGGCTTTAAAATTTTCTTTCTAGTGTCCTTCGTTTGGGAGAAAAATGCAATGGTACAAGACAGCTTTTCCTTGCCAATATCTCTCTTTTGCAAAGAGCTGCGCATTGGAAAATTCAGGGCTATGTCGTGTAGATGATGGCCTAACAGGAGGCTTTAAAATTTTCTTTCTAGTGTCCTTCGTTTGGGAGAAAAATGCAAAGGTACAAGACAGCTTTTCCTTGCCAATATCTCTCTTTTGCAAAGAGCTAGGCATTGGAAAATTCAGGGCTATGTCGTGTAGATGATGGCCTAACAGGAGGCTTTAAAATTTTCTTTCTAGTGACCTTCGTTTGGGAGAAAAATGCAAAGGTACAAGACAGCTTTTCCTTGCCAATATCTCTCTTTTGCAAAGAGCTGCGCATTGGAAAATTCAGGGCTATGTCGTGTAGATGATGGCCTAACAGGAGGCTTTAAAATTTTAATTCTAGTGTCCTTCGTTTGGGAGAAAAATGCAAAGGTACAAGACAGCTTTTCCTTGCCAATATCTCTCTTTTGCAAAGAGCTGCGCATTGGAAAATTCATGGCTATGCCGTGTAGATGATGGTCTAACAGGAGGCTTTAAAATTTTCTTTCTAGTGTCCTTCGTTTGGGAGAAAAATGCAAAGGTACAAGACAGCTTTTCCTTGCCAATATCTCTCTTTTGCAAAGAGCTACGCATTGGAAAATTCAGGGCTATGTTGTGTAGATGATGGCCTAACAGGAGGCTTTAAAATTTTCTTACTAGTGACCTTCGTTTGGGAGAAAAATGCAAAGGTACCTGACAGCTTTTCCTTGCCAATATCTCTCTTTTGCAAAGAGCTGCGCATTGGAAAATTCAGGGCTATGTCGTGTAGATGATGGCCTAACAGGAGGCTTTAAAATTTTAATTCTAGTGTCCTTCGTTTGGGAGAAAAATGCAAAGGTACAAGACAGCTTTTCCTTGCCAATATCTCTCTTTTGCAAAGAGCTGCGCATTGGAAAATTCATGGCTATGCCGTGTAGATGATGGTCTAACAGGAGGCTTTAAAATTTTCTTTCTAGTGTCCTTCGTTTGGGAGAAAAATGCAAAGGTACAAGACAGCTTTTCCTTGCCAATATCTCTCTTTTGCAAAGAGCTACGCATTGGAAAATTCAGGGCTATGTCGTGTAGATGATGGCCTAACAGGAGGCTTTAAAATTTTCTTACTAGTGACCTTCGTTTGGGAGAAAAATGCAAAGGTACCTGACAGCTTTTCCTTGCCAATATCTCTCTTTTGCAAAGAGCTGCGCATTGGAAAATTCAGGGCTATGTCGTGTAGATGATGGCATAACAGGAGGCTTTAAAATTTTAATTCTAGTGTCCTTCGTTTGGGAGAAAAATGCAAAGGTACAAGACAGCTTTTCCTTGCCAATATCTCTCTTTTGCAAAGAGCTGCGCATTGGAAAATTCAGGGCTATGTCGTGTAGATGATGGCCTAACAGGAGGCTTTAAAATTTTAATTCTAGTGTCCTTCGTTAGGGAGAAAAATGCAAAGGTACAAGACAGCTTTTCCTTGCCAATATCTCTCTTTTGCAAAGAGCTGCGCATTGGAAAATTCAGGGCTATGTCGTGTAGATGATGGCCTAACAGGAGGCTTTAAAATTTTCTTTCTAGTGTCCTTCGTTTGGGAGAAAAATGCAATGGTACAAGACAGCTTTTCCTTGCCAATATCTCTCTTTTGCAAAGAGCTGCGCATTGGAAAATTCAGGGCTATGTCGTGTAGATGATGGCCTAACAGGAGGCTTTAAAATTTTCTTTCTAGTGTCCTTCGTTTGGGAGAAAAATGCAAAGGTACAAGACAGCTTTTCCTTGCCAATATCTCTCTTTTGCAAAGAGCTACTCATTGGAAAATTCAGGGCTATGTCGTGTAGATGATGGCCTAACAGGAGGCTTTAAAATTTTCTTTCTAGTGACCTTCGTTTGGGAGAAAAATGCAAAGGTACAGGACAGCTTTTCCTTGCCAATATCTCTATTTTGCAAAGAGCTACGCATTGGAAAATTCATGGCTATGTCGTGTAGATGATAACCTAACAGGAGGCTTTAAAATTTTCTTTCTAGTGACCTTCGTTTGGGAGAAAAATGCAAAGGTACAAGACAGCTTGTCCTTGCCAATATCTCTCTTTTGCAAAGAGCTACGCATTGGAAAATTCAGGGCTATGTCGTGTAGATGATGGCCTAACAGGAGGCTTTAAAATTTTCTTTCTAGTGTCCTTCGTTTGGGAGAAAAATGCAATGGTACAAGACAGCTTTTCCTTGCCAATATCTCTCTTTTGCAAAGAGCTGCGCATTGGAAAATTCAGGGCTATGTCGTGTAGATGATGGCCTAACAGGAGGCTTTAAAATTTTCTTTCTAGTGTCCTTCGTTTGGGAGAAAAATGCAAAGGTACAAGACAGCTTTTCCTTGCCAATATCTCTCTTTTGCAAAGAGCTAGGCATTGGAAAATTCAGGGCTATGTCGTGTAGATGATGGCCTAACAGGAGGCTTTAAAATTTTCTTTCTAGTGACCTTCGTTTGGGAGAAAAATGCAAAGGTACAAGACAGCTTTTCCTTGCCAATATCTCTCTTTTGCAAAGAGCTGCGCATTGGAAAATTCAGGGCTATGTCGTGTAGATGATGGCCTAACAGGAGGCTTTAAAATTTTAATTCTAGTGTCCTTCGTTTGGGAGAAAAATGCAAAGGTACAAGACAGCTTTTCCTTGCCAATATCTCTCTTTTGCAAAGAGCTGCGCATTGGAAAATTCATGGCTATGCCGTGTAGATGATGGTCTAACAGGAGGCTTTAAAATTTTCTTTCTAGTGTCCTTCGTTTGGGAGAAAAATGCAAAGGTACAAGACAGCTTTTCCTTGCCAATATCTCTCTTTTGCAAAGAGCTACGCATTGGAAAATTCAGGGCTATGTCGTGTAGATGATGGCCTAACAGGAGGCTTTAAAATTTTCTTACTAGTGACCTTCGTTTGGGAGAAAAATGCAAAGGTACCTGACAGCTTTTCCTTGCCAATATCTCTCTTTTGCAAAGAGCTGCGCATTGGAAAATTCAGGGCTATGTCGTGTAGATGATGGCATAACAGGAGGCTTTAAAATTTTAATTCTAGTGTCCTTCGTTTGGGAGAAAAATGCAAAGGTACAAGACAGCTTTTCCTTGCCAATATCTCTCTTTTGCAAAGAGCTGCGCATTGGAAAATTCAGGGCTATGTCGTGTAGATGATGGCCTAACAGGAGGCTTTAAAATTTTAATTCTAGTGTCCTTCGTTTGGGAGAAAAATGCAAAGGTACAAGACAGCTTTTCCTTGCCAATATCTCTCTTTTGCAAAGAGCTGCGCATTGGAAAATTCAGGGCTATGTCGTGTAGATGATGGCCTAACAGGAGGCTTTAAAATTTTCTTTCTAGTGTCCTTCGTTTGGGAGAAAAATGCAATGGTACAAGACAGCTTTTCCTTGCCAATATCTCTCTTTTGCAAAGAGCTGCGCATTGGAAAATTCAGGGCTATGTCGTGTAGATGATGGCCTAACAGGAGGCTTTAAAATTTTCTTTCTAGTGTCCTTCGTTTGGGAGAAAAATGCAAAGGTACAAGACAGCTTTTCCTTGCCAATATCTCTCTTTTGCAAAGAGCTACTCATTGGAAAATTCAGGGCTATGTCGTGTAGATGATGGCCTAACAGGAGGCTTTAAAATTTTCTTTCTAGTGACCTTCGTTTGGGAGAAAAATGCAAAGGTACAGGACAGCTTTTCCTTGCCAATATCTCTATTTTGCAAAGAGCTACGCATTGGAAAATTCATGGCTATGTCGTGTAGATGATAACCTAACAGGAGGCTTTAAAATTTTCTTTCTAGTGACCTTCGTTTGGGAGAAAAATGCAAAGGTACAAGACAGCTTGTCCTTGCCAATATCTCTCTTTTGCAAAGAGCTACGCATTGGAAAATTCAGGGCTATGTCGTGTAGATGATGGCCTAACAGGAGGCTTTAAAATTTTCTTTCTAGTGTCCTTCGTTTGGGAGAAAAATGCAATGGTACAAGACAGCTTTTCCTTGCCAATATCTCTCTTTTGCAAAGAGCTGCGCATTGGAAAATTCAGGGCTATGTCGTGTAGATGATGGCCTAACAGGAGGCTTTAAAATTTTCTTTCTAGTGTCCTTCGTTTGGGAGAAAAATGCAAAGGTACAAGACAGCTTTTCCTTGCCAATATCTCTCTTTTGCAAAGAGCTAGGCATTGGAAAATTCAGGGCTATGTCGTGTAGATGATGGCCTAACAGGAGGCTTTAAAATTTTCTTTCTAGTGACCTTCGTTTGGGAGAAAAATGCAAAGGTACAAGACAGCTTTTCCTTGCCAATATCTCTCTTTTGCAAAGAGCTGCGCATTGGAAAATTCAGGGCTATGTCGTGTAGATGATGGCCTAACAGGAGGCTTTAAAATTTTAATTCTAGTGTCCTTCGTTTGGGAGAAAAATGCAAAGGTACAAGACAGCTTTTCCTTGCCAATATCTCTCTTTTGCAAAGAGCTGCGCATTGGAAAATTCATGGCTATGCCGTGTAGATGATGGTCTAACAGGAGGCTTTAAAATTTTCTTTCTAGTGTCCTTCGTTTGGGAGAAAAATGCAATGGTACAAGACAGCTTCTCCTTGCCAATATCTCTCTTTTGCAAAGAGCTAGGCATTGGAAAATTCAGGGCTATGTCGTGTAGATGATGGCCTAACAGGAGGCTTTAAAATTTTCTTTCTAGTGACCTTCGTTTGGGAGAAAAATGCAAAGGTACAGGACAGCTTTTCCTTGCCAATATCTCTCTTTTGCAAAGAGCTACGCATTGGAAAATTCAGGGCTATGTCGTGTAGATGATGGCCTAACAGGAGGCTTTAAAATTTTCTTTCTAGTGACCTTCGTTTGGGAGAAAAATGCAATGGTACAAGACAGCTTTTCCTTGCCAATATCTCTCTTTTGCAAAGAGCTGCGCATTGGAAAATTCAGGGCTATATCGTGTAGATGATGGCCTAACAGGAGGCTTTAAAATTTTAATTCTAGTGTCCTTCGTTTGGGAGAAAATGCAAAGTTACAAGACAGCTTTTCCTTGCCAATATCTCTCTTTTGCAAAGAGCTGCGCATTGGAAAATTCATGGCTATGCCGTGTAGATGATGGTCTAACAGGAGGCTTTAAAATTTTCTTTCTAGTGTCCTTCGTTTGGGAGAAAAATGCAATGGTACAAGACAGCTTTTCCTTGCCAATATCTCTCTTTTGCAAAGAGCTGCGCATTGGAAAATTCATGGCTATGCCGTGTAGATGATGGTCTAACAGGAGGCTTTAAAATTTTCTTTCTAGTGTCCTTCGTTTGGGAGAAAAATGCAAAGGTACAAGACAGCTTTTCCTTGCCAATATCTCTCTTTTGCAAAGAGCTACGCATTGGAAAATTCAGGGCTATGTCGTGTAGATGATGGCCTAACAGGAGGCTTTAAAATTTTCTTTCTAGTGACTTTCGTTTGGGAGAAAAATGCAAAGGTACAGGACAGCTTTTCCTTGCCAATATCTCTATTTTGCAAAGAGCTACGCATTGGAAAATTCATGGCTATGTCGTGTAGATGATGGCCTAACAGGAGGCTTTAAAATTTTTCTTTCTAGTGACCTTCGTTTGGGAGAAAAATGCAAAGGTACAAGACAGCTTGTCCTTGCCAATATCTCTCTTTTGCAAAGAGCTACGCATTGGAAAATTCAGGGCTATGTCGTGTAGATGATGGCCTAACAGGAGGCTTTAAAATTTTCTTTCTAGTGACCTTCGTTTGGGAGAAAAATGCAATGGTACAAGACAGCTTTTCCTTGCCAATATCTCTCTTTTGCAAAGAGCTGCGCATTGGAAAATTCAGGGCTATATCGTGTAGATGATGGCCTAACAGGAGGCTTTAAAATTTTAATTCTAGTGTCCTTCGTTTGGGAGAAAATGCAAAGTTACAAGACAGCTTTTCCTTGCCAATATCTCTCTTTTGCAAAGAGCTGCGCATTGGAAAATTCATGGCTATGCCGTGTAGATGATGGTCTAACAGGAGGCTTTAAAATTTTCTTTCTAGTGTCCTTCGTTTGGGAGAAAAATGCAATGGTACAAGACAGCTTTTCCTTGCCAATATCTCTCTTTTGCAAAGAGCTGCGCATTGGAAAATTCAGGGATATGTCGTGTAGATGATGGCCTAACAGGAGGCTTTAAAATTTTCTTTCTAGTGTCCTTCGTTTGGGAGAAAAATGCAAAGGTACAAGACAGCTTTTCCTTGCCAATATCTCTCTTTTGCAAAGAGCTACGCATTGGAAAATTCAGGGCTATGTCGTGTAGATGATGGCCTAACAGGAGGCTTTAAAATTTTCTTTCTAGTGACCTTCGTTTGGGAGAAAAATGCAAAGGTACAAGACAGCTTTTCCTTGCCAATATCTCTCTTTTGCAAAGAGCTGCGCATTGGAAAATTTAGGGCTATGTCGTGTAGATGATGGCCTAACAGGAGGCTTTAAAATTTTCTTTCTAGTGTCCTTCGTTTGGGAGAAAAATGCAAAGGTACAAGACAGCTTTTCCTTGCCAATATCTCTCTTTTGCAAAGAGCTACGCATTGGAAAATTCAGGGCTATGTCGTGTAGATGATGGCCTAACAGGAGGCTTTAACATTTTCTTTCTAGTGACCTTCGTTTGGGAGAAAAATGCAATGGTACAAGACAGCTTTTCCTTGCCAATATCTCTCTTTTGCAAAGAGCTACGCATTGGAAAATTCAGGGCTATGTCGTGTAGATGATGGCCTAACAGGAGGCTTTAAAATTTTCTTTCTAGTGACCTTCGTTTGGGAGAAAAATGCAATGGTACAAGACAGCTTTTCCTTGCCAATATCTCTCTTTTGCAAAGAGCTGCGCATTGGAAAATTCAGGGCTATGTCGTGTAGATGATGGCCTAACAGGAGGCTTTAAAATTTTCTTTCTAGTGTCATTCGTTTGGGAGAAAAATGCAAAGGTACAAGACAGCTTTTCTTTGCCAATATCTCTCTTTTGCAAAGAGCTAGGCATTGGAAAATTCAGGGCTATGTCGTGTAGATGATGGCCTAACAGGAGGCTTTAAAATTTTCTTTCTAGTGACCTTCGTTTGGGAGAAAAATGCAAAGGTACAAGACAGCTTTTCCTTGCCAATATCTCTCTTTTGCAAAGAGCTGCGCATTGGAAAATTCAGGGCTATGTCGTGTAGATGATGGCCTAACAGGAGGCTTTAAAATTTTAATTCTAGTGTCCTTCGTTTGGGAGAAAAATGCAAAGGTACAAGACAGCTTGTCCTTGCCAATATCTCTCTTTTGCAAAGAGCTGCGCATCGGAAAATTCATGGCTATGCCGTGTAGATGATGGTCTAACAGGAGGCTTTAAAATTTTCTTTCTAATGTCCTTCGTTTGGGAGAAAAATGCAAAGGTACAAGACAGCTTTTCCTTGCCAATATCTCTCTTTTGCAAAGAGCTACGCATTGGAAAATTCAGGGCTATGTCGTGTAGATGATGGCCTAACAGGAGGCTTTAAAATTTTCTTTCTAGTGACCTTTGTTTGGGAGAAAAATGCAAAGGTACAGGACAGCTTTTCCTTGCCAATATCTCTCTTTTGCAAAGAGCTACGCATTGGAAAATTCAGGGCTATGTCGTGTAGATGATGGCCTAACAGGAGGCTTTAAAATTTTCTTTCTAGTGACCTTCGTTTGGGAGAAAAATGCAATGGTACAAGACAGCTTTTCCTTGCCAATATCTCTCTTTTGCAAAGAGCTGCGCATTGGAAAATTCAGGGCTATATCGTGTAGATGATGGCCTAACAGGAGGCTTTAAAATTTTAATTCTAGTGTCCTTCGTTTGGGAGAAAATGCAAAGTTACAAGACAGCTTTTCCTTGCCAATATCTCTCTTTTGCAAAGAGCTGCGCATTGGAAAATTCATGGCTATGCCGTGTAGATGATGGTCTAACAGGAGGCTTTAAAATTTTCTTTCTAGTGTCCTTCGTTTGGGAGAAAAATGCAATGGTACAAGACAGCTTTTCCTTGCCAATATCTCTCTTTTGCAAAGAGCCGCGCATTGGAAAATTCATGGCTATGCCGTGTAGATGATGGTCTAACAGGAGGCTTTAAAATTTTCTTTCTAGTGTCCTTCGTTTGGGAGAAAAATGCAAAGGTACAAGACAGCTTTTCCTTGCCAATATCTCTCTTTTGCAAAGAGCTACGCATTGGAAAATTCAGGGCTATGTCGTGTAGATGATGGCCTAACAGGAGGCTTTAAAATTTTCTTTCTAGTGTCCTTCGTTTGGGAGAAAAATGCAAAGGTACAAGACAGCTTTTCCTTGCCAATATCTCTCTTTTGCAAAGAGCTACGCATTGGAAAATTCAGGGCTATGTCGTGTAGATGATGGCCTAACAGGAGGCTTTAAAATTTTCTTTCTAGTGACCTTCGTTTGGGAGAAAAATGCAAAGGTACAGGACAGCTTTTCCTTGCCAATATCTCTATTTTGCAAAGAGCTACGCATTGGAAAATTCATGGCTATGTCGTGTAGATGATAACCTAACAGGAGGCTTTAAAATTTTCTTTCTAGTGACCTTCGTTTGGGAGAAAAATGCAAAGGTACAAGACAGCTTGTCCTTGCCAATATCTCTCTTTTGCAAAGAGCTACGCATTGGAAAATTCAGGGCTATGTCGTGTAGATGATCAGGAGGCTTTAAAAATTTCTTTCTAGTGTCCTTCGTTTGGGAGAAAAATGCAATGGTACAAGACAGCTTTTCCTTGCCAATATCTCTCTTTTGCAAAGAGCTGCGCATTGGAAAATTCAGGGCTATGTCGTGTAGATGATGGCCTAACAGGAGGCTTTAAAATTTTCTTTCTAGTGTCCTTCGTTTGGGAGAAAAATGCAAAGGTACAAGACAGCTTTTCCTTGCCAATATCTCTCTTTTGCAAAGAGCTAGGCATTGGAAAATTCAGGGCTATGTCGTGTAGATGATGGCCTAACAGGAGGCTTTAAAATTTTCTTTCTAGTGACCTTCGTTTGGGAGAAAAATGCAAAGGTACAAGACAGCTTTTCCTTGCCAATATCTCTCTTTTGCAAAGAGCTGCGCATTGGAAAATTCAGGGCTATGTCGTGTAGATGATGGCCTAACAGGAGGCTTTAAAATTTTAATTCTAGTGTCCTTCGTTTGGGAGAAAAATGCAAAGGTACAAGACAGCTTTTCCTTGCCAATATCTCTCTTTTGCAAAGAGCTGCGCATTGGAAAATTCATGGCTATGCCGTGTAGATGATGGTCTAACAGGAGGCTTTAAAATTTTCTTTCTAGTGTCCTTCGTTTGGGAGAAAAATGCAAAGGTACAAGACAGCTTTTCCTTGCCAATATCTCTCTTTTGCAAAGAGCTACGCATTGGAAAATTCAGGGCTATGTCGTGTAGATGATGGCCTAACAGGAGGCTTTAAAATTTTCTTACTAGTGACCTTCGTTTGGGAGAAAAATGCAAAGGTACCTGACAGCTTTTCCTTGCCAATATCTCTCTTTTGCAAAGAGCTGCGCATTGGAAAATTCAGGGCTATGTCGTGTAGATGATGGCATAACAGGAGGCTTTAAAATTTTAATTCTAGTGTCCTTCGTTTGGGAGAAAAATGCAAAGGTACAAGACAGCTTTTCCTTGCCAATATCTCTCTTTTGCAAAGAGCTGCGCATTGGAAAATTCAGGGCTATGTCGTGTAGATGATGGCCTAACAGGAGGCTTTAAAATTTTAATTCTAGTGTCCTTCGTTTGGGAGAAAAATGCAAAGGTACAAGACAGCTTTTCCTTGCCAATATCTCTCTTTTGCAAAGAGCTGCGCATTGGAAAATTCAGGGCTATGTCGTGTAGATGATGGCCTAACAGGAGGCTTTAAAATTTTCTTTCTAGTGTCCTTCGTTTGGGAGAAAAATGCAATGGTACAAGACAGCTTTTCCTTGCCAATATCTCTCTTTTGCAAAGAGCTGCGCATTGGAAAATTCAGGGCTATGTCGTGTAGATGATGGCCTAACAGGAGGCTTTAAAATTTTCTTTCTAGTGTCCTTCGTTTGGGAGAAAAATGCAAAGGTACAAGACAGCTTTTCCTTGCCAATATCTCTCTTTTGCAAAGAGCTACTCATTGGAAAATTCAGGGCTATGTCGTGTAGATGATGGCCTAACAGGAGGCTTTAAAATTTTCTTTCTAGTGACCTTCGTTTGGGAGAAAAATGCAAAGGTACAGGACAGCTTTTCCTTGCCAATATCTCTATTTTGCAAAGAGCTACGCATTGGAAAATTCATGGCTATGTCGTGTAGATGATAACCTAACAGGAGGCTTTAAAATTTTCTTTCTAGTGACCTTCGTTTGGGAGAAAAATGCAAAGGTACAAGACAGCTTGTCCTTGCCAATATCTCTCTTTTGCAAAGAGCTACGCATTGGAAAATTCAGGGCTATGTCGTGTAGATGATGGCCTAACAGGAGGCTTTAAAATTTTCTTTCTAGTGTCCTTCGTTTGGGAGAAAAATGCAATGGTACAAGACAGCTTTTCCTTGCCAATATCTCTCTTTTGCAAAGAGCTGCGCATTGGAAAATTCAGGGCTATGTCGTGTAGATGATGGCCTAACAGGAGGCTTTAAAATTTTCTTTCTAGTGTCCTTCGTTTGGGAGAAAAATGCAAAGGTACAAGACAGCTTTTCCTTGCCAATATCTCTCTTTTGCAAAGAGCTAGGCATTGGAAAATTCAGGGCTATGTCGTGTAGATGATGGCCTAACAGGAGGCTTTAAAATTTTCTTTCTAGTGACCTTCGTTTGGGAGAAAAATGCAAAGGTACAAGACAGCTTTTCCTTGCCAATATCTCTCTTTTGCAAAGAGCTGCGCATTGGAAAATTCAGGGCTATGTCGTGTAGATGATGGCCTAACAGGAGGCTTTAAAATTTTAATTCTAGTGTCCTTCGTTTGGGAGAAAAATGCAATGGTACAAGACAGCTTTTCCTTGCCAATATCTCTCTTTTGCAAAGAGCTGCACATTGGAAAATTCATGGCTATGCCGTGTAGATGATGGTCTAACAGGAGGCTTTAAAATTTTCTTTCTAGTGTCCTTCGTTTGGGAGAAAAATGCAAAGGTACAAGACAGCTTTTCCTTGCCAATATCTCTCTTTTGCAAAGAGCTACGCATTGGAAAATTCAGGGCTATGTCGTGTAGATGATGGCCTAACAGGAGGCTTTAAAATTTTCTTACTAGTGACCTTCGTTTGGGAGAAAAATGCAAAGGTACCTGACAGCTTTTCCTTGCCAATATCTCTCTTTTGCAAAGAGCTGCGCATTGGAAAATTCAGGGCTATGTCGTGTAGATGATGGCATAACAGGAGGCTTTAAAATTTTAATTCTAGTGTCCTTCGTTTGGGAGAAAAATGCAAAGGTACAAGACAGCTTTTCCTTGCCAATATCTCTCTTTTGCAAAGAGCTGCGCATTGGAAAATTCAGGGCTATGTCGTGTAGATGATGGCCTAACAGGAGGCTTTAAAATTTTAATTCTAGTGTCCTTCGTTTGGGAGAAAAATGCAAAGGTACAAGACAGCTTTTCCTTGCCAATATCTCTCTTTTGCAAAGAGCTGCGCATTGGAAAATTCAGGGCTATGTCGTGTAGATGATGGCCTAACAGGAGGCTTTAAAATTTTCTTTCTAGTGTCCTTCGTTTGGGAGAAAAATGCAATGGTACAAGACAGCTTTTCCTTGCCAATATCTCTCTTTTGCAAAGAGCTGCGCATTGGAAAATTCAGGGCTATGTCGTGTAGATGATGGCCTAACAGGAGGCTTTAAAATTTTCTTTCTAGTGTCCTTCGTTTGGGAGAAAAATGCAAAGGTACAAGACAGCTTTTCCTTGCCAATATCTCTCTTTTGCAAAGAGCTACTCATTGGAAAATTCAGGGCTATGTCGTGTAGATGATGGCCTAACAGGAGGCTTTAAAATTTTCTTTCTAGTGACCTTCGTTTGGGAGAAAAATGCAAAGGTACAGGACAGCTTTTCCTTGCCAATATCTCTATTTTGCAAAGAGCTACGCATTGGAAAATTCATGGCTATGTCGTGTAGATGATAACCTAACAGGAGGCTTTAAAATTTTCTTTCTAGTGACCTTCGTTTGGGAGAAAAATGCAAAGGTACAAGACAGCTTGTCCTTGCCAATATCTCTCTTTTGCAAAGAGCTACGCATTGGAAAATTCAGGGCTATGTCGTGTAGATGATGGCCTAACAGGAGGCTTTAAAATTTTCTTTCTAGTGTCCTTCGTTTGGGAGAAAAATGCAATGGTACAAGACAGCTTTTCCTTGCCAATATCTCTCTTTTGCAAAGAGCTGCGCATTGGAAAATTCAGGGCTATGTCGTGTAGATGATGGCCTAACAGGAGGCTTTAAAATTTTAATTCTAGTGTCCTTCGTTTGGGAGAAAAATGCAAAGGTACAAGACAGCTTTTCCTTGCCAATATCTCTCTTTTGCAAAGAGCTGCGTATTGGAAAATTCATGGCTATGCCGTGTAGATGATGGTCTAACAGGAGGCTTTAAAATTTTCTTTCTAGTGTCCTTCGTTTGGGAGAAAAATGCAAAGGTACAAGACAGCTTTTCCTTGCCAATATCTCTCTTTTGCAAAGAGCTACGCATTGGAAAATTCAGGGCTATGTCGTGTAGATGATGGCCTAACAGGAGGCTTTAAAATTTTCTTTCTAGTGACCTTCGTTTGGGAGAAAAATGCAAAGGTACAGGACAGCTTTTCCTTGCCAATATCTCTCTTTTGCAAAGAGCTACGCATTGGAAAATTCAGGGCTATGTCGTGTAGATGATGGCCTAACAGGAGGCTTTAAAATTTTCTTTCTAGTGACCTTCGTTTGGGAGAAAAATGCAATGGTACAAGACAGCTTTTCCTTGCCAATATCTCTCTTTTGCAAAGAGCTGCGCATTGGAAAATTCAGGGCTATATCGTGTAGATGATGGCCTAACAGGAGGCTTTAAAATTTTAATTCTAGTGTCCTTCGTTTGGGAGAAAATGCAAAGTTACAAGACAGCTTTTCCTTGCCAATATCTCTCTTTTGCAAAGAGCTGCGCATTGGAAAATTCATGGCTATGCCGTGTAGATGATGGTCTAACAGGAGGCTTTAAAATTTTCTTTCTAGTGTCCTTCGTTTGGGAGAAAAATGCAAAGGTACAAGACAGCTTTTCCTTGCCAATATCTCTCTTTTGCAAAGAGCTACGCATTGGAAAATTCAGGGCTATGTCGTGTAGATGATGGCCTAACAGGAGGCTTTAAAATTTTCTTTCTAGTGACTTTCGTTTGGGAGAAAAATGCAAAGGTACAGGACAGCTTTTCCTTGCCAATATCTCTATTTTGCAAAGAGCTACGCATTGGAAAATTCATGGCTATGTCGTGTAGATGATGGCCTAACAGGAGGCTTTAAAATTTTTCTTTCTAGTGACCTTCGTTTGGGAGAAAAATGCAAAGGTACAAGACAGCTTGTCCTTGCCAATATCTCTCTTTTGCAAAGAGCTACGCATTGGAAAATTCAGGGCTATGTCGTGTAGATGATGGCCTAACAGGAGGCTTTAAAATTTTCTTTCTAGTGACCTTCGTTTGGGAGAAAAATGCAATGGTACAAGACAGCTTTTCCTTGCCAATATCTCTCTTTTGCAAAGAGCTGCGCATTGGAAAATTCAGGGCTATATCGTGTAGATGATGGCCTAACAGGAGGCTTTAAAATTTTAATTCTAGTGTCCTTCGTTTGGGAGAAAATGCAAAGTTACAAGACAGCTTTTCCTTGCCAATATCTCTCTTTTGCAAAGAGCTGCGCATTGGAAAATTCATGGCTATGCCGTGTAGATGATGGTCTAACAGGAGGCTTTAAAATTTTCTTTCTAGTGTCCTTCGTTTGGGAGAAAAATGCAATGGTACAAGACAGCTTTTCCTTGCCAATATCTCTCTTTTGCAAAGAGCTGCGCATTGGAAAATTCAGGGATATGTCGTGTAGATGATGGCCTAACAGGAGGCTTTAAAATTTTCTTTCTAGTGTCCTTCGTTTGGGAGAAAAATGCAAAGGTACAAGACAGCTTTTCCTTGCCAATATCTCTCTTTTGCAAAGAGCTACGCATTGGAAAATTCAGGGCTATGTCGTGTAGATGATGGCCTAACAGGAGGCTTTAAAATTTTCTTTCTAGTGACCTTCGTTTGGGAGAAAAATGCAAAGGTACAAGACAGCTTTTCCTTGCCAATATCTCTCTTTTGCAAAGAGCTGCGCATTGGAAAATTTAGGGCTATGTCGTGTAGATGATGGCCTAACAGGAGGCTTTAAAATTTTCTTTCTAGTGACCTTCGTTTGGGAGAAAAATGCAATGGTACAAGACAGCTTTTCCTTGCCAATATCTCTCTTTTGCAAAGAGCTACGCATTGGAAAATTCAGGGCTATGTCGTGTAGATGATGGCCTAACAGGAGGCTTTAAACTTCGTTTGGGAGAAAAATGCAATGGTACAAGACAGCTTTTCCTTGCCAATATCTCTCTTTTGCAAAGAGCTGCGCATTGGAAAATTCAGGGCTATGTCGTGTAGATGATGGCCTAACAGGAGGCTTTAAAATTTTCTTTCTAGTGTCATTCGTTTGGGAGAAAAATGCAAAGGTACAAGACAGCTTTTCTTTGCCAATATCTCTCTTTTGCAAAGAGCTAGGCATTGGAAAATTCAGGGCTATGTCGTGTAGATGATGGCCTAACAGGAGGCTTTAAAATTTTCTTTCTAGTGACCTTCGTTTGGGAGAAAAATGCAAAGGTACAAGACAGCTTTTCCTTGCCAATATCTCTCTTTTGCAAAGAGCTGCGCATTGGAAAATTCAGGGCTATGTCGTGTAGATGATGGCCTAACAGGAGGCTTTAAAATTTTAATTCTAGTGTCCTTCGTTTGGGAGAAAAATGCAAAGGTACAAGACAGCTTGTCCTTGCCAATATCTCTCTTTTGCAAAGAGCTGCGCATCGGAAAATTCATGGCTATGCCGTGTAGATGATGGTCTAACAGGAGGCTTTAAAATTTTCTTTCTAATGTCCTTCGTTTGGGAGAAAAATGCAAAGGTACAAGACAGCTTTTCCTTGCCAATATCTCTCTTTTGCAAAGAGCTACGCATTGGAAAATTCAGGGCTATGTCGTGTAGATGATGGCCTAACAGGAGGCTTTAAAATTTTCTTTCTAGTGACCTTTGTTTGGGAGAAAAATGCAAAGGTACAGGACAGCTTTTCCTTGCCAATATCTCTCTTTTGCAAAGAGCTACGCATTGGAAAATTCAGGGCTATGTCGTGTAGATGATGGCCTAACAGGAGGCTTTAAAATTTTCTTTCTAGTGACCTTCGTTTGGGAGAAAAATGCAATGGTACAAGACAGCTTTTCCTTGCCAATATCTCTCTTTTGCAAAGAGCTGCGCATTGGAAAATTCAGGGCTATATCGTGTAGATGATGGCCTAACAGGAGGCTTTAAAATTTTAATTCTAGTGTCCTTCGTTTGGGAGAAAATGCAAAGTTACAAGACAGCTTTTCCTTGCCAATATCTCTCTTTTGCAAAGAGCTGCGCATTGGAAAATTCATGGCTATGCCGTGTAGATGATGGTCTAACAGGAGGCTTTAAAATTTTCTTTCTAGTGTCCTTCGTTTGGGAGAAAAATGCAATGGTACAAGACAGCTTTTCCTTGCCAATATCTCTCTTTTGCAAAGAGCTGCGCATTGGAAAATTCATGGCTATGCCGTGTAGATGATGGTCTAACAGGAGGCTTTAAAATTTTCTTTCTAGTGTCCTTCGTTTGGGAGAAAAATGCAAAGGTACAAGACAGCTTTTCCTTGCCAATATCTCTCTTTTGCAAAGAGCTACGCATTGGAAAATTCAGGGCTATGTCGTGTAGATGATGGCCTAACAGGAGGCTTTAAAATTTTCTTTCTAGTGACCTTCGTTTGGGAGAAAAATGCAAAGGTACAGGACAGCTTTTCCTTGCCAATATCTCTATTTTGCAAAGAGCTACGCATTGGAAAATTCATGGCTATGTCGTGTAGATGATGGCCTAACAGGAGGCTTTAAAATTTTCTTTCTAGTGACCTTCGTTTGGGAGAAAAATGCAAAGGTACAAGACAGCTTGTCCTTGCCAATATCTCTCTTTTGCAAAGAGCTACGCATTGGAAAATTCAGGGCTATGTCGTGTAGATGATGGCCTAACATGAGGCTTTAAAATTTTCTTTCTAGTGACCTTCGTTTGGGAGAAAAATGCAATGGTACAAGACAGCTTTTCCTTGCCAATATCTCTCTTTTGCAAAGAGCTGCGCATTGGAAAATTCAGGGTTATGTCGTGTAGATGATGGCCTAACAGGAGGCTTTAAAATTTTCTTTCTAGTGTCCTTCGTTTGGGAGAAAAATGCAAAGGTACAAGACAGCTTTTCCTTGCCAATATCTCTCTTTTGCAAAGAGCTACGCATTGGAAAATTCAGGGCTATGTCGTGTAGATGATGGCCTAACAGGAGGCTTTAAAATTTTCTTTCTAGTGACCTTCGTTTGGGAGAAAAATGCAAAGGTACAAGACAGCTTTTCCTTGCCAATATCTCTCTTTTGCAAAGGGATGCGCATTGGAAAATTCAGGGCTATGTCGTGTAGATGATGGCCTAACAGGAGGCTTTAACATTTTCTTTCTAGTGACCTTCGTTTGGGAGAAAAATGCAAAGGTACAAGACAGCTTTTCCTTGCCAATATCTCTCTTTTGCAAAGAGCTGCGCATTGGAAAATTCAGGGCTATGTCGTGTAGATGATGGTCTAACAGGAGGCTTTAAAATTTTAATTCTAGTGTCCTTCGTTTGGGAGAAAAATGCAAAGGTACAAGACAGCTTTTCCTTGCCAATATCTCTCTTTTGCAAAGAGCTGCGCATTGGAAAATTCATGGCTATGCCGTGTAGATGATGGTCTAACAGGAGGCTTTAAAATTTTCTTTCTAGTGTCCTTCGTTTGGGAGAAAAATGCAAAGGTACAAGACAGCTTTTCCTTGCCAATATCTCTCTTTTGCAAAGAGCTACGCATTGGAAAATTCAGGGCTATGTCGTGTAGATGATGGCCTAACAGGAGGCTTTAAAATTTTCTTTCTAGTGTCCTTCGTTTGGGAGAAAAATGCAAAGGTACAAGACAGCTTTTCCTTGCCAATATCTCTCTTTTGCAAAGGGATGCGCATTGGAAAATTCAGGGCTATGTCGTGTAGATGATGGCCTAACAGGAGGCTTTAACATTTTCTTTCTAGTGTCCTTCGTTTGGGAGAAAAATGCAAAGGTACAAGACAGATTTTCCTTGCCAATATCTCTCTTTTGCAAAGAGCTACGCATTGGAAAATTCAGGGCTATGTCGTGTAGATGATGGCCTAACAGGAGGCTTTAAAATTTTCTTTCTAGTGACCTTCGTTTGGGAGAAAAATGCAAAGGTACAAGACAGCTTTTCCTTGCCAATATCTCTCTTTTGCAAAGAGCTGCGCATTGGAAAATTCAGGGCTATGTCGTGTAGATGATGGCCTAACAGGAGGCTTTAAAATTTTCTTTCTAGTGTCCTTCGTTTGGGAGAAAAATGCAAAGGTACAAGACAGCTTTTCCTTGCCAATATCTCTCTTTTGCAAAGAGCTACGCATTGGAAAATTCAGGGCTATGTCGTGTAGATGATGGCCTAACAGGAGGCTTTAAAATTTTCTTTCTAGTGACCTTCGTTTGGGAGAAAAATGCAAAGGTACAAGACAGCTTTTCCTTGCCAATATCTCTCTTTTGCAAAGAGCTGCGCATTGGAAAATTCAGGGCTATGTCGTGTAGATGATGGTCTAACAGGAGGCTTTAAAATTTTAATTCTAGTGTCCTTCGTTTGGGAGAAAAATGCAAAGGTACAAGACAGCTTTTCCTTGCCAATATCTCTCTTTTGCAAAGAGCTGCGCATTGGAAAATTCATGGCTATGCCGTGTAGATGATGGTCTAACAGGATGCTTTAAAATTTTCTTTCTAGTGTCCTTCGTTTGGGAGAAAAATGCAAAGGTACAAGACAGCTTTTCCTTGCCAATATCTCTCTTTTGCAAAGAGCTACGCATTGGAAAATTCAGGGCTATGTCGTGTAGATGATGGCCTAACAGGAGGCTTTAAAATTTTCTTTCTAGTGACCTTCGTTTGGGAGAAAAATGCAAAGGTACAGGACAGCTTTTCCTTGCCAATATCTCTATTTTGCAAAGAGCTACGCATTGGAAAATTCATGGCTATGTCGTGTAGATGATGGCCTAACAGGAGGCTTTAAAATTTTCTTTCTAGTGACCTTCGTTTGGGAGAAAAATGCAAAGGTACAAGACAGCTTTTCTTTGCCAATATCTCTCTTTTGCAAAGAGCTAGGCATTGGAAAATTCAGGGCTATGTCGTGTAGATGATGGCCTAACAGGAGGCTTTAAAATTTTCTTTCTAGTGACCTTCGTTTGGGAGAAAAATGCAAAGGTACAAGACAGCTTTTCCTTGCCAATATCTCTCTTTTGCAAAGAGCTGCGCATTGGAAAATTCAGGGCTATGTCGTGTAGATGATGGCCTAACAGGAGGCTTTAAAATTTTAATTCTAGTGTCCTTCGTTTGGGAGAAAAATGCAAAGGTACAAGACAGCTTGTCCTTGCCAATATCTCTCTTTTGCAAAGAGCTGCGCATCGGAAAATTCATGGCTATGCCGTGTAGATGATGGTCTAACAGGAGGCTTTAAAATTTTCTTTCTAATGTCCTTCGTTTGGGAGAAAAATGCAAAGGTACAAGACAGCTTTTCCTTGCCAATATCTCTCTTTTGCAAAGAGCTACGCATTGGAAAATTCAGGGCTATGTCGTGTAGATGATGGCCTAACAGGAGGCTTTAAAATTTTCTTTCTAGTGACCTTTGTTTGGGAGAAAAATGCAAAGGTACAGGACAGCTTTTCCTTGCCAATATCTCTCTTTTGCAAAGAGCTACGCATTGGAAAATTCAGGGCTATGTCGTGTAGATGATGGCCTAACAGGAGGCTTTAAAATTTTCTTTCTAGTGACCTTCGTTTGGGAGAAAAATGCAATGGTACAAGACAGCTTTTCCTTGCCAATATCTCTCTTTTGCAAAGAGCTGCGCATTGGAAAATTCAGGGCTATATCGTGTAGATGATGGCCTAACAGGAGGCTTTAAAATTTTAATTCTAGTGTCCTTCGTTTGGGAGAAAATGCAAAGTTACAAGACAGCTTTTCCTTGCCAATATCTCTCTTTTGCAAAGAGCTGCGCATTGGAAAATTCATGGCTATGCCGTGTAGATGATGGTCTAACAGGAGGCTTTAAAATTTTCTTTCTAGTGTCCTTCGTTTGGGAGAAAAATGCAATGGTACAAGACAGCTTTTCCTTGCCAATATCTCTCTTTTGCAAAGAGCTGCGCATTGGAAAATTCATGGCTATGCCGTGTAGATGATGGTCTAACAGGAGGCTTTAAAATTTTCTTTCTAGTGTCCTTCGTTTGGGAGAAAAATGCAAAGGTACAAGACAGCTTTTCCTTGCCAATATCTCTCTTTTGCAAAGAGCTACGCATTGGAAAATTCAGGGCTATGTCGTGTAGATGATGGCCTAACAGGAGGCTTTAAAATTTTCTTTCTAGTGACCTTCGTTTGGGAGAAAAATGCAAAGGTACAGGACAGCTTTTCCTTGCCAATATCTCTATTTTGCAAAGAGCTACGCATTGGAAAATTCATGGCTATGTCGTGTAGATGATGGCCTAACAGGAGGCTTTAAAATTTTCTTTCTAGTGACCTTCGTTTGGGAGAAAAATGCAAAGGTACAAGACAGCTTGTCCTTGCCAATATCTCTCTTTTGCAAAGAGCTACGCATTGGAAAATTCAGGGCTATGTCGTGTAGATGATGGCCTAACATGAGGCTTTAAAATTTTCTTTCTAGTGACCTTCGTTTGGGAGAAAAATGCAATGGTACAAGACAGCTTTTCCTTGCCAATATCTCTCTTTTGCAAAGAGCTGCGCATTGGAAAATTCAGGGTTATGTCGTGTAGATGATGGCCTAACAGGAGGCTTTAAAATTTTCTTTCTAGTGTCCTTCGTTTGGGAGAAAAATGCAAAGGTACAAGACAGCTTTTCCTTGCCAATATCTCTCTTTTGCAAAGAGCTACGCATTGGAAAATTCAGGGCTATGTCGTGTAGATGATGGCCTAACAGGAGGCTTTAAAATTTTCTTTCTAGTGACCTTCGTTTGGGAGAAAAATGCAAAGGTACAAGACAGCTTTTCCTTGCCAATATCTCTCTTTTGCAAAGGGATGCGCATTGGAAAATTCAGGGCTATGTCGTGTAGATGATGGCCTAACAGGAGGCTTTAACATTTTCTTTCTAGTGACCTTCGTTTGGGAGAAAAATGCAAAGGTACAAGACAGCTTTTCCTTGCCAATATCTCTCTTTTGCAAAGAGCTGCGCATTGGAAAATTCAGGGCTATGTCGTGTAGATGATGGTCTAACAGGAGGCTTTAAAATTTTAATTCTAGTGTCCTTCGTTTGGGAGAAAAATGCAAAGGTACAAGACAGCTTTTCCTTGCCAATATCTCTCTTTTGCAAAGAGCTGCGCATTGGAAAATTCATGGCTATGCCGTGTAGATGATGGTCTAACAGGAGGCTTTAAAATTTTCTTTCTAGTGTCCTTCGTTTGGGAGAAAAATGCAAAGGTACAAGACAGCTTTTCCTTGCCAATATCTCTCTTTTGCAAAGAGCTACGCATTGGAAAATTCAGGGCTATGTCGTGTAGATGATGGCCTAACAGGAGGCTTTAAAATTTTCTTTCTAGTGACCTTCGTTTGGGAGAAAAATGCAAAGGTACAGGACAGCTTTTCCTTGCCAATATCTCTCTTTTGCAAAGAGCTACGCATTGGAAAATTCAGGGCTATGTCGTGTAGATGATGGCCTAACAGGAGGCTTTAAAATTTTCTTTCTAGTGACCTTCGTTTGGGAGAAAAATGCAATGGTACAAGACAGCTTTTCCTTGCCAATATCTCTCTTTTGCAAAGAGCTGCGCATTGGAAAATTCAGGGCTATATCGTGTAGATGATGGCCTAACAGGAGGCTTTAAAATTTTAATTCTAGTGTCCTTCGTTTGGGAGAAAATGCAAAGTTACAAGACAGCTTTTCCTTGCCAATATCTCTCTTTTGCAAAGAGCTGCGCATTGGAAAATTCATGGCTATGCCGTGTAGATGATGGTCTAACAGGAGGCTTTAAAATTTTCTTTCTAGTGTCCTTCGTTTGGGAGAAAAATGCAAAGGTACAAGACAGCTTTTCCTTGCCAATATCTCTCTTTTGCAAAGAGCTACGCATTGGAAAATTCAGGGCTATGTCGTGTAGATGATGGCCTAACAGGAGGCTTTAAAATTTTCTTTCTAGTGACTTTCGTTTGGGAGAAAAATGCAAAGGTACAGGACAGCTTTTCCTTGCCAATATCTCTATTTTGCAAAGAGCTACGCATTGGAAAATTCATGGCTATGTCGTGTAGATGATGGCCTAACAGGAGGCTTTAAAATTTTTCTTTCTAGTGACCTTCGTTTGGGAGAAAAATGCAAAGGTACAAGACAGCTTGTCCTTGCCAATATCTCTCTTTTGCAAAGAGCTACGCATTGGAAAATTCAGGGCTATGTCGTGTAGATGATGGCCTAACAGGAGGCTTTAAAATTTTCTTTCTAGTGACCTTCGTTTGGGAGAAAAATGCAATGGTACAAGACAGCTTTTCCTTGCCAATATCTCTCTTTTGCAAAGAGCTGCGCATTGGAAAATTCAGGGCTATATCGTGTAGATGATGGCCTAACAGGAGGCTTTAAAATTTTAATTCTAGTGTCCTTCGTTTGGGAGAAAATGCAAAGTTACAAGACAGCTTTTCCTTGCCAATATCTCTCTTTTGCAAAGAGCTGCGCATTGGAAAATTCATGGCTATGCCGTGTAGATGATGGTCTAACAGGAGGCTTTAAAATTTTCTTTCTAGTGTCCTTCGTTTGGGAGAAAAATGCAATGGTACAAGACAGCTTTTCCTTGCCAATATCTCTCTTTTGCAAAGAGCTGCGCATTGGAAAATTCAGGGATATGTCGTGTAGATGATGGCCTAACAGGAGGCTTTAAAATTTTCTTTCTAGTGTCCTTCGTTTGGGAGAAAAATGCAAAGGTACAAGACAGCTTTTCCTTGCCAATATCTCTCTTTTGCAAAGAGCTACGCATTGGAAAATTCAGGGCTATGTCGTGTAGATGATGGCCTAACAGGAGGCTTTAAAATTTTCTTTCTAGTGACCTTCGTTTGGGAGAAAAATGCAAAGGTACAAGACAGCTTTTCCTTGCCAATATCTCTCTTTTGCAAAGAGCTGCGCATTGGAAAATTTAGGGCTATGTCGTGTAGATGATGGCCTAACAGGAGGCTTTAAAATTTTCTTTCTAGTGACCTTCGTTTGGGAGAAAAATGCAATGGTACAAGACAGCTTTTCCTTGCCAATATCTCTCTTTTGCAAAGAGCTACGCATTGGAAAATTCAGGGCTATGTCGTGTAGATGATGGCCTAACAGGAGGCTTTAAACTTCGTTTGGGAGAAAAATGCAATGGTACAAGACAGCTTTTCCTTGCCAATATCTCTCTTTTGCAAAGAGCTGCGCATTGGAAAATTCAGGGCTATGTCGTGTAGATGATGGCCTAACAGGAGGCTTTAAAATTTTCTTTCTAGTGTCATTCGTTTGGGAGAAAAATGCAAAGGTACAAGACAGCTTTTCTTTGCCAATATCTCTCTTTTGCAAAGAGCTAGGCATTGGAAAATTCAGGGCTATGTCGTGTAGATGATGGCCTAACAGGAGGCTTTAAAATTTTCTTTCTAGTGACCTTCGTTTGGGAGAAAAATGCAAAGGTACAAGACAGCTTTTCCTTGCCAATATCTCTCTTTTGCAAAGAGCTGCGCATTGGAAAATTCAGGGCTATGTCGTGTAGATGATGGCCTAACAGGAGGCTTTAAAATTTTAATTCTAGTGTCCTTCGTTTGGGAGAAAAATGCAAAGGTACAAGACAGCTTGTCCTTGCCAATATCTCTCTTTTGCAAAGAGCTGCGCATCGGAAAATTCATGGCTATGCCGTGTAGATGATGGTCTAACAGGAGGCTTTAAAATTTTCTTTCTAATGTCCTTCGTTTGGGAGAAAAATGCAAAGGTACAAGACAGCTTTTCCTTGCCAATATCTCTCTTTTGCAAAGAGCTACGCATTGGAAAATTCAGGGCTATGTCGTGTAGATGATGGCCTAACAGGAGGCTTTAAAATTTTCTTTCTAGTGACCTTTGTTTGGGAGAAAAATGCAAAGGTACAGGACAGCTTTTCCTTGCCAATATCTCTCTTTTGCAAAGAGCTACGCATTGGAAAATTCAGGGCTATGTCGTGTAGATGATGGCCTAACAGGAGGCTTTAAAATTTTCTTTCTAGTGACCTTCGTTTGGGAGAAAAATGCAATGGTACAAGACAGCTTTTCCTTGCCAATATCTCTCTTTTGCAAAGAGCTGCGCATTGGAAAATTCAGGGCTATATCGTGTAGATGATGGCCTAACAGGAGGCTTTAAAATTTTAATTCTAGTGTCCTTCGTTTGGGAGAAAATGCAAAGTTACAAGACAGCTTTTCCTTGCCAATATCTCTCTTTTGCAAAGAGCTGCGCATTGGAAAATTCATGGCTATGCCGTGTAGATGATGGTCTAACAGGAGGCTTTAAAATTTTCTTTCTAGTGTCCTTCGTTTGGGAGAAAAATGCAATGGTACAAGACAGCTTTTCCTTGCCAATATCTCTCTTTTGCAAAGAGCTGCGCATTGGAAAATTCATGGCTATGCCGTGTAGATGATGGTCTAACAGGAGGCTTTAAAATTTTCTTTCTAGTGTCCTTCGTTTGGGAGAAAAATGCAAAGGTACAAGACAGCTTTTCCTTGCCAATATCTCTCTTTTGCAAAGAGCTACGCATTGGAAAATTCAGGGCTATGTCGTGTAGATGATGGCCTAACAGGAGGCTTTAAAATTTTCTTTCTAGTGACCTTCGTTTGGGAGAAAAATGCAAAGGTACAGGACAGCTTTTCCTTGCCAATATCTCTATTTTGCAAAGAGCTACGCATTGGAAAATTCATGGCTATGTCGTGTAGATGATGGCCTAACAGGAGGCTTTAAAATTTTCTTTCTAGTGACCTTCGTTTGGGAGAAAAATGCAAAGGTACAAGACAGCTTGTCCTTGCCAATATCTCTCTTTTGCAAAGAGCTACGCATTGGAAAATTCAGGGCTATGTCGTGTAGATGATGGCCTAACATGAGGCTTTAAAATTTTCTTTCTAGTGACCTTCGTTTGGGAGAAAAATGCAATGGTACAAGACAGCTTTTCCTTGCCAATATCTCTCTTTTGCAAAGAGCTGCGCATTGGAAAATTCAGGGTTATGTCGTGTAGATGATGGCCTAACAGGAGGCTTTAAAATTTTCTTTCTAGTGTCCTTCGTTTGGGAGAAAAATGCAAAGGTACAAGACAGCTTTTCCTTGCCAATATCTCTCTTTTGCAAAGAGCTACGCATTGGAAAATTCAGGGCTATGTCGTGTAGATGATGGCCTAACAGGAGGCTTTAAAATTTTCTTTCTAGTGACCTTCGTTTGGGAGAAAAATGCAAAGGTACAAGACAACTTTTCCTTGCCAATATCTCTCTTTTGCAAAGGGATGCGCATTGGAAAATTCAGGGCTATGTCGTGTAGATGATGGCCTAACAGGAGGCTTTAACATTTTCTTTCTAGTGACCTTCGTTTGGGAGAAAAATGCAAAGGTACAAGACAGCTTTTCCTTGCCAATATCTCTCTTTTGCAAAGAGCTGCGCATTGGAAAATTCAGGGCTATGTCGTGTAGATGATGGTCTAACAGGAGGCTTTAAAATTTTAATTCTAGTGTCCTTCGTTTGGGAGAAAAATGCAAAGGTACAAGACAGCTTTTCCTTGCCAATATCTCTCTTTTGCAAAGAGCTGCGCATTGGAAAATTCATGGCTATGCCGTGTAGATGATGGTCTAACAGGAGGCTTTAAAATTTTCTTTCTAGTGTCCTTCGTTTGGGAGAAAAATGCAAAGGTACAAGACAGCTTTTCCTTGCCAATATCTCTCTTTTGCAAAGAGCTACGCATTGGAAAATTCAGGGCTATGTCGTGTAGATGATGGCCTAACAGGAGGCTTTAAAATTTTCTTTCTAGTGTCCTTCGTTTGGGAGAAAAATGCAAAGGTACAAGACAGCTTTTCCTTGCCAATATCTCTCTTTTGCAAAGGGATGCGCATTGGAAAATTCAGGGCTATGTCGTGTAGATGATGGCCTAACAGGAGGCTTTAACATTTTCTTTCTAGTGTCCTTCGTTTGGGAGAAAAATGCAAAGGTACAAGACAGATTTTCCTTGCCAATATCTCTCTTTTGCAAAGAGCTACGCATTGGAAAATTCAGGGCTATGTCGTGTAGATGATGGCCTAACAGGAGGCTTTAAAATTTTCTTTCTAGTGACCTTCGTTTGGGAGAAAAATGCAAAGGTACAAGACAGCTTTTCCTTGCCAATATCTCTCTTTTGCAAAGAGCTGCGCATTGGAAAATTCAGGGCTATGTCGTGTAGATGATGGCCTAACAGGAGGCTTTAAAATTTTCTTTCTAGTGTCCTTCGTTTGGGAGAAAAATGCAAAGGTACAAGACAGCTTTTCCTTGCCAATATCTCTCTTTTGCAAAGAGCTACGCATTGGAAAATTCAGGGCTATGTCGTGTAGATGATGGCCTAACAGGAGGCTTTAAAATTTTCTTTCTAGTGACCTTCGTTTGGGAGAAAAATGCAAAGGTACAAGACAGCTTTTCCTTGCCAATATCTCTCTTTTGCAAAGAGCTGCGCATTGGAAAATTCAGGGCTATGTCGTGTAGATGATGGTCTAACAGGAGGCTTTAAAATTTTAATTCTAGTGTCCTTCGTTTGGGAGAAAAATGCAAAGGTACAAGACAGCTTTTCCTTGCCAATATCTCTCTTTTGCAAAGAGCTGCGCATTGGAAAATTCATGGCTATGCCGTGTAGATGATGGTCTAACAGGATGCTTTAAAATTTTCTTTCTAGTGTCCTTCGTTTGGGAGAAAAATGCAAAGGTACAAGACAGCTTTTCCTTGCCAATATCTCTCTTTTGCAAAGAGCTACGCATTGGAAAATTCAGGGCTATGTCGTGTAGATGATGGCCTAACAGGAGGCTTTAAAATTTTCTTTCTAGTGACCTTCGTTTGGGAGAAAAATGCAAAGGTACAGGACAGCTTTTCCTTGCCAATATCTCTATTTTGCAAAGAGCTACGCATTGGAAAATTCATGGCTATGTCGTGTAGATGATGGCCTAACAGGAGGCTTTAAAATTTTCTTTCTAGTGACCTTCGTTTGGGAGAAAAATGCAAAGGTACAAGACAGCTTTTCTTTGCCAATATCTCTCTTTTGCAAAGAGCTAGGCATTGGAAAATTCAGGGCTATGTCGTGTAGATGATGGCCTAACAGGAGGCTTTAAAATTTTCTTTCTAGTGACCTTCGTTTGGGAGAAAAATGCAAAGGTACAAGACAGCTTTTCCTTGCCAATATCTCTCTTTTGCAAAGAGCTGCGCATTGGAAAATTCAGGGCTATGTCGTGTAGATGATGGCCTAACAGGAGGCTTTAAAATTTTAATTCTAGTGTCCTTCGTTTGGGAGAAAAATGCAAAGGTACAAGACAGCTTGTCCTTGCCAATATCTCTCTTTTGCAAAGAGCTGCGCATCGGAAAATTCATGGCTATGCCGTGTAGATGATGGTCTAACAGGAGGCTTTAAAATTTTCTTTCTAATGTCCTTCGTTTGGGAGAAAAATGCAAAGGTACAAGACAGCTTTTCCTTGCCAATATCTCTCTTTTGCAAAGAGCTACGCATTGGAAAATTCAGGGCTATGTCGTGTAGATGATGGCCTAACAGGAGGCTTTAAAATTTTCTTTCTAGTGACCTTTGTTTGGGAGAAAAATGCAAAGGTACAGGACAGCTTTTCCTTGCCAATATCTCTCTTTTGCAAAGAGCTACGCATTGGAAAATTCAGGGCTATGTCGTGTAGATGATGGCCTAACAGGAGGCTTTAAAATTTTCTTTCTAGTGACCTTCGTTTGGGAGAAAAATGCAATGGTACAAGACAGCTTTTCCTTGCCAATATCTCTCTTTTGCAAAGAGCTGCGCATTGGAAAATTCAGGGCTATATCGTGTAGATGATGGCCTAACAGGAGGCTTTAAAATTTTAATTCTAGTGTCCTTCGTTTGGGAGAAAATGCAAAGTTACAAGACAGCTTTTCCTTGCCAATATCTCTCTTTTGCAAAGAGCTGCGCATTGGAAAATTCATGGCTATGCCGTGTAGATGATGGTCTAACAGGAGGCTTTAAAATTTTCTTTCTAGTGTCCTTCGTTTGGGAGAAAAATGCAATGGTACAAGACAGCTTTTCCTTGCCAATATCTCTCTTTTGCAAAGAGCTGCGCATTGGAAAATTCATGGCTATGCCGTGTAGATGATGGTCTAACAGGAGGCTTTAAAATTTTCTTTCTAGTGTCCTTCGTTTGGGAGAAAAATGCAAAGGTACAAGACAGCTTTTCCTTGCCAATATCTCTCTTTTGCAAAGAGCTACGCATTGGAAAATTCAGGGCTATGTCGTGTAGATGATGGCCTAACAGGAGGCTTTAAAATTTTCTTTCTAGTGACCTTCGTTTGGGAGAAAAATGCAAAGGTACAGGACAGCTTTTCCTTGCCAATATCTCTATTTTGCAAAGAGCTACGCATTGGAAAATTCATGGCTATGTCGTGTAGATGATGGCCTAACAGGAGGCTTTAAAATTTTCTTTCTAGTGACCTTCGTTTGGGAGAAAAATGCAAAGGTACAAGACAGCTTGTCCTTGCCAATATCTCTCTTTTGCAAAGAGCTACGCATTGGAAAATTCAGGGCTATGTCGTGTAGATGATGGCCTAACATGAGGCTTTAAAATTTTCTTTCTAGTGACCTTCGTTTGGGAGAAAAATGCAATGGTACAAGACAGCTTTTCCTTGCCAATATCTCTCTTTTGCAAAGAGCTGCGCATTGGAAAATTCAGGGTTATGTCGTGTAGATGATGGCCTAACAGGAGGCTTTAAAATTTTCTTTCTAGTGTCCTTCGTTTGGGAGAAAAATGCAAAGGTACAAGACAGCTTTTCCTTGCCAATATCTCTCTTTTGCAAAGAGCTACGCATTGGAAAATTCAGGGCTATGTCGTGTAGATGATGGCCTAACAGGAGGCTTTAAAATTTTCTTTCTAGTGACCTTCGTTTGGGAGAAAAATGCAAAGGTACAAGACAGCTTTTCCTTGCCAATATCTCTCTTTTGCAAAGGGATGCGCATTGGAAAATTCAGGGCTATGTCGTGTAGATGATGGCCTAACAGGAGGCTTTAACATTTTCTTTCTAGTGACCTTCGTTTGGGAGAAAAATGCAAAGGTACAAGACAGCTTTTCCTTGCCAATATCTCTCTTTTGCAAAGAGCTGCGCATTGGAAAATTCAGGGCTATGTCGTGTAGATGATGGTCTAACAGGAGGCTTTAAAATTTTAATTCTAGTGTCCTTCGTTTGGGAGAAAAATGCAAAGGTACAAGACAGCTTTTCCTTGCCAATATCTCTCTTTTGCAAAGAGCTGCGCATTGGAAAATTCATGGCTATGCCGTGTAGATGATGGTCTAACAGGAGGCTTTAAAATTTTCTTTCTAGTGTCCTTCGTTTGGGAGAAAAATGCAAAGGTACAAGACAGCTTTTCCTTGCCAATATCTCTCTTTTGCAAAGAGCTACGCATTGGAAAATTCAGGGCTATGTCGTGTAGATGATGGCCTAACAGGAGGCTTTAAAATTTTCTTTCTAGTGTCCTTCGTTTGGGAGAAAAATGCAAAGGTACAAGACAGCTTTTCCTTGCCAATATCTCTCTTTTGCAAAGGGATGCGCATTGGAAAATTCAGGGCTATGTCGTGTAGATGATGGCCTAACAGGAGGCTTTAACATTTTCTTTCTAGTGTCCTTCGTTTGGGAGAAAAATGCAAAGGTACAAGACAGATTTTCCTTGCCAATATCTCTCTTTTGCAAAGAGCTACGCATTGGAAAATTCAGGGCTATGTCGTGTAGATGATGGCCTAACAGGAGGCTTTAAAATTTTCTTTCTAGTGACCTTCGTTTGGGAGAAAAATGCAAAGGTACAAGACAGCTTTTCCTTGCCATTATCTCTCTTTTGCAAAGAGCTGCGCATTGGAAAATTCAGGGCTATGTCGTGTAGATGATGGCCTAACAGGAGGCTTTAAAATTTTCTTTCTAGTGTCCTTCGTTTGGGAGAAAAATGCAAAGGTACAAGACAGCTTTTCCTTGCCAATATCTCTCTTTTGCAAAGAGCTACGCATTGGAAAATTCAGGGCTATGTCGTGTAGATGATGGCCTAACAGGAGGCTTTAAAATTTTCTTTCTAGTGACCTTCGTTTGGGAGAAAAATGCAAAGGTACAAGACAGCTTTTCCTTGCCAATATCTCTCTTTTGCAAAGGGATGCGCATTGGAAAATTCAGGGCTATGTCGTGTAGATGATGGCCTAACAGGAGGCTTTAACATTTTCTTTCTAGTGTCCTTCGTTTGGGAGAAAAATGCAAAGGTACAAGACAGCTTTTCCTTGCCAATATCTCTCTTTTGCAAAGAGCTACGCATTGGAAAATTCAGGGCTATGTCGTGTAGATGATGGCCTAACAGGAGGCTTTAAAATTTTCTTTCTAGTGACCTTCGTTTGGGAGAAAAATGCAAAGGTACAAGACAGCTTTTCCTTGCCAATATCTCTCTTTTGCAAAGAGCTGCGCATTGGAAAATTCAGGGCTATGTCGTGTAGATGATGGTCTAACAGGAGGCTTTAAAATTTTAATTCTAGTGTCCTTCGTTTGGGAGAAAAATGCAAAGGTACAAGACAGCTTTTCCTTGCCAATATCTCTCTTTTGCAAAGAGCTGCGCATTGGAAAATTCATGGCTATGCCGTGTAGATGATGGTCTAACAGGATGCTTTAAAATTTTCTTTCTAGTGTCCTTCGTTTGGGAGAAAAATGCAAAGGTACAAGACAGCTTTTCCTTGCCAATATCTCTCTTTTGCAAAGAGCTACGCATTGGAAAATTCAGGGCTATGTCGTGTAGATGATGGCCTAACAGGAGGCTTTAAAATTTTCTTTCTAGTGACCTTCGTTTGGGAGAAAAATGCAAAGGTACAGGACAGCTTTTCCTTGCCAATATCTCTATTTTGCAAAGAGCTACGCATTGGAAAATTCATGGCTATGTCATGTAGATGATGGCCTAACAGGAGGCTTTAAAATTTTCTTTCTAGTGACCTTCGTTTGGGAGAAAAATGCAAAGGTACAAGACAGCTTGTCCTTGCCAATATCTCTCTTTTGCAAAGAGCTACGCATTGGAAAATTCAGGGCTATGTCGTGTAGATGATGGCCTAACAGGAGGCTTTAAAATTTTCTTTCTAGTGACCTTCGTTTGGGAGAAAAATGCAATGTTACAAGACAGCTTTTCCTTGCCAATATCTCTCTTTTGCAAAGAGCTGCGCATTGGAAAATTCATGGCTATGCCGTGTAGATGATGGTCTAACAGGAGG
Source organism: Pseudophryne corroboree (assembly GCF_028390025.1). Taxonomy (NCBI): domain Eukaryota; kingdom Metazoa; phylum Chordata; class Amphibia; order Anura; family Myobatrachidae; genus Pseudophryne; species Pseudophryne corroboree. The sequence continues at coordinate 688,100,230 of NC_086444.1, forward strand.
CTTTAAAATTTTCTTTCTAGTGTCCTTCGTTTGGGAGAAAAATGCAATGGTACAAGACAGCTTTTCCTTGCCAATATCTCTCTTTTGCAAAGAGCTGCGCATTGGAAAATTCAGGGTTATGTCGTGTAGATGATGGCCTAACAGGAGGCTTTAAAATTTTCTTTCTAGTGTCCTTCGTTTGGGAGAAAAATGCAAAGGTACAAGACAGCTTTTCCTTGCCAATATCTCTCTTTTGCAAAGAGCTACGCATTGGAAAATTCAGGGCTATGTCGTGTAGATGATGGCCTAACAGGAGGCTTTAAAATTTTCTTTCTAGTGACCTTCGTTTGGGAGAAAAATGCAAAGGTACAAGACAGCTTTTCCTTGCCAATATCTCTCTTTTGCAAAGGGATGCGCATTGGAAAATTCAGGGCTATGTCGTGTAGATGATGGCCTAACAGGAGGCTTTAACATTTTCTTTCTAGTGTCCTTCGTTTGGGAGAAAAATGCAAAGGTACAAGACAGATTTTCCTTGCCAATATCTCTCTTTTGCAAAGAGCTACGCATTGGAAAATTCAGGGCTATGTCGTGTAGATGATGGCCTAACAGGAGGCTTTAAAATTTTCTTTCTAGTGTCCTTCGTTTGGGAGAAAAATGCAAAGGTACAAGACAGATTTTCCTTGCCAATATCTCTCTTTTGCAAAGAGCTACGCATTGGAAAATTCAGGGCTATGTCGTGTAGATGATGGCCTAACAGGAGGCTTTAAAATTTTCTTTCTAGTGTCCTTCGTTTGGGAGAAAAATGCAAAGGTACAAGACAGCTTTTCCTTGCCAATATCTCTCTTTTGCAAAGAGCTACGCATTGGAAAATTCAGGGCTATGTCGTGTAGATGATGGCCTAACAGGAGGCTTTAAAATTTTCTTTCTAGTGACCTTCGTTTGGGAGAAAAATGCAAAGGTACAAGACAGCTTTTCCTTGCCGATATCTCTCTTTTGCAAAGAGCTGCGCATTGGAAAATTCAGGGCTATGTCGTGTAGATGATGGCCTAACAGGAGGCTTTAACATTTTCTTTCTAGTGTCCTTCGTTTGGGAGAAAAATGCAATGGTACAAGAAAGCTTTTCCTTGCCAATATCTCTCTTTTGCAAAGAGCTGCACATTGGAAAATTCAGGGCTATGTCGTGTAGATGATGGCCTAACAGGAGGCTTTAAAATTTTCTTTCTAGTGTCCTTCGTTTGGGAGAAAAATGCAAAGGTACAAGACAGCTTTTCCTTGCCAATATCTCTCTTTTGTAAAGAGCTACGCATTGGAAAATTCAGGACTATGTCGTGTAGATGATGGCCTAACAGGAGGCTTTAAAATTTTCTTTCTAGTGACCTTCGTTTGGGAGAAAAATGCAAAGGTACCTGACAGCTTTTCCTTGCCAATATCTCTCTTTTGCAAACAGCTGCGCATTGGAAAATTCAGGGCTATGTCGTGTAGATGATGGCATAACAGGAAGCTTTAAAATTTTAATTCTAGTGTCCTTCGTTTGGGAGAAAAATGCAAAGGTACAAGACAGCTTTTCCTTGCCAATATCTCTCTTTTGCAAAGAGCTGCGCATTGGAAAATTCAGGGCTATGTCGTGTAGATGATGGCCTAACAGGAGGCTTTAAAATTTTAATTCTAGTGTCCTTCGTTTGGGAGAAAAATGCAAAGGTACAAGACAGCTTTTCCGTGCCAATATCTCTCTTTTGCAAAGAGCTGCGCATTGGAAAATTCAGGGCTATGTCGTGTAGATGATGGCCTAACAGGAGGCTTTAAAATTTTAATTCTAGTGTCCTTCGTTTGGGAGAAAAATGCAAAGGTACAAGACAGCTTTTCCTTGCCAATATCTCTCTTTTGCAAAGAGCTGCGCATTGGAAAATTCATGGCTATGCCGTGTAGATGATGGTCTAACAGGAGGCTTTAAAATTTTCTTTCTAGTGTCCTTCGTTTGGGAGAAAAATGCAAAGGTACAAGACAGCTTGTCCTTGCCAATATCTCTCTTTTGCAAAGAGCTACGCATTGGAAAATTCAGGGCTATGTCGTGTAGATGATGGCCTAACAGGAGGCTTTAAAATTTTCTTTCTAGTGACCTTCGTTTGGGAGAAAAATGCAATGGTACAAGACAGCTTTTCCTTGCCAATATCTCTCTTTTGCAAAGAGCTGCGCATTGGAAAATTCAGGGCTATGTCGTGTAGATGATGGCCTAACAGGAGGCTTTAAAATTTTCTTTCTAGTGTCCTTCGTTTGGGAGAAAAATGCAAAGGTACAAGACAGCTTTTCCTTGCCAATATCTCTCTTTTGTAAAGAGCTACGCATTGGAAAATTCAGGACTATGTCGTGTAGATGATGGCCTAACAGGAGGCTTTAAAATTTTCTTTCTAGTGACCTTCGTTTGGGAGAAAAATGCAAAGGTACCTGACAGCTTTTCCTTGCCAATATCTCTCTTTTGCAAAGAGCTGCGCATTGGAAAATTCAGGGCTATGTCGTGTAGATGATGGCCTAACAGGAGGCTTTAAAATTTTAATTCTAGTGTCCTTCGTTTGGGAGAAAAATGCAAAGGTACAAGACAGCTTTTCCTTGCCAATATCTCTCTTTTGCAAAGAGCTGCGCATTGGAAAATTCATGGCTATGCCGTGTAGATGATGGTCTAACAGGAGGCTTTAAAATTTTCTTTCTAGTGTCCTTCGTTTGGGAGAAAAATGCAAAGGTACAAGACAGCTTTTCCTTGCCAATATCTCTCTTTTGCAAAGAGCTGCGCATTGGAAAATTCAGGGCTATGTCGTGTAGATGATGGTCTAACAGGAGGCTTTAAAATTTTAATTCTAGTGTCCTTCGTTTGGGAGAAAAATGCAAAGGTACAAGACAGCTTTTCCTTGCCAATATCTCTCTTTTGCAAAGAGCTGCGCATTGGAAAATTCATGGCTATGCCGTGTAGATGGTGGTCTAACAGGAGGCTTTAAAATTTTCTTTCTAGTGTCCTTCGTTTGGGAGAAAAATGCAAAGGTACAAGACAGCTTTTCCTTGCCAATATCTCTCTTTTGCAAAGAGCTACGCATTGGAAAATTCAGGGATATGTCGTGTAGATGATGGCCTAACAGGAGGCTTTAAAATTTTCTTTCTAGTGACCTTCGTTTGGGAGAAAAATGCAAAGGTACAGGACAGCTTTTCCTTGCCAATATCTCTATTTTGCAAAGAGCTACGCATTGGAAAATTCATGGCTATGTCGTGTAGATGATGGCCTAACAGGAGGCTTTAAAATTTTCTTTCTAGTGACCTTCGTTTGGGAGAAAAATGCAATGATACAAGACAGCTTTTCCTTGCCAATATCTCTCTTTTGCAAAGAGCTGCGCATTGGAAAATTCAGGGCTATATCGTGTAGATGATGGCCTAACAGGAGGCTTTAAAATTTTAATTCTAGTGTCCTTCGTTTGGGAGAAAATGCAAAGTTACAAGACAGCTTTTCCTTGCCAATATCTCTCTTTTGCAAAGAGCTGCGCATTGGAAAATTCATGGCTATGCCGTGTAGATGATGGTCTAACAGGAGGCTTTAAAATTTTCTTTCTAGTGTCCTTCGTTTGGGAGAAAAATGCAATGGTACAAGACAGCTTTTCCTTGCCAATATCTCTCTTTTGCAAAGAGCTGCGCATTGGAAAATTCAGGGTTATGTCGTGTAGATGATGGCCTAACAGGAGGCTTTAAAATTTTCTTTCTAGTGTCCTTCGTTTGGGAGAAAAATGCAAAGGTACAAGACAGCTTTTCCTTGCCAATATCTCTCTTTTGCAAAGAGCTACGCATTGGAAAATTCAGGGCTATGTCGTGTAGATGATGGCCTAACAGGAGGCTTTAAAATTTTCTTTCTAGTGACCTTCGTTTGGGAGAAAAATGCAAAGGTACAAGACAGCTTTTCCTTGCTAATATCTCTCTTTTGCAAAGGGATGCGCATTGGAAAATTCAGGGCTATGTCGTGTAGATGATGGCCTAACAGGAGGCTTTAACATTTTCTTTCTAGTGTCCTTCGTTTGGGAGAAAAATGCAAAGGTACAAGACAGATTTTCCTTGCCAATATCTCTCTTTTGCAAAGAGCTACGCATTGGAAAATTCAGGGCTATGTCGTGTAGATGATGGCCTAACAGGAGGCTTTAAAATTTTCTTTCTAGTGACCTTCGTTTGGGAGAAAAATGCAAAGGTACAAGACAGCTTTTCCTTGCCAATATCTCTCTTTTGCAAAGAGCTGCGCATTGGAAAATTCAGGGCTATGTCGTGTAGATGATGGCCTAACAGGAGGCTTTAAAATTTTCTTTCTAGTGTCCTTCGTTTGGGAGAAAAATGCAAAGGTACAAGACAGCTTTTCCTTGCCAATATCTCTCTTTTGCAAAGAGCTACGCATTGGAAAATTCAGGGCTATGTCGTGTAGATGATGGCCTAACAGGAGGCTTTAAAATTTTCTTTCTAGTGACCTTCGTTTGGGAGAAAAATGCAAAGGTACAAGACAGCTTTTCCTTGCCAATATCTCTCTTTTGCAAAGAGCTGCGCATTGGAAAATTCAGGGCTATGTCGTGTAGATGATGGCCTAACAGGAGGCTTTAACATTTTCTTTCTAGTGTCCTTCGTTTGGGAGAAAAATGCAATGGTACAAGAAAGCTTTTCCTTGCCAATATCTCTCTTTTGCAAAGAGCTGCGCATTGGAAAATTCAGGGCTATGTCGTGTAGATGATGGCCTAACAGGAGGCTTTAAAATTTTCTTTCTAGTGTCCTTCGTTTGGGAGAAAAATGCAAAGGTACAAGACAGCTTTTCCTTGCCAATATCTCTCTTTTGTAAAGAGCTACGCATTGGAAAATTCAGGACTATGTCGTGTAGATGATGGCCTAACAGGAGGCTTTAAAATTTTCTTTCTAGTGACCTTCGTTTGGGAGAAAAATGCAAAGGTACCTGACAGCTTTTCCTTGCCAATATCTCTCTTTTGCAAAGAGCTGCGCATTGGAAAATTCATGGCTATGTCGTGTAGATGATGGCATAACAGGAGGCTTTAAAATTTTAATTCTAGTGTCCTTCGTTTGGGAGAAAAATGCAAAGGTACAAGACAGCTTTTCCTTGCCAATATCTCTCTTTTGCAAAGAGCTGCGCATTGGAAAATTCAGGGCTATGTCGTGTAGATGATGGCCTAACAGGAGGCTTTAAAATTTTAATTCTAGTGTCCTTCGTTTGGGAGAAAAATGCAAAGGTACAAGACAGCTTTTCCGTGCCAATATCTCTCTTTTGCAAAGAGCTGCGCATTGGAAAATTCAGGGCTATGTCGTGTAGATGATGGCCTAACAGGAGGCTTTAAAATTTTAATTCTAGTGTCCTTCGTTTGGGAGAAAAATGCAAAGGTACAAGACAGCTTTTCCTTGCCAATATCTCTCTTTTGCAAAGAGCTGCGCATTGGAAAATTCATGGCTATGCCGTGTAGATGATGGTCTAACAGGAGGCTTTAAAATTTTCTTTCTAGTGTCCTTCGTTTGGGAGAAAAATGCAAAGGTACAAGACAGCTTGTCCTTGCCAATATCTCTCTTTTGCAAAGAGCTACGCATTGGAAAATTCAGGGCTATGTCGTGTAGATGATGGCCTAACAGGAGGCTTTAAAATTTTCTTTCTAGTGACCTTCGTTTGGGAGAAAAATGCAATGGTACAAGACAGCTTTTCCTTGCCAATATCTCTCTTTTGCAAAGAGCTGCGCATTGGAAAATTCAGGGCTATGTCGTGTAGATGATGGCCTAACAGGAGGCTTTAAAATTTTCTTTCTAGTGTCCTTCGTTTGGGAGAAAAATGCAAAGGTACAAGACAGCTTTTCCTTGCCAATATCTCTCTTTTGTAAAGAGCTACGCATTGGAAAATTCAGGACTATGTCGTGTAGATGATGGCCTAACAGGAGGCTTTAAAATTTTCTTTCTAGTGACCTTCGTTTGGGAGAAAAATGCAAAGGTACCTGACAGCTTTTCCTTGCCAATATCTCTCTTTTGCAAAGAGCTGCGCATTGGAAAATTCAGGGCTATGTCGTGTAGATGATGGCCTAACAGGAGGCTTTAAAATTTTAATTCTAGTGTCCTTCGTTTGGGAGAAAAATGCAAAGGTACAAAACAGCTTTTCCTTGCCAATATCTCTCTTTTGCAAAGAGCTGCGCATTGGAAAATTCATGGCTATGCCGTGTAGATGATGGTCTAACAGGAGGCTTTAAAATTTTCTTTCTAGTGTCCTTCGTTTGGGAGAAAAATGCAAAGGTACAAGACAGCTTTTCCTTGCCAATATCTCTCTTTTGCAAAGAGCTACGCATTGGAAAATTCAGGGCTATGTCGTGTAGATGATGGCCTAACAGGAGGCTTTAAAATTTTCTTTCTAGTGACCTTCGTTTGGGAGAAAAATGCAAAGGTACAGGACAGCTTTTCCTTGCCAATATCTCTATTTTGCAAAGAGCTACGCATTGGAAAATTCATGGCTATGTCGTGTAGATGATGGCCTAACAGGAGGCTTTAACATTTTCTTTCTAGTGACCTTCGTTTGGGAGAAAAATGCAAAGGTACAAGACAGCTTGTCCTTGCCAATATCTCTCTTTTGCAAAGAGCTACGCATTGGAAAATTCAGGGCTATATCGTGTAGATGATGGCCTAACAGGAGGCTTTAAAATTTTAATTCTAGTGACCTTCGTTTGGGAGAAAATGCAAAGTTACAAGACAGCTTTTCCTTGCCAATATCTCTCTTTTGCAAAGAGCTGCGCATTGGAAAATTCATGGCTATGCCGTGTAGATGATGGTCTAACAGGAGGCTTTAACATTTTCTTTCTAGTGTCTTTCGTTTGGGAGAAAAATGCAATGGTACAAGACAGCTTTTCCTTGCCAATATCTCTCTTTTGCAAAGAGCTACGCATTGGAAAATTCAGGGCTATGTCGTGTAGATGATGGCCTAACAGGAGGCTTTAAAATTTTCTTTCTAGTGACCTTCGTTTGGGAGAAAAATGCAAAGGTACAAGACAGCTTTTCCTTGCCAATATCTCTCTTTTGCAAAGAGCTGCGCATTGGAAAATTCAGGGCTATGTCGTGTAGATGATGGCCTAACAGGAGGCTTTAAAATTTTAATTCTAGTGTCCTTCGTTTGGGAGAAAAATGCAAAGGTACAAGACAGCTTTTCCTTGCCAATATCTCTCTTTTGCAAAGAGCTGCGCATTGGAAAATTCAGGGCTATGTCGTGTAGATGATGGCCTAACAGGAGGCTTTAAAATTTTAATTCTAGTGTCCTTCGTTTGGGAGAAAAATGCAAAGGTACAAGACAGCTTTTCCTTGCCAATATCTCTCTTTTGCAAAGAGCTGCGCATTGGAAAATTCAGGGCTATGTCGTGTAGATGATGGCCTAACAGGAGGCTTTAACATTTTCTTTCTAGTGTCCTTCGTTTGGGAGAAAAATGCAATGGTACAAGACAGCTTTTCCTTGCCAATATCTCTCTTTTGCAAAGAGCTGCGCATTGGAAAATTCAGGGCTATGTCGTGTAGATGATGGCCTAACAGGAGGCTTTAAAATTTTCTTTCTAGTGTCCTTCGTTTGGGAGAAAAATGCAAAGGTACAAGACAGCTTTTCCTTGCCAATATCTCTCTTTTGCAAAGAGCTACGCATTGGAAAATTCAGGGCTATGTCATGTAGATGATGGCCTAACAGGAGGCTTTAAAATTTTCTTTCTAGTGACCTTCGTTTGGGAGAAAAATGCAAAGGTACAGGACAGCTTTTCCTTGCCAATATCTCTATTTTGCAAAGAGCTACGCATTGGAAAATTCATGGCTATGTCGTGTAGATGATAACCTAACAGGAGGCTTTAAAATTTTCTTTCTAGTGACCTTCGTTTGGGAGAAAAATGCAAAGGTACAAGACAGCTTGTCCTTGCCAATATCTCTCTTTTGCAAAGAGCTACGCATTGGAAAATTCAGGGCTATGTCGTGTAGATGATGGCCTAACAGGAGGCTTTAAAATTTTCTTTCTAGTGTCCTTCGTTTGGGAGAAAAATGCAATGGTACAAGACAGCTTTTCCTTGCCAATATCTCTCTTTTGCAAAGAGCTGCGCATTGGAAAATTCAGGGCTATGTCGTGTAGATGATGGCCTAACAGGAGGCTTTAAAATTTTCTTTCTAGTGTCCTTCGTTTGGGAGAAAAATGCAAAGGTACAAGACAGCTTTTCCTTGCCAATATCTCTCTTTTGCAAAGAGCTAGGCATTGGAAAATTCAGGGCTATATCGTGTAGATGATGGCCTAACAGGAGGCTTTAAAATTTTCTTTCTAGTGACCTTCGTTTGGGAGAAAAATGCAAAGGTACAAGACAGCTTTTCTTGCCAATATCTCTCTTTTGCAAAGAGCTGCGCATTGGAAAATTCAGGGCTATGTCGTGTAGATGATGGCCTAACAGGAGGCTTTAAAATTTTAATTCTAGTGTCCTTCGTTTGGGAGAAAAATGCAAAGGTACAAGACAGCTTTTCCTTGCCAATATCTCTCTTTTGCAAAGAGCTGCGCATTGGAAAATTCATGGCTATGCCGTGTAGATGATGGTCTAACAGGAGGCTTTAAAATTTTCTTTCTAGTGTCCTTCGTTTGGGAGAAAAATGCAAAGGTACAAGACAGCTTTTCCTTGCCAATATCTCTCTTTTGCAAAGAGCTACGCATTGGAAAATTCAGGGCTATGTCGTGTAGATGATGGCCTAACAGGAGGCTTTAAAATTTTCTTTCTAGTGACCTTCGTTTGGGAGAAAAATGCAAAGGTACAGGACAGCTTTTCCTTGCCAATATCTCTCTTTTGCAAAGAGCTACGCATTGGAAAATTCAGGGCTATGTCGTGTAGATGATGGCCTAACAGGAGGCTTTAAAATTTTCTTTCTAGTGACCTTCGTTTGGGAGAAAAATGCAATGGTACAAGACAGCTTTTCCTTGCCAATATCTCTCTTTTGCAAAGAGCTGCGCATTGGAAAATTCAGGGCTATATCGTGTAGATGATGGCCTAACAGGAGGCTTTAAAATTTTAATTCTAGTGTCCTTCGTTTGGGAGAAAATGCAAAGTTACAAGACAGCTTTTCCTTGCCAATATCTCTCTTTTGCAAAGAGCTGCGCATTGGAAAATTCATGGCTATGCCGTGTAGATGATGGTCTAACAGGAGGCTTTAAAATTTTCTTTCTAGTGTCCTTCGTTTGGGAGAAAAATGCAATGGTACAAGACAGCTTTTCCTTGCCAATATCTCTCTTTTGCAAAGAGCTGCGCATTGGAAAATTCATGGCTATGCCGTGTAGATGATGGTCTAACAGGAGGCTTTAAAATTTTCTTTCTAGTGTCCTTCGTTTGGGAGAAAAATGCAAAGGTACAAGACAGCTTTTCCTTGCCAATATCTCTCTTTTGCAAAGAGCTACGCATTGGAAAATTCAGGGCTATGTCGTGTAGATGATGGCCTAACAGGAGGCTTTAAAATTTTCTTTCTAGTGACCTTCGTTTGGGAGAAAAATGCAAAGGTACAGGACAGCTTTTCCTTGCCAATATCTCTATTTTGCAAAGAGCTACGCATTGGAAAATTCATGGCTATGTCGTGTAGATGATGGCCTAACAGGAGGCTTTAAAATTTTCTTTCTAGTGACCTTCGTTTGGGAGAAAAATGCAAAGGTACAAGACAGCTTGTCCTTGCCAATATCTCTCTTTTGCAAAGAGCTACGCATTGGAAAATTCAGGGCTATGTCGTGTAGATGATGGCCTAACAGGAGGCTTTAAAATTTTCTTTCTAGTGACCTTCGTTTGGGAGAAAAATGCAATGGTACAAGACAGCTTTTCCTTGCCAATATCTCTCTTTTGCAAAGAGCTGCGCATTGGAAAATTCAGGGCTATATCGTGTAGATGATGGCCTAACAGGAGGCTTTAAAATTTTAATTCTAGTGTCCTTCGTTTGGGAGAAAATGCAAAGTTACAAGACAGCTTTTCCTTGCCAATATCTCTCTTTTGCAAAGAGCTGCGCATTGGAAAATTCATGGCTATGCCGTGTAGATGATGGTCTAACAGGAGGCTTTAAAATTTTCTTTCTAGTGTCCTTCGTTTGGGAGAAAAATGCAATGGTACAAGACAGCTTTTCCTTGCCAATATCTCTCTTTTGCAAAGAGCTGCGCATTGGAAAATTCAGGGTTATGTCGTGTAGATGATGGCCTAACAGGAGGCTTTAAAATTTTCTTTCTAGTGTCCTTCGTTTGGGAGAAAAATGCAAAGGTACAAGACAGCTTTTCCTTGCCAATATCTCTCTTTTGCAAAGAGCTACGCATTGGAAAATTCAGGGCTATGTCGTGTAGATGATGGCCTAACAGGAGGCTTTAAAATTTTCTTTCTAGTGACCTTCGTTTGGGAGAAAAATGCAAAGGTACAAGACAGCTTTTCCTTGCCAATATCTCTCTTTTGCAAAGGGATGCGCATTGGAAAATTCAGGGCTATGTCGTGTAGATGATGGCCTAACAGGAGGCTTTAACATTTTCTTTCTAGTGTCCTTCGTTTGGGAGAAAATTGCAAAGGTACAAGACAGCTTTTCCTTGCCAATATCTCTCTTTTGCAAAGAGCTACGCATTGGAAAATTCAGGGCTATGTCGTGTAGATGATGGCCTAACAGGAGGCTTTAAAATTTTCTTTCTAGTGACCTTCGTTTGGGAGAAAAATGCAAAGGTACAAGACAGCTTTTCCTTGCCAATATCTCTCTTTTGCAAAGAGCTGCGCATTGGAAAATTTAGGGCTATGTCGTGTAGATGATGGCCTAACAGGAGGCTTTAAAATTTTCTTTCTAGTGTCCTTCGTTTGGGAGAAAAATGCAAAGGTACAAGACAGCTTTTCCTTGCCAATATCTCTCTTTTGCAAAGAGCTACGCATTGGAAAATTCAGGGCTATGTCGTGTAGATGATGGCCTAACAGGAGGCTTTAAAATTTTCTTTCTGGTGACCTTCGTTTGGGAGAAAAATGCAATGGTACAAGACAGCTTTTCCTTGCCAATATCTCTCTTTTGCAAAGAGCTACGCATTGGAAAATTCAGGGCTATGTCGTGTAGATGATGGCCTAACAGGAGGCTTTAAAATTTTCTTTCTAGTGACCTTCGTTTGGGAGAAAAATGCAATGGTACAAGACAGCTTTTCCTTGCCAATATCTCTCTTTTGCAAAGAGCTGCGCATTGGAAAATTCAGGGCTATGTCGTGTAGATGATGGCCTAACAGGAGGCTTTAAAATTTTCTTTCTAGTGTCCTTCGTTTGGGAGAAAAATGCAAAGGTACAAGACAGCTTTTCCTTGCCAATATCTCTCTTTTGCAAAGAGCTAGGCATTGGAAAATTCAGGGCTATGTCGTGTAGATGATGGCCTAACAGGAGGCTTTAAAATTTTCTTTCTAGTGACCTTCGTTTGGGAGAAAAATGCAAAGGTACAAGACAGCTTTTCCTTGCCAATATCTCTCTTTTGCAAAGAGCTGCGCATTGGAAAATTCAGGGCTATGTCGTGTAGATGATGGCCTAACAGGAGGCTTTAAAATTTTCTTTCTAGTGTCCTTCGTTTGGGAGAAAAATGCAAAGGTACAAGACAGCTTTTCCTTGCCAATATCTCTCTTTTGCAAAGAGCTAGGCATTGGAAAATTCAGGGCTATATCGTGTAGATGATGGCCTAACAGGAGGCTTTAAAATTTTCTTTCTAGTGACCTTCGTTTGGGAGAAAAATGCAAAGGTACAAGACAGCTTTTCTTGCCAATATCTCTCTTTTGCAAAGAGCTGCGCATTGGAAAATTCAGGGCTATGTCGTGTAGATGATGGCCTAACAGGAGGCTTTAAAATTTTAATTCTAGTGTCCTTCGTTTGGGAGAAAAATGCAAAGGTACAAGACAGCTTTTCCTTGCCAATATCTCTCTTTTGCAAAGAGCTGCGCATTGGAAAATTCATGGCTATGCCGTGTAGATGATGGTCTAACAGGAGGCTTTAAAATTTTCTTTCTAGTGTCCTTCGTTTGGGAGAAAAATGCAAAGGTACAAGACAGCTTTTCCTTGCCAATATCTCTCTTTTGCAAAGAGCTACGCATTGGAAAATTCAGGGCTATGTCGTGTAGATGATGGCCTAACAGGAGGCTTTAAAATTTTCTTTCTAGTGACCTTCGTTTGGGAGAAAAATGCAAAGGTACAGGACAGCTTTTCCTTGCCAATATCTCTCTTTTGCAAAGAGCTACGCATTGGAAAATTCAGGGCTATGTCGTGTAGATGATGGCCTAACAGGAGGCTTTAAAATTTTCTTTCTAGTGACCTTCGTTTGGGAGAAAAATGCAATGGTACAAGACAGCTTTTCCTTGCCAATATCTCTCTTTTGCAAAGAGCTGCGCATTGGAAAATTCAGGGCTATATCGTGTAGATGATGGCCTAACAGGAGGCTTTAAAATTTTAATTCTAGTGTCCTTCGTTTGGGAGAAAATGCAAAGTTACAAGACAGCTTTTCCTTGCCAATATCTCTCTTTTGCAAAGAGCTGCGCATTGGAAAATTCATGGCTATGCCGTGTAGATGATGGTCTAACAGGAGGCTTTAAAATTTTCTTTCTAGTGTCCTTCGTTTGGGAGAAAAATGCAATGGTACAAGACAGCTTTTCCTTGCCAATATCTCTCTTTTGCAAAGAGCTGCGCATTGGAAAATTCATGGCTATGCCGTGTAGATGATGGTCTAACAGGAGGCTTTAAAATTTTCTTTCTAGTGTCCTTCGTTTGGGAGAAAAATGCAAAGGTACAAGACAGCTTTTCCTTGCCAATATCTCTCTTTTGCAAAGAGCTACGCATTGGAAAATTCAGGGCTATGTCGTGTAGATGATGGCCTAACAGGAGGCTTTAAAATTTTCTTTCTAGTGACCTTCGTTTGGGAGAAAAATGCAAAGGTACAGGACAGCTTTTCCTTGCCAATATCTCTATTTTGCAAAGAGCTACGCATTGGAAAATTCATGGCTATGTCGTGTAGATGATGGCCTAACAGGAGGCTTTAAAATTTTCTTTCTAGTGACCTTCGTTTGGGAGAAAAATGCAAAGGTACAAGACAGCTTGTCCTTGCCAATATCTCTCTTTTGCAAAGAGCTACGCATTGGAAAATTCAGGGCTATGTCGTGTAGATGATGGCCTAACAGGAGGCTTTAAAATTTTCTTTCTAGTGACCTTCGTTTGGGAGAAAAATGCAATGGTACAAGACAGCTTTTCCTTGCCAATATCTCTCTTTTGCAAAGAGCTGCGCATTGGAAAATTCAGGGCTATATCGTGTAGATGATGGCCTAACAGGAGGCTTTAAAATTTTAATTCTAGTGTCCTTCGTTTGGGAGAAAATGCAAAGTTACAAGACAGCTTTTCCTTGCCAATATCTCTCTTTTGCAAAGAGCTGCGCATTGGAAAATTCATGGCTATGCCGTGTAGATGATGGTCTAACAGGAGGCTTTAAAATTTTCTTTCTAGTGTCCTTCGTTTGGGAGAAAAATGCAATGGTACAAGACAGCTTTTCCTTGCCAATATCTCTCTTTTGCAAAGAGCTGCGCATTGGAAAATTCAGGGTTATGTCGTGTAGATGATGGCCTAACAGGAGGCTTTAAAATTTTCTTTCTAGTGTCCTTCGTTTGGGAGAAAAATGCAAAGGTACAAGACAGCTTTTCCTTGCCAATATCTCTCTTTTGCAAAGAGCTACGCATTGGAAAATTCAGGGCTATGTCGTGTAGATGATGGCCTAACAGGAGGCTTTAAAATTTTCTTTCTAGTGACCTTCGTTTGGGAGAAAAATGCAAAGGTACAAGACAGCTTTTCCTTGCCAATATCTCTCTTTTGCAAAGGGATGCGCATTGGAAAATTCAGGGCTATGTCGTGTAGATGATGGCCTAACAGGAGGCTTTAACATTTTCTTTCTAGTGTCCTTCGTTTGGGAGAAAATTGCAAAGGTACAAGACAGCTTTTCCTTGCCAATATCTCTCTTTTGCAAAGAGCTACGCATTGGAAAATTCAGGGCTATGTCGTGTAGATGATGGCCTAACAGGAGGCTTTAAAATTTTCTTTCTAGTGACCTTCGTTTGGGAGAAAAATGCAAAGGTACAAGACAGCTTTTCCTTGCCAATATCTCTCTTTTGCAAAGAGCTGCGCATTGGAAAATTTAGGGCTATGTCGTGTAGATGATGGCCTAACAGGAGGCTTTAAAATTTTCTTTCTAGTGTCCTTCGTTTGGGAGAAAAATGCAAAGGTACAAGACAGCTTTTCCTTGCCAATATCTCTCTTTTGCAAAGAGCTACGCATTGGAAAATTCAGGGCTATGTCGTGTAGATGATGGCCTAACAGGAGGCTTTAAAATTTTCTTTCTGGTGACCTTCGTTTGGGAGAAAAATGCAATGGTACAAGACAGCTTTTCCTTGCCAATATCTCTCTTTTGCAAAGAGCTACGCATTGGAAAATTCAGGGCTATGTCGTGTAGATGATGGCCTAACAGGAGGCTTTAAAATTTTCTTTCTAGTGACCTTCGTTTGGGAGAAAAATGCAATGGTACAAGACAGCTTTTCCTTGCCAATATCTCTCTTTTGCAAAGAGCTGCGCATTGGAAAATTCAGGGCTATGTCGTGTAGATGATGGCCTAACAGGAGGCTTTAAAATTTTCTTTCTAGTGTCCTTCGTTTGGGAGAAAAATGCAAAGGTACAAGACAGCTTTTCCTTGCCAATATCTCTCTTTTGCAAAGAGCTAGGCATTGGAAAATTCAGGGCTATGTCGTGTAGATGATGGCCTAACAGGAGGCTTTAAAATTTTCTTTCTAGTGACCTTCGTTTGGGAGAAAAATGCAAAGGTACAAGACAGCTTTTCCTTGCCAATATCTCTCTTTTGCAAAGAGCTGCGCATTGGAAAATTCAGGGCTATGTCGTGTAGATGATGGCCTAACAGGAGGCTTTAAAATTTTAATTCTAGTGTCCTTCGTTTGGGAGAAAAATGCAAAGGTAAAAGACAGCTTTTCCTTGCCAATATCTCTCTTTTGCAAAGAGCTGCGCATTGGAAAATTCATGGCTATGCCGTGTAGATGATGGTCCAACAGGAGGCTTTAAAATTTTCTTTCTAGTGTCCTTCGTTTGGGAGAAAAATGCAAAGGTACAAGACAGCTTTTCCTTGCCAATATCTCTCTTTTGCAAAGAGCTACGCATTGGAAAATTCAGGGCTATGTCGTGTAGATGATGGCCTAACAGGAGGCTTTAAAATTTTCTTTCTAGTGACCTTCGTTTGGGAGAAAAATGCAAAGGTACAGGACAGCTTTTCCTTGCCAATATCTCTCTTTTGCAAAGAGCTACGCATTGGAAAATTCAGGGCTATGTCGTGTAGATGATGGCCTAACAGGAGGCTTTAAAATTTTCTTTCTAGTGACCTTCGTTTGGGAGAAAAATGCAATGGTACAAGACAGCTTTTCCTTGCCAATATCTCTCTTTTGCAAAGAGCTGCGCATTGGAAAATTCAGGGCTATATCGTGTAGATGATGGCCTAACAGGAGGCTTTAAAATTTTAATTCTAGTGTCCTTCGTTTGGGAGAAAATGCAAAGTTACAAGACAGCTTTTCCTTGCCAATATCTCTCTTTTGCAAAGAGCTGCGCATTGGAAAATTCATGGCTATGCCGTGTAGATGATGGTCTAACAGGAGGCTTTAAAATTTTCTTTCTAGTGTCCTTCGTTTGGGAGAAAAATGCAATGGTACAAGACAGCTTTTCCTTGCCAATATCTCTCTTTTGCAAAGAGCTGCGCATTGGAAAATTCATGGCTATGCCGTGTAGATGATGGTCTAACAGGAGGCTTTAAAATTTTCTTTCTAGTGTCCTTCGTTTGGGAGAAAAATGCAAAGGTACAAGACAGCTTTTCCTTGCCAATATCTCTCTTTTGCAAAGAGCTACGCATTGGAAAATTCAGGGCTATGTCGTGTAGATGATGGCCTAACAGGAGGCTTTAAAATTTTCTTTCTAGTGACCTTCGTTTGGGAGAAAAATGCAAAGGTACAAGACAGCTTTTCCTTGCCAATATCTCTCTTTTGCAAAGGGATGCGCATTGGAAAATTCAGGGCTATGTCGTGTAGATGATGGCCTAACAGGAGGCTTTAACATTTTCTTTCTAGTGTCCTTCGTTTGGGAGAAAAATGCAAAGGTACAAGACAGCTTTTCCTTGCCAATATCTCTCTTTTGCAAAGAGCTACGCATTGGAAAATTCAGGGCTATGTCGTGTAGATGATGGCCTAACAGGAGGCTTTAAAATTTTCTTTCTAGTGACCTTCGTTTGGGAGAAAAATGCAAAGGTACAAGACAGCTTTTCCTTGCCAATATCTCTCTTTTGCAAAGAGCTGCGCATTGGAAAATTTAGGGCTATGTCGTGTAGATGATGGCCTAACAGGAGGCTTTAAAATTTTCTTTCTAGTGTCCTTCGTTTGGGAGAAAAATGCAAAGGTACAAGACAGCTTTTCCTTGCCAATATCTCTCTTTTGCAAAGAGCTACGCATTGGAAAATTCAGGGCTATGTCGTGTAGATGATGGCCTAACAGGAGGCTTTAAAATTTTCTATCTAGTGACCTTCGTTTGGGAGAAAAATGCAATGGTACAAGACAGCTTTTCCTTGCCAATATCTCTCTTTTGCAAAGAGCTACGCATTGGAAAATTCAGGGCTATGTCGTGTAGATGATGGCCTAACAGGAGGCTTTAAAATTTTCTTTCTAGTGACCTTCGTTTGGGAGAAAAATGCAATGGTACAAGACAGCTTTTCCTTGCCAATATCTCTCTTTTGCAAAGAGCTGCGCATTGGAAAATTCAGGGCTATGTCGTGTAGATGATGGCCTAACAGGAGGCTTTAAAATTTTCTTTCTAGTGTCCTTCGTTTGGGAGAAAAATGCAAAGGTACAAGACAGCTTTTCCTTGCCAATATCTCTCTTTTGTAAAGAGCTACGCATTGGAAAATTCAGGACTATGTCGTGTAGATGATGGCCTAACAGGAGGCTTTAAAATTTTCTTTCTAGTGACCTTCGTTTGGGAGAAAAATGCAAAGGTACCTGACAGCTTTTCCTTGCCAATATCTCTCTTTTGCAAAGAGCTGCGCATTGGAAAATTCAGGGCTATGTCGTGTAGATGATGGCCTAACAGGAGGCTTTAAAATTTTAATTCTAGTGTCCTTCGTTTGGGAGAAAAATGCAAAGGTAAAAGACAGCTTTTCCTTGCCAATATCTCTCTTTTGCAAAGAGCTGCGCATTGGAAAATTCATGGCTATGCCGTGTAGATGATGGTCCAACAGGAGGCTTTAAAATTTTCTTTCTAGTGTCCTTCGTTTGGGAGAAAAATGCAAAGGTACAAGACAGCTTTTCCTTGCCAATATCTCTCTTTTGCAAAGAGCTACGCATTGGAAAATTCAGGGCTATGTCGTGTAGATGATGGCCTAACAGGAGGCTTTAAAATTTTCTTTCTAGTGACCTTCGTTTGGGAGAAAAATGCAAAGGTACAGGACAGCTTTTCCTTGCCAATATCTCTCTTTTGCAAAGAGCTACGCATTGGAAAATTCAGGGCTATGTCGTGTAGATGATGGCCTAACAGGAGGCTTTAAAATTTTCTTTCTAGTGACCTTCGTTTGGGAGAAAAATGCAATGGTACAAGACAGCTTTTCCTTGCCAATATCTCTCTTTTGCAAAGAGCTGCGCATTGGAAAATTCAGGGCTATATCGTGTAGATGATGGCCTAACAGGAGGCTTTAAAATTTTAATTCTAGTGTCCTTCGTTTGGGAGAAAATGCAAAGTTACAAGACAGCTTTTCCTTGCCAATATCTCTCTTTTGCAAAGAGCTGCGCATTGGAAAATTCATGGCTATGCCGTGTAGATGATGGTCTAACAGGAGGCTTTAAAATTTTCTTTCTAGTGTCCTTCGTTTGGGAGAAAAATGCAATGGTACAAGACAGCTTTTCCTTGCCAATATCTCTCTTTTGCAAAGAGCTGCGCATTGGAAAATTCATGGCTATGCCGTGTAGATGATGGTCTAACAGGAGGCTTTAAAATTTTCTTTCTAGTGTCCTTCGTTTGGGAGAAAAATGCAAAGGTACAAGACAGCTTTTCCTTGCCAATATCTCTCTTTTGCAAAGAGCTACGCATTGGAAAATTCAGGGCTATGTCGTGTAGATGATGGCCTAACAGGAGGCTTTAAAATTTTCTTTCTAGTGACCTTCGTTTGGGAGAAAAATGCAAAGGTACAAGACAGCTTTTCCTTGCCAATATCTCTCTTTTGCAAAGGGATGCGCATTGGAAAATTCAGGGCTATGTCGTGTAGATGATGGCCTAACAGGAGGCTTTAACATTTTCTTTCTAGTGTCCTTCGTTTGGGAGAAAAATGCAAAGGTACAAGACAGCTTTTCCTTGCCAATATCTCTCTTTTGCAAAGAGCTACGCATTGGAAAATTCAGGGCTATGTCGTGTAGATGATGGCCTAACAGGAGGCTTTAAAATTTTCTTTCTAGTGACCTTCGTTTGGGAGAAAAATGCAAAGGTACAAGACAGCTTTTCCTTGCCAATATCTCTCTTTTGCAAAGAGCTGCGCATTGGAAAATTTAGGGCTATGTCGTGTAGATGATGGCCTAACAGGAGGCTTTAAAATTTTCTTTCTAGTGTCCTTCGTTTGGGAGAAAAATGCAAAGGTACAAGACAGCTTTTCCTTGCCAATATCTCTCTTTTGCAAAGAGCTACGCATTGGAAAATTCAGGGCTATGTCGTGTAGATGATGGCCTAACAGGAGGCTTTAAAATTTTCTATCTAGTGACCTTCGTTTGGGAGAAAAATGCAATGGTACAAGACAGCTTTTCCTTGCCAATATCTCTCTTTTGCAAAGAGCTACGCATTGGAAAATTCAGGGCTATGTCGTGTAGATGATGGCCTAACAGGAGGCTTTAAAATTTTCTTTCTAGTGACCTTCGTTTGGGAGAAAAATGCAATGGTACAAGACAGCTTTTCCTTGCCAATATCTCTCTTTTGCAAAGAGCTGCGCATTGGAAAATTCAGGGCTATGTCGTGTAGATGATGGCCTAACAGGAGGCTTTAAAATTTTCTTTCTAGTGTCCTTCGTTTGGGAGAAAAATGCAAAGGTACAAGACAGCTTTTCCTTGCCAATATCTCTCTTTTGTAAAGAGCTACGCATTGGAAAATTCAGGACTATGTCGTGTAGATGATGGCCTAACAGGAGGCTTTAAAATTTTCTTTCTAGTGACCTTCGTTTGGGAGAAAAATGCAAAGGTACCTGACAGCTTTTCCTTGCCAATATCTCTCTTTTGCAAAGAGCTGCGCATTGGAAAATTCAGGGCTATGTCGTGTAGATGATGGCCTAACAGGAGGCTTTAAAATTTTCTTTCTAGTGTCCTTCGTTTGGGAGAAAAATGCAAAGGTACAAGACAGCTTTTCCTTGCCAATATCTCTCTTTTGCAAAGAGCTAGGCATTGGAAAATTCAGGGCTATGTCGTGTAGATGATGGCCTAACAGGAGGCTTTAAAATTTTCTTTCTAGTGACCTTCGTTTGGGAGAAAAATGCAAAGGTACAAGACAGCTTTTCCTTGCCAATATCTCTCTTTTGCAAAGAGCTGCGCATTGGAAAATTCAGGGCTATGTCGTGTAGATGATGGCCTAACAGGAGGCTTTAAAATTTTAATTCTAGTGTCCTTCGTTTGGGAGAAAAATGCAAAGGTACAAGACAGCTTTTCCTTGCCAATATCTCTCTTTTGCAAAGAGCTGCGCATTGGAAAATTCATGGCTATGCCGTGTAGATGATGGTCTAACAGGAGGCTTTAAAATTTTCTTTCTAGTGTCCTTCGTTTGGGAGAAAAATGCAAAGGTACAAGACAGCTTTTCCTTGCCAATATCTCTCTTTTGCAAAGAGCTACGCATTGGAAAATTCAGGGCTATGTCGTGTAGATGATGGCCTAACAGGAGGCTTTAAAATTTTCTTTCTAGTGACCTTCGTTTGGGAGAAAAATGCAAAGGTACAAGACAGCTTTTCCTTGCCAATATCTCTCTTTTGCAAAGGGATGCGCATTGGAAAATTCAGGGCTATGTCGTGTAGATGATGGCCTAACAGGAGGCTTTAACATTTTCTTTCTAGTGTCCTTCGTTTGGGAGAAAAATGCAAAGGTACAAGACAGCTTTTCCTTGCCAATATCTCTCTTTTGCAAAGAGCTACGCATTGGAAAATTCAGGGCTATGTCGTGTAGATGATGGCCTAACAGGAGGCTTTAAAATTTTCTTTCTAGTGACCTTCGTTTGGGAGAAAAATGCAAAGGTACAAGACAGCTTTTCCTTGCCAATATCTCTCTTTTGCAAAGAGCTGCGCATTGGAAAATTTAGGGCTATGTCGTGTAGATGATGGCCTAACAGGAGGCTTTAAAATTTTCTTTCTAGTGTCCTTCGTTTGGGAGAAAAATGCAAAGGTACAAGACAGCTTTTCCTTGCCAATATCTCTCTTTTGCAAAGAGCTACGCATTGGAAAATTCAGGGCTATGTCGTGTAGATGATGGCCTAACAGGAGGCTTTAAAATTTTCTTTCTAGTGACCTTCGTTTGGGAGAAAAATGCAATGGTACAAGACAGCTTTTCCTTGCCAATATCTCTCTTTTGCAAAGAGCTACGCATTGGAAAATTCAGGGCTATGTCGTGTAGATGATGGCCTAACAGGAGGCTTTAAAATTTTCTTTCTAGTGACCTTCGTTTGGGAGAAAAATGCAATGGTACAAGACAGCTTTTCCTTGCCAATATCTCTCTTTTGCAAAGAGCTGCGCATTGGAAAATTCAGGGCTATGTCGTGTAGATGATGGCCTAACAGGAGGCTTTAAAATTTTCTTTCTAGTGTCCTTCGTTTGGGAGAAAAATGCAAAGGTACAAGACAGCTTTTCCTTGCCAATATCTCTCTTTTGTAAAGAGCTACGCATTGGAAAATTCAGGACTATGTCGTGTAGATGATGGCCTAACAGGAGGCTTTAAAATTTTCTTTCTAGTGACCTTCGTTTGGGAGAAAAATGCAAAGGTACCTGACAGCTTTTCCTTGCCAATATCTCTCTTTTGCAAAGAGCTGCGCATTGGAAAATTCAGGGCTATGTCGTGTAGATGATGGCCTAACAGGAGGCTTTAAAATTTTCTTTCTAGTGTCCTTCGTTTGGGAGAAAAATGCAAAGGTACAAGACAGCTTTTCCTTGCCAATATCTCTCTTTTGCAAAGAGCTAGGCATTGGAAAATTCAGGGCTATGTCGTGTAGATGATGGCCTAACAGGAGGCTTTAAAATTTTCTTTCTAGTGACCTTCGTTTGGGAGAAAAATGCAAAGGTACAAGACAGCTTTTCCTTGCCAATATCTCTCTTTTGCAAAGAGCTGCGCATTGGAAAATTCAGGGCTATGTCGTGTAGATGATGGCCTAACAGGAGGCTTTAAAATTTTAATTCTAGTGTCCTTCGTTTGGGAGAAAAATGCAAAGGTACAAGACAGCTTTTCCTTGCCAATATCTCTCTTTTGCAAAGAGCTGCGCATTGGAAAATTCATGGCTATGCCGTGTAGATGATGGTCTAACAGGAGGCTTTAAAATTTTCTTTCTAGTGTCCTTCGTTTGGGAGAAAAATGCAAAGGTACAAGACAGCTTTTCCTTGCCAATATCTCTCTTTTGCAAAGAGCTACGCATTGGAAAATTCAGAGCTATGTCGTGTAGATGATGGCCTAACAGGAGGCTTTAAAATTTTCTTACTAGTGACCTTCGTTTGGGAGAAAAATGCAAAGGTACCTGACAGCTTTTCCTTGCCAATATCTCTCTTTTGCAAAGAGCTGCGCATTGGAAAATTCAGGGCTATGTCGTGTAGATGATGGCATAACAGGAGGCTTTAAAATTTTAATTCTAGTGTCCTTCGTTTGGGAGAAAAATGCAAAGGTACAAGACAGCTTTTCCTTGCCAATATCTCTCTTTTGCAAAGAGCTGCGCATTGGAAAATTCAGGGCTATGTCGTGTAGATGATGGCCTAACAGGAGGCTTTAAAATTTTAATTCTAGTGTCCTTCGTTTGGGAGAAAAATGCAAAGGTACAAGACAGCTTTTCCTTGCCAATATCTCTCTTTTGCAAAGAGCTGCGCATTGGAAAATTCAGGGCTATGTCGTGTAGATGATGGCCTAACAGGAGGCTTTAAAATTTTCTTTCTAGTGTCCTTCGTTTGGGAGAAAAATGCAATGGTACAAGACAGCTTTTCCTTGCCAATATCTCTCTTTTGCAAAGAGCTGCGCATTGGAAAATTCAGGGCTATGTCGTGTAGATGATGGCCTAACAGGAGGCTTTAAAATTTTCTTTCTAGTGTCCTTCGTTTGGGAGAAAAATGCAAAGGTACAAGACAGCTTTTCCTTGCCAATATCTCTCTTTTGCAAAGAGCTACGCATTGGAAAATTCAGGGCTATGTCGTGTAGATGATGGCCTAACAGGAGGCTTTAAAATTTTCTTTCTAGTGACCTTCGTTTGGGAGAAAAATGCAAAGGTACAGGACAGCTTTTCCTTGCCAATATCTCTATTTTGCAAAGAGCTACGCATTGGAAAATTCATGGCTATGTCGTGTAGATGATAACCTAACAGGAGGCTTTAAAATTTTCTTTCTAGTGACCTTCGTTTGGGAGAAAAATGCAAAGGTACAAGACAGCTTGTCCTTGCCAATATCTCTCTTTTGCAAAGAGCTACGCATTGGAAAATTCAGGGCTATGTCGTGTAGATGATGGCCTAACAGGAGGCTTTAAAATTTTCTTTCTAGTGTCCTTCGTTTGGGAGAAAAATGCAATGGTACAAGACAGCTTTTCCTTGCCAATATCTCTCTTTTGCAAAGAGCTGCGCATTGGAAAATTCAGGGCTATGTCGTGTAGATGATGGCCTAACAGGAGGCTTTAAAATTTTCTTTCTAGTGTCCTTCGTTTGGGAGAAAAATGCAAAGGTACAAGACAGCTTTTCCTTGCCAATATCTCTCTTTTGCAAAGAGCTAGGCATTGGAAAATTCAGGGCTATGTCGTGTAGATGATGGCCTAACAGGAGGCTTTAAAATTTTCTTTCTAGTGACCTTCGTTTGGGAGAAAAATGCAAAGGTACAAGACAGCTTTTCCTTGCCAATATCTCTCTTTTGCAAAGAGCTGCGCATTGGAAAATTCAGGGCTATGTCGTGTAGATGATGGCCTAACAGGAGGCTTTAAAATTTTAATTCTAGTGTCCTTCGTTTGGGAGAAAAATGCAAAGGTACAAGACAGCTTTTCCTTGCCAATATCTCTCTTTTGCAAAGAGCTGCGCATTGGAAAATTCATGGCTATGCCGTGTAGATGATGGTCTAACAGGAGGCTTTAAAATTTTCTTTCTAGTGTCCTTCGTTTGGGAGAAAAATGCAAAGGTACAAGACAGCTTTTCCTTGCCAATATCTCTCTTTTGCAAAGAGCTACGCATTGGAAAATTCAGGGCTATGTCGTGTAGATGATGGCCTAACAGGAGGCTTTAAAATTTTCTTTCTAGTGACCTTCGTTTGGGAGAAAAATGCAAAGGTACAGGACAGCTTTTCCTTGCCAATATCTCTCTTTTGCAAAGAGCTACGCATTGGAAAATTCAGGGCTATGTCGTGTAGATGATGGCCTAACAGGAGGCTTTAAAATTTTCTTTCTAGTGACCTTCGTTCGGGAGAAAAATGCAAAGGTACAAGACAGCTTTTCCTTGCCAATATCTCTCTTTTGCAAAGAGCTACGCATTGGAAAATTCAGGGCTATGTCGTGTAGATGATGGCCTAACAGGAGGCTTTAAAATTTTCTTTCTAGTGACCTTCGTTTGGGAGAAAAATGCAAAGGTACAAGACAGCTTTTCCTTGCCAATATCTCTCTTTTGCAAAGAGCTGCGCATTGGAAAATTTAGGGCTATGTCGTGTAGATGATGGCCTAACAGGAGGCTTTAAAATTTTCTTTCTAGTGTCCTTCGTTTGGGAGAAAAATGCAAAGGTACAAGACAGCTTTTCCTTGCCAATATCTCTCTTTTGCAAAGAGCTACGCATTGGAAAATTCAGGGCTATGTCGTGTAGATGATGGCCTAACAGGAGGCTTTAAAATTTTCTTTCTAGTGACCTTCGTTTGGGAGAAAAATGCAATGGTACAAGACAGCTTTTCCTTGCCAATATCTCTCTTTTGCAAAGAGCTACGCATTGGAAAATTCAGGGCTATGTCGTGTAGATGATGGCCTAACAGGAGGCTTTAAAATTTTCTTTCTAGTGACCTTCGTTTGGGAGAAAAATGCAATGGTACAAGACAGCTTTTCCTTGCCAATATCTCTCTTTTGCAAAGAGCTGCGCATTGGAAAATTCAGGGCTATGTCGTGTAGATGATGGCCTAACAGGAGGCTTTAAAATTTTCTTTCTAGTGTCCTTCGTTTGGGAGAAAAATGCAAAGGTACAAGACAGCTTTTCCTTGCCAATATCTCTCTTTTGCAAAGAGCTAGGCATTGGAAAATTCAGGGCTATGTCGTGTAGATGATGGCCTAACAGGAGGCTTTAAAATTTTCTTTCTAGTGACCTTCGTTTGGGAGAAAAATGCAAAGGTACAAGACAGCTTTTCCTTGACAATATCTCTCTTTTGCAAAGAGCTGCGCATTGGAAAATTCAGGGCTATGTCGTGTAGATGATGGCCTAACAGGAGGCTTTAAAATTTTAATTCTAGTGTCCTTCGTTTGGGAGAAAAATGCAAAGGTACAAGACAGCTTTTCCTTGCCAATATCTCTCTTTTGCAAAGAGCTGCGCATTGGAAAATTCATGGCTATGCCGTGTAGATGATGTTCCAACAGGAGGCTTTAAAATTTTCTTTCTAGTGTCCTTCGTTTGGGAGAAAAATGCAAAGGTACAAGACAGCTTTTCCTTGCCAATATCTCTCTTTTGCAAAGAGCTACGCATTGGAAAATTCAGGGCTATGTCGTGTAGATGATGGCCTAACAGGAGGCTTTAAAATTTTCTTTCTAGTGACCTTCGTTTGGGAGAAAAATGCAAAGGTACAGGACAGCTTTTCCTTGCCAATATCTCTCTTTTGCAAAGAGCTACGCATTGGAAAATTCAGGGCTATGTCGTGTAGATGATGGCCTAACAGGAGGCTTTAAAATTTTCTTTCTAGTGACCTTCGTTTGGGAGAAAAATGCAATGGTACAAGACAGCTTTTCCTTGCCAATATCTCTCTTTTGCAAAGAGCTGCGCATTGGAAAATTCAGGGCTATATCGTGTAGATGATGGCCTAACAGGAGGCTTTAAAATTTTAATTCTAGTGTCCTTCGTTTGGGAGAAAATGCAAAGTTACAAGACAGCTTTTCCTTGCCAATATCTCTCTTTTGCAAAGAGCTGCGCATTGGAAAATTCATGGCTATGCCGTGTAGATGATGGTCTAACAGGAGGCTTTAAAATTTTCTTTCTAGTGTCCTTCGTTTGGGAGAAAAATGCAATGGTACAAGACAGCTTTTCCTTGCCAATATCTCTCTTTTGCAAAGAGCTGCGCATTGGAAAATTCATGGCTATGCCGTGTAGATGATGGTCTAACAGGAGGCTTTAAAATTTTCTTTCTAGTGTCCTTCGTTTGGGAGAAAAATGCAAAGGTACAAGACAGCTTTTCCTTGCCAATATCTCTCTTTTGCAAAGAGCTACGCATTGGAAAATTCAGGGCTATGTCGTGTAGATGATGGCCTAACAGGAGGCTTTAAAATTTTCTTTCTAGTGACCTTCGTTTGGGAGAAAAATGCAAAGGTACAGGACAGCTTTTCCTTGCCAATATCTCTATTTTGCAAAGAGCTACGCATTGGAAAATTCATGGCTATGTCGTGTAGATGATGGCCTAACAGGAGGCTTTAAAATTTTCTTTCTAGTGACCTTCGTTTGGGAGAAAAATGCAAAGGTACAAGACAGCTTGTCCTTGCCAATATCTCTCTTTTGCAAAGAGCTACGCATTGGAAAATTCAGGGCTATGTCGTGTAGATGATGGCCTAACAGGAGGCTTTAAAATTTTCTTTCTAGTGACCTTCGTTTGGGAGAAAATGCAAAGTTACAAGACAGCTTTTCCTTGCCAATATCTCTCTTTTGCAAAGAGCTGCGCATTGGAAAATTCATGGCTATGCCGTGTAGATGATGGTCTAACAGGAGGCTTTAAAATTTTCTTTCTAGTGTCCTTCGTTTGGGAGAAAAATGCAATGGTACAAGACAGCTTTTCCTTGCCAATATCTCTCTTTTGCAAAGAGCTGCGCATTGGAAAATTCATGGCTATGCCGTGTAGATGATGGTCTAACAGGAGGCTTTAAAATTTTCTTTCTAGTGTCCTTCGTTTGGGAGAAAAATGCAATGGTACAAGACAGCTTTTCCTTGCCAATATCTCTCTTTTGCAAAGAGCTGCGCATTGGAAAATTCAGGGTTATGTCGTGTAGATGATGGCCTAACAGGAGGCTTTAAAATTTTCTTTCTAGTGTCCTTCGTTTGGGAGAAAAATGCAAAGGTACAAGACAGCTTTTCCTTGCCAATATCTCTCTTTTGCAAAGAGCTACGCATTGGAAAATTCAGGGCTATGTCGTGTAGATGATGGCCTAACAGGAGGCTTTAAAATTTTCTTTCTAGTGACCTTCGTTTGGGAGAAAAATGCAAAGGTACAAGACAGCTTTTCCTTGCCAATATCTCTCTTTTGCAAAGGGATGCGCATTGGAAAATTCAGGGCTATGTCGTGTAGATGATGGCCTAACAGGAGGCTTTAACATTTTCTTTCTAGTGTCCTTCGTTTGGGAGAAAAATGCAAAGGTACAAGACAGCTTTTCCTTGCCAATATCTCTCTTTTGCAAAGAGCTACGCATTGGAAAGTTCAGGGCTATGTCGTGTAGATGATGGCCTAACAGGAGGCTTTAAAATTTTCTTTCTAGTGACCTTCGTTTGGGAGAAAAATGCAAAGGTACAAGACAGCTTTTCCTTGCCAATATCTCTCTTTTGCAAAGAGCTGCGCATTGGAAAATTTAGGGCTATGTCGTGTAGATGATGGCCTAACAGGAGGCTTTAAAATTTTCTTTCTAGTGTCCTTCGTTTGGGAGAAAAATGCAAAGGTACAAGACAGCTTTTCCTTGCCAATATCTCTCTTTTGCAAAGAGCTACGCATTGGAAAATTCAGGGCTATGTCGTGTAGATGATGGCCTAACAGGAGGCTTTAAAATTTTCTTTCTAGTGACCTTCGTTTGGGAGAAAAATGCAATGGTACAAGACAGCTTTTCCTTGCCAATATCTCTCTTTTGCAAAGAGCTACGCATTGGAAAATTCAGGGCTATGTCGTGTAGATGATGGCCTAACAGGAGGCTTTAAAATTTTCTTTCTAGTGACCTTCGTTTGGGAGAAAAATGCAATGGTACAAGACAGCTTTTCCTTGCCAATATCTCTCTTTTGCAAAGAGCTGCGCATTGGAAAATTCAGGGCTATGTCGTGTAGATGATGGCCTAACAGGAGGCTTTAAAATTTTCTTTCTAGTGTCCTTCGTTTGGGAGAAAAATGCAAAGGTACAAGACAGCTTTTCCTTGCCAATATCTCTCTTTTGTAAAGAGCTACGCATTGGAAAATTCAGGACTATGTCGTGTAGATGATGGCCTAACAGGAGGCTTTAAAATTTTCTTTCTAGTGACCTTCGTTTGGGAGAAAAATGCAATGGTACAAGACAGCTTTTCCTTGCCAATATCTCTCTTTTGCAAAGAGCTGCGCATTGGAAAATTCAGGGCTATATCGTGTAGATGATGGCCTAACAGGAGGCTTTAAAATTTTAATTCTAGTGTCCTTCGTTTGGGAGAAAATGCAAAGTTACAAGACAGCTTTTCCTTGCCAATATCTCTCTTTTGCAAAGAGCTGCGCATTGGAAAATTCATGGCTATGCCGTGTAGATGATGGTCTAACAGGAGGCTTTAAAATTTTAATTCTAGTGTCCTTCGTTTGGGAGAAAAATGCAATGGTACAAGACAGCTTTTCCTTGCCAATATCTCTCTTTTGCAAAGAGCTGCGCATTGGAAAATTCATGGTTATGTCGTGTAGATGATGGCCTAACAGGAGGCTTTAAAATTTTCTTTCTAGTGTCCTTCGTTTGGGAGAAAAATGCAAAGGTACAAGACAGCTTTTCCTTGCCAATATCTCTCTTTTGCAAAGAGCTACGCATTGGAAAATTCAGGGCTATGTCGTGTAGATGATGGCCTAACAGGAGGCTTTAAAATTTTCTTTCTAGTGACCTTCGTTTGGGAGAAAAATGCAAAGGTACAAGACAGCTTTTCCTTGCCAATATCTCTCTTTTGCAAAGGGATGCGCATTGGAAAATTCAGGGCTATGTCGTGTAGATGATGGCCTAACAGGAGGCTTTAACATTTTCTTTCTAGTGTCCTTCGTTTGGGAGAAAAATGCAAAGGTACAAGACAGCTTTTCCTTGCCAATATCTCTCTTTTGCAAAGAGCTACGCATTGGAAAATTCAGGGCTATGTCGTGTAGATGATGGCCTAACAGGAGGCTTTAAAATTTTCTTTCTAGTGACCTTCGTTTGGGAGAAAAATGCAAAGGTACAAGACAGCTTTTCCTTGCCAATATCTCTCTTTTGCAAAGAGCTGCGCATTGGAAAATTCAGGGCTATGTCGTGTAGATGATGGCCTAACAGGAGGCTTTAAAATTTTCTTTCTAGTGTCCTTCGTTTGGGAGAAAAATGCAAAGGTACAAGATAGCTTTTCCTTGCCAATATCTCTCTTTTGCAAAGAGCTACGCATTGGAAAATTCAGGGCTATGTCGTGTAGATGATGGCCTAACAGGAGGCTTTAAAATTTTCTTTCTAGTGACCTTCGTTTGGGAGAAAAATGCAAAGGTACCTGACAGCTTTTCCTTGCCAATATCTCTCTTTTGCAAAGAGCTGCGCATTGAAAAATTCAGGGCTATGTCGTGTAGATGATGGCATAACAGGAGGCTTTAAAATTTTAATTCTAGTGTCCTTCGTTTGGGAGAAAAATGCAAAGGTACAAGACAGCTTTTCCTTGCCAATATCTCTCTTTTGCAAAGAGCTGCGCATTGGAAAATTCAGGGCTATGTCGTGTAGATGATGGCCTAACAGGAGGCTTTAAAATTTTCTTTCTAGTGTCCTTCGTTTGGGAGAAAAATGCAAAGGTACAAGACAGCTTTTCCTTGCCAATATCTCTCTTTTGTAAAGAGCTACGCATTGGAAAATTCAGGACTATGTCGTGTAGATGATGGCCTAACAGGAGGCTTTAAAATTTTCTTTCTAGTGACCTTCGTTTGGGAGAAAAATGCAAAGGTACCTGACAGCTTTTCCTTGCCAATATCTCTCTTTTGCAAAGAGCTGCGCATTGGAAAATTCAGGGCTATGTCGTGTAGATGATGGCATAACAGGAGGCTTTAAAATTTTAATTCTAGTGTCCTTCGTTTGGGAGAAAAATGCAAAGGTACAAGACAGCTTTTCCTTGCCAATATCTCTCTTTTGCAAAGAGCTGCGCATTGGAAAATTCAGGGCTATGTCGTGTAGATGATGGCCTAACAGGAGGCTTTAAAATTTTAATTCTAGTGTCCTTCGTTTGGGAGAAAAATGCAAAGGTACAAGACAGCTTTTCCTTGCCAATATCTCTCTTTTGCAAAGAGCTGCGCATTGGAAAATTCAGGGCTATGTCGTGTAGATGATGGCCTAACAGGAGGCTTTAAAATTTTCTTTCTAGTGTCCTTCGTTTGGGAGAAAAATGCAATGGTACAAGACAGCTTTTCCTTGCCAATATCTCTCTTTTGCAAAGAGCTGCGCATTGGAAAATTCAGGGCTATGTCGTGTAGATGATGGCCTAACAGGAGGCTTTAAAATTTTCTTTCTAGTGTCCTTCGTTTGGGAGAAAAATGCAAAGGTACAAGACAGCTTTTCCTTGCCAATATCTCTCTTTTGCAAAGAGCTAGGCATTGGAAAATTCAGGGCTATGTCGTGTAGATGATGGCCTAACAGGAGGCTTTAAAATTTTCTTTCTAGTGACCTTCGTTTGGGAGAAAAATGCAAAGGTACAAGACAGCTTTTCCTTGCCAATATCTCTCTTTTGCAAAGAGCTGCGCATTGGAAAATTCAGGGCTATGTCGTGTAGATGATGGCCTTACAGGAGGCTTTAAAATTTTAATTCTAGTGTCCTTCGTTTGGGAGAAAAATGCAAAGGTACAAGACAGCTTTTCCTTGCCAATATCTCTCTTTTGCAAAGAGCTGCGCATTGGAAAATTCATGGCTATGCCGTGTAGATGATGGTCTAACAGGAGGCTTTAAAATTTTCTTTCTAGTGTCCTTCGTTTGGGAGAAAAATGCAAAGGTACAAGACAGCTTTTCCTTGCCAATATCTCTCTTTTGCAAAGAGCTACGCATTGGAAAATTCAGGGCTATGTCGTGTAGATGATGGCCTAACTGGAGGCTTTAAAATTTTCTTTCTAGTGACCTTCGTTTGGGAGAAAAATGCAAAGGTACAGGACAGCTTTTCCTTGCCAATATCTCTCTTTTGCAAAGAGCTACGCATTGGAAAATTCATGGCTATGTCGTGTAGATGATGGCCTAACAGGAGGCTTTAAAATTTTCTTTCTAGTGACCTTCGTTTGGGAGAAAAATGCAATGGTACAAGACAGCTTTTCCTTGCCAATATCTCTCTTTTGCAAAGAGCTGCGCATTGGAAAATTCAGGGCTATATCGTGTAGATGATGGCCTAACAGGAGGCTTTAAAATTTTAATTCTAGTGTCCTTCGTTTGGGAGAAAATGCAAAGTTACAAGACAGCTTTTCCTTGCCAATATCTCTCTTTTGCAAAGAGCTGCGCATTGGAAAATTCATGGCTATGCCGTGTAGATGATGGTCTAACAGGAGGCTTTAAAATTTTAATTCTAGTGTCCTTCGTTTGGGAGAAAAATGCAATGGTACAAGACAGCTTTTCCTTGCCAATATCTCTCTTTTGCAAAGAGCTGCGCATTGGAAAATTCATGGTTATGTCGTGTAGATGATGGCCTAACAGGAGGCTTTAAAATTTTCTTTCTAGTGTCCTTCGTTTGGGAGAAAAATGCAAAGGTACAAGACAGCTTTTCCTTGCCAATATCTCTCTTTTGCAAAGAGCTACGCATTGGAAAATTCAGGGCTATGTCGTGTAGATGATGGCCTAACAGGAGGCTTTAAAATTTTCTTTCTAGTGACCTTCGTTTGGGAGAAAAATGCAAAGGTACAAGACAGCTTTTCCTTGCCAATATCTCTCTTTTGCAAAGGGATGCGCATTGGAAAATTCAGGGCTATGTCGTGTAGATGATGGCCTAACAGGAGGCTTTAACATTTTCTTTCTAGTGTCCTTCGTTTGGGAGAAAAATGCAAAGGTACAAGACAGCTTTTCCTTGCCAATATCTCTCTTTTGCAAAGAGCTACGCATTGGAAAATTCAGGGCTATGTCGTGTAGATGATGGCCTAACAGGAGGCTTTAAAATTTTCTTTCTAGTGACCTTCGTTTGGGAGAAAAATGCAAAGGTACAAGACAGCTTTTCCTTGCCAATATCTCTCTTTTGCAAAGAGCTGCGCATTGGAAAATTCAGGGCTATGTCGTGTAGATGATGGCCTAACAGGAGGCTTTAAAATTTTCTTTCTAGTGTCCTTCGTTTGGGAGAAAAATGCAAAGGTACAAGATAGCTTTTCCTTGCCAATATCTCTCTTTTGCAAAGAGCTACGCATTGGAAAATTCAGGGCTATGTCGTGTAGATGATGGCCTAACAGGAGGCTTTAAAATTTTCTTTCTAGTGACCTTCGTTTGGGAGAAAAATGCAAAGGTACCTGACAGCTTTTCCTTGCCAATATCTCTCTTTTGCAAAGAGCTGCGCATTGAAAAATTCAGGGCTATGTCGTGTAGATGATGGCATAACAGGAGGCTTTAAAATTTTAATTCTAGTGTCCTTCGTTTGGGAGAAAAATGCAAAGGTACAAGACAGCTTTTCCTTGCCAATATCTCTCTTTTGCAAAGAGCTGCGCATTGGAAAATTCAGGGCTATGTCGTGTAGATGATGGCCTAACAGGAGGCTTTAAAATTTTCTTTCTAGTGTCCTTCGTTTGGGAGAAAAATGCAAAGGTACAGGACAGCTTTTCCTTGCCAATATCTCTATTTTGCAAAGAGCTACGCATTGGAAAATTCATGGCTATGTCGTGTAGATGATAACCTAACAGGAGGCTTTAAAATGTTCTTTCTAGTGACCTTCGTTTGGGAGAAAAATGCAAAGGTACAAGACAGCTTGTCCTTGCCAATATCTCTCTTTTGCAAAGAGCTACGCATTGGAAAATTCAGGGCTATGTCGTGTAGATGATGGCCTAACAGGAGGCTTTAAAATTTTCTTTCTAGTGACCTTCGTTTGGGAGAAAAATGCAATGGTACAAGACAGCTTTTCCTTGCCAATATCTCTCTTTTGCAAAGAGCTGCGCATTGGAAAATTCAGGGCTATATCGTGTAGATGATGGCCTAACAGGAGGCTTTAAAATTTCAATTCTAGTGTCCTTCGTTTGGGAGAAAATGCAAAGTTACAAGACAGCTTTTCCTTGCCAATATCTCTCTTTTGCAAAGAGCTACGCATTGGAAAATTCAGGGCTATGTCGTGTAGATGATGGCCTAACAGGAGGCTTTAAAATTTTCTTTCTAGTGACCTTCGTTTGGGAGAAAAATGCAAAGGTACAAGACAGCTTTTCCTTGCCAATATCTCTCTTTTGCAAAGAGCTGCGCATTGGAAAATTCAGGGCTATGTCGTGTAGATGATGGCCTAACAGGAGGCTTTAAAATTTTCTTTCTAGTGTCCTTCGTTTGGGAGAAAAATGCAAAGGTACAAGACAGCTTTTCCTTGCCAATATCTCTCTTTTGCAAAGAGCTACGCATTGGAAAATTCAGGGCTATGTCGTGTAGATGATGGCCTAACAGGAGGCTTTAAAATTTTCTTTCTAGTGACCTTCGTTTGGGAGAAAAATGCAAAGGTACAAGACAGCTTTTCCTTGCCAATATCTCTCTTTTGCAAAGAGCTGCGCATTGGAAAATTCAGGGCTATGTCGTGTAGATGATGGCCTAACAGGAGGCTTTAACATTTTCTTTCTAGTGTCCTTCGTTTTGGAGAAAAATGCAATGGTACAAGAAAGCTTTTCCTTGCCAATATCTCTCTTTTGCAAAGAGCTGCGCATTGGAAAATTCAGGGCTATGTCGTGTAGATGATGGCCTAACAGGAGGCTTTAAAATTTTCTTTCTAGTGTCCTTCGTTTGGGAGAAAAATGCAAAGGTACAAGACAGCTTTTCCTTGCCATTATCTCTCTTTTGTAAAGAGCTACGCATTGGAAAATTCAGGACTATGTCGTGTAGATGATGGCCTAACAGGAGGCTTTAAAATTTTCTTTCTAGTGACCTTCGTTTGGGAGAAAAATGCAAAGGTACCTGACAGCTTTTCCTTGCCAATATCTCTCTTTTGCAAAGAGCTACGCATTGGAAAATTCAGGGCTATGTCGTGTAGATGATGGCCTAACAGGAGGCTTTAAAATTTTCTTTCTAGTGACCTTCGTTTGGGAGAAAAATGCAAAGGTACAAGACAGCTTTTCCTTGCCAATATCTCTCTTTTGCAAAGAGCTGCGCATTGGAAAATTCAGGGCTATGTCGTGTAGATGATGGCCTAACAGGAGGCTTTAAAATTTTCTTTCTAGTGTCCTTCGTTTGGGAGAAAAATGCAAAGGTACAAGACAGCTTTTCCTTGCCAATATCTCTCTTTTGCAAAGAGCTGCGCATTGGAAAATTCAGGGCTATGTCGTGTAGATGATGGCCTAACAGGAGGCTTTAAAATTTTAATTCTAGTGTCCTTCGTTTGGGAGAAAAATGCAAAGGTACAAGACAGCTTTTCCTTGCCAATATCTCTCTTTAGCAAAGAGCTGCGCATTGGAAAATTCAGGGCTATGTCGTGTAGATGATGGCCTAACAGGAGGCTTTAAAATTTTCTTTCTAGTGTCCTTCGTTTGGGAGAAAAATGCAATGGTACAAGACAGCTTTTCCTTGCCAATATCTCTCTTTTGCAAAGAGCTGCGCATTGGAAAATTCAGGGCTATGTCGTGTAGATGATGGCCTAACAGGAGGCTTTAAAATTTTCTTTCTAGTGTCCTTCGTTTGGGAGAAAATGCAAAGTTACAAGACAGCTTTTCCTTGCCAATATCTCTCTTTTGCAAAGAGCTACGCATTGGAAAATTCAGGGCTATGTCGTGTAGATGATGGCCTAACAGGAGGCTTTAAAATTTTCTTTCTAGTGACCTTCGTTTGGGAGAAAAATGCAAAGGTACAAGACAGCTTTTCCTTGCCAATATCTCTCTTTTGCAAAGAGCTGCGCATTGGAAAATTCAGGGCTATGTCGTGTAGATGATGGCCTAACAGGAGGCTTTAAAATTTTCTTTCTAGTGTCCTTCGTTTGGGAGAAAAATGCAAAGGTACAAGACAGCTTTTCCTTGCCAATATCTCTCTTTTGCAAAGAGCTACGCATTGGAAAATTCAGGGCTATGTCGTGTAGATGATGGCCTAACAGGAGGCTTTAAAATTTTCTTTCTAGTGACCTTCGTTTGGGAGAAAAATGCAATGGTACAAGACAGCTTTTCCTTGCCAATATCTCTCTTTTGCAAAGAGCTGCGCATTGGAAAATTCAGGGCTATATCGTGTAGATGATGGCCTAACAGGAGGCTTTAAAATTTTAATTCTAGTGTCCTTCGTTTGGGAGAAAATGCAAAGTTACAAGACAGCTTTTCCTTGCCAATATCTCTCTTTTGCAAAGAGCTACGCATTGGAAAATTCAGGGCTATGTCGTGTAGATGATGGCCTAACAGGAGGCTTTAAAATTTTCTTTCTAGTGACCTTCGTTTGGGAGAAAAATGCAAAGGTACAAGACAGCTTTTCCTTGCCAATATCTCTCTTTTGCAAAGAGCTGCGCATTGGAAAATTCAGGGCTATGTCGTGTAGATGATGGCCTAACAGGAGGCTTTAAAATTTTCTTTCTAGTGTCCTTCGTTTGGGAGAAAAATGCAAAGGTACAAGACAGCTTTTCCTTGCCAATATCTCTCTTTTGCAAAGAGCTACGCATTGGAAAATTCAGGGCTATGTCGTGTAGATGATGGCCTAACAGGAGGCTTTAAAATTTTCTTTCTAGTGACCTTCGTTTGGGAGAAAAATGCAAAGGTACGAGACAGCTTTTCCTTGCCAATATCTCTCTTTTGCAAAGAGCTGCGCATTGGAAAATTCAGGGCTATGTCGTGTAGATGATGGCCTAACAGGAGGCTTTAACATTTTCTTTCTAGTGTCCTTCGTTTGGGAGAAAAATGCAATGGTACAAGAAAGCTTTTCCTTGCCAATATCTCTCTTTTGCAAAGAGCTGCGCATTGGAAAATTCAGGGCTATGTCGTGTAGATGATGGCCTAACAGGAGGCTTTAAAATTTTCTTTCTAGTGTCCTTCGTTTGGGAGAAAAATGCAAAGGTACAAGACAGCTTTTCCTTGCCAATATCTCTCTTTTGTAAAGAGCTACGCATTGGAAAATTCAGGACTATGTCGTGTAGATGATGGCCTAACAGGAGGCTTTAAAATTTTCTTTCTAGTGACCTTCGTTTGGGAGAAAAATGCAAAGGTACCTGACAGCTTTTCCTTGCCAATATCTCTCTTTTGCAAAGAGCTGCGCATTGGAAAATTCAGGGCTATGTCGTGTAGATGATGGCATAACAGGAGGCTTTAAAATTTAAATTCTAGTGTCCTTCGTTTGGGAGAAAAATGCAAAGGTACAAGACAGCTTTTCCTTGCCAATATCTCTCTTTTGCAAAGAGCTGCGCATTGGAAAATTCAGGGCTATGTCGTGTAGATGATGGCCTAACAGGAGGCTTTAAAATTTTAATTCTAGTGTCCTTCGTTTGGGAGAAAAATGCAAAGGTACAAGACAGCTTTTCCTTGCCAATATCTCTCTTTAGCAAAGAGCTGCGCATTGGAAAATTCAGGGCTATGTCGTGTAGATGATGGCCTAACAGGAGGCTTTAAAATTTTCTTTCTAGTGTCCTTCGTTTGGGAGAAAAATGCAATGGTACAAGACAGCTTTTCCTTGCCAATATCTCTCTTTTGCAAAGAGCTGCGCATTGGAAAATTCAGGGCTATGTCGTGTAGATGATGGCCTAACAGGAGGCTTTAAAATTTTCTTTCTAGTGTCCTTCGTTTGGGAGAAAATGCAAAGTTACAAGACAGCTTTTCCTTGCCAATATCTCTCTTTTGCAAAGAGCTACGCATTGGAAAATTCAGGGCTATGTCGTGTAGATGATGGCCTAACAGGAGGCTTTAAAATTTTCTTTCTAGTGACCTTCGTTTGGGAGAAAAATGCAAAGGTACAAGACAGCTTTTCCTTGCCAATATCTCTCTTTTGCAAAGAGCTGCGCATTGGAAAATTCAGGGCTATGTCGTGTAGATGATGGCCTAACAGGAGGCTTTAAAATTTTCTTTCTAGTGACCTTCGTTTGGGAGAAAAATGCAAAGGTACAAGACAGCTTTTCCTTGCCAATATCTCTCTTTTGCAAAGAGCTACGCATTGGAAAATTCAGGGCTATGTCGTGTAGATGATGGCCTAACAGGAGGCTTTAAAATTTTCTTTCTAGTGACCTTCGTTTGGGAGAAAAATGCAATGGTACAAGACAGCTTTTCCTTGCCAATATCTCTCTTTTGCAAAGAGCTGCGCATTGGAAAATTCAGGGCTATATCGTGTAGATGATGGCCTAACAGGAGGCTTTAAAATTTTAATTCTAGTGTCCTTCGTTTGGGAGAAAATGCAAAGTTACAAGACAGCTTTTCCTTGCCAATATCTCTCTTTTGCAAAGAGCTACGCATTGGAAAATTCAGGACTATGTCGTGTAGATGATGGCCTAACAGGAGGCTTTAAAATTTTCTTTCTAGTGACCTTCGTTTTTGAGAAAAATGCAAAGGTACAAGACAGCTTTTCCTTGCCAATATCTCTCTTTTGCAAAGAGCTGCGCATTGGAAAATTCAGGGCTATGTCGTGTAGATGATGGCCTAACAGGAGGCTTTAAAATTTTCTTTCTAGTGTCCTTCGTTTGGGAGAAAAATGCAAAGGTACAAGACAGCTTTTCCTTGCCAATATCTCTCTTTTGCAAAGAGCTACGCATTGGAAAATTCAGGGCTATGTCGTGTAGATGATGGCCTAACAGGAGGCTTTAAAATTTTCTTTCTAGTGACCTTCGTTTGGGAGAAAAATGCAAAGGTACAAGACAGCTTTTCCTTGCCAATATCTCTCTTTTGCAAAGAGCTGCGCATTGGAAAATTCAGGGCTATGTCGTGTAGATGATGGCCTAACAGGAGGCTTTAACATTTTCTTTCTAGTGTCCTTCGTTTGGGAGAAAAATGCAATGGTACAAGAAAGCTTTTCCTTGCCAATATCTCTCATTTGCAAAGAGCTGTGCATTGGAAAATTCAGGGCTATGTCGTGTAGATGATGGCCTAACAGGAGGCTTTAAAATTTTCTTTCTAGTGTCCTTCGTTTGGGAGAAAAATGCAAAGGTACAAGACAGCTTTTCCTTGCCAATATCTCTCTTTTGTAAAGAGCTACGCATTGGAAAATTCAGGACTATGTCGTGTAGATGATGGCCTAACAGGAGGCTTTAAAATTTTCTTTCTAGTGACCTTCGTTTGGGAGAAAAATGCAAAGGTACCTGACAGCTTTTCCTTGCCAATATCTCTCTTTTGCAAAGAGCTGCGCATTGGAAAATTCAGGGCTATGTCGTGTAGATGATGGCATAACAGGAGGCTTTAAAATTTAAATTCTAGTGTCCTTCGTTTGGGAGAAAAATGCAAAGGTACAAGACAGCTTTTCCTTGCCAATATCTCTCTTTTGCAAAGAGCTGCGCATTGGAAAATTCAGGGCTATGTCGTGTAGATGATGGCCTAACAGGAGGCTTTAAATTTTAATTCTAGTGTCCTTCGTTTGGGAGAAAAATGCAAAGGTACAAGACAGCTTTTCCTTGCCAATATCTCTCTTTAGCAAAGAGCTGCGCATTGGAATATTCAGGGCTATGTCGTGTAGATGATGGCCTAACAGGAGGCTTTAAAATTTTCTTTCTAGTGTCCTTCGTTTGGGAGAAAAATGCAATGGTACAAGACAGCTTTTCCTTGCCAATATCTCTCTTTTGCAAAGAGCTGCGCATTGGAAAATTCAGGGCTATGTCGTGTAGATGATGGCCTAACAGGAGGCTTTAAAATTTTCTTTCTAGTGTCCTTCGTTTGGGAGAAAATGCAAAGTTACAAGACAGCTTTTCCTTGCCAATATCTCTCTTTTGCAAAGAGCTACGCATTGGAAAATTCAGGGCTATGTCGTGTAGATGATGGCCTAACAGGAGGCTTTAAAATTTTCTTTCTAGTGACCTTCGTTTGGGAGAAAAATGCAAAGGTACAAGACAGCTTTTCCTTGCCAATATCTCTCTTTTGCAAAGAGCTGCGCATTGGAAAATTCAGGGCTATGTCGTGTAGATGATGGCCTAACAGGAGGCTTTAAAATTTTCTTTCTAGTGTCCTTCGTTTGGGAGAAAAATGCAAAGGTACAAGACAGCTTTTCCTTGCCAATATCTCTCTTTTGCAAAGAGCTACGCATTGGAAAATTCAGGGCTATGTCGTGTAGATGATGGCCTAACAGGAGGCTTTAAAATTTTCTTTCTAGTCACCTTCGTTTGGGAGAAAAATGCAATGGTACAAGACAGCTTTTCCTTGCCAATATCTTTCTTTTGCAGAGCTGCGCATTGGAAAATTCAGGGCTATATCGTGTAGATGATGGCCTAACAGGAGGCTTTAAAATTTTAATTCTAGTGTCCTTCGTTTGGGAGAAAATGCAGTTACAAGACAGCTTTTCCTTGCAAATATCTCTCTTTTGCAAAGAGCTACGCATTGGAAAATTCAGGGCTATGTCGTGTAGATGATGGCCTAACAGGAGGCTTTAAAATTTTCTTTCTAGTGACCTTCGTTTGGGAGAAAAATGCAAAGGTACAAGACAGCTTTTCCTTGCCAATATCTCTCTTTTGCAAAGAGCTGCGCATTGGAAAATTCAGGGCTATGTCGTGTAGATGATGGCCTAACAGGAGGCTTTAACATTTTCTTTCTAGTGTCCTTCGTTTGGGAGAAAAATGCAATGGTACAAGAAAGCTTTTCCTTGCCAATATCTCTCTTTTGCAAAGAGCTGCGCATTGGAAAATTCAGGGCTATGTCGTGTAGATGATGGCCTAACAGGAGGCTTTAAAATTTTCTTTCTAGTGTCCTTCGTTTGGGAGAAAAATGCAAAGGTACAAGACAGCTTTTCCTTGCCAATATCTCTCTTTTGTAAAGAGCTACGCATTGGAAAATTCAGGACTATGTCGTATAGATGATGGCCTAACAGGAGGCTTTAAAATTTTCTTTCTAGTGACCTTCGTTTGGGAGAAAAATGCAAAGGTACCTGACAGCTTTTCCTTGCCAATATCTCTCTTTTGCAAAGAGCTGCGCATTGGAAAATTCAGGGCTATGTCGTGTAGATGATGGCATAACAGGAGGCTTTAAAATTTAAATTCTAGTGTCCTTCGTTTGGGAGAAAAATGCAAAGGTACAAGACAGCTTTTCCTTGCCAATATCTCTCTTTTGCAAAGAGCTGCGCATTGGAAAATTCAGGGCTATGTCGTGTAGATGATGGCCTAACAGGAGGCTTTAAAATTTTCTTTCTAGTGTCCTTCGTTTGGGAGAAAAATGCAAAGGTACAAGACAGCTTTTCCTTGCCAAAATCTCTCTTTTGCAAAGAGCTGCGCATTGGAAAATTCATGGCTATGCCGTGTAGATGATGGTCTAACAGGAGGCTTTAAAATTTTCTTTCTAGTGTCCTTCGTTTGGGAGAAAAATGCAAAGGTACAAGACAGCTTTTCCTTGCCAATATCTCTCTTTTGCAAAGAGCTGCGCATTGGAAAATTCAGGGCTATGTCGTGTAGATGATGGCCTAACAGGAGGCTTTAAAATTTTAATTCTAGTGTCCTTCGTTTGGGAGAAAAATGCAAAGGTACAAGACAGCTTTTCCTTGCCAATATCTCTCTTTAGCAAAGAGCTGCGCATTGGAAAATTCAGGGCTATGTCGTGTAGATGATGGCCTAACAGGAGGCTTTAAAATTTTCTTTCTAGTGTCCTTCGTTTGGGAGAAAAATGCAAAGGTACAAGACAGCTTTTCCTTGCCAATATCTCTCTTTTGCAAAGAGCTGCGCATTGGAAAATTCATGGCTATGCCGTGTAGATGATGGTCTAACAGGAGGCTTTAAAATTTTCTTTCTAGTGTCCTTCGTTTGGGAGAAAAATGCAATGGTACAAGACAGCTTCTCCTTGCCAATATCTCTCTTTTGCAAAGAGCTACGCATTGGAAAATTCAGGGCTATGTCGTGTAGATGATGGTCTAACAGGAGGCTTTAAAATTTTCTTTCTAGTGACCTTCGTTTGGGAGAAAAATGCAAAGGTACAAGACAGCTTTTCCTTGCCAATATCTCTCTTTTGCAAAGAGCTACGCATTGGAAAATTCAGGGCTATGTCGTGTAGATGATGGCCTAACAGGAGGCTTTAAAATTTTCTTTCTAGTGACCTTCGTTTGGGAGAAAAATGCAAAGGTACAAGACAGCTTTTCCTTGCCAATATCTCTCTTTTGCAAAGAGCTGCGCATTGGAAAATTCAGGGCTATGTCGTGTAGATGATGGCCTAACAGGAGGCTTTAAAATTTTCTTTCTAGTGTCCTTCGTTTGGGAGAAAAATGCAATGGTACAAGACAGCTTTTCCTTGCCAATATCTCTCTTTTGCAAAGAGCTGCGCATTGGAAAATTCAGGGCTATGTCGTGTAGATGATGGTCTAACAGGAGGCTTTAAAATTTTCTTTCTAGTGACCTTCGTTTGGGAGAAAAATGCAAAGGTACAAGACAGCTTTTCCTTGCCAATATCTCTCTTTTGCAAAGAGCTGCGCATTGGAAAATTCAGGGCTATGTCGTGTAGATGATGGCCTAACAGGAGGCTTTAAAATTTTCTTTCTAGTGTCCTTCGTTTGGGAGAAAAATACAATGGTACAAGACAGTTTTTCCTTGCCAATATCTCTCTTTTGCAAAGAGCTACGCATTGGAAAATTCAGGGCTATGTCGTGTAGATGATGGTCTAACAGGAGGCTTTAAAATTTTCTTTCTAGTGTCCTTCGTTTGGGAGAAAATGCAAAGTTACAAGACAGCTTTTCCTTGCCAATATCTCTCTTTTGCAAAGAGCTACGCATTGGAAAATTCAGGGCTATGTCGTGTAGATGATGGCCTAACAGGAGGCTTTAAAATTTTCTTTCTAGTGACCTTCGTTTGGGAGAAAAATGCAAAGGTACAAGACAGCTTTTCCTTGCCAATATCTCTCTTTTGCAAAGAGCTGCGCATTGGAAAATTCAGGGCTATGTCGTGTAGATGATGGCCTAACAGGAGGCTTTAAAATTTTCTTTCTAGTGTCCTTCGTTTGGGAGAAAAATGCAAAGGTACAAGACAGCTTTTCCTTGCCAATATCTCTCTTTTGCAAAGAGCTACGCATTGGAAAATTCAGGGCTATGTCGTGTAGATGATGGCCTAACAGGAGGCTTTAAAATTTTCTTTCTAGTGACCTTCGTTTGGGAGAAAAATGCAATGGTACAATACAGTTTTTCCTTGCCAATATCTCTCTTTTGCAAAGAGCTGCGCATTGGAAAATTCAGGGCTATATCGTGTAGATGATGGCCTAACAGGAGGCTTTAAAATTTTAATTCTAGTGTCCTTCGTTTGGGAGAAAATGCAAAGTTACAAGACAGCTTTTCCTTGCCAATATCTCTCTTTTGCAAAGAGCTACGCATTGGAAAATTCAGGGCTATGTCGTGTAGATGATGGCCTAACAGGAGGCTTTAAAATTTTCTTTCTAGTGACCTTCGTTTGGGAGAAAAATGCAAAGGTACAAGACAGCTTTTCCTTGCCAATATCTCTCTTTTGCAAAGAGCTGCGCATTGGAAAATTCAGGGCTATGTCGTGTAGATGATGGCCTAACAGGAGGCTTTAAAATTTTCTTTCTAGTGTCCTTCGTTTGGGAGAAAAATGCAAAGGTACAAGACAGCTTTTCCTTGCCAATATCTCTCTTTTGCAAAGAGCTACGCATTGGAAAATTCAGGGCTATGTCGTGTAGATGATGGCCTAACAGGAGGCTTTAAAATTTTCTTTCTAGTGACCTTCGTTTGGGAGAAAAATGCAAAGGTACGAGACAGCTTTTCCTTGCCAATATCTCTCTTTTGCAAAGAGCTGCGCATTGGAAAATTCAGGGCTATGTCGTGTAGATGATGGCCTAACAGGAGGCTTTAACATTTTCTTTCTAGTGTCCTTCGTTTGGGAGAAAAATGCAATGGTACAAGAAAGCTTTTCCTTGCCAATATCTCTCTTTTGCAAAGAGCTGCGCATTGGAAAATTCAGGGCTATGTCGTGTAGATGATGGCCTAACAGGAGGCTTTAAAATTTTCTTTCTAGTGTCCTTCGTTTGGGAGAAAAATGCAAAGGTACAAGACAGCTTTTCCTTGCCAATATCTCTCTTTTGTAAAGAGCTACGCATTGGAAAATTCAGGACTATGTCGTGTAGATGATGGCCTAACAGGAGGCTTTAAAATTTTCTTTCTAGTGACCTTCGTTTGGGAGAAAAATGCAAAGGTACCTGACAGCTTTTCCTTGCCAATATCTCTCTTTTGCAAAGAGCTGCGCATTGGAAAATTCAGGGCTATGTCGTGTAGATGATGGCATAACAGGAGGCTTTAAAATTTAAATTCTAGTGTCCTTCGTTTGGGAGAAAAATGCAAAGGTACAAGACAGCTTTTCCTTGCCAATATCTCTCTTTTGCAAAGAGCTGCGCATTGGAAAATTCAGGGCTATGTCGTGTAGATGATGGCCTAACAGGAGGCTTTAAAATTTTAATTCTAGTGTCCTTCGTTTGGGAGAAAAATGCAAAGGTACAAGACAGCTTTTCCTTGCCAATATCTCTCTTTAGCAAAGAGCTGCGCATTGGAAAATTCAGGGCTATGTCGTGTAGATGATGGCCTAACAGGAGGCTTTAAAATTTTCTTTCTAGTGTCCTTCGTTTGGGAGAAAAATGCAATGGTACAAGACAGCTTTTCCTTGCCAATATCTCTCTTTTGCAAAGAGCTGCGCATTGGAAAATTCAGGGCTATGTCGTGTAGATGATGGCCTAACAGGAGGCTTTAAAATTTTCTTTCTAGTGTCCTTCGTTTGGGAGAAAATGCAAAGTTACAAGACAGCTTTTCCTTGCCAATATCTCTCTTTTGCAAAGAGCTACGCATTGGAAAATTCAGGGCTATGTCGTGTAGATGATGGCCTAACAGGAGGCTTTAAAATTTTCTTTCTAGTGACCTTCGTTTGGGAGAAAAATGCAAAGGTACAAGACAGCTTTTCCTTGCCAATATCTCTCTTTTGCAAAGAGCTGCGCATTGGAAAATTCAGGGCTATGTCGTGTAGATGATGGCCTAACAGGAGGCTTTAAAATTTTCTTTCTAGTGTCCTTCGTTTGGGAGAAAAATGCAAAGGTACAAGACAGCTTTTCCTTGCCAATATCTCTCTTTTGCAAAGAGCTACGCATTGGAAAATTCAGGGCTATGTCGTGTAGATGATGGCCTAACAGGAGGCTTTAAAATTTTCTTTCTAGTGACCTTCGTTTGGGAGAAAAATGCAATGGTACAAGACAGCTTTTCCTTGCCAATATCTCTCTTTTGCAAAGAGCTGCGCATTGGAAAATTCAGGGCTATATCGTGTAGATGATGGCCTAACAGGAGGCTTTAAAATTTTAATTCTAGTGTCCTTCGTTTGGGAGAAAATGCAAAGTTACAAGACAGCTTTTCCTTGCCAATATCTCTCTTTTGCAAAGAGCTACGCATTGGAAAATTCAGGACTATGTCGTGTAGATGATGGCCTAACAGGAGGCTTTAAAATTTTCTTTCTAGTGACCTTCGTTTGGGAGAAAAATGCAAAGGTACAAGACAGCTTTTCCTTGCCAATATCTCTCTTTTGCAAAGAGCTGCGCATTGGAAAATTCAGGGCTATGTCGTGTAGATGATGGCCTAACAGGAGGCTTTAAAATTTTCTTTCTAGTGTCCTTCGTTTGGGAGAAAAATGCAAAGGTACAAGACAGCTTTTCCTTGCCAATATCTCTCTTTTGCAAAGAGCTACGCATTGGAAAATTCAGGGCTATGTCGTGTAGATGATGGCCTAACAGGAGGCTTTAAAATTTTCTTTCTAGTGACCTTCGTTTGGGAGAAAAATGCAAAGGTACAAGACAGCTTTTCCTTGCCAATATCTCTCTTTTGCAAAGAGCTGCGCATTGGAAAATTCAGGGCTATGTCGTGTAGATGATGGCCTAACAGGAGGCTTTAACATTTTCTTTCTAGTGTCCTTCGTTTGGGAGAAAAATGCAAAGGTACAAGAAAGCTTTTCCTTGCCAATATCTCTCATTTGCAAAGAGCTGTGCATTGGAAAATTCAGGGCTATG
Source organism: Pseudophryne corroboree (assembly GCF_028390025.1). Classification (NCBI taxonomy): domain Eukaryota; kingdom Metazoa; phylum Chordata; class Amphibia; order Anura; family Myobatrachidae; genus Pseudophryne; species Pseudophryne corroboree. The sequence continues at coordinate 688,144,869 of NC_086444.1, forward strand.
TCGTGTAGATGATGGCCTAACAGGAGGCTTTAAAATTTTCTTTCTAGTGTCCTTCGTTTGGGAGAAAAATGCAAAGGTACAAGACAGCTTTTCCTTGCCAATATCTCTCTTTTGTAAAGAGCTACGCATTGGAAAATTCAGGACTATGTCGTGTAGATGATGGCCTAACAGGAGGCTTTAAAATTTTCTTTCTAGTGACCTTCGTTTGGGAGAAAAATGCAAAGGTACCTGACAGCTTTTCCTTGCCAATATCTCTCTTTTGCAAAGAGCTGCGCATTGGAAAATTCAGGGCTATGTCGTGTAGATGATGGCATAACAGGAGGCTTTAAAATTTAAATTCTAGTGTCCTTCGTTTGGGAGAAAAATGCAAAGGTACAAGACAGCTTTTCCTTGCCAATATCTCTCTTTTGCAAAGAGCTGCGCATTGGAAAATTCAGGGCTATGTCGTGTAGATGATGGCCTAACAGGAGGCTTTAAATTTTAATTCTAGTGTCCTTCGTTTGGGAGAAAAATGCAATGGTACAAGACAGCTTTTCCTTGCCAATATCTCTCTTTTGCAAAGAGCTGCGCATTGGAAAATTCAGGGCTATATCGTGTAGATGATGGCCTAACAGGAGGCTTTAAAATTTTCTTTCTAGTGACCTTCGTTTGGGAGAAAAATGCAATGGTACAAGACAGCTTTTCCTTGCCAATATCTCTCTTTTGCAAAGAGCTGCGCATTGGAAAATTCAGGGCTATATCGTGTAGATGATGGCCTAACAGGAGGCTTTAAAATTTTAATTCTAGTGTCCTTCGTTTGGGAGAAAATGCAAAGTTACAAGACAGCTTTTCCTTGCCAATATCTCTCTTTTGCAAAGAGCTACGCATTGGAAAATTCAGGACTATGTCGTGTAGATGATGGCCTAACAGGAGGCTTTAAAATTTTCTTTCTAGTGACCTTCGTTTGGGAGAAAAATGCAAAGGTACAAGACAGCTTTTCCTTGCCAATATCTCTCTTTTGCAAAGAGCTGCGCATTGGAAAATTCAGGGCTATGTCGTGTAGATGATGGCCTAACAGGAGGCTTTAAAATTTTCTTTCTAGTGTCCTTCGTTTGGGAGAAAAATGCAAAGGTACAAGACAGCTTTTCCTTGCCAATATCTCTCTTTTGCAAAGAGCTACGCATTGGAAAATTCAGGGCTATGTCGTGTAGATGATGGCCTAACAGGAGGCTTTAAAATTTTCTTTCTAGTGACCTTCGTTTGGGAGAAAAATGCAAAGGTACAAGACAGCTTTTCCTTGCCAATATCTCTCTTTTGCAAAGAGCTGCGCATTGGAAAATTCAGGGCTATGTCGTGTAGATGATGGCCTAACAGGAGGCTTTAACATTTTCTTTCTAGTGTCCTTCGTTTGGGAGAAAAATGCAAAGGTACAAGAAAGCTTTTCCTTGCCAATATCTCTCATTTGCAAAGAGCTGTGCATTGGAAAATTCAGGGCTATGTCGTGTAGATGATGGCCTAACAGGAGGCTTTAAAATTTTCTTTCTAGTGTCCTTCGTTTGGGAGAAAAATGCAAAGGTACAAGACAGCTTTTCCTTGCCAATATCTCTCTTTTGTAAAGAGCTACGCATTGGAAAATTCAGGACTATGTCGTGTAGATGATGGCCTAACAGGAGGCTTTAAAATTTTCTTTCTAGTGACCTTCGTTTGGGAGAAAAATGCAAAGGTACCTGACAGCTTTTCCTTGCCAATATCTCTCTTTTGCAAAGAGCTGCGCATTGGAAAATTCAGGGCTATGTCGTGTAGATGATGGCATAACAGGAGGCTTTAAAATTTAAATTCTAGTGTCCTTCGTTTGGGAGAAAAATGCAAAGGTACAAGACAGCTTTTCCTTGCCAATATCTCTCTTTTGCAAAGAGCTGCGCATTGGAAAATTCAGGGCTATGTCGTGTAGATGATGGCCTAACAGGAGGCTTTAAATTTTAATTCTAGTGTCCTTCGTTTGGGAGAAAAATGCAAAGGTACAAGACAGCTTTTCCTTGCCAATATCTCTCTTTAGCAAAGAGCTGCGCATTGGAATATTCAGGGCTATGTCGTGTAGATGATGGCCTAACAGGAGGCTTTAAAATTTTCTTTCTAGTGTCCTTCGTTTGGGAGAAAAATGCAATGGTACAAGACAGCTTTTCCTTGCCAATATCTCTCTTTTGCAAAGAGCTGCGCATTGGAAAATTCAGGGCTATGTCGTGTAGATGATGGCCTAACAGGAGGCTTTAAAATTTTCTTTCTAGTGTCCTTCGTTTGGGAGAAAATGCAAAGTTACAAGACAGCTTTTCCTTGCCAATATCTCTCTTTTGCAAAGAGCTACGCATTGGAAAATTCAGGGCTATGTCGTGTAGATGATGGCCTAACAGGAGGCTTTAAAATTTTCTTTCTAGTGACCTTCGTTTGGGAGAAAAATGCAAAGGTACAAGACAGCTTTTCCTTGCCAATATCTCTCTTTTGCAAAGAGCTGCGCATTGGAAAATTCAGGGCTATGTCGTGTAGATGATGGCCTAACAGGAGGCTTTAAAATTTTCTTTCTAGTGTCCTTCGTTTGGGAGAAAAATGCAAAGGTACAAGACAGCTTTTCCTTGCCAATATCTCTCTTTTGCAAAGAGCTACGCATTGGAAAATTCAGGGCTATGTCGTGTAGATGATGGCCTAACAGGAGGCTTTAAAATTTTCTTTCTAGTCACCTTCGTTTGGGAGAAAAATGCAATGGTACAAGACAGCTTTTCCTTGCCAATATCTTTCTTTTGCACAGAGCTGCGCATTGGAAAATTCAGGGCTATATCGTGTAGATGATGGCCTAACAGGAGGCTTTAAAATTTTAATTCTAGTGTCCTTCGTTTGGGAGAAAATGCAGTTACAAGACAGCTTTTCCTTGCCAATATCTCTCTTTTGCAAAGAGCTACGCATTGGAAAATTCAGGGCTATGTCGTGTAGATGATGGCCTAACAGGAGGCTTTAAAATTTTCTTTCTAGTGACCTTCGTTTGGGAGAAAAATGCAAAGGTACAAGACAGCTTTTCCTTGCCAATATCTCTCTTTTGCAAAGAGCTACGCATTGGAAAATTCAGGGCTATGTCGTGTAGATGATGGCCTAACAGGAGGCTTTAAAATTTTCTTTCTAGTGACCTTCGTTTGGGAGAAAAATGCAAAGGTACAAGACAGCTTTTCCTTGCCAATATCTCTCTTTTGCAAAGAGCTGCGCATTGGAAAATTCAGGGCTATGTTGTGTAGATGATGGCCTAACAGGAGGCTTTAAAATTTTCTTTCTAGTGTCCTTCGTTTGGGAGAAAAATGCAAAGGTACAAGACAGCTTTTCCTTGCCAATATCTCTCTTTTGCAAAGAGCTACGCATTGGAAAATTCAGGGCTATGTCGTGTAGATGATGGCCTAACAGGAGGCTTTAAAATTTTCTTTCTAGTGACCTTCGTTTGGGAGAAAAATGCAAAGGTACAAGACAGCTTTTCCTTGCCAATATCTCTCTTTTGCAAAGAGCTGCGCATTGGAAAATTCAGGGCTATGTCGTGTAGATGATGGCCTAACAGGAGGCTTTAACATTTTCTTTCTAGTGTCCTTCGTTTGGGAGAAAAATGCAATGGTACAAGAAAGCTTTTCCTTGCCAATATCTCTCTTTTGCAAAGAGCTGCGCATTGGAAAATTCAGGGCTATGTCGTGTAGATGATGGCCTAACAGGAGGGTTTAAAATTTTCTTTCTAGTGTCCTTCGTTTGGGAGAAAAATGCAAAGGAACAAGACAGCTTTTCCTTGCCAATATCTCTCTTTTGTAAAGAGCTACGCATTGGAAAATTCAGGACTATGTCGTATAGATGATGGCCTAACAGGAGGCTTTAAAATTTTCTTTCTAGTGACCTTCGTTTGGGAGAAAAATGCAAAGGTACCTGACAGCTTTTCCTTGCCAATATCTCTCTTTTGCAAAGAGCTGCGCATTGGAAAATTCAGGGCTATGTCGTGTAGATGATGGCATAACAGGAGGCTTTAAAATTTAAATTCTAGTGTCCTTCGTTTGGGAGAAAAATGCAAAGGTACAAGACAGCTTTTCCTTGCCAATATCTCTCTTTTGCAAAGAGCTGCGCATTGGAAAATTCAGGGCTATGTCGTGTAGATGATGGCCTAACAGGAGGCTTTAAAATTTTCTTTCTAGTGTCCTTCGTTTGGGAGAAAAATGCAAAGGTACAAGACAGCTTTTCCTTGCCAAAATCTCTCTTTTGCAAAGAGCTGCGCATTGGAAAATTCATGGCTATGCCGTGTAGATGATGGTCTAACAGGAGGCTTTAAAATTTTCTTTCTAGTGTCCTTCGTTTGGGAGAAAAATGCAAAGGTACAAGACAGCTTTTCCTTGCCAATATCTCTCTTTTGCAAAGAGCTGCGCATTGGAAAATTCAGGGCTATGTCGTGTAGATGATGGCCTAACAGGAGGCTTTAAAATTTTAATTCTAGTGTCCTTCGTTTGGGAGAAAAATGCAAAGGTACAAGACAGCTTTTCCTTGCCAATATCTCTCTTTAGCAAAGAGCTGCGCATTGGAAAATTCAGGGCTATGTCGTGTAGATGATGGCCTAACAGGAGGCTTTAAAATTTTCTTTCTAGTGTCCTTCGTTTGGGAGAAAAATGCAAAGGTACAAGACAGCTTTTCCTTGCCAATATCTCTCTTTTGCAAAGAGCTGCGCATTGGAAAATTCATGGCTATGCCGTGTAGATGATGGTCTAACAGGAGGCTTTAAAATTTTCTTTCTAGTGTCCTTCGTTTGGGAGAAAAATGCAATGGTACAAGACAGCTTCTCCTTGCCAATATCTCTCTTTTGCAAAGAGCTACGCATTGGAAAATTCAGGGCTATGTCGTGTAGATGATGGTCTAACAGGAGGCTTTAAAATTTTCTTTCTAGTGACCTTCGTTTGGGAGAAAAATGCAAAGGTACAAGACAGCTTTTCCTTGCCAATATCTCTCTTTTGCAAAGAGCTACGCATTGGAAAATTCAGGGCTATGTCGTGTAGATGATGGCCTAACAGGAGGCTTTAAAATTTTCTTTCTAGTGACCTTCGTTTGGGAGAAAAATGCAAAGGTACAAGACAGCTTTTCTTTGCCAATATCTCTCTTTTGCAAAGAGCTGCGCATTGGAAAATTCAGGGCTATGTCGTGTAGATGATGGCCTAACAGGAGGCTTTAAAATTTTCTTTCTAGTGTCCTTCGTTTGGGAGAAAAATGCAATGGTACAAGACAGCTTTTCCTTGCCAATATCTCTCTTTTGCAAAGAGCTGCGCATTGGAAAATTCAGGGCTATGTCGTGTAGATGATGGTCTAACAGGAGGCTTTAAAATTTTCTTTCTAGTGACCTTCGTTTGGGAGAAAAATGCAAAGGTACAAGACAGCTTTTCCTTGCCAATATCTCTCTTTTGCAAAGAGCTGCGCATTGGAAAATTCAGGGCTATGTCGTGTAGATGATGGCCTAACAGGAGGCTTTAAAATTTTCTTTCTAGTGTCCTTCGTTTGGGAGAAAAATACAATGGTACAAGACAGCTTTTCCTTGCCAATATCTCTCTTTTGCAAAGAGCTACGCATTGGAAAATTCAGGGCTATGTCGTGTAGATGATGGTCTAACAGGAGGCTTTAACATTTTCTTTCTAGTGTCCTTCGTTTGGGAGAAAAATGCAATGGTACAAGACAGCTTTTCCTTGCCAATATCTCTCTTTTGCAAAGAGCTGCGCATTGGAAAATTCAGGGCTATGTCGTGTAATTGATGGCCTAACAGGAGGCTTTAAAATTTTAATTCTAGTGTCCTTCGTTTGGGAGAAAAATGCAAAGGTACAAGACAGCTTTTCCTTGCCAATATCTCTCTTTTGCAAAGAGCTGCGCATTGGAAAATTCAGGGCTATGTCGTGTAGATGATGGCCTAACAGGAGGCTTTAAAATTTTCTTTCTAGTTTTCTTCGTTTGGGAGAAAAATGCAAAGGTACAAGACAGCTTTTCCTTGCCAATATCTCTCTTTTGCAAAGAGCTACGCATTGGAAAATTCAGGGCTATGTCGTGTAGATGATGGCCTAATAGGAGGCTTTAAAATTTTCTCTCTAGTGACCTTCGTTTGGGAGAAAAATGCAAAGGTACAAGACAGCTTTTCCTTGCCAATATCTCTCTTTTGCAAAGAGCTGCGCATTGGAAAATTCAGGGCTATGTCGTGTAGATGATGGCCTAACAGGAGGCTTTAAAATTTTCTTTCTAGTGTCCTTCGTTTGGGAGAAAAATGCAATGGTACAAGACAGCTTTTCCTTGCCAATATCTCTCTTTTGCAAAGAGCTACGCATTGGAAAATTCAGGGCTATGTCGTGTAGATGATGGTCTAACAGGAGGCTTTAAAATTTTCTTTCTAGTGACCTTCGTTTGGGAGAAAAATGCAAAGGTACAAGACAGCTTTTCCTTGCCAATATCTTTCTTTTGCAAAGAGCTGCGCATTGGAAAATTCAGGGCTATGTCGTGTAGATGATGGCCTAACAGGAGGCTTTAACATTTTCTTTCCAGTGTCCTTCGTTTGGGAGAAAAATGCAATGGTACAAGACAGCTTTTCCTTGCCAATATCTCTCTTTTGCAAAGAGCTGCGCATTGGAAAATTCAGGGCTATGTCGTGTAGTTGATGTCCTAACAGGAGGCTTTAAAATTTTAATTCTAGTGTCCTTCGTTTGGGAGAAAAATGCAAAGGTACAAGACAGCTTTTCCTTGCCAATATCTCTCTTTTGCAAAGAGCTGCGCATTGGAAAATTCAGGGCTATGTCGTGTAGATGATGGCCTAACAGGAGGCTTTAAAATTTTCTTTCTAGTGTCCTTCGTTTCGGAGAAAAATGCAATGGTACAAGACAGCTTTTCCTTGCCAATATCTCTCTTTTGCAAAGAGCTGCGCATTGGAAAATTCAGGGCTATGTCGTGTAGATGATGGCCTAACAGGAGGCTTTAAAATTTTCTTTCTAGTGTGCTTCGTTTGGGAGAAAAATGCAATGGTACAAGACAACTTTTCCTTGCCAATATCTCTCTTTTGCAAAGAGCTGCGCATTGGAAAATTCAGGGCTATGTCGTGTAGATGATGGCCTAACAGGAGACTTTAAAATTTTAATTCTAGTGTCCTTCGTTTAAGAGAAAAATGCAAAGGTACAAGACAGCTTTTCCTTGCCAATATCTCTCTTTTGCAAAGAGCTGCGCATTGGAAAATTCAGGGCTATATCGTGTAGATGATGGCCTAACAGGAGGCTTTAAAATTTCAATTCTAGTGTCCTTCGTTTGGGAGAAAAATGCAAAGGTACAAGACAGCTTTTCCTTGCCAATATCTCTCTTTTGCAAAGAGCTGCGCATTGGAAAATTCATGGCTATGCCGTGTAGATGATGGTCTAACAGGAGGCTTTAAAATTTTCTTTCTAGTGTCCTTCGTTTGGGAGAAAAATGCAATGGTACAAGACAGCTTTTCCTTGCCAATATCTCTTTTTTGCAAAGAGCTGCGCATTGGAAAATTCAGGGCTATGTCGTGTAGATGATGGCCTAACAGGAGGCTTTAAAATTTTAATTCTAGTGTCCTTCGTTTGGGAGAAAAATGCAAAGGTACAAGACAGCTTTTCCTTGCCAATATCTCTCTTTTGCAAAGAGCTACGCATTGGAAAATTCAGGGCTATGTCGTGTAGATGATGGCCTAACAGGAGGCTTTAAAAAAAATTTTCTAGTGACCTTCGTTTGGGAGAAAAATGCAAAGGTACAAGACAGCTTTTCCTTGCCAATATCTCTCTTTTGCAAAGAGCTGCGCATTGGAAAATTCAGGGCTATGTCGTGTAGATGATGGCCTAACAGGAGGCTTTAAAATTTTCTTTCTAGTGTCCTTCGTTTGGTAGAAAAATGCAATGGTACAAGACAGCTTTTCCTTGCCAATATCTCTCTTTTGCAAAGAGCTGCGCATTGGAAAATTCAGGGCTATGTCGTGTAGATGATGGCCTAACAGGAGGCTTTAAAATTTTAATTCTAGTGTCCTTCGTTTGGGAGAAAAATGCAAAGGTACAAGACAGCTTTTCCTTGCGAATATCTCTCTTTTGCAAAGAGCTACGCATTGGAAAATTCAGGGCTATGTCGTGTAGATGATGGCCTAACAGGAGGCTTTAAAATTTTCTTTCTAGTGTCCTTCGTTTGGGAGAAAAATGCAATGGTACAAGACAGCTTTTCCTTGCCAATATCTCTCTTTTGCAAAGAGCTGCGCATTGGAAAATTCAGGGCTATGTCGTGTAGATGATGGCCTAACAGGAGGCTTTAAAATTTTCTTTCTAGTGTCCTTCGTTTGGGAGAAAAATGCAATGGTACAAGACAGCTTTTCCTTGCCAATATCTCTCTTTTGCAAAGAGCTGCGCATTGGAAAATTCATGGCTATGCCGTGTAGATGATGGTCTAACAGGAGGCTTTAAAATTTTCTTTCTAGTTTCCTTCGTTTGGGAGAAAAATGCAAAGGTACAAGACAGCTTTTCCTTGCCAATATCTCTCTTTTGCAAAGAGCTACGCATTGGAAAATTCAGGGCTATGTCGTGTAGATGATGGCCTAATAGGAGGCTTTAAAATTTTCTTTCTAGTGACCTTCGTTTGGGAGAAAAATGCAAATGTACAAGACAGCTTTTCCTTGCCAATATCTCTCTTTTGCAAAGAGCTACGCATTGGAAAATTCAGGGCTATGTCGTGTAGATGATGGCCTAACAGGAGGCTTTAAAATTTTAATTCTAGTGTCCTTCGTTTGGGAGAAAAATGCAAAGGTACAAGACAGCTTTTCCTTGCCAATATCTCTCTTTTGCAAAGAGCTGCGCATTTGAAAATTCAGGGCTATGTCGTGTAGATGATGGCCTAACAGGAGGCTTTAAAATTTTAATTCTAGTGTCCTTCGTTTGGGAGAAAAATGCAAAGGTACAAGACAGCTTTTCCTTGCCAATATCTCTCTTTAGCAAAGAGCTGCGCATTGGAAAATTCAGGGCTATGTCGTGTAGATGATGGCCTAACAGGAGGCTTTAAAATTTTCTTTCTAGTGTCCTTCGTTTGGGAGAAAAATGCAAAGGTACAAGACAGCTTTTCCTTGCCAATATCTCTCTTTTGCAAAGAGCTGCGCATTGGAAAATTCATGGCTATGCCGTGTAGATGATGGTCTAACAGGAGGCTTTAAAATTTTCTTTCTAGTGTCCTTCGTTTGGGAGAAAAATGCAATGGTACAAGACAGCTTCTCCTTGCCAATATCTCTCTTTTGCAAAGAGCTACGCATTGGAAAATTCAGGGCTATGTCGTGTAGATGATGGTCTAACAGGAGGCTTTAAAATTTTCTTTCTAGTGACCTTCGTTTGGGAGAAAAATGCAAAGGTACAAGACAGCTTTTCCTTGCCAATATCTCTCTTTTGCAAAGAGCTACGCATTGGAAAATTCAGGGCTATGTCGTGTAGATGATGGCCTAACAGGAGGCTTTAAAATTTTCTTTCTAGTGACCTTCGTTTGGGAGAAAAATGCAAAGGTACAAGACAGCTTTTCCTTGCCAATATCTCTCTTTTGCAAAGAGCTGCGCATTGGAAAATTCAGGGCTATGTCGTGTAGATGATGGCCTAACAGGAGGCTTTAAAATTTTCTTTCTAGTGTCCTTCGTTTGGGAGAAAAATGCAATGGTACAAGACAGCTTTTCCTTGCCAATATCTCTCTTTTGCAAAGAGCTACGCATTGGAAAATTCAGGGCTATGTCGTGTAGATGATGGTCTAACAGGAGGCTTTAAAATTTTCTTTCTAGTGACCTTCGTTTGGGAGAAAAATGCAAAGGTACAAGACAGCTTTTCCTTGCCAATATCTTTCTTTTGCAAAGAGCTGCGCATTGGAAAATTCAGGGCTATGTCGTGTAGATGATGGCCTAACAGGAGGCTTTAAAAATTTCTTTCTAGTGTCCTTCGTTTGGGAGAAAAATGCAATGGTACAAGACAGCTTTTCCTTGCCAATATCTCTCTTTTGCAAAGAGCTGCGCATTGGAAAATTCAGGGCTATGTCGTGTAGATGATGGCCTAACAGGAGGCTTTAAAATTTTCTTTCCAGTGTCCTTCGTTTGGGAGAAAAATGCAATGGTACAAGACAGCTTTTCCTTGCCAATATCTCTCTTTTGCAAAGAGCTGCGCATTGGAAAATTCAGGGCTATGTCGTGTAGTTGATGTCCTAACAGGAGGCTTTAAAATTTTAATTCTAGTGTCCTTCGTTTGGGAGAAAAATGCAAAGGTACAAGACAGCTTTTCCTTGCCAATATCTCTCTTTTGCAAAGAGCTGCGCATTGGAAAATTCAGGGCTATGTCGTGTAGATGATGGCCTAACAGGAGGCTTTAAAATTTTCTTTCTAGTGTCCTTCGTTTCGGAGAAAAATGCAATGGTACAAGACAGCTTTTCCTTGCCAATATCTCTCTTTTGCAAAGAGCTGCGCATTGGAAAATTCAGGGCTATGTCGTGTAGATGATGGCCTAACAGGAGGCTTTAAAATTTTCTTTCTAGTGTGCTTCGTTTGGGAGAAAAATGCAATGGTACAAGACAACTTTTCCTTGCCAATATCTCTCTTTTGCAAAGAGCTGCGCATTGGAAAATTCAGGGCTATGTCGTGTAGATGATGGCCTAACAGGAGACTTTAAAATTTTAATTCTAGTGTCCTTCGTTTAAGAGAAAAATGCAAAGGTACAAGACAGCTTTTCCTTGCCAATATCTCTCTTTTGCAAAGAGCTGCGCATTGGAAAATTCAGGGCTATATCGTGTAGATGATGGCCTAACAGGAGGCTTTAAAATTTCAATTCTAGTGTCCTTCGTTTGGGAGAAAAATGCAAAGGTACAAGACAGCTTTTCCTTGCCAATATCTCTCTTTTGCAAAGAGCTGCGCATTGGAAAATTCATGGCTATGCCGTGTAGATGATGGTCTAACAGGAGGCTTTAAAATTTTCTTTCTAGTGTCCTTCGTTTGGGAGAAAAATGCAATGGTACAAGACAGCTTTTCCTTGCCAATATCTCTTTTTTGCAAAGAGCTGCGCATTGGAAAATTCAGGGCTATGTCGTGTAGATGATGGCCTAACAGGAGGCTTTAAAATTTTAATTCTAGTGTCCTTCGTTTGGGAGAAAAATGCAAAGGTACAAGACAGCTTTTCCTTGCCAATATCTCTCTTTTGCAAAGAGCTACGCATTGGAAAATTCAGGGCTATGTCGTGTAGATGATGGCCTAACAGGAGGCTTTAAAAAAAATGTTCTAGTGACCTTCGTTTGGGAGAAAAATGCAAAGGTACAAGACAGCTTTTCCTTGCCAATATCTCTCTTTTGCAAAGAGCTGCGCATTGGAAAATTCAGGGCTATGTCGTGTAGATGATGGCCTAACAGGAGGCTTTAAAATTTTCTTTCTAGTGTCCTTCGTTTGGTAGAAAAATGCAATGGTACAAGACAGCTTTTCCTTGCCAATATCTCTCTTTTGCAAAGAGCTGCGCATTGGAAAATTCAGGGCTATGTCGTGTAGATGATGGCCTAACAGGAGGCTTTAAAATTTTAATTCTAGTGTCCTTCGTTTGGGAGAAAAATGCAAAGGTACAAGACAGCTTTTCCTTGCGAATATCTCTCTTTTGCAAAGAGCTACGCATTGGAAAATTCAGGGCTATGTCGTGTAGATGATGGCCTAACAGGAGGCTTTAAAATTTTCTTTCTAGTGTCCTTCGTTTGGGAGAAAAATGCAATGGTACAAGACAGCTTTTCCTTGCCAATATCTCTCTTTTGCAAAGAGCTGCGCATTGGAAAATTCAGGGCTATGTCGTGTAGATGATGGCCTAACAGGAGGCTTTAAAATTTTCTTTCTAGTGTCCTTCGTTTGGGAGAAAAATGCAATGGTACAAGACAGCTTTTCCTTGCCAATATCTCTCTTTTGCAAAGAGCTACGCATTGGAAAATTCAGGGCTATGTCGTGTAGATGATGGTCTAACAGGAGGCTTTAAAATTTTCTTTCTAGTGACCTTCGTTTGGGAGAAAAATGCAAAGGTACAAGACAGCTTTTCCTTGCCAATATCTCTCTTTTGCAAAGAGCTGCGCATTGGAAAATTCAGGGCTATATCGTGTAGAATCTGATGGCCTAACAGGAGGCTTTAAAATTTCAATTCTAGTGTCCTTCGTTTGGGAGAAAAATGCAAAGGTACAAGACAGCTTTTCCTTGCCAATATCTCTCTTTTGCAAAGAGCTGCGCATTGGAAAATTCATGGCTATGCCGTGTAGATGATGGTCTAACAGGAGGCTTTAAAATTTTCTTTCTAGTGTCCTTCGTTTGGGAGAAAAATGCAATGGTACAAGACAGCTTTTCCTTGCCAATATCTCTCTTTTGCAAAGAGCTGCGCATTGGAAAATTCAGGGCTATGTCGTGCAGATTATGGCCTAACAGGAGGCTTTAAAATTTTAATTCTAGTGTCCTTCGTTTGGGAGAAAAATGCAAAGGTACAAGACAGCTTTTCCTTGCCAATATCTCTCTTTTGCAAAGAGCTACGCATTGTAAAATTCAGGGCTATGTCGTGTAGATGATGGCCTAACAGGAGGCTTTAAAATTTTCTTTCTAGTGACCTTCGTTTGGGAGAAAAATGCAAAGGTACAAGACAGCTTTTCCTTGCCAATATCTCTCTTTTGCAAAGAGCTGCGCATTGGAAAATTCAGGGCTATGTCGTGTAGATGATGGCCTAACAGGAGGCTTTAAAATTTTCTTTCTAGTGTCCTTCGTTTGGGAGAAAAATGCATTGGTACAAGACAGCTTTTCCTTGCCAATATCTCTCTTTTGCAAAGAGCTGCGCATTTGAAAATTCAGGGCTATGGCGTGTAGATGATGGCCTAATAGGAGGCTTTAAAATTTTAATTCTAGTGTCCTTCGTTTGGGAGAAAAATGCAAAGGTACAAGACAGCTTTTCCTTGCCAATATCTCTCTTTTGCAAAGAGCTGTGCATTTGAAAATTCAGGGCTATGGCGTGTAGATGATGGCCTAATAGGAGGCTTTAAAATTTTCTTTCTAGTGACCTTCGTTTGGGAGAAAAATGCAAAGGTACAAGACAGCTTTTCCTTGCCAATATCTCTCTTTTGCAAAGAGCTGCGCATTGGAAAATTCAGGGCTATGTCGTGTAGATGATGGCCTAACAGGAGGCTTTAAAATTTTAATTCTAGTGTCCTTCGTTTGGGAGAAAAATGCAAAGGTACAAGATAGCTTTTCCTTGCCAATATCTCTCTTTCGCAAAGAGCTGCGCATTGGAAAATTCAGGGCTATGTCGTGTAGATGATGGCCTAACAGGAGGCTTTAAAATTTTCTTTCTAGTGTCCTTCGTTTGGGAGAAAAATGCAATGGTACAAGACAGCTTTTCCTTGCCAATATCTCTCTTTTGCAAAGAGCTGCGCATTGGAAAATTCAGGGCTATGTCGTGTAGATGATGGCCTAACAGGAGGCTTTAAAATTTTCTTTCTAGTGTCCTTCGTTTGGGAGAAAAATGCAAAGGTACAAGACAGCTTTTCCTTGCCAATATCTCTCTTTCGCAAAGAGCTGCGCATTGGAAAATTCAGGGCTATGTCGTGTAGATGATGGCCTAACAGGAGGCTTTAAAATTTTCTTTCTAGTGTCCTTCGTTTGGGAGAAAAATGCAATGGTACAAGACAGCTTTTCCTTGCCAATATCTCTCTTTTGCAAAGAGCTGCGCATTGGAAAATTCAGGGCTATGTCGTGTAGATGATGGCCTAACAGGAGGCTTTAAAATTTTCTTTCTAGTGTCCTTCGTTTGGGAGAAAAATGCAAAGGTACAAGACAGCTTTTCCTTGCCAATATCTCTCTTTTGCAAAGAGCTGCGCATTGGAAAATTCAGGGCTATGTCGTGTAGATGATGGCCTAACAGGAGGCTTTAAAATTTCAATTCTAGTGTCCTTCGTTTGGGAGAAAAATGCAAAGGTACAAGACAGCTTTTCCTTGCCAATATCTCTCTTTTGCAAAGAGCTGCGCATTGGAAAATTCAGGGCTATGTCGTGTAGATGATGGCCTAACAGGAGGCTTTAAAATTTTAATTCTAGTGTCCTTCGTTTGGGAGAAAAATGCAAAGGTACAAGACAGCTTTTCCTTGCCAATATCTCTCTTTTGCAAAGAGCTACGCATTGGAAAATTCAGGGCTATGTCGTGTAGATGATGGCCTAACAGGAGGCTTTAAAATTTTCTTTCTAGTGACCTTCGTTTGGGAGAAAAATGCAAAGGTACAAGACAGCTTTTCCTTGCCAATATCTCTCTTTTGCAAAGAGCTGCGCATTGGAAAATTCAGGGCTATGTCGTGTAGATGATGGCCTAACAGGAGGCTTTAAAATTTTAATTCTAGTGTCCTTCGTTTGGGAGAAAAATGCAAAGGTACAAGACAGCTTTTCCTTGCCAATATCTCTCTTTCGCAAAGAGCTGCGCATTGGAAAATTCAGGGCTATGTCGTGTAGATGATGGCCTAACAGGAGGCTTTAAAATTTTCTTTCTAGTGTCCTTCGTTTGGGAGAAAAATGCAATGGTACAAGACAGCTTTTCCTTGCCAATATCTCTCTTTTGCAAAGAGCTGCGCATTGGAAAATTCAGGGCTATGTCGTGTAGATGATGGCCTAACAGGAGGCTTTAAAATTTTCTTTCTAGTGTCCTTCGTTTGGGAGAAAAATGCAAAGGTACAAGACAGCTTTTCCTTGCCAATATCTCTCTTTTGCAAAGAGCTGCGCTTTGGAAAATTCAGGGCTATGTCGTGTAGATGATGGCCTAACAGGAGGCTTTAAAATTTTCTTTCTAGTGTCCTTCGTTTGGGAGAAAAATGCAAAGGTACAAGACAACTTTTCCTTGCCAATATCTCTCGTTTGCAAAGAGCTGCGCATTGGAAAATTCAGGGCTATGTCGTGTAGAAGATGGCCTAACAGGAGGCTTTAAAATTTTCTTTCTAGTGTCCTTCGTTTGGGAGAAAAATGCAAAGGTACAAGACAGCTTTTCCTTGCCAATATCTCTCTTTTGCAAAGAGCTGCGCATTGGAAAATTCAGGGCTATATCGTGTAGATGATGGCCTAACAGGAGGCTTTTAAATTTCAATTCTAGTGTCCTTCGTTTGGGAGAAAAATGCAAAGGTACAAGACAGCTTTTCCTTGCCAATATCTCTCTTTTGCAAAGAGCTGCGCATTGGAAAATTCGTGGCTATGACGTGTAGATGATGGTCTAACAGGAGGCTTTAAAATTTTCTTTCTAGTGTCCTTCGTTTGGGAGAAAAATGCAATGGTACAAGACAGCTTTTCCTTGCCAATATCTCTCTTTTGCAAAGAGCTGCGCATTGGAAAATTCAGGGCTATGTCGTGTAGATGATGGCCTAACAGGAGGCTTTAAAATTTTAATTCTAGTGTCCTTCGTTTGGGAGAAAAATGCAAAGGTACAAGACAGCTTTTCCTTGCCAATATCTCTCTTTTGCAAAGAGCTACGCATTGGAAAATTCAGGGCTATGTCGTGTAGATGATGGCCTAACAGGAGGCTTTAAAATTTTCTTTCTAGTGACCTTCGTTTGGGAGAAAAATGCAAAGGTACAAGACAGCTTTTCCTTGCCAATATCTCTCTTTCGCAAAGAGCTGCGCATTGGAAAATTCAGGGCTATGTCGTGTAGATGATGGCCTAACAGGAGGCTTTAAAATTTTCTTTCTAGTGTCCTTCGTTTGGGAGAAAAATGCAAAGGTACAAGACAGCTTTTCCTTGCCAATATCTCTCTTTTGCAAAGAGCTGCGCTTTGGAAAATTCAGGGCTATGTCGTGTAGATGATGGCCTAACAGGAGGCTTTAAAATTTTCTTTCTAGTGTCCTTCGTTTGGGAGAAAAATGCAAAGGTACAAGACAGCTTTTCCTTGCCAATATCTCTCGTTTGCAAAGAGCTGCGCATTGGAAAATTCAGGGCTATGTCGTGTAGAAGATGGCCTAACAGGAGGCTTTAAAATTTTCTTTCTAGTGTCCTTCGTTTGGGAGAAAAATGCAAAGGTACAAGACAGCTTTTCCTTGCCAATATCTCTCTTTTGCAAAGAGCTGCGCATTGGAAAATTCAGGGCTATATCGTGTAGATGATGGCCTAACAGGAGGCTTTAAAATTTCAATTCTAGTGTCCTTCGTTTGGGAGAAAAATGCAAAGGTACAAGACAGCTTTATCTTGCCAATATCTCTCTTTTGCAAAGAGCTGCGCATTGGAAAATTCATGGCTATGACGTGTAGATGATGGTCTAACAGGAGGCTTTAAAATTTTCTTTCTAGTGTCCTTCGTTTGGGAGAAAAATGCAATGGTACAAGACAGCTTTTCCTTGCCAATATCTCTCTTTTGCAAAGAGCTACGCATTGGAAAATTCAGGGCTATGTCGTGTAGATGATGGCCTAACAGGAGGCTTTAAAATTTTCTTTCTAGTGACCTTCGTTTGGGAGAAAAATGCAAAGGTACAAGACAGCTTTTCCTTGCCAATATCTCTCTTTTGCAAAGAGCTGCGCATTGGAAAATTCAGGGCTATGTCGTGTAGATGATGGCCTAACAGGAGGCTTTAAAATTTTCTTTCTAGTGACCTTCGTTTGGGAGAAAAATGCAAAGGTACAAGACAGCTTTTCCTTGCCAATATCTCTCTTTTGCAAAGAGCTGCGCATTGGAAAATTCAGGGCTATGTCGTGTAGATGATGGCCTAACAGGAGGCTTTAAAATTTCAATTCTAGTGTCCTTCGTTTGGGAGAAAAATGCAAAGGTACAAGACAGCTTTTCCTTGCCAATATCTCTCTTTTGCAAAGAGCTGCGCATTGGAAAATTCATGGCTATGACGTGTAGATGATGGTCTAACAGGAGGCTTTAAAATTTTCTTTCTAGTGTCCTTCGTTTGGGAGAAAAATGCAATGGTACAAGACAGCTTTTCCTTGCCAATATCTCTCTTTTGCAAAGAGCTGCGCATTGGAAAATTCAGGGCTATGTCGTGTAGATGATGGCCTAACAGGAGGCTTTAAAATTTTAATTCTAGTGTCCTTCGTTTGGGAGAAAAATGCAAAGGTACAAGACAGCTTTTCCTTGCCAATATCTCTCTTTTGCAAAGAGCTACGCATTGGAAAATTCAGGGCTATGTCGTGTAGATGATGGCCTAACAGGAGGCTTTAAAATTTTCTTTCTAGTGACCTTCGTTTGGGAGAAAAATGCAAAGGTACAAGACAGCTTTTCCTTGCCAATATCTCCCTTTTGCAAAGAGCTGCGCATTGGAAAATTCAGGGCTATGTCGTGTAGATGATGGCCTAACAGGAGGCTTTAAAATTTTCTTTCTAGTGACCCTTCGTTTGGGAGAAAAATGCAATGGTACAAGACAGCTTTTCCTTGCCAATATCTCTCTTTTGCAAAGAGCTGCGCTTTGGAAAATTCAGGGCTATATCGTGTAGATGATGGCCTAACAGGAGGCTTTAAAATTTTCTTTCTAGTGTCCTTCGTTTGGGAGAAAAATGCAAAGGTACAAGACAGCTTTTCCTTGCCAATATCTCTCGTTTGCAAAGAGCTGCGCATTGGAAAATTCAGGGCTATGTCGTGTAGATGATGGCCTAACAGGAGGCTTTAAAATTTTCTTTCTAGTGTCCTTCGTTTGGGAGAAAAATGCAATGGTACAAGACAGCTTTTCCTTGCCAATATCTCTCTTTTGCAAAGAGCTGCGCATTGGAAAATTCAGGGCTATGTCGTGTAGATGATGGCCTAACAGGAGGCTTTAAAATTTTCTTTCTAGTGTCCTTCGTTTGGGAGAAAAATGCAAAGGTACAAGACAGCTTTTCCTTGCCAATATCTCTCTTTTGCAAAGAGCTGCGCTTTGGAAAATTCAGGGCTATGTCGTGTAGATGATGGCCTAACAGGAGGCTTTAAAATTTTCTTTCTAGTGTCCTTCGTTTGGGAGAAAAATGCAAAGGTACAAGACAACTTTTCCTTGCCAATATCTCTCGTTTGCAAAGAGCTGCGCATTGGAAAATTCAGGGCTATGTCGTGTAGAAGATGGCCTAACAGGAGGCTTTAAAATTTTCTTTCTAGTGTCCTTCGTTTGGGAGAAAAATGCAAAGGTACAAGACAGCTTTTCCTTGCCAATATCTCTCTTTTGCAAAGAGCTGCGCATTGGAAAATTCAGGGCTATATCGTGTAGATGATGGCCTAACAGGAGGCTTTTAAATTTCAATTCTAGTGTCCTTCGTTTGGGAGAAAAATGCAAAGGTACAAGACAGCTTTTCCTTGCCAATATCTCTCTTTTGCAAAGAGCTGCGCATTGGAAAATTCGTGGCTATGACGTGTAGATGATGGTCTAACAGGAGGCTTTAAAATTTTCTTTCTAGTGTCCTTCGTTTGGGAGAAAAATGCAATGGTACAAGACAGCTTTTCCTTGCCAATATCTCTCTTTTGCAAAGAGCTGCGCATTGGAAAATTCAGGGCTATGTCGTGTAGATGATGGCCTAACAGGAGGCTTTAAAATTTTAATTCTAGTGTCCTTCGTTTGGGAGAAAAATGCAAAGGTACAAGACAGCTTTTCCTTGCCAATATCTCTCTTTTGCAAAGAGCTACGCATTGGAAAATTCAGGGCTATGTCGTGTAGATGATGGCCTAACAGGAGGCTTTAAAATTTTCTTTCTAGTGACCTTCGTTTGGGAGAAAAATGCAAAGGTACGACAGCTTTTCCTTGCCAATATCTCTCTTTCGCAAAGAGCTGCGCATTGGAAAATTCAGGGCTATGTCGTGTAGATGATGGCCTAACAGGAGGCTTTAAAATTTTCTTTCTAGTGTCCTTCGTTTGGGAGAAAAATGCAAAGGTACAAGACAGCTTTTCCTTGCCAATATCTCTCTTTTGCAAAGAGCTGCGCTTTGGAAAATTCAGGGCTATGTCGTGTAGATGATGGCCTAACAGGAGGCTTTAAAATTTTCTTTCTAGTGTCCTTCGTTTGGGAGAAAAATGCAAAGGTACAAGACAGCTTTTCCTTGCCAATATCTCTCGTTTGCAAAGAGCTGCGCATTGGAAAATTCAGGGCTATGTCGTGTAGAAGATGGCCTAACAGGAGGCTTTAAAATTTTCTTTCTAGTGTCCTTCGTTTGGGAGAAAAATGCAAAGGTACAAGACAGCTTTTCCTTGCCAATATCTCTCTTTTGCAAAGAGCTGCGCATTGGAAAATTCAGGGCTATATCGTGTAGATGATGGCCTAACAGGAGGCTTTAAAATTTCAATTCTAGTGTCCTTCGTTTGGGAGAAAAATGCAAAGGTACAAGACAGCTTTATCTTGCCAATATCTCTCTTTTGCAAAGAGCTGCGCATTGGAAAATTCATGGCTATGACGTGTAGATGATGGTCTAACAGGAGGCTTTAAAATTTTCTTTCTAGTGTCCTTCGTTTGGGAGAAAAATGCAATGGTACAAGACAGCTTTTCCTTGCCAATATCTCTCTTTTGCAAAGAGCTACGCATTGGAAAATTCAGGGCTATGTCGTGTAGATGATGGCCTAACAGGAGGCTTTAAAATTTTCTTTCTAGTGACCTTCGTTTGGGAGAAAAATGCAAAGGTACAAGACAGCTTTTCCTTGCCAATATCTCTCTTTTGCAAAGAGCTGCGCATTGGAAAATTCAGGGCTATGTCGTGTAGATGATGGCCTAACAGGAGGCTTTAAAATTTTCTTTCTAGTGACCTTCGTTTGGGAGAAAAATGCAAAGGTACAAGACAGCTTTTCCTTGCCAATATCTCTCTTTTGCAAAGAGCTGCGCATTGGAAAATTCAGGGCTATGTCGTGTAGATGATGGCCTAACAGGAGGCTTTAAAATTTCAATTCTAGTGTCCTTCGTTTGGGAGAAAAATGCAAAGGTACAAGACAGCTTTTCCTTGCCAATATCTCTCTTTTGCAAAGAGCTGCGCATTGGAAAATTCATGGCTATGACGTGTAGATGATGGTCTAACAGGAGGCTTTAAAATTTTCTTTCTAGTGTCCTTCGTTTGGGAGAAAAATGCAATGGTACAAGACAGCTTTTCCTTGCCAATATCTCTCTTTTGCAAAGAGCTGCGCATTGGAAAATTCAGGGCTATGTCGTGTAGATGATGGCCTAACAGGAGGCTTTAAAATTTTAATTCTAGTGTCCTTCGTTTGGGAGAAAAATGCAAAGGTACAAGACAGCTTTTCCTTGCCAATATCTCTCTTTTGCAAAGAGCTACGCATTGGAAAATTCAGGGCTATGTCGTGTAGATGATGGCCTAACAGGAGGCTTTAAAATTTTCTTTCTAGTGACCTTCGTTTGGGAGAAAAATGCAAAGGTACAAGACAGCTTTTCCTTGCCAATATCTCCCTTTTGCAAAGAGCTGCGCATTGGAAAATTCAGGGCTATGTCGTGTAGATGATGGCCTAACAGGAGGCTTTAAAATTTTCTTTCTAGTGACCCTTCGTTTGGGAGAAAAATGCAATGGTACAAGACAGCTTTTCCTTGCCAATATCTCTCTTTTGCAAAGAGCTGCGCTTTGGAAAATTCAGGGCTATATCGTGTAGATGATGGCCTAACAGGAGGCTTTAAAATTTTCTTTCTAGTGTCCTTCGTTTGGGAGAAAAATGCAAAGGTACAAGACAGCTTTTCCTTGCCAATATCTCTCGTTTGCAAAGAGCTGCGCATTGGAAAATTCAGGGCTATGTCGTGTAGAAGATGTCCTAACAGGAGGCTTTAAAATTTTCTTTCTAGTGTCCTTCGTTTGGGAGAAAAATGCAAAGGTACAAGACAGCTTTTCCTTGCCAATATCTCTCTTTTGCAAAGAGCTGCGCATTGGAAAATTCAGGGCTATATCGTGTAGATGATGGCCTAACAGGAGGCTTTAAAATTTCAATTCTAGTGTCCTTCGTTTGGGAGAAAAATGCAAAGGTACAAGACAGCTTTATCTTGCCAATATCTCTCTTTTGCAAAGAGCTGCGCATTGGAAAATTCATGGCTATGACGTGTAGATGATGGTCTAACAGGAGGCTTTAAAATTTTCTTTCTAGTGTCCTTCGTTTGGGAGAAAAATGCAATGGTACAAGACAGCTTTTCCTTGCCAATATCTCTCTTTTGCAAAGAGCTACGCATTGGAAAATTCAGGGCTATGTCGTGTAGATGATGGCCTAACAGGAGGCTTTAAAATTTTCTTTCTAGTGACCTTCGTTTGGGAGAAAAATGCAAAGGTACAAGACAGCTTTTCCTTGCCAATATCTCTCTTTTGCAAAGAGCTGCGCATTGGAAAATTCAGGGCTATGTCGTGTAGATGATGGCCTAACAGGAGGCTTTAAAATTTTCTTTCTAGTGTCCTTCGTTTGGGAGAAAAATGCAATGGTACAAGACAGCTTTTCCTTGCCAATATCTCTCTTTTGCAAAGAGCTGCGCATAGGAAAATTCAGGGCTATGTCGTGTAGATGATGGCCTAACAGGAGGCTTTAAAATTTTCTTTCTAGTGTCCTTCGTTTGGGAGAAAAATGCAAAGGTACAAGACAGCTTTTCCTTGCCAATATCTCTCTTTTGCAAAGAGCTACGCATTGGAAAATTCAGGGCTATGTCGTGTAGATGATGGCATAACAGGAGGCTTTAAAATTTTCTTTCTAGTGTCCTTCGTTTGGGAGAAAAATGCAATGGTACAAGACAGCTTTTCCTTGCCAATATCTCTCTTTTGCAAAGAGCTGCGCATTGGAAAATTCAGGGCTATGTCGTGTAGATGATGGCCTAACAGGAGGCTTTAAAATTTTAATTCTAGTGTCCTTCGTTTGGGAGAAAAATGCAAAGGTACAAGACAGCTTTTCCTTGCCAATATCTCTCTTTTGCAAAGAGCTACGCATTGGAAAATTCAGGGCTATGTCGTGTAGATGATGGCCTAACAGGAGGCTTTAAAATTTTCTTTCTAGTGACCTTCGTTTGGGAGAAAAATGCAAAGGTACAAGACAGCTTTTCCTTGCCAATATCTCCCTTTTGCAAAGAGCTGCGCATTGGAAAATTCAGGGCTATGTCGTGTAGATGATGGCCTAACAGGAGGCTTTAAAATTTTCTTTCTAGTGTCCTTCGTTTGGGAGAAAAATGCAATGGTAAAGACAGCTTTTCCTTGCCAATATCTCTCTTTTGCAAAGAGCTGCGCATTGGAAAATTCAGGGCTATGTCGTGTAGATGATGGCCTAACAGGAGGCTTTAAAAGTTTCTTTCTAGTTTCCTTCGTTTTGGAGAAAAATGCAAAGGTACAAGACAGCTTTTCCTTGCCAATATCTCTCTTTTGCAAAGAGCTACGCATTGGAAAATTCAGGGCTATGGCGTGTAGATGATGGCCTAATAGGAGGCTTTAAAATTTTCTTTCTAGTGACCTTCGTTTGGGAGAAAAATGCAAAGGTACAAGACAGCTTTTCCTTGCCAATATCTCTCTTTTGCAAAGAGCTGCGCATTGGAAAATTCAGGGCTATGTCGTGTAGATGATGGCCTAACAGGAGGCTGTAAAATTTTAATTCTAGTGTCCTTCGTTTGGGAGAAAAATGCAAAGGTACAAGACAGCTTTTCCTTGCCAATATCTCTCTTTTGCAAAGAGCTGCGCATTGGAAAATTCAGGGCTATGTCGTGTAGATGATGGCCTAACAGGAGGCTGTAAAATTTTAATTCTAGTGTCCTTCGTTTGGGAGAAAAATGCAAAGGTACAAGACAGCTTTTCCTTGCCAATATCTCTCTTTCGCAAAGAGCTGCGCATTGGAAAATTCAGGGCTATGTCGTGTAGATGATGGCCTAACAGGAGGCTTTAAAATTTTCATTCTAGTGACCTTCGTTTGGGAGAAAAATGCAAAGGTACAAGACAGCTTTTCCTTGCCAATATCTCTCTTTTGCAAAGAGCTGCGCATTGGAAAATTCAGGGCTATGTCGTGTAGATGATGGCCTAACAGGAGGCTTTAAAATTTTCTTTCTAGTGTCCTTCGTTTGGGAGAAAAATGCAATGGTACAAGACAGCTTTTCCTTGCCAATATCTCTCTTTTGCAAAGAGCTGCGCATTGGAAAATTCATGGCTATGCCGTGTAGATGATGGTCTAACAGGAGGCTTTAAAATTTTCTTTCTAGTTTCCTTCGTTTGGGAGAAAAATGCAAAGGTACAAGACAGCTTTTCCTTGCCAATATCTCTCTTTTGCAAAGAGCTACGCATTGGAAAATTCAGGGCTATGTCGTGTAGATGATGGCCTAATAGGAGGCTTTAAAATTTTCTTTCTAGTGACCTTCGTTTGGGAGAAAAATGCAAAGGTACAAGACAGCTTTTCCTTGCCAATATCTCTCTTTTGCAAAGAGCTACGCATTGGAAAATTCAGGGCTATGTCGTGTAGATGATGGCCTAACAGGAGGCTTTAAAATTTTAATTCTAGTGTCCTTCGTTTGGGAGAAAAATGCAAAGGTACAAGACAGCTTTTCCTTGCCAATATCTCTCTTTTGCAAAGAGCTGCGCATTTGAAAATTCAGGGCTATGTCGTGTAGATGATGGCCTAACAGGAGGCTTTAAAATTTTCTTTCTAGTGTCCTTCGTTTGGGAGAAAAATGCAATGGTACAAGACAGCTTTTCCTTGCCAATATCTCTCTTTTGCAAAGAGCTACGCATTGGAAAATTCAGGGCTATGTCGTGTAGATGATGGTCTAACAGGAGGCTTTAAAATTTTCTTTCTAGTGACCTTCGTTTGGGAGAAAAATGCAAAGGTACAAGACAGCTTTTCCTTGCCAATATCTCTCTTTTGCAAAGAGCTGCGCATTGGAAAATTCAGGGCTATATCGTGTAGAATCTGATGGCCTAACAGGAGGCTTTAAAATTTCAATTCTAGTGTCCTTCGTTTGGGAGAAAAATGCAAAGGTACAAGACAGCTTTTCCTTGCCAATATCTCTCTTTTGCAAAGAGCTGCGCATTGGAAAATTCATGGCTATGCCGTGTAGATGATGGTCTAACAGGAGGCTTTAAAATTTTCTTTCTAGTGTCCTTCGTTTGGGAGAAAAATGCAATGGTACAAGACAGCTTTTCCTTGCCAATATCTCTCTTTTGCAAAGAGCTGCGCATTGGAAAATTCAGGGCTATGTCGTGCAGATGATGGCCTAACAGGAGGCTTTAAAATTTTAATTCTAGTGTCCTTCGTTTGGGAGAAAAATGCAAAGGTACAAGACAGCTTTTCCTTGCCAATATCTCTCTTTTGCAAAGAGCTACGCATTGGAAAATTCAGGGCTATGTCGTGTAGATGATGGCCTAACAGGAGGCTTTAAAATTTTCTTTCTAGTGACCTTCGTTTGGGAGAAAAATGCAAAGGTACAAGACAGCTTTTCCTTGCCAATATCTCTCTTTTGCAAAGAGCTGCGCATTGGAAAATTCAGGGCTATGTCGTGTAGATGATGGCCTAACAGGAGGCTTTAAAATTTTCTTTCTAGTGTCCTTCGTTTGGGAGAAAAATGCATTGGTACAAGACAGCTTTTCCTTGCCAATATCTCTCTTTTGCAAAGAGCTGCGCATTGGAAAATTCAGGGCTATGTCGTGTAGATGATGGCCTAACAGGAGGCTTTAAAATTTTAATTCTAGTGTCCTTCGTTTGGGAGATAAATGCAAAGGTACAAGACAGCTTTTCCTTGCCAATATCTCTCTTTTGCAAAGAGCTACGCATTGGAAAATTCAGGGCTATGTCGTGTAGATGATGGCCTAACAGGAGGCATTAAAATTTTCTTTCTAGTGACCTTCGTTTGGGAGAAAAATGCAAAGGTACAAGACAGCTTTTCCTTGCCAATATCTCTCTTTTGCAAAGAGCTGCGCATTGGAAAATTCAGGGCTATGTCGTGTAGATGATGGCCTAACAGGAGGCTTTAAAATTTTCTTTCTAGTGTCCTTCGTTTGGGAGAAAAATGCAATAGTACAAGACTGCTTTTCCTTGCCAATATCTCTCTTTTGCAAAGAGCTGCGCATTGGAAAATTCATGGCTATGCCGTGTAGATGATGGTCTAACAGGAGGCTTTAAAATTTTCTTTCTAGTTTCCTTCGTTTGGGAGAAAAATGCAAAGGTACAAGGCAGCTTTTCCTTGCCAATATCTCTCTTTTGCAAAGAGCTACGCATTGGAAAATTCAGGGCTATGTCGTGTAGATGATGGCCTAATAGGAGGCTTTAAAATTTTCTTTCTAGTGACCTTCGTTTGGGAGAAAAATGCAAAGGTACAAGACAGCTTTTCCTTGCCAATATCTCTCTTTTGCAAAGAGCTACGCATTGGAAAATTCAGGGCTATGTCGTGTAGATGATGGCCTAACAGGAGGCTTTAAAATTTTAATTCTAGTGTCCTTCGTTTGGGAGAAAAATGCAAAGGTACAAGACAGCTTTTCCTTGCCAATATCTCTCTTTTGCAAAGAGCTGCGCATTTGAAAATTCAGGGCTATGGCGTGTAGATGATGGCCTAATAGGAGGCTTTAAAATTTTCTTTCTAGTGACCTTCGTTTGGGAGAAAAATGCAAAGGTACAAGACAGCTTTTCCTTGCCAATATCTCTCTTTTGCAAAGAGCTGCGCATTGGAAAATTCATGGCTATGCCGTGTAGATGATGGTCTAACAGGAGGCTTTAAAATTTTCTTTCTAGTGTCCTTCGTTTGGGAGAAAAATGCAATGGTACAAGACAGCTTTTCCTTGCCAATATCTCTCTTTTGCAAAGAGCTGCGCATTGGAAAATTCAGGGCTATGTCGTGCAGATGATGGCCTAACAGGAGGCTTTAAAATTTTAATTCTAGTGTCCTTCGTTTGGGAGAAAAATGCAAAGGTACAAGACAGCTTTTCCTTGCCAATATCTCTCTTTTGCAAAGAGCTACGCATTGGAAAATTCAGGGCTATGTCGTGTAGATGATGGCCTAACAGGAGGCTTTAAAATTTTCTTTCTAGTGACCTTCGTTTGGGAGAAAAATGCAAAGGTACAAGACAGCTTTTCCTTGCCAATATCTCTCTTTTGCAAAGAGATGCGCATTGGAAAATTCAGGGCTATGTCGTGTAGATGATGGCCTAACAGGAGGCTTTAAAATTTTCTTTCTAGTGTCCTTCGTTTGGGAGAAAAATGCATTGGTACAAGACAGCTTTTCCTTGCCAATATCTCTCTTTTGCAAAGAGCTGCGCATTGGAAAATTCAGGGCTATGTCGTGTAGATGATGGCCTAACAGGAGGCATTAAAATTTTCTTTCTAGTGACCTTCGTTTGGGAGAAAAATGCAAAGGTACAAGACAGCTTTTCCTTGCCAATATCTCTCTTTTGCAAAGAGCTGCGCATTGGAAAATTCAGGGCTATGTCGTGTAGATGATGGCCTAACAGGAGGCTTTAAAATTTTCTTTCTAGTGTCCTTCGTTTGGGAGAAAAATGCAATAGTACAAGACTGCTTTTCCTTGCCAATATCTCTCTTTTGCAAAGAGCTGCGCATTGGAAAATTCATGGCTATGCCGTGTAGATGATGGTCTAACAGGAGGCTTTAAAATTTTCTTTCTAGTTTCCTTCGTTTGGGAGAAAAATGCAAAGGTACAAGGCAGCTTTTCCTTGCCAATATCTCTCTTTTGCAAAGAGCTACGCATTGGAAAATTCAGGGCTATGTCGTGTAGATGATGGCCTAATAGGAGGCTTTAAAATTTTCTTTCTAGTGACCTTCGTTTGGGAGAAAAATGCAAAGGTACAAGACAGCTTTTCCTTGCCAATATCTCTCTTTTGCAAAGAGCTACGCATTGGAAAATTCAGGGCTATGTCGTGTAGATGATGGCCTAACAGGAGGCTTTAAAATTTTAATTCTAGTGTCCTTCGTTTGGGAGAAAAATGCAAAGGTACAAGACAGCTTTTCCTTGCCAATATCTCTCTTTTGCAAAGAGCTGCGCATTTGAAAATTCAGGGCTATGGCGTGTAGATGATGGCCTAATAGGAGGCTTTAAAATTTTCTTTCTAGTGACCTTCGTTTGGGAGAAAAATGCAAAGGTACAAGACAGCTTTTCCTTGCCAATATCTCTCTTTTGCAAAGAGCTGCGCATTGGAAAATTCAGGGCTATGTCGTGTAGATGATGGCCTAACAGGAGGCTTTAAAATTTTAATTCTAGTGTCCTTCGTTTGGGAGAAAAATGCAAAGGTACAAGACAGCTTTTCCTTGCCAATATCTCTCGTTTGCAAAGAGCTGCGCATTGGAAAATTCAGGGCTATGTCGTGTAGAAGATGGCCTAACAGGAGGCTTTAAAATTTTCTTTCTAGTGTCCTTCGTTTGGGAGAAAAATGCAAAGGTACAAGACAGCTTTTCCTTGCCAATATCTCTCTTTTGCAAAGAGCTGCGCATTGGAAAATTCAGGGCTATATCGTGTAGATGATGGCCTAACAGGAGGCTTTGAAATTTCAATTCTAGTGTCCTTCGTTTGGGAGAAAAATGCAAAGGTACAAGACAGCTTTTCCTTGCCAATATCTCTCTTTTGCAAAGAGCTGCGCATTGGAAAATTCATGGCTATGACGTGTAGATGATGGTCTAACAGGAGGCTTTAAAATTTTCTTTCTAGTGTCCTTCGTTTGGGAGAAAAATGCAATGGTACAAGACAGCTTTTCCTTGCCAATATCTCTCTTTTGCAAAGAGCTGCGCATTGGAAAATTCAGGGCTATGTCGTGTAGATGATGGCCTAACAGGAGGCTTTAAAATTTTAATTCTAGTGTCCTTCGTTTGGGAGAAAAATGCAAAGGTACAAGACAGCTTTTCCTTGCCAATATCTCTCTTTTGCAAAGAGCTACGCATTGGAAAATTCAGGGCTATGTCGTGTAGATGATGGCCTAACATGAGGCTTTAAAATTTTCTTTCTAGTGACCTTCGTTTGGGAGAAAAATGCAAAGGTACAAGACAGTTTTTCCTTGCCAATATCTCTCTTTTGCAAAGAGCTGCGCATTGGAAAATTCAGGGCTATGTCGTGTAGATGATGGCCTAACAGGAGGCTTTAAAATTTTAATTCTAGTGTCCTTCGTTTGGGAGAAAAATGCAAAGGTACAAGACAGCTTTTCCTTGCCAATATCTCTCTTTCGCAAAGAGCTGCGCATTGGAAAATTCAGGGCTATGTCGTGTAGATGATGGCCTAACAGGAGGCTTTAAAATTTTCTTTCTAGTGTCCTTCGTTTGGGAGAAAAATGCAAAGGTACAAGACAGCTTTTCCTTGCCAATATCTCTCTTTTGCAAAGAGCTGCGCTTTGGAAAATTCAGGGCTATGTCGTGTAGATGATGGCCTAACAGGAGGCTTTAAAATTTTCTTTCTAGTGTCCTTCGTTTGGGAGAAAAATGCAAAGGTACAAGACAGCTTTTCCTTGCCAATATCTCTCGTTTGCAAAGAGCTGCGCATTGGAAAATTCAGGGCTATGTCGTGTAGAAGATGGCCTAACAGGAGGCTTTAAAATTTTCTTTCTAGTGTCCTTCGTTTGGGAGAAAAATGCAAAGGTACAAGACAGCTTTTCCTTGCCAATATCTCTCTTTTGCAAAGAGCTGCGCATTGGAAAATTCAGGGCTATATCGTGTAGATGATGGCCTAACAGGAGGCTTTAAAATTTCAATTCTAGTGTCCTTCGTTTGGGAGAAAAATGCAAAGGTACAAGACAGCTTTATCTTGCCAATATCTCTCTTTTGCAAAGAGCTGCGCATTGGAAAATTCATGGCTATGACGTGTAGATGATGGTCTAACAGGAGGCTTTAAAATTTTCTTTCTAGTGTCCTTCGTTTGGGAGAAAAATGCAATGGTACAAGACAGCTTTTCCTTGCCAATATCTCTCTTTTGCAAAGAGCTACGCATTGGAAAATTCAGGGCTATGTCGTGTAGATGATGGCCTAACAGGAGGCTTTAAAATTTTCTTTCTAGTGACCTTCGTTTGGGAGAAAAATGCAAAGGTACAAGACAGCTTTTCCTTGCCAATATCTCTCTTTTGCAAAGAGCTGCGCATTGGAAAATTCAGGGCTATGTCGTGTAGATGATGGCCTAACAGGAGGCTTTAAAATTTTCTTTCTAGTGACCTTCGTTTGGGAGAAAAATGCAAAGGTACAAGACAGCTTTTCCTTGCCAATATCTCTCTTTTGCAAAGAGCTGCGCATTGGAAAATTCAGGGCTATGTCGTGTAGATGATGGCCTAACAGGAGGCTTTAAAATTTCAATTCTAGTGTCCTTCGTTTGGGAGAAAAATGCAAAGGTACAAGACAGCTTTTCCTTGCCAATATCTCTCTTTTGCAAAGAGCTGCGCATTGGAAAATTCATGGCTATGACGTGTAGATGATGGTCTAACAGGAGGCTTTAAAATTTTCTTTCTAGTGTCCTTCGTTTGGGAGAAAAATGCAATGGTACAAGACAGCTTTTCCTTGCCAATATCTCTCTTTTGCAAAGAGCTGCGCATTGGAAAATTCAGGGCTATGTCGTGTAGATGATGGCCTAACAGGAGGCTTTAAAATTTTAATTCTAGTGTCCTTCGTTTGGGAGAAAAATGCAAAGGTACAAGACAGCTTTTCCTTGCCAATATCTCTCTTTTGCAAAGAGCTACGCATTGGAAAATTCAGGGCTATGTCGTGTAGATGATGGCCTAACAGGAGGCTTTAAAATTTTCTTTCTAGTGACCTTCGTTTGGGAGAAAAATGCAAAGGTACAAGACAGCTTTTCCTTGCCAATATCTCTCTTTTGCAAAGAGCTGCGCATTGGAAAATTCAGGGCTATGTCGTGTAGATGATGGCCTAACAGGAGGCTTTAAAATTTTAATTCTAGTGTCCTTCGTTTGGGAGAAAAATGCAATGGTACAAGACAGCTTTTCCTTGCCAATATCTCTATTTTGCAAAGAGCTGCGCATTGGAAAATTCAGGGCTATGTCGTGTAGATGATGGTCTAACAGGAGGCTTTAAAATTTTCTTTCTAGTTTCCTTCGTTTGGGAGAAAAATGCAAAGGTACAAGACAGCTTTTCCTTGCCAATATCTCTCTTTTGCAAAGAGCTACGCATTGGAAAATTCAGGGCTATGTCGTGTAGATGATGGCCTAATAGGAGGCTTTAAAATTTTCTCTCTAGTGACCTTCGTTTGGGAGAAAAATGCAAAGGTACAAGACAGCTTTTCCTTGCCAATATCTCTCTTTTGCAAAGAGCTACGCATTGGAAAATTCAGGGCTATGTCGTGTAGATGATGGCCTAACAGGAGGCTTTAAAATTTTAATTCTAGTGTCCTTCGTTTGGGAGAAAAATGCAAAGGTACAAGACAGCTTTTCCTTGCCAATATCTCTCTTTTGCAAAGAGCTGCGCATTTGAAAATTCAGGGCTATGTCGTGTAGATGATGGCCTAACAGGAGGCTTTAAAATTTTCTTTCTAGTGTCCTTCGTTTGGGAGAAAAATGCAATGGTACAAGACAGCTTTTCCTTGCCAATATCTCTATTTTGCAAAGAGCTGCGCATTGGAAAATTCATGGCTATGCCGTGTAGATGATGGTCTAACAGGAGGCTTTAAAATTTTCTTTCTAGTTTCCTTCGTTTGGGAGAAAAATGCAAAGGTACAAGACAGCTTTTCCTTGCCAATATCTCTCTTTTGCAAAGAGCTACGCATTGGAAAATTCAGGGCTATGTCGTGTAGATGATGGCCTAATAGGAGGCTTTAAAATTTTCTTTCTAGTGACCTTCGTTTGGGAGAAAAATGCAAAGGTACAAGACAGCTTTTCCTTGCCAATATCTCTCTTTTGCAAAGAGCTACGCATTGGAAAATTCAGGGCTATGTCGTGTAGATGATGGCCTAACAGGAGGCTTTAAAATTTTAATTCTAGTGTCCTTCGTTTGGGAGAAAAATGCAAAGGTACAAGACAGCTTTTCCTTGCCAATATCTCTCTTTTGCAAAGAGCTGCGCATTTGAAAATTCAGGGCTATGTCGTGTAGATGATGGCCTAACAGGAGGCTTTAAAATTTTCTTTCTAGTGTCCTTCGTTTGGGAGAAAAATGCAATGGTACAAGACAGCTTTTCCTTGCCAATATCTCTCTTTTGCAAAGAGCTACGCATTGGAAAATTCAGGGCTATGTCGTGTAGATGATGGTCTAACAGGAGGCTTTAAAATTTTCTTTCTAGTGACCTTCGTTTGGGAGAAAAATGCAAAGGTACAAGACAGCTTTTCCTTGCCAATATCTCTCTTTTGCAAAGAGCTGCGCATTGGAAAATTCAGGGCTATATCGTGTAGAATCTGATGGCCTAACAGGAGGCTTTAAAATTTCAATTCTAGTGTCCTTCGTTTGGGAGAAAAATGCAAAGGTACAAGACAGCTTTTCCTTGCCAATATCTCTCTTTTGCAAAGAGCTGCGCATTGGAAAATTCATGGCTATGCCGTGTAGATGATGGTCTAACAGGAGGCTTTAAAATTTTCTTTCTAGTGTCCTTCGTTTGGGAGAAAAATGCAATGGTACAAGACAGCTTTTCCTTGCCAATATCTCTCTTTTGCAAAGAGCTGCGCATTGGAAAATTCAGGGCTATGTCGTGCAGATGATGGCCTAACAGGAGGCTTTAAAATTTTAATTCTAGTGTCCTTCGTTTGGGAGAAAAATGCAAAGGTACAAGACAGCTTTTCCTTGCCAATATCTCTCTTTTGCAAAGAGCTACGCATTGGAAAATTCAGGGCTATGTCGTGTAGATGATGGCCTAACAGGAGGCTTTAAAATTTTCTTTCTAGTGACCTTCGTTTGGGAGAAAAATGCAAAGGTACAAGACAGCTTTTCCTTGCCAATATCTCTCTTTTGCAAAGAGCTGCGCATTGGAAAATTCAGGGCTATGTCGTGTAGATGATGGCCTAACAGGAGGCTTTACATTTTTCTTTCTAGTGTCCTTCGTTTGGGAGAAAAATGCATTGGTACAAGACAGCTTTTCCTTGCCAATATCTCTCTTTTGCAAAGAGCTGCGCATTGGAAAATTCAGGGCTATGTCGTGTAGATGATGGCCTAACAGGAGGCTTTAAAATTTTAATTCTAGTGTCCTTCGTTTGGGAGAAAAATGCAAAAGTACAAGACAGCTTTTCCTTGCCAATATCTCTCTTTTGCAAAGAGCTACGCATTGGAAAATTCAGGGCTATGTCGTGTAGATGATGGCCTAACAGGAGGCTTTAAAATTTTCTTTCTAGTGACCTTCGTTTGGGAGAAAAATGCAAAGGTACAAGACAGCTTTTCCTTGCCAATATCTCTCTTTTGCAAAGAGCTGCGCATTGGAAAATTCAGGGCTATGTCGTGTAGATGATGGCCTAACAGGAGGCTTTAAAATTTTCTTTCTAGTGTCCTTCGTTTGGGAGAAAAATGCAATAGTACAAGACTGCTTTTCCTTGCCAATATCTCTCTTTTGCAAAGAGCTGCGCATTGGAAAATTAATGGCTATGCCGTGTAGATGATGGTCTAACAGGAGGCTTTAAAATTTTCTTTCTAGTTTCCTTCGTTTGGGAGAAAAATGCAAAGGTACAAGGCAGCTTTTCCTTGCCAATATCTCTCTTTTGCAAAGAGCTACGCATTGGAAAATTCAGGGCTATGTCGTGTAGATGATGGCCTAATAGGAGGCTTTAAAATTTTCTTTCTAGTGACCTTCGTTTGGGAGAAAAATGCAAAGGTACAAGACAGCTTTTCCTTGCCAATATCTCTCTTTTGCAAAGAGCTACGCATTGGAAAATTCAGGGCTATGTCGTGTAGATGATGGCCTAACAGGAGGCTTTAAAATTTTAATTCTAGTGTCCTTCGTTTGGGAGAAAAATGCAAAGGTACAAGACAGCTTTTCCTTGCCAATATCTCTCTTTTGCAAAGAGCTGCGCATTTGAAAATTCAGGGCTATGGCGTGTAGATGATGGCCTAATAGGAGGCTTTAAAATTTTCTTTCTAGTGACCTTCGTTTGGGAGAAAAATGCAAAGGTACAAGACAGCTTTTCCTTGCCAATATCTCTCTTTTGCAAAGAGCTGCGCATTGGAAAATTCAGGGCTATGTCGTGTAGATGATGGCCTAACAGGAGGCTTTAAAATTTTCTTTCTAGTGTCCTTCGTTTGGGAGAAAAATGCAAAGGTACAAGACAGCTTTTCCTTGCCAATATCTCTCTTTCGCAAAGAGCTGCGCATTGGAAAATTCAGGGCTATGTCGTGTAGATGATGGCCTAACAGGAGGCTTTAAAATTTTCTTTCTAGTGTCCTTCGTTTGGGAGAAAAATGCAAAGGTACAAGACAGCTTTTCCTTGCCAATATCTCTCTTTTGCAAAGAGCTGCGCTTTGGAAAATTCAGGGCTATGTCGTGTAGATGATGGCCTAACAGGAGGCTTTAAAATTTTCTTTCTAGTGTCCTTCGTTTGGGAGAAAAATGCAAAGGTACAAGACAGCTTTTCCTTGCCAATATCTCTCGTTTGCAAAGAGCTGCGCATTGGAAAATTCAGGGCTATGTCGTGTAGAAGATGGCCTAACAGGAGGCTTTAAAATTTTCTTTCTAGTGTCCTTCGTTTGGGAGAAAAATGCAAAGGTACAAGACAGCTTTTCCTTGCCAATATCTCTCTTTTGCAAAGAGCTGCGCATTGGAAAATTCAGGGCTATATCGTGTAGATGATGGCCTAACAGGAGGCTTTAAAATTTCAATTCTAGTGTCCTTCGTTTGGGAGAAAAATGCAAAGGTACAAGACAGCTTTATCTTGCCAATATCTCTCTTTTGCAAAGAGCTGCGCATTGGAAAATTCATGGCTATGACGTGTAGATGATGGTCTAACAGGAGGCTTTAAAATTTTCTTTCTAGTGTCCTTCGTTTGGGAGAAAAATGCAATGGTACAAGACAGCTTTTCCTTGCCAATATCTCTCTTTTGCAAAGAGCTACGCATTGGAAAATTCAGGGCTATGTCGTGTAGATGATGGCCTAACAGGAGGCTTTAAAATTTTCTTTCTAGTGACCTTCGTTTGGGAGAAAAATGCAAAGGTACAAGACAGCTTTTCCTTGCCAATATCTCTCTTTTGCAAAGAGCTGCGCATTGGAAAATTCAGGGCTATGTCGTGTAGATGATGGCCTAACAGGAGGCTTTAAAATTTTCTTTCTAGTGACCTTCGTTTGGGAGAAAAATGCAAAGGTACAAGACAGCTTTTCCTTGCCAATATCTCTCTTTTGCAAAGAGCTGCGCATTGGAAAATTCAGGGCTATGTCGTGTAGATGATGGCCTAACAGGAGGCTTTAAAATATCAATTCTAGTGTCCTTCGTTTGGGAGAAAAATGCAAAGGTACAAGACAGCTTTTCCTTGCCAATATCTCTCTTTTGCAAAGAGCTGCGCATTGGAAAATTCATGGCTATGACGTGTAGATGATGGTCTAACAGGAGGCTTTAAAATTTTCTTTCTAGTGTCCTTCGTTTGGGAGAAAAATGCAATGGTACAAGACAGCTTTTCCTTGCCAATATCTCTCTTTTGCAAAGAGCTGCGCATTGGAAAATTCAGGGCTATGTCGTGTAGATGATGGCCTAACAGGAGGCTTTAAAATTTTAATTCTAGTGTCCTTCGTTTGGGAGAAAAATGCAAAGGTACAAGACAGCTTTTCCTTGCCAATATCTCTCTTTTGCAAAGAGCTACGCATTGGAAAATTCAGGGCTATGTCGTGTAGATGATGGCCTAACAGGAGGCTTTAAAATTTTCTTTCTAGTGACCTTCGTTTGGGAGAAAAATGCAAAGGTACAAGACAGCTTTTCCTTGCCAATATCTCTCTTTTGCAAAGAGCTGCGCATTGGAAAATTCAGGGCTATGTCGTGTAGATGATGGCCTAACAGGAGGCTTTAAAATTTTAATTCTAGTGTCCTTCGTTTGGGAGAAAAATGCAATGGTACAAGACAGCTTTTCCTTGCCAATATCTCTATTTTGCAAAGAGCTGCGCATTGGAAAATTCAGGGCTATGTCGTGTAGATGATGGTCTAACAGGAGGCTTTAAAATTTTCTTTCTAGTTTCCTTCGTTTGGGAGAAAAATGCAAAGGTACAAGACAGCTTTTCCTTGCCAATATCTCTCTTTTGCAAAGAGCTACGCATTGGAAAATTCAGGGCTATGTCGTGTAGATGATGGCCTAATAGGAGGCTTTAAAATTTTCTCTCTAGTGACCTTCGTTTGGGAGAAAAATGCAAAGGTACAAGACAGCTTTTCCTTGCCAATATCTCTCTTTTGCAAAGAGCTACGCATTGGAAAATTCAGGGCTATGTCGTATAGATGATGGCCTAACAGGAGGCTTTAAAATTTTAATTCTAGTGTCCTTCGTTTGGGAGAAAAATGCAAAGGTACAAGACAGCTTTTCCTTGCCAATATCTCTCTTTTGCAAAGAGCTGCGCATTTGAAAATTCAGGGCTATGTCGTGTAGATGATGGCCTAACAGGAGGCTTTAAAATTTTCTTTCTAGTGTCCTTCGTTTGGGAGAAAAATGCAATGGTACAAGACAGCTTTTCCTTGCCAATATCTCTATTTTGCAAAGAGCTGCGCATTGGAAAATTCATGGCTATGCCGTGTAGATGATGGTCTAACAGGAGGCTTTAAAATTTTCTTTCTAGTTTCCTTCGTTTGGGAGAAAAATGCAAAGGTACAAGACAGCTTTTCCTTGCCAATATCTCTCTTTTGCAAAGAGCTGCGCATTTGAAAATTCAGGGCTATGTCGTGTAGATGATGGCCTAACAGGAGGCTTTAAAATTTTCTTTCTAGTGTCCTTCGTTTGGGAGAAAAATGCAATGGTACAAGACAGCTTTTCCTTGCCAATATCTCTCTTTTGCAAAGAGCTACGCATTGGAAAATTCAGGGCTATGTCGTGTAGATGATGGTCTAACAGGAGGCTTTAAAATTTTCTTTCTAGTGACCTTCGTTTGGGAGAAAAATGCAAAGGTACAAGACAGCTTTTCCTTGCCAATATCTCTCTTTTGCAAAGAGCTGCGCATTGGAAAATTCAGGGCTATATCGTGTAGAATCTGATGGCCTAACAGGAGGCTTTAAAATTTCAATTCTAGTGTCCTTCGTTTGGGAGAAAAATGCAAAGGTACAAGACAGCTTTTCCTTGCCAATATCTCTCTTTTGCAAAGAGCTGCGCATTGGAAAATTCATGGCTATGCCGTGTAGATGATGGTCTAACAGGAGGCTTTAAAATTTTCTTTCTAGTGTCCTTCGTTTGGGAGAAAAATGCAATGGTACAAGACAGCTTTTCCTTGCCAATATCTCTCTTTTGCAAAGAGCTGCGCATTGGAAAATTCAGGGCTATGTCGTGCAGATGATGGCCTAACAGGAGGCTTTAAAATTTTAATTCTAGTGTCCTTCGTTTGGGAGAAAAATGCAAAGGTACAAGACAGCTTTTCCTTGCCAATATCTCTCTTTTGCAAAGAGCTACGCATTGGAAAATTCAGGGCTATGTCGTGTAGATGATGGCCTAACAGGAGGCTTTAAAATTTTCTTTCTAGTGACCTTCGTTTGGGAGAAAAATGCAAAGGTACAAGACAGCTTTTCCTTGCCAATATCTCTCTTTTGCAAAGAGCTGCGCATTGGAAAATTCAGGGCTATGTCGTGTAGATGATGGCCTAACAGGAGGCTTTAAATTTTTCTTTCTAGTGTCCTTCGTTTGGGAGAAAAATGCATTGGTACAAGACAGCTTTTCCTTGCCAATATCTCTCTTTTGCAAAGAGCTGCGCATTGGAAAATTCAGGGCTATGTCGTGTAGATGATGGCCTAACAGGAGGCTTTAAAATTTTAATTCTAGTGTCCTTCGTTTGGGAGAAAAATGCAAAGGTACAAGACAGCTTTTCCTTGCCAATATCTCTCTTTTGCAAAGAGCTACGCATTGGAAAATTCAGGGCTATGTCGTATAGATGATGGCCTAACAGGAGGCTTTAAAATTTTCTTTCTAGTGACCTTCGTTTGGGAGAAAAATGCAAAGGTACAAGACAGCTTTTCCTTGCCAATATCTCTCTTTTGCAAAGAGCTGCGCATTGGAAAATTCAGGGCTATGTCGTGTAGATGATGGCCTAACAGGAGGCTTTAAAATTTTCTTTCTAGTGTCCTTCGTTTGGGAGAAAAATGCAATAGTACAAGACTGCTTTTCCTTGCCAATATCTCTCTTTTGCAAAGAGCTGCGCATTGGAAAATTAATGGCTATGCCGTGTAGATGATGGTCTAACAGGAGGCTTTAAAATTTTCTTTCTAGTTTCCTTCGTTTGGGAGAAAAATGCAAAGGTACAAGGCAGCTTTTCCTTGCCAATATCTCTCTTTTGCAAAGAGCTACGCATTGGAAAATTCAGGGCTATGTCGTGTAGATGATGGCCTAATAGGAGGCTTTAAAATTTTCTTTCTAGTGACCTTCGTTTGGGAGAAAAATGCAAAGGTACAAGACAGCTTTTCCTTGCCAATATCTCTCTTTTGCAAAGAGCTACGCCTTGGAAAATTCAGGGCTATGTCGTGTAGATGATGGCCTAACAGGAGGCTTTAAAATTTTAATTCTAGTGTCCTTCGTTTGGGAGAAAAATGCAAAGGTACAAGACAGCTTTTCCTTGCCAATATCTCTCTTTTGCAAAGAGCAGCGCATTTGAAAATTCAGGGCTATGGCGTGTAGATGATGGCCTAATAGGAGGCTTTAAAATTTTCTTTCTAGTGTCCTTCGTTTGGGAGAAAAATGCAAAGGTACAAGACAGCTTTTCCTTGCCAATATCTCTCTTTTGCAAAGAGCTGCGCATTGGAAAATTCAGGGCTATGTCGTGTAGATGATGGCCTAACAGGAGGCTTTAAAATTTTCTTTCTAGTGTCCTTCGTTTGGGAGAAAAATGCAAAGGTACAAGACAGCTTTTCCTTGCCAATATCTCTCTTTCGCAAAGAGCTGCGCATTGGAAAATTCAGGGCTATGTCGTGTAGATGATGGCCTAACAGGAGGCTTTAAAATTTTCTTTCTAGTGTCCTTCGTTTGGGAGAAAAATGCAATGGTACAAGACAGCTTTTCCTTGCCAATATCTCTCTTTTGCAAAGAGCTGCGCATTGGAAAATTCAGGGCTATGTCGTGTAGATGATGGCCTAACAGGAGGCTTTAAAATTTTCTTTCTAGTGTCCTTCGTTTGGGAGAAAAATGCAAAGGTACAAGACAGCTTTTCCTTGCCAATATCTCTCTTTTGCAAAGAGCTGCGCATTGGAAAATTCAGGGCTATGTCGTGTAGATGATGGCCTAACAGGAGGCTTTAAAATTTCAATTCTAGTGTCCTTCGTTTGGGAGAAAAATGCAAAGGTACAAGACAGCTTTTCCTTGCCAATATCTCTCTTTTGCAAAGAGCTGCGCATTGGAAAATTCAGGGCTATGTCGTGTAGATGATGGCCTAACAGGAGGCTTTAAAATTTTAATTCTAGTGTCCTTCGTTTGGGAGAAAAATGCAAAGGTACAAGACAGCTTTTCCTTGACAATATCTCTCTTTTGCAAAGAGCTACGCATTGGAAAATTCAGGGCTATGTCGTGTAGATGATGGCCTAACAGGAGGCTTTAAAATGTTCTTTCTAGTGACCTTCGTTTGGGAGAAAAATGCAAAGGTACAAGACAGCTTTTCCTTGCCAATATCTCTCTTTTGCAAAGAGCTGCGCATTGGAAAATTCAGGGCTATGTCGTGTAGATGATGGCCTAACAGGAGGCTTTAAAATTTTAATTCTAGTGTCCTTCGTTTGGGAGAAAAATGCAAAGGTACAAGACAGCTTTTCCTTGCCAATATCTCTCTTTCGCAAAGAGCTGCGCATTGGAAAATTCAGGGCTATGTCGTGTAGATGATGGCCTAACAGGAGGCTTTAAAATTTTCTTTCTAGTGTCCTTCGTTTGGGAGAAAAATGCAATGGTACAAGACAGCTTTTCCTTGCCAATATCTCTCTTTTGCAAAGAGCTGCGCATTGGAAAATTCAGGGCTATGTCGTGTAGATGATGGCCTAACAGGAGGCTTTAAAATTTTCTTTCTAGTGTCCTTCGTTTGGGAGAAAAATGCAAAGGTACAAGACAGCTTTTCCTTGCCAATATCTCTCTTTTGCAAAGAGCTGCGCTTTGGAAAATTCAGGGCTATGTCGTGTAGATGATGGCCTAACAGGAGGCTTTAAAATTTTCTTTCTAGTGTCCTTCGTTTGGGAGAAAAATGCAAAGGTACAAGACAGCTTTTCCTTGCCAATATCTCTCGTTTGCAAAGAGCTGCGCATTGGAAAATTCAGGGCTATGTCGTGTAGAAGATGGCCTAACAGGAGGCTTTAAAATTTTCTTTCTAGTGTCCTTCGTTTGGGAGAAAAATGCAAAGGTACAAGACAGCTTTTCCTTGCCAATATCTCTCTTTTGCAAAGAGCTGCGCATTGGAAAATTCAGGGCTATATCGTGTAGATGATGGCCTAACAGGAGGCTTTTAAATTTCAATTCTAGTGTCCTTCGTTTGGGAGAAAAATGCAAAGGTACAAGACAGCTTTTCCTTGCCAATATCTCTCTTTTGCAAAGAGCTGCGCATTGGAAAATTCATGGCTATGACGTGTAGATGATGGTCTAACAGGAGGCTTTAAAATTTTCTTTCTAGTGTCCTTCGTTTGGGAGAAAAATGCAATGGTACAAGACAGCTTTTCCTTGCCAATATCTCTCTTTTGCAAAGAGCTGCGCATTGGAAAATTCAGGGCTATGTCGTGTAGATGATGGCCTAACAGGAGGCTTTAAAATTTTAATTCTAGTGTCCTTCGTTTGGGAGAAAAATGCAAAGGTACAAGACAGCTTTTCCTTGCCAATATCTCTCTTTTGCAAAGAGCTACGCATTGGAAAATTCAGGGCTATGTCGTGTAGATGATGGCCTAACAGGAGGCTTTAAAATTTTCTTTCTAGTGACCTTCGTTTGGGAGAAAAATGCAAAGGTACAAGACAGCTTTTCCTTGCCAATATCTCTCTTTTGCAAAGAGCTGCGCATTGGAAAATTCAGGGCTATGTCGTGTAGATGATGGCCTAACAGGAGGCTTTAAAATTTTAATTCTAGTGTCCTTCGTTTGGGAGAAAAATGCAAAGGTACAAGACAGCTTTTCCTTGCCAATATCTCTCTTTCGCAAAGAGCTGCGCATTGGAAAATTCAGGGCTATGTCGTGTAGATGATGGCCTAACAGGAGGCTTTAAAATTTTCTTTCTAGTGTCCTTCGTTTGGGAGAAAAATGCAAAGGTACAAGACAGCTTTTCCTTGCCAATATCTCTCGTTTGCAAAGAGCTGCGCATTGGAA
The DNA here is from genome assembly GCF_028390025.1 of Pseudophryne corroboree. Taxonomy (NCBI): domain Eukaryota; kingdom Metazoa; phylum Chordata; class Amphibia; order Anura; family Myobatrachidae; genus Pseudophryne; species Pseudophryne corroboree. Next base: position 688,185,115 of record NC_086444.1, read on the forward strand.
AATTCAGGGCTATGTCGTGTAGAAGATGGCCTAACAGGAGGCTTTAAAATTTTCTTTCTAGTGTCCTTCGTTTGGGAGAAAAATGCAAAGGTACAAGACAGCTTTTCCTTGCCAATATCTCTCTTTTGCAAAGAGCTGCGCATTGGAAAATTCAGGGCTATATCGTGTAGATGATGGCCTAACAGGAGGCTTTAAAATTTCAATTCTAGTGTCCTTCGTTTGGGAGAAAAATGCAAAGGTACAAGACAGCTTTATCTTGCCAATATCTCTCTTTTGCAAAGAGCTGCGCATTGGAAAATTCATGGCTATGACGTGTAGATGATGGTCTAACAGGAGGCTTTAAAATTTTCTTTCTAGTGTCCTTCGTTTAGGAGAAAAATGCAATGGTACAAGACAGCTTTTCCTTGCCAATATCTCTCTTTTGCAAAGAGCTACGCATTGGAAAATTCAGGGCTATGTCGTGTAGATGATGGCCTAACAGGAGGCTTTAAAATTTTCTTTCTAGTGACCTTCGTTTGGGAGAAAAATGCAAAGGTACAAGACAGCTTTTCCTTGCCAATATCTCTCTTTTGCAAAGAGCTGCGCATTGGAAAATTCAGGGCTATGTCGTGTAGATGATGGCCTAACAGGAGGCTTTAAAATTTTCTTTCTAGTGACCTTCGTTTGGGAGAAAAATGCAAAGGTACAAGACAGCTTTTCCTTGCCAATATCTCTCTTTTGCAAAGAGCTGCGCATTGGAAAATTCAGGGCTATGTCGTGTAGATGATGGCCTAACAGGAGGCTTTAAAATTTCAATTCTAGTGTCCTTCGTTTGGGAGAAAAATGCAAAGGTACAAGACAGCTTTTCCTTGCCAATATCTCTCTTTTGCAAAGAGCTGCGCATTGGAAAATTCATGGCTATGACGTGTAGATGATGGTCTAACAGGAGGCTTTAAAATTTTCTTTCTAGTGTCCTTCGTTTGGGAGAAAAATGCAATGGTACAAGACAGCTTTTCCTTGCCAATATCTCTCTTTTGCAAAGAGCTGCGCATTGGAAAATTCAGGGCTATGTCGTGTAGATGATGGCCTAACAGGAGGCTTTAAAATTTTAATTCTAGTGTCCTTCGTTTGGGAGAAAAATGCAAAGGTACAAGACAGCTTTTCCTTGCCAATATCTCTCTTTTGCAAAGAGCTACGCATTGGAAAATTCAGGGCTATGTCGTGTAGATGATGGCCTAACAGGAGGCTTTAAAATTTTCTTTCTAGTGACCTTCGTTTGGGAGAAAAATGCAAAGGTACAAGACAGCTTTTCCTTGCCAATATCTCTCTTTTGCAAAGAGCTGCGCATTGGAAAATTCAGGGCTATGTCGTGTAGATGATGGCCTAACAGGAGGCTTTAAAATTTTAATTCTAGTGTCCTTCGTTTGGGAGAAAAATGCAATGGTACAAGACAGCTTTTCCTTGCCAATATCTCTATTTTGCAAAGAGCTGCGCATTGGAAAATTCAGGGCTATGTCGTGTAGATGATGGCCTAACAGGAGGCTTTAAAATTTTCTTTCTAGTGTCCTTCGTTTGGGAGAAAAATGCAAAGGTACAAGACAGCTTTTCCTTGCCAATATCTCTCTTTTGCAAAGAGCTGCGCTTTGGAAAATTCAGGGCTATGTCGTGTAGATGATGGCCTAACAGGAGGCTTTAAAATTTTCTTTCTAGTGTCCTTCGTTTGGGAGAAAAATGCAAAGGTACAAGACAGCTTTTCCTTGCCAATATCTCTCGTTTGCAAAGAGCTGCGCATTGGAAAATTCAGGGCTATGTCGTGTAGAAGATGTCCTAACAGGAGGCTTTAAAATTTTCTTTCTAGTGTCCTTCGTTTGGGAGAAAAATGCAAAGGTACAAGACAGCTTTTCCTTGCCAATATCTTTTGCAAAGAGCTGCGCATTGGAAAATTCAGGGCTATATCGTGTAGATGATGGCCTAACAGGAGGCTTTAAAATTTCAATTCTAGTGTCCTTCGTTTGGGAGAAAAATGCAAAGGTACAAGACAGCTTTATCTTGCCAATATCTCTCTTTTGCAAAGAGCTGCGCATTGGAAAATTCATGGCTATGACGTGTAGATGATGGTCTAACAGGAGGCTTTAAAATTTTCTTTCTAGTGTCCTTCGTTTGGGAGAAAAATGCAATGGTACAAGACAGCTTTTCCTTGCCAATATCTCTCTTTTGCAAAGAGCTACGCATTGGAAAATTCAGGGCTATGTCGTGTAGATGATGGCCTAACAGGAGGCTTTAAAATTTTCTTTCTAGTGACCTTCGTTTGGGAGAAAAATGCAAAGGTACAAGACAGCTTTTCCTTGCCAATATCTCTCTTTTGCAAAGAGCTGCGCATTGGAAAATTCAGGGCTATGTCGTGTAGATGATGGCCTAACAGGAGGCTTTAAAATTTTCTTTCTAGTGTCCTTCGTTTGGGAGAAAAATGCAATGGTACAAGACAGCTTTTCCTTGCCAATATCTCTCTTTTGCAAAGAGCTGCGCATTGGAAAATTCAGGGCTATGTCGTGTAGATGATGGCCTAACAGGAGGCTTTAACATTTTCTTTCTAGTGTCCTTCGTTTGGGAGAAAAATGCAATGGTACAAGACAGCTTTTCCTTGCCAATATCTCTCTTTTGCAAAGAGCTGCGCATTGCAAAATTCAGGGCTATGTCGTGTAGATGATGGCCTAACAGGAGGCTTTAAAATTTTCTTTCTAGTGTCCTTCGTTTGGGAGAAAAATGCAAAGGTACAAGACAGCTTTTCCTTGCCAATATCTCTCTTTTGCAAAGAGCTACGCATTGGAAAATTCAGGGCTATGTCGTGTAGATGATGGCATAACAGGAGGCTTTAAAATTTTCTTTCTAGTGTCCTTCGTTTGGGAGAAAAATGCAATGGTACAAGACAGCTTTTCCTTGCCAATATCTCTCTTTTGCAAAGAGCTGCGCATTGGAAAATTCAGGGCTATGTCGTGTAGATGATGGCCTAACAGGAGGCTTTAAAATTTTAATTCTAGTGTCCTTCGTTTGGGAGAAAAATGCAAAGGTACAAGACAGCTTTTCCTTGCCAATATCTCTCTTTTGCAAAGAGCTACGCATTGGAAAATTCAGGGCTATGTCGTGTAGATGATGGCCTAACAGGAGGCTTTAAAATTTTCTTTCTAGTGACCTTCGTTTGGGAGAAAAATGCAAAGGTACAAGACAGCTTTTCCTTGCCAATATCTCCCTTTTGCAAAGAGCTGCGCATTGGAAAATTCAGGGCTATGTCGTGTAGATGATGGCCTAACAGGAGGCTTTAAAATTTTCTTTCTAGTGTCCTTCGTTTGGGAGAAAAATGCAATGGTACAAGACAGCTTTTCCTTGCCAATATCTCTCTTTTGCAAAGAGCTACGCATTGGAAAATTCAGGGCTATGTCGTGTAGATGATGGCCTAACAGGAGGCTTTAAAATTTTCTTTCTAGTGACCTTCGTTTGGGAGAAAAATGCAAAGGTACAAGACAGCTTTTCCTTGCCAATATCTCTCTTTTGCAAAGAGCTGCGCATTGGAAAATTCAGGGCTATGTCGTGTAGATGATGGCCTAACAGGAGGCTTTAAAATTTTCTTTCTAGTGTCCTTCGTTTGGGAGAAAAATGCAATGGTACAAGACAGCTTTTCCTTGCCAATATCTCTCTTTTGCAAAGAGCTGCGCATTGGAAAATTCAGGGCTATGTCGTGTAGATGATGGCCTAACAGGAGGCTTTAACATTTTCTTTCTAGTGTCCTTCGTTTGGGAGAAAAATGCAATGGTACAAGACAGCTTTTCCTTGCCAATATCTCTCTTTTGCAAAGAGCTGCGCATTGGAAAATTCAGGGCTATGTCGTGTAGATGATGGCCTAACAGGAGGCTTTAAAATTTTCTTTCTAGTGTCCTTCGTTTGGGAGAAAAATGCAAAGGTACAAGACAGCTTTTCCTTGCCAATATCTCTCTTTTGCAAAGAGCTACGCATTGGAAAATTCAGGGCTATGTCGTGTAGATGATGGCATAACAGGAGGCTTTAAAATTTTAATTCTAGTGTCCTTCGTTTGGGAGAAAAATGCAAAGGTACAAGACAGCTTTTCCTTGCCAATATCTCTCTTTTGCAAAGAGCTACGCATTGGAAAATTCAGGGCTATGTCGTGTAGATGATGGCCTAACAGGAGGCTTTAAAATTGTCTTTCTAGTGACCTTCGTTTGGGAGAAAAATGCAAAGGTACAAGACAGCTTTTCCTTGCCAATATCTCCCTTTTGCAAAGAGCTGCGCATTGGAAAATTCAGGGCTATGTCGTGTAGATGATGGCCTAACAGGAGGCTTTAAAATTTTCTTTCTAGTGACCCTTCGTTTGGGAGAAAAATGCAATGGTACAAGACAGCTTTTCCTTGCCAATATCTCTCTTTTGCAAAGAGCTGCGCATTGGAAAATTCAGGGCTATGTCGTGTAGATGATGGCCTAACAGGAGGCTTTAAAATTTTAATTCTAGTGTCCTTCGTTTGGGAGAAAAATGCAAAGGTACAAGACAGCTTTTCCTTGCCAATATCTCTCTTTTGCAAAGAGCTACGCATTGGAAAATTTAGGGCTATGTCGTGTAGATGATGGCCTAACAGGAGGCTTTAAAATTTTCTTTCTAGTGACCTTCGTTTGGGAGAAAAATGCAAAGGTACAAGACAGCTTTTCCTTGCCAATATCTCTCTTTTGCAAAGAGCTGCGCTTTGGAAAATTCAGGGCTATGTCGTGTAGATGATGGCCTAACAGGAGGCTTTAAAATTTTCTTTCTAGTGTCCTTCGTTTGGGAGAAAAATGCAAAGGTACAAGACAGCTTTTCCTTGCCAATATCTCTCGTTTGCAAAGAGCTGCGCATTGGAAAATTCAGGGCTATGTCGTGTAGAAGATGTCCTAACAGGAGGCTTTAAAATTTTCTTTCTAGTGTCCTTCGTTTGGGAGAAAAATGCAAAGGTACAAGACAGCTTTTCCTTGCCAATATCTCTCTTTTGCAAAGAGCTGCGCATTGGAAAATTCAGGGCTATATCGTGTAGATGATGGCCTAACAGGAGGCTTTAAAATTTCAATTCTAGTGTCCTTCGTTTGGGAGAAAAATGCAAAGGTACAAGACAGCTTTATCTTGCCAATATCTCTCTTTTGCAAAGAGCTGCGCATTGGAAAATTCATGGCTATGACGTGTAGATGATGGTCTAACAGGAGGCTTTAAAATTTTCTTTCTAGTGTCCTTCGTTTGGGAGAAAAATGCAATGGTACAAGACAGCTTTTCCTTGCCAATATCTCTCTTTTGCAAAGAGCTACGCATTGGAAAATTCAGGGCTATGTCGTGTAGATGATGGCCTAACAGGAGGCTTTAAAATTTTCTTTCTAGTGACCTTCGTTTGGGAGAAAAATGCAAAGGTACAAGACAGCTTTTCCTTGCCAATATCTCTCTTTTGCAAAGAGCTGCGCATTGGAAAATTCAGGGCTATGTCGTGTAGATGATGGCCTAACAGGAGGCTTTAAAATTTTCTTTCTAGTGTCCTTCGTTTGGGAGAAAAATGCAATGGTACAAGACAGCTTTTCCTTGCCAATATCTCTCTTTTGCAAAGAGCTGCGCATTGGAAAATTCAGGGCTATGTCGTGTAGATGATGGCCTAACAGGAGGCTTTAACATTTTCTTTCTAGTGTCCTTCGTTTGGGAGAAAAATGCAATGGTACAAGACAGCTTTTCCTTGCCAATATCTCTCTTTTGCAAAGAGCTGCGCATTGGAAAATTCAGGGCTATGTCGTGTAGATGATGGCCTAACAGGAGGCTTTAAAATTTTCTTTCTAGTGTCCTTCGTTTGGGAGAAAAATGCAAAGGTACAAGACAGCTTTTCCTTGCCAATATCTCTCTTTTGCAAAGAGCTACGCATTGGAAAATTCAGGGCTATGTCGTGTAGATGATGGCATAACAGGAGGCTTTAAAATTTTCTTTCTAGTGTCCTTCGTTTGGGAGAAAAATGCAATGGTACAAGACAGCTTTTCCTTGCCAATATCTCTCTTTTGCAAAGAGCTGCGCATTGGAAAATTCAGGGCTATGTCGTGTAGATGATGGCCTAACAGGAGGCTTTAAAATTTTAATTCTAGTGTCCTTCGTTTGGGAGAAAAATGCAAAGGTACAAGACAGCTTTTCCTTGCCAATATCTCTCTTTTGCAAAGAGCTACGCATTGGAAAATTCAGGGCTATGTCGTGTAGATGATGGCCTAACAGGAGGCTTTAAAATTTTCTTTCTAGTGTCCTTCGTTTGGGAGAAAAATGCAATGGTACAAGACAGCTTTTCCTTGCCAATATCTCTCTTTTGCAAAGAGCTACGCATTGGAAAATTCAGGGCTATGTCGTGTAGATGATGGCCTAACAGGAGGCTTTAAAATTTTCTTTCTAGTGACCTTCGTTTGGGAGAAAAATGCAAAGGTACAAGACAGCTTTTCCTTGCCAATATCTCTCTTTTGCAAAGAGCTGCGCATTGGAAAATTCAGGGCTATGTCGTGTAGATGATGGCCTAACAGGAGGCTTTAAAATTTTCTTTCTAGTGTCCTTCGTTTGGGAGAAAAATGCAATGGTACAAGACAGCTTTTCCTTGCCAATATCTCTCTTTTGCAAAGAGCTGCGCATTGGAAAATTCAGGGCTATGTCGTGTAGATGATGGCCTAACAGGAGGCTTTAACATTTTCTTTCTAGTGTCCTTCGTTTGGGAGAAAAATGCAATGGTACAAGACAGCTTTTCCTTGCCAATATCTCTCTTTTGCAAAGAGCTGCGCATTGGAAAATTCAGGGCTATGTCGTGTAGATGATGGCCTAACAGGAGGCTTTAAAATTTTCTTTCTAGTGTCCTTCGTTTGGGAGAAAAATGCAAAGGTACAAGACAGCTTTTCCTTGCCAATATCTCTCTTTTGCAAAGAGCTACGCATTGGAAAATTCAGGGCTATGTCGTGTAGATGATGGCATAACAGGAGGCTTTAAAATTTTCTTTCTAGTGTCCTTCGTTTGGGAGAAAAATGCAATGGTACAAGACAGCTTTTCCTTGCCAATATCTCTCTTTTGCAAAGAGCTGCGCATTGGAAAATTCAGGGCTATGTCGTGTAGATGATGGCCTAACAGGAGGCTTTAAAATTTTAATTCTAGTGTCCTTCGTTTGGGAGAAAAATGCAAAGGTACAAGACAGCTTTTCCTTGCCAATATCTCTCTTTTGCAAAGAGCTACGCATTGGAAAATTCAGGGCTATGTCGTGTAGATGATGGCCTAACAGGAGGCTTTAAAATTTTCTTTCTAGTGACCTTCGTTTGGGAGAAAAATGCAAAGGTACAAGACAGCTTTTCCTTGCCAATATCTCCCTTTTGCAAAGAGCTGCGCATTGGAAAATTCAGGGCTATGTCGTGTAGATGATGGCCTAACAGGAGGCTTTAAAATTTTCTTTCTAGTGACCCTTCGTTTGGGAGAAAAATGCAATGGTACAAGACAGCTTTTCCTTGCCAATATCTCTCTTTTGCAAAGAGCTGCGCATTGGAAAATTCAGGGCTATGTCGTGTAGATGATGGCCTAACAGGAGGCTTTAAAATTTTAATTCTAGTGTCCTTCGTTTGGGAGAAAAATGCAAAGGTACAAGACAGCTTTTCCTTGCCAATATCTCTCTTTTGCAAAGAGCTACGCATTGGAAAATTTAGGGCTATGTCGTGTAGATGATGGCCTAACAGGAGGCTTTAAAATTTTCTTTCTAGTGACCTTCGTTTGGGAGAAAAATGCAAAGGTACAAGACAGCTTTTCCTTGCCAATATCTCTCTTTTGCAAAGAGCTGCGCATTGGAAAATTCAGGGCTATGTCGTGTAGATGATGGCCTAACAGGAGGCTTTAAAATTTTCTTTCTAGTGTCCTTCGTTTGGGAGAAAAATGCAATGGTAAAGACAGCTTTTCCTTGCCAATATCTCTCTTTTGCAAAGAGCTGCGCATTGGAAAATTCAGGGCTATGTCGTGTAGATGATGGCCTAACAGGAGGCTTTAAAATTTTCTTTCTAGTTTCCTTCGTTTTGGAGAAAAATGCAAAGGTACAAGACAGCTTTTCCTTGCCAATATCTCTCTTTTGCAAAGAGCTACGCATTGGAAAATTCAGGGCTATGGCGTGTAGATGATGGCCTAATAGGAGGCTTTAAAATTTTCTTTCTAGTGACCTTCGTTTGGGAGAAAAATGCAAAGGTACAAGACAGCTTTTCCTTGCCAATATCTCTCTTTTGCAAAGAGCTGCGCATTGGAAAATTCAGGGCTATGTCGTGTAGATGATGGCCTAACAGGAGGCTGTAAAATTTTAATTCTAGTGTCCTTCGTTTGGGAGAAAAATGCAAAGGTACAAGACAGCTTTTCCTTGCCAATATCTCTCTTTCGCAAAGAGCTGCGCATTGGAAAATTCAGGGCTATGTCGTGTAGATGATGGCCTAACAGGAGGCTTTAAAATTTTCTTTCTAGTGTCCTTCGTTTGGGAGAAAAATGCAATGGTACAAGACAGCTTTTCCTTGCCAATATCTCTCTAATGCAAAGAGCTGCGCATTGGAAAATTCAGGGCTATGTCGTGTAGATGATGGCCTAACACGAGGCTTTAAAATTTTCTTTCTAGTGTCCTTCGTTTGGGAGAAAAATGCAAAGGTACAAGACAGCTTTTCCTTGCCAATATCTCTCTTTTGCAAAGAGCTGCGCTTTGGAAAATTCAGGGCTATGTCGTGTAGATGATGGCCTAACAGGAGGCTTTAACATTTTCTTTCTAGTGTCCTTCGTTTGGGAGAAAAATGCAAAGGTACAAGACAGCTTTTCCTTGCCAATATCTCTCTTTTGCAAAGAGCTGCGCATTGGAAAATTCAGGGCTATATCGTGTAGATGATGGCCTAACAGGAGGCTTTAAAATTTCAATTCTAGTGTCCTTCGTTTGGGAGAAAAATGCAAAGGTACAAGACAGCTTTTCCTTGCCAATATCTCTCTTTTGCAAAGAGCTACGCATTGGAAAATTCAGGGCTATGTCGTGTAGATGATGGCCTAACAGGAGGCTTTAAAATTTTCTTTCTAGTGACCTTCGTTTGGGAGAAAAATGCAAAGGTACAAGACAGCTTTTCCTTGCCAATATCTCTCTTTTGCAAAGAGCTACGCATTGGAAAATTCAGGGCTATGTCGTGTAGATGATGGCCTAACAGGAGGCTTTAAAATTTTAATTCTAGTGTCCTTCGTTTGGGAGAAAAATGCAAAGGTACAAGACAGCTTTTCCTTGCCAATATCTCTCTTTTGCAAAGAGCTGCGCATTGGAAAATTCAGGGCTATGTCGTGTAGATGATGGCCTAACAGGAGGCTTTAAAATTTTCTTTCTAGTGACCTTCGTTTGGGAGAAAAATGCAAAGGTACAAGACAGCTTTTCCTTGCCAATATCTCTCTTTTGCAAAGAGCTGCGCATTGGAAAATTCAGGGCTATGTCGTGTAGATGATGGCCTAACAGGAGGCTTTAAAATTTTCTTTCTAGTGTCCTTCGTTTGGGAGAAAAATGCAATGGTACAAGACAGCTTTTCCTTGCCAATATCTCTATTTTGCAAAGAGCTGCGCATTGGAAAATTCAGTGCTATGTCGTGTAGATGATGGCCTAACAGGAGGCTTTAAAATTTTCTTTCTAGTGTCCTTCGTTTGGGAGAAAAATGCAAAGGTACAAGACAGCTTTTCCTTGCCAATATCTCTCTTTTGCAAAGAGCTACGCATTGGAAAATTCAGGGCTATGTCGTGTAGATGATGGCCTAATAGGAGGCTTTAAAATTTTCTTTCTAGTGACCTTCGTTTGGGAGAAAAATGCAAAGGTACAAGACAGCTTTTCCTTGCCAATATCTCTCTTTTGCAAAGAGCTGCGCATTGGAAAATTCAGGGCTATGTCGTGTAGATGATGGTCTAACAGGAGGCTTTAAAATTTTCTTTCTAGTGACCTTCGTTTGGGAGAAAAATGCAAAGGTACAAGACAGCTTTTCCTTGCCAATATCTCTCTTTTGCAAAGAGCTGCGCATTGGAAAATTCAGGGCTATGTCGTGTAGATGATGGCCTAACAGGAGGCTTTAAAATTTTCTTTCTAGTGTCCTTCGTTTGGGAGAAAAATGCAATGGTACAAGACAGCTTTTCCTTGCCAATATCTCTCTTTTGCAAAGAGCTACGCATTGGAAAATTCAGGGCTATGTCGTGTAGATGATGGTCTAACAGGAGGCTTTAAAATTTTCTTTCTAGTGACCTTCGTTTGGGAGAAAAATGCAAAGGTACAAGACAGCTTTTCCTTGCCAATATCTCTCTTTTGCAAAGAGCTGCGCATTGGAAAATTCAGGGCTATGTCGTGTAGATGATGGCCTAACAGGAGGCTTTAAAATTTTCTTTCTAGTGTCCTTCGTTTGGGAGAAAAATGCAATGGTACAAGACAGCTTTTCCTTGCCAATATCTCTCTTTTGCAAAGAGCTGCGCATTGGAAAATTCAGGGCTATGTCGTGTAGATGATGGCCTAACAGGAGGCTTTAAAATTTTCTTTCTAGTGTCCTTCGTTTGGGAGAAAAATGCAATGGTACAAGACAGCTTTTCCTTGCCAATATCTCTCTTTTGCAAAGAGCTGCGCATTGGAAAATTCAGGGCTATGTCGTGTAGTTGATGGCCTAACAGGAGGCTTTTAAAATTTTAATTCTAGTGTCCTTCGTTTGGGAGAAAAATGCAAAGGTACAAGACAGCTTTTCCTTGCCAATATCTCTCTTTTGCAAAGAGCTGCGCATTGGAAAATTCAGGGCTATGTCGTGTAGATGATGGCCTAACAGGAGGCTTTAAAATTTTCTTTCTAATGTCCTTCGTTTGGGAGAAAAATGCAATGGTACAAGACAGCTTTTCCTTGCCAATATCTCTCTTTTGCAAAGAGCTGCGCATTGGAAAATTCAGGGCTATGTCGTGTAGATGATGGCCTAACAGGAGGCTTTAAAATTTTCTTTCTAGTGTCCTTCGTTTGGAAGAAAAATGCAATGGTACAAGACAGCTTTTCCTTGCCAATATCTCTCTTTTGCAAAGAGCTGCGCATTGGAAAATTCAGGGCTATGTCGTGTAGATGATGGCCTAACAGGAGGCTTTAAATTTTTAATTCTAGTGTCCTTCGTTTGGGAGAAAAATGCAAAGGTACAAGACAGCTTTTCCTTGCCAATATCTCTCTTTTGCAAAGAGCTGCGCATTGGAAAATTCAGGGCTATATCGTGTAGATGATGGCCTAACAGGAGGCTTTAAAATTTCAATTCTAGTGTCCTTCGTTTGGGAGAAAAATGCAAAGGTACAAGACAGCTTTTCCTTGCCAATATCTCTCTTTTGCAAAGAGCTGCGCATTGGAAAATTCAGGGCTATGTCGTGTAGATGATGGCCTAACAGGAGGCTTTAAAATTTTCTTTCTAGTGTCCTTCGTTTGGGAGAAAAATGCAAAGGTACAAGACAGCTTTTCCTTGCCAATATCTCTCTTTTGCAAAGGGCTGCGCATTGGAAAATTCATGGCTATGCCGTGTAGATGATGGTCTAACAGGAGGCTTTAAAATTTTCTTTCTAGTGTCCTTCGTTTGGGAGAAAAATGCAATGGTACAAGACAGCTTTTCCTTGCCAATATCTCTCTTTTGCAAAGAGCTGCGCATTGGAAAATTCAGGGCTATGTCGTGTAGATGATGGCCTAACAGGAGGCTTTAAAATTTTAATTCTAGTGTCCTTCGTTTGGGAGAAAAATGCACAGGTACAAGACAGCTTTTCCTTGCCAATATCTCTCTTTTGCAAAGAGCTGCGCATTGGAAAATTCAGGGCTATGTCGTGTAGATGATGGCCTAACAGGAGGCTTTAAAATTTTCTTTCTAGTGTCCTTCGTTTGGGAGAAAAATGCAATGGTACAAGACAGCTTTTCCTTGCCAATATCTCTCTTTTGCAAAGAGCTGCGCATTGGAAAATTCAGGGCTATGTCGTGTAGATGATGGCCTAACAGGAGGCTTTAAAATTTTAATTCTAGTGTCCTTCGTTTGGGAGAAAAATGCAAAGGTACAAGACAGCTTTTCCTTGCCAATATCTCTCTTTTGCAAAGAGCTACGCATTGGAAAATTCAGGGCTATGTCGTGTAGATGATGGCCTAACAGGAGGCTTTAAAATTTTCTTTCTAGTGACCTTCGTTTGGGAGAAAAATGCAAAGGTACAAGACAGCTTTTCCTTGCCAATATCTCTCTTTTGCAAAGAGCTGCGCATTGGAAAATTCAGGGCTATGTCGTGTAGATGATGGCCTAACAGGAGGCTTTAAAATTTTCTTTCTAGTGTCCTTCGTTTGGGAGAAAAATGCAATGGTACAAGACAGCTTTTCCTTGCCAATATCTCTCTTTTGCAAAGAGCTGCGCATTGGAAAATTCAGGGCTATGTCGTGTAGATGATGGCCTAACAGGAGGCTTTAAAATTTTCTTTCTAGTTTCCTTCGTTTGGGAGAAAAATGCAAAGGTACAAGACAGCTTTTCCTTGCCAATATCTCTCTTTTGCAAAGAGCTACGCATTGGAAAATTCAGGGCTATGTCGTGTAGATGATGGCCTAATAGGAGGCTTTGAAATTTTCTTTCTAGTGACCTTCGTTTGGGAGAAAAATGCAAAGGTACAAGACAGCTTTTCCTTGCCAATATCTCTCTTTTGCAAAGAGCTGCGCATTGGAAAATTCAGGGCTATGTCGTGTAGATGATGGCCTAACAGGAGGCTTTAAAATTTTCTTTCTAGTGTCCTTCGTTTGGGAGAAAAATGCAAAGGTACAAGACAGCTTTTCCTTGCCAATAATTCTCTTTTGCAAAGAGCTACGCATTGGAAAATTCAGGGCTATATCGTGTAGATGATGGCCTAACAGGAGGCTATAAAATTTCAATTCTAGTGTCCTTCGTTTGGGAGAAAAATGCAAAGGTACAAGACAGCTTTTCCTTGCCAATATCTCTCTTTTGCAAAGAGCTGCGCATTGGAAAATTCATGGCTATGACGTGTAGATGATGGTCTAACAGGAGGCTTTAAAATTTTCTTTCTAGTGTCCTTCGTTTGGGAGAAAAATGCAATGGTACAAGACAGCTTTTCTTTGCCAATATCTCTCTTTTGCAAAGAGCTGCGCATTGGAAAATTCAGGGCTATGTCGTGTAGATGATGGCCTAACAGGAGGCTTTAAAATTTTCTTTCTAGTGTCCTTCGTTTGGGAGAAAAATGCAATGGTACAAGACAGCTTTTCCTTGCCAATATCTCTCTTTTGCAAAGAGCTGCGCATTGGAAAATTCAGGGCTATGTCGTGTAGATGATGGCCTAACAGGAGGCTTTAAAATTTTAATTCTAGTGTCCTTCGTTTGGGAGAAAAATGCAAAGGTACAAGACAGCTTTTCCTTGCCAATATCTCTCTTTTGCAAAGAGCTACGCATTGGAAAATTCAGGGCTATGTCGTGTAGATGATGGCCTAACAGGAGGCTTTAAAATTTTCTTTCTAGTGACCTTCGTTTGGGAGAAAAATGCAAAGGTACAAGACAGCTTTTCCTTGCCAATATCTCTCTTTCGCAAAGAGCTGCGCATTGGAAAATTCAGGGCTATGTCGTGTAGATGATGGCCTAACAGGAGGCTTTAAAATTTTCTTTCTAGTGTCCTTCGTTTGGGAGAAAAATGCAATGGTAGAAGACAGCTTTTCCTTGCCAATATCTCTCTTTTGCAAAGAGCTGCGCATTGGAAAATTCAGGGCTATGTCGTGTAGATGATGGCCTAACAGGAGGCTTTAAAATTTTCTTTCTAGTGTCCTTCGTTTGGGAGAAAAATGCAAAGGTACAAGACAGCTTTTCCTTGCCAATATCTCTCGTTTGCAAAGAGCTGCGCATTGGAAAATTCAGGGCTATGTCGTGTAGAAGATGGCCTAACAGGAGGCTTTAAAATTTTCTTTCTAGTGTCCTTCGTTTGGGAGAAAAATGCAAAGGTACAAGACAGCTTTTCCTTGCCAATATCTCTCTTTTGCAAAGAGCTGCGCATTGGAAAATTCAGGGCTATATCGTGTAGATGATGGCCTAACAGGAGGCTTTAAAATTTCAATTCTAGTGTCCTTCGTTTGGGAGAAAAATGCAAAGGTACAAGACAGCTTTTCCTTGCCAATATCTCTCTTTTGCAAAGAGCTGCGCATTGGAAAATTCATGGCTATGACGTGTAGATGATGGTCTAACAGGAGGCTTTAAAATTTTCTTTCTAGTGTCCTTCGTTTGGGAGAAAAATGCAATGGTACAAGACAGCTTTTCCTTGCCAATATCTCTCTTTTGCAAAGAGCTACGCATTGGAAAATTCAGGGCTATGTCGTGTAGATGATGGCCTAACAGGAGGCTTTAAAATTTTCTTTCTAGTGACCTTCGTTTGGGAGAAAAATGCAAAGGTACAAGACAGCTTTTCCTTGCCAATATCTCTCTTTTGCAAAGAGCTGCGCATTGGAAAATTCAGGGCTATGTCGTGTAGATGATGGCCTAACAGGAGGCTTTAAAATTTTCTTTCTAGTGTCCTTCGTTTGGGAGAAAAATGCAATGGTACAAGACAGCTTTTCCTTGCCAATATCTCTCTTTTGCAAAGAGCTGCGCATTGGAAAATTCAGGGCTATGTCGTGTAGATGATGGCCTAACAGGAGGCTTTAAAATTTTAATTCTAGTGTCCTTCGTTTGGGAGAAAAATGCAAAGGTACAAGACAGCTTTTCCTTGCCAATATCTCTCTTTTGCAAAGAGCTACGCATTGGAAAATTCAGGGCTATGTCGTGTAGATGATGGCCTAACAGGAGGCTTTAAAATTTTCTTTCTAGTGACCTTCGTTTGGGAGAAAAATGCAAAGGTACAAGACAGCTTTTCCTTGCCAATATCTCTCTTTTGCAAAGAGCTGCGCATTGGAAAATTCAGGGCTATGTCGTGTAGATGATGGCCTAACAGGAGGCTTTAAAATTTTCTTTCTAGTGTCCTTCGTTTGGGAGAAAAATGCAATGGTACAAGACAGCTTTTCCTTGCCAATATCTCTCTTTTGCAAAGAGCTGCACATTGGAAAATTCAGGGCTATGTCGTGTAGATGATGGCCTAACAGGAGGCTTTAAAATTTTCTTTCTAGTTTCCTTCGTTTGGGAGAAAAATGCAAAGGTACAAGACAGCTTTTCCTTGCCAATATCTCTCTTTTGCAAAGAGCTACGCATTGGAAAATTCAGGGCTATGTCGTGTAGATGATGGCCTAATAGGAGGCTTTGAAATTTTCTTTCTAGTGACCTTCGTTTGGGAGAAAAATGCAAAGGTACAAGACAGCTTTTCCTTGCCAATATCTCTCTTTTGCAAAGAGCTGCGCATTGGAAAATTCAGGGCTATGTCGTGTAGATGATGGCCTAACAGGAGGCTTTAAAATTTTCTTTCTAGTGTCCTTCGTTTGGGAGAAAAATGCAAAGGTACAAGACAGCTTTTCCTTGCCAATAATTCTCTTTTGCAAAGAGCTACGCATTGGAAAATTCAGGGCTATATCGTGTAGATGATGGCCTAACAGGAGGCTATAAAATTTCAATTCTAGTGTCCTTCGTTTGGGAGAAAAATGCAAAGGTACAAGACAGCTTTTCCTTGCCAATATCTCTCTTTTGCAAAGAGCTGCGCATTGGAAAATTCATGGCTATGACGTGTAGATGATGGTCTAACAGGAGGCTTTAAAATTTTCTTTCTAGTGTCCTTCGTTTGGGAGAAAAATGCAATGGTACAAGACAGCTTTTCTTTGCCAATATCTCTCTTTTGCAAAGAGCTGCGCATTGGAAAATTCAGGGCTATGTCGTGTAGATGATGGCCTAACAGGAGGCTTTAAAATTTTCTTTCTAGTGTCCTTCGTTTGGGAGAAAAATGCAATGGTACAAGACAGCTTTTCCTTGCCAATATCTCTCTTTTGCAAAGAGCTGCGCATTGGAAAATTCAGGGCTATGTCGTGTAGATGATGGCCTAACAGGAGGCTTTAAAATTTTAATTCTAGTGTCCTTCGTTTGGGAGAAAAATGCAAAGGTACAAGACAGCTTTTCCTTGCCAATATCTCTCTTTTGCAAAGAGCTACGCATTGGAAAATTCAGGGCTATGTCGTGTAGATGATGGCCTAACAGGAGGCTTTAAAATTTTCTTTCTAGTGACCTTCGTTTGGGAGAAAAATGCAAAGGTACAAGACAGCTTTTCCTTGCCAATATCTCTCTTTCGCAAAGAGCTGCGCATTGGAAAATTCAGGGCTATGTCGTGTAGATGATGGCCTAACAGGAGGCTTTAAAATTTTCTTTCTAGTGTCCTTCGTTTGGGAGAAAAATGCAATGGTAGAAGACAGCTTTTCCTTGCCAATATCTCTCTTTTGCAAAGAGCTGCGCATTGGAAAATTCAGGGCTATGTCGTGTAGATGATGGCCTAACAGGAGGCTTTAAAATTTTCTTTCTAGTGTCCTTCGTTTGGGAGAAAAATGCAAAGGTACAAGACAGCTTTTCCTTGCCAATATCTCTCGTTTGCAAAGAGCTGCGCATTGGAAAATTCAGGGCTATGTCGTGTAGAAGATGGCCTAACAGGAGGCTTTAAAATTTTCTTTCTAGTGTCCTTCGTTTGGGAGAAAAATGCAAAGGTACAAGACAGCTTTTCCTTGCCAATATCTCTCTTTTGCAAAGAGCTGCGCATTGGAAAATTCAGGGCTATATCGTGTAGATGATGGCCTAACAGGAGGCTTTAAAATTTCAATTCTAGTGTCCTTCGTTTGGGAGAAAAATGCAAAGGTACAAGACAGCTTTTCCTTGCCAATATCTCTCTTTTGCAAAGAGCTGCGCATTGGAAAATTCATGGCTATGACGTGTAGATGATGGTCTAACAGGAGGCTTTAAAATTTTCTTTCTAGTGTCCTTCGTTTGGGAGAAAAATGCAATGGTACAAGACAGCTTTTCCTTGCCAATATCTCTCTTTTGCAAAGAGCTACGCATTGGAAAATTCAGGGCTATGTCGTGTAGATGATGGCCTAACAGGAGGCTTTAAAATTTTCTTTCTAGTGACCTTCGTTTGGGAGAAAAATGCAAAGGTACAAGACAGCTTTTCCTTGCCAATATCTCTCTTTTGCAAAGAGCTGCGCATTGGAAAATTCAGGGCTATGTCGTGTAGATGATGGCCTAACAGGAGGCTTTAAAATTTTCTTTCTAGTGTCCTTCGTTTGGGAGAAAAATGCAATGGTACAAGACAGCTTTTCCTTGCCAATATCTCTCTTTTGCAAAGAGCTGCGCATTGGAAAATTCAGGGCTATGTCGTGTAGATGATGGCCTAACAGGAGGCTTTAAAATTTTCTTTCTAGTGTCCTTCGTTTGGGAGAAAAATGCAATGGTACAAGACAGCTTTTCCTTGCCAATATCACTCTTTTGCAAAGAGCTGCGCATTGGAAAATTCAGGGCTATGTCGTGTAGATGATGGCCTAACATGAGGCTTTAAAATTTTCTTTCTAGTGTCCTTCGTTTGGGAGAAAAATGCAAAGGTACAAGACAGCTTTTCCTTGCCAATATCTCTCTTTTGCAAAGAGCTATGCATTGGAAAATTCAGGGCTATGTCGTGTAGATGATGGCATAACAGGAGGCTTTAACATTTTCTTTCTAGTGTCCTTCGTTTGGGAGAAAAATGCAATGGTACAAGACAGCTTTTCCTTGCCAATATCTCTCTTTTGCAAAGAGCTGCGCATTGGAAAATTCAGGGCTATGTCGTGTAGATGATGGCCTAACAGGAGGCTTTAAAATTTTAATTCTAGTGTCCCTCGTTTGGGAGAAAAATGCAAAGGTACAAGACAGCTTTTCCTTGCCAATATCTCTCTTTTGCAAAGAGCTACGCATTGGAAAATTCAGGGCTATGTCGTGTAGATGATGGCCTAACAGGAGGCTTTAAAATTTTCTTTCTAGTGACCTTCGTTTGGGAGAAAAATGCAAAGGTACAAGACAGCTTTTCCTTGCCAATATCTCTCTTTTGCAAAGAGCTGCGCATTGGAAAATTCAGGGCTATGTCGTGTAGATGATGGCCTAACAGGAGGCTTTAAAATTTTCTTTCTAGTGTCCTTCGTTTGGGAGAAAAATGCAATGGTACAAGACAGCTTTTCCTTGCCAATATCTCTCTTTTGCAAAGAGCTGCGCATTGGAAAATTCAGGGCTATGTCGTGTAGATGATGGCCTAACAGGAGGCTTTAAAATTTTAATTCTAGTGTCCTTCGTTTGGGAGAAAAATGCAAAGGTACAAGACAGCTTTTCCTTGCCAATATCTCTCTTTTGCAAAGAGCTACGCATTGGAAAATTTAGGGCTATGTCGTGTAGATGATGGCCTAACAGGAGGCTTTAAAATTTTCTTTCTAGTGACCTTCGTTTGGGAGAAAAATGCAAAGGTACAAGACAGCTTTTCCTTGCCAATATCTCTCTTTTGCAAAAAATGTTGATGTGTATAGTTTGGAGAAGGGAAGAGGGAACATACAGTAATAGAAACATTTAAATATATAGGGAGGAATGTAATAGGGTGTGAGAATCAGAAAGTGAGAGATTTTGTGTTTTTTCCTGTTGTTTTTTGTTTTGTTTGTTTGATTGTTTGTTTTTAAAGTGGCAATCCTTTACATGGCAAAACCAGGTTGATATTTGCCATGTAAAGGATTGCCACCGTGGGCATGTGTAGAAGGGGCACTGCTACTGTTGGCATTATGTGTGTAAGCTGCACTGATATGGTGGTTATGTGTATAAAGGGCACTGCGACTGTGGGTATTATTATTATTATTATTATTACATGCGGTGTAATGACAATAAGATAGTGCTACTGTGTGGCATATTTTGATTTGGGGTGCTATTGTGTGGCCATGCCCCTTCCTTGTGATACCACACCTTCTTTTTTTAAGGAGCGCACTGTCCCTTTATTAAGTATTGGAGAGAGGGCCCAAATTAATAGTTTGCAGGGAGGCGCCAAACACCCTAGCACTGGCCCTTTGGTAGGGGACAGGATTTGCTTCTGCTTGTGCACATATGTTATGATTGCCATCCAACAGCACTGGTTTTGCCTATAACACTAACTATAAATATTTTGAATTGGTCCTGGACCACCAATCCAAGGCACCCCTGCAAGTGTCCTGAGGCACCCCAGGGTGCAGTTTGAGAACCACTGGTCTAGTGAGTACCCAGGATAATTATTGTAGCTGGTCTGCGGGTAACAGCTCTCAGATCCACTTCTAGAAAAAATGCAGCAATGTAATTTGAGTGACAAACTGCAGAGATGAACCCTTTCTGTGACTGCTGCACAGGGATCACACAAACTCTATTCATAGGGCTGACTTCACTTAGAGGAGATGTTCTCACCCCGCAAAGAAGTGCGAGTATATACCGCACTTACGGTACCATTGGATTTACAGATATTTTCTTGCAATACACTATGGGGGTCATTCTGAGTTGATTGCTCGCTAGCAGTTTTTAGCAGCCATGCAAACGCATTGTCGCTGCCCACTGGAGAGTGTATATTCACTTTGGAGAAGTGCGAATACTTGAGTAGCAGAGCGCCTGCAAAATCGTTTCAAAATAAGACCAGCACTGTAGTTACACTTCGTGTGCGTTGATTCTAACAACCGAGGGACGGCTTTTGATGTCACACACCCATCCAGCGAATGCCCAGCCACGTCTGCATTTCTTCTGCCACGCCTGCATTTTTCCAAGCACTCCCTGAAAACGGTCAGTTGACACCCAGAAACGCCCTCTTTCTGTCAATCTCCTTGTGGCCTGTTCTGTGATTGGAATAATCGCTAGAACTAGTGCAAAACCACAATGGACTTTGTACCCGTACGATGCGCATGCACATTACGGAGCATGCGCATGCACAGATTAGCCATTTTTTTTCAACTGATTGCTACGCAGCGAACAACGGCAGCAAGCGATCAACTCGGAATGACCCCCTATATACATAGAAACATGGATTTTTACTGCAGGAATTATGGTTAGTTTAGGGGTATCGGTTAGGGTCAACAGAGGTGTAGCTAGGGGTCCAAGCGCCCCTGGCAAAGTAAGGGACTGGCGCCCCCCCTTTCGATAAAGCATTGCAGTCCATTGGCGGTTACCATGTTGGAGCCACAGCAACTGACCCCCTCCCCCACACGCTGCCCTACATCATCGGCTGGGATTCACTGTTGGTGTGAAGCCACTGGGAACATTCTGGTAGCATTAGCAGCAGTCTGTGTCATAGATAGGGAAGGCAGAAGGTTAACTAGCTAATAGCAGTCTGTTAGCAGCAGAGGCTGGGCGGGGGGCTGAGAATGAGCCAACGCTGATCAGTGTCCAGTCTGCTCAGACAAAACTATTTTGTGATCAGGGCTGGTTCTAGACCAAAGGAGCCAATGGCAAAAATTTTCTTTGGCACCCCCCCCCCACACACACACACACACATACACACACACACACACACACACACACACACACACACACCAAAAAAGAACATATCCCAGTTTAACATAACGCTATGTGTTGCAAGGTGTGGAGCTGGTCACTTGTATCAGACCTCTGACATTTGCCTTTTCACCCATATTGCATACTTTTTCTTGCAGGTTGTGTCTTAATTCAAGAAGTGTTCTAAGTACTTCAGCTTAGTATCTTTACTGACCCCTCTTTACCCCACACTACATAACTGACCCCTCTATACCCTACACTACATCACTGACCTTTCTATAACCATCACTGCATTACTGACCCCTCTATTAGAGATGTGCACTTGAAATTTTTCGGGTTTTGTGTTTTGGTTTTGGGTTCGGTTCCGCGGCCGTGTTTTGGGTTCGACCGCGTTTTGGCAAAACCTCACCGAATTTTTTTTGTCGGATTCGGGTGTGTTTTGGATTCGGGTGTTTTTTTTCAAAAAACACTAAAAAACAGCTTAAATCATAGAATTTGGGGGTCATTTTGATCCCAAAGTATTATTAACCTCAAAAACCATAATTTCCACTAATTTTCAGTCTATTCTGAACGCCTCACACCTCACAATATTATTTTTAGTCCTAAAATTTGCACCGAGGTCGCTGGATGACTAAGCTAAGCGACCCTAGTGGCCGACACAAACACCTGGCCCATCTAGGAGTGGCACTGCAGTGTCACGCAGGATGGCCCTTCCAAAAAACACTCCCCAAACAGCACATGACGCAAAGAAAAAAAGAGGCGCAATGAGGTAGCTGTGTGAGTAAGCTAAGCGACCCTAGCGGCCGACACAAACACCTGGCCCGTCTAGGAGTGGCACTGCAGTGTCACGCAGGATGGCCCTTCCAAAAAACACTCCCCAAACAGCACATGACGCAAAGAAAAAAAGAGGCGCAATGAGGTAGCTGTGTGAGTAAGATAAGCGACCCTAGTGGCAGACACAAACACCTGGCCCATCTAGGAGTGGCACTGCAGTGTCACGCAGGATGGCCCTTCCAAAAAACACTCCCCAAACAGCACATGACGCAAAGAAAAAAAGAGGCGCAATGAGGTAGCTGTGTGAGTAAGATAAGCGACCCTAGTGGCCGACACAAACACCTGGCCCATCTAGGAGTGGCACTGCAGTGTCACGCAGGATGGCCCTTCAAAAAAATACTCCCCAAACAGCACATGACGCAAAGAAAAATGAAAGAAAAAAGAGGTGCAAGATGGAATTGTCCTTGGGCCCTCCCACCCACCCTTATGTTGTATAAACAGGACATGCACACTTTAACCAACCCATCATTTCAGTGACAGGGTCTGCCACACGACTGTGACTGAAATGACGGGTTGGTTTGGACCCCCACCAAAAAAGAAGCAATTAATCTCTCCTTGCACAAACTGGCTCTACAGAGGCAAGATGTCCACCTCATCATCATCCTCCGATATATCACCGTGTACATCCCCCTCCTCACAGATTATCAATTCGTCCCCACTGGAATCCACCATCTCAGCTCCCTGTGTACTTTGTGGAGGCAATTGCTGCTGGTCAATGTCTCCACGGAGGAATTGATTATAATTCATTTTAATGAACATCATCTTCTCCACATTTTCTGGAAGTAACCTCGTACGCCGATTGCTGACAAGGTGAGCGGCGGCACTAAACACTCTTTCGGAGTACACACTTGTGGGAGGGCAACTTAGGTAGAATAAAGCCAGTTTGTGCAAGGGCCTCCAAATTGCCTCTTTTTCCTGCCAGTATAAGTACGGACTGTCTGACGTGCCTACTTGGATGCGGTCACTCATTTAATCCTCCACCATTCTTTCAATGGGGAGAGAATCATATGCAGTGCCAGTAGACGACATGTCCGACTCCGTAATCGTTGTCAGGTCCTTCAGTCCGGACCAGATGTCAGCATCAGCAGTCGCTCCAGACTGCCCTGCATCACCGCCAGCGGGTGGGCTCGGAATTCTGAGCCTTTTCCTCGCACCCCCAGTTGCGGGAGAATGTGAAGGTGTTATGCACACCAGTGCCTGCAGGAAAGTACTGGTGTCAGGACTGTTATGCACTCCAGTGCCTGCAGGAATGTACTGGTGTTTGAACTGTTATGCAAAACAAATGGACTCACAGACAGACTAGGGAATATGACATAACGTACACAGAAGGTGGTAGGGTAACAAAATACACACAACGTGAACAGAGAAGCCCAGAGGCTAAGGAACTGGGTATCTCCCTTGTATTAGAACTGCTCAGATGTGAAAAGCAAGATGTTGTGTTTTAATACATAGAAAACCCGAAATGCTGTTGCTAAGGGCAACAGCAAAACCCTAAAGGGTTACCAACGGGTGTGGCAGTAAACTCCTTGGTCAGAGATGGAATGATAGACACAAGGAGATTCTCCACAATCCTAATTCTCACTTGCAGTGCACAGGTTCGGTTTACTGCCACTAAACTGACCCCTGACACCTAGCACAGTGAGACAGGATTAGACAGGCAAGTCTTAGAATACAGCCGCAAACTTGCTAAGTTCACAGAGTAGTAACAGAACCCCAGCAAGCTAAACGACTGACTCCAGTCTTACTGCTAGGTCTGGATTGGCAGAGTGTAATACCAAATCCCCAGGCCTATTTGCAGTAAGCAACAAACAAATACAAAGCTACACAGTACTGGCTAACTTTCAGAAACTGACTAACCAACAAAGATTCAGCAGCATCTGCTTACCCTGAAAAGAGGCCTTATAAAGCAGGTGCTGTCCACGCCCCACTCAGACCTCACAGACTGTGAGCACAAAAACCAGCACCGGATCCCCTGCCATGCACAGAGCCTATAACCACTGCTCAGCAAAAGACCCGAACCGGAGTATCAGCTGCGCTCAGGTTACTCCGCTAGCACTTGTCTCCCGGTTGCCATGACGACGTGGCAGCACAGGGCAGGAGACCCTAACAGTACCCCCCCTCTGACGAGGGGTCAAAGAACCCCTACCACCGGGTTTATCGGGGAACTGCGAGAAGAAAGAGCGTATCAGTCTGGGGGCATGAAGATCACAACTGCGCACCCACGACCGCTCCTCCGGGCCATACCCCTTCCAGTGCACCAAAAATGACAGCCGACCCCGAACCACCTTGGAGTCAAGAATCCTTTCAACAACAAACTCCCTCTGGCCACGTATCAGAAGAGGGGAAGGTCTTCCACTGGAAGAAGGATTACTAATCGCCCGTTTTAAAAGGGAACAATGAAATGTTTTATTGATACCCAAAGAACGGGGCAGATCTAACTGAAATGCCACCGGATTGATAACCCTGGTGATCTTATAAGGGCCGATGAACCGGGGGCCTAACTTATGAGATGGCTGTCTCAACTTCAAATTCTTGGTAGACAACCAGACGAAGTCTCCTAATTTGAAGCTGCAGGGTCTTTTCCGCTTATCAAAAACCCTTTTGGTCACTAATGACACAGACACAAGGGCTTTCTTCACTTTCCGCCAAATACCTCTAAGGACCGAAACCACAGAGGAACCACCAGGCGTGGAGTCCAGGGGGTCAAAAGAATTGGCCTTAGGATGATGCCCATACACACAAAGGAAGGGAGAGATCCCTGTAGCAGAGTGAGCCGCGTTGTTATAGGCAAACTCCGCCATGGACAGATGAGCAACCCAGTCAGTCTGACCTTTGGAGACATAACACCTGAGGAACTGCTCCAAGGACTGGTTCACCCTTTCAGTCTGCCCATTAGACTGCGGATGGTAGCCCGACGACAAGCTGACAGAAATCTGGAGATCGGAACAAAATGCCCTCCAGAATTTGGCCACAAACTGGGATCCGCGGTCAGAGACCACATCAAGTGGCAACCCGTGGAGACGCACAACATGCAGCATAAATAATTCAGACAGGCGTCTGGCCGATGGCAGCCCAACCAGTGGAACGAAGTGCGCCATCTTCGAAAACCTGTCAACGACAACCCAGATGGCTGTCATCCCCGAGGATTTGGGCAAGTCCACCACAAAATCCATTGAAATGTGGGTCCATGGCTTAGATGGGATAGAGAGTGGATGTAGTGGGCCAACAGGAACCCCTCTAGGAGTCTTATTTCGGGCACAGATGTCACATGCCCGAACCCACTGATCCACATCCTTAGCCACCGAGGGCCACCACACCGCCCTAGATAGCAACTCCCGAGTTCTGGCAATACCCGGGTGACCTGCAGACTTCTTGGCATGGAATTCCAGGAACACTCGCTGTCTTAACCTAGGAGGCACAAACAAAAGACCTACCGGAAGGTCTGGAGGAGCCTGCTCCTGTGCTCTAAGGACTAATGATAAGAGGTCCTGGGTAATGCCCACTTTAATACATGATGGGGAAACAATGGGCAACGGCTCCTCGGTGGTCTCCTGGATTGGAGCAAAACTCCGCGAGAGCGCATCAGCCTTGATGTTTTTTGACCCAGGGCGATATGTTATCAAAAAATTAAAGCGAGCAAAAAACAAAGCCCATCGTGCCTGCCTGGCATTGAGACGCTTCGCTGACTCTAAATATGCCAGATTCTTATGGTCAGTGAGAATTGAGACCACAAACTTAGCCCCCTCAAGCCAGTGTCTCCACTCCTCGAGTGCATCCTTAATAGCCAACAATTCCCGGTTACCCACGTCATAATTCATCTCGGCAGGCGAAAATTTACGGGAAAAGTAAGCACAGGGATGAAGGCGATTATCTGACACTCCCATCTGAGAAAGCACTGCCCCAATACCCATCTCAGAGGCATCCACCTCCACCACAAAAGGACGCTCTGGATCTGGGTGTCGCAGCACCTTGGCCGAAACAAATGCCCTTTTGAGATGGGCAAAAGCCGCTTTAGCCTCACAAGACCAGTGAGCAACATCCGCCCCTTTCTTAGTGAGTGCCACCAAGGGCGCCACTATAGACGAAAATCCAGCGATAAATCGTCTATAAAAATTCGCAAAGCCCAGGAAACGCTGAAGCGCCTTCAAACTAGTGGGCTGCACCCAATCCAGGACTGCCTGTACCTTGGAACCCTCCATTTGGAAACCTTCTGGGGAGATAATATATCCTAGAAATGCGATTTGCTGAACTTCAAATTCGCACTTCTCCAGCTTCGCCCCAAGCCGGTGGTCTCTGAGTTTCTGGAGGACTAAGCGTACATGCTTCCGATGTTCCTCCAGGGAATGGGAGAAGATTAGGATGTCATCTAAGTATACAACTAAGAATCTATCCAAATATTCCCTGAGCACATCATTCATGAAATCCTGGAAGACTGCCGGGGCATTACAGAGCCCAAAAGGCATCACCAAATATTCATAATGCCCCGAGTGGGTATTAAAGGCAGTCTTCCATTCATCCCCCTCTCTTATTCGGATTAGATTGTACGCACCGCGTAGGTCAATCTTAGAAAAAATGGTGGCAGTACGAAGCTGGTCAAACAAGACCGAAATGAGAGGCAGTGGGTATGAGTTTTTAATCGTGATACGGTTCAATTCCCTGAAGTCGATGCAGGGTCGCAACGAACCGTCCTTTTTACCCACGAAGAAGAACCCCGACCCAACTGGAGACTGTGAAGGTCTGATAAATCCCTTAGCCAAGTTCTCCTGAATGTACTCTGCCATAGCCTGAGTCTCAGGACGTGACAGGGAGTACAACCTGCTCTTGGGAAGCTTAGCATTTGGCAACAAATCAATGGCACAGTCATAGGAGCGATGGGGAGGTAGTACCTCTGCAACTTTTTTGGAGAACACGTCCGCAAAATCTGCATAACACCCTGGCAATCCTGGCAAACTTAGCTGCGAGAACCTGACTGGAAGGCTCAAGCAACTCCTGAAACAATCAGTACTCCAACTAAGAATCTCCCCAGAGACCCAGTCAAATTGAGGATTGTGGGCCCTTAACCAGGGTAACCCCAACACCAATGGGGCAAAAGTACAGACAGTCACATAAAAGGACAATTTTTCAGAGTGTGTGGCTCCAATAAACAAAGAAATCTGGCTAGTGCAAGAGGTAATTTTACCTTGCGATAATGGTTCCCCGTTTAACCCACAAATCTCAATTTCCGATGCCAAGGGTACTAAGGGAACAGAGTGTTTCAGGGCGAATTGGCGGTCCATAAAAACCCCGTCGGCCCCACTGTCCACAAAGGCCTCAGTCTTGACAGTTTGACCGAGGATCTTCCAAGTCACCGGAATGATAAAAGTCTTCTTGGGAAATTCTGACTTCTGGCCTGACAGGATATTTCCCATCACCCTCAGGCCCTGAAGTTTTCCGGCTTTTCTGGGCATGATACTACCACATGACCTTTATTCCCACAGTACAAACACAACCCCTGCTGTCTCCTCCGCATCTTCTCACGCGAGGAGAGGCGGGTAGCCCCAATCTGCATAGGCTCCTCGGAAAATTCCTCAGAGTCTGAGGTTCCCTTGGGAAGGAAGGAAATCTCAGTCTCCCTTTCAAGCCTACGCTCTCTCAGCCGTCTATCCACCCGGATGGATAACTGCATGAGCTGATCCAAGCTATCAGGCAAGGGATGTTGTACCAGTTGGTCCTTTATCTGGTTAGAAAGACCTCTTCGGTACTGGTGTCTCAGGGCTGGGTCATTCCACTGGGTATCATGGGCCAACCTCCGAAACTCCGTACAGTAAACCTCAACTGGCCTTCGCCCTTGCTTAAGGATCGAAATCTGAGCCTCGGCTGAGGCCGTCTTGTCAGGGTCATCATACAACATGCCCAGTGCCGTAAAAAAAGCATCAACACTTTTAAGCGACGGACAGTCAGGCTGCAACCCATATGCCCAGACCTGTGGGTCTCCTTGTAGCAAGGAAATCACTATGCCCACCCGCTGAATCTCCGACCCAGAAGACTGAGGCCTAAGCCGGAAGTATAGCTTGCAGCTCTCCTTGAAACAAAAGAACTGCGAGCGATCTCCAGAAAAACGATCCGGGAGATTTACTTTCGGCTCCTTAACCCCTGCAGGTGCTGCTGCTGCGGGAGCTCCGCCAGCAGCCTGGGAGGTGTGCATTTTAATGGACAAATCATTAAATTTTTGAGTCAGGACCTGCACCTGATCAACCACCTGTTGCAACGTATTTTGAGGGGTATGCTCCATATTCCCACAAAATTTCAACAGGAGTATTGGGCTGCTGAATATGTTATGCACACCAGTGCCTGCAGGAAAGTACTGGTGTCAGGACTGTTATGCACTCCAGTGCCTGCAGGAATGTACTGGTGTTTGAACTGTTATGCAAAACAAATGGACTCACAGACAGACTAGGGAATATGACGTAACGTACACAGAAGGTGGTAGGGTAACAAAATACACACAACGTGAACAGAGAAGCCCAGAGGCTAAGGAACTGGGTATCTCCCTTGTATTAGAACTGCTCAGATGTGAAAAGCAAGATGTTGTGTTTTAATACATAGAAAACCCGAAATGCTGTTGCTAAGGGCAACAGCAAAACCCTAAAGGGTTACCAACGGGTGTGGCAGTTAACTCCTTGGTCAGAGATGGAATGATAGACACAAGGAGATTCTCCACAAACCTAATTCTCACTTGCAGTGCACAGGTTCGGTTTACTGCCACTAAACTGACCCCTGACACCTAGCACAGTGAGAGAGGATTAGACAGGCAAGTCTTAGAATACAGCCGCAAACTTGCTAAGTTCACAGAGTAGTAACAGAACCCCAGCAAGCTAAACGACTGACTCCAGTCTTACTGCTAGGTCTGGATTGGCAGAGTGTAATACCAAATCCCCAGGCCTATTTGCAGTAAGCAACAAACAAATACAAAGCTACACAGTACTGGCTAACTTTCAGAAACTGACTAACCAACAAAGATTCAGCAGCATCTGCTTACCCTGAAAAGAGGCCTTATAAAGCAGGTGCTGTCCACGCCCCACTCAGACCTCACAGACTGTGAGCACAAAAACCAGCACCGGATCCCCTGCCATGCACAGAGCCTATAACCACTGCTCAGCAAAAGACCCGAACCGGAGTATCAGCTGCGCTCAGGTTACTCCGCTAGCACTTGTCTCCCGGTTGCCATGACGACGTGGCAGCACAGGGCAGGAGACCCTAACAGAAGGAGGAGATGTTGACAGGTCGCGTTCCGCTTGACTTGACAATTTTCTCACCAGCAGGTCTTTGAACCCCAGCAGACTTGTGTGTGCCGGAAAGAGAGATCCAAGGTAGGTTTTAAATCTAGGATCGAGCACGGTGGCCAAAATGTAGTGCTCTGATTTCAACGGATTGACCACCCGTGAATCCTTGTTAAGCGAATTAAGGGCTCCATCCACAAGTCCCACATGCCTAGCGGAATCGCTCTGTGTTAGCTCCTCCTTCAATGTCTCCAGCTTCTTCTGCAAAAGCCTGATGAGGGGAATGACCTGACTCAGGCTGGCAGTGTCTGAACTGACTTCACGTGTGGCAAGTTCAAAGGGCAGCAGAACCTTGCACAACGTTGAAATCATTCTCCACTGCGCTTGAGACAGGTGCATTCCACCTCCTATATCGTGCTCAATTGTATAGGCTTGAATGGCCTTTTGCTGCTCCTCCAACCCCTGAAGCATATATAGGGTTGAATTCCACCTCATTACCACTTCTTGCTTCAGATGATGGCAGGGCAGGTTCAGGCGTTTTTGGTGTTGCTCCAGTCTTCTGTACGTGGTGCCTGTACGCCGAAAGTGTCCCGCAATTCTTCTGGCCACCGACAGCATCTCTTGCACGCCCCTCTCGTTTTTTAAATAATTCTGCACCACCAAATTCAAGGTATGTGCAAAACATGGGACGTGCTGGAATTTGCCCATATTTAATGCACACACAATATTGCTGGCGTTGTCCGATGCCACAAATCCACAGGAGAGTCCAATTGGGGTAAGCCATTCCGCAATGATCTTCCTCAGTTGCCGTAAGAGGTTTTCAGCTGTGTGCGTATTCTGGAAACCGGTGATACAAAGTGTAGCCTGCCTAGGAAAGAGTTGGCGTTTGCGAGATGCTGCTACTGGTGCCGCCGCTGCTGTTCTTGCGGCTGGAGTCCATACATCTACCCAGTGGGCTGTCACAGTCATATAGTCCTGACCCTGCCCTGCTCCACTTGTCCACATGTCCGTGGTTAAGTGGACATTGGGTACAACTGCATTTTTTAGGACACTGGTGAGTCTTTTTCTGACGTCCGTGTACATTCTCGGTATCGCCTGCCTAGAGAAGTGGAACCTAGATGGTATATGGTAACGGGGGCACACTACCTCAAGAAATTGTCTAGTTCCCTGTGAACTAACGGCGGATACCGGACGCACGTCTAACACCAACATAGTTGTCAAGGCCTCAGTTATCCGCTTTGCAACAGGATGACTGCTGTGATATTTCATCTTCCTCGCAAAGGACTGTTGGACAGTCAATTGCTTGGTGGAAGTAGTAAAAGTGGGCTTACGACTTCCCCTCTGGGATGACCATCGACTCCCAGCAGCAACAACAGCAGCGCCAGCAGCAGTAGGCGTTACACGCAAGGATGCATCGGAGGAATCCCAGGCAGGAGAGGACTCGTCAGAATTGCCAGTGACATGGCCTGCAGGACTATTGGCATTCCTGGGGAAGGAGGAAATTGACACTGAGGGAGTTGGTGGGGTGGTTTGCGTGAGCTTGGTTACAAGAGGAAGGGATTTACTGGTCAGTGGACTGCTTCCGCTGTCGCCCAAAGTTTTTGAACTTGTCACTGACTTATTATGAATGCGCTGCAGGTGACGTATAAGGGAGGATGTTCCGAGGTGGTTAACGTCCTTACCCCTACTTATTACAGCTTGACAAAGGCAACACACGGCTTGACACCTGTTGTCCGCATTTCTGTTGAAATACTTCCACACCGAAGAGCTGATTTTTTTGGTATTTTCACCAGGCATGTCAATGGCCATATTCCTCCCACGGACAACAGGTGTCTCCCCGGGTGCCTGACTTAAACAAACCACCTCACCATCAGAATCCTCCTGGTCAATTTCCTCCCCAGCGCCAGCAACACCCATATCCTCCTCATCCTGGTGTACTTCAACACTGACATCTTCAATCTGACTATCAGGAACTGGACTGCGGGTGCTCCTTCCAGCACTTGCAGGGGGCGTGCAAATGGTGGAAGGCACATGCTCTTCACGTCCAGTGTTGGGAAGGTCAGGCATCGCAACCGACACAATTGGACTCTCCTTGTGGATTTGGGATTTCGAAGAACGCACAGTTCTTTGCTGTGCTTTTGCCAGCTTGAGTCTTTTCATTTTTCTAGCGAGAGGCTGAGTGCTTCCATCCTCATGTGAAACTGAACCACTAGCCATGAACATAGGCCATTGCCACTCCGTGTGGTAAATGGCATATTGGCAAGTTTACGCTTCTCCTCCGACAATTTTATTTTAGATTTTTGAGTCCTTTTTTTACTGATATTTGGTGTTTTGGATTTTACATGCTCTGTACTATGACATTGGGCATCGGCCTTGGCAGACAACGTTGCTGGCATTTCATCGTCTCGGCCATGACTAGTGGCAGCAGCTTCAGCACGAGGTGGAAGTCGATCTTGATCTTTCCCTATTTTTGGAACCTCAACATTTTTGTTCTCCATATTTTAATAGGCACAACTAAAAGGCACCTCAGGTAAACAATGGAGATGGATGGATACTAGTATACTTATGGATGACGAGCGACTGCCGACACAGAGGTAGCTACAGCCGTGGACTACCGTACTGTGTCTGCTGCTAATATAGACTGGATGATAATGAGATAAAATTAAAATATATATATATATATATCACACTAGTACTGCAGCCGGACAGGTATATATTATGTAATGACGGACCTGCTGGACACTGTCTGTCAGCACTGCAGACTCCTAAAGTAAGCTACTAGTATCAAGAAGATAGAAAAAAAAAAAAACCACGGGTAGGTGGTATACAATTATGGATGGACGAGCGACTGCCGACACAGAGGTCACTACAGCCGTGGACTACCGTACTGTGTCTGCTGCTAATATAGACTGGATGATAATGAGATAAAATTAAAATATATATATATATCACACTAGTACTGCAGCCGGACAGGTATATATTATGTAATGACGGACCTGCTGGACACTGTCTGTCAGCACTGCAGACTCCTAAAGTAAGCTACTAGTATCAAGAAGATAGAAAAAAAAAAAACCACGGGTAGGTGGTATACAATTATGGATGGACGAGCGACTGCCGACACAGAGGTAGCTACAGCCGTGGACTACCGTACTGTGTCTGCTGCTAATATAGACTGGATGATAATGAGATAAAATTAAAATATATATATATTATATATCACACTAGTACTGCAGCCGGACAGGTATATATTATGTAATGACGGACCTGCTGGACACTGTCTGTCAGACTCAGCACTGCAGACTCCTAAAGTAAGCTACTAGTATCAAGAAGATAGAAAAAAAAAAACCACGGGTAGGTGGTATACAATTATGGATGGACGAGCGACTGCCGACACAGAGGTAGCTACAGCCGTGGACTACCGTACTGTGTCTGCTGCTAATATAGACTGGATGATAATGAGATAAAATTAAAATATATATATATATCACACTAGTACTGCAGCCGGACAGGTATATATTATGTAATGACGGACCTGCTGGACACTGTCTGCAGAATGCGTTTATAAAAACACCACACGACGAGTGTTTAACTTTTTCAGGCAGACAATCACAATATACTGGTGGTCAGCAGACAATCACAATACTGGTGGTCAGTGGTCACTGGTCAGTCACACTAGCAGTGGCACTCTGGCAGCAAAAGTGTGCACTGTACTTAAAATATGTACTCCTGCTATAACTGCTCCCCAGTCTCCCCCACAATTAAGCTGTGTGAGCAGTGAGCACTCAGCACAGTCAGATAATGATATACAGTATTACATATAATGCAGCACACTGGGCTGAGCACAGATATGGTATGTGACTGTGTCACACTGTGTATCGTTTTTTTTCAGGCAGAGAACGGATTAATTAAACTGGTGGTCACTGGTCACACTATCAGCAGCAAGTAGTACTCCTCCTAATAATATGCTCCCCAAAATTTGTGTCTCTCTCTAGTACTCTAGTCTAAACGGAGAGGACGCCAGCCACGTCCTCTCCCTATCAATCTCAATGCACGTGTGAAAATGGCGGCGACGCGCGGCTCCTTATATAGAATCCGAGTCTCGCGATAGAATACGAGCCTCGCGAGAATCCGACAGCGGGATGATGACGTTCGGGCGCGCTCGGGTTAACCGAGCAAGGCGGGAAGATCCGAGTCGCTCGGCCCCGTGTAAAAAAACCTGAAGTTCGGGCGGGTTCGGATTCCGAGGAACCGAACCCGCTCATCTCTACCCTCTATACAGTACACTGACCTCTATATACCTGCTAGTACATCCCTGATGCCTATATTCCCTAAGCTAAATCCCTGACGCCTCTATTCCCTACGCTACATCCCTGACGCCTCTATTCCCTATGCTACATCCCTGACGCCTCTATACCCTACGCTACATCCCTGATGCCTCTATTCCCTACGCTACATTCCTGATGCCTCTATAACCTACGCTACATCCCTGACGCCTCTATACCCTACGCTACATCCCTGACGCCTCTATACAGTACAATGCATTACTGATCCCTCTAGACCATACATCCTCATTACATAAGAGAGAGTGTGAAACACTGGAAAAAATAAGGATAAAGTGGACTACAGAAACTGATGCTCTAAACAAAGGAGAGAGAGAGAGAGAGAAAAGCACAAGGGAAAGTGGGCAATCGGAACACCATAGAGAGAGGAGAGATAGAAATGCCTGAAAAAGTAAAGGGGGTTGGGTACGGCATCCGGCGCTCGGGATTCCAGCAGTCACATGATACCTAATCCTAACCCTCTGGGGGGGTGGCGGATAGGGCTAACCCTCAGGGGGTGGCAGCTAGGACTAACCCCCCCCCCCCTCCTAGTGCCTTCCCTAACACCCCCTCCCCCGGTCCTAACCCTCCCTCCAATACTCGCCTTCGGGATGTTGGCTGTCTGTGTGCCGGCACCAGTCTCCCAAGTGGTGTCAGGATTCCAACATCGGTCAAATGACCGCCGGTATACCGTCTGCCGGGATGGTAATTGTATCCTGAGGACAGGTAGTGAGTGTGGAGGGATAGGTGGTTCAGTAAAATGTAACAGCTCAAACTGCGATCATTCACTGATAAATTGATTTATAGCTCTCCCTTTTTAACCATTGCAGTCATAAAAGCAATGTTTTTTAAACTTTTAAATAAAGCTTGTTAGCATCCCCAGCACACTGTATATGCTGGGAGATGTAGTTCTCAATATGAAAACATTTAATTACTGTATGAACTTTAATTCCCCAACTGAAACCTCTCACAAACACACACTCCTAAATCTAGTACACACACACACACACACACACACACACACACACACACACACACACACACATTTCCCCAGTACTGACAACTCTCATCACTTCCACACACTGACAACTCCCTCCTGCTCCTCTCCCCACTGACACTGACAGCTCCCTCACAGTCACACACATCCTCCACCCCCCCACACACACACTGATAGCACACATGCACAAATCCCCCCCTCCTCGACACTAACTGTCACGGACTGCTTGGGCAGCAGGGGGCAGGCTCTGACTTGAAGTGCTGAAATTCAACAGCTCTCTCGAACTTGCAAGGCATGGCTGTGCAGCTGTCTCCAGCCATCTCCTTGCCCACTGTGTAATTTGTGGCGTTCTCTGATGTTCCCCGCTCTGCCTCTACAACCGGCACATAATGTACAGCAGTGGTGACTCCTGAGTATGGGCCTGGAGAACTCCGCCTACCGGGGGGTAGGGATTAATAATTTCAAAGGGGCAGAGCTAGGAGTGAAGCAGTGGACAGCAGTTGAGGGGCGTTTCAAACTGTAACAGGGTTGGGACAATTTCAGTATCCTTCCCTCACCGTCTAATTGGTCAGTCCCACGCCGAGACTGCAGAACTCTATCCCTTAGCCACGGTTGGCACAGCTGGATGGTGCCCCTGGCAAGTGCCATCCTGGCCAAGGGGTAGATACGCCCCTGAGGGTCAGGGCCAGCAACAGAAATCTCGGGGCCCAGTACACTGATATCTCTGGGGCCCCCTCAATCCCCCCTTAACTTGGCAGAGGGATCTTTAAAAAAAAATGGAGCCTTTGACTCGGACCATCAGTGAGGCCGGCAGGTGGTTTTCATACTGGGCTATCCAGCTCTTCGGTGGCGATGGCAGGGACATTCAGAAAAGGGCCAGCACAGCAACATGCATAATAATGGCAATACAGTATGGACCACAGGGACTGGACAAAGTGATGGGGTAAAAGGAGGGGGGAGGGTTTAGTTGGCCTGTTAATTGTTTTCCTGCTTAAATTGAGCAGTTGGTGGATACACTTTAAAAAGCAATATTGGCACTGTGGCCCCATTATTTCTGTTCTTAATACTTGGAGCCCTGAACAAGTGTCCCCTTTGTCCCCCCTGTCACCGGGCCTGTTCAGGCGTTACCTATGGAGAAGCTGCGACATGACATCCTAGGACACAATACTGCACCATGCATCACCATTATATTTCAGTGTGCCTTGTCAATATTTAAATCTTGTTCTGTGTGACGTGAGTTGTAAATGGTTGAAAATCTCTGTGCTACAGTATCGTCACCATGTAGTTATAACAACACCGCAAAACCACCAAAAGACGTGTTTTGGTAGAGGGACTGCTGGAGGGGCCCATTGGGGCCCCCAGTTTGCTACCCCACCCCAGTATACCTGTGCTGTAGCCAGTGGAAGGGGCACTATCTTCCCGGTGATCTCTTCGGGAAGATGGTGCCGCACATAGAAAGCAAAGACTCTGGCTGCACTCTCCTGCCCTCGCTCTAAGCAAGGTGATCGGGCCACAAAAGGACCCCTGTCGGACCCCGGCCTGTGGGCCACAAAAGGATGCATTGGGGGCGGCATGCGGCCCATGGGTTTGACACCCCTGCCCTAGAGTATCAAAATTTGTTTCACGGCACCCCTAGGCCAAAGTTTTTTTTATTGAGAAATTCAGAAAAAAATATAAAATTAAGTAAATTGTGTTTATAGCATGTCATCCTCAGGTTCAGTTATGTTGTGAGGGAATGGTTTTGCCAATTTAATAAAGTATAAATAATTTTAATTGGTCCTGGACCACCAAACTATGCTACCAGTGCAAGAACCCCAGTTTGGAAACTACTGCCATAAAATAAACCTTTTTTTTTTTTTTTTAAACTATATGTAATACACCTTAGAGCTCAGTTCCTAAAAGGTTTTAAACCCTTGCATACAGTAAACTACACATATTTAAAAATCCTACACCGGGCACAAGTGCTCACGGGCCAATTTCATGGCAGTCTCGGATAGGAGGGCATTGTGGATTCACCAAGGGAATGCTGATGCTGACTCCAAGAAGAAAGGGAGTCTCTTCCCTATGAAGGTGAAGCCTTGTTTGGCGACGGCCTAGTTAATTTGATCTCGGCAGCTCCCGCAGGTAAGTCATCCTTCTTGCCCTATGTTCCCTCTCAACGGATGAAGACGCATCATTATCTGACGCAGTCATTTCGGCCCAATAGATATGCAAGAAGTTAAGATTCCCCTTTCTTTGCAGGTAGAGGAAGGAAAAGAGGGAAGAGGTCTGTAGCCTCTTCAAGATCGCAGGAGCAGAGATCGTCCTCTGCTTTTGCCAAATCCACTGCATGACGCTGGGGCTCTCTTGCAGGAGCCCGCACCAGTGGGGGGCACGTCTAAAACTCTTCAGTCAGTTCTGGATTCATTCGGACCTGGACTCGTGGGTTTTACAAATAGTGTCCCAAGGGTACAAACTGGGGTTTCAAGACGTTCCCCCTCACCGATTGTTCAAATCAGCCTTAGTCAGCAGGGAGAAGGTTTTTATTCAAGCCTCTTCGTGGTCCCGAAGCCGGACGGCTCAGTCAGACCAATCTTAAATCTGAAATCCCTTAATTTCTACCTAAAGAAATTCAATTTCAAGATGGAATCTCTCAGGGTAGTGATCTCCAGTCCGGGGGATAAAGGAGATTTCATGGTTTTGGTAGACATAAAGGATGCCTACTTATATGTTCCCATTTAGCCACTGCATCAAGCTACCTGAGGTTTGCAATTCAGGATTGTCATTACCAATTTCAGACGTTGCCGTTTGGTCTGTCCACGGCTCCGAGGATTTTCACCAGGGTGATGGCGGAAATGATGGTTCTCCTTCGCAAGCAAGGAGTCACAATTATCCCGTACTTGGATGATCTCCTGATAAAGGCGAGACCCAGGGACCAGTTGGTGCAAAACATCTACTCTCCCTGACAGTTCTTCAACAACATGGTTGGCTCCTAAACTTGCCAAAATCGCAGTTGGTCCCAATGACGCGGTTGTTGTTTTTGGGAGTGATACTGGACACAGAAGAGGTTTTCTTCTAGTGGAAAGGCTCTGGAGATCCAGAGTCTAGTCAAACAAATTCTGAAACCAGCAAGAGTGTTAATCCATCATTGCATTCAGTTGCTGGGGAAGATGGTTGCGGCCTACGAGGCCATTCAGTTTGGCAGGTTCCATGCCAGAGTGTTCCAGTGGGACCTGTTGGACAAGTGGTCCGGATCCCACCTACACATGCACCGGAGGATAATCCTGTCTTCCAAGACCAGAATCTCACTCCATTGGTGGCTGCACAGTTCTCACCACCTAGAGGGGCGATGGTTCGGGATCCAGGACGGGATCCTAGGGACCACGGATGCAACCCTCTGAGGCTGGAGAGCAGTCACACAGGGGGAAAACATCCAAGGAAGATGGTCAAGTCTTCCTTGGATGTTTTCATCTCCACATAAATGTTCTGGAGTTAAGGGCCATTTAATAACTGCAGACACAGTACGCACTGGGACGGGTGCCCAGCATCCTCTACGGACTAAGAGAAAAGGATTTACCGGTAGGTATTAAAATCCTATTTTCTCTAACGTCCTAGATCCTCTAGGGGACTCTCTGGGGACTCCGTAAGGACCATGGGGATAGACGGGCTCCGCAGGAGACATGGGCACTTTAAGAAAGACTTTAGTTCTGGGTGTGCACTGGCTCCTCCCTCTATGCCCCTCCTCCAGACCTCAGTTTGATACTGTACCCAGTGGAGACTGGGTGCTTTTCAGGAGCTCTCCTGAGCTTTC
This sequence comes from Pseudophryne corroboree, assembly GCF_028390025.1. Classification (NCBI taxonomy): domain Eukaryota; kingdom Metazoa; phylum Chordata; class Amphibia; order Anura; family Myobatrachidae; genus Pseudophryne; species Pseudophryne corroboree. The sequence goes on from NC_086444.1 coordinate 688,222,780, forward strand.
TGACAGAAAGTATTTTGTTAGGTTTTTCATTTTCAGGGAGCACTGCTGGCAACAGACTCCCTCATCGAGGGACTGAGGGGAGAGAAGCAGCCCTACTCTCTGAGTTCCAAGGTCCTGCTTCTTAGGCTACTGGACACCATTAGCTCCAGTGGGATTGGTACGCAGGATCTCACCCTCGCCGTCCGTCCCAGAGCAGCACCGCCGTCCCCCTCGCAGAGCCGGAAGATAGAAGCCGGGTGAGTATGAGAAGAAAAGAAGACTTCAGAGGCGGCAGAAGACTTCATGATCTTCACTGAGGTAACGCACAGCACTGCAGCTGTGCGCCTTTGCTCCCATACACCTCACATACTCCGGTCACTGTAAGGGTGCAGGGCGCAGGGGGGGCGCCCTGGGCAGCAATATAAACCTCTTTCGCAAAAATATAACATATATACAGCTGGGCACTTTATATATGTATAAGCCCCCACCAATTTTACAGTTTAAGCGGGACAGAAGCCCGCCTCCGAGTAGGCGGGGCTTCTCCCTCAGCACTCACCAGCGCCATTTTTTCTCCACAGCACCGCTGAGAGGAAGCTCCCCGGACTCTACCCTGCTTATACCACGTTAGACAAGAGGGTTGAAAAGAGGGGGGGGGGGGGGGGCACATAATTCGCAAATTACATACAGCAGCACTACTGGGCAAACATTAAGTTACTGTTTTATTCCTGGGTTATATAGCGCTGGGGGGTGTGCTGGCATACTCTCTCTCTGTCTCTCCAAAGGGCCTTGTGGGGAAACTGTCTTCAGAAAAAGCATTCCCTGTGTGTGAAGTGTGTCGGTACACGTGTGTCGACATGTCTGAGGGAGAAGGCTATATTAGAGAGGAGCGGGAGCAAATGAATGTGGTGTCTCCGCCGACAGCTGATTGGATGGATATGTGGAATGTTTTAAATGCTAGTGTAAACTCATTGCACAAAAGATTAGACAAGGCAGAAGCTTTGGGACAGTCAGGGTTTCAACCCATGCCTGATCCTATGTTGCAGGCACTGTCAGGGTCTCATAAGCGCCCACTATCCCAGATTGTTGACACAGATACCGACACGGATTCTGACTCCAGTGTCGATTACGATGATGCAAAGTTACAGCCAAAATTGGCAAAATCCATTTGATTTATGATTATGGCAATAAAAGATGTTTTGCACATCACAGAGGAACCCCCTGTCGCTGACAAGAGGGTACATATGTACAAGGGAAAGAAGCCTGAGGTAACCTTTCCCCCCTCACACGAGCTGAACGAGTTATGTGAAAAAGCTTGGGAATCTCCAGATAAAAGACTGCAGATTTCCAAAAGGATTCTTATGGCGTATCCTTTCCCATCAACGGATAGGTTACGATGGGAATCCTCCCCTAGGGTGGACAAAGCATTAACACGCTTATCCAAGAAGGTAGCCCTCCCGTCCCAGGATACGGCTACCCTCAAAGAGTGTGCTAACCGCAAACAGGAGATTACCCTGAAGTCCATTTATACACATTCAGGTACCTTACTCAGACCGGCAATTGCGTCGGCCTGGGTGTGTAGTGCTGTAGCGGCATGGACAAATACCTTATCTGAGGGGATGGATAGCCTAGACAAGGATACTATTTTATTGACCCTGGGGCATATAAGAGATGCTGTCCTATATATGTGTGTATGCAAACTACAGGTGGTGCTGCAGGGCCCACACCCTTTTACTTGTCTTGTAGAGCAGCTCTGAAGCTGTTACAGTGCCCAGCTGCTGCAAGAAATCAGCTTGAATGCTTCAGGGGCTTGGGCATGGCCAACATGAGCCCCACAACGAAGGAGGGTGGGGGTGTTTAATGCAAACTTGGGGTTATCCAAGCGCCGCAAAAGGCCGCCATGCCCTGCATGCCCCTTTTCTCTTTTCATATACAGATGAGGGTTCCAGCCAACTTTGGCCCACTGCTTGGATGACATCACCGTATGCAAATCCGTCTGCTGCAGACCTTCCCCCAGGAATGCTTGCAATAGTTGTTGCATATGGTTTAATGTCTGCGGGTGCTTCAGTATTAGGCAGCATTCCGCCCTCCCATGTTCATCTGAAAAGATGTGGTCTCCCTGCAGTTGTTGTCCCCAGACGAGAGTTCCCTTGTGCTTCCTCAGTTAAATCTCCTTAACTTGACGGGGGTGTGCCCGAGCAGCCACCCTCCCCAGCCCTATCCCAACACATACTTATCTTGCATATGAGATCTCTTGATCATGAAGATAGTTCTCACAGGTTGAGGTTCATCCTGGCCCCGCTCCCCGCTGGAGAGCGCTGATGGGGACAGCAGCGGGGCTTCAGCAGAAGGGTGAGTACGTATGGCCAGAGACCTCCCTTCCCATGTGCAGGCCTGCAGAGTCTGCCGCGCAGGATGGGGCATGTGGCACTCTCCCTCCCAGGGGCTCTTCCAGATGTAGCTCCTCAGCAGTATTTTTCCCGGGCTGCGCGGCGCTCTCCCCGACTGGCGTCCGCCCTGGAACACTGCCTTCCTCAACGCAACATCAGCAGGGGGCCCTGGCCTCATCACCATCCCAGGTCTTTCTCATGTATGTATCATGTATGTGTGTGTGATATATGTATGAATCATATATGTTTGTGATATATATATATATATGTATGTATCTATCTATCTATCTATCTATCTATCTATCTATCGTGTGTGTGATATATGTATGTATCTATCATGTATGTGTTATATGTATGTATCACACCTTCCTCTATACATATACATACATACATACATACATACACACACCTATATCTGTACGTACACTGACATACACACACCAACATCTATACATTAACACGCTGACCCCTAAACGTACACCAACGTACCCACACCTGCATCTATACCTACACATGCTGACACGTGGACGTACACCGGCTTACCCACATGTGAATCTATACATACATGTGCTGACACCTGGACATACACTGATGTACCCACACCTAACATCTATACATACACATGCTAACACCTGGACGTATACAGACGTACCCACATTTGCATCCATGCATATATAGATGTAGGTGTGTGTACGTCAGTGTAGGTCCAGGTGTCAACGCGTGTATGTATAGATGCAGGTGTGGGTACGTCTGTGTATGTCCAGGTGTCAGAATGTGTATGTATAGATGCAGGTGTGGGAAGGTCAGTGTAGGTTCAGGTGTCAGCGCGTGTATGTATAGATGCAGGTGCTTGTATGTCCAGATGTCAGTGCATGTATGTATAGATGCAAGTGTGGGTACGTCGGTGTATGTCCATTTGTCAGCGCGTGTATATATAGATGCAGGTGCTTGTATGTTGGTGTATGTCCAGGTGTCAGCATGTGTATGTATAGATGCAGGTGTGGGAATGTTGGTGTATGTCCAGGTGTCAGGGCGTGTATGTATGGATATTAGGTGTGGATACATCAGTGTATGTCCAGGTGTTAGCGCATGTATGTATAGATGTATATATACACACACATACGATAGATAGATAGATAGATAGATAGATAGATAGATAGATAGATAGATAGATAGATAGATAGATAGATACATATTATAAGGGCACGGTCGTGCCCTTATATTAAGGCTGAATCGAACAAACGGAATTCTCCCATAGGGAACTTCTGAGATGGGGGCATGGTGCTTGAGGGGCTACACCTCAAAACTGATTGGACGTACTGAGCTGAAATTTGGCATGGGCGTGTAGAATCGTCACCCGGTGCTGCATGCCAAATTTCAGGGCAAAATAATAAAAAATGAGGAACTGTCAGTTTTTTTCTGTGACTTCCCTTGTGGCTTTTTGACACCGTTTTCCTATAGAGTGAATTACTGTAGATATTTTTTGGGAAGGCATAACTCCGGATAGAGGACGAATTAAGACTTGGGGTTTGTTTTACTAGATAGAGTATGCCCCAGTGTAGTGCCTTTTGGGGTTGTGGTTTTTCAGAAAGTTATAGGGTTTTTTTAATTAAGAGAAATATGCCCCATTATAGAGATAGGGCTTTTCAATTTGTTGCGGCTGCGCAGTGGCCGCCAGGAGAGCGAGAGTGAGTGAGGGAAGGGGTCTCGTGCAGGCTGAGGTTATAAAAGTAGCTGCTGGCTGCGGGAGGAGAGCCAGCGGTTCCTGGGTGTGTGCACCTGCGGTCCCTTACAGACTGCAGCGACCCATTAGGACTGTGGAGGAGAGGGGTAGCGGCATAGCAGCCGCAGGCTTACCGAAAGTGCTCACTACTGAGCAATATGGTCCCCTTACCCGAAGTGGGAGCCGCAGCGGGAGGAATAGCTGGAGTTGCGCCGCAGGAGAAAGTCAGAGGACATCCAGAAGAGACATCCAGTGCAGCGCTGACTCCTGACTGACAGCGCTTGCCTACTGAGCGGTGTGGTACCCCCACACCTGAAGCGGGTGCGGGAGCGGCAGCCGGAGAAGACAGCTGTGCTGCACGGAAGAAGTCAGGCAGCAGCAGCACCAGCGGGCTGAGGTGGGGAGGATCAGTATGGTCCCTTACGTGCGGCTCACATTCAGATCCATCCGGCTCCCTTCCCCTCCTCCCCTGCACCCTTAGCAGCCTGCCCCCACATCTCATTCACCCACCGCCGCAGACTCCTCCCCCAAACGGTTATTATAATAAGGCCACCCCCGTACCCCCTTCCCTCCCTGCTGTGTGTCCAGCCACCCCCCCCCCTCACCTGCTGTGTGTCCGGCCTACCCCCCCCCTCACCTGCTGTGTGTCCAGCCCCCCCCCCCTCACCTGCTGTGTGTCCGGCCTACCCCCCCCCTCCCTGCTGTGTGTCCAGCCACCCCCCCCCTCACCTGCTGTGTGTCCGGCCTACCCCCCCCCCTGCTGTGTGTCCAGCCCCCCCCCCTCCCTGCTGTGTGTCCGGCCTACCCCCCCCCTCCCTGCTGTTTGTCCGGCCTACCCCCCCCCTCCCTGCTGTGTGTCCAGACCCCCCACCTCACCTGCTGTGTGTCCAGCCACCCCCCCCCCTCACCTGCTGTGTGTCCGGCCTACCCCCCCCTCCCTGCTGTTTGTCCGGCCACCCTCCCCTCCCCTGCTGTGTGTCCGGCGGCCTACCCCCCCCCCCTCCCTGCTGTGTGTCCGGCCTACCCCCCCTCACCTGCTGTGTGTCCAGCCCCCCCCCTCACCTGCTGTGTGTCCAGCCCCCCCCTCCTCCCCTGCTGTGTGTCCGGCCTACCCCCCCCTCCCTGCTGTTTGTCCGGCCACCCTCCCCTCCCCTGCTGTGTGTCCGGCCACCCTCCCCTCCCCTGCTGTGTGTCCGGCCACCCTCCCCTCCCCTGCTGTGTGTCCGGCCTACCCCCCCCTCCCCTGCTGCGTGTCCAGCCCCCCCCCTCACCTGCTGCGTGTCCAGCCCCCCCCCCTCACCTGCTGTGTGTCCAGCCCCCCCCCTCACCTGCTGTGTGTCCAGCCCCCCCCCTCACCTGCTGTGTGTCCAGCCCCCCCCTCACCTGCTGTGTGTCCAGCCCCCCCCTCACCTGCTGTGTGTCCAGCCCCCCCCTCACCTGCTGTGTGTCCAGCCCCCCCCCTCACCTGCTGTGTGTCCAGCCCACCCCCCCTCACCTGCTGTGTGTCCAGCCCCCCCCCTCACCTGCTGTGTGTCCAGCCACCCCCCCTCCCCTGCTGTGTCCCCGGCCTACCCCCCCCCTCCCTGTTGTTTTTCCGGCCACCCTCCCCTCCCCTGCTGTGTGTCCGGCCTACCCCCCTCCCTGCTGTGTGTCCAGCCCCCCCTCACCTGCTGTGTGTCCGGCCTACCCTCCCCTCCCCTGCTGTTTGTCTGGCCACCATCCCCTCCCCTGCTGTGTGTTCGGCAACTCCCCCCTCTTCCCGCTGTGTTCGGCCACCCCCTACCCCCTCCCCTCCCTGCCGTGTGTCCGGTCACCCTCCCCTCTCTGCTGTGTGTCCGGCCACCCCCCCCAGACACGCAGCGCCTGACACACACAGACATGCAACGCCTGACACGCATACGCATATGCAGCGCCTGACACACACGCACACACACAGCACCTGACACACACACACACACACACAGCACCTGACACACACGCACACACACAGCACCTGACACACACACACACAGCACCTGACACTCACACGGACCTGACACACGCGCACACACACTCACACGCAGCACCTGACACACACGCAGCACCTGACACACGCACACACAGACGCAGCACCTGACACTCACACGGACCTGACACACACGCACACACTCACAAGCGGCGCCTGACGCACATAGACATGCGGCGCCTGACGCACACGCGGCGCCTGACGCACACGCGGCGCCTGACGCACACGCGGCGCCTGACAGACACGCGGCGCCTGACACACACGCGGCGCCTGACACACACGCGGCGCCTGACACACACGCACAGGCAGCGCCTGGCACACACGCACAGGCAGCGCCTGGCACACACGCACAGGCAGCGCCTGACACACACAGACACGCAGCGCCTGACACACACAGACACGCAGCGCCTGACGCACAGGCAGCGCCTGACACACACGCACACGCACAGGCAGCGCCTGACACACGCATCACCTGACACACGCAGCGCCTGACACACACATGCACCTGACACTCACATGCTCCTGACACACGCAGCACCTGACATACTCACACGCAGCACCTGACACACACGCAGACACGCAGCATCTGACACACACACACGCAGCACCTGACACACACACGCAGCACCTGACACACAAACACGCAGACACGCAGCGCCTGACACACACGCAGACACGCAGCGCCTGACACACACGCAGACACGCAGCGCCTGGCACACACGCAGCGCCTGACACACACGCAGCGCCTGACACACACGCAGCGCCTGACACACACGCAGACACGCAGCGCCTGACACACACGCAGACACGCAGCGCCTGACACACACGCAGCGCCTGACACACACGCAGACACGCAGCGCCTGACACACACGCAGACACGCAGCGCCTGACACACACGCAGCGCCTGACACACACGCAGACACGCAGCGCCTGACAGACACGCAGCGCCTGACACACACGCAGACACGCAGCGCCTGACAGACACGCAGCGCCTGACACACACGCAGACACGCAGCGCCAGACACACACGCAGACACGCAGCGCCTGACACACACGCAGACACGCAGCGCCTGACACACACGCAGACACGCAGCGCCTGACAGACACGCAGCACCTGACACACACGCAGACACGCAGCACCTGACAGACACGCGCACACACACACACACACACACAGCACCTGACACAGATATGCAGCGCCTGACACACACACGCAGACATACAGCGCCTGACACACACACACGCAGACATGCAGCACCTGACACACACATGCAGCACCTGACAGACACACACACCCACACACACACACAGACATGCATCACCTGACACACCCACACACACACACATGCATCACCTGACACACCCACACCCACAGACATGCATCACCTGACACACCCACACACATATACAGACATGCAGCACCTGACACACACACACACACACACACACAGACATGCAGCGCCTGACACACACACATACAGACATGCAGCACCTGACACACACACACACACATACAAACATGCAGCACCTGACACACACACACACGCAGCACCTGACACACATATATACATGTGGCATTTAACGCACACACGCACAGCACCTGACACACAATCATATACACTCAGAGCACCTAACACACACATACACTCGCAGCACCTCACACACACTCGTATACACACGCAGCACCTGCCACTCACACATATATACACATGCAGCACCTGCCACTCCCACATACATGAACAGCACCTGACACACACATACACGCGCAGCACCTGACAGTCACACACATACAGATGCGACAGCTGACACAAACACATACACGCTCAACACCTGACACCCACGTGGCAGCTGACGCATACAAATGCAGCACCTGAAATACACACATATACACGTGCAGCACCTGAGACACACACATACACGTACAGCACCTGAGACACACACACACACATGTATGTACACGCGCGGCTCCAGGCACACACATACGTACGTACACACGCGGCACTTGACACACACACGTACACGCGCGGCACCTGACACACACACACACGTACGTACGTACGTACGTACGTACGTACGTACGTACGTACATGTGTGGCACCTGACACACACACGTATGCACACGTGTGGCTCCTGACACACACGCGCGTTGCTCCTGACACACACACATGTACGTACACGCTCGGCTCCTGACACACACACGTATGTATACGCGCGGCACCTGAAACCTACACGTATGTACGTATACGCGCGGCTCCTGACACCCTCACGCATGTACACGCGTAGCTCCTGGCACACACACACACGTACACGCGCGGCACCTGACACATACACGCGTGTACGTACACACATGCACAGCACCTGACATACACACATGTAGGTACGCGCCACCTGACACACACACACACACACACACACACACACACGTACACGCACGACACCTGACACACACGTACGTACGTACGTACGTACGTACGTACGTACGTACGCGCACGGCACCTGACACACACGTACATACTAGTGATGAGTGGGTTCGGTTCGTCGGAATCCGGACCCCCCGAACTTCACCCATTTTACATGGGTCCGAGGCAGGTTCGAACCTTCCCGCCTTGCTCGGCTAACCCGAGCGCGCCCGAACGTCATCATCCCGCTGTCGGATTCCCGCGAGATTCGGATGTCTGCATTCGTGGAAAGGGGTCCCATGTGTAAACATGGGACCCCTTTCAGTCCGTCTGGTCCGGGTGTTCGGTTTGTTGTTTTGCCAAGTACGTGGATTTAATCTGGAACCTGGATCAGGTGAGTATAATTATCTTTTATTTTCAGGTACCCGTGGATTCTACTTGGAGAAGAGGACCGACTGCTTCGTGTCAACATAGGTAAGTATGTGTGTGTCGGCAGGTGTGAAATAAAGTTATACTTTCACGGTGTCTGTGTCCTGTTTTTATTTGGGTATTTTTCCCCCAGTAGAACTACAGGTACCAGCGGGCCCGTTTTTCTCCCGCATGCTGGTACTTGTGGTTCTCAAAGTACCAGATTGCGGGGGAGGCTTGCTGGGACTTGTAGTACTACTGGAAAAAACAATATTCTTTCAATTTTCTCAAGGCTATCAGCCTCCCATCCGCAGCCCTTGGATGGGGCGGACAGCCTCGGGTTTCACCCCTGGCCCTTGGGTGGCTGGGGGGGGGACCCCTTGATTGAAGGGGTCCCCACTCCCCCAGGGTACCCCGGCCAGGGGTGACTAGTTGGATATTTAATGCCACGGCCGCAGGGCACTGTATAAAAGTGACCCCCGGCTGTGGCATTATCTGTCCAGCTAGTGGAGCCCGATGCTGGTGTAAAAATAATGGGGGACCCTACTCTTTTTGTCCCCCGTATTTTTTGCACCAGCACCAGGCGCAGAGTCCGGAGCTGGTTTTAAAAATACGGGGGATCCCCTGTCCGTTTTTCCCCCGGATTTTTAGAACCAGGACCGGCTCGAAGAGCCCGAGGCTGGTTATGCTTTGGAGGGGGGACCCCACGCAATTTTTCTTTTCCGGGTTTTTCACATTCCATTTAAAAAAAAAATAATAATAATCTTTTAAAAAATATATAAATAATACTTGTGCCTCCAAAAAAGACAAACCAAGTACCTAATCCCTTCTAATATAAATAGATATGCTATTACCCCAAAAAAAACATGTTTTAAATTTTTTTTATTAGATTCCGCCTGCAAAGTGTGGTGGATTGAAAATGACGAATTTACTGTTTAAAAGCACTGTTGTCGAATTTACAAACTTCAATTGAATATACTTTTGTTGAATTGCCGCATTTGTACCATTGCAGAAAAGTCGAATTTGTCAAATGTCGAATTTTAAAAAGTCGAATTTTGAAAGGATGCAAGAATAGGCCCCGCCCCCTTCTTCACATCAGCCGTCCCCTTCTACCCCTGTACCTTGCTCTCTCCTGTCTGTGCTCTCTCCCGTCTGTAGGACTAGGCCCCGCCCCCTTCTTACCCTCCAGTGACTGCTCTCTCCTGACAAGTGGACCAGGCCTGCCCCCTACACGCTGCTGGTGTCTTCATTGTTACTTGGTCTGGAGCTCCGTTGGGGAGAGAACTCACGTGAGCTCATTAAGAATGAGGAACTGGGATGTTTTAATTTTATTGTGAGTAGTGTAGTGTGGTGATGTTGTATGGGGGGTATAGTGTAACTATGAAGTGCAGCATATGGGAGGGCTATAGCATAGTGATGTAGTGTGGCATATGGGGGGTGGTAGCGCATAGGCGTGCGTACAGGGGGTGCCTGGTGCGCACAGGCACTCCCTAATGTCCAGCACCGCTGCACGCCACGCTTGCTGTGGCACAGTGATCGCTGAGTGTGAGCCTAGCCTGTAGCTCATTTCCGTACCTCCCACCACCGCTGCGCCCGCCCCCCCTCTGCCTGCTGCTAATACTATGCTGAGTGCATTCGTCGGCGGCCTCACTGGGGGGACTGGTGTCACCTTGCAATGTGACGTGGTGATGTCCGCCTATGCTCTCCTCCCGCCCACCCGTGCTTTCCTCCCGCTGCGGTCTCTCAGTCCTAGTTTGCCGCGGCTGCCACACCACTGGCAGTGTTCCTCTAGGGGGGACTGGGAGCCGCCGGCAGACACATTCTGCTGAGACTTACTTGTCAGTGCGGGTTCCGGATGGCAGGCGGCGGGTGGGAGGGCAGATGGGGAGCAGGTGTCACAAGGAGTGTGTGGGTAACTAATTCACAATACTTCCGCTCAACGTGGCACTGCTGGTCCTTCATCTCCCATGTCTCTTCACCAGGTGGCGGGCGGCCCGGAAATTAAGTGATGTGTTGTGCAGCAGTCAGTGTGAAGTGACTGTGAGTAACACTGATGGTGCTGATGATGCTGCTGCAGAATCGGGAAGCAATTAATTCATAAATATAATGTACTCTATCAGTGTATTATACATACATAAACATGTACATACGTGTATTTGTGTATACATGTATATACATGTGTGTGTGTGCATATATATATATATATACAGCCAGTTCCCAGGAACAAAAGTCCTCCCCCGCTTCCGCTAAGTCCACAGCATGACGCTGGGGCTCCACTGGTGGAGCCAGGTGCGGTGGGGGCCCGTCTCAAGTGCTTCAGCAATCAGTGGGCTTGCTCACAGGTGGATCCCTGGATTCTACAAGTAGTGTCTCAGGGATTCAAGCTGGAATTCGAGACGTCTCCCCCTCGCCGTTTCCTAAAATCTGCCTTGCCAACATCTCCCTTGGACAGGGAGGCTGTGATAGAGGCAAATTCACAAGCTGTATTTGCAGCAGGTGATAGTCAAGGTACCCCTCCTTCAACAAGGAAGGGGTTACTATTCCACAATGTTTGTGGTACCGAAACCGGATGGTTCGGTGAGACCCATTTTAAATTTTAAATCTTTGAACACGTATATAAAACGGTTCAAGTTCAAGATGGAATCGCTCAGGGCGGTTATCTCAAGCCTGTAGGAAGGGGATTACATGGTATCACTGGACATCAAGGATGCTTACCTGCATGTCCCCATTTACTCTCCTCACCAGGAGTACCTCAGATTTGTGGTACAGGACTGTCATTACCAATTCCAGACGCTGCCGTCTGTCCACGGCACCGAGGGTGTTTACCAAGGTAATGGCCGAGATGATGATACTCCTGCGATAAAAGGGAGTTATAATTATCCCGTACTTGGACGATCTCCTGATAAAGGCGAGGTCAAAGGAACAGTTGTTGATCGGAGTAGCACTTGCTCGGCAGGTGCTACAACAGCACGGCTGGATCCTGAATATTCCAAAGTCGCAGCTGGTTCCTGCAACACGTCTATTGTTCCTGGGGATGGTTCTAGACACAGAACAGAAAAGGGTGTTTCTCCCGGAGGAGAAGGACAAGGAGTTGTCATCGCTAGTCAGAGACCTCCTAAGACCAAAACAGGTGTCGGTGCACCACTGCACGCGAGTCCTGGGAAAGATGGTAGCTTCTTACGAAGCAATTCCGTTCGGAAGGTTCCATGCACGGATCTTTCAGTGGGATCTGTTGGACAAGTGGTCCGGATCGCATCTTCAGATGCATCAGAGGATAACCCTGTCTGCAAGGACCAGGGTGTCTCTACTGTGGTGGCTGCAGAGTGCTCATCTTCTGGAGGGCCGCAGATTCGGCATACAGGACTGGGTCCTGGTAACCACGGACGCCAGCCTTCGAGGCTGGGGAGCAGTCACACAGGGAAGAAATTTCCAGGGACTATGGTCAAGCCAGGAAATGTCCCTACACATAAATATTCTGGAACTAAGAGCTATTTACAATGCCCTAAGTCAGGCAAGACCCCTGCTTCAAAGTCAGCCAGTACTGATTCAGTCAGACAACATCACGGCGGTCGCCCATGTAAACCGACAAGGCGGCACGAGAAGCAGGATGGCGATGGCAGAAGCCACGAAGATTCTCCGATGGGCGGAAAATCACGTGTTAGCACTGTCGGCAGTGTTTATTCCGGGAGTGGACAACTGGGAAGCAGACTTCCTCAGCAGATACGACCTCCACCCGGGAGAGTGGGGACTTCATCCAGAAGTCTTCCGGCTGATTACAAACCGATGGGAATGGCCACAGGTGGACATGATGGCGTCCCGCCTCAACAAAAAGCTAGAAAACTATTGCGCCAGGTCAAGGGACCCTCAGGCGATAGCGTTGGACGCTCTAGTGACACCGTGGGTGTACCGGTCGGTTTATGTGTTTCCTCCTCTTCCTCTCATACCAAGGGTGCTGAGGATAATAAGAAGGAGAAGAGTAAGAACTATACTCATTATTCCGGATTGGCCAAGAAGAGCTTGGTACCCAGAACTTCAAGAAATGATCTCGGAGGACCCATGGCCTCTACCGCTCAGACAAGACCTGCTGCAGCAGGGGCCTTGTCTGTTCCAAGACTTACCGCGGCTGCGTTTGACGGCATGGCTGTTGAACACCGGATCCTGAAGGAAAAGGGCATTCCGGAGGAAGTCATTCCTACGCTGATCAAAGCCAGGAAGGACGTGACCGCAAAACATTATCACCACATATGGCGAAAATATGTTGCTTGGTGTGAGGACAGGAAGGCCCCAACGGAGGAATTTCAACTGGGTCGATTCCTGCACTTCCTACAGTCAGGGGTGAATATGGGCCTCAAATTGGGGTCCATTAAGGTCCAGATTTCGGCTCTGTCGATTTTCTTCCAAAAAGAACTGGCTTCCCTGCCGGAAGTTCAGACTTTTGTTAAAGGAGTGCTGCATATTCAGCCTCCTTTTGTGCCTCCAGTGGCACCTTGGGATCTCAACGTGGTGTTGGATTTCCTTAAATCACATTGGTTTGAGCCACTTAAAACCGTGGAGTTAAAATATCTCACGTCGAAAGTGGTCATGCTATTGGCCCTGGCTTCGGCCAGGCGTGTGTCAGAGTTGGCGGCTTTGTCATGTAAAAGCCCTTATGTGATTTTCCATATGGATAGGGCGGAATTGAGGACTCATCCCCAATTTCTGCCTAAGGTGGTTTCAGCGTTTCATTTGAACCAACCTATTGTGGTGCCTGCGGCTACTCGGAACTTGGAGGATTCCAAGTTGCTGGATGTAGTCAGGGCCCTGAAAATTTATGTTTCCAGAATGGCTGGAGTCAGGAAAACTGACTCGCTGTTTATCCTCTACGCACCAAACAAGATGGGTGCTCCTGCTTCAAAGCAGACTATTGCTCGCTTGATATGTAGCACAATTCAGCTTGCACATTCTGCGGCGGGACTGCCGCATTCTAGATCAGTAAAAGCCCATTCCACGAGGAAGGTGGGCTCTTCTTGGGCGGCTGCCCGAGGGGTCTCTGCTTTACAACTTTGCCGAGCTGCTACTTGGTCGGGGTCAAACACATTTGCAAGATTTTACAAGTTTGACACCCTGGCTGAGGAGGACCTGGAGTTCGCTCATTCAGTGCTGCAGAGTCATCCGCACTCTCCCTCCCGTTTGGGAGCTTTGATATAATCCCCATGGTCCTTACGGAGTCCCAGCATCCACTTAAGACGTCAGAGAAAATAAGATTTTACTCACCGGTAAATCTATTTCTCGTAGTCCGTAGTGGATGCTGGGCGCCCATCCCAAGTACTTGTACATAGTTATTGTTAACAAAAGGGTTATTGTTGAGAGCCATCTGTGCAGAGGCTCCGTTGTTGTCATACTGTTAACTGGGTATAATATCACGAGTTGTACGGTGTGATTGGTGTGGCTGGTATGAGTCTTACCCGGGATTCAAAATCCTTCCTTAGTGTCAGCTCTTCCGGGCACAGTATCCTAACTGAGGTCTGGAGGAGGGTCATAGGGGGAGGAGCCAGTGCACACCAGGTAGTCCTAAAGCTCTCTTTAGTTGTGCCAAGTCTCCTGCGGAGCCGCTATTCCCCATGGTCCTTACGGAGTCCCAGCATCCACTACGGACTACGAGAAATAGATTTACCGGTGAGTAAAATCTTATTTTATATATATATATATATATATATATGACTTGGGGTTTGTTTTATTAGATAGAGCATGTCCCTGTGAAGTGCCTTTTGGGGTTGTGGTTTTTCAGAAAGTTACAGGTTTTTTTTAATTAAGAGAAATATGCCCCATTATAGAGATCGGGCATTTCAATTTGTTGCGCCTGCGCAGTGGCCGCCAGCAGGGGGTGTACTAGAGTGCCTTCTCTTGAGAGCCGCAATATGGCCGCCTTCTCCCCGGTTATTCTGTAAATAGGAAAATAACCTCACAGGTTCACATAGGGCAGAGTTGCCACTACTAGTGCAGGGCTGTAACTTACAGTACTAAGGAAAAGCCATATACTAAAGCGGCACGGTGACCTCACCCCTCTCAGAGACACCAGGGCGCAGCACACTGGTACACACACCTGTTAGCTCAGGGCAGCACTATAGGACCCTCCTGTAATGCTGTGCTGGCGGCGTGTAGTGATCAGGGCACTGGGAGACTGGCTGGCTGGTCTCCGTCTCTGCTGCCTATAGAACTTCCACCTCTGTTATATATCAGGGCTGCTCTCCTGTTGTTATGATTCCAGTACTCTGATCTGGGGATATCTTATAGCAAGGACCTGAGTACTGGAACGTAATGCTTGGAAAGGGAGTGGGAACGGGAATAGCCCCTGGCGCCCTATCTCCGTTGTCTCGCCCGTGCTGTCAGAAATCTCTTGCGAGACTATGGTTGCTTGGGCCCATGGCAGCCGCGTTTGAAGGGCGGATTACGTCTGCCCAACTCCGATGCCCCCTCAGGTCTTAATGGGAGACAAAGAGAAATCCGAGACAGGGTGATAACAAGGGGCCCTCTACTAAACAACAAAGCCAGGGGCTCAAAACTAACTTTAAACTAGAGTATGTGCGGAAAACCGCCAGGGTAAAGGACAACCAAAATACCCACTTGTCCACTCTTCTACCCGGCACCGGCGAGTTCCGGAGAGGAGTGTGGGAGCGTAAACCTCCGCAAATGCACCAACACAGAATACAAAATAAAGCGGCCTAGGCCGCAGCACGCGGCAGAGCCGCCACTCACGAAAACCACACTAGATCCTCTAGCGACTGTTGCGGGTAAATGAGGACTGGAAGACTCCTTGGGAAGAGATGACAACACTAAGATTCAGGATTTCTGAGGACAGGAATGACCGGACACAGCAGAACTGGAACAGACGTCAGCAAACCAAAGCAGCATGCAGGAAGCTATTACCGGCGTCTGTGTGAAGCACTGAGAAGGTATTTAGCAGGGAGTCCTTCAATCAGAAGTTCAGAGCCTGATTAGCACAATGCCGTGCAGCTGCCTTGCTGCACGACCAGAAGACAAGTGTGTGTGTGTAGTTCACTTGATTGACCCTGCAAGGGGAGCGCAGTCCGTCCGTGGCGTCCCCGTTGCTAGGGTCCAGGCGGCTCAGCGCGCCCGGCGTCCTAGCGTTGCTAGGGAGCTGGCGGCTAGCACGCTCGGCGTCCCTAGTTGTTAGGCGGCGGGCCGCGAGGACATCGCGGACCACGGCGCCTAACACCTGTGTGTTCTCTTCCTCTCCTACCTCACACTGGAACTGGCCGCCCAGAGAACGAGAGGGCAGCGGCTGACATCAGAGAGGGTGCAGCAATCTGTGTGGGCAGAGCCCCTCACAGCAAGGTGTCCTTATGCTGTGCCCCGTGTAATCACTGTGATCCATACAGACTCTCACCCTGGTATGCTCTCTATTATTTATTTCTCTGACGTCCTAGTGGATGCTGGGGACTCCGTCAGGACCATGGGGATTAGCGGCTCCGCAGGAGACAGGGCACAAAAATAAAGCTTTAGGATCCGGTGGTGTGCACTGGCTCCTCCCCCCATGACTCTCCTCCAAGCCCCAGTTAGGTTTTTGTGCCCGTCCGAGCAGGGTGCAATCTAGGTGGCTCTCCTAAAGAGCTGCTTAGAAAAAGTTTTTAGGTTTTTTATTTTACAGTGAGTCCTGCTGGCAACAGGCTCACTGCAACGAGGGACTTAGGGGAGAAGAAGTGAACTCACCTGCGTGCAGGATGGATTGGCTTCTTAGGCTACTGGACACCATTAGCTCCAGAGGGATCAAACACAGGCCCAGCCATGGAGTCCGGTCCCGGAGCCGCGCCGCCGACCCCCTTGCAGATGCCGAAAAGCGAAGAGGTCCAGAAACCGGCGGCAGAAGACTTTCAGTCTTCATGAGGTAGCGCACAGCACTGCAGCTGTGCGCCATTGTTGTCACACACTTCACACCAGCGGTCACGGAGGGTGCAGGGCGCTGCAGGGGGCGCCCTGGGCAGCAATGAGAATACCTTATTCTGGCTAAAAAATACATCACATATAGCCCCTGGGGCTATATGGATGTATTTAACCCCTGCCAGGTCTCTCAAACTCCGGAGAAGAGCCCGCCGAAATAGGGGGCGGGGCCTATCTCCTCAGCACACAGCGCCATTTTCCTGCTCAGCTCCGCTGCGAGGAAGGCTCCCAGGACTCTCCCCTGCACTGCACTACAGAAACAGGGTAAAACAGAGAGGGGGGGGCACTTTTTTTTGGCGTTTTTGATATATATTAAGCTGCTATAAGGGAGACAACACTTCTATAGGGTTGTTCCTATATATTTATAGCGCTTGGGTGTGTGCTGGCAAACTCTCCCTCTGTCTCCCCAAAGGGCTAGTGGGGTCCTGTCTTCGATAAGAGCATTCCCTGTGTGTCTGCTGTGTGTTGGTACGTGTGTGTCGACATGTATGAGGACGATGTTGGTGTGGAGGCGGAGCAATTGCCGGTAATGGTGATGTCACCCCCTAGGGAGTCGACACCGGAATGGATGGCTTTGTTTATGGAATTACGTGATAATGTCAGCCCATTACAGAAATCAGTTGACGACATGAGACGGCCGGAAAACCAGTTAGTACCTGTACAGGCGTCTCAGACACCGTCAGGGGCTGTAAAACGCCCTTTACCTCAGTCGGTCGACACAGACCCAGACACGGACACCGAATCTAGTGTCGACGGTGAAGAAACAAACGTATTTTCCAGTAGGGCCACACGTTATATGATCACGGCAATGAAGGAGGCTTTGCATATCTCTGATACTGCATGTACCACAAAAAGGGGTATTATGTGGGGTCTGAAAAAACTACCTGTAGTTTTTCCTGAATCAGACGAATTGAATGAAGTGTGTGATGAAGCGTGGGTTAACCCCGATAGAAAACTGCTAATTTCAAAGAAGTTATTGGCATTATATCCTTTCCCGCCAGAGGTTAGGGCGCGCTGGGAAACACCCCCTAGGGTGGATAAGGCGCTCACACGCTTATCAAAACAAGTGGCGTTACCGTCTCCAGAAACGGCCGCCCTCAAGGATCCAGCGGATAGGAGGCTGGAAACTACCCTGAAAAGTATATACACTCATACTGGTGTTATACTGCGACCAGCCATCGCCTCTGCATGGATGTGCAGTGCTGGGGTGGTTTGGTCGGATTCCCTGACTGAAAATATTGATACCCTAGATAGGGACAGTATTTTATTGACTTTAGAGCAATTAAAGGATGCTTTTCTTTATATGCGAGATGCTCAGAGGGATATTTGCACTCTGGCATCGAGAGTAATTGCGATGTCCATATCTGCCAGAAGAAGTTTATGGACGCGACAATGGTCAGGTGATGCGGATTCCAAACGGCATATGGAAGTATTGCCGTATAAGGGGGAGGAATTATTTGGGGTCGGTCTATCGGATTTGGTGGCCACGGCAACAGCCGGGAAATCCACCTTTTTACCTCAGGTCCCCTCCCAACAGAAAAAGACACCGTCTTTTCAGCCGCAGTCCTTTCGTTCTTATAGGAACAAGCGGGCGAAAGGACAGTCATATTTGCCCCGAGGCAAAGGAAAGGGTAAGAGAGTGCACCAAGCAGCTTCTTCCCACGAGCAGAAGCCCCCCCCGGCTTCTGCAAAGCCCTCAGCATGACGTTGGGGCTTTACAAGCGGACTCAGGGGCGGTGGGGGGTCAACTCAAGAATTTCAGCGCACAGTGGGCTCACTCACAGGTGGACCCCTGGATCCTGCAGATAGTATCTCAGGGTTACAGGTTGGAATTCGAGAAGTCTCCCCCTCGCCGGTTCCTAAAGTCTGCTCTGCCAACGTCTCCCTCAGACAGGGCGACGGTATTGGAAGCCATTCACAAGCTGTATTCTCAGCAGGTGATAGTCAAGGTACACCTCCTACAACTGGGAAAGGGGTATTATTCCACACTATTTGTGGTACCGAAGCCGGACGGCTCGGTAAGACCTATTCTAAATCTGAAATCTTTGAACCTGTACATACAAAAATTCAAGTTCAAGATGGAGTCACTCAGAGCAGTGATAGCGAATCTGGAAGAAGGGGACTTTATGGTGTCCCTGGACATCAAGGATGCTTACCTGCATG
Organism: Pseudophryne corroboree; assembly: GCF_028390025.1. Taxonomy (NCBI): domain Eukaryota; kingdom Metazoa; phylum Chordata; class Amphibia; order Anura; family Myobatrachidae; genus Pseudophryne; species Pseudophryne corroboree. The sequence goes on from NC_086444.1 coordinate 688,241,782, forward strand.
TCCCAATTTGCCCTTCACATCAAGGGTACCTCAGGTTCGTGGTGCAAAACTGTCATTATCAGTTTCAGACGCTGCCGTTTGGATTGTCCACGGCACCTCGGGTCTTTACCAAGGTAATGGCCGAAATGATGTTTCTTCTGCGAAGAAAAGGCGTATTAATTATCCCTTACTTGGACGATCTCCTGATAAGGGCAAGGTCCAGGGAACAGCTGGAGGACGTAGTAGCACTAACCCAAATAGTGCTGCAACAGCACGGGTGGATTCTGAATTTTCCAAAATCTCAATTGACCCCGACGACACGTCTGCTGTTCCTGGGAATGATTCTGGACACGGTTCAGAAAAAGGTGTTTCTTCCGGAGGAGAAAGCCAGGGAGTTATCCGAACTTGTCATGAACCTCCTAAAACCAGGGAAAGTGTCTGTGCATCAATGCACAAGAGTCCTTGGAAAGATGGTGGCTTCTTACGAAGCGATTCCATTCGGCAGATTCCACGCACGAACTTTTCAGTGGGATCTGCTGGACAAATGGTCCGGATCACATCTGCAGATGCATCAGCGGATAACCTTATCGCCACGGACAAGGGTGTCTCTTCTGTGGTGGTTGCAGAGTGCTCATCTGTTAGAGGGCCGCAGATTCGGCATACAGGACTGGGTCCTGGTGACCACGGATGCCAGTCTCAGAGGCTGGGGAGCGGTCACACAGGGAAGAAACTTCCAGGGAGTATGGTCAAGCCTGGAGATGTCTCTTCACATAAATATACTGGAGCTAAAAGCGATTTACAATGCTCTAAGCCTGGCAAAACCCCTGCTTCAGGGTCAGCCGGTGTTGATCCAGTCGGACAACATCACGGCAGTCGCCCACGTAAACAGACAGGGCGGCACAATAAGCAGGAGAGCAATGGCAGAAGCTGCAAGGATTCTTCGCTGGGCGGAAGATCATGTGATAGCACTGTCAGCAGTGTTCATTCCGGGAGTGGACAACTGGGAAGCAGACTTCCTCAGCAGACACGATCTACACCCGGGAGAGTGGGGACTTCATCCAGAAGTCTTCCACATGATTGTGAACCGTTGGGAAAAACCAAAGGTGGACATGATGGCGTCTCGCCTCAACAAAAAACTGGACAGGTATTGCGCCAGGTCAAGAGACCCTCAGGCAATAGCTGTGGACGCTCTGGTAACACCGTGGGTGTTCCAGTCAGTGTATGTGTTTCCTCCTCTGCCTCTCATACCAAAAGTACTGAGAATTATACGGCAAAGGGGAGTAAGAACGATACTCGTGGCTCCGGATTGGCCAAGAAGAACTTGGTACCCGGAACTTCAGGAGATGCTCACGGAAGATCCGTGGCCTCTACCTCTAAGACGGGACCTGCTTCAGCAGGGACCGTGTCTATTCCAAGACTTACCGCGGCTGCGTTTGACGGCATGGCGGTTGAACGCCGAATTCTAAGGGAAAAAGGCATTCCGGAAGAGGTCATTCCTACACTGGTAAAAGCCAGGAAGGAGGTGACTGCACAACATTATCACCGCATTTGGAGAAAATATGTTGCGTGGTGTGAGGCCAGGAAGGCCCCCACGGAGGAATTTCAATTGGGTCGATTCCTACATTTCCTGCAAACAGGATTGTCTATGGGCCTCAAATTGGGGTCCATTAAGGTTCAAATTTCGGCCCTGTCAATTTTCTTCCAGAAAGAATTGGCTTCAGTTCCTGAAGTCCAGACTTTTGTAAAAGGAGTACTACATATACAGCCCCCGGTTGTGCCCCCAGTGGCTCCGTGGGACCTTAATGTAGTTTTGGATTTTCTCAAATCCCATTGGTTTGAGCCACTCAAATCGGCGGATTTGAAATATCTTACATGGAAAGTAACCATGCTACTGGCCCTGGCTTCTGCCAGGAGAGTGTCAGAATTGGCGGCTTTATCGTATAAAAGCCCATATCTGATTTTCCATTCGGACAGGGCAGAACTGCGGACGCGTCCTCATTTTCTGCCTAAGGTGGTGTCAGCGTTTCACCTGAACCAGCCTATTGTGGTGCCTGCGGCTACTAGCGATTTGGAGGATTCCAAGTTACTGGACGTTGTCAGGGCATTGAAAATATATATTTCAAGGACAGCTGGAGTCAGAAAATCTGACTCGCTGTTTATACTGTATGCACCCAACAAGCTGGGTGCTCCTGCTTCGAAGCAGACGATTGCTCGTTGGATTTGTAGCACAATTCAACTTGCACATTCTGTGGCAGGCCTGCCACAGCCTAAATCTGTCAAGGCCCATTCCACAAGGAAGGTGGGCTCATCCTGGGCGGCTGCCCGAGGGGTCTCGGCATTACAACTCTGCCGAGCAGCTACGTGGTCGGGGGAGAACACGTTTGTAAAATTCTACAAATTTGATACCCTGGCTAAAGAGGACCTGGAGTTCTCTCATTCGGTGCTGCAGAGTCATCCGCACTCTCCCGCCCGTTTGGGAGCTTTGGTATAATCCCCATGGTCCTGACGGAGTCCCCAGCATCCACTAGGACGTCAGAGGAAATAAGATTTTACTTACCGATAAATCTATTTCTCGTAGTCCGTAGTGGATGCTGGGCGCCCATCCCAAGTGCGGATTGTCTGCAATACTTGTACATAGTTATTGTTACAAAAAAATCGGGTTGTTATTGTTGTGAGCCGTCTGTTCAGAGGCTCCTACGTTTGTCATACTGTTAACTGGGTTCAGATCACAAGTTGTACGGTGTGATTGGTGTGGCTGGTATGAATCTTACCCGGGATTCAAAATCCTTCCTTATTGTGTACGCTCGTCCGGGCACAGTATCCTAACTGAGGCTTGGAGGAGAGTCATGGGGGGAGGAGCCAGTGCACACCACCTGATCCTAAAGCTTTATTTTTGTGCCCTGTCTCCTGCGGAGCCGCTAATCCCCATGGTCCTGACGGAGTCCCCAGCATCCACTACGGACTACGAGAAATAGATTTATCGGTAAGTAAAATCTTATTTTTTTTACACTGCGGCATGCTCGAGGGAAGGGAGCAGGCACCACCCCACCGCCACTACTTCTCCGCCAGCATCACTGCCGAGCCGGTCAGTGTTCCGGCAGCAATGAGCAGTAGGCAGCCACCAGCAACAACAGTCAGGAAGCTGTTACTCCCGGCAGCAGTAGCGTCAAGCTGCAATTCAGCCAGCGGCACGATGATCCGGGAGACAGTGGCAGCACAGGGAAGCAGTACCCCCTCCAATCGCAGCACCAACTAGGAGACTGAGGCAGCAACCTGCCCCCAGCAGCAGCACCACCCTGATGATAGGTAAGATGCATTTTGGTGTCACAAGAAGGTGGCCGGAGTAGTGGCTGGCTGTGGTCACACCCCGGGGAAAAGTGATAGTGATTTCAGTGTTCCCTTGCGCGGGGATTGGATGTGTAGATGTATGGAGGCTATGTATGTATAGATGTGAGCGGCAGTGTGCGGATGTATGAGAGCGGCAGTGTGCGGATGTATGAGAGCGGCAATGTACGGCTGTATAACTGCGTCGGTGTGCGGCTGTATGAGTGCGGCAGTGTGCGGCTGTAAGAGTGCGGCAGTGTGCGGCTGTAAGAGTACGGCTGTAAGAGTACGGCTGTAAGAGTACGGCTGTAAGAGTACGGCTGTAAGAGTGCGGCTGTAAGAGTGCGGCTGTAAGAGTGCGGGGTTGTACGGATGTATGAGAGCGGGGTTGTACGGATGTATGAGAGCGGGGTTGTACGGATGTATGAGAGCGGCAGTGTATGGATGTATGAGAGCAACAGTGTACAGTTGTGTGAGAGCGGCAGTGTGCGGATGTATGAGAGTGGCGGTGTACGGATGTATGAGAGCGGCAGTGTATGGATGGCAGCGTCATAGGGAGGGATGTCGGAATGCTGTTATAGGGTTCCTAATACAAAATGCCACGTTGGGCTTGATGGGCAGGTAGTGCGGCAAGCACACCCAAATTGGCATCTGACGTCGCCTGCAGTCCACACTGTTGTGAGGAGTCAGAGTTAATTTTGACTGTGTAGTGTACTCACAGAGGACCTACCGCCCGTCCCCTCCTCGCATCTGAGCAGCAGGTCAGGCTCTTATTTTCTTTTTAATCAGGAGAGGCCGAGTGAACTGTGAGCAGGGGGGCAGAGCTACATGGGACCCAGAGGGGCTGCTGTGCTGTCAGAGAGGGAGAGGAAGAGAGAGATGAAGCTACTGCAGATCCCCAGCTGATTGTGAGGTGCCGGGTTGAAGGGTGATGTGATCACCCTTCTCCCTCGCTGCCGCTGGGGACCGCATCTAGGCTTCCTCCATCGAGGGCATGCGGCGCAGCAGTGGGCAGCGTGTAATGAGTTTGTCTGACTCATTATACTGCTGCCTGTTGTGGACACCTCCGTCCGTACGGACTGGTGTACATGCCCAGCACAGAGGTGACAGTGTTGGTGGAAGTGCTGCCCAGTTCTGACCCTGCAGGCCTCCCTGATCTGACTGCGGCCGCTGCTACTGCTGCGGCCCGAAACCCCTGCCGGTCCCCTCCATAGACTTCTGCCTGTCCAGCGCTGAGGTACTAGGGGTATCCCAGCTGCGGGAAAGGTATGTCTCTTGCTTTCTCTCCGGCAGGGGAAGGTGACAGCGGCGGAGGAAGTGTTGCCCACCTCAGACACTGCAGGCCTCCCCGATCCAGCTGCGGCCACAGCTGATGCTGCCAGAACCCCCTGCTGGTCTCCTTTGTTGACTGCCGCATGGCCAGTGCTGAAGTACTGGGGGTAGGCCAGCTACGGGAAGAGTGTCTCTGCCTCGGGCTCTCTCTCTCTGTCAGGGGAAGGAAGGGCTGATTCTCTGGCACAACAGGGAGGGCTAGGCTGCAGGAACACAGCACTGGAAGAAACAGGAGGCCGAACTCATGACCAAAAAGTGAGCAGTGCAGTGATCAGCCCCCTAGTCTTTCCCTCTCTCTGGGTGCAGAGCTGTATTCTACAGAGAGAGCTGGGATGGGAAGAAGGGGAACGGCACCTGACACACACATACACGCGCGGCACCTGACACACACATACACGCGCGGCACCTGACACACACATACACGCGCAACACCTGACACACACACATACACGTGCGGCACCTGACACACACACACGTAGCATCAGACACAATAAAATAAACATGCAGCACCTGACCCACACATACACGCGCAACACCTGACACACACACATACACGTGCGGCACCTGACACACACACACACGTAGCATCAGACACAATAAAATAAACATGCAGCACCTGACCCACACATACACGCGCAACACCTGACACACACACATATACACGTGCGGCACCTGACACACACACGTACCATCAGACACAATAAAATAAACATGCAGCACCTGACACATGCATATACACGCAGCACCTGACACATGCATATACACGCAGCACCTGACACATGCATATACACGCAGCACCTGACACATGCATATACACGCAGCACCTGACACATGCATATACACGCAGCACCTGACACATGCATATACACGCAGCACCTGACACATACATATACACGCACACCATCAGACACACACATACACACGCAGTGCCTTACTCACACACACATAGACACGTGCAGCACCTGAGGCACACACATGTACACGCGCAGCACCTGACGCACACACATGTACACGCGCAGCACCTGACGCACACTCATGTACACACGCAGCACCTGACGCACACTCATGTACACGCGCAGCACCTAATGCACACTCATGTACACGCGCAGCACCTGACGCACACTCATGTACACACGCAGCACCTGACGCACACTCATGTACACGCGCAGCACCTAATGCACACTCATGTACACGCGCAGCACCTGACGCACACTCATGTACACGCGCATCACCTGACACAGACATACGTATTCATGCACAGCACCAGACATACACTTGTACACACGCGGAGCACCTGATACTCACACACATATACACCCGCAACACCTGACACACACATACGCACCATCAGACACACTCATATATACACGCAGCACCTGACACACACATACACACAGGAGCTGACACACACATACACAGGCAGCACCTGACACACACACACATATACACGCGCAGCACCTGACACCACGCACTCACACGTACAAGCAATGCATTTCACGCCTACCTCCAGCCTCAGTTACAGGCTGCTGCCGCCTACCCCCCTCCCTGCATCAGCTGCAAAGGCAGCAAAATATTTTGACCAAAGTCTAAAGGCCCGTACACATTAAACGATGTCGCTCTGTGAGCTACATCGTCTAATGTTTCCCCTCCCGGGCCGGCCGGCGGCCGACTGTACACACTGAGCAATATGACCGCTCATATCGCTCAGTGACGTCACGCCCCCGCCAGCCCTGCATGAAGGTCGTGGACGACAGTCCACATCCTTCCTGCATGCCCTACCAACAGCGAAGATTGTTGCCGACCCGCGGGGCCGCGCATCGTTTGTCGCTGGCTGCATACACACTTAACGATAAAATGAGCGACGTCGCTCATTAAATCGTTAAGTGTGTACGGACCTTAAACAATTTGGTTTGGTTAATAAAATTATTTTGCAAAGAACAGTGATGTTATACGAACATTTTCATTAAACATTTAAAAAATCAAATGTTTATTCTTACAGTGAAATTTTACATTTCTGAATAAAAAAAATAAATTTAAAAAAAGCGATGAAATTCCATAGACAAAAAACCTTACGGTTTCACATGTCCCATTAAGGCTTCTTAGACATGATCGAAATTTCAGAAACCTGTTGTAACTCTTCCACTCAAACTCCAAAAAGCAATGAAATTCCGATCATTAAGGCTGACGCCTTAATGGACGTGTTCCTTGCGCAATACAGATATGGTATGCCATCACAGCCTGTGGGTAAGTGCAGATTTAGCACTCTCACAGAGTGAGATTGCTGTCACTCACACAATGGTGGAGCTGCTAATTCACAGATTTGTGTGCTCATTGGAATACACACATGCAGTCTATGCAACTGAAGGTCTGAGCGGAAGACAAAGCTGCTCAGATGAGGTAAGAGTGTTGTTGATTGGAGGGAGGAGAGCGGTGTGGATGGGGGAACAGAAGTGTGTGGATAGAGGGAACACTCAGCAGCACTAATGGGGGGGACAGAGAAACACAGGGGGTAATTCAGACCGCAGCAGCAGCAGCGATTGCAGTCTGAATTAGTTTGTGAGGTGCGCACGTGCAATGGCCGCACTGCGCGTGCGTACCCCAGGAGCCCAGTGAGATGCTATCACCCTGCCTGATTGATAGGCAGAGGTGGTTGCGGGGAAGGAGGGGGGCGTGCAAACAGCGTTAGAATGCCATTGGCAGGGCATGGTCTGCACAACGGAGGCGTTTCCGGACCACTGGGGGGTGGGCTGTGGCGGTTATCCCCCTGCCAAGAGCGCAGGATCCACTAAATTTACCTTCAGGATGTCAGCTACATGAATAGGGTAAGAGTGGTGTGGATAGGGGGTAGATTAAGCAGCAAGTATGGGAAGGGAGACAGAGCGGTGCAGATGGGGGAAATGGTGCAGATGGGTTGAAAACACTGGCATGGATGGGTAGAAAACTGGTGCAGATGGGAGAGAAGACAGTGTGCCATGTACTGGAGGAGGCAGAGTGACGTTGAAGAAGGAAACACTGAGCAGCACAGAGAGAAGGAAACGGTGGTACAGACAATGCACAGGTGGGGAAAGACAGATAATACAGATAAGTTAGTACAGACTAGCACAGATGGGAGAACACAGCAGTAGGGATTGGGGAAGACCGGGCAGCATGGGGGTGTATAGGGGAAGTAAGTGTAGATGCATAGACCGTAGATGGGGTATTATAGTTTAGCAATTAACCAAGATGTTTGAGGGAGCTAAATGTGTATACTAAGTGAGATGGATGTATGGAGTTAGAAGGATGTTGTAACAAGGTGGCTTTGTTGTGTTGACTGAATGGGATGGTTGTGGGCACTGTGTGGGATGGGAGCACCACAAAACTGCTCAGACCTTCAGTTGCATAGACTGCATGTGTGTATTCCAATGAGCACACAAATCTGTGAATTAGCAGCTCCACCATTGTGTGAGTGACAGCAATCTCACTCTGTGAGAGTGCTGAATCTGCACTTACCCACAGGCTGTGATGGCATACCATATCTGTATTGCGCAAGGAACACGTCCATTAAGGCGTCAGCCTTAATGATCGGAATTTCATTGCTTTTTGGAGTTTGAGTGGAAGAGTTACAACAGGTTTCTGAAATTTCGATCATGTCTAAGAAGCCTTAATGGGACATGTGAAACCGTAAGGTTTTTTGTCTATGGAATATATATATATAATCACAAACATATATGATTCATACATATATCACACACACATACATGATACATACATGAGAAAGACCTGGGATGGTGATGAGGCCAGGGCCCCCTGCTGATGTTGCGTTGAGGAAGGCAGTGTTCCAGGGCGGATGCCAGTCGGGGAGAGCGCCGCGCAGCCCGGGAAAAATACTGCTGAGGAGCTACATCTGGAAGAGCCCCTGGGAGGGAGAGTGCCACATGCCCCATCCTGCGCGGCAGACTCTGCAGGCCTGCACATGGGAAGGGAGGTCTCTGGCCACACATACTCACCCTTCTGCTGAAGCCCCGCTGCTGTCCCCATCAGCGATCTCCAGCGGGGAGCGGGGCCAGGATGAACCACAACCTGTGAGAACTATCTTCATGATCAAGAGATCTCATATGCAAGATAAGTATGTGTTGGGATAGGGCTGGGGAGGGCGGCTGCTCGGGCACACCCCCGTCAAGTTAAGGAGATTTAACTGAGGAAGCACAAGGGAACTCTCGTCTGGGGGCAACAACTGCAGGGAGACCACATCTTTTCAGATGAACATGGGAGGGCGGAAGGCTGCCTAATACTGAAGCACCCTCAGACATTAAACCATATGCAACAACTATTGCAAGCATTCCTGGGGGAAGGTCTGCAGCAGACGGATTTGCATACGGTGATGTCATCCAAGCAGTGGGCCAAAGTTGGCTGGAACCCTCATCTGTATATGAAAAGAGAAAAGGGGCATGCAGGGCATGGCGGCCTTTTGCGGCGCTTGGATAACCCCAAGTTTGCATTAAACACCCCCACCCTCCTTCGGTGTGGGGCTCATGTTGGCCATGCCCAAGCCCCTGAAGCATTCAAGCTGATTTCTTGCAGCAGCTGGGCACTGTAACAGCTTCAGAGCTGCTCTACAAGACAAGTAAAAGGGTGTGGGCCATGCAGCACCACCTGTAGTTTGCATACACACATATATAGGACAGTATCTCTTATATGCCCCAGGGTCAATAAAATAGTATCCTTGTCTAGGCTATCCATCCCCTCAGATAAGGTATTTGTCCATGCCGCTACAGCACTACACACCCAGGCCGACGCAATTGCCGGTCTGAGTAAGGTACCTGAATGTGTATAAATGGACTTCAGGGTAATCTCCTGTTTGCGGTCAGCACACTCTTTGAGGGTAGCCGTATCCTGGGACGGGAGGGCTACCTTCTTGGATAAGCGTGTTAATGCTTTGTCCACCCTAGGGGAGGATTCCCATCGTAACCTATCCGTTGATGGGAAAGGATACGCCATAAGAATCCTTTTGGAAATCTGCAGTCTTTTATCTGGAGATTCCCAAGCTTTTTCACATAACTCGTTCAGCTCGTGTGAGGGGGGAGAGGTTACCTCAGGCTTCTTTCCCTTGTACATATGTACCCTCTTGTCAGCGACAGGGGGTTCCTCTGTGATGTGCAAAACATCTTTTATTGCCATAATCATAAATCGAATGGATTTTGCCAATTTTGGCTGTAACTTTGCATCATCGTAATCGACACTGGAGTCAGAATCCGTGTCGGTATCTGTGTCAACAATCTGGGATAGTGGGCGCTTATGAGACCCTGACAGTCCCTGCAACATAGGATCAGGCATGGGTTGAAACCCTGACTGTCCCAAAGCTTCTGCCTTGTCTAATCTTTTGTGCAATGAGTTTACACTAGAGATGAGCGGGTTCGGTTTCTTTGAATCCGAACCCGCACGAACTTCACTTTTTTTTTCACGGGTCCGAGCGACTCGGATCTTCCCGCCTTGCTCGGTTAACCCGAGCGCGCCCGAACGTCATCATGACGCTGTCGGATTCTCGCGAGACTCGGATTCTATATAAGGAGCCGCGCGTCGCCGCCATTTTCACACGTGCATTGAGATTGATAGGGAGAGGACGTGGCTGGCGTCCTCTCCATTAGAATAGATTAGAAGAGAGAGAGAGAGAGAGAGATTGTGCAGACAGAGTTTACCACAGTGACCAGTGCAGTTGTTGTTAAGTTAACTTTTATTTAATATATCCGTTCTCTGCTATATCCGTTCTCTGCCTGAAAAAAACGATACACAGCAGTCACACAGTGTGACTCAGTCTGTGTGCACTCAGCTCAGCCCAGTGTGCTGCACATCAATGTATAAAAGCTTATAATAATTGTGGGGGAGACTGGGGAGCACTGCAGGTTGTTATAGCAGGAGCCAGGAGTACATAATATTATATTAATTTAAAATTAAACAGTGCACACTTTTGCTGCAGGAGTGCCACTGCCAGTGTGACTAGTGGTGACCAGTGCCTGACCACCAGTATAGTAGTATATTGTTGTATACTATCTCTTTATCAACCAGTCTATATTAGCAGCAGACACAGTACAGTGCGGTAGTTCACGGCTGTGGCTACCTCTGTGTCGGCAGTCGGCACTCGGCAGGCAGTCCGTCCATCCATAATTGTATAATTATATACCACCTAACCGTGGTATTTTTTTTTATTTCTTTATATCGTCGTCATAGTCATACTAGTTGTTACGAGTATACTACTATCTCTTTATCAACCAGTGTACAGTGCGGTAGTTCACGGCTGTGGCTACCTCTGTGTCGGCAGTCGGCAGGCAGTCCGTCCATCCATAATTGTATTATTATAATATATACCACCTAACCGTGGTTTTTTTTTCATTCTTTATACCGTCATAGTGTCATACTAGTTGTTACGAGTATACTACTATCTCTTTATCAACCAGTGTACAGTGCGGTAGTTCACGGCTGTGGCTACCTCTGTGTCGGCAGTCGGCAGGCAGTCCGTCCATCCATAATTGTATTATAATATATACCACCTAACCGTGGTTTTTTTTTCATTCTTTATACCGTCATAGTGTCATACTAGTTGTTACGAGTATACTACTATCTCTTTATCAACCAGTGTACAGTGCGGTAGTTCACGGCTGTGGCTACCTCTGTGTCGGCAGTCGGCAGGCAGTCCGTCCATCCATAATTGTATTATAATATATACCACCTAACCGTGGTTTTTTTTTCATTCTTTATACCGTCATAGTCAGTCATACTAGTTGTTACGAGTATACTACTATCTCTTTATCAACCAGTGTACAGTGCGGTAGTTCACGGCTGTGGCTACCTCTGTGTCGGAACTCGGCAGGCAGTCCGTCCATCCATAATTGTATTACAATATATACCACCTAACCGTGGTTTTTTTTTCATTCTTTATACCGTCATAGTCAGTCATACTAGTTGTTACGAGTATACTACTATCTCTTTATCAACCAGTGTACAGTGCGGTAGTTCACGGCTGTGGCTACCTCTGTGTCGGAACTCGGCAGGCAGTCCGTCCATCCATAATTGTATTATTATAATATATACCACCTAACCGTGGTTTTTTTTTCATTCTTTATACCGTCATAGTGTCATACTAGTTGTTACGAGTATACTACTATCTCTTTATCAACCAGTGTACAGTGCGGTAGTTCACGGCTGTGGCTACCTCTGTGTCGGCAGGCAGTCCGTCCATCCATAATTGTATTATAATATATACCACCTAACCGTGGTTTTTTTTTCATTCTTTATACCGTCATAGTCAGTCATACTAGTTGTTACGAGTATACTACTATCTCTTTATCAACCAGTGTACAGTGCGGTAGTTCACGGCTGTGGCTACCTCTGTGTCGGAACTCGGCAGGCAGTCCGTCCATCCATAATTGTATTACAATATATACCACCTAACCGTGGTTTTTTTTTCATTCTTTATACCGTCATAGTGTCATACTAGTTGTTACGAGTATACTACTATCTCTTTATCAACCAGTGTACAGTGCGGTAGTTCACGGCTGTGGCTACCTCTGTGTCGGCAGTCGGCAGGCAGTCCGTCCATCCATAATTGTATTATAATATATACCACCTAACCGTGGTTTTTTTTTCATTCTTTATACCGTCATAGTCAGTCATACTAGTTGTTACGAGTATACTACTATCTCTTTATCAACCAGTGTACAGTGCGGTAGTTCACGGCTGTGGCTACCTCTGTGTCGGAACTCGGCAGGCAGTCCGTCCATCCATAATTGTATTACAATATATACCACCTAACCGTGGTTTTTTTTTCATTCTTTATACCGTCATAGTCAGTCATACTAGTTGTTACGAGTATACTACTATCTCTTTATCAACCAGTGTACAGTGCGGTAGTTCACGGCTGTGGCTACCTCTGTGTCGGAACTCGGCAGGCAGTCCGTCCATCCATAATTGTATTACAATATATACCACCTAACCGTGGTTTTTTTTTCATTCTTTATACCGTCATAGTCAGTCATACTAGTTGTTACGAGTATACTACTATCTCTTTATCAACCAGTGTACAGTGCGGTAGTTCACGGCTGTGGCTACCTCTGTGTCGGCACTCGGCAGGCAGTCCGTCCATCCATAATTGTATTACAATATATACCACCTAACCGTGGTTTTTTTATACCACCTAACCGTGGCAGTCCGTCCATAATTGTATACTAGTATCCAATCCATCCATCTCCATTGTTTACCTGAGGTGCCTTTTAGTTCTGCCTATAAAATATGGAGAACAAAAAAGTTGAGGTTCCAAAATTAGGGAAAGATCAAGATCCACTTCCACCTCGTGCTGAAGCTGCTGCCACTAGTCATGGCCGAGACGATGAAATGCCAGCAACGTCGTCTGCCAAGGCCGATGCCCAATGTCATAGTACAGAGCATGTCAAATCCAAAACACCAAATATCAGAAAAAAAAGGACTCCAAAACCTAAAATAAAATTGTCGGAGGAGAAGCGTAAACTTGCCAATATGCCATTTACCACACGGAGTGGCAAGGAACGGCTGAGGCCCTGGCCTATGTTCATGGCTAGTGGTTCAGCTTCACATGAGGATGGAAGCACTCAGCCTCTCGCTAGAAAACTGAAAAGACTCAAGCTGGCAAAAGCACCGCAAAGAACTGTGCGTTCTTTGAAATCCCAAATCCACAAGGAGAGTCCAATTGTGTCGGTTGCGATGCCTGACCTTCCCAACACTGGACGTGAAGAGCATGCGCCTTCCACTATTTGCATGCCCCCTGCAAGTGCTGGAAGGAGCACCCGCAGTCCAGTTCCTGATAGTCAGATTGAAGATGTCAGTGTTGAAGTACACCAGGATGAGGAGGATATGGGTGTTGCTGGCGCTGGGGAGGAAATTGACCAGAAGGATTCTGATGGTGAGGTGGTTTGTTTAAGTCAGGCACCCGGGGAGACACCTGTTGTCCGTGGGAGGAATATGGCCGTTGACATGCCAGGTGAAAATACCAAAAAAATCAGCTCTTCGGTGTGGAGGTATTTCACCAGAAATGCGGACAACAGGTGTCAAGCCGTGTGTTCCCTTTGTCAAGCTGTAATAAGTAGGGGTAAGGACGTTAACCACCTCGGAACATCCTCCCTTATACGTCACCTGCAGCGCATTCATAATAAGTCAGTGACAAGTTCAAAAACTTTGGATGACAGCGGAAGCAGTCCACTGACCAGTAAATCCCTTCCTCTTGTAACCAAGCTCACGCAAACCACCCCACCAACTCCCTCAGTGTCAATTTCCTCCTTCCCCAGGAATGCCAATAGTCCTGCAGGCCATGTCACTGGCAAGTCTGACGAGTCCTCTCCTGCCTGGGATTCCTCCGATGCATCCTTGCGTGTAACGCCTACTGCTGCTGGCGCTGCTGTTGTTGCCGCTGGGAGTCGATGGTCATCCCAGAGGGGAAGTCGTAAGCCCACTTGTACTACTTCCAGTAAGCAATTGACTGTTCAACAGTCCTTTGCGAGGAAGATGAAATATCACAGCAGTCATCCTACTGCAAAGCGGATAACTGAGTCCTTGACAACTATGTTGGTGTTAGACGTGCGTCCGGTATCCGCCGTTAGTTCACAGGGAACTAGACAATTTATTGAGGCAGTGTGCCCCCGTTACCAAATACCATCTAGGTTCCACTTCTCTAGGCAGGCGATACCGAGAATGTACACGGACGTCAGAAAAAGACTCACCAGTGTCCTAAAAAATGCAGTTGTACCCAATGTCCACTTAACCACGGACATGTGGACAAGTGGAGCAGGGCAGGGTCAGGACTATATGACTGTGACAGCCCACTGGGTAGATGTATGGACTCCCGCCGCAAGAACAGCAGCGGCGGCACCAGTAGCAGCATCTCGCAAACGCCAACTCTTTCCTAGGCAGGCTACGCTTTGTATCACCGCTTTCCAGAATACGCACACAGCTGAAAACCTCTTACGGCAACTGAGGAAGATCATCGCGGAATGGCTTACCCCAATTGGACTCTCCTGTGGATTTGTGGCATCGGACAACGCCAGCAATATTGTGTGTGCATTAAATATGGGCAAATTCCAGCACGTCCCATGTTTTGCACATACCTTGAATTTGGTGGTGCAGAATTTTTTAAAAAACGACAGGGGCGTGCAAGAGATGCTGTCGGTGGCCAGAAAAATTGCGGGACACTTTCGGCGTACAGGCACCACGTACAGAAGACTGGAGCACCACCAAAAACTACTGAACCTGCCCTGCCATCATCTGAAGCAAGAAGTGGTAACGAGGTGGAATTCAACCCTCTATATGCTTCAGAGGTTGGAGGAGCAGCAAAAGGCCATTCAAGCCTATACAATTGAGCACGATATAGGAGATGGAATGCACCTGTCTCAAGTGCAGTGGAGAATGATTTCAACGTTGTGCAAGGTTCTGATGCCCTTTGAACTTGCCACACGTGAAGTCAGTTCAGACACTGCCAGCCTGAGTCAGGTCATTCCCCTCATCAGGCTTTTGCAGAAGAAGCTGGAGGCATTGAAGAAGGAGCTAACACGGAGCGATTCCGCTAGGCATGTGGGACTTGTGGATGCAGCCCTTAATTCGCTTAACAAGGATTCACGGGTGGTCAATCTGTTGAAATCAGAGCACTACATTTTGGCCACCGTGCTCGATCCTAGATTTAAAGCCTACCTTGGATCTCTCTTTCCGGCAGACACAGGTCTGCTGGGGTTGAAAGACCTGCTGGTGACAAAATTGTCAAGTCAAGCGGAACGCGACCTGTCAACATCTCCTCCTTCACATTCTCCCGCAACTGGGGGTGCGAGGAAAAGGCTCAGAATTCCGAGCCCACCCGCTGGCGGTGATGCAGGGCAGTCTGGAGCGACTGCTGATGCTGACATCTGGTCCGGACTGAAGGACCTGACAACGATTACGGACATGTCGTCTACTGTCACTGCATATGATTCTCTCAACATTGATAGAATGGTGGAGGATTATATGAGTGACCGCATCCAAGTAGGCACGTCACACAGTCCGTACTTATACTGGCAGGAAAAAGAGGCAATTTGGAGGCCCTTGCACAAACTGGCTTTATTCTACCTAAGTTGCCCTCCCACAAGTGTGTACTCCGAAAGAGTGTTTAGTGCCGCCGCTCACCTTGTCAGCAATCGGCGTACGAGGTTACATCCAGAAAATGTGGAGAAGATGATGTTCATTAAAATGAATTATAATCAATTCCTCCGCGGAGACATTGACCAGCAGCAATTGCCTCCACAAAGTACACAGGGAGCTGAGATGGTGGATTCCAGTGGGGACGAATTGATAATCTGTGAGGAGGGGGATGTACACGGTGATATATCGGAGGGTGAAGATGAGGTGGACATCTTGCCTCTGTAGAGCCAGTTTGTGCAAGGAGAGATTAATTGCTTCTTTTTTGGGGGGGGTCCAAACCAACCCGTCATATCAGTCACAGTCGTGTGGCAGACCCTGTCACTGAAATGATGGGTTGGTTAAAGTGTGCATGTCCTGTTTTGTTTATACAACATAAGGGTGGGTGGGAGGGCCCAAGGATAATTCCATCTTGCACCTCTTTTTTCTTTTCTTTTTCTTTGCATCATGTGCTGATTGGGGAGGGTTTTTTGGAAGGGACATCCTGCGTGACACTGCAGTGCCACTCCTAGATGGGCCCGGTGTTTGTGTCGGCCACTAGGGTCGCTAATCTTACTCACACAGCTACCTCATTGCGCCTCTTTTTTTCTTTGCGTCATGTGCTGTTTGGGGAGGGTTTTTTGGAAGGGACATCCTGCGTGACACTGCAGTGCCACTCCTAGATGTGCCCGGTGTTTGTGTCGGCCACTAGGGTCGCTAATCTTACTCACACAGTCAGCTACCTCATTGCGCCTCTTTTTTTCTTTGCGTCATGTGCTGTTTGGGGAGGGTTTTTTGGAAGGGCCATCCTGCGTGACACTGCAGTGCCACTCCTAGATGGGCCCGGTGTTTGTGTCGGCCACTAGGGTCGCTAATCTTACTCACACAGCTACCTCATTGCGCCTCTTTTTTTCTTTGCGTCATGTGCTGTTTGGGGAGGGTTTTTTGGAAGGGACATCCTGCGTGACACTGCAGTGCCACTCCTAGATGGGCCCGGTGTTTGTGTCGGCCACTAGGGTCGCTTATCTTACTCACACAGCGACCTCGGTGCAAATTTTAGGACTAAAAATAATATTGTGAGGTGTGAGGTATTCAGAATAGACTGAAAATGAGTGTAAATTATGGTTTTTGAGGTTAATAATACTTTGGGATCAAAATGACCCCCAAATTCTATGATTTAAGCTGTTTTTTAGTGTTTTTGGAAAAAAACACCCGAATCCAAAACACACCCGAATCCGACAAAAATAATTCGGTGAGGTTTTGCCAAAACGCGTTCGAACCCAAAACACGGCCGCGGAACCGAACCCAAAACCAAAACACAAAACCCGAAAAATTTCAGGCGCTCATCTCTAGTTTACACTAGCATTTAAAACATTCCACATATCCATCCAATCAGCTGTCGGCGGAGACACCACATTCATTTGCTCCCGCTCCTCTCTAATATAGCCTTCTTCCTCAGACATGTCGACACACGTGTACCGACACACTACACACACAGGGAATGCTTTTTCTGAAGACAGTTTCCCCACAAGGCCCTTTGGAGAGACAGAGAGAGAGTATGCCAGCACACCCCCCAGCGCTATATAACCCAGGAATAAAACAGTAACTTAATGTTTGCCCAGTAGTGCTGCTGTATGTAATTTGCGAATTATGTGCCCCCCCACCCCTCTTTTCAACCCTCTTGTCTAACGTGGTATAAGCAGGGTAGAGTCCGGGGAGCTTCCTCTCAGCGGTGCTGTGGAGAAAAAATGGCGCTGGTGAGTGCTGAGGGAGAAGCCCCGCCCCCTCGGAGGCGGGCTTCTGTCCCGCTTAAACTGTAAAATTGGTGGGGGCTTATACATATATAAAGTGCCCAGCTGTATATATGTTATATTTTTGCGAAAGAGGTTTATATTGCTGCCCAGGGCGCCCCCCCTGCGCCCTGCACCCTTACAGTGACCGGAGTATGTGAGGTGTATGGGAGCAAAGGCGCACAGCTGCAGTGCTGTGCGTTACCTCAGTGAAGATCATGAAGTCTTCTGCCGCCTCTGAAGTCTTCTTTTCTTCTCATACTCACCCGGCTTCTATCTTCCGGCTCTGCGAGGGGGACGGCGGCGCGGCTCTGGGACGGACGGCGAGGGTGAGATCCTGCGTACCAATCCCACTGGAGCTAATGGTGTCCAGTAGCCTAAGAAGCAGGACCTTGCAACTCAGAGAGTAGGGCTGCTTCTCTCCCCTCAGTCCCTCGATGAGGGAGTCTGTTGCCAGCAGTGCTCCCTGAAAATTAAAAACCTAACAAAATACTTTCTGTCAGAAAGCTCAGGAGAGCTCCTGAAAAGCACCCAGTCTCCACTGGGTACAGTATCAAACTGAGTTCTGGAGGAGGGGCATAGAGGGAGGAGCCAGTGCACACCCAGAACTAAAGTCTTTCTTAAAGTGCCCATGTCTCCTGCGGAGCCCGTCTATCCCCATGGTCCTTACGGAGTCCACAGCATCCTCTAGGACGTTAGAGAAAATAGGATTTTAATACCTACCGGTAAATCCTTTTCTCTTAGTCCGTAGAGGATGCTGGGCACCCGTCCCAGTGCGTACTGTGTCTGCAGTTATTAAATGGCCCTTAACTCCAGAACATTTATGTGGAGATGAAAACATCCAAGGAAGACTTGACCATCTTCCTTGGATGTTTTCCCCCTGTGTGACTGCTCTCCAGCCTCGGAGGGTTGCATCCGTGGTCCCTAGGATCCCGTCCTGGATCCCGAACCATCGCCCCTCTAGCTGGTGAGAACTGTGCAGCCACCAATGGAGTGAGATTCTGGTCTTGGAAGACAGGATTATCCTCCGGTGCATGTGTAGGTGGGATCCGGACCACTTGTCCAACAGGTCCCACTGGAACACTCTGGCATGGAACCTGCCAAACTGAATGGCCTCGTAGGCCGCAACCATCTTCCCCAGCAACTGAATGCATTGATGGATTAACACTCTTGCTGGTTTCAGAATTTGTTTGACCAGACTCTGGATCTCCAGAGCCTTTCCACTAGAAGAAAACCTCTTCTGTGTCCAGTATCACTCCCAAAAACAACAACCGCGTCATTGGGACCAACTGCGATTTTGGCAAGTTTAGGAGTCAACCATGTTGTTGAAGAACTGACAGGGAGAGTAGATGTTTTGCACCAACTGGTCCCTGGATCTCGCCTTTATCAGGAGATCATCCAAGTACGGGATAATTGTGACTCCTTGCTTGCGAAGGAGAACCATCATTTCCGCCATCACCCTGGTGAAAATCCTCGGAGCCGTGGACAGACCAAATGGCAACGTCTGAAATTGGTAATGACAATCCTGAATTGCAAACCTCAGGTAGCTTGATGCAGTGGCTAAATGGGAACATATAAGTAGGCATCCTTTATGTCTACCAAAACCATGAAATCTCCTTTATCCCCCGGACTGGAGATCACTACCCTGAGAGATTCCATCTTGAAATTGAATTTCTTTAGGTAGAAATTAAGGGATTTCAGATTTAAGATTGGTCTGACTGAGCCGTCCGGCTTCGGGACCACGAAGAGGCTTGAATAAAAACCTTCTCCCTGCTGACTAAGGCTGATTTGAACAATCGGTGAGGGGGAACGTCTTGAAACCCCAGTTTGTACCCTTGGGACACTATTTGTAAAACCCACGAGTCCAGGTCCGAATGAATCCAGAACTGACTGAAGAGTTTTAGACGTGCCCCCCACTGGTGCGGGCTCCTGCAAGAGAGCCCCAGCGTCATGCAGTGGATTTGGCAGAAGCAGAGGACGATCTCTGCTCCTGCGATCTTGAAGAGGCTACAGACCTCTTCCCTCTTTTCCTTCCTCTACCTGCAAAGAAAGGGGAATCTTAACTTCTTGCATATCTATTGGGCCGAAATGACTGTGTCAGATAATGATGCGTCTTCATCCGTTGAGAGGGAACATAGGGCAAGAAGGATGACTTACCTGCGGGAGCTGCCGAGATCAAATTAACTAGGCCGTCGCCAAACAAGGCTTCACCTTCATAGGGAAGAGACTCCCTTTCTTCTTGGAGTCAGCATCAGCATTCCCTTGGTGAATCCACAATGCCCTCCTATCCGAGACTGCCATGAAATTGGCCCGTGAGCACTTGTGCCCGGTGTAGGATTTTTAAATATGTGTAGTTTACTGTATGCAAGGGTTTAAAACCTTTTAGGAACTGAGATCTAAGGTGTATTACATGTAGTTTAAAAAAAACAAAAAAGGTTTATTTTATGGCGGTAGTTTCCAAACTGGGGTTCTTGCACTGGTAGCATAGTTTGGTGGTCCAGGACCAATTAAAATTATTTATACTTTATTAAATTGGCAAAACCATTCCCTCACAACATAACTGAACCTGAGGATGACATGCTATAAACACAATTTACTTAATTTTATATTTTTTTCTGAATTTCTCAATAAAAAAAACTTTGGCCTAGGGGTGCCGTGAAACAAATTTTGATACTCTAGGGCAGGGGTGTCAAACCCATGGGCCGCATGCCGCCCCCAATGCATCCTTTTGTGGCCCACAGGCCGGGGTCCGGCAGGGGTCCGACAGGGGTCCTTTTGTGGCCCGATCACCTTGCTTAGAGCGAGGGCAGGAGAGTGCAGCCAGAGTCTTTGCTTTCTATGTGCGGCACCATCTTCCCGAAGAGATCACCGGGAAGATAGTGCCCCTTCCACTGGCTACAGCACAGGTATACTGGGGTGGGGTAGCAAACTGGGGGCCCCAATGGGCCCCTCCAGCAGTCCCTCTACCAAAACACGTCTTTTGGTGGTTTTGCTGTGTTGTTATAACTACATGGTGACGATACTGTAGCACAGAGATTTTCAACCATTTACAACTCACGTCACACAGAACAAGATTTAAATATTGACAAGGCACACTGAAATATAATGGTGATGCATGGTGCAGTATCGTGTCCTAGGATGTCATGTCGCAGCTTCTCCATAGGTAACGCCTGAACAGGCCCGGTGACAGGGGGGACAGAGGGGACACTTGTTCAGGGCTCCAAGTATTAAGAACAGAAATAATGGGGCCACAGTGCCAATATTGCTTTTTAAAGTGTATCCACCAACTGCTCAATTTAAGCAGGAAAACAATTAACAGGCCAACTAAACCCTCCCCCCTCCTTTTACCCCATCACTTTGTCCAGTCCCTGTGGTCCATACTGTATTGCCATTATTATGCAT
The DNA here is from genome assembly GCF_028390025.1 of Pseudophryne corroboree. Classification (NCBI taxonomy): domain Eukaryota; kingdom Metazoa; phylum Chordata; class Amphibia; order Anura; family Myobatrachidae; genus Pseudophryne; species Pseudophryne corroboree. Next base: position 688,262,751 of record NC_086444.1, read on the forward strand.
GTTGCTGTGCTGGCCCTTTTCTGAATGTCCCTGCCACCGCCACCGAAGAGCTGGATAGCCCAGTATGAAAACCACCTGCCGGCCTCACTGACGGTCCGTGTCAAAGGCTCCATTTTTTTTTAAAGATCCCTCTGCCAAGTTAAGGGGGGGTTGAGGGGGCCCCAGAGATATCAGTGTACTGGGCCCCGAGATTTCTGTTTCTGGCCCTGACCCTCAGGGGCGTATCTACCCCTTGGCCAGGATGGCACTTGCCAGGGGCACTATCCAGCTGTGCCAACCGTGGCTAAGGGATAGAGTTCTGCAGTCTCGAAAGGGCGCTATGGCAATCAGCGTGGGACTGACCAATTAGACGGTGAGGGAAGGATACTGAAATTGTCCCAACCCTGTTACAGTTTGAAACGCCCCTCAACTGCTGTCCACTGCTTCACTCCTAGCTCTGCCCCTTTGAAATTATTAATCCCTACCCCCCGGTAGGCGGAGTTCTCCAGGCCCATACTCAGGAGTCACCACTGCTGTACATTATGTGCCGGTTGTAGAGGCAGAGCGGGGAACATCAGAGAACGCCACAAATTACACAGTGGGCAAGGAGATGGCTGGAGACAGCTGCACAGCCATGCCTTGCAAGTTCGAGAGAGCTGTTGAATTACAGCACTTCAAGTCAGAGCCTGCCCCCTGCTGCCCAAGCAGTCCGTGACAGTTAGTGTCGAGGAGGGGGGGATTTGTGCATGTGTGCTATCAGTGTGTGTGTGTGGGGGGGGGGGGTGGAGGATGTGTGTGACTGTGAGGGAGCTGTCAGTGTCAGTGGGGAGAGGAGCAGGAGGGAGTTGTCAGTGTGTGGAAGTGATGAGAGTTGTCAGTACGGGGGAAATGTGTGTGTGTGTGTACTAGATTTTAGAGATGAGCGCCTGAAATTTTTCGGGTTTTGTGTTTTGGTTTTGGGTTCGGTTCCGCGGCCGTGTTTTGGGTTCGAACGCGTTTTGGCAAAACCTCACCGAATTATTTTTGTCGGATTCGGGTGTGTTTTGGATTCGGGTGTTTTTTTCAAAAAACCCTAAAAAACAGCTTAAATCATAGAATTTGGGGGTAATTTTGATCCCAAAGTATTATTAACCTCAAAAAACATAATTTACACTCATTTTCAGCCTATTCTGAACACATCACACCTCACAATATTATTTTTAGTCCTAAAATTTGCACCGAGGTCGCTGTGTGAGTAAGATAAGCGACCCTAGTGGCCGACACAAACACCGGGCCCATCTAGGAGTGGCACTGCAGTGTCACGCAGGATGTCCCTTCCAAAAAACCCTCCCCAAACAGCACATGACGCAAAGAAAAAAAGAGGCGCAATGAGGTAGCTGACTGTGTGAGAAAGATAAGCGACCCTAGTGGCCGACACAAACACCGGGCCCATCTAGGAGTGGCACTGCAGTGTCACGCAGGATGTCCCTTCCAAAAAACCCTCCCCAAACAGCACATGACGCAAAGAAAAAAAGAGGCGCAATGAGGTAGCTGTGTGAGTAAGATTAGCGACCCTAGTGGCCGACACAAACACCGGGCCCATCTAGGAGTGGCACTGCAGTGTCACGCAGGATGTCCCTTCCAAAAAACCCTCCCCAATCAGCACATGATGCAAAGAAAAAGAAAAGAAAAAAGAGGTGCAAGATGGAATTATCCTTGGGCCCTCCCACCCACCCTTATGTTGTATAAACAAAACAGGACATGCACACTTTAACCAACCCATCATTTCAGTGACAGGGTCTGCCACACGACTGTGACTGATATGACGGGTTGGTTTGGACCCCCCCCAAAAAAGAAGCAATTAATCTCTCCTTGCACAAACTGGCTCTACAGAGGCAAGATGTCCACCTCATCTTCACCCTCCGATATATCACCGTGTACATCCCCCTCCTCACAGATTATCAATTCGTCCCCACTGGAATCCACCATCTCAGCTCCCTGTGTACTTTGTGGAGGCAATTGCTGCTGGTCAATGTCTCCGCGGAGGAATTGATTATAATTCATTTTAATGAACATCATCTTCTCCACATTTTCTGGATGTAACCTCGTACGCCGATTGCTGACAAGGTGAGCGGCGGCACTAAACACTCTTTCGGAGTACACACTTGTGGGAGGGCAACTTAGGTAGAATAAAGCCAGTTTGTGCAAGGGCCTCCAAATTGCCTCTTTTTCCTGCCAGTATAAGTACGGACTGTGTGACGTGCCTACTTGGATGCGGTCACTCATATAATCCTCCACCATTCTATCAATGTTGAGAGAATCATATGCAGTGACAGTAGACGACATGTCCGTAATCGTTGTCAGGTCCTTCAGTCCGGACCAGATGTCAGCATCAGCAGTCGCTCCAGACTGCCCTGCATCACCGCCAGCGGGTGGGCTCGGAATTCTGAGCCTTTTCCTCGCACCCCCAGTTGCGGGAGAATGTGAAGGAGGAGATGTTGACAGGTCGCGTTCCGCTTGACTTGACAATTTTGTCACCAGCAGGTCTTTCAACCCCAGCAGACCTGTGTCTGCCGGAAAGAGAGATCCAAGGTAGGCTTTAAATCTAGGATCGAGCACGGTGGCCAAAATGTAGTGCTCTGATTTCAACAGATTGACCACCCGTGAATCCTTGTTAAGCGAATTAAGGGCTGCATCCACAAGTCCCACATGCCTAGCGGAATCGCTCCGTGTTAGCTCCTTCTTCAATGCCTCCAGCTTCTTCTGCAAAAGCCTGATGAGGGGAATGACCTGACTCAGGCTGGCAGTGTCTGAACTGACTTCACGTGTGGCAAGTTCAAAGGGCATCAGAACCTTGCACAACGTTGAAATCATTCTCCACTGCACTTGAGACAGGTGCATTCCATCTCCTATATCGTGCTCAATTGTATAGGCTTGAATGGCCTTTTGCTGCTCCTCCAACCTCTGAAGCATATAGAGGGTTGAATTCCACCTCGTTACCACTTCTTGCTTCAGATGATGGCAGGGCAGGTTCAGTAGTTTTTGGTGGTGCTCCAGTCTTCTGTACGTGGTGCCTGTACGCCGAAAGTGTCCCGCAATTTTTCTGGCCACCGACAGCATCTCTTGCACGCCCCTGTCGTTTTTTAAAAAATTCTGCACCACCAAATTCAAGGTATGTGCAAAACATGGGACGTGCTGGAATTTGCCCATATTTAATGCACACACAATATTGCTGGCGTTGTCCGATGCCACAAATCCACAGGAGAGTCCAATTGGGGTAAGCCATTCCGCGATGATCTTCCTCAGTTGCCGTAAGAGGTTTTCAGCTGTGTGCGTATTCTGGAAAGCGGTGATACAAAGCGTAGCCTGCCTAGGAAAGAGTTGGCGTTTGCGAGATGCTGCTACTGGTGCCGCCGCTGCTGTTCTTGCGGCGGGAGTCCATACATCTACCCAGTGGGCTGTCACAGTCATATAGTCCTGACCCTGCCCTGCTCCACTTGTCCACATGTCCGTGGTTAAGTGGACATTGGGTACAACTGCATTTTTTAGGACACTGGTGAGTCTTTTTCTGACGTCCGTGTACATTCTCGGTATCGCCTGCCTAGAGAAGTGGAACCTAGATGGTATTTGGTAACGGGGGCACACTGCCTCAATAAATTGTCTAGTTCCCTGTGAACTAACGGCGGATACCGGACGCACGTCTAACACCAACATAGTTGTCAAGGACTCAGTTATCCGCTTTGCAGTAGGATGACTGCTGTGATATTTCATCTTCCTCGCAAAGGACTGTTGAACAGTCAATTGCTTACTGGAAGTAGTACAAGTGGGCTTAAGACTTCCCCTCTGGGATGACCATCGACTCCCAGCGGCAACAACAGCAGCGCCAGCAGCAGTAGGCGTTACACGCAAGGATGCATCGGAGGAATCCCAGGCAGGAGAGGACTCGTCAGACTTGCCAGTGACATGGCCTGCAGGACTATTGGCATTCCTGGGGAAGGAGGAAATTGACACTGAGGGAGTTGGTGGGGTGGTTTGCGTGAGCTTGGTTACAAGAGGAAGGGATTTACTGGTCAGTGGACTGCTTCCGCTGTCACCCAAAGTTTTTGAACTTGTCACTGACTTATTATGAATGCGCTGCAGGTGACGTATAAGGGAGGATGTTCCGAGGTGGTTAACGTCCTTACCCCTACTTATTACAGCTTGACAAAGGGAACACACGGCTTGACACCTGTTGTCCGCATTTCTGGTGAAATACCTCCACACCGAAGAGCTGATTTTTTGGGTATTTTCACCTGGCATGTCAACGGCCATATTCCTCCCACGGACAACAGGTGTCTCCCCGGGTGCCTGACTTAAACAAACCACCTCACCATCAGAATCCTCCTGGTCAATTTCCTCCCCAGCGCCAGCAACACCCATATCCTCCTCATCCTGGTGTACTTCAACACTGACATCTTCAATCTGACTATCAGGAACTGGACTGCGGGTGCTCCTTCCAGCACTTGCAGGGGGCATGCAAATAGTGGAAGGCGCATGCTCTTCACGTCCAGTGTTGGGAAGGTCAGGCATCGCAAACGACACAATTGGACTCTCCTTGTGGATTTGGGATTTCAAAGAACGCACAGTTCTTTGCGGTGCTTTTGCCAGCTTGAGTCTTTTCAGTTTTCTAGCGAGAGGCTGAGTGCTTCCATCCTCATGTGAAGCTGAACCACTAGCCATGAACATAGGCCAGGGCCTCAGCCGTTCCTTGCCACTCCGTGTGGTAAATGGCATATTGGCAAGTTTACGCTTCTCCTCCGACAATTTTATTTTAGGTTTTGGAGTCCTTTTTTTTCTGATATTTGGTGTTTTGGATTTGACATGCTCTGTACTATGACATTGGGCATCGGCCTTGGCAGACGACGTTGCTGGCATTTCATCGTCTCGGCCATGACTAGTGGCAGCAGCTTCAGCACGAGGTGGAAGTGGATCTTGATCTTTCCCTAATTTTGGAACCTCAACTTTTTTGTTCTCCATATTTTATAGGCAGAACTAAAAGGCACCTCAGGTAAACAATGGAGATGGATGGATTGGATAGTTTACTAGTATACAATTATGGACGGACTGCCACGGTTAGGTGGTATAAAAAAACCACGGTTAGGTGGTATATATTATAATAATAATACAATTATGGATGGACGGACTGCCTGCCGACTGCCGACACAGAGGTAGCCACAGCCGTGAACTACCGCACTGTACACTGGTTGATAAAGAGATAGTAGTATACTCGTAACAACTAGTATGACACTATGACGACGGTATAAAGAATGAAAAAAAAACCACGGTTAGGTGGTATATATTATAATAATAATACAATTATGGATGGACGGACTGCCTGCCGACTGCCGACACAGAGGTAGCCACAGCCGTGAACTACCGCACTGTACACTGGTTGATAAAGAGATAGTAGTATACTCGTAACAACTAGTATGACACTATGACGACGGTATAAAGAATGAAAAAAAAACCACGGTTAGGTGGTATATATTATAATAATAATACAATTATGGATGGACGGACTGCCTGCCGACTGCCGACACAGAGGTAGCCACAGCCGTGAACTACCGCACTGTACACTGGTTGATAAAGAGATAGTAGTATACTCGTAACAACTAGTATGACACTATGACGACGGTATAAAGAATGAAAAAAAAACCACGGTTAGGTGGTATATATTATAATAATAATACAATTATGGATGGACGGACTGCCTGCCGACTGCCGACACAGAGGTAGCCACAGCCGTGAACTACCGCACTGTACACTGGTTGATAAAGAGATAGTAGTATACTCGTAACAACTAGTATGACACTATGACGACGGTATAAAGAATGGAAAAAAAACCACGGTTAGGTGGTATATATTATAATAATAATAATACAATTATGGATGGACGGACTGCCTGCCGACTGCCGACACAGAGGTAGCCACAGCCGTGAACTACCGCACTGTACACTGGTTGATAAAGAGATAGTAGTATACTCGTAACAACTAGTATGACACTATGACGACGGTATAAAGAATGAAAAAAAAACCACGGTTAGGTGGTATATATTATAATAATAATACAATTATGGATGGACGGACTGCCTGCCGACTGCCGACACAGAGGTAGCCACAGCCGTGAACTACCGCACTGTACACTGGTTGATAAAGAGATAGTAGTATACTCGTAACAACTAGTATGACACTATGACGGTATAAAGAATGAAAAAAAAACCACGGTTAGGTGGTATATATTATAATAATAATACAATTATGGATGGACGGACTGCCTGCCGACTGCCGACACAGAGGTAGCCACAGCCGTGAACTACCGCACTGTACACTGGTTGATAAAGAGATAGTAGTATACTCGTAACAACTAGTATGACACTATGACGACGGTATAAAGAATGGAAAAAAAACCACGGTTAGGTGGTATATATTATAATAATAATACAATTATGGATGGACGGACTGCCTGCCGACTGCCGACACAGAGGTAGCCACAGCCGTGAACTACCGCACTGTACACTGGTTGATAAAGAGATAGTAGTATACTCGTAACAACTAGTATGACACTATGACGGTATAAAGAAAGAAAAAAAAATACCACGGTTAGGTGGTATATATTGTAATACAATTATGGATGGACGGACTGCCTGCCGAGTTCCGACTGCCGACACAGAGGTAGCCACAGCCGTGAACTACCGCACTGTACTGTGTCTGCTGCTAATATAGACTGGTTGATAAAGAGATAGTATACAATACATACAACAATATACTACTATACTGGTGGTCAGGCACTGGTCACCACTAGTCACACTGGCAGTGGCACTCCTGCAGCAAAAGTGTGCACTGTTTAATTTTAAATTAATATAATATTATGTACTCCTGGGGGCTCCTGCTATAACAACCTGCAGTGCTCCCCAGTCTCCCCCACAATTATTATAAGCTTTGCCTTTTATACATTGATGTGCAGCACACTGGGCTGAGCTGAGTGCACACAGACTGAGTCACACTGTGTGACTGGCTGCTGCTGTGTATCGTTTTTTTTCAGGCAGAGAACGGATATAGCAGAGAACGGATATATATTAAAATAAATAAAAGTTAACTAACAACAACTGCACTGGTCACTGTGGTAAACTCTGTCTGACTCTGCACAATCTCTCTCTCTCTTCTAATCTAATTTCTAATGGAGAGGACGCCAGCCACGTCCTCTCCCTATCAATCTCAATGCACGTGTGAAAATGGCGGCGACGCGCGGCTCCTTATATAGAATCCGAGTCTCGCGAGAATCCGACAGCGTCATGATGACGTTCGGGCGCGCTCGGGTTAACCGAGCAAGGCGGGAGGATCCGAGTCTGCTCGGACCCGTGAAAAAAACATGAAGTTCGTGCGGGTTCGGTTTCAGAGAAACCGAACCCGCTCATCTCTACTAGATTTAGGAGTGTGTGTTTGTGAGAGGTTTCAGTTGGGGAATTAGAGTTCATACAGTAATTAAATGTTTTCATATTGAGAACTACATCTCCCAGCATATACAGTGTGCTGGGGATGCTAACAAGCTTTATTTAAAAGTTTAAAAAACATTGCTTTTATGACTGCAATGGTTAAAAAGGGAGAGTTATAAATCAATTTATCAGTGAATGATCGCAGTTTGAGCTGTTACATTTTACTGAACCACCTATCCCTCCACACTCACTACCTGTCCTCAGGATACATTTACCATCCCGGCAGACGGTATACCGGCGGTCATTTGACCGATGTTGGAATCCTGACACCACTTGGGAGACTGGTGCCGGCACACAGACAGCCAACATCCCGAAGGCGAGTATTGGAGGGAGGGTTAGGACCGGGGGAGGGGGTGTTAGGGAAGGCACTAGGAGGGGGGGGTGTTAGTCCTAGCTGCCACCCCCTGAGGGTTAGCCCTATCCGCCACCCCCCCAGAGGGTTAGGATTAGGTATCATGTGACTGCTGGAATCCCGAGCGCCGGATGCCATACCCAACCCCCTTTACTTTTTCAGGCATTTCTATCTCTCCTCTCTCTATGGTGTTCCGATTGCCCACTTTCCCTTGTGCTTTTCTCTCTCTCTCCTTTGTTTAGAGCATCAGTTTCTGTAGTCCACTTTATCCTTATTTTTTCCTGTGTTTCACTATCTCTCTGATGTAATGAGGATGTATGGTCTAGAGGGATCAGTAATGCATTGTACTGTATAGAGGCGTCAGGGATGTAGCGTAGGGTATAGAGGCGTCAGGGATGTAGCGTAGGTTATAGAGGCATTAGGAATGTAGCGTAGGGAATAGAGGCATCAGGGATGTAGCGTAGGGTATAGAGGCGTCAGGGATGTAGCATAGGGAATAGAGGCGTCAGGGATGTAGCGTAGGGAATAGAGGCGTCAGGGATTTAGCTTAGGGAATATAGGCATCAGGGATGTACTAGCAGGTATATAGAGGTCAGTGTACTGTATAGAGGGGTCAGTAATGCAGTGATGGTTAAAGAAAGGTCAGTGATGTAGTGTAGGGTATAGAGGGGTCAGTTATGTAGTGTGGGGTAAAGAGGGGTCAGTAAAGATACTAAGCTGAAGTACTTAGAACACTTCTTGAATTAAGACACAACCTGCAAGAAAAAGTATGCAATATGGGTGAAAAGGCAAATGTCAGAGGTCTGATACAAGTGACCAGCTCCACACCTTGCACCACATAGCGTTATGTTAAACTGGGATATGTTCTTTTTTGGTGTGTGTGTGTGTGTGTGTGTGTGTGTGTGTGGGGGGGGGGGGGGGGGGGGGGGTGCCAAAGGAAATTTTTGCCATTGGCCCCTTTGGTCTAGAACCAGCCCTGATCACAAAATATTTTTGTCTGAGCAGACTGGACACTGATCAGCGTTGGCTCATTCTCAGCCCCCCGCCCAGCCTCTGCTGCCAACAGACTGCTATTAGTTAGTTAACCTTCTGCCTTCCCTATCTATGACACAGATTGCTGCTAATGCTACCAGAATGTTCCCAGTGGCTTCACACCAACAGTGAATCCCAGCCGATGATGTAGGGCAGCGTGTGGGGGAGGGGGTCAGTTGCTGTGGCTCCAACATGGTAACCGCCAATGGACTGCAATGCTTTATCGAAAGGGGGGGCGCCAGTCCCTTACTTTGCCAGGGGCGCTTGGACCCCTAGCTACACCTCTGTTGACCCTAACCGATACCCCTAAACTAACCATAATTCCTGCAGTAAAAATCCATGTTTCTATGTATATAGGGGGTCATTCCGAGTTGATCGCTTGCTGCCGTTGTTCGCTGCGTAGCAATCAGTTGAAAAAAAATGGCTAATCTGTGCATGCGCATGCTCCGTAATGTGCATGCGCATCGTACGGGTACAAAGTCCATTGTGGTTTTGCACTAGTTCTAGCGATTATTCCAATCACAGAACAGGCCACAAGGAGATTGACAGAAAGAGGGCGTTTCTGGGTGTCAACTGACCGTTTTCAGGAAGTGCTTGGAAAAATGCAGGTGTGGCAGAAGAAATGCAGACGTGGCTGGGGAGCAGTCACACAGGGAAGAAATTTCCAGGGACTATGGTCAAGCCAGGAAATGTCCCTACACATAAATATTCTGGAACTAAGAGCTATTTACAATGCCCTAAGTCAGGCAAGACCCCTGCTTCAAAGTCAGCCAGTACTGATTCAGTCAGACAACATCACGGCGGTCGCCCATGTAAACCGACAAGGCGGCACGAGAAGCAGGATGGCGATGGCAGAAGCCACGAAGATTCTCCGATGGGCGGAAAATCACGTGTTAGCACTGTCGGCAGTGTTTATTCCGGGAGTGGACAACTGGGAAGCAGACTTCCTCAGCAGATACGACCTCCACCCGGGAGAGTGGGGACTTCATCCAGAAGTCTTCCGGCTGATTACAAACCGATGGGAATGGCCACAGGTGGACATGATGGCGTCCCGCCTCAACAAAAAGCTAGAAAACTATTGCGCCAGGTCAAGGGACCCTCAGGCGATAGCGTTGGACGCTCTAGTGACACCGTGGGTGTACCGGTCGGTTTATGTGTTTCCTCCTCTTCCTCTCATACCAAGGGTGCTGAGGATAATAAGAAGGAGAAGAGTAAGAACTATACTCATTATTCCGGATTGGCCAAGAAGAGCTTGGTACCCAGAACTTCAAGAAATGATCTCGGAGGACCCATGGCCTCTACCGCTCAGACAAGACCTGCTGCAGCAGGGGCCTTGTCTGTTCCAAGACTTACCGCGGCTGCGTTTGACGGCATGGCTGTTGAACACCGGATCCTGAAGGAAAAGGGCATTCCGGAGGAAGTCATTCCTACGCTGATCAAAGCCAGGAAGGACGTGACCGCAAAACATTATCACCACATATGGCGAAAATATGTTGCTTGGTGTGAGGACAGGAAGGCCCCAACGGAGGAATTTCAACTGGGTCGATTCCTGCACTTCCTACAGTCAGGGGTGAATATGGGCCTCAAATTGGGGTCCATTAAGGTCCAGATTTCGGCTCTGTCGATTTTCTTCCAAAAAGAACTGGCTTCCCTGCCGGAAGTTCAGACTTTTGTTAAAGGAGTGCTGCATATTCAGCCTCCTTTTGTGCCTCCAGTGGCACCTTGGGATCTCAACGTGGTGTTGGATTTCCTTAAATCACATTGGTTTGAGCCACTTAAAACCGTGGAGTTAAAATATCTCACGTCGAAAGTGGTCATGCTATTGGCCCTGGCTTCGGCCAGGCGTGTGTCAGAGTTGGCGGCTTTGTCATGTAAAAGCCCTTATGTGATTTTCCATATGGATAGGGCGGAATTGAGGACTCATCCCCAATTTCTGCCTAAGGTGGTTTCAGCGTTTCATTTGAACCAACCTATTGTGGTGCCTGCGGCTACTCGGAACTTGGAAGATTCCAAGTTGCTGGATGTAGTCAGGGCCCTGAAAATTTATGTTTCCAGAATGGCTGGAGTCAGGAAAACTGACTCGCTGTTTATCCTCTACGCACCAAACAAGATGGGTGCTCCTGCTTCAAAGCAGACTATTGCTCGCTTGATATGTAGCACAATTCAGCTTGCACATTCTGCGGCGGGACTGCCGCATTCTAGATCAGTAAAAGCCCATTCCACGAGGAAGGTGGGCTCTTCTTGGGCGGCTGCCCGAGGGGTCTCTGCTTTACAACTTTGCCGAGCTGCTACTTGGTCGGGGTCAAACACATTTGCAAGATTTTACAAGTTTGACACCCTGGCTGAGGAGGACCTGGAGTTCGCTCATTCAGTGCTGCAGAGTCATCCGCACTCTCCCTCCCGTTTGGGAGCTTTGATATAATCCCCATGGTCCTTACGGAGTCCCAGCATCCACTTAAGACGTCAGAGAAAATAAGATTTTACTCACCGGTAAATCTATTTCTCGTAGTCCGTAGTGGATGCTGGGTGCCCATCCCAAGTACTTGTACATAGTTATTGTTAACAAAAGGGTTATTGTTGAGAGCCATCTGTGCAGAGGCTCCGTTGTTGTCATACTGTTAACTGGGTATAATATCACGAGTTGTACGGTGTGATTGGTGTGGCTGGTATGAGTCTTACCCGGGATTCAAAATCCTTCCTTAGTGTCAGCTCTTCCGGGCACAGTATCCTAACTGAGGTCTGGAGGAGGGTCATAGGGGGAGGAGCCAGTGCACACCAGGTAGTCCTAAAGCTCTCTTTAGTTGTGCCAAGTCTCCTGCGGAGCCGCTATTCCCCATGGTCCTTACGGAGTCCCAGCATCCACTACGGACTACGAGAAATAGATTTACCGGTGAGTAAAATCTTATTTTATATATATATATATATATATATATGACTTGGGGTTTGTTTTATTAGATAGAGCATGTCCCTGTGAAGTGCCTTTTGGGGTTGTGGTTTTTCAGAAAGTTACAGGTTTTTTTTAATTAAGAGAAATATGCCCCATTATAGAGATCGGGCATTTCAATTTGTTGCGCCTGCGCAGTGGCCGCCAGCAGGGGGTGTACTAGAGTGCCTTCTCTTGAGAGCCGCAATATGGCCGCCTTCTCCCCGGTTATTCTGTAAATAGGAAAATAACCTCACAGGTTCACATAGGGCAGAGTTGCCACTACTAGTGCAGGGCTGTAACTTACAGTACTAAGGAAAAGCCATATACTAAAGCGGCACGGTGACCTCACCCCTCTCAGAGACACCAGGGCGCAGCACACTGGTACACACACCTGTTAGCTCAGGGCAGCACTATAGGACCCTCCTGTAATGCTGTGCTGGCGGCGTGTAGTGATCAGGGCACTGGGAGACTGGCTGGCTGGTCTCCGTCTCTGCTGCCTATAGAACTTCCACCTCTGTTATATATCAGGGCTGCTCTCCTGTTGTTATGATTCCAATACTCTGATCTGGGGATATCTTATAGCAAGGACCTGAGTACTGGAACGTAATGCTTGGAAAGGGAGTGGGAACGGGAATAGCCCCTGGCGCCCTATCTCCGTTGTCTCGCCCGTGCTGTCAGAAATCTCTTGCGAGACTATGGTTGCTTGGGCCCATGGCAGCCGCGTTTGAAGGGCGGATTACGTCTGCCCAACTCCGATGCCCCCTCAGGTCTTAATGGGAGACAAAGAGAAATCCGAGACAGGGTGATAACAAGGGGCCCTCTACTAAACAACAAAGCCAGGGGCTCAAAACTAACTTTAAACTAGAGTATGTGCGGAAAACCGCCAGGGTAAAGGACAACCAAAATACCCACTTGTCCACTCTTCTACCCGGCACCGGCGAGTTCCGGAGAGGAGTGTGGGAGCGTAAACCTCCGCAAATGCACCAACACAGAATACAAAATAAAGCGGCCTAGGCCGCAGCACGCGGCAGAGCCGCCACTCACGAAAACCACACTAGATCCTCTAGCGACTGTTGCGGGTAAATGAGGACTGGAAGACTCCTTGGGAAGAGATGACAACACTAAGATTCAGGAACTCTGAGGACAGGAATGACCGGACACAGCAGAACTGGAACAGACGTCAGCAAACCAAAGCAGCATGCAGGAAGCTATTACCGGCGTCTGTGTGAAGCACTGAGAAGGTATTTAGCAGGGAGTCCTTCAATCAGAAGTTCAGAGCCTGATTAGCACAATGCCGTGCAGCTGCCTTGCTGCACGACCAGAAGACAAGTGTGTGTGTGTAGTTCACTTGATTGACCCTGCAAGGGGAGCGCAGTCCGTCCGTGGCGTCCCCGTTGCTAGGGTCCAGGCGGCTCAGCGCGCCCGGCGTCCTAGCGTTGCTAGGGAGCTGGCGGCTAGCACGCTCGGCGTCCCTAGTTGTTAGGCGGCGGGCCGCGAGGACATCGCGGACCACGGCGCCTAACACCTGTGTGTTCTCTTCCTCTCCTACCTCACACTGGAACTGGCCGCCCAGAGAACGAGAGGGCAGCGGCTGACATCAGAGAGGGTGCAGCAATCTGTGTGGGCAGAGCCCCTCACAGCAAGGTGTCCTTATGCTGTGCCCCGTGTAATCACTGTGATCCATACAGACTCTCACCCTGGTATGCTCTCTATTATTTATTTCTCTGACGTCCTAGTGGATGCAGGGGACTCCGTCAGGACCATGGGGATTAGCGGCTCCGCAGGAGACAGGGCACAAAAATAAAGCTTTAGGATCAGGTGGTGTGCACTGGCTCCTCCCCCCATGACTCTCCTCCAAGCCCCAGTTAGGTTTTTGTGCCCGTCCGAGCAGGGTGCAATCTAGGTGGCTCTCCTAAAGAGCTGCTTAGAAAAAGTTTTTAGGTTTTTTATTTTACAGTGAGTCCTGCTGGCAACAGGCTCACTGCAACGAGGGACTTAGGGGAGACGAAGTGAACTCACCTGCGTGCAGGATGGATTGGCTTCTTAGGCTACTGGACACCATTAGCTCCAGAGGGATCAAACACAGGCCCACCCATGGAGTCCGGTCCCGGAGCCGCGCCGCCGACCCCCTTGCAGATGCCGAAAAGCGAAGAGGTCCAGAAACCGGCGGCAGAAGACTTTCAGTCTTCATGAGGTAGCGCACAGCACTGCAGCTGTGCGCCATTGTTGTCACACACTTCACACCAGCGGTCACGGAGGGTGCAGGGCGCTGCAGGGGGCGCCCTGGGCAGCAATGAGAATACCTTATTCTGGCTAAAAAATACATCACATATAGCCCCTGGGGCTATATGGATGTATTTAACCCCTGCCAGGTCTCTCAAACTCCGGAGAAGAGCCCGCCGAAATAGGGGGCGGGGCCTATCTCCTCAGCACACAGCGCCATTTTCCTGCTCAGCTCCGCTGCGAGGAAGGCTCCCAGGACTCTCCCCTGCACTGCACTACAGAAACAGGGTAAAACAGAGAGGGGGGGGCACTTTTTTTTGGCATTTTTGATATATATTGAGCTGCTATAAGGGAGACAACACTTCTATAGGGTTGTTCCTATATATTTATAGCGCTTGGGTGTGTGCTGGCAAACTCTCCCTCTGTCTCCCCAAAGGGCTAGTGGGGTCCTGTCTTCGATAAGAGCATTCCCTGTGTGTCTGCTGTGTGTTGGTACGTGTGTGTCGACATGTATGAGGACGATGTTGGTGTGGAGGCGGAGCAATTGCCGGTAATGGTGATGTCACCCCCTAGGGAGTCGACACCGGAATGGATGGCTTTGTTTATGGAATTACGTGATAATGTCAGCACATTACAGAAATCAGTTGACGACATGAGACGGCCGGAAAACCAGTTAGTACCTGTACAGGCGTCTCAGACACCGTCAGGGGCTGTAAAACGCCCTTTACCTCAGTCGGTCGACACAGACCCAGACACGGACACCGAATCTAGTGTCGACGGTGAAGAAACAAACGTATTTTCCAGTAGGGCCACACGTTATATGATCACGGCAATGAAGGAGGCTTTGCATATCTCTGATACTGCATGTACCACAAAAAGGGGTATTATGTGGGGTCTGAAAAAACTACCTGTAGTTTTTCCTGAATCAGACGAATTGAATGAAGTGTGTGATGAAGCGTGGGTTAACCCCGATAGAAAACTGCTAATTTCAAAGAAGTTATTGGCATTATATCCTTTCCCGCCAGAGGTTAGGGCGCGCTGGGAAACACCCCCTAGGGTGGATAAGGCGCTCACACGCTTATCAAAACAAGTGGCGTTACCGTCTCCAGAAAAGGCCGCCCTCAAGGATCCAGCGGATAGGAGGCTGGAAACTACCCTGAAAAGTATATACACTCATACTGGTGTTATACTGCGACCAGCCATCGCCTCTGCATGGATGTGCAGTGCTGGGGTGGTTTGGTCGGATTCCCTGACTGAAAATATTGATACCCTAGATAGGGACAGTATTTTATTGACTTTAGAGCAATTAAAGGATGCTTTTCTTTATATGCGAGATGCTCAGAGGGATATTTGCACTCTGGCATCGAGAGTAAGTGCGATGTCCATATCTGCCAGAAGAAGTTTATGGACGCGACAATGGTCAGGTGATGCGGATTCCAAACGGCATATGGAAGTATTGCCGTATAAGGGGGAGGAATTATTTGGGGTCGGTCTATCGGATTTGGTGGCCACGGCAACAGCCGGGAAATCCACCTTTTTACCTCAGGTCCCCTCCCAACAGAAAAAGACACCGTCTTTTCAGCCGCAGTCCTTTCGTTCTTATAGGAACAAGCGGGCGAAAGGACAGTCATATTTGCCCCGAGGCAAAGGAAAGGGTAAGAGAGTGCACCAAGCAGCTTCTTCCCACGAGCAGAAGCCCCCCCCCCGGCTTCTGCAAAGCCCTCAGCATGACGTTGGGGCTTTACAAGCGGACTCAGGGGCGGTGGGGGGGTCGACTCAAGAATTTCAGCGCACAGTGGGCTCACTCACAGGTGGACCCCTGGATCCTGCAGATAGTATCTCAGGGTTACAGGTTGGAATTTGAGAAGTCTCCCCCTCGCCGGTTCCTAAAGTCTGCTCTGCCAACGTCTCCCTCAGACAGGGCGACGGTATTGGAAGCCATTCACAAGCTGTATTCTCAGCAGGTGATAGTCAAGGTACACCTCCTACAACTGGGAAAGGGGTATTATTCCACACTATTTGTGGTACCGAAGCCGGACGGCTCGGTAAGACCTATTCTAAATCTGAAATCTTTGAACCTGTACATACAAAAATTCAAGTTCAAGATGGAGTCACTCAGAGCAGTGATAGCGAATCTGGAAGAAGGGGACTTTATGGTGTCCCTGGACATCAAGGATGCTTACCTGCATGTCCCAATTTGCCCTTCACATCAAGGGTACCTCAGGTTCGTGGTGCAAAACTGTCATTATCAGTTTCAGACGCTGCCGTTTGGATTGTCCACGGCACCTCGGGTCTTTACCAAGGTAATGGCCGAAATGATGTTTCTTCTGCGAAGAAAAGGCGTATTAATTATCCCTTACTTGGACGATCTCCTGATAAGGGCAAGGTCCTGGGAACAGCTGGAGGACGTAGTAGCACTAACCCAAATAGTGCTGCAACAGCACGGGTGGATTCTGAATTTTCCAAAATCTCAATTGACCCCGACGACACGTCTGCTGTTCCTGGGAATGATTCTGGACACGGTTCAGAAAAAGGTGTTTCTTCCGGAGGAGAAAGCCAGGGAGTTATCCGAACTTGTCAGGAACCTCCTAAAACCAGGGAAAGTGTCTGTGCATCAATGCACAAGAGTCCTGGGAAAGATGGTGGCTTCTTACGAAGCGATTCCATTCGGCAGATTCCACGCACGAACTTTTCAGTGGGATCTGCTGGACAAATGGTCCGGATCACATCTGCAGATGCATCAGCGGATAACCTTATCGCCACGGACAAGGGTGTCTCTTCTGTGGTGGTTGCAGAGTGCTCATCTGTTAGAGGGCCGCAGATTCGGCATACAGGACTGGGTCCTGGTGACCATGGATGCCAGTCTCAGAGGCTGGGGAGCGGTCACACAGGGAAGAAACTTCCAGGGAGTATGGTCAAGCCTGGAGATGTCTCTTCACATAAATATACTGGAGCTAAGAGCGATTTACAATGCTCTAAGCCTGGCAAAACCCCTGCTTCAGGGTCAGCCGGTGTTGATCCAGTCGGACAACATCACGGCAGTCGCCCACGTAAACAGACAGGGCGGCACAATAAGCAGGAGAGCAATGGCAGAAGCTGCAAGGATTCTTCGCTGGGCGGAAGATCATGTGATAGCACTGTCAGCAGTGTTCATTCCGGGAGTGGACAACTGGGAAGCAGACTTCCTCAGCAGACACGATCTACACCCGGGAGAGTGGGGACTTCATCCAGAAGTCTTCCACATGATTGTGAACCGTTGGGAAAAACCAAAGGTGGACATGATGGCGTCTCGCCTCAACAAAAAACTGGACAGGTATTGCGCCAGGTCAAGAGACCCTCAGGCAATAGCTGTGGACGCTCTGGTAACACCGTGGGTGTTCCAGTCAGTGTATGTGTTTCCTCCTCTGCCTCTCATACCAAAAGTACTGAGAATTATACGGCAAAGGGGAGTAAGAACGATACTCGTGGCTCCGGATTGGCCAAGAAGAACTTGGTACCCGGAACTTCAGGAGATGCTCACGGAAGATCCGTGGCCTCTACCTCTAAGACGGGACCTGCTTCAGCAGGGACCGTGTCTATTCCAAGACTTACCGCGGCTGCGTTTGACGGCATGGCGGTTGAACGCCGAATTCTAAGGGAAAAAGGCATTCCGGAAGAGGTCATTCCTACACTGGTAAAAGCCAGGAAGGAGGTGACTGCACAACATTATCACCGCATTTGGAGAAAATATGTTGCGTGGTGTGAGGCCAGGAAGGCCCCCACGGAGGAATTTCAATTGGGTCGATTCCTACATTTCCTGCAAACAGGATTGTCTATGGGCCTCAAATTGGGGTCCATTAAGGTTCAAATTTCGGCCCTGTCAATTTTCTTCCAGAAAGAATTGGCTTCAGTTCCTGAAGTCCAGACTTTTGTAAAAGGAGTACTACATATACAGCCCCCGGTTGTGCCCCCAGTGGCTCCGTGGGACCTTAATGTAGTTTTGGATTTTCTCAAATCCCATTGGTTTGAGCCACTCAAATCGGCGGATTTGAAATATCTTACATGGAAAGTAACCATGCTACTGGCCCTGGCTTCTGCCAGGAGAGTGTCAGAATTGGCGGCTTTATCGTATAAAAGCCCATATCTGATTTTCCATTCGGACAGGGCAGAACTGCGGACGCGTCCTCATTTTCTGCCTAAGGTGGTGTCAGCGTTTCACCTGAACCAGCCTATTGTGGTGCCTGCGGCTACTAGCGATTTGGAGGATTCCAAGTTACTGGACGTTGTCAGGGCATTGAAAATATATATTTCAAGGACAGCTGGAGTCAGAAAATCTGACTCGCTGTTTATACTGTATGCACCCAACAAGCTGGGTGCTCCTGCTTCGAAGCAGACGATTGCTCGTTGGATTTGTAGCACAATTCAACTTGCACATTCTGTGGCAGGCCTGCCACAGCCTAAATCTGTCAAGGCCCATTCCACAAGGAAGGTGGGCTCATCCTGGGCGGCTGCCCGAGGGGTCTCGGCATTACAACTCTGCCGAGCAGCTACGTGGTCGGGGGAGAACACGTTTGTAAAATTCTACAAATTTGATACCCTGGCTAAAGAGGACCTGGAGTTCTCTCATTCGGTGCTGCAGAGTCATCCGCACTCTCCCGCCCATTTGGGAGCTTTGGTATAATCCCCATGGTCCTGACGGAGTCCCCAGCATCCACTAGGACGTCAGAGAAAATAAGATTTTACTTACCGATAAATCTATTTCTCGTAGTCCGTAGTGGATGCTGGGCGCCCATCCCAAGTGCGGATTGTCTGCAATACTTGTACATAGTTATTGTTACAAAAAAATCGGGTTGTTATTGTTGTGAGCCGTCTGTTCAGAGGCTCCTACGTTTGTCATACTGTTAACTGGGTTCAGATCACAAGTTGTACGGTGTGATTGGTGTGGCTGGTATGAATCTTACCCGGGATTCAAAATCCTTCCTTATTGTGTACGCTCGTCCGGGCACAGTATCCTAACTGAGGCTTGGAGGAGAGTCATGGGGGGAGGAGCCAGTGCACACCACCTGATCCTAAAGCTTTATTTTTGTGCCCTGTCTCCTGCGGAGCCGCTAATCCCCATGGTCCTGACGGAGTCCCCAGCATCCACTACGGACTACGAGAAATAGATTTATCGGTAAGTAAAATCTTATTTTTTTTACACTGCGGCATGCTCGAGGGAAGGGAGCAGGCACCACCCCACCGCCACTACTCCTCCGCCAGCATCACTGCCGAGCCGGTCAGTGTTCCGGCAGCAATGAGCAGTAGGCAGCCACCAGCAACAACAGTCAGGAAGCTGTTACTCCCGGCAGCAGTAGCGTCAAGCTGCAATTCAGCCAGCGGCACGATGATCCGGGAGACAGTGGCAGCACAGGGAAGCAGTACCCCCTCCAATCGCAGCACCAACTAGGAGACTGAGGCAGCAACCTGCCCCCAGCAGCAGCAGCACCACCCTGATGATAGGTAAGATGCATTTTGGTGTCACAAGAAGGTGGCCGGAGTAGTGGCTGGCTGTGGTCACACCCCGGGGAAAAGTGATAGTGATTTCAGTGTTCCCTTGCGCGGGGATTGGATGTGTAGATGTATGGAGGCTATGTATGTATAGATGTGAGCGGCAGTGTGCGGATGTATGAGAGCGGCAGTGTGCGGATGTATGAGAGCGGCAATGTACGGCTGTATAACTGCGTCGGTGTGCGGCTGTATGAGTGCGGCAGTGTGCGGCTGTAAGAGTGCGGCAGTGTGCGGCTGTAAGAGTACGGCTGTAAGAGTACGGCTGTAAGAGTACGGCTGTAAGAGTGCGGCTGTAAGAGTGCGGGGTTGTACGGATGTATGAGAGCGGGGTTGTACGGATGTATGAGAGCGGGGTTGTACGGATGTATGAGAGCGGCAGTGTATGGATGTATGAGAGCAACAGTGTACAGTTGTGTGAGAGCGGCAGTGTGCGGATGTATGAGAGTGGCGGTGTACGGATGTATGAGAGCGGCAGTGTATGGATGGCAGCGTCATAGGGAGGGATGTCGGAATGCTGTTATAGGGTTCCTAATACAAAATGCCACGTTGGGCTTGATGGGCAGGTAGTGCGGCAAGCACACCCAAATTGGCATCTGACGTCGCCTGCAGTCCACACTGTTGTGAGGAGTCAGAGTTAATTTTGACTGTGTAGTGTACTCACAGAGGACCTACCGCCCGTCCCCTCCTCGCATCTGAGCAGCAGGTCAGGCTCTTATTTTCTTTTTAATCAGGAGAGGCCGAGTGAACTGTGAGCAGGGGGGCAGAGCTACATGGGACCCAGAGGGGCTGCTGTGCTGTCAGAGAGGGAGAGGAAGAGAGAGATGAAGCTACTGCAGATCCCCAGCTGATTGTGAGGTGCCGGGTTGAAGGGTGATGTGATCACCCTTCTCCCTCGCTGCCGCTGGGGACCGCATCTAGGCTTCCTCCATCGAGGGCATGCGGCGCAGCAGTGGGCAGCGTGTAATGAGTTTGTCTGACTCATTATACTGCTGCCTGTTGTGGACACCTCCGTCCGTACGGACTGGTGTACATGCCCAGCACAGAGGTGACAGTGTTGGTGGAAGTGCTGCCCAGTTCTGACCCTGCAGGCCTCCCTGATCTGACTGCGGCCACTGCTACTGCTGCGGCCCGAAACCCCTGCCGGTCCCCTCCATAGACTTCTGCCTGTCCAGCGCTGAGGTACTAGGGGTATCCCAGCTGCGGGAAAGGTATGTCTCTTGCTTTCTCTCCGGCAGGGGAAGGTGACAGCGGCGGAGGAAGTGTTGCCCACCTCAGACACTGCAGGCCTCCCCGATCCAGCTGCGGCCACAGCTGATGCTGCCAGAACCCCCTGCTGGTCTCCTTTGTTGACTGCCGCATGGCCAGTGCTGAAGTACTGGGGGTAGGCCAGCTACGGGAAGAGTGTCTCTGCCTCGGGCTCTCTCTCTCTGTCAGGGGAAGGAAGGGCTGATTCTCTGGCACAACAGGGAGGGCTAGGCTGCAGGAACACAGCACTGGAAGAAACAGGAGGCCGAACTCATGACCAAAAAGTGAGCAGTGCAGTGATCAGCCCCCTAGTCTTTCCCTCTCTCTGGGTGCAGAGCTGTATTCTACAGAGAGAGCTGGGATGGGAAGAAGGGGAACGGCACCTGACACACACATACACGCGCGGCACCTGACACACACATACACGCGCGGCACCTGACACACACATACACGCGCAACACCTGACACACACACATACACGTGCGGCACCTGACACACACACACGTAGCATCAGACACAATAAAATAAACATGCAGCACCTGACCCACACATACACGCGCAACACCTGACACACACACATACACGTGCGGCACCTGACACACACACACACGTAGCATCAGACACAATAAAATAAACATGCAGCACCTGACCCACACATACACGCGCAACACCTGACACACACACATATACACGTGCGGCACCTGACACACACACGTACCATCAGACACAATAAAATAAACATGCAGCACCTGACACATGCATATACACGCAGCACCTGACACATGCATATACACGCAGCACCTGACACATGCATATACACGCAGCACCTGACACATGCATATACACGCAGCACCTGACACATGCATATACACGCAGCACCTGACACATACATATACACGCACACCATCAGACACACACATACACACGCAGTGCCTTACTCACACACACATAGACACGTGCAGCACCTGAGGCACACACATGTACACGCGCAGCACCTGACGCACACACATGTACACGCGCAGCACCTGACGCACACTCATGTACACACGCAGCACCTGACGCACACTCATGTACACGCGCAGCACCTAATGCACACTCATGTACACGCGCAGCACCTGACGCACACTCATGTACACACGCAGCACCTGACGCACACTCATGTACACGCGCAGCACCTAATGTACACTCATGTACACGCGCAGCACCTGACGCACACTCATGTACACGCGCATCACCTGACACAGACATACGTATTCATGCACAGCACCAGACATACACTTGTACACACGCGGAGCACCTGATACTCACACACATATACACCCGCAACACCTGACACACACATACGCACCATCAGACACACTCATATATACACGCAGCACCTGACACACACATACACACAGGAGCTGACACACACATACACAGGCAGCACCTGACACACACACACATATACACGCGCAGCACCTGACACCACGCACTCACACGTACAAGCAATGCATTTCACGCCTACCTCCAGCCTCAGTTACAGGCTGCTGCCGCCTACCCCCCTCCCTGCATCAGCTGCAAAGGCAGCAAAATATTTTGACCAAAGTCTAAAGGCCCGTACACATTAAACGATGTCGCTCTGTGAGCTACATCGTCTAATGTTTCCCCTCCCGGGCCGGCCGGCGGCCGACTGTACACACTGAGCAATATGACCGCTCATATCGCTCAGTGACGTCACGCCCCCGCCAGCCCTGCATGAAGGTCGTGGACGACAGTCCACATCCTTCCTGCATGCCCTACCAACAGCGAAGATTGTTGCCGACCCGCGGGGCCGCGCATCGTTTGTCGCTGGCTGCATACACACTTAACGATAAAATGAGCGACGACGCTCATTAAATCGTTAAGTGTGTACGGACCTTAAACAATTTGGTTTGGTTAATAAAATAATTTTGCAAAGAACAGTGATGTTATACGAACATTTTCATTAAACATTTAAAAAATCAAATGTTTATTCTTACAGTGAAATTTTACATTTCTGAATAAAAAAAATAAATTTAAAAAAAGCGATGAAATTCCATAGACAAAAAACCTTACGGTTTCACATGTCCCATTAAGGCTTCTTAGACATGATCGAAATTTCAGAAACCTGTTGTAACTCTTCCACTCAAACTCCAAAAAGCAATGAAATTCCGATCATTAAGGCTGACGCCTTAATGGACGTGTTCCTTGCGCAATACAGATATGGTATGCCATCACAGCCTGTGGGTAAGTGCAGATTTAGCACTCTCACAGAGTGAGATTGCTGTCACTCACACAATGGTGGAGCTGCTAATTCACAGATTTGTGTGCTCATTGGAATACACACATGCAGTCTATGCAACTGAAGGTCTGAGCGGAAGACAAAGCTGCTCAGATGAGGTAAGAGTGTTGTTGATTGGAGGGAGGAGAGCGGTGTGGATGGGGGAACAGAAGTGTGTGGATAGAGGGAACACTAAGCAGCACTAATGGGGGGGACAGAGAAACACAGGGGGTAATTCAGACCGCAGCAGCAACAGCGATTGCAGTCTGAATTAGTTTGTGAGGTGCGCACGTGCAATGGCCGCACTGCGCGTGCGTACCCCAGGAGCCCAGTGAGATGCTATCACCCTGCCTGATTGATAGGCAGAGGTGGTTGCGGGGAAGGAGGGGGGCGTGCAAACAGCGTTAGAATGCCATTGGCAGGGCATGGTCTGCACAACGGAGGCGTTTCCAGACCACTGGGGGGTGGGCTGTGGCGGTTATCCCCCTGCCAAGAGCGCAGGATCCACTAAATTTACCTTCAGGATGTCAGCTACATGAATAGGGTAAGAGTGGTGTGGATAGGGGGTAGATTAAGCAGCAAGTATGGGAAGGGAGACAGAGCGGTGCAGATGGGGGAAATGGTGCAGATGGGTTGAAAACACTGGCATGGATGGGTAGAAAACTGGTGCAGATGGGAGAGAAGACAGTGTGCCATGTACTGGAGGAGGCAGAGTGACGTTGAAGAAGGAAACACTGAGCAGCACAGAGAGAAGGAAACGGTGGTACAGACAATGCACAGGTGGGGAAAGACAGATAATACAGATAAGTTAGTACAGACTAGCACAGATGGGAGAACACAGCAGTAGGGATTGGGGAAGACCGGGCAGCATGGGGGTGTATAGGGGAAGTAAGTGTAGATGCATAGACCGTAGATGGGGTATTATAGTTTAGCAATTAACCAAGATGTTTGAGGGAGCTAAATGTGTATACTAAGTGAGATGGATGTATGGAGTTAGAAGGATGTTGTAACAAGGTGGCTTTGTTGTGTTGACTGAATGGGATGGTTGTGGGCACTGTGTGGGATGGGAGCACCACAAAACTGCTCAGACCTTCAGTTGCATAGACTGCATGTGTGTATTCCAATGAGCACACAAATCTGTGAATTAGCAGCTCCACCATTGTGTGAGTGACAGCAATCTCACTCTGTGAGAGTGCTGAATCTGCACTTACCCACAGGCTGTGATGGCATACCATATCTGTATTGCGCAAGGAACACGTCCATTAAGGCGTCAGCCTTAATGATCGGAATTTCATTGCTTTTTGGAGTTTGAGTGGAAGAGTTACAACAGGTTTCTGAAATTTCGATCATGTCTAAGAAGCCTTAATGGGACATGTGAAACCGTAAGGTTTTTTGTCTATGGAATATATATATATAATCACAAACATATATGATTCATACATATATCACACACACATACATGATACATACATGAGAAAGACCTGGGATGGTGATGAGGCCAGGGCCCCCTGCTGATGTTGCGTTGAGGAAGGCAGTGTTCCAGGGCGGATGCCAGTCGGGGAGAGCACCGCGCAGCCCGGGAAAAATACTGCTGAGGAGCTACATCTGGAAGAGCCCCTGGGAGGGAGAGTGCCACATGCCCCATCCTGCGCGGCAGACTCTGCAGGCCTGCACATGGGAAGGGAGGTCTCTGGCCACACATACTCACCCTTCTGCTGAAGCCCCGCTGCTGTCCCCATCAGCGATCTCCAGCGGGGAGCGGGGCCAGGATGAACCACAACCTGTGAGAACTATCTTCATGATCAAGAGATCTCATATGCAAGATAAGTATGTGTTGGGATAGGGCTGGGGAGGGCGGCTGCTCGGGCACACCCCCGTCAAGTTAAGGAGATTTAACTGAGGAAGCACAAGGGAACTCTCGTCTGGGGGCAACAACTGCAGGGAGACCACATCTTTTCAGATGAACATGGGAGGGCGGAAGGCTGCCTAATACTGAAGCACCCTCAGACATTAAACCATATGCAACAACTATTGCAAGCATTCCTGGGGGAAGGTCTGCAGCAGACGGATTTGCATACGGTGATGTCATCCAAGCAGTGGGCCAAAGTTGGCTGGAACCCTCATCTGTATATGAAAAGAGAAAAGGGGCATGCAGGGCATGGCGGCCTTTTGCGGCGCTTGGATAACCCCAAGTTTGCATTAAACACCCCCACCCTCCTTCGGTGTGGGGCTCATGTTGGCCATGCCCAAGCCCCTGAAGCATTCAAGCTGATTTCTTGCAGCAGCTGGGCACTGTAACAGCTTCAGAGCTGCTCTACAAGACAAGTAAAAGGGTGTGGGCCATGCAGCACCACCTGTAGTTTGCATACACACATATATAGGACAGTATCTCTTATATGCCCCAGGGTCAATAAAATAGTATCCTTGTCTAGGCTATCCATCCCCTCAGATAAGGTATTTGTCCATGCCGCTACAGCACTACACACCCAGGCCGACGCAATTGCCGGTCTGAGTAAGGTACCTGAATGTGTATAAATGGACTTCAGGGTAATCTCCTGTTTGCGGTCAGCACACTCTTTGAGGGTAGCCGTATCCTGGGACGGGAGGGCTACCTTCTTGGATAAGCGTGTTAATGCTTTGTCCACCCTAGGGGAGGATTCCCATCGTAACCTATCCGTTGATGGGAAAGGATACGCCATAAGAATCCTTTTGGAAATCTGCAGTCTTTTATCTGGAGATTCCCAAGCTTTTTCACATAACTCGTTCAGCTCGTGTGAGGGGGGAAAGGTTACCTCAGGCTTCTTACCCTTGTACATATGTACCCTCTTGTCAGCGACAGGGGGTTCCTCTGTGATGTGCAAAACATCTTTTATTGCCATAATCATAAATCGAATGGATTTTGCCAATTTTGGCTGTAACTTTGCATCATCGTAATCGACACTGGAGTCAGAATCCGTGTCGGTATCTGTGTCAACAATCTGGGATAGTGGGCGCTTATGAGACCCTGACAGTCCCTGCAACATAGGATCAGGCATGGGTTTAAACCCTGACTGTCCCAAAGCTTCTGCCTTGTCTAATCTTTTGTGCAATGAGTTTACACTAGCATTTAAAACATTCCACATATCCATCCAATCAGCTGTCGGCGGAGACACCACATTCATTTGCTCCCGCTCCTCTCTAATATAGCCTTCTTCCTCAGACATGTCGACACGTGTACCGACACACTACACACACAGGGAATGCTTTTTCTGAAGACAGTTTCCCCACAAGGCCCTTTGGAGAGACAGAGAGAGAGTATGCCAGCACACCCCCCAGCGCTATATAACCCAGGAATAAAACAGTAACTTAATGTTTGCCCAGTAGTGCTGCTGTATGTAGTTTGCGAATTATGTGCCCCCCCTCTTTTCAACCCTCTTGTCTAACGTGGTATAAGCAGGGTAGAGTCCGGGGAGCTTCCTCTCAGCGGTGCTGTGGAGAAAAAATGGCGCTGGTGAGTGCTGAGGGAGAAGCCCCGCCCCCTCGGAGGCGGGCTTCTGTCCCGCTTAAACTAAAATTGGTGGGGGCTTATACATATATAAAGTGCCCAGCTGTATATATGTTATATTTTTGCGAAAGAGGTTTATATTGCTGCCCAGGGCGCACCCCCTGCGCCCTGCACCCTTACAGTGACCGGAGTATGTGAGGTGTATGGGAGCAAAGGCGCACAGCTGCAGTGCTGTGCGTTACCTCAGTGAAGATCATGAAGTCTTCTGCCGCCTCTGAAGTCTTCTTTTCTTCTCATACTCACCCGGCTTCTATCTTCCGGCTCTGCGAGGGGGACGGCGGCGCGGCTCTGGGACGGACGGCGAGGGTGAGATCCTGCGTACCAATCCCACTGGAGCTAATGGTGTCCAGTAGCCTAAGAAGCAGGACCTTGCAACTCAGAGAGTAGGGCTGCTTCTCTCCCCTCAGTCCCTCGATGAGGGAGTCTGTTGCCAGCAGTGCTCCCTGAAAATTAAAAACCTAACAAAATACTTTCTGTCAGAAAGCTCAGGAGAGCTCCTGAAAAGCACCCAGTCTCCACTGGGTACAGTATCAAACTGAGGTCTGGAGGAGGGGCATAGAGGGAGGAGCCAGTGCACACCCAGAACTAAAGTCTTTCTTAAAGTGCCCATGTCTCCTGCGGAGCCCGTCTATCCCCATGGTCCTTACGGAGTCCACAGCATCCTCTAGGACGTTAGAGAAAATAGGATTTTAATACCTACCGGTAAATCCTTTTCTCTTAGTCCGTAGAGGATGCTGGGCACCCGTCCCAGTGCGCACTGTGTCTGCAGTTATTAAATGGCCCTTAACTCCAGAACATTTATGTGGAGATGAAAACATCCAAGGAAGACTTGACCATCTTCCTTGGATGTTTTCCCCCTGTGTGACTGCTCTCCAGCCTCGGAGGGTTGCATCCGTGGTCCCTAGGATCCCCTCCTGGATCCCGAACCATCGCCCCTCTAGGTGGTGAGAACTGTGCAGCCACCAATGGAGTGAGATTCTGATCTTGGAAGACAGGATTATCCTCCGGTGCATGTGTAGGTGGGATCCGGACCACTTGTCCAACAGGTCCCACTGGAACACTCTGGCATGGAACCTGCCAAACTGAATGGCCTCGTAGGCCGCAACCATCTTCCCCAGCAACTGAATGCATTGATGGATTAACACTCTTGCTGGTTTCAGAATTTGTTTGACCAGACTCTGGATCTCCAGAGCCTTTCCACTAGAAGAAAACCTCTTCTGTGTCCAGTATCACTCCCAAAAACAACAACCGCGTCATTGGGACCAACTGCGATTTTGGCAAGTTTAGGAGCCAACCATGTTGTTGAAGAACTGTCAGGGAGAGTAGATGTTTTGCACCAACTGGTCCCTGGATCTCGCCTTTATCAGGAGATCATCCAAGTACGGGATAATTGTGACTCCTTGCTTGCGAAGGAGAACCATCATTTCCGCCATCACCCTGGTGAAAATCCTCGGAGCCGTGGACAGACCAAACGGCAACGTCTGAAATTGGTAATGACAATCCTGAATTGCAAACCTCAGGTAGCTTGATGCAGTGGCTAAATGGGAACATATAAGTAGGCATCCTTTATGTCTACCAAAACCATGAAATCTCCTTTATCCCCCGGACTGGAGATCACTACCCTGAGAGATTCCATCTTGAAATTGAATTTCTTTAGGTAGAAATTAAGGGATTTCAGATTTAAGATTGGTCTGACTGAGCCGTCCGGCTTCGGGACCACGAAGAGGCTTGAATAAAAACCTTCTCCCTGCTGACTAAGGCTGATTTGAACAATCGGTGAGGGGGAACGTCTTGAAACCCCAGTTTGTACCCTTGGGACACTATTTGTAAAACCCACGAGTCCAGGTCCGAATGAATCCAGAACTGACTGAAGAGTTTTAGACGTGCCCCCCACTGGTGCGGGCTCCTGCAAGAGAGCCCCAGCGTCATGCAGTGGATTTGGCAGAAGCAGAGGACGATCTCTGCTCCTGCGATCTTGAAGAGGCTACAGACCTCTTCCCTCTTTTCCTTCCTCTACCTGCAAAGAAAGGGGAATCTTAACTTCTTGCATATCTATTGGGCCGAAATGACTGCGTCAGATAATGATGCGTCTTCATCCGTTGAGAGGGAACATAGGGCAAGAAGGACGACTTACCTGCGAAAGCTGCCGAGATCAAATTAACTAGGCCGTCGCCAAACAAGGCTTCACCTTCATAGGGAAGAGACTCCCTTTCTTCTTGGAGTCAGCATCAGCATTCCCTTGGTGAATCCACAATGCCCTCCTATCCGAGACTGCCATGAAATTGGCCCGTGAGCACTTGTGCCCGGTGTAGGATTTTTAAATATGTGTAGTTTACTGTATGCAAGGGTTTAAAACCTTTTAGGAACTGAGATCTAAGGTGTATTACATGTAGTTTAAAAAAAACAAAAAAGGTTTATTTTAAGGCAGTAGTTTCCAAACTGGGGTTCTTGCACTGGTAGCATAGTTTGGTGGTCCAGGACCAATTAAAATTATTTATACTTTATTAAATTGGCAAAACCATTCCCTCACAACATAACTGAACCTGAGGATGACATGCTATAAACACAATTTACTTAATTTTATATTTTTTTCTGAATTTCTCAATAAAAAAAACTTTGGCCTAGGGGTGCCGTGAAACAAATTTTGATACTCTATGGCAGGGGTGTCAAACCCATGGGCCGCATGCCGCCCCCAATGCATCCTTTTGTGGCCCACAGGCCGAGGTCCGACAGGGGTCCTTTTGTGGCCCGATCACCTTGCTTAGAGCGAGGGCAGGAGAGTGCAGCCAGAGTCTTTGCTTTCTATGTGCGGCACCATCTTCCCGAAGAGATCACCGGGAAGATAGTGCCCCTTCCACTGGCTACAGCACAGGTATACTGGGGTGGGGTAGCAAACTGGGGGCCCCAATGGGCCCCTCCAGCAGTCCCTCTACCAAAACACGTCTTTTGGTGGTTTTGCGGTGTTGTTATAACTACATGGTGACGATACTGTAGCACAGAGATTTTCAACCATTTACAACTCACGTCACACAGAACAAGATTTAAATATTGACAAGGCACACTGAAATATAATGGTGATGCATGGTGCAGTATCGTGTCCTAAGATGTCATGTCGCAGCTTCTCCATAGGTAACGCCTGAACAGGCCCGGTGACAGGGGGGACAAAGGGGACACTTGTTCAGGGCTCCAAGTATTAAGAACAGAAATAATGGGGCCACAGTGCCAATATTGCTTTTTAAAGTGTATCCACCAACTGCTTAATTTAAGCAGGAAAACAATTAACAGGCCAACTAAACCCTCCCCCCTCCTTTTACCCCATCACTTTGTCCAGTCCCTGTGGTCCATACTGTATTGCCATTATTATGCATTTTGCTGTGCTGGCCCTTTTCTGAATGTCCCTGCCACCGCCACCGAAGAGCTGGATAGCCCAGTATGAAAACCACCTGCCGGCCTCACTGACGGTCCGAGTCAAAGGCTCCATTTTTTTTAAAGATCCCTCTGCCAAGTTAAGGGGGGGTTGAGGGGGCCCCAGAGATATCAGTGTACTGGGCCCCGAGATTTCTGTTGCTAGCCCTGACCCTCAGGGGCGTATCTACCCCTTGGCCAGGATGGCACTTGCCAGGGGCACCATCCAGCTGTGCCAACCGTGGCTAAGGGATAGAGTTCTGCAGTCTCGAAAGGGCGCTATGGCAATCAGCGTGGGACTGACCAATTAGACGGTGAGGGAAGGATACTGAAATTGTCCCAACCCTGTTACAGTTTGAAACGCCCCTCAACTGCTGTCCACTGCTTCACTCCTAGCTCTGCCCCTTTGAAATTATTAATCCCTACCCCCCGGTAGGCGGAGTTCTCCAGGACCATACTCAGGAGTCACCACTGCTGTACATTATGTGCCGGTTGTAGAGGCAGAGCGGCGAACATCAGAGAACGCCACAAATTACACAGTGGGCAAGGAGATGGCTGGAGACAGCTGCACAGCCATGCCTTGCAAGTTCGAGAGAGCTGTTGAATTTCAGCACTTCAAGTCAGAGCCTGCCCCCTGCTGCCCAAGCAGTCCGTGACAGTTAGTGTCGAGGAGGGGGGGATTTGTGCATGTGTGCTATCAGTGTGTGTGTGGGGGGGTGGGGGGGTGGAGGATGTGTGTGACTGTGAGGGAGCTGTCAGTGTCAGTGGGGAGAGGAGCAGGAGGGAGTTGTCAGTGTGTGGAAGTGATGAGAGTTGTCAGTACTGGGGAAATGTGTGTGTGTGTGTACTAGATTTAGGAGTGTGTGTTTGTGAGAGGTTTCAGTTGGGGAATTAGAGTTCATACAGTAATTAAATGTTTTCATATTGAGAACTACATCTCCCAGCATATACAGTGTGCTGGGGATGCTAACAAGCTTTATTTAAAAGTTTAAAAAACATTGCTTTTACGACTGCAATGGTTAAAAAGGGAGAGCTATAAATCAATTTATCAGTGAATGATCGCAGTTTGAGCTGTTACATTTTACTGAACCACCTATCCCTCCACACTCACTACCTGTCCTCAGGATACATTTACCATCCCGGCAGACGGTATACCGGCGGTCATTTGACCGATGTTGGAATCCTGACACCACTTGGGAGACTGGTGCCGGCACACAGACAGCCAACATCCCGAAGGCGAGTATTGGAGGGAGGGTTAGGACCGGGGGAGCGGGTGTTAGGGAAGGCACTAGGAGGGGGGGGGGTTAGTCCAGTATCCTGGGAGGGGTTGGCTACCTTCTTGGATAAGCGTGTTAATGCTTTGTCCACCCTAGGGGAGGATTCCCATCGTAACCTATCCGTTGATGGGAAAGGATACGCCATAAGAATCCTTTTGGAAATCTGCAGTCTTTTATCTGGAGATTCCCAAGCTTTTTCACATAACTCGTTCAGCTCGTGTGAGGGGGGAGAGGTTACCTCAGGCTTCTTTCCCTTGTACATATGTACCCTCTTGTCAGCGACAGGGGGTTCCTCTGTGATGTGCAAAACATCTTTTATTGCCATAATCATAAATCGAATGGATTTTGCCAATTTTGGCTGTAACTTTGCATCATCGTAATCGACACTGGAGTCAGAATCCGTGTCGGTATCTGTGTCAACAATCTGGGATAGTGGGCGCTTATGAGACCCTGACAGTCCCTGCAACATAGGATCAGGCATGGGTTGAAACCCTGACTGTCCCAAAGCTTCTGCCTTGTCTAATCTTTTGTGCAATGAGTTTACACTAGCATTTAAAACATTCCACATATCCATCCAATCAGCTGTCGGCGGAGACACCACATTCATTTGCTCCCGCTCCTCTCTAATATAGCCTTCTTCCTCAGACATGTCGACACACGTGTACCGACACACTACACACACAGGGAATGCTTTTTCTGAAGACAGTTTCCCCACAAGGCCCTTTGGAGAGACAAAGAGAGAGTATGCCAGCACACCCCCCAGCGCTATATAACCCAGGAATAAAACAGTAACTTAATGTTTGCCCAGTAGTGCTGCTGTATGTAATTTGCGAATTATGTGCCCCCCCCCTCTTTTCATCCCTCTTGTCTAACGTGGTATAAGCAGGGTAGAGTCCGGGGAGCTTCCTCTCAGCGGTGCTGTGGAGAAAAAATGGCGCTGGTGAGCGCTGAGGGAGAAGCCCCGCCCCCTCGGAGGCGGGCTTCTGTCCCGCTTAAACTGTAAAATTGGTGGGGGCTTATACATATATAAAGTGCCCAGCTGTATATATGTTATATTTTTGCGAAAGAGGTTTATATTGCTGCCCAGGGCGCCCCCCCTGCGCCCTGCACCCTTACAGTGACCGGAGTATGTGAGGTGTATGGGAGCAAAGGCGCACAGCTGCAGTGCTGTGCGTTACCTCAGTGAAGATCATGAAGTATTCTGCCGCCTCTGAAGTCTTCTTTTCTTCTCATACTCACCCGGCTTCTATCTTCCGGCTCTGCGAGGGGGACGGCGGCGCGGCTCTGGGACGGACGGCGAGGGTGAGATCCTGCGTACCAATCCCACTGGAGCTAATGGTGTCCAGTAGCCTAAGAAGCAGGACCTTGCAACTCAGAGAGTAGGGCTGCTTCTCTCCCCTCAGTCCCTCGATGAGGGAGTCTGTTGCCAGCAGTGCTCCCTGAAAATTAAAAACCTAACAAAATACTTTCTGTCAGAAAGCTCAGGAGAGCTCCTGAAAAGCACCCAGTCTCCACTGGGTACAGTATCAAACTGAGTTCTGGAGGAGGGGCATAGAGGGAGGAGCCAGTGCACACCCAGAACTAAAGTCTTTCTTAAAGTGCCCATGTCTCCTGCGGAGCCCGTCTATCCCCATGGTCCTTACGGAGTCCACAGCATCCTCTAGGACGTTAGAGAAAATAGGATTTTAATACCTACCGGTAAATCCTTTTCTCTTAGTCCGTAGAGGATGCTGGGCACCCGTCCCAGTGCGTACTGTGTCTGCAGTTATTAAATGGCCCTTAACTCCAGAACATTTATGTGGAGATGAAAACATCCAAGGAAGACTTGACCATCTTCCTTGGATGTTTTCCCCCTGTGTGA
Organism: Pseudophryne corroboree; assembly: GCF_028390025.1. Lineage (NCBI taxonomy): Eukaryota > Metazoa > Chordata > Amphibia > Anura > Myobatrachidae > Pseudophryne > Pseudophryne corroboree. Next base: position 688,295,913 of record NC_086444.1, read on the forward strand.
CTGCTCTCCAGCCTCGGAGGGTTGCATCCGTGGTCCCTAGGATCCCGTCCTGGATCCCGAACCATCGCCCCTCTAGCTGGTGAGAACTGTGCAGCCACCAATGGAGTGAGATTCTGGTCTTGGAAGACAGGATTATCCTCCGGTGCATGTGTAGGTGGGATCCGGACCACTTGTCCAACAGGTCCCACTGGAACACTCTGGCATGGAACCTGCCAAACTGAATGGCCTCGTAGGCCGCAACCATCTTCCCCAGCAACTGAATGCATTGATGGATTAACACTCTTGCTGGTTTCAGAATTTGTTTGACCAGACTCTGGATCTCCAGAGCCTTTCCACTAGAAGAAAACCTCTTCTGTGTCCAGTATCACTCCCAAAAACAACAACCGCGTCATTGGGACCAACTGCGATTTTGGCAAGTTTAGGAGTCAACCATGTTGTTGAAGAACTGTCAGGGAGAGTAGATGTTTTGCACCAACTGGTCCCTGGATCTCGCCTTTATCAGGAGATCATCCAAGTACGGGATAATTGTGACTCCTTGCTTGCGAAGGAGAACCATCATTTCCGCCATCACCCTGGTGAAAATCCTCGGAGCCGTGGACAGACCAAACGGCAACGTCTGAAATTGGTAATGACAATCCTGAATTGCAAACCTCAGGTAGCTTGATGCAGTGGCTAAATGGGAACATATAAGTAGGCATCCTTTATGTCTACCAAAACCATGAAATCTCCTTTATCCCCCGGACTGGAGATCACTACCCTGAGAGATTCCATCTTGAAATTGAATTTCTTTAGGTAGAAATTAAGGGATTTCAGATTTAAGATTGGTCTGACTGAGCCGTCCGGCTTCGGGACCACGAAGAGGCTTGAATAAAAACCTTCTCCCTGCTGACTAAGGCTGATTTGAACAATCGGTGAGGGGGAACGTCTTGAAACCCCAGTTTGTACCCTTGGGACACTATTTGTAAAACCCACGAGTCCAGGTCCGAATGAATCCAGAACTGACTGAAGAGTTTTAGACGTGCCCCCCACTGGTGCGGGCTCCTGCAAGAGAGCCCCAGCGTCATGCAGTGGATTTGGCAGAAGCAGAGGACGATCTCTGCTCCTGCGATCTTGAAGAGGCTACAGACCTCTTCCCTCTTTTCCTTCCTCTACCTGCAAAGAAAGGGGAATCTTAACTTCTTGCATATCTATTGGGCCGAAATGACTGCGTCAGATAATGATGCGTCTTCATCCGTTGAGAGGGAACATAGGGCAAGAAGGATGACTTACCTGCGGGAGCTGCCGAGATCAAATTAACTAGGCCGTCGCCAAACAAGGCTTCACCTTCATAGGGAAGAGACTCCCTTTCTTCTTGGAGTCAGCATCAGCATTCCCTTGGTGAATCCACAATGCCCTCCTATCCGAGACTGCCATGAAATTGGCCCGTGAGCACTTGTGCCCGGTGTAGGATTTTTAAATATGTGTAGTTTACTGTATGCAAGGGTTTAAAACCTTTTAGGAACTGAGCTCTAAGGTGTATTACATGTAGTTTAAAAAAAACAAAAAAGGTTTATTTTATGGCAGTAGTTTCCAAACTGGGGTTCTTGCACTGGTAGCATAGTTTGGTGGTCCAGGACCAATTAAAATTATTTATACTTTATTAAATTGGCAAAACCATTCCCTCACAACATAACTGAACCTGAGGATGACATGCTATAAACACAATTTACTTAATTTTATATTTTTTTCTGAATTTCTCAATAAAAAAAACTTTGGCCTAGGGGTGCCGTGAAACAAATTTTGATACTCTAGGGCAGGGGTGTCAAACCCATGGGCCGCATGCCGCCCCCAATGCATCCTTTTGTGGCCCACAGGCCGGGGTCCGGCAGGGGTCCGACAGGGGTCCTTTTGTTGCCCGATCACCTTGCTTAGAGCGAGGGCAGGAGAGTGCAGCCAGAGTCTTTGCTTTCTATGTGCGGCACCATCTTCCCGAAGAGATCACCGGGAAGATAGTGCCCCTTCCACTGGCTACAGCACAGGTATACTGGGGTGGGGTAGCAAACTGGGGGCCCCAATGGGCCCCTCCAGCAGTCCCTCTACCAAAACACGTCTTTTGGTGGTTTTGCTGTGTTGTTATAACTACATGGTGACGATACTGTAGCACAGAGATTTTCAACCATTTACAACTCACGTCACACAGAACAAGATTTAAATATTGACAAGGCACACTGAAATATAATTGTCAAAGTCAGAAAAATGTCTCTATGCACGTTGCCATATTTGCACCGCACACTGGTCCGCGCTGCGCATGCGTACGCTCTCCCGTGAAGGCGCATACCCGCAATAGCGTGCACTCGCAGGCGCGGTATGCGTATTTACGGTAGAGTTTATGTAGTCGTAGCGTGCGACTCATTCGTTACATATTTTCACAATTAATGTAGTTTGTAGATCATGATCTCTTTGATAGATTCTGAAAGTTTGGTTAATATAGAAGGTCCCTGTTTAAAGGAATCCCTCTTTGTATTGTACGAAGGGTCTGACAGGAATCATACAGCAGTGTTTGGTACCCATCGGAAGAGTATTTAATTAGCAATATTCCGGTGTTGGTTTGGAGCGTATTAATCGCTCGTGCGAATAGTTATGGACATAAGAAGTTTATGTCCATTTCTATTATTTACACATACTCAGGTATGCGGCGGGAAACCCAGTTTCCCACCCACCTGAGCTGTTGGAAATCGTCACAGCCCACCTGTATGAATCACCCTATGACCTTTTGTTATGATGCAGGGCCGAATTCCTTCGGCCAATGGACAATGGGATTGTAGGACCAGGAGATTGCATTGTGTGTGGGGCATAAATAGGCAGGCCGACCACATCCAGCTCTCACTCTTCAACGGTTCTCATTGCTGAAAATCGGGTGCTGGATGTCCAGGCGCATGCGATCGTTTCCCCTTGTGCGTAAGTTTTCTCTCCGTAATCATTGTCTTTCTGTGAGCCAATTTCTCTCATCTCTCTCTCTCTCTCTCTCTCTCTCTCCCTGTTCTGTTCTCTCATATCTCCCCTAGACTAGGATAGTATTGTATTGTATTGCATTTAGGTCAGTGTAGTATTGTCTTTTTGTATTTATTGTTTAGTTCTGTGGTTAGGAAGTCTCTGTTATATTGTAGTGTATCATTTGTACTGTTATCCCCTTTTACAAATATATTAGATATAATACAGTTAATAGGCTTTGGAACCTAAACCAGTATCTGTGTATTTTCTATAGTGTTAAGTGTTCACTTGAGCGTCGGTGACGCTCAAGCAGCTTTGTAGTTAGTCAGGTTACACAAGGTTGCACTTACACCCTGTATTCACATTAAGTTATTCTGTGTATTTCATTGGTATAAGGTTTAAGCATTAAGGTATAGCGTTGTGAGCGTCTGCGCCGCTGGTGACCTCCTCGTGGTCTCAAGCGTATGCTACGCCATAGCGAATCATTACTCTAGTCATAACCAATAACGTGTCCTGTGATCACTGGGCCGTGAGCGAACGTGACGCTTGAGCGTCTCGCCTACGGCGGAGCGATCGTTACGCAAATAGCGTACCCTTACGGTACTTCTTAAGCAAACAGCGTACAGTGTTCTTAGACTTCATAAAGGGTTGTTTATACGACAAAGGAATTTAGCATTGTCAATTGGGGACTCGTCCTATCCTTCTCATATCTGCACTAGGTAGATCAGCAGACATTATCCCCCAGCAAAGGGTGGGAGGTTGTCTCCCAGTGCTGACGGGATAAGCGTCTGCTTCGCTTAGATAAAGAGTGCTGAAGGAATCCGGGAACCGGAAGTAAGAACAAAACGCTTGTGTCTTTTAAAACTGTTTTATTTCCCTTCTATCTTGCGTATACACGCACGCATACACATATCTGCATTTTCTGTTTCATTTTCGTATATCACTATTCCTGTTTGCCAAATTTTTATAGTTGATAGAAAGTGCTAAAAAAAAAAAAAAAGATTTGCTGTTATTTCATAGTAGAGGTAATAGTTAAAGTATAGAACAACACACGATCTGCCTGGGAGATAAGGCAGTCAGTGTGGATTGCGGTAGATGATCAGGGATCATTTACATTGATAAAAGTATATATTGTGTTACGTTGGATCTTTGCATTGCGTACACGTGTCGCTAACAAAGACTAGCGTACGCAATCCAAAGGCAGACGCACGCAGCGTACATTACGCAACGTAGCGTCTGGTTACGCCCACGTAGCTCGTCACGAAAAGTTGAATTAGCGCAAAGCGATAATTAGCGCAAAGGCGATAAGTAACGCACAGCGATAGATAACGCGACGCGGTAAATAACGCAAATCTATTTTTGGAAAAATCTGAAATTTAGTTTAACAGATCCTGCTCCTAATTGGTAACACTGTTGGACTGAAGGCAATTTCTGCGCAGAAATAGATATAGAAACAAAAGTGTACATGTGTTGAGTGAGTGTGTTTTTATCACATAAGTTTATATAACTTAGAGGTTGAACCAAAAGGAAAGTCGGGTACTCGTCAAGGGACATACGTGTAAGTGACATATACGGTGGCTAGGGAGGCATCCCTGGTTAAATAATATTTGAGCATTAGAGTATAGCGGACCATAAGGTAACAAGACCAGGGGGTCATAAGGTAACAAGACCAGGAGGTCATAAGGTAACAAGACCAGGAGGTCATGAGGTAAAAGGTCCGCTATAAAAGTCCAGTGGCACAACGCCTGGGGTGTTGGTGCAGAACCCATATAGGCCATAAGCTCTTGCTGAAGGAATCGCGGCCGGAAACATCGATTCCATTGATCTTTCAGTACATAACAAGTAGTGCTTGTGTACTGAACGATTGGACCGCACGTAATTGTGTGCAGTAGTTAGTAATCTGACCTAATACCATTAGAGTAAAGTGGTCACAAACGCTATTTGTACATTCTGACGTGATTTGTGTAATTTTTTATTTTTGGAAGGGAAGTTCGCTGGTCACTCAGGAACTATCTAACAACCCCAACTTTACTGGAAAGAGTAAGTGTCCTTCGGGTAACCCTCATATGTTCCAGTAAAATAAAGGTTCACAGGGGCCCTGGGTTGGGTACCGCAGCTCTGGTTACAGTGATTGCAGTACTGGCCAACGTGGGCGAGAAGTAAGTGGGGTACTTGATAAACCACCACCGCCGGCCTGCCCAGGACATCTTGGTTTGTTTGTAAGGGTTCGCTGAAAACCTTGAGATAAAGATCCAAGGAGGAATAAGCAACACCTGCAGATTATGGGGGCCATTTGTTCAGGTAGGGGGCGATCAACCTCGGTTCGGGTTGATTCAGGGAACCGGCCAGTCGGGTCGGCACAATATGTGATGTGTGAGAAATATGGAAATCACGCTGAAATTTTATGTGATGAATGGGAGAGAATGACTGTGCAAGACAGGGACAAATTCCCAAGAATAGGTAGCTCCAGTCCAGAAGTGTTACAAAATTTAAGGAGGAGGATATGTCCCATTGAACCAACAAAGGGACGAAGTAAACATTATGATTATTTGCAGTTAGGGCAACAGGAAGGTGAATTACAAAGAGATTCAATTGACTTTTCTGAGAGGAGAGATAATGGCATCAGGGGAGGAGTTGATTGCGGAGAGAAAAGCACAAGGTTGAACAATAAAAACGCTCTTAGCAACTGTAGTATAGATTATAAGAATAAGTGTAATAACTGTAACAATGATTATTGTAATACTGTTGAATGTATAACTATTAACCTGTGCAAGTTGCACCCCATGTCAAACTTCCCTAAGGAATACAAACAAGAAAGTGAACCCAGAACGATGTCAGCACCTCTTCCAGCAACCATCACAAAAGCCATCCAGGTGGACGCGACCAAATTGGTAAAGGCAATAATCGAACCCCCTAACGGAGGGTCAGGTGAGGTCGTGTCCACAGGTACGTACAATGTTTCATATCACGCACAAACAGATGTACCCCAAAATGTAAGACCAACACCAGATGATGTAACTGAGCTCGATCTGGCCAGGGTGATCTCAGTCCCCAATGGGAAGACTGACGATCAGGGAATCATTCCCGTCAAGGACAGTGCAATGCGCTGTCTCTGGTCCCGGACCGAATTGAGATCAATTATGTCTGAATTTCCTGATCCTAGGAAAAATCTAGCCAAATGTCAAAGGTTTATTAAAGAACTAGGAAACGCCACAGAACCCACCAACAAAGAATGGCGGACAGTGCTGAGGGCATGTTTGCCCTCCAGGGTTGACCCTGAAAAATTCATTGCTGATTGTAAATTAAACACGGAGGTACCTTGTATGGAGGAACACAATCAGGAATGTATTAGGCAGATTAACCGACAGTTAGGAATATATTTCCCAGCTGCTGTCAAGTGGAATGACATTTTTTCCATAAGGCAAAACGAAAGGGAAAATGTTTCTAATTATTTCAATCGAGCACTGCAAATAATGGCTAGAAACACTGGGATCGCAGACATCAAGACAAATGCACAACATAAAGGAATAGCGGTTAAGGTATTGATGAATGGTTTAAAAGATGAATTAAAAACAAGGGTACAGACCACCAACCCAAACTGGAGAGATATCTCGGTGACCGCACTAAGAGAGGCCGTCATCAATCATGATCAGAATATCACCAGATACAGAGAGTCACAAAGAGATAAGTTAATGGCAGCAAATATACAGGCCCAAACCACCAGACCACCCCAACAAAAGCCCCACACCCCTGCGAGAAATCCAAATATGGAAGTCTGTTACAATTGTCATAAAAAGGGACACTTTGCAAGAGATTGTAGATCAAGAGAAAGACAACACCATAATCATAAAATCCAAGGAATCAGGGAAGTACAGGGGAAACGATTGATGATGATGAGCATCCGAGCGTTTGAGGAGGCATCAAATCAACCAAAACCTCAGGTCATTGACACGTGGAGGAAACCCAGGATTTGTTACCATTGTAGGAGAGAAGGGCATTATGCCAGCAACTGCAACAACCCACATAAAGTTAGACCCCCTAGACCAAGAAATGAGCAAAATTACAACACACACCATTATAATCAGGGATCACATAGGCAGGAAAGGTGATTATTAGGAATGGAGGCAAGCCTGAGGTAACGGTTAATAAAGTGGGAGGTCATTCACTGAAGACACAGGAATGACCAGGTGAAAAGTTGTAAATGTATTCGTGAAAAATGTTTTTTTTTTTTTTTTTTTTCTCTCTCTCTCTATCCCCATCTCTGACGAGTAGTGGTAAGAATTCACACATTGCATATCCACTTGGTCCTTGCAGAAGTCTACCAAACCCCAGCATGACCTCCGCCACAATGTATTTCTGGCCAGATGCAGACAGTGGAGTAATGCAGGTGCTGGTGGGGAGGGACTGCTCAAGGAGACCAGTAGACACATAGATATGACAGCCTAATAAGTCTGACAATGTTTTTCTAATGCTAACAATGTTTTCTTAATGTTGACAATGTTTAAAAATGCTTTGTTTCTCTTTTCTTATTTGTGGTTATTGTCGAGTTATGTAATGTATATATGCACATGAATTGTTCTCTATCTCTTTTTTTTTTTTTTTTTTTTTGTTGTCTCTCTCTTCCCACTCATGTTTCCATGGTTTAAAGATGCTATGTCACCCCTCAGTTGGACCAATGGTAATGCCAGATTTTTGCTCCTTACAGAAAGATCGTCGGTTGGGAAGGAACATTGCATCACCAGAATGTTCAGAGACAGCACCTTTGAGAGGACAGCAGAACAAGAAGAACAACAAGACGAGAGAACTTATTATCGTAACAAGTTCTCTCTCCCTCAAACTGTTTTTTTTCTTATACCCCCTTTACAAATTTCTTCTTTTCTCCTCCTGTAAGATGGACTTGCCCCAAGAGACTGTGATATGGATTTTCCCGTTAACCATGATGTTGACCAGAGCAGTCTGTTTCGGTGAGAGTACCAGTGAGGTCGAGAAAGGATCCAGAAAGGTCCTGATGACTGAGACGGAGGTGTAAATTTCCAATAGCAACCCAATCACCAAGCAAAGGCGAGTACCGGGCACGATCTAACAACCATGTTATCTGTAAACGTTTTCTTTGAAGGATTGTTAGTTCAAAAAGAAAAACTGTATCTGTAGGCTCTGTGACAATGGTTGAAGCTGGATGAAGAAATGCCAATCCAGTCTTAATATCCATATGGACCAGCATCCATTGAGTGACTATCACTCTTTAGTGGGTAACGTGTTAAACCAAACAGATTGTTGGGTATGCTCTCAAGTACCTCAGGGTCATAGTAAATCAGGGCTAGGACCATTTCCTTTAACGGTAGGGGAGGTACTTGAGCTAAGTGGTGGGAGACCGGTGGACCGGAGGTTTAACATCTCCAGCCCTCCTAGTTTGAAGCTCCACCAATACCATGTGGATAGGTCCCTCTTATGTTTCAACATCTCCAATCCCAGAAAACCGGGAAATTGGGAAGTGTCGTGGAGCAACCTTACCATGACCTTTTCACACAGAGCAGATAGAATGCCTACAGATACAGAGCTCGTACGCCACATAGCCAGTAGAGGAAAATCTTTCCGGTATCGATATACCTTAGGAAATAGGATTACTAGAGTTGGAGAGGTATCACCAGGATACTGTGCACATATCGTACAAACTGATACGTGCATTAAGCAGTTGGAAGAATTAGGGTCAGGAGATTTCACCTGGAAGGTTTGTAACATGGTCATGTCCTTCTCCGTCCCTTATGTTCTCCCCGATGACGCATATTTCATATGCGGGAGAAAGGCGTACAAGTGGCTTGCCCCAAACTCTGAAGGATTGTGTTATATTGGAAAAGTATTGCCTGAAGTGATGACTGTAACACATGACAAAATGAAGGACATACACCGTGGTGCCCAAGCTCCTTATACTCACACTCATTACGAGCACCGAGTTAAAAGACAACTGTCAGAAAGGTTAGAGCATCCAGCCTCTGATCTTATCCATGAATCCACCGGGATTCAGGTTCTGGTAGCGTTAGATTTCACTCGCACCGCTCGAGGTGTGATGAATTATAGATACATTTCCGCACTCGCCAATTTGTTAGATAATATCACTGAAATGTATGATGACACGTTTAGATACACTGGAAGAGAACTTCAAGCTTACAAAACAGAACTAGTTCAGCATAGGATGGTTCTTAATTATCTTACAGCAGTAACAGGCGGATATTGTGTTACATTGGCAACACAGTACGGCATAAAGTGTTGCACGTATATCACAAATAGCACCGAGGATCCGGTAGAGGTCATAGACCAAAAGATGGATGATATTCTGCAATTAAAGTGGGAATTTCGTCGAAAACACAATCTCACCCTTGCTGCTGTAGGTAATAAGCTGACTGGTTGGGTGTCATGGTTGAACCCGCGAAATTGGTTCTCCGGTTTGGGAGACTGGGCTCAAGGAGTCATAATGGATGTTGGAAAGTTTCTACTATGTATCTTGGGTGTCGTTATATCGATTGGATTGATATTTAGATGCGGGCAGGCTTTAATGAGGTGCAAACAAAGTACAAGAGTGATGAGCTTGAGGAGCGAGGAAACTGTAATTAACCTGGATTTGATTTATGACCCAATGATAGAAACCAGAATGTGATGAAAATGCGATTATACGGTCCGTTTCTTTCACCTGTTTTTCTGCTTTTCTCCCAGATACAAAGACCCCCTTGGACGAGGAAGCTGACGAGACGAGATGTATACAGACAACGGATTGACCAAAGAAGAAGATTTGACAACTTTAAATATGGACACTTGATGAACTTTGCCATGGATCCCCAGTTTCCCTAGTACTTTTAAACTCACGCTAGCCCAACATTTTTTGTAAATCTGATGGCTCAGACAAAGCTATTTGCTCATGCCCAAGGAGCAATACAGCGCAAAGAAGACGACTCTCAACAGATACCGAACACAACTTCAACAACAGATGTACATTTCCCTGACATAGAATATCATTGCATTTTTCGTAAGTGTTCTTTATCTTCATCCCTACAACCCTCAGGTAACGACACACATAGACGATAGGGAATACAGGCACAGATATCAGCAACCACATACCTCCCCCATTCATGTATCATCAACTAAAATGTGCATCCCCATTTTGTTACAACCACAGCCGAAATGAGCTTGGTAGAGTTTGACAGCCCATCCACAGACCTGTACCACAGGATAAGAAGGAATTCAAATGTATACTTCGCAATACCTCGAAGCTTGATTTACCACACGTACGGCACGATGATACATGACCCTCCAAACATGGACTCATACACACATGCTTCTGCTTTCTCACTAGGTCATACCCTCTTCACACCTACTCCACTCTTCTCCCCTACCCAACCATGGAAATCAATTAACCCCTGACTTACATTTTTCTCCTTAAATATTTTAGAAGGTGGCAGTTATTATTGACTGCCAAAGGGTGGACTGTCAAAGTCAGAAAAATGTCTCTATGCACGTTGCCATATTTGCACCGCACACTGGTCCGCGCTGCGCATGCGTACGCTCTCCCGTGAAGGCGCATACCCGCAATAGCGTGCACTCGCAGGCGCGGTATGCGTATTTACGGTAGAGTTTATGTAGTCGTAGCGTGCGACTCATTCGTTACATATTTTCACAATTAATGTAGTTTGTAGATCATGATCTCTTTGATAGATTCTGAAAGTTTGGTTAATATAGAAGGTCCCTGTTTAAAGGAATCCCTCTTTGTATTGTACGAAGGGTCTGACAGGAATCATACAGCAGTGTTTGGTACCCATCGGAAGAGTATTTAATTAGCAATATTCCGGTGTTGGTTTGGAGCGTATTAATCGCTCGTGCGAATAGTTATAGACATAAGAAGTTTATGTCCATTTCTATTATTTACACATACTCAGGTATGCGGCGGGAAACCCAGTTTCCCACCCACCTGAGCTGTTGGAAATCGTCACAGCCCACCTGTATGAATCACCCTATGACCTTTTGTTATGATGCAGGGCCGAATTCCTTCGGCCAATGGACAATGGGATTGTAGGACCAGGAGATTGCATTGTGTGTGGGGCATAAATAGGCAGGCCGACCACATCCAGCTCTCACTCTTCAACGGTTCTCATTGCTGAAAATCGGGTGCTGGATGTCCAGGCGCATGCGATCGTTTCCCCTTGTGCGTAAGTTTTCTCTCCGTAATCATTGTCTTTCTGTGAGCCAATTTCTCTCATCTCTCTCTCTCTCTCTCTCTCTCCCTGTTCTGTTCTCTCATATCTCCCCTAGACTAGGATAGTATTGTATTGTATTGCATTTAGGTCAGTGTAGTATTGTCTTTTTGTATTTATTGTTTAGTTCTGTGGTTAGGAAGTCTCTGTTATATTGTAGTGTATCATTTGTACTGTTATCCCCTTTTACAAATATATTAGATATAATACAGTTAATAGGCTTTGGAACCTAAACCAGTATCTGTGTATTTTCTATAGTGTTAAGTGTTCACTTGAGCGTCGGTGACGCTCAAGCAGCTTTGTAGTTAGTCAGGTTACACAAGGTTGCACTTACACCCTGTATTCACATTAAGTTATTCTGTGTATTTCATTGGTATAAGGTTTAAGCATTAAGGTATAGCGTTGTGAGCGTCTGCGCCGCTGGTGACCTCCTCGTGGTCTCAAGCGTATGCTACGCCATAGCGAATCATTACTCTAGTCATAACCAATAACGTGTCCTGTGATCACTGGGCCGTGAGCGAACGTGACGCTTGAGCGTCTCGCCTACGGCGGAGCGATCGTTACGCAAATAGCGTACCCTTACGGTACTTCTTAACCAAACAGCGTACAGTGTTCTTAGACTTCATAAAGGGTTGTTTATACGACAAAGGAATTTAGCATTGTCATAATGGTGATGCATGGTGCAGTATCGTGTCCTAGGATGTCATGTCGCAGCTTCTCCATAGGTAACGCCTGAACAGGCCCGGTGACAGGGGGGACAGAGGGGACACTTGTTCAGGGCTCCAAGTATTAAGAACAGAAATAATGGGGCCACAGTGCCAATATTGCTTTTTAAAGTGTATCCACCAACTGCTCAATTTAAGCAGGAAAACAATTAACAGGCCAACTAAACCCTCCCCCCTCCTTTTACCCCATCACTTTGTCCAGTCCCTGTGGTCCATACTGTATTGCCATTATTATGCATGTTGCTGTGCTGGCCCTTTTCTGAATGTCCCTGCCACCGCCACCGAAGAGCTGGATAGCCCAGTATGAAAACCACCTGCCGGCCTCACTGACGGTCCGTGTCAAAGGCTCCATTTTTTTTTAAAGATCCCTCTGCCAAGTTAAGGGGGGGTTGAGGGGGCCCCAGAGATATCAGTGTACTGGGCCCCGAGATTTCTGTTTCTGGCCCTGACCCTCAGGGGCGTATCTACCCCTTGGCCAGGATGGCACTTGCCAGGGGCACCATCCAGCTGTGCCAACCGTGGCTAAGGGATAGAGTTCTGCAGTCTCGAAAGGGCGCTATGGCAATCAGCGTGGGACTGACCAATTAGACGGTGAGGGAAGGATACTGAAATTGTCCCAACCCTGTTACAGTTTGAAACGCCCCTCAACTGCTGTCCACTGCTTCACTCCTAGCTCTGCCCCTTTGAAATTATTAATCCCTACCCCCCGGTAGGCGGAGTTCTCCAGGCCCATACTCAGGAGTCACCACTGCTGTACATTATGTGCCGGTTGTAGAGGCAGAGCGGGGAACATCAGAGAACGCCACAAATTACACAGTGGGCAAGGAGATGGCTGGAGACAGCTGCACAGCCATGCCTTGCAAGTTCGAGAGAGCTGTTGAATTTCAGCACTTCAAGTCAGAGCCTGCCCCCTGCTGCCCAAGCAGTCCGTGACAGTTAGTGTCGAGGAGGGGGGGATTTGTGCATGTGTGCTATCAGTGTGTGTGTGTGGGGGGGGGGTGGAGGATGTGTGTGACTGTGAGGGAGCTGTCAGTGTCAGTGGGGAGAGGAGCAGGAGGGAGTTGTCAGTGTGTGGAAGTGATGAGAGTTGTCAGTACGGGGGAAATGTGTGTGTGTGTGTACTAGATTTAGGAGTGTGTGTTTGTGAGAGGTTTCAGTTGGGGAATTAGAGTTCATACAGTAATTAAATGTTTTCATATTGAGAACTACATCTCCCAGCATATACAGTGTGCTGGGGATGCTAACAAGCTTTATTTAAAAGTTTAAAAAACATTGCTTTTATGACTGCAATGGTTAAAAAGGGAGAGCTATAAATCAATTTATCAGTGAATGATCGCAGTTTGAGCTGTTACATTTTACTGAACCACCTATCCCTCCACACTCACTACCTGTCCTCAGGATACATTTACCATCCCGGCAGACGGTATACCGGCGGTCATTTGACCGATGTTGGAATCCTGACACCACTTGGGAGACTGGTGCCGGCACACAGACAGCCAACATCCCGAAGGCGAGTATTGGAGGGAGGGTTAGGACCGGGGGAGGGGGTGTTAGGGAAGGCACTAGGAGGGGGGGGGTGTTAGTCCTAGCTGCCACCCCCTGAGGGTTAGCCCTATCCGCCACCCCCCCAGAGGGTTAGGATTAGGTATCATGTGACTGCTGGAATCCCGAGCGCCGGATGCCATACCCAACCCCCTTTACTTTTTCAGGCATTTCTATCTCTCCTCTCTCTATGGTGTTCCGATTGCCCACTTTCCCTTGTGCTTTTCTCTCTCTCTCCTTTGTTTAGAGCATCAGTTTCAGTTTCTGTAGTCCACTTTATCCTTATTTTTTCCTGTGTTTCACTATCTCTCTGATGTAATGAGGATGTATGGTCTAGAGGGATCAGTAATGCATTGTACTGTATAGAGGCGTCAGGGATGTAGCGTAGGGTATAGAGGCGTCAGGGATGTAGCGTAGGTTATAGAGGCATTAGGAATGTAGCGTAGGGAATAGAGGCATCAGGGATGTAGCGTAGGGTATAGAGGCGTCAGGGATGTAGCATAGGGAATAGAGGCGTCAGGGATGTAGCGTAGGGAATAGAGGCGTCAGGGATTTAGCTTAGGGAATATAGGCATCAGGGATGTACTAGCAGGTATATAGAGGTCAGTGTACTGTATAGAGGGGTCAGTAATGCAGTGATGGTTATAGAAAGGTCAGTGATGTAGTGTAGGGTATAGAGGGGTCAGTTATGTAGTGTGGGGTAAAGAGGGGTCAGTAAAGATACTAAGCTGAAGTACTTAGAACACTTCTTGAATTAAGACACAACCTGCAAGAAAAAGTATGCAATATGGGTGAAAAGGCAAATGTCAGAGGTCTGATACAAGTGACCAGCTCCACACCTTGCACCACATAGCGTTATGTTAAACTGGGATATGTTCTTTTTTGGTGTGTGTGTGTGTGTGTGTGTGTGTGTGTGGGGGGGGGGTGCCAACGGAAATTTTTGCCATTGGCCCCTTTGGTCTAGAACCAGCCCTGATCACAAAATATTTTTGTCTGAGCAGACTGGACACTGATCAGCGTTGGCTCATTCTCAGCCCCCCGCCCAGCCTCTGCTGCCAACAGACTGCTATTAGCTAGTTAACCTTCTGCCTTCCCTATCTATGACACAGATTGCTGCTAATGCTATCAGAATGTTCCCAGTGGCTTCACACCAACAGTGAATCCCAGCCGATGATGTAGGGCAGCGTGTGGGGGAGGGGGTCAGTTGCTGTGGCTCCAACATGGTAACCGCCAATGGACTGCAATGCTTTATCGAAAGGGGGGGCGCCAGTCCCTTACTTTGCCAGGGGCGCTTGGACCCCTAGCTACACCTCTGTTGACCCTAACCGATACCCCTAAACGAACCATAATTCCTGCAGTAAAAATCCATGTTTCTATGTATATAGGGGGTCATTCCGAGTTGATCGCTTGCTGCCGTTGTTCGCTGCGTAGCAATCAGTTGAAAAAAAATGGCTAATCTGTGCATGCGCATGCTCCGTAATGTGCATGCGCATCGTACGGGTACAAAGTCCATTGTGGTTTTGCACTAGTTCTAGCGATTATTCCAATCACAGAACAGGCCACAAGGAGATTGACAGAAAGAGGGCGTTTCTGGGTGTCAACTGACCGTTTTCAGGAAGTGCTTGGAAAAATGCAGGTGTGGCAGAAGAAATGCAGACGTGGCTGGGGAGCAGTCACACAGGGAAGAAATTTCCAGGGACTATGGTCAAGCCAGGAAATGTCCCTACACATAAATATTCTGGAACTAAGAGCTATTTACAATGCCCTAAGTCAGGCAAGACCCCTGCTTCAAAGTCAGCCAGTACTGATTCAGTCAGACAACATCACGGCGGTCGCCCATGTAAACCGACAAGGCGGCACGAGAAGCAGGATGGCGATGGCAGAAGCCACGAAGATTCTCCGATGGGCGGAAAATCACGTGTTAGCACTGTCGGCAGTGTTTATTCCGGGAGTGGACAACTGGGAAGCAGACTTCCTCAGCAGATACGACCTCCACCCGGGAGAGTGGGGACTTCATCCAGAAGTCTTCCGGCTGATTACAAACCGATGGGAATGGCCACAGGTGGACATGATGGCGTCCCGCCTCAACAAAAAGCTAGAAAACTATTGCGCCAGGTCAAGGGACCCTCAGGCGATAGCGTTGGACGCTCTAGTGACACCGTGGGTGTACCGGTCGGTTTATGTGTTTCCTCCTCTTCCTCTCATACCAAGGGTGCTGAGGATAATAAGAAGGAGAAGAGTAAGAACTATACTCATTATTCCGGATTGGCCAAGAAGAGCTTGGTACCCAGAACTTCAAGAAATGATCTCGGAGGACCCATGGCCTCTACCGCTCAGACAAGACCTGCTGCAGCAGGGGCCTTGTCTGTTCCAAGACTTACCGCGGCTGCATTTGACGGCATGGCTGTTGAACACCGGATCCTGAAGGAAAAGGGCATTCCGGAGGAAGTCATTCCTACGCTGATCAAAGCCAGGAAGGACGTGACCGCAAAACATTATCACCACATATGGCGAAAATATGTTGCTTGGTGTGAGGACAGGAAGGCCCCAACGGAGGAATTTCAACTGGGTCGATTCCTGCACTTCCTACAGTCAGGGGTGAATATGGGCCTCAAATTGGGGTCCATTAAGGTCCAGATTTCGGCTCTGTCGATTTTCTTCCAAAAAGAACTGGCTTCCCTGCCGGAAGTTCAGACTTTTGTTAAAGGAGTGCTGCATATTCAGCCTCCTTTTGTGCCTCCAGTGGCACCTTGGGATCTCAACGTGGTGTTGGATTTCCTTAAATCACATTGGTTTGAGCCACTTAAAACCGTGGAGTTAAAATATCTCACGTCGAAAGTGGTCATGCTATTGGCCCTGGCTTCGGCCAGGCGTGTGTCAGAGTTGGCGGCTTTGTCATGTAAAAGCCCTTATGTGATTTTCCATATGGATAGGGCGGAATTGAGGACTCATCCCCAATTTCTGCCTAAGGTGGTTTCAGCGTTTCATTTGAACCAACCTATTGTGGTGCCTGCGGCTACTCGGAACTTGGAAGATTCCAAGTTGCTGGATGTAGTCAGGGCCCTGAAAATTTATGTTTCCAGAATGGCTGGAGTCAGGAAAACTGACTCGCTGTTTATCCTCTACGCACCAAACAAGATGGGTGCTCCTGCTTCAAAGCAGACTATTGCTCGCTTGATATGTAGCACAATTCAGCTTGCACATTCTGCGGCGGGACTGCCGCATTCTAGATCAGTAAAAGCCCATTCCACGAGGAAGGTGGGCTCTTCTTGGGCGGCTGCCCGAGGGGTCTCTGCTTTACAACTTTGCCGAGCTGCTACTTGGTCGGGGTCAAACACATTTGCAAGATTTTACAAGTTTGACACCCTGGCTGAGGAGGACCTGGAGTTCGCTCATTCAGTGCTGCAGAGTCATCCGCACTCTCCCTCCCGTTTGGGAGCTTTGATATAATCCCCATGGTCCTTACGGAGTCCCAGCATCCACTTAAGACGTCAGAGAAAATAAGATTTTACTCACCGGTAAATCTATTTCTCGTAGTCCGTAGTGGATGCTGGGTGCCCATCCCAAGTACTTGTACATAGTTATTGTTAACAAAAGGGTTATTGTTGAGAGCCATCTGTGCAGAGGCTCCGTTGTTGTCATACTGTTAACTGGGTATAATATCACGAGTTGTACGGTGTGATTGGTGTGGCTGGTATGAGTCTTACCCGGGATTCAAAATCCTTCCTTAGTGTCAGCTCTTCCGGGCACAGTATCCTAACTGAGGTCTGGAGGAGGGTCATAGGGGGAGGAGCCAGTGCACACCAGGTAGTCCTAAAGCTCTCTTTAGTTGTGCCAAGTCTCCTGCGGAGCCGCTATTCCCCATGGTCCTTACGGAGTCCCAGCATCCACTACGGACTACGAGAAATAGATTTACCGGTGAGTAAAATCTTATTTTATATATATATATATATATATATGACTTGGGGTTTGTTTTATTAGATAGAGCATGTCCCTGTGAAGTGCCTTTTGGGGTTGTGGTTTTTCAGAAAGTTACAGGTTTTTTTTAATTAAGAGAAATATGCCCCATTATAGAGATCGGGCATTTCAATTTGTTGCGCCTGCGCAGTGGCCGCCAGCAGGGGGTGTACTAGAGTGCCTTCTCTTGAGAGCCGCAATATGGCCGCCTTCTCCCCGGTTATTCTGTAAATAGGAAAATAACCTCACAGGTTCACATTAGAGATGAGCGGGTTCGGTTTCTCTGAAACCGAACCCGCACGAACTTCATGTTTTTTTCACGGGTCCGAGCAGACTCGGATCCTCCCGCCTTGCTCGGTTAACCCGAGCGCGCCCGAACGTCATCATGACGCTGTCGGATTCTCGCGAGACTCGGATTCTATATAAGGAGCCGCGCGTCGCCGCCATTTTCACACGTGCATTGAGATTGATAGGGAGAGGACGTGGCTGGCGTCCTCTCCATTAGAAATTAGATTAGAAGAGAGAGAGAGATTGTGCAGAGTCAGACAGAGTTTACCACAGTGACCAGTGCAGTTGTTGTTAGTTAACTTTTATTTATTTTAATATATATCCGTTCTCTGCTATATCCGTTCTCTGCCTGAAAAAAAACGATACACAGCAGCAGCCAGTCACACAGTGTGACTCAGTCTGTGTGCACTCAGCTCAGCCCAGTGTGCTGCACATCAATGTATAAAAGGCAAAGCTTATAATAATTGTGGGGGAGACTGGGGAGCACTGCAGGTTGTTATAGCAGGAGCCCCCAGGAGTACATAATATTATATTAATTTAAAATTAAACAGTGCACACTTTTGCTGCAGGAGTGCCACTGCCAGTGTGACTAGTGGTGACCAGTGCCTGACCACCAGTATAGTAGTATATTCATTGTTGTATGTATTGTATACTATCTCTTTATCAACCAGTCTATATTAGCAGCAGACACAGTACAGTGCGGTAGTTCACGGCTGTGGCTACCTCTGTGTCGGCAGTCGGAACTCGGCAGGCAGTCCGTCCATCCATAATTGTATTACAATATATACCACCTAACCGTGGTATTTTTTTTTCTTTCTTTATACCGTCATAGTGTCATACTAGTTGTTACGAGTATACTACTATCTCTTTTTCAACCAGTGTACAGTGCGGTAGTTCACGGCTGTGGCTACCTCTGTGTCGGCAGTCGGCAGGCAGTCCGTCCATCCATAATTGTATTATTATTATAATATATACCACCTAACCGTGGTTTTTTTTCCATTCTTTATACCGTCGTCATAGTGTCATACTAGTTGTTACGAGTATACTACTATCTCTTTATCAACCAGTGTACAGTGCGGTAGTTCACGGCTGTGGCTACCTCTGTGTCGGCAGTCGGCAGGCAGTCCGTCCATCCATAATTGTATTATTATTATAATATATACCACCTAACCGTGGTTTTTTTTCCATTCTTTATACCGTCGTCATAGTGTCATACTAGTTGTTACGAGTATACTACTATCTCTTTATCAACCAGTGTACAGTGCGGTAGTTCACGGCTGTGGCTACCTCTGTGTCGGCAGTCGGCAGGCAGTCCGTCCATCCATAATTGTATTATTATTATAATATATACCACCTAACCGTGGTTTTTTTTCCATTCTTTATACCGTCGTCATAGTGTCATACTAGTTGTTACGAGTATACTACTATCTCTTTATCAACCAGTGTACAGTGCGGTAGTTCACGGCTGTGGCTACCTCTGTGTCGGCAGTCGGCAGGCAGTCCGTCCATCCATAATTGTATTATTATTATAATATATACCACCTAACCGTGGTTTTTTTTCCATTCTTTATACCGTCGTCATAGTGTCATACTAGTTGTTACGAGTATACTACTATCTCTTTATCAACCAGTGTACAGTGCGGTAGTTCACGGCTGTGGCTACCTCTGTGTCGGCAGTCGGCAGGCAGTCCGTCCATCCATAATTGTATTATTATTATAATATATACCACCTAACCGTGGTTTTTTTTCCATTCTTTATACCGTCGTCATAGTGTCATACTAGTTGTTACGAGTATACTACTATCTCTTTATCAACCAGTGTACAGTGCGGTAGTTCACGGCTGTGGCTACCTCTGTGTCGGCAGTCGGCAGGCAGTCCGTCCATCCATAATTGTATTATTATTATAATATATACCACCTAACCGTGGTTTTTTTATACCACCTAACCGTGGCAGTCCGTCCATAATTGTATACTAGTAAACTATCCAATCCATCCATCTCCATTGTTTACCTGAGGTGCCTTTTAGTTCTGCCTATAAAATATGGAGAACAAAAAAGTTGAGGTTCCAAAATTAGGGAAAGATCAAGATCCACTTCCACCTCGTGCTGAAGCTGCTGCCACTAGTCATGGCCGAGACGATGAAATGCCAGCAACGTCGTCTGCCAAGGCCGATGCCCAATGTCATAGTACAGAGCATGTCAAATCCAAAACACCAAATATCAGAAAAAAAAGGACTCCAAAACCTAAAATAAAATTGTCGGAGGAGAAGCGTAAACTTGCCAATATGCCATTTACCACACGGAGTGGCAAGGAACGGCTGAGGCCCTGGCCTATGTTCATGGCTAGTGGTTCAGCTTCACATGAGGATGGAAGCACTCAGCCTCTCGCTAGAAAACTGAAAAGACTCAAGCTGGCAAAAGCACCGCAAAGAACTGTGCGTTCTTTGAAATCCCAAATCCACAAGGAGAGTCCAATTGTGTCGTTTGCGATGCCTGACCTTCCCAACACTGGACGTGAAGAGCATGCGCCTTCCACTATTTGCATGCCCCCTGCAAGTGCTGGAAGGAGCACCCGCAGTCCAGTTCCTGATAGTCAGATTGAAGATGTCAGTGTTGAAGTACACCAGGATGAGGAGGATATGGGTGTTGCTGGCGCTGGGGAGGAAATTGACCAGGAGGATTCTGATGGTGAGGTGGTTTGTTTAAGTCAGGCACCCGGGGAGACACCTGTTGTCCGTGGGAGGAATATGGCCGTTGACATGCCAGGTGAAAATACCAAAAAAATCAGCTCTTCGGTGTGGAGGTATTTCACCAGAAATGCGGACAACAGGTGTCAAGCCGTGTGTTCCCTTTGTCAAGCTGTAATAAGTAGGGGTAAGGACGTTAACCACCTCGGAACATCCTCCCTTATACGTCACCTGCAGCGCATTCATAATAAGTCAGTGACAAGTTCAAAAACTTTGGGTGACAGCGGAAGCAGTCCACTGACCAGTAAATCCCTTCCTCTTGTAACCAAGCTCACGCAAACCACCCCACCAACTCCCTCAGTGTCAATTTCCTCCTTCCCCGGGAATGCCAATAGTCCTGCAGGCCATGTCACTGGCAAGTCTGACGAGTCCTTTCCTGCCTGGGATTCCTCCGATGCATCCTTGCGTGTAACGCCTACTGCTGCTGGCGCTGCTGTTGTTGCCGCTGGGAGTCGATGGTCATCCCAGAGGGGAAGTCGTAAGCCCACTTGTACTACTTCCAGTAAGCAATTGACTGTTCAACAGTCCTTTGCGAGGAAGATGAAATATCACAGCAGTCATCCTACTGCAAAGCGGATAACTGAGTCCTTGACAACTATGTTGGTGTTAGACGTGCGTCCGGTATCCGCCGTTAGTTCACAGGGAACTAGACAATTTATTGAGGCAGTGTGCCCCCGTTACCAAATACCATCTAGGTTCCACTTCTCTAGGCAGGCGATACAGAGAATGTACACGGACGTCAGAAAAAGACTCACCAGTGTCCTAAAAAATGCAGTTGTACCCAATGTCCACTTAACCACGGACATGTGGACAAGTGGAGCAGGGCAGGGTCAGGACTATATGACTGTGACAGCCCACTGGGTAGATGTATGGACTCCCGCCGCAAGAACAGCAGCGGCGGCACCAGTAGCAGCATCTCGCAAACGCCAACTCTTTCCTAGGCAGGCTACGCTTTGTATCACCGCTTTCCAGAATACGCACACAGCTGAAAACCTCTTACGGCAACTGAGGAAGATCATCGCGGAATGGCTTACCCCAATTGGACTCTCCTGTGGATTTGTGGCATCGGACAACGCCAGCAATATTGTGTGTGCATTAAATATGGGCAAATTCCAGCACGTCCCATGTTTTGCACATACCTTGAATTTGGTGGTGCAGAATTTTTTAAAAAACGACAGGGGCGTGCAAGAGATGCTGTCGGTGGCCAGAAAAATTGCGGGACACTTTCGGCGTACAGGCACCACGTACAGAAGACTGGAGCACCACCAAAAACTACTGAACCTGCCCTGCCATCATCTGAAGCAAGAAGTGGTAACGAGGTGGAATTCAACCCTCTATATGCTTCAGAGGTTGGAGGAGCAGCAAAAGGCCATTCAAGCCTATACAATTGAGCACGATATAGGAGATGGAATGCACCTGTCTCAAGTGCAGTGGAGAATGATTTCAACGTTGTGCAAGGTTCTGATGCCCTTTGAACTTGCCACACGTGAAGTCAGTTCAGACACTGCCAGCCTGAGTCAGGTCATTCCCCTCATCAGGCTTTTGCAGAAGAAGCTGGAGGCATTGAAGAAGGAGCTAACACGGAGCGATTCCGCTAGGCATGTGGGACTTGTGGATGCAGCCCTTAATTCGCTTAACAAGGATTCACGGGTGGTCAATCTGTTGAAATCAGAGCACTACATTTTGGCCACCGTGCTCGATCCTAGATTTAAAGCCTACCTTGGATCTCTCTTTCCGGCAGACACAGGTCTGCTGGGGTTGAAAGACCTGCTGGTGACAAAATTGTCAAGTCAAGCGGAACGCGACCTGTCAACATCTCCTCCTTCACATTCTCCCGCAACTGGGGGTGCGAGGAAAAGGCTCAGAATTCCGAGCCCACCCGCTGGCGGTGATGCAGGGCAGTCTGGAGCGACTGCTGATGCTGACATCTGGTCCGGACTGAAGGACCTGACAACGATTACGGACATGTCGTCTACTGTCACTGCATATGATTCTCTCAACATTGATAGAATGGTGGAGGATTATATGAGTGACCGCATCCAAGTAGGCACGTCACACAGTCCGTACTTATACTGGCAGGAAAAAGAGGCAATTTGGAGGCCCTTGCACAAACTGGCTTTATTCTACCTAAGTTGCCCTACCACAAGTGTGTACTCCGAAAGAGTGTTTAGTGCCGCCGCTCACCTTGTCAGCAATCGGCGTACGAGGTTACATCCAGAAAATGTGGAGAAGATGATGTTCATTAAAATGAATTATAATCAATTCCTCCGCGGAGACATTGACCAGCAGCAATTGCCTCCACAAAGTACACAGGGAGCTGAGATGGTGGATTCCAGTGGGGACGAATTGATAATCTGTGAGGAGGGGGATGTACACGGTGATATATCGGAGGGTGAAGATGAGGTGGACATCTTGCCTCTGTAGAGCCAGTTTGTGCAAGGAGAGATTAATTGCTTCTTTTTTGGGGGGGGTCCAAACCAACCCGTCATATCAGTCACAGTCGTGTGGCAGACCCTGTCACTGAAATGATGGGTTGGTTAAAGTGTGCATGTCCTGTTTTGTTTATACAACATAAGGGTGGGTGGGAGGGCCCAAGGATAATTCCATCTTGCACCTCTTTTTTCTTTTCTTTTTCTTTGCATCATGTGCTGATTGGGGAGGGTTTTTTGGAAGGGACATCCTGCGTGACACTGCAGTGCCACTCCTAGATGGGCCCGGTGTTTGTGTCGGCCACTAGGGTCGCTAATCTTACTCACACAGCTACCTCATTGCGCCTCTTTTTTTCTTTGCGTCATGTGCTGTTTGGGGAGGGTTTTTTGGAAGGGACATCCTGCGTGACACTGCAGTGCCACTCCTAGATGTGCCCGGTGTTTGTGTCGGCCACTAGGGTCGCTAATCTTACTCACACAGTCAGCTACCTCATTGCGCCTCTTTTTTTCTTTGCGTCATGTGCTGTTTGGGGAGGGTTTTTTGGAAGGGCCATCCTGCGTGACACTGCAGTGCCACTCCTAGATGGGCCCGGTGTTTGTGTCGGCCACTAGGGTCGCTAATCTTACTCACACAGCTACCTCATTGCGCCTCTTTTTTTCTTTGCGTCATGTGCTGTTTGGGGAGGGTTTTTTGGAAGGGCCATCCTGCGTGACACTGCAGTGCCACTCCTAGATGGGCCCGGTGTTTGTGTCGGCCACTAGGGTCGCTAATCTTACTCACACAGCTACCTCATTGCGCCTCTTTTTTTCTTTGCGTCATGTGCTGTTTGGGGAGGGTTTTTTGGAAGGGACATCCTGCGTGACACTGCAGTGCCACTCCTAGATGGGCCCGGTGTTTGTGTCGGCCACTAGGGTCGCTTATCTTACTCACACAGCGACCTCGGTGCAAATTTTAGGACTAAAAATAATATTGTGAGGTGTGATGTGTTCAGAATAGGCTGAAAATGAGTGTAAATTATGTTTTTTGAGGTTAATAATACTTTGGGATCAAAATTACCCCCAAATTCTATGATTTAAGCTGTTTTTTAGGGTTTTTTGAAAAAAACACCCGAATCCAAAACACACCCGAATCCGACAAAAATAATTCGGTGAGGTTTTGCCAAAACGCGTTCGAACCCAAAACACGGCCGCGGAACCGAACCCAAAACCAAAACACAAAACCCGAAAAATTTCAGGCGCTCATCTCTAGTTCACAAAGGGCAGAGTTGCCACTACTAGTGCAGGGCTGTAACTTACAGTACTAAGGAAAAGCCATATACTAAAGCGGCACGGTGACCTCACCCCTCTCAGAGACACCAGGGCGCAGCACACTGGTACACACACCTGTTAGCTCAGGGCAGCACTATAGGACCCTCCTGTAATGCTGTGCTGGCGGCGTGTAGTGATCAGGGCACTGGGAGACTGGCTGGCTGGTCTCCGTCTCTGCTGCCTATAGAACTTCCACCTCTGTTATATATCAGGGCTGCTCTCCTGTTGTTATGATTCCAATACTCTGATCTGGGGATATCTTATAGCAAGGACCTGAGTACTGGAACGTAATGCTTGGAAAGGGAGTGGGAACGGGAATAGCCCCTGGCGCCCTATCTCCGTTGTCTCGCCCGTGCTGTCAGAAATCTCTTGCGAGACTATGGTTGCTTGGGCCCATGGCAGCCGCGTTTGAAGGGCGGATTACGTCTGCCCAACTCCGATGCCCCCTCAGGTCTTAATGGGAGACAAAGAGAAATCCGAGACAGGGTGATAACAAGGGGCCCTCTACTAAACAACAAAGCCAGGGGCTCAAAACTAACTTTAAACTAGAGTATGTGCGGAAAACCGCCAGGGTAAAGGACAACCAAAATACCCACTTGTCCACTCTTCTACCCGGCACCGGCGAGTTCCGGAGAGGAGTGTGGGAGCGTAAACCTCCGCAAATGCACCAACACAGAATACAAAATAAAGCGGCCTAGGCCGCAGCACGCGGCAGAGCCGCCACTCACGAAAACCACACTAGATCCTCTAGCGACTGTTGCGGGTAAATGAGGACTGGAAGACTCCTTGGGAAGAGATGACAACACTAAGATTCAGGAACTCTGAGGACAGGAATGACCGGACACAGCAGAACTGGAACAGACGTCAGCAAACCAAAGCAGCATGCAGGAAGCTATTACCGGCGTCTGTGTGAAGCACTGAGAAGGTATTTAGCAGGGAGTCCTTCAATCAGAAGTTCAGAGCCTGATTAGCACAATGCCGTGCAGCTGCCTTGCTGCACGACCAGAAGACAAGTGTGTGTGTGTAGTTCACTTGATTGACCCTGCAAGGGGAGCGCAGTCCGTCCGTGGCGTCCCCGTTGCTAGGGTCCAGGCGGCTCAGCGCGCCCGGCGTCCTAGCGTTGCTAGGGAGCTGGCGGCTAGCACGCTCGGCGTCCCTAGTTGTTAGGCGGCGGGCCGCGAGGACATCGCGGACCACGGCGCCTAACACCTGTGTGTTCTCTTCCTCTCCTACCTCACACTGGAACTGGCCGCCCAGAGAACGAGAGGGCAGCGGCTGACATCAGAGAGGGTGCAGCAATCTGTGTGGGCAGAGCCCCTCACAGCAAGGTGTCCTTATGCTGTGCCCCGTGTAATCACTGTGATCCATACAGACTCTCACCCTGGTATGCTCTCTATTATTTATTTCTCTGACGTCCTAGTGGATGCAGGGGACTCCGTCAGGACCATGGGGATTAGGGCACAAAAATAAAGCTTTAGGATCAGGTGGTGTGCACTGGCTCCTCCCCCCATGACTCTCCTCCAAGCCCCAGTTAGGTTTTTGTGCCCGTCCGAGCAGGGTGCAATCTAGGTGGCTCTCCTAAAGAGCTGCTTAGAAAAAGTTTTTAGGTTTTTTATTTTACAGTGAGTCCTGCTGGCAACAGGCTCACTGCAACGAGGGACTTAGGGGAGAAGAAGTGAACTCACCTGCGTGCAGGATGGATTGGCTTCTTAGGCTACTGGACACCATTAGCTCCAGAGGGATCAAACACAGGCCCACCCATGGAGTCCGGTCCCGGAGCCGCGCCGCCGACCCCCTTGCAGATGCCGAAAAGCGAAGAGGTCCAGAAACCGGCGGCAGAAGACTTTCAGTCTTCATGAGGTAGCGCACAGCACTGCAGCTGTGCGCCATTGTTGTCACACACTTCACACCAGCGGTCACGGGGGGTGCAGGGCGCTGCAGGGGGCGCCCTGGGCAGCAATGAGAATACCTTATTCTGGCTAAAAAATACATCACATATAGCCCCTGGGGCTATATGGATGTATTTAACCCCTGCCAGGTCTCTCAAACTCCGGAGAAGAGCCCGCCGAAATAGGGGGCGGGGCCTATCTCCTCAGCACACAGCGCCATTTTCCTGCTCAGCTCCGCTGCGAGGAAGGCTCCCAGGACTCTCCCCTGCACTGCACTACAGAAACAGGGTAAAACAGAGAGGGGGGGGCACTTTTTTTTGGCGTTTTTGATATATATTAAGCTGCTATAAGGGAGACAACACTTCTATAGGGTTGTTCCTATATATTTATAGCGCTTGGGTGTGTGCTGGCAAACTCTCCCTCTGTCTCCCCAAAGGGCTAGTGGGGTCCTGTCTTCGATAAGAGCATTCCCTGTGTGTCTGCTGTGTGTTGGTACGTGTGTGTCGACATGTATGAGGACGATGTTGGTGTGGAGGCGGAGCAATTGCCGGTAATGGTGATGTCACCCCCTAGGGAGTCGACACCGGAATGGATGGCTTTGTTTATGGAATTACGTGATAATGTCAGCACATTACAGAAATCAGTTGACGACATGAGACGGCCGGAAAACCAGTTAGTACCTGTACAGGCGTCTCAGACACCGTCAGGGGCTGTAAAACGCCCTTTACCTCAGTCGGTCGACACAGACCCAGACACGGACACCGAATCTAGTGTCGACGGTGAAGAAACAAACGTATTTTCCAGTAGGGCCACACGTTATATGATCACGGCAATGAAGGAGGCTTTGCATATCTCTGATACTGCATGTACCACAAAAAGGGGTATTATGTGGGGTCTGAAAAAACTACCTGTAGTTTTTCCTGAATCAGACGAATTGAATGAAGTGTGTGATGAAGCGTGGGTTAACCCCGATAGAAAACTGCTAATTTCAAAGAAGTTATTGGCATTATATCCTTTCCCGCCAGAGGTTAGGGCGCGCTGGGAAACACCCCCTAGGGTGGATAAGGCGCTCACACGCTTATCAAAACAAGTGGCGTTACCGTCTCCAGAAAAGGCCGCCCTCAAGGATCCAGCGGGTAGGAGGCTGGAAACTACCCTGAAAAGTATATACACTCATACTGGTGTTATACTGCGACCAGCCATCGCCTCTGCATGGATGTGCAGTGCTGGGGTGGTTTGGTCGGATTCCCTGACTGAAAATATTGATACCCTAGATAGGGACAGTATTTTATTGACTTTAGAGCAATTAAAGGATGCTTTTCTTTATATGCGAGATGCTCAGAGGGATATTTGCACTCTGGCATCGAGAGTAAGTGCGATGTCCATATCTGCCAGAAGAAGTTTATGGACGCGACAATGGTCAGGTGATGCGGATTCCAAACGGCATATGGAAGTATTGCCGTATAAGGGGGAGGAATTATTTGGGGTCGGTCTATCGGATTTGGTGGCCACGGCAACAGCCGGGAAATCCACCTTTTTACCTCAGGTCCCCTCCCAACAGAAAAAGACACCGTCTTTTCAGCCGCAGTCCTTTCGTTCTTATAGGAACAAGCGGGCGAAAGGACAGTCATATTTGCCCCGAGGCAAAGGAAAGGGTAAGAGAGTGCACCAAGCAGCTTCTTCCCACGAGCAGAAGCCCCCCCCCCGGCTTCTGCAAAGCCCTCAGCATGACGTTGGGGCTTTACAAGCGGACTCAGGGGCGGTGGGGGGTCGACTCAAGAATTTCAGCGCACAGTGGGCTCACTCACAGGTGGACCCCTGGATCCTGCAGATAGTATCTCAGGGTTACAGGTTGGAATTCGAGAAGTCTCCCCCTCGCCGGTTCCTAAAGTCTGCTCTGCCAACGTCTCCCTCAGACAGGGCGACGGTATTGGAAGCCATTCACAAGCTGTATTCTCAGCAGGTGATAGTCAAGGTACACCTCCTACAACTGGGAAAGGGGTATTATTCCACACTATTTGTGGTACCGAAGCCGGACGGCTCGGTAAGACCTATTCTAAATCTGAAATCTTTGAACCTGTACATACAAAAATTCAAGTTCAAGATGGAGTCACTCAGAGCAGTGATAGCGAATCTGGAAGAAGGGGACTTTATGGTGTCCCTGGACATCAAGGATGCTTACCTGCATGTCCCAATTTGCCCTTCACATCAAGGGTACCTCAGGTTCGTGGTGCAAAACTGTCATTATCAGTTTCAGACGCTGCCGTTTGGATTGTCCACGGCACCTCGGGTCTTTACCAAGGTAATGGCCGAAATGATGTTTCTTCTGCGAAGAAAAGGCGTATTAATTATCCCTTACTTGGACGATCTCCTGATAAGGGCAAGGTCCTGGGAACAGCTGGAGGACGTAGTAGCACTAACCCAAATAGTGCTGCAACAGCACGGGTGGATTCTGAATTTTCCAAAATCTCAATTGACCCCGACGACACGTCTGCTGTTCCTGGGAATGATTCTGGACACGGTTCAGAAAAAGGTGTTTCTTCCGGAGGAGAAAGCCAGGGAGTTATCCGAACTTGTCAGGAACCTCCTAAAACCAGGGAAAGTGTCTGTGCATCAATGCACAAGAGTCCTGGGAAAGATGGTGGCTTCTTACGAAGCGATTCCATTCGGCAGATTCCACGCACAAACTTTTCAGTGGGATCTGCTGGACAAATGGTCCGGATCACATCTGCAGATGCATCAGCGGATAACCTTATCGCCACGGACAAGGGTGTCTCTTCTGTGGTGGTTGCAGAGTGCTCATCTGTTAGAGGGCCGCAGATTCGGCATACAGGACTGGGTCCTGGTGACCACGGATGCCAGTCTCAGAGGCTGGGGAGCGGTCACACAGGGAAGAAACTTCCAGGGAGTATGGTCAAGCCTGGAGATGTCTCTTCACATAAATATACTGGAGCTAAGAGCGATTTACAATGCTCTAAGCCTGGCAAAACCCCTGCTTCAGGGTCAGCCGGTGTTGATCCAGTCGGACAACATCACGGCAGTCGCCCACGTAAACAGACAGGGCGGCACAATAAGCAGGAGAGCAATGGCAGAAGCTGCAAGGATTCTTCGCTGGGCGGAAGATCATGTGATAGCACTGTCAGCAGTGTTCATTCCGGGAGTGGACAACTGGGAAGCAGACTTCCTCAGCAGACACGATCTACACCCGGGAGAGTGGGGACTTCATCCAGAAGTCTTCCACATGATTGTGAACCGTTGGGAAAAACCAAAGGTGGACATGATGGCGTCTCGCCTCAACAAAAAACTGGACAGGTATTGCGCCAGGTCAAGAGACCCTCAGGCAATAGCTGTGGACGCTCTGGTAACACCGTGGGTGTTCCAGTCAGTGTATGTGTTTCCTCCTCTGCCTCTCATACCAAAAGTACTGAGAATTATACGGCAAAGGGGAGTAAGAACGATACTCGTGGCTCCGGATTGGCCAAGAAGAACTTGGTACCCGGAACTTCAGGAGATGCTCACGGAAGATCCGTGGCCTCTACCTCTAAGACGGGACCTGCTTCAGCAGGGACCGTGTCTATTCCAAGACTTACCGCGGCTGCGTTTGACGGCATGGCGGTTGAACGCCGAATTCTAAGGGAAAAAGGCATTCCGGAAGAGGTCATTCCTACACTGGTAAAAGCCAGGAAGGAGGTGACTGCACAACATTATCACCGCATTTGGAGAAAATATGTTGCGTGGTGTGAGGCCAGGAAGGCCCCCACGGAGGAATTTCAATTGGGTCGATTCCTACATTTCCTGCAAACAGGATTGTCTATGGGCCTCAAATTGGGGTCCATTAAGGTTAAAATTTCGGCCCTGTCAATTTTCTTCCAGAAAGAATTGGCTTCAGTTCCTGAAGTCCAGACTTTTGTAAAAGGAGTACTACATATACAGCCCCCGGTTGTGCCCCCAGTGGCTCCGTGGGACCTTAATGTAGTTTTGGATTTTCTCAAATCCCATTGGTTTGAGCCACTCAAATCGGCGGATTTGAAATATCTTACATGGAAAGTAACCATGCTACTGGCCCTGGCTTCTGCCAGGAGAGTGTCAGAATTGGCGGCTTTATCGTATAAAAGCCCATATCTGATTTTCCATTCGGACAGGGCAGAACTGCGGACGCGTCCTCATTTTCTGCCTAAGGTGGTGTCAGCGTTTCACCTGAACCAGCCTATTGTGGTGCCTGCGGCTACTAGCGATTTGGAGGATTCCAAGTTACTGGACGTTGTCAGGGCATTGAAAATATATATTTCAAGGACAGCTGGAGTCAGAAAATCTGACTCGCTGTTTATACTGTATGCACCCAACAAGCTGGGTGCTCCTGCTTCGAAGCAGACGATTGCTCGTTGGATTTGTAGCACAATTCAACTTGCACATTCTGTGGCAGGCCTGCCACAGCCTAAATCTGTCAAGGCCCATTCCACAAGGAAGGTGGGCTCATCCTGGGCGGCTGCCCGAGGGGTCTCGGCATTACAACTCTGCCGAGCAGCTACGTGGTCGGGGGAGAACACGTTTGTAAAATTCTACAAATTTGATACCCTGGCTAAAGAGGACCTGGAGTTCTCTCATTCGGTGCTGCAGAGTCATCCGCACTCTCCCGCCCGTTTGGGAGCTTTGGTATAATCCCCATGGTCCTGACGGAGTCCCCAGCATCCACTAGGACGTCAGAGAAAATAAGATTTTACTTACCGATAAATCTATTTCTCGTAGTCCGTAGTGGATGCTGGGCGCCCATCCCAAGTGCGGATTGTCTGCAATACTTGTACATAGTTATTGTTACAAAAAAATTGGGTTGTTATTGTTGTGAGCCGTCTGTTCAGAGGCTCCTACGTTTGTCATACTGTTAACTGGGTTCAGATCACAAGTTGTACGGTGTGATTGGTGTGGCTGGTATGAATCTTACCCGGGATTCAAAATCCTTCCTTATTGTGTACGCTCGTCCGGGCACAGTATCCTAACTGAGGCTTGGAGGAGAGTCATGGGGGGAGGAGCCAGTGCACACCACCTGATCCTAAAGCTTTATTTTTGTGCCCTGTCTCCTGCGGAGCCGCTAATCCCCATGGTCCTGACGGAGTCCCCAGCATCCACTACGGACTACGAGAAATAGATTTATCGGTAAGTAAAATCTTATTTTTTTTACACTGCGGCATGCTCGAGGGAAGGGAGCAGGCACCACCCCACCGCCACTACTCCTCCGCCAGCATCACTGCCGAGCCGGTCAGTGTTCCGGCAGCAATGAGCAGTAGGCAGCCACCAGCAACAACAGTCAGGAAGCTGTTACTCCCGGCAGCAGTAGCGTCAAGCTGCAATTCAGCCAGCGGCACGATGATCCGGGAGACAGTGGCAGCACAGGGAAGCAGTACCCCCTCCAATCGCAGCACCAACTAGGAGACTGAGGCAGCAACCTGCCCCCAGCAGCAGCACCACCCTGATGATAGGTAAGATGCATTTTGGTGTCACAAGAAGGTGGCCGGAGTAGTGGCTGGCTGTGGTCACACCCCGGGGAAAAGTGATAGTGATTTCAGTGTTCCCTTGCGCGGGGATTGGATGTGTAGATGTATGGAGGCTATGTATGTATAGATGTGAGCGGCAGCGTGCGGATGTATGAGAGCGGCAGTGTGCGGATGTATGAGAGCGGCAATGTACGGCTGTATAACTGCGTCGGTGTGCGGCTGTATGAGTGCGGCAGTGTGCGGCTGTAAGAGTGCGGCAGTGTGCGGCTGTAAGAGTACGGCTGTAAGAGTACGGCTGTAAGAGTACGGCTGTAAGAGTGCGGCTGTAAGAGTGCGGGGTTGTACGGATGTATGAGAGTGGGGTTGTACGGATGTATGAGAGCAGGGTTGTACGGATGTATGAGAGCGGCAGTGTATGGATGTATGAGAGCAACAGTGTACAGTTGTGTGAGAGCGGCAGTGTGCGGATGTATGAGAGTGGCGGTGTACGGATGTATGAGAGCGGCAGTGTATGGATGGCAGCGTCATAGGGAGGGATGTCGGAATGCTGTTATAGGGTTCCTAATACAAAATGCCACGTTGGGCTTGATGGGCAGGTAGTGCGGCAAGCACACCCAAATTGGCATCTGACGTCGCCTGCAGTCCACACTGTTGTGAGGAGTCAGAGTTAATTTTGACTGTGTAGTGTACTCACAGAGGACCTACCGCCCGTCCCCTCCTCGCATCTGAGCAGCAGGTCAGGCTCTTATTTTCTTTTTAATCAGGAGAGGCCGAGTGAACTGTGAGCAGGGGGGCAGAGCTACATGGGACCCAGAGGGGCTGCTGTGCTGTCAGAGAGGGAGAGGAAGAGAGAGATGAAGCTACTGCAGATCCCCAGCTGATTGTGAGGTGCCGGGTTGAAGGGTGATGTGATCACCCTTCTCCCTCGCTGCCGCTGGGGACCGCATCTAGGCTTCCTCCATCGAGGGCATGCGGCGCAGCAGTGGGCAGCGTGTAATGAGTTTGTCTGACTCATTATACTGCTGCCTGTTGTGGACACCTCCGTCCGTACGGACTGGTGTACATGCCCAGCACAGAGGTGACAGTGTTGGTGGAAGTGCTGCCCAGTTCTGACCCTGCAGGCCTCCCTGATCTGACTGCGGCCGCTGCTACTGCTGCGGCCCGAAACCCCTGCCGGTCCCCTCCATAGACTTCTGCCTGTCCAGCGCTGAGGTACTAGGGGTATCCCAGCTGCGGGAAAGGTATGTCTCTTGCTTTCTCTCCGGCAGGGGAAGGTGACAGCGGCGGAGGAAGTGTTGCCCACCTCAGACACTGCAGGCCTCCCCGATCCAGCTGCGGCCACAGCTGATGCTGCCAGAACCCACTGCTGGTCTCCTTTGTTGACTGCCGCATGGCCAGTGCTGAAGTACTGGGGGTAGGCCAGCTACGGGAAGAGTGTCTCTGCCTCGGGCTCTCTCTCTCTGTCAGGGGAAGGAAGGGCTGATTCTCTGGCACAACAGGGAGGGCTAGGCTGCAGGAACACAGCACTGGAAGAAACAGGAGGCCGAACTCATGACCAAAAAGTGAGCAGTGCAGTGATCAGCCCCCTAGTCTTTCCCTCTCTCTGGGTGCAGAGCTGTATTCTACAGAGAGAGCTGGGATGGGAAGAAGGGGAACGGCACCTGACACACACATACACGCGCGGCACCTGACACACACATACACGCGCGGCACCTGACACACACATACACGCGCAACACCTGACACACACACATACACGTGCGGCACCTGACACACACACACGTAGCATCAGACACAATAAAATAAACATGCAGCACCTGACCCACACATACACGCGCAACACCTGACACACACACATACACGTGCGGCACCAGACACACACACACACGTAGCATCAGACACAATAAAATAAACATGCAGCACCTGACACATGCATATACACGCAGCACCTGACACATGCATATACACGCAGCACCTGACACATGCATATACACGCAGCACCTGACACATGCATATACACGCAGCACCTGACACATACATATACACGCACACCATCAGACACACACATACACACGCAGTGCCTTACTCACACACACATAGACACGTGCAGCACCTGAGGCACACACATGTACACGCGCAGCACCTGACGCACACACATGTACACGCGCAGCACCTGACGCACACTCATGTACACACGCAGCACCTGACGCACACTCATGTACACGCGCAGCACCTAATGCACACTCATGTACACGCGCAGCACCTGACGCACACTCATGTACACACGCAGCACCTGACGCACACTCATGTACACGCGCAGCACCTAATGCACACTCATGTACACGCGCAGCACCTGACGCACACTCATGTACACGCGCATCACCTGACACAGACATACGTATTCATGCACAGCACCAGACATACACTTGTACACACGCGGAGCACCTGATACTCACACACATATACACCCGCAACACCTGACACACACATACGCACCATCAGACACACTCATATATACACGCAGCACCTGACACACACATACACACAGGAGCTGACACACACATACACAGGCAGCACCTGACACACACACACATATACACGCGCAGCACCTGACACCACGCACTCACACGTACAAGCAATGCATTTCACGCCTACCTCCAGCCTCAGTTACAGGCTGCTGCCGCCTACCCCCCTCCCTGCATCAGCTGCAAAGGCAGCAAAATATTTTGACCAAAGTCTAAAGGCCCGTACACATTAAACGATGTCGCTCTGTGAGCTACATCGTCTAATGTTTCCCCTCCCGGGCCGGCCGGCGGCCGACTGTACACACTGAGCGATATGACCGCTCATATCGCTCAGTGACGTCACGCCCCCGCCAGCCCTGCATGAAGGTCGTGGACGACAGTCCACATCCTTCCTGCATGCCCTACCAACAGCGAAGATTGTTGCCGACCCGCGGGGCCGCGCATCGTTTGTCGCTGGCTGCATACACACTTAACGATAAAATGAGCGACGTCGCTCATTAAATCGTTAAGTGTGTACGGACCTTAAACAATTTGGTTTGGTTAATAAAATAATTTTGCACAGAACAGTGATGTTATACGAACATTTTCATTAAACATTTAAAAAATCAAATGTTTATTCTTACAGTGAAATTTTACATTTCTGAATAAAAAAAATAAATTTAAAAAAAGCGATGAAATTCCATAGACAAAAAACCTTACGGTTTCACATGTCCCATTAAGGCTTCTTAGACATGATCGAAATTTCAGAAACCTGTTGTAACTCTTCCACTCAAACTCCAAAAAGCAATGAAATTCCGATCATTAAGGCTGACGCCTTAATGGACGTGTTCCTTGCGCAATACAGATATGGTATGCCATCACAGCCTGTGGGTAAGTGCAGATTTAGCACTCTCACAGAGTGAGATTGCTGTCACTCACACAATGGTGGAGCTGCTAATTCACAGATTTGTGTGCTCATTGGAATACACACATGCAGTCTATGCAACTGAAGGTCTGAGCGGAAGACAAAGCTGCTCAGATGAGGTAAGAGTGTTGTTGATTGGAGGGAGGAGAGCGGTGTGGATGGGGGAACAGAAGTGTGTGGATAGAGGGAACACTAAGCAGCACTAATGGGGGGGACAGAGAAACACAGGGGGTAATTCAGACCGCAGCAGCAGCAGCGATTGCAGTCTGAATTAGTTTGTGAGGTGCGCACGTGCAATGGCCGCACTGCGCGTGCGTACCCCAGGAGCCCAGTGAGATGCTATCACCCTGCCTGATTGATAGGCAGAGGTGGTTGCGGGGAAGGAGGGGGGCGTGCAAACAGCGTTAGAATGCCATTGGCAGGGCATGGTCTGCACAACGGAGGCGTTTCCGGACCACTGGGGGGTGGGCTGTGGCGGTTATCCCCCTGCCAAGAGCGCAGGATCCACTAAATTTACCTTCAGGATGTCAGCTACATGAATAGGGTAAGAGTGGTGTGGATAGGGGGTATATTAAGCAGCAAGTATGGGAAGGGAGACAGAGCGGTGCAGATGGGGGAAATGGTGCAGATGGGTTGAAAACACTGGCATGGATGGGTAGAAAACTGGTGCAGATGGGAGAGAAGACAGTGTGCCATGTACTGGAGGAGGCAGAGTGACGTTGAAGAAGGAAACACTGAGCAGCACAGAGAGAAGGAAACGGTGGTACAGACAATGCACAGGTGGGGAAAGACAGATAATACAGATAAGTTAGTACAGACTAGCACAGATGGGAGAACACAGCAGTAGGGATTGGGGAAGACCGGGCAGCATGGGGGTGTATAGGGGAAGTAAGTGTAGATGCATAGACCGTAGATGGGGTATTATAGTTTAGCAATTAACCAAGATGTTTGAGGGAGCTAAATGTGTATACTAAGTGAGATGGATGTATGGAGTTAGAAGGATGTTGTAACAAGGTGGCTTTGTTGTGTTGACTGAATGGGATGGTTGTGGGCACTGTGTGGGATGGGAGCACCACAAAACTGCTCAGACCTTCAGTTGCATAGACTGCATGTGTGTATTCCAATGAGCACACAAATCTGTGAATTAGCAGCTCCACCATTGTGTGAGTGACAGCAATCTCACTCTGTGAGAGTGCTGAATCTGCACTTACCCACAGGCTGTGATGGCATACCATATCTGTATTGCGCAAGGAACACGTCCATTAAGGCGTCAGCCTTAATGATCGGAATTTCATTGCTTTTTGGAGTTTGAGTGGAAGAGTTACAACAGGTTTCTGAAATTTCGATCATGTCTAAGAAGCCTTAATGGGACATGTGAAACCGTAAGGTTTTTTGTCTATGGGATATATATATATAATCACAAACATATATGATTCATACATATATCACACACACATACATGATACATACATGAGAAAGACCTGGGATGGTGATGAGGCCAGGGCCCCCTGCTGATGTTGCGTTGAGGAAGGCAGTGTTCCAGGGCGGATGCCAGTCGGGGAGAGCGCCGCGCAGCCCGGGAAAAATACTGCTGAGGAGCTACATCTGGAAGAGCCCCTGGGAGGGAGAGTGCCACATGCCCCATCCTGCGCGGCAGACTCTGCAGGCCTGCACATGGGAAGGGAGGTCTCTGGCCACACATACTCACCCTTCTGCTGAAGCCCCGCTGCTGTCCCCATCAGCGATCTCCAGCGGGGAGCGGGGCCAGGATGAACCACAACCTGTGAGAACTATCTTCATGATCAAGAGATCTCATATGCAAGATAAGTATGTGTTGGGATAGGGCTGGGGAGGGCGGCTGCTCGGGCACACCCCCGTCAAGTTAAGGAGATTTAACTGAGGAAGCACAAGGGAACTCTCGTCTGGGGGCAACAACTGCAGGGAGACCACATCTTTTCAGATGAACATGGGAGGGCGGAAGGCTGCCTAATACTGAAGCACCCTCAGACATTAAACCATATGCAACAACTATTGCAAGCATTCCTGGGGGAAGGTCTGCAGCAGACGGATTTGCATACGGTGATGTCATCCAAGCAGTGGGCCAAAGTTGGCTGGAACCCTCATCTGTATATGAAAAGAGAAAAGGGGCATGCAGGGCATGGCGGCCTTTTGCGGCGCTTGGATAACCCCAAGTTTGCATTAAACACCCCCACCCTCCTTCGGTGTGGGGCTCATGTTGGCCATGCCCAAGCCCCTGAAGCATTCAAGCTGATTTCTTGCAGCAGCTGGGCACTGTAACAGCTTCAGAGCTGCTCTACAAGACAAGTAAAAGGGTGTGGGCCATGCAGCACCACCTGTAGTTTGCATACACACATATATAGGACAGTATCTCTTATATGCCCCAGGGTCAATAAAATAGTATCCTTGTCTAGGCTATCCATCCCCTCAGATAAGGTATTTGTCCATGCCGCTACAGCACTACACACCCAGGCCGACGCAATTGCCGGTCTGAGTAAGGTACCTGAATGTGTATAAATGGACTTCAGGGTAATCTCCTGTTTGCGGTAAGCACACTCTTTGAGGGTAGCCGTATCCTGGGACGGGAGGGCTACCTTCTTGGATAAGCGTGTTAATGCTTTGTCCACCCTATGGGAGGATTCCCATCGTAACCTATCCGTTGATGGGAAAGGATACGCCATAAGAATCCTTTTGGAAATCTGCAGTCTTTTATCTGGAGATTCCCAAGCTTTTTCACATAACTCGTTCAGCTCGTGTGAGGGGGGAAAGGTTACCTCAGGCTTCTTACCCTTGTACATATGTACCCTCTTGTCAGCGACAGGGGGTTCCTCTGTGATGTGCAAAACATCTTTTATTGCCATAATCATAAATCGAATGGATTTTGCCAATTTTGGCTGTAACTTTGCATCATCGTAATCGACACTGGAGTCAGAATCCGTGTCGGTATCTGTGTCAACAATCTGGGATAGTGGGCGCTTATGAGACCCTGACAGTCCCTGCAACATAGGATCAGGCATGGGTTTAAACCCTGACTGTCCCAAAGCTTCTGCCTTGTCTAATCTTTTGTGCAATGAGTTTACACTAGCATTTAAAACATTCCACATATCCATCCAATCAGCTGTCGGCGGAGACACCACATTCATTTGCTCCCGCTCCTCTCTAATATAGCCTTCTTCCTCAGACATGTCGACACGTGTACCGACACACTACACACACAGGGAATGCTTTTTCTGAAGACAGTTTCCCCACAAGGCCCTTTGGAGAGACAGAGAGAGAGTATGCCAGCACCCCCCCCAGCGCTATATAACCCAGGAATAAAACAGTAACTTAATGTTTGCCCAGTAGTGCTGCTGTATGTAGTTTGCGAATTATGTGCCCCCCCCCCCTCTTTTCAACCCTCTTGTCTAACGTGGTATAAGCAGGGTAGAGTCCGGGGAGCTTCCTCTCAGCGGTGCTGTGGAGAAAAAATGGCGCTGGTGAGTGCTGAGGGAGAAGCCCCGCCCCCTCGGAGGCGGGCTTCTGTCCCGCTTAAACTAAAATTGGTGGGGGCTTATACATATATAAAGTGCCCAGCTGTATGTATGTTATATTTTTGCGAAAGAGGTTTATATTGCTGCCCAGGGCGCACCCCCTGCGCCCTGCACCCTTACAGTGACCGGAGTATGTGAGGTGTATGGGAGCAAAGGCGCACAGCTGCAGTGCTGTGCGTTACCTCAGTGAAGATCATGAAGTCTTCTGCCGCCTCTGAAGTCTTCTTTTCTTCTCATACTCACCCGGCTTCTATCTTCCGGCTCTGCGAGGGGGACGGCGGCGCGGCTCTGGGACGGACGGCGAGGGTGAGATCCTGCGTACCAATCCCACTGGAGCTAATGGTGTCCAGTAGCCTAAGAAGCAGGACCTTGCAACTCAGAGAGTAGGGCTGCTTCTCTCCCCTCAGTCCCTCGATGAGGGAGTCTGTTGCCAGCAGTGCTCCCTGAAAATTAAAAACCTAACAAAATACTTTCTGTCAGAAAGCTCAGGAGAGCTCCTGAAAAGCACCCAGTCTCCACTGGGTACAGTATCAAACTGAGGTCTGGAGGAGGGGCATAGAGGGAGGAGCCAGTGCACACCCAGAACTAAAGTCTTTCTTAAAGTGCCCATGTCTCCTGCGGAGCCCGTCTATCCCCATGGTCCTTACGGAGTCCCCAGCATCCTCTAGGACGTTAGAGAAAATAGGATTTTAATACCTACCGGTAAATCCTTTTCTCTTAGTCCGTAGAGGATGCTGGGCACCCGTCCCAGTGCGCACTGTGTCTGCAGTTATTAAATGGCCCTTAACTCCAGAACATTTATGTGGAGATGAAAACATCCAAGGAAGACTTGACCATCTTCCTTGGATGTTTTCCCCCTGTGTGACTGCTCTCCAGCCTCGGAGGGTTGCATCCGTGGTCCCTAGGATCCCCTCCTGGATCCCGAACCATCGCCCCTCTAGGTGGTGAGAACTGTGCAGCCACCAATGGAGTGAGATTCTGATCTTGGAAGACAGGATTATCCTCCGGTGCATGTGTAGGTGGGATCCGGACCACTTGTCCAACAGGTCCCACTGGAACACTCTGGCATGGAACCTGCCAAACTGAATGGCCTCGTAGGCCGCAACCATCTTCCCCAGCAACTGAATGCATTGATGGATTAACACTCTTGCTGGTTTCAGAATTTGTTTGACCAGACTCTGGATCTCCAGAGCCTTTCCACTAGAAGAAAACCTCTTCTGTGTCCAGTATCACTCCCAAAAACAACAACCGCGTCATTGGGACCAACTGCGATTTTGGCAAGTTTAGGAGCCAACCATGTTGTTGAAGAACTGTCAGGGAGAGTAGATGTTTTGCACCAACTGGTCCCTGGATCTCGCCTTTATCAGGAGATCATCCAAGTACGGGATAATTGTGACTCCTTGCTTGCGAAGGAGGACCATCATTTCCGCCATCACCCTGGTGAAAATCCTCGGAGCCGTGGACAGACCAAACGGCAACGTCTGAAATTGGTAATGACAATCCTGAATTGCAAACCTCAGGTAGCTTGATGCAGTGGCTAAATGGGAACATATAAGTAGGCATCCTTTATGTCTACCAAAACCATGAAATCTCCTTTATCCCCCGGACTGGAGATCACTACCCTGAGAGATTCCATCTTGAAATTGAATTTCTTTAGGTAGAAATTAAGGGATTTCAGATTTAAGATTGGTCTGACTGAGCCGTCCGGCTTCGGGACCACGAAGAGGCTTGAATAAAAACCTTCTCCCTGCTGACTAAGGCTGATTTGAACAATCGGTGAGGGGGAACGTCTTGAAACCCCAGTTTGTACCCTTGGGACACTATTTGTAAAACCCACGAGTCCAGGTCCGAATGAATCCAGAACTGACTGAAGAGTTTTAGACGTGCCCCCCACTGGTGCGGGCTCCTGCAAGAGAGCCCCAGCGTCATGCAGTGGATTTGGCAGAAGCAGAGGACGATCTCTGCTCCTGCGATCTTGAAGAGGCTACAGACCTCTTCCCTCTTTTCCTTCCTCTACCTGCAAAGAAAGGGGAATCTTAACTTCTTGCATATCTATTGGGCCGAAATGACTGCGTCAGATAATGATGCGTCTTCATCCGTTGAGAGGGAACATAGGGCAAGAAGGACGACTTACCTGCGGGAGCTGCCGAGATCAAATTAACTAGGCCGTCGCCAAACAAGGCTTCACCTTCATAGGGAAGAGACTCCCTTTCTTCTTGGAGTCAGCATCAGCATTCCCTTGGTGAATCCACAATGCCCTCCTATCCGAGACTGCCATGAAATTGGCCCGTGAGCACTTGTGCCCGGTGTAGGATTTTTAAATATGTGTAGTTTACTGTATGCAAGGGTTTAAAACCTTTTAGGAACTGAGATCTAAGGTGTATTACATGTAGTTTAAAAAAAACAAAAAAGGTTTATTTTAAGGCAGTAGTTTCCAAACTGGGGTTCTTGCACTGGTAGCATAGTTTGGTGGTCCAGGACCAATTAAAATTATTTATACTTTATTAAATTGGCAAAACCATTCCCTCACAACATAACTGAACCTGAGGATGACATGCTATAAACACAATTTACTTAATTTTATATTTTTTTCTGAATTTCTCAATAAAAAAAACTTTGGCCTAGGGGTGCCGTGAAACAAATTTTGATACTCTATGGCAGGGGTGTCAAACCCATGGGCCGCATGCCGCCCCCAATGCATCCTTTTGTGGCCCACAGGCCGAGGTCCGACAGGGGTCCTTTTGTGGCCCGATCACCTTGCTTAGAGCGAGGGCAGGAGAGTGCAGCCAGAGTCTTTGCTTTCTATGTGCGGCACCATCTTCCCGAAGAGATCACCGGGAAGATAGTGCCCCTTCCACTGGCTACAGCACAGGTATACTGGGGTGGGGTAGCAAACTGGGGGCCCCAATGGGCCCCTCCAGCAGTCCCTCTACCAAAACACGTCTTTTGGTGGTTTTGCGGTGTTGTTATAACTACATGGTGACGATACTGTAGCACAGAGATTTTCAACCATTTACAACTCACGTCACACAGAACAAGATTTAAATATTGACAAGGCACACTGAAATATAATGGTGATGCATGGTGCAGTATCGTGTCCTAGGATGTCATGTCGCAGCTTCTCCATAGGTAACGCCTGAACAGGCCCGGTGACAGGGGGGACAAAGGGGACACTTGTTCAGGGATCCAAGTATTAAGAACAGAAATAATGGGGCCACAGTGCCAATATTGCTTTTTAAAGTGTATCCACCAACTGCTCAATTTAAGCAGGAAAACAATTAACAGGCCAACTAAACCCTCCCCCCTCCTTTTACCCCATCACTTTGTCCAGTCCCTGTGGTCCATACTGTATTGCCATTATTATGCATTTTGCTGTGCTGGCCCTTTTCTGAATGTCCCTGCCACCGCCACCGAAGAGCTGGATAGCCCAGTATGAAAACCACCTGCCGGCCTCACTGACGGTCCGAGTCAAAGGCTCCATTTTTTTTTAAAGATCCCTCTGCCAAGTTAAGGGGGGGTTGAGGGGGCCCCAGAGATATCAGTGTACTGGGCCCCGAGATTTCTGTTGCTAGCCCTGACCCTCAGGGGCGTATCTACCCCTTGGCCAGGATGGCACTTGCCAGGGGCACCATCCAGCTGTGCCAACCGTGGCTAAGGGATAGAGTTCTGCAGTCTCGAAAGGGCGCTATGGCAATCAGCGTGGGACTGACCAATTAGACGGTGAGGGAAGGATACTGAAATTGTCCCAACCCTGTTACAGTTTGAAACGCCCCTCAACTGCTGTCCACTGCTTCACTCCTAGCTCTGCCCCTTTGAAATTATTAATCCCTACCCCCCGGTAGGCGGAGTTCTCCAGGACCATACTCAGGAGTCACCACTGCTGTACATTATGTGCCGGTTGTAGAGGCAGAGCGGCGAACATCAGAGAACGCCACAAATTACACAGTAGGCAAGGAGATGGCTGGAGACAGCTGCACAGCCATGCCTTGCAAGTTCGAGAGAGCTGTTGAATTTCAGCACTTCAAGTCAGAGCCTGCCCCCTGCTGCCCAAGCAGTCCGTGACAGTTAGTGTCGAGGAGGGGGGGATTTGTGCATGTGTGCTATCAGTGTGTGTGTGGGGGGGTGGGGGGTGGAGGATGTGTGTGACTGTGAGGGAGCTGTCAGTGTCAGTGGGGAGAGGAGCAGGAGGGAGTTGTCAGTGTGTGGAAGTGATGAGAGTTGTCAGTACTGGGGAAATGTGTGTGTGTGTGTACTAGATTTAGGAGTGTGTGTTTGTGAGAGGTTTCAGTTGGGGAATTAGAGTTCATACAGTAATTAAATGTTTTCATATTGAGAACTACATCTCCCAGCATATACAGTGTGCTGGGGATGCTAACAAGCTTTATTTAAAAGTTTAAAAAACATTGCTTTTACGACTGCAATGGTTAAAAAGGGAGAGCTATAAATCAATTTATCAGTGAATGATCGCAGTTTGAGCTGTTACATTTTACTGAACCACCTATCCCTCCACACTCACTACCTGTCCTCAGGATACATTTACCATCCCGGCAGACGGTATACCGGCGGTCATTTGACCGATGTTGGAATCCTGACACCACTTGGGAGACTGGTGCCGGCACACAGACAGCCAACATCCCGAAGGCGAGTATTGGAGGGAGGGTTAGGACCGGGGGAGCGGGTGTTAGGGAAGGCACTAGGAGGGGGCGGGGGTTAGTCCAGTATCCTGGGACGGGAGGGCTACCTTCTTGGATAAGCGTGTTAATGCTTTGTCCACCCTAGGGGAGGATTCCCATCGTAACCTATCCGTTGATGGGAAAGGATACGCCATAAGAATCCTTTTGGAAATCTGCAGTCTTTTATCTGGAGATTCCCAAGCTTTTTCACATAACTCGTTCAGCTCGTGTGAGGGGGGAAAGGTTACCTCAGGCTTCTTTCCCTTGTACATATGTACCCTCTTGTCAGCGACAGGGGGTTCCTCTGTGATGTGCAAAACATATTTTATTGCCATAATCATAAATCGAATGGATTTTGCCAATTTTGGCTGTAACTTTGCATCATCGTAATCGACACTGGAGTCAGAATCCGTGTCGGTATCTGTGTCAACAATCTGGGATAGTGGGCGCTTATGAGACCCTGACAGTCCCTGCAACATAGGATCAGGCATGGGTTGAAACCCTGACTGTCCCAAAGCTTCTGCCTTGTCTAATCTTTTGTGCAATGAGTTTACACTAGCATTTAAAACATTCCACATATCCATCCAATCAGCTGTCGGCGGAGACACCACATTCATTTGCTCCCGCTCCTCTCTAATATAGCCTTCTTCCTCAGACATGTCGACACACGTGTACCGACACACTACACACACAGGGAATGCTTTTTCTGAAGACAGTTTCCCCACAAGGCCCTTTGGAGAGACAGAGAGAGAGTATGCCAGCACACCCCCCAGCGCTATATAACCCAGGAATAAAACAGTAACTTAATGTTTGCCCAGTAGTGCTGCTGTATGTAATTTGCGAATTATGTGCCCCCCCACCCCTCTTTTCAACCCTCTTGTCTAACGTGGTATAAGCAGGGTAGAGTCCGGGGAGCTTCCTCTCAGCGGTGCTGTGGAGAAAAAATGGCGCTGGTGAGTGCTGAGGGAGAAGCCCCGCCCCCTCGGAGGCGGGTTTCTGTCCCGCTTAAACTGTAAAATTGGTGGGGGCTTATACATATATAAAGTGCCCAGCTGTATATATGTTATATTTTTGCGAAAGAGGTTTATATTGCTGCCCAGGGCGCCCCCCCTGCGCCCTGCACCCTTACAGTGACCGGAGTATGTGAGGTGTATGGGAGCAAAGGCGCACAGCTGCAGTGCTGTGCGTTACCTCAGTGAAGATCATGAAGTCTTCTGCCGCCTCTGAAGTCTTCTTTTCTTCTCATACTCACCCGGCTTCTATCTTCCGGCTCTGCGAGGGGGACGGCGGCGCGGCTCTGGGACGGACGGCGAGGGTGAGATCCTGCGTACCAATCC
Source organism: Pseudophryne corroboree (assembly GCF_028390025.1). Taxonomy (NCBI): domain Eukaryota; kingdom Metazoa; phylum Chordata; class Amphibia; order Anura; family Myobatrachidae; genus Pseudophryne; species Pseudophryne corroboree. Next base: position 688,340,484 of record NC_086444.1, read on the forward strand.
CACTGGAGCTAATGGTGTCCAGTAGCCTAAGAAGCAGGACCTTGCAACTCAGAGAGTAGGGCTGCTTCTCTCCCCTCAGTCCCTCGATGAGGGAGTCTGTTGCCAGCAGTGCTCCCTGAAAATTAAAAACCTAACAAAATACTTTCTGTCAGAAAGCTCAGGAGAGCTCCTGAAAAGCACCCAGTCTCCACTGGGTACAGTATCAAACTGAGTTCTGGAGGAGGGGCATAGAGGGAGGAGCCAGTGCACACCCAGAACTAAAGTCTTTCTTAAAGTGCCCATGTCTCCTGCGGAGCCCGTCTATCCCCATGGTCCTTACGGAGTCCACAGCATCCTCTAGGACGTTAGAGAAAATAGGATTTTAATACCTACCGGTAAATCCTTTTCTCTTAGTCCGTAGAGGATGCTGGGCACCCGTCCCAGTGCGTACTGTGTCTGCAGTTATTAAATGGCCCTTAACTCCAGAACATTTATGTGGAGATGAAAACATCCAAGGAAGACTTGACCATCTTCCTTGGATGTTTTCCCCCTGTGTGACTGCTCTCCAGCCTCGGAGGGTTGCATCCGTGGTCCCTAGGATCCCGTCCTGGATCCCGAACCATCGCCCCTCTAGCTGGTGAGAACTGTGCAGCCACCAATGGAGTGAGATTCTGGTCTTGGAAGACAGGATTATCCTCCGGTGCATGTGTAGGTGGGATCCGGACCACTTGTCCAACAGGTCCCACTGGAACACTCTGGTATGGAACCTGCCAAACTGAATGGCCTCGTAGGCCGCAACCATCTTCCCCAGCAACTGAATGCATTGATGGATTAACACTCTTGCTGGTTTCAGAATTTGTTTGACCAGACTCTGGATCTCCAGAGCCTTTCCACTAGAAGAAAACCTCTTCTGTGTCCAGTATCACTCCCAAAAACAACAACCGCGTCATTGGGACCAACTGCGATTTTGGCAAGTTTAGGAGTCAACCATGTTGTTGAAGAACTGTCAGGGAGAGTAGATGTTTTGCACCAACTGGTCCCTGGATCTCGCCTTTATCAGGAGATCATCCAAGTACGGGATAATTGTGACTCCTTGCTTGCGAAGGAGAACCATCATTTCCGCCATCACCCTGGTGAAAATCCTCGGAGCCGTGGACAGACCAAACGGCAACGTCTGAAATTGGTAATGACAATCCTGAATTGCAAACCTCAGGTAGCTTGATGCAGTGGCTAAATGGGAACATATAAGTAGGCATCCTTTATGTCTACCAAAACCATGAAATCTCCTTTATCCCCCGGACTGGAGATCACTACCCTGAGAGATTCCATCTTGAAATTGAATTTCTTTAGGTAGAAATTAAGGGATTTCAGATTTAAGATTGGTCTGACTGAGCCGTCCGGCTTCGGGACCACGAAGAGGCTTGAATAAAAACCTTCTCCCTGCTGACTAAGGCTGATTTGAACAATCGGTGAGGGGGAACGTCTTGAAACCCCAGTTTGTACCCTTGGGACACTATTTGTAAAACCCACGAGTCCAGGTCCGAATGAATCCAGAACTGACTGAAGAGTTTTAGACGTGCCCCCCACTGGTGCGGGCTCCTGCAAGAGAGCCCCAGCGTCATCCAGTGGATTTGGCAGAAGCAGAGGACGATCTCTGCTCCTGCGATCTTGAAGAGGCTACAGACCTCTTCCCTCTTTTCCTTCCTCTACCTGCAAAGAAAGGGGAATCTTAACTTCTTGCATATCTATTGGGCCGAAATGACTGCGTCAGATAATGATGCGTCTTCATCCGTTGAGAGGGAACATAGGGCAAGAAGGATGACTTACCTGCGGGAGCTGCCGAGATCAAATTAACTAGGCCGTCGCCAAACAAGGCTTCACCTTCATAGGGAAGAGACTCCCTTTCTTCTTGGAGTCAGCATCAGCATTTCCTTGGTGAATCCACAATGCCCTCCTATCCGAGACTGCCATGAAATTGGCCCGTGAGCACTTGTGCCCGGTGTAGGATTTTTAAATATGTGTAGTTTACTGTATGCAAGGGTTTAAAACCTTTTCGGAACTGAGCTCTAAGGTGTATTACATGTAGTTTAAAAAAAACAAAAAAGGTTTATTTGATGGCAGTAGTTTCCAAACTGGGGTTCTTGCACTGGTAGCATAGTTTGGTGGTCCAGGACCAATTAAAATTATTTATACTTTATTAAATTGGCAAAACCATTCCCTCACAACATAACTGAACCTGAGGATGACATGCTATAAACACAATTTACTTAATTTTATATTTTTTTCTGAATTTCTCAATAAAAAAAACTTTGGCCTAGGGGTGCCGTGAAACAAATTTTGATACTCTAGGGCAGGGGTGTCAAACCCATGGGCCGCATGCCGCCCCCAATGCATCCTTTTGTGGCCCACAGGCCGGGGTCCGGCAGGGGTCCGACAGGGGTCCTTTTGTGGCCCGATCACCTTGCTTAGAGCGAGGGCAGGAGAGTGCAGCCAGAGTCTTTGCTTTCTATGTGCGGCACCATCTTCCCGAAGAGATCACCGGGAAGATAGTGCCCCTTCCACTGGCTACAGCACAGGTATACTGGGGTGGGGTAGCAAACTGGGGGCCCCAATGGGCCCCTCCAGCAGTCCCTCTACCAAAACACATCTTTTGGTGGTTTTGCTGTGTTGTTATAACTACATGGTGACGATACTGTAGCACAGAGATTTTCAACCATTTACAACTCACGTCACACAGAACAAGATTTAAATATTGACAAGGCACACTGAAATATAATGGTGATGCATGGTGCAGTATCGTGTCCTAGGATGTCATGTCGCAGCTTCTCCATAGGTAACGCCTGAACAGGCCCGGTGACAGGGGGGACAGAGGGGACACTTGTTCAGGGCTCCAAGTATTAAGAACAGAAATAATGGGGCCACAGTGCCAATATTGCTTTTTAAAGTGTATCCACCAACTGCTCAATTTAAGCAGGAAAACAATTAACAGGCCAACTAAACCCTCCCCCCTCCTTTTACCCCATCACTTTGTCCAGTCCCTGTGGTCCATACTGTATTGCCATTATTATGCATGTTGCTGTGCTGGCCCTTTTCTGAATGTCCCTGCCACCGCCACCGAAGAGCTGGATAGCCCAGTATGAAAACCACCTGCCGGCCTCACTGACGGTCCGTGTCAAAGGCTCCATTTTTTTTTAAAGATCCCTCTGCCAAGTTAAGGGGGGGTTGAGGGGGCCCCAGAGATATCAGTGTACTGGGCCCCGAGATTTCTGTTTCTGGCCCTGACCCTCAGGGGCGTATCTACCCCTTGGCCAGGATGGCACTTGCCAGGGGCACCATCCAGCTGTGCCAACCGTGGCTAAGGGATAGAGTTCTGCAGTCTCGAAAGGGCGCTATGGCAATCAGCGTGGGACTGACCAATTAGACGGTGAGGGAAGGATACTGAAATTGTCCCAACCCTGTTACAGTTTGAAACGCCCCTCAACTGCTGTCCACTGCTTCACTCCTAGCTCTGCCCCTTTGAAATTATTAATCCCTACCCCCCGGTAGGCGGAGTTCTCCAGGCCCATACTCAGGAGTCACCACTGCTGTACATTATGTGCCGGTTGTAGAGGCAGAGCGGGGAACATCAGAGAACGCCACAAATTACACAGTGGGCAAGGAGATGGCTGGAGACAGCTGCACAGCCATGCCTTGCAAGTTCGAGAGAGCTGTTGAATTTCAGCACTTCAAGTCAGAGCCTGCCCCCTGCTGCCCAAGCAGTCCGTGACAGTTAGTGTCGAGGAGGGGGGGATTTGTGCATGTGTGCTATCAGTGTGTGTGTGTGGGGGGGGGTGGAGGATGTGTGTGACTGTGAGGGAGCTGTCAGTGTCAGTGGGGAGAGGAGCAGGAGGGAGTTGTCAGTGTGTGGAAGTGATGAGAGTTGTCAGTACTGGAGAAATGTGTGTGTGTGTGTACTAGATTTAGGAGTGTGTGTTTGTGAGAGGTTTCAGTTGGGGAATTAGAGTTCATACAGTAATTAAATGTTTTCATATTGAGAACTACATCTCCCAGCATATACAGTGTGCTGGGGATGCTAACAAGCTTTATTTAAAAGTTTAAAAAACATTGCTTTTATGACTGCAATGGTTAAAAAGGGAGAGCTATAAATCAATTTATCAGTGAATGATCGCAGTTTGAGCTGTTACATTTTACTGAACCACCTATCCCTCCACACTCACTACCTGTCCTCAGGATACATTTACCATCCCGGCAGACGGTATACCGGCGGTCATTTGACCGATGTTGGAATCCTGACACCACTTGGGAGACTGGTGCCGGCACACAGACAGCCAACATCCCGAAGGCGAGTATTGGAGGGAGGGTTAGGACCGGGGGAGGGGGTGTTAGGGAAGGCACTAGGAGGGGGGGGGGTTAGTCCTAGCTGCCACCCCCTGAGGGTTAGCCCTATCCGCCACCCCCCCAGAGGGTTAGGATTAGGTATCATGTGACTGCTGGAATCCCGAGCGCCGGATGCCATACCCAACCCCCTTTACTTTTTCAGGCATTTCTATCTCTCCTCTCTCTATGGTGTTCCGATTGCCCACTTTATCTTGTGCTTTTCTCTCTCTCTCCTTTGTTTAGAGCATCAGTTTCTGTAGTCCACTTTATCCTTATTTTTTCCTGTGTTTCACTATCTCTCTGATGTAATGAGGATGTATGGTCTAGAGGGATCAGTAATGCATTGTACTGTATAGAGGCGTCAGGGATGTAGCGTAGGGTATAGAGGCGTCAGGGATGTAGCGTAGGTTATAGAGGCATTAGGAATGTAGCGTAGGGAATAGAGGCATCAGGGATGTAGCGTAGGGTATAGAGGCGTCAGGGATGTAGCATAGGGAATAGAGGCGTCAGGGATGTAGCGTAGGGAAAAGAGGCGTCAGGGATTTAGCTTAGGGAATATAGGCATCAGGGATGTACTAGCAGGTATATAGAGGTCAGTGTACTGTATAGAGGGGTCAGTAATGCAGTGATGGTTATAGAAAGGTCAGTGATGTAGTGTAGGGTATAGAGGGGTCAGTTATGTAGTGTGGGGTAAAGAGGGGTCAGTAAAGATACTAAGCTGAAGTACTTAGAACACTTCTTGAATTAAGACACAACCTGCAAAAAAAAGTATGCAATATGGGTGAAAAGGCAAATGTCAGAGGTCTGATACAAGTGACCAGCTCCACACCTTGCACCACATAGCGTTATGTTAAACTGGGATATGTTCTTTTTTGGTGTGTGTGTGTGTGTGTGTGTGTGTGTGTGTGGGGGGGGGGGGGGGTGCCAAAGGAAATTTTTGCCATTTGCCCCTTTGGTCTAGAACCAGCCCTGATCACAAAATATTTTTGTCTGAGCAGACTGGACACTGATCAGCGTTGGCTCATTCTCAGCCCCCCGCCCAGCCTCTGCTGCCAACAGACTGCTATTAGCTAGTTAACCTTCTGCCTTCCCTATCTATGACACAGATTGCTGCTAATGCTACCAGAATGTTCCCAGTGGCTTCACACCAACAGTGAATCCCAGCCGATGATGTAGGGCAGCGTGTGGGGGAGGGGGTCAGTTGCTGTGGCTCCAACATGGTAACCGCCAATGGACTGCAATGCTTTATCGAAAGGGGGGGCGCCAGTCCCTTACTTTGCCAGGGGCGCTTGGACCCCTAGCTACACCTCTGTTGACCCTAACCGATACCCCTAAACTAACCATAATTCCTGCAGTAAAAATCCATGTTTCTATGTATATAAGGGGTCATTCTGAGTTGATCGCTTGCTGCCGTTGTTCGCTGCGTAGCAATCAGTTGAAAAAAAATGGCTAATCTGTGCATGCGCATGCTCCGTAATGTGCATGCGCATCGTACGGGTACAAAGTCCATTGTGGTTTTGCACTAGTTCTAGCGATTATTCCAATCACAGAACAGGCCACAAGGAGATTGACAGAAAGAGGGCGTTTCTGGGTGTCAACTGACCGTTTTCAGGAAGTGCTTGGAAAAATGCAGGTGTGGCAGAAGAAATGCAGACGTGGCTGGGCATTCGCTGGATGGGTGTGTGACATCAAAAGCCGTCCCTCGGTTGTTAGAATCAACGCACACGAAGTGTAACTACAGTGCTGGTCTTATTTTGAAACGATTTTGCAGGCGCTCTGCTGCTCAAGTGTTCGCACTTCTCCAAAGTGAATATACACTCTCCAGTGGGCAGCGACAATGCGTTTGCATGGCTGCTAAAAACTACTAGCGAGCTATCAACTCAGAATGACCCCCATAGTGTATTGCAAGAAAATATCTGTAAATCCAATGGTACCGTAAGTGCGGTATATACTCGCACTTCTTTGCGGGGTGAGAACATCTCCCCTAAGTGAAGTCAGCCCTATGAATAGAGTTTGTGTGATCCCTGTGCAGCAGTCACAGAAAGGGTTCATCTCTGCAGTTTGTCACTCAAATTACATTGCTGCATTTTTTCTAGAAGTGGATCTGAGAGCTGTTACCCGCAGACCAGCTACAATAATTATCCTGGGTACTCACTAGACCAGTGGTTCTCAAACTGCACCCTGGGGTGCCTCAGGACACTTGCAGGGGTGCCTTGGATTGGTGGTCCAGGACCAATTCAAAATATTTATAGTTAGTGTTATAGGCAAAACCAGTGCTGTTGGCTGGCAATCATAACATATGTGCACAAGCAGAAGCAAATCCTGTCCCCTACCAAAGGGCCAGTGCTAGGGTGTTTGGCGCCTCCCTGCAAACTATTAATTTGGGCCCTCTCTCCAATACTTAATAAAGGGACAGTGCGCTCCTTAAAAAAAGAAGGTGTGGTATCACAAGGAAGGGGCATGGCCACACAATAGCACCCCAAATCAAAATACGCCACACAGTAGCCCTATCTTATTGTCATTACACCGCATGTAATATTAATAATAATAATAATAATAATACCCACAGTCGCAGTGCCCTTTATACACATAACCACCTTATCAGTGCAGCTTACACACATAATGCCAACAGTAGCAGTGCCCCTTCTACACATGCCCACGGTGGCAATCCTTTACATGGCAAATATCAACCTGGTTTTGCCATGTAAAGGATTGCCACTTTAAAAAACAAACAATAAAAAAAAAAAACAACAGGAAAAAACACAAAATCTCTCACTTTCTGATTCTCACACCCTATTACATTCCTCCCTATATATTTAAATGTTTCTATTACTGTATGTTCCCTCTTCCCTTCTCCAAACTATACACATCAACATTTTTTAGTATTTCCAGGTAAGTTTTGTGATGTAGGCCATGCACAATTTTAGTTGCCCTAATGTATTTACAGCCTTCTGGAGATATGGCTTCTGGAACTGAACACAGGATTCTAAATGTGGCTGTACCAAGGACCTATACAGTGGCATTACAGGTTGAGTATCCCTTATCCAAAATGCTTGGGACCAGAGGAATTTTGGATATCGGATTTTTCTGTATTTTGGAATAATTGCATACCATAACGAGATATTATGGTGATGGGACCTAAATCTAAGCACAGAATGCATTTATGTTTCATATACACCTTATACACACAGCCTGAAGGTCATTTTAGCCAATATTTTTTATAACTTTGTGCATTAAACAAAGTGTGTGTACATTCACATAATTCATTCATGTGTCATATACACCTTATACACACAGTCACTCTGAAGTTCATTTAATACAATATTTTTAATAACTTTGAGTATTAAACAAAGTTTGTGTACACTGAGCCATCAAAAAACAAAGGTTTCACTATCTCAGTCTCACTCAAAAAAGTCCGTATTTCGGAATATTCCGTATTTCGGAATATTTGGATATGGGATACTCAACCTGTATTACTTTTTTCTGCTACTGGTTCTTTAACCTATGCAAACAAGCATCTGACTTGCCTTTCCTATTGCTTTGTTACATTGCTCACCTGAAATAGTAATACTTAGATAGCTTTCCTCTTGCCATTATAATGCCCTTAATATTATAGTTAGCCTTTGCATTTTTGAGACGTGTATGATTTTGCATTTTTTGGCATTAAATGTTGCCATGTTCTTGACCATTCCTCTAGTCCAGGGGCAGAACTGCCAGAGACAACGGAGTCAGTTGCCGCCGGGCTCCAGCCCTGAAGGGGCTCCAGCCCTAAAGGGGCTTCCTCCATTGCCCCCCGGCTGTTACGTGCCCTTCCTACTAAATAGACAAAGGCGCTACCAGCAGGGTCTCGCAGTTTGTACATTCCATGCCGTAACACCCTTCTTTCCACCTTTTTCAAGACCCAGCCCAGCAGCCTCGCCGCTGCCACCACCGCTAGCTGCAGCACTGCCAGCGGTGGGGTGCCCCTGCTTCTTCTCACACCACAGATAGCTGGGCAGCACTGCAACTGCCTGCCTGATTGCTCCGCCCCCTTCCGGCTCCCAAGCACCTCTGCTGCCCAGTGATCCAGGAGCCTGCTGCTAGGAAGAAGTGGCCGAGCTTCAGCAAGCGAGTCTGGACACTGGCGGAGGAAGCCATGATAACCAGATAATGGGGAGTGGAGAGCCAGTTCCAAGGTAATACTTTATACAGCTGGTTGAGATCCTGGTCGGTGGATATGGATTCCAAGAAAACCCTGGAGGTGCTTCCTTTCAAGGGAGACACTCTCTTTGGAGAAGACCTCAATAAGATTGTAGCTGATCTGGCTACTGCTAAAACAGCTTGCCTACCTCGTATGACTCCTACCACGCAGAAGGCTAAAAGTACTTTCCCTTGGTCCTTTCATCCCTCAGGTAAAGCGTACCCAAGGTCAGGCATACCCAAAGCAAGCTCATGCTTCCAGACCTGCCAAGCCCAGACTGAAGCAAGCCTGGGCTGCCCATCAGCCTGCTTCCAAAACGGACAAGCCTGCCGCATGACGGTGCAGGCCTCCCTCTGGGGGATCCCAGGGTGGGGGGCCCGACTTCAAGGTTTGGCATAGAAAGGTATAATTCTAAGCTAGAGAATTCTGTTTGGAGCTCACCTTGTACTTTGTGAAGAAATAATCAGCATTGTGGCTGAGCAGATACATGTAGTGTGTGGCTGCAAACTGCATGGATCTGCTGCGTTGTAATGCTGATACTTTTTTTTTGCAAAGTACCAATAGCTTCATATAATGTTCACAATTTTTATGCAGGATCAAATAGCTCAATAGGTAGGGTGTTTGATTAGAATTCAACAGGTTATAGGTTTGAATCCTGGGTATGGTAGTTTGAGATGTGTTATTTAATAAAGTATGTTGTTCTGACTGCTGGGATATCATACTAAATAAATGGAGTTGATCAAATTTTTTTTTATTTTTTTTTTAAACTAGGGACAATTTCCAGATACTTTTCTTTATAACTGAGATTGCCCCCTGGAACTTCACATCAGTTGACAACTATGCATGAGTGGGCAGTGCTTGCTCTGGATCTGCCCACCCATTTATGTGCCGTCATAAAAGAAAGCACAACTGACAGTTATCCTGGGCGTACACTACACAATTATCTGTCAGGCTATCTATCCAGTCTGGATGGATGGAATGAAAATCTGGTAATGTATAGTAGCAAATGTCAATTAACCATTTGCTCCCAAACACTAGAAAAGTGGTCAAAAATGGTCATTACACAAATTGGTTAAACCCAAAATTTAACCAATTTGTTTAGGGGACCATGTTTGTCCATTTTCTAGTGTTTGAGAGTAAATCGTTGATGGTTATTTGCTCACATAGATAACCGGATTTCTATTCCAACCAGCCAGTGTTGGAGATATGGTCTGCCAGATTACATAATGCATACCAGAGCCATAACTAGACTTTTTGGTGCCCTGTGACAGAGAATTATATGCCCCCCCCCCCCCCCTCCCCTCCCCATTTTTGCAATATGGACAAAAGGCGCATGCCTTGTGGGGAAGGGGCATAACAAGATTGGTCTCAGAGAAAGCACATGAGATATGAAGATATATCTAGTATACTTGACACTCAATGGTTTGTGGTATTGCCGGGGTGCCCTCCTTAAATGCATATACAGTCACACATGGCGTGTTTGTGCAAATGGCATATCAGCAGTCAGCACTAACTGGTGACATGCCATTTGTACAAGTAAGCCATGTGTGACTAATATATAAACATACTTTATTAAATAACACCTCAAACTATCATACCCAGGATTCAAATCTATAACCTGTTGAATTCTAATCAAACACCCTACCCATTGAGCTACTTGATCCTGCATCTATTCTAACCTCCAAAAACAGATTCAGTTGCATTTTCCAGCGTGTTTTGTTTGCGCCTTTGCAAATGTCTTACATCGACAAACTTATTTAGAACTATTTTGCAAATAGGGTTACATTGTCGCAACATTGTGTTCCCTAATTGCTTGATTTTTTAAATGCAACAATTGATAAAGACACCTGATAATTGCTCTGTGGAGTGTTATTTTGTGTCTACTTCTTATCTACATTTAATTCCCTACCTCTAATCAAGGCATTTTTAAATGCTGGGGGCTGCCAGGACGTGAGGCCTACCTAGACTTTAGATCGGAATTTGAATGTACTTGTGAACTAACTTAATTTCCTACTTCTAAATTCATTCCTAAATTCACTACTTACATTAATCCTGTAGTTGGGCATTTTGATCCTTCAATTGTGGGTATTGTTTTGTGTCCAGACCAGCAGCTGGTGGTGTGCATTTGCTGGAAAGGCATCGAAGACCTCCGATATGCTGCATCTCCTGATGTGTGTCTCCCTCAAGTGGCTGTCAGCAAATGCATGCTAGACACCCCATTCCAAGCTGATTGTGACATCACGGAACATGCATCATAGAACAGGCATGCTAGAATATGGGTCTTCAACCTGCGACCCTCCAGCTGCTGTGGAACTACATATACCAGCATGCCCTGCCTCAGTTTTAGCATACCTTAATAGCAAAACTGTGGCAGGGCATGCTGGGATGTGTAGTTTCACAGCAGCTGGAGGGCCACAGGATGAAGACCCATGTGCTAGAGCCAAGCCGCAGGTACATTGAATGCTAGCAAGCTGAATGTTTAAATCCTTTTTGTTCCGCAGCATTCCAATGCGGAAGATTCCATGGAACCAGAGATTATTCCATTGAGAAGGACATGCTGCCTGGATGACTGCACTGTGCAAATTAAATCACGGAGCCAGTTGGCTTGTGGGTGGCTCTGGTGACTGGGTGGTTGGGTGGGCGGTGTGTCAGAGGTGGAGCACATGCAAATGAATGTGTATCATCCTGCTAGTGAGAGTGAAAACTCATGCAGGAGTGTGCCTGCTTGTCAGTGGGTTATGCACCTTGCCAGGCGTCAAATCTACATGGAGCAGCTGGAGGGGACAAGAGCAGGTTTGCAAAATATAGATAGAAGAGCATATATGCTGGCGCATTCTCCATGATTGTGTCAGCTTATGTTTTGGTGCACTGCACTTTCCTCCACTAAGTTTTAGCCATTTTGGTTAAACGCAAGTGTAGTTGCTTCTCGCCCTTTTGGCTGTGATCTTGTATCGTGGTTGAAGAGTCTGCTGGAGGGATTGTTTTCTTCATTGACGAGAGACTGAAGATATTACAGGATGGAAGGCTTGGGAACACTATCTGTTTTTCAGTTGTGGAAGAGTTGAAAGACAGCTTTTCCTTGCCAATATCTCTCTTTTGCAAAGAGCTACGCATTGGAAAATTCAGGGCTATACCGTGTAGATGAAGCACTAACAGGAGGCTTTAAAATTTTCATTCTAGTTTCCTTCGTTTGGGAGAAAAATGCAAAGGTACAAGACAGCTTTTCCTTGCCAATATCTCTCTTTTGCAAAGAGCTACGCATTGGAAAATTCAGGGCTATGCCGTGTAGATGATGGCCTAACAGGAGGCTTTACAATTTTCTTTCTAGTGTCCTTCGTTTGGGAGAAAAATGCAAAGGTACAAGACAGCTTTTCTTTGCCAATATCTCTCTTTTGCAAAGAGCTACGCATTGGAAAATTCAGGGCTATACCGTGTAGATGAAGCACTAACAGGAGGCTTTAAAATTTTCATTCTAGTGTCCTTCGTTTGGGAGAAAAATGCAAAGGTAGCTTGTGCCATCGCCACTCTGCTCCTTGTGCCGCCTTGGCGGTTTACATGAGCCACTGCGGTGACGTTGTCTGACTGGATCAGAACCGGTTGGTCGCAAAGTAAGGTCTCCGCTTGACGTAGGGCATTGTATATGGCCCCTAGTTTCAGGATGTTGATGTGAAGACAAGTCTCTTGACTTGACCAAAGACCTTGGAAATTTCTTCCCTGTGTGACTGCTCCCCAACCTTGGAGGCTTGCATCTGTGGTCACCAGGATCCAGTCCTGAATGCCGAATCTGCGTCACTCGAGAAGGTGAGCACTCTGCAGCCACCACAGGAGTGATACCCTGACCCTGGGGGACAGGGTGATCAACCAATGCATCTGTAAATGTGACCCAGACCACTTGTCCAGTAGGTCCCATTGGAAAGTCCTCGCATGGAACCTGCCGAATGGAATGGCTTTGTATGATGCCACCATCTTTCCCAGGACTCGAGTGCAGTGATGCACTGACACAAGTTTTGGTTTCAATAGGTTCCTGACAAGAGTCATGAGTTCCTGGGCCTTTTCTATCGGGAGATAAACCCTCTTCTGGTCTGTGTCCAGAATCATGCCCAAGAAAGACAGACGAGTCGTAGGAACCAACTGCGACTTTGGGATATTGAAAATCCAGCCGTGTTGCTGTAACACTTTCAGTGAAAGTGATACGCTGTTCAGCAACTGCTCTCTTGATCTCGCTTTTATGAGATCGCTCAAGTACGGGATAATTGTGACACATTGCTTGCGCAGGAGAACCATCATTTCCACCATTACCTTGGTGAAAATTCTCTGGGCCGTGGAGAGACCAAACAGCAACGTCTGAAATTGGCAATGACAGTCCTGTACCGCAAATCTGAGGTACGACTGATGAGATGGATAAATTTGGACATGAAGGTATGCATCCTGTACACAAATGCGGACAACAGGTGTCAAGCCGTGTGTTGCCTTTGTCAAGCTGTAATAAGTAGGGGTAAGGACGTTAACCACCTCAGAACATCCTCCCTTATACGTCACCTGCAGCGCATTAATCATAAGTCAGTGACAAGTTCAAAAACTTTGGATGACAGCGGAAGCAGTCCACTGACCACTAAATCCCTTCCTCTTGTAACCAAGCTCCTGCAAACCACACCACCAACTCCCTCAGTGTCAATTTCCTCCTTAGACAGGAGAGCCAATAGTCCTGCAGGCCATGTCACTGGCAAGTCTGACGAGTCCTCTCCTGCCTGGGATTCCTCCGATGCATCCTTGAGTGTAACGCCTACTGCTGCTGGCGCTGCTGTTGTTGCTGCTGGGAGTCGATCGTCATCCCAGAGGGGAAGTCGGAAGACCACTTGTACTACTTCCAGTAGGCAATTGACTGTCCAACAGTCCTTTGCGAGATAGATGAAATATCACAGCAGTCATCCTGCTGCAAAGCGGATAACTCAGGTCTTGTCAGCCTGGGTGGTGAGAAACGTGGTTCCGGTATCCATCGTTAATTCAGAGGCAACTAGAGACTTGATTGAGGTACTGTGTCCCCGGTACCAAATGCCATCTAGGTTCCATTTCTCTAGGCAGGCGATACCGAAAATGTACACAGACCTCAGAAAAAGAGTCACCAGTGTCCTAAAAAATGCAGTTGTACCTAATGTCCACTAGTCCACATGTCCGTGGTTAAGTGGAGCAGGGCAGACTCAGGACTATATGACTGTGACAGCCCACTGGGTAGATGTATTGCCTCCCGCAGCAAGAACAGCAGCGGCGGCACCAGTAGCAGCATCTCGCAAATGCCAACTCGTTCCTAGGCAGGCTACGCTTTGTATCACCGCTTTCCATAAGAGGCACACAGCTGACAACCTCTTACGGAAACTGAGGAACATCATCGCAGAATGGCTTACCCCAATTTGACTCTCCTGGGGATTTGTGACATCGGACAACGCCACCAATATTGTGCGTGCATTACATCTGGGCAAATTCCAGCACGTCCCATGTTTTGCACATACATTGAATTTGGTGGTGCAGAATTATTTAAAAAACGACAGGGGCGTGCAAGAGATGCTGTCGGTGGCCCGAAGAATTGCGGGCCACTTTCTGCATTCAGCCACCGCGTGCCGAAGACTGGAGCACCACCAAACATTCCTGAACCTGCCCTGCCATCCTCTGAAGCAAGAGGTGGTAACGAGGTGGAATTCAACCCTCTATATGCTTCAGAGGATGGAGGAGCAGCAAAAGGCCATTCAAGCCTATACATCTACCCACGATATAGGCAAAGGAGGGGGAATGCACCTGGCTCAAGCGCAGTGGAGAATGATTTCAACGTTGTGCAAGGTTCTGCAATCTTTTGAACTTGCCACACGTGAAGTCAGTTCAGACACTGCCAGCCTGAGTCAGGTCATTCCCCTCATCAGGCTTTTGCAGAAGAAGCTGGAGACATTGAAGGAGGAGCTAAAACAGAGCGATTCCGCTAGGCATGTGGGACTTGTGGATGGAGCCCTTAATTCGCTTAACCAGGATTCAATCTGTTGAAATCAGAGCAATAAATTTTGGCCACCGTGCTCGATCCTAGATTTAAAACCTACATTGTATCTCTCTTTCCTGCAGACACAAGTCTGCAGAGGTTCAAAGACCTGCTGGTGAGAAAATTGTCAAGTCAAGCGGAACGTGACCCGTCAACAGCTCCTCCTTCACATTCTCCCGCAACTGGGGGTGCGAGGAAAAGGCTAAGAATTCCGAGCCCACCCGCTGGCGGTGATGCAGGGCAGTCTGGAGTGAGTGCTGACATCTGGTCCGGACTGAAGGACCTGGCAACGATTACTGACATGTCGTCTACTGTCACTGCATATGATTCTGTCACCTTTGAAAGAATGGTGGAGGATTATATGAGTGACCGCATCCAGGTAGGCACGTCAGACAGTCCGTATGTATACTGGCAGGAAAAAGAGGCAATTTGGAGGCCCTTGCACAAACTGGCTTTATTCTACCTAAGTTGCCCTCCCTCCAGTGTGTACTCCAAAAGAGTGTTTAGTGCAGCCGCTCACCTTGTCAGCAATCGGCGTACGAGGTTACTTCCAGAAAATGTGGAGAAGATGATGATCATCAAAATGAATTATAATCAATTCCTCCGTGGAGACATTCACCAGCAATTGCCTCCAGAAAGTACACAGGGATCTGAGATGGTGGATTCCAGTGGGGACGAATTAATAATCTGTGAGGAGGGCGATGTACACAGTGAAAGGGGTGAGGAATCGGAGGATGATGAGGTGGACATCTTGCCTCTGTAGAGCCAGTTTGTGCAAGGAGAGATTGATTGCTTCTTTTTTGGTGGGGGTCCAAACCAACCAGTCATTTCAGTCAGCCGTGTGGCAGACCCTGTTGCTGAAATGATGGGTTCGTCAATGTTTTTCTTTTCAATCTAAGCCCCTGCAGTTTTCTGTAAGAATCTGCTTCGCTATGATGATCAACAAGTCACAAGGGCAAACACTCAGGGCTGGAGGCGTAGATCTTAGGACCAGCTGCTACAAGCATGGCAAAGGTGTCACTATCATTGGTGACACCCAGAGAGGCAGCGAGGGAGATTGTAATGCAGTGCGCGCAGATAAGCAGCGCAATGGTAAAATGGAGGCATGGTCTCATAGGTAGGGGTGTGGCCTGTTGGCCTGAATCTCCATTTTGTTGCTCCGGGTATCCCGGGGGTTGAGTGCTGCACCCGGGGACTAGTGTGTGAGTGGTGCTGGCTCCTGCACAGTGACAGAAACTGGGTGTTGCACGTAATGTCACAGTGAAACACCCATATTCTGTCACTGAAGAGGAGCCGGCACTTTGGTGTCACCCCCCTTGGCGGGTGACACTCGGGTGTGGGCCGCAACCCCGTTGTGATGCCACTGACCCATGGGAAGCTTTACGTGGCTTACCCATGTGTTAGTAGCCCCAAGCATCTTTTGTGTTAGTCCCTGAAGAAAAACTTCAAATATTTACAAATAAATTTTGTAATCAATGGGCCTAATTCAGTAAGGATTGCAAATTCTGCTAAGTAACAGAATTTGCAATCCTTTGGTTCGCATGCTGGGGCCACCCAGCATGCCGCCTCCCTTCTTGACCACGCTGAAATTGCAGTCGCAGTGCAGTTCAGCGTGATCATAAAAAATGGGTTAGCCTCCTGTTGGTGCAGACTGTATGTGTGCGCAGGAAGCCGCCACCATTTTTGTGATCGCAGCTGCTGCATGTGATGTCATGCAACCGCTCTGACCACGCCTCCTGTTTCTCCGTTGCCGACCCCATTTTGAAGCCCTGCCCACGCACCGCTCCATCTCCGACTTGGAAATGGAGTGTTGCTGACCCCCCCCCCCAGCACCGATTGACAGTCAGAGGCGATCGCGTTAACTGCGGGGTGCCGCAGAAAATGCAGGCGCATGCGTATGCTCTTAGCAATTTTTGCAGTTGGACTGCTTATTGCGATTGCAATCCAACCTGAATCAGGCTCTATTACCTATCACAATGCACTGCGGGTAGTACAAAATGGGGTTAATATAAGAGAAAACCCCCCAGAGCTGTGCTCCTTAACTGTCCCTGGTGGCTAGTGGAGCAGCTGCCCAGTAATCAGTGTCCACGCCAGTGCGCACATGGCCCGCCCCCTACAGCCACGCTGGATCACGGTATAGTGTGGGCACAGAAGTCCCTTACCTCCCTTTCATCAGCGGCCTCGTGATCCCGGAGGGCGGTGTGTGTGTGACTGACCTTAGGAAGAAACCGGAGCCTCCGCTGCAGTGACCCAGCAACCAGGGCGCTGGAGTATACTGCGCCGCTGGGAGTGATGGAGCTGCAGTAAAGATGTCTATTAGACCTAGCCTGCTGCAGCCCTTGTAGATTATTATAAAAAAAAGTTCTTCTTTTCTTGTCAAAATTAATAGCTAAGAATAGGCTGCCTGAGGCAGCCCCCTCTTAAGTGGCCTGCTAATGAAGGCACCAACTACAAACTGAGCTCCCTGTTCATGGAAGCGAGGTTATAGAGGAGGGGGCGCTGAGCATCTTGGGAACAGTCAAAAGCTTTGAGCCTGTTGGTGCCTCAGATCAAGATCCTACTCTACACCCCAATGTGAATCCTTGTGGAGTCCAGTGTACCCCACAGAAGAAATGAATGTGTCACACCCATTGGCAGCAACATTAGAATAGCTGCTGATGGGCACAATTAAGAAAGGAAGGGGGGAAAACATTTGAATCCAGCACATATATGTAATTTGAATATGTAATTTGTACCTTCCTACTTTGGATTCACTCTCTCCCTGTCGTCACTCTCTCTCTCCGTCGTCACTCTCTCTCTCCGTCGTCACTCTCTTTCCCTGACGTCACTGTTGTCACTCTCTCTCCCTGTCATCACTCTTTCCCTGTCATCACTCTCTCTCCCTGTCATCACTCTCTCTCTCCGTCGTCACTCTCTCTCTCCGTCGTCACTCTCTCTCTCCGTCGTCACTCTCTCACTGTCGTCACTCTCTCTCCTTGTCGTCACTCTCTCTCCCTGTCGTCACTCTCTCTCCCTGTCGTCACTCTCTCTCTCCCTGTCGTCACTCTCTCTCTCCCTGTCGTCACTCTCTCTCTCTCCCTGTTGTCACTCTGGCTGTCCCTGCTGTCACAATTTCAGCTCATTCAGTGTGCTATAATGTGAATTTCGGCTCATTCAGTGTGCTACAATGTGAATTTCGGCTCATTCAGTGTGCTACCGTGTGAATTTCGTCTCATTCAGTGTGCTACCGTGTGAATTTCGTCTCATTCAGTGTGCTACCGTGTGAATTTCGGCTCATTCAGTGTGCTACAATGTGAATTTCGGCTCATTCATTGTGCTATAATGTGAATTTTGGATCATTCAGTGTGCTACAATGTGAATTTCGGCTCATTCAGTGTGCTACAATGTGGATTTCGGCTCATTCAGTGTGCTACAATGTGAATTTCGGCTCATTCAGTGTGCTACAATGTGAGTTTCGGCTCATTCAGTGTGCTACAATTTGAGTTTCGGCTCATTCAGTGTGCTACAATGTGAATGTCGGCTCATTCAGTGTGCTACAATGTGAGTTTCGGCTCATTCAGTGTGATACAATGTGAATTTCGGCTCATTCAGTGTGATACAATGTGAATTTCGGCTCATTCATACCCCTTTCACATCGCACAAATAACCCGGTACCGACACGGCATATTGCCGTGTCGAACCGGGTCAGTGTGCGATGTGAAAGCACACTGGGCAATTTAGCGGGTCGCCTGACCCGGTAAATCAACCCGGTAAAAAAGAAGGGTTTTACCCGGGTTGATTACCGTGTCAGGTGCGGTGTGAATGGGAGCCGTGTCGATGCGACACGGTTCCCATTCACAAGATAGGGAGAGGCGGCGCTGGAGATGAGCTCATCTCCCAACGCCGCCTCCACCCCCGCCCCTGCTGCTGCTGCGGCCTCCGTTGTCATGGCAACCGACCCGGTATATTGCCGGGTCGGGAAGCCTGCAACGGAGCGCAAATGCCGGATCCCACCCGGTAAGTACACGTTTGTCTTACCGGGTAGGACCCGGAATTTGCGGTGTGAATGCAGCATCAGTGTGCTAGAATGTGAATTTCGGCTCATTCAGTGTGCTAGAATGTGAATTTCGGCTCATTCAGTGTGCTACAATGTGAATTTCGGCTCATTCAGTGTGCTACAATGTGAATTTCGGCTCGTACGGTGTGCTATAATGTGAATTTCGGCTCATTCAGCGTGCTACAATGTGAATTTCGGCTCATTCAGTGTGCTACAATGTGAATTTCGGCTCATTCAGTGTGCTACAATATGAATTTCGGCTCATTCAGTGTGCTACAATGTGAATTTCGGCTCATTCAGTGTGCTACAATGTGAGTTTCGGCTCATTCATTGTGCTCCAATGTGAATTTCGGCTCATTCAGTGTGCTACAATGTGATTTCGGCTCGTACTGTGTGCTATAATGTGAATTTCAGCTCGTACCGTGTGCTATAAGGTGAAAGGGGCACCAGTGCTAGATAGTATAAGGGGTTCTACTACACTGGACATGCCCCCTTTTTGGTGACCACACCCCTTTTTGGGTGACCACGCCCCTTTTCTGGAGCGCGCGCGCAAAATTACGTCCTTGACTTTTGCATACCCCCACTTCAAAATTTCCACTTCGACCACTGTATATAGCTATAGGTACGATATGCCGGCATTTGGTATGCCGGCGGTCAGAAGACTGACCGCGGCATCCGATGCTTAGATTCCTGAAAGGAGTTAGGCAATTATACTTACATTCCCCCAATACCCCTCTAACCCGCTCTGGCAGCAGCCTAAACCTAATCCTGCATCCTATCCCTAACCCTCCCTTGCGGTGCCTAAACCTAACCCCCCCTCCCCGCAGTCTAACCCTCCCCCCTCCCACTAAATCTAAACTCCCCCCCAACCCCCTGCTGCTTACCTGAGCGCAGCCCTACTGAGCGGTCGTTCGGGATCCCAGCGGGTTGTTTCCCTATTTGACAACGGCAGCTGGAAAGTGGGTATAGGTGCGTGTGTGTATGTGGGGAGGGGCGTTGGGGTGGAGGGAGGGCAGTAGGAAGACGGTTTGCCTAGGGTTCTAAGAATCCTTGCACCGGCCCTGCCTGTAATCAGGTAGTTGTCGCCTACAGCGGAAGGGAAAATTTGCTGTGCAGGTGTGTGATCACATGTGCACAAGAGCTGCACAGCTCAGCACTTACTCAGCCATTGAGGTGACGTCACAAATCCTCCCACAAAACGCCGGGTCCCTCCAGTGTTTTTCCGGACACTCCCTAGAAACATTCAGTTGCCACCCACACAAACACCCTCTTCTTGTCAATCTTCTTGTGATCTCCGGACCGTCGCACTTACGCATTGTGGCGCATACGCATGTGCAGTCAAACCAGATTGCCCGCTGGGTGAAAATAAATTGAAGCGATCTGGTCTGAATAAGCCTCAATCTCTATTCATGGGAGACAGAGGGGCTGGGGCATGGCCAGCAGCTCACAGAGCACCTATAATGACAAAAATGGGAGACATGGCTCATGATCGCGATATACCAGCGAAGGTACGCCCTCTACTGATTGACAGGCAGAGGCATTCGCATTTTCTGCGGGGCACCCGGAGAAAATGTAGGCACACGCACAGGATGGACCCTGCGTATATGCCCCCATCCTCTTCATAGTTTTTGCGGTTGGAACGCGTATTACGATCCAAACTGAATTAGGCCCTATGTCTTATATACACGAGCAGTGTGAAAACATCAATCGATGGGGGTAATTCCAAGTTGATCGCAGCAGGAATTTTGTTAGCAGTTGGGCAAAACCATGTGTACTGCAGGGGAGGCAGATATAACATGTGCAGAAAGAGTTAGATTTGGGTGAGTTATTTTGTTTCTGTGCAGGGTACTGACTGCTTTATTTTTACACTGCAAATTAGATTGCAGATTGAACACACCACACCCAAATCTAACTCTCTCTGCACATGTTAAATCTGCCTTCCCTGCAGTGCACATAGGTGGTCATTCCGAGTTGTTCGCTCTGTAATTTTCTTCGCATCGCAGCGATTTTCCGCTTAATGGCATGCGCAATGTTCACACTGCGACTGCGCCAAGTAAATTTGCTATGCAGTTAGGAATATTACTCACGTTTTTTTCATCGTTCTGGTGATCGTAATGTGATTGACAGGAAGTGGGTGTTTCTGGGCGGAAACAGGCCGTTTTAGGGGCGTGTGGGAAAAAATGCTACCGTTTCTGGGAAAAACGCGGGAGTGGCAGGAGAAACGGAGGAGTGTCTGGGCGAACGCTGGGTGTGTTTGTGACGTCAAACCAGGAACGACAAGCACTGAACTGATCGCACTGGCAGAGTAAGTCTCGAGCTACTCAGAAACTGCACAGAGATGTCTTATCGCAATATTGCAAATCTTTCGTTCGCAATTTTAAGATGCTAAGATTCACTCCCAGTAGGCGGCAGCTTAGCGTGTGCAATGCTGCTAAAAGCAGCTTGCGAGCGACCAACTCGGAATGAGGGCCATGGGGGGTAATTCTGAGTTGATCGCAGCAGGATTTTTGTTAGCAGTTGGGCAAAACCATGGCCCTCATTCCGAGTTGATCGGTCGCAAGGCGAATTTAGCAGAGTTACACACGCTAAGCCGCCGCCTACTGGGAGTGAATCTTAGCTTCTTAAAATTGCGACCGATGTATTCGCAATATTGCGATTACTAACTACTTAGCAGTTTCAGAGTAGCTCCAGACTTACTCTGCCTGTGCGATCAGTTCAGTGCTTGTCGTTCCTGGTTGACGTCACAAACACACCCAGCGTTCGCCCAGGCACTCCCACCGTTTCTCCGGCCACTCCTGCGTTTTTTCCGGAAACGGTAGCGTTTTCAGCCACACGCCCCTGAAACGCCGTGTTTCCGCCCAGTAACACCCATTTCCTGTCAATCACATTACGATCGCCGGAGCGATGAAAAAGCCGTGAGTAAAAATACTTTCTTCATAGTAAAGTTACTTGGCGCAGTCGCAGTGCGAACATTGCGCATGCGTACTAAGCGGATTTTCACTGCGATGCGATGAAAAATACCGAGCGAACAACTCGGAATGAGTGCCCATGTGCACTGCATTTACGAACAGATGATTTTTTATATAAATTTTAAAATGTTAGTAAATGTGTGTTTTTTTTTCAACCTGGAAGCCCAACATTGATTAAGATCGATCTTAAATAGCCCCCAGGGTTTTAAGGATAACCATGGTTGAGTCCAATGGTTAATTCACATTGACCGAAGTTCTAATTAAGTCACCTGTGCTCAAGCATGATATCCTTAAAATCTGGATTGCAATGACAGCATTTTGGAACTATGCCTAAGGGTTTAATTTTTACATTTATCCACTGACAATAAATCTACCTACAATATCCCTGTAACTGTTATGATTACAGTATTTCACTAAATAATTTAATTTGCTGAACCTTCTGTAAAAAGAAATATTAAGCTGCTGTAATTCCCAGATGCAGCAAATTTGTTAGCTAGTGGGCAAAACCATGTGCACTGCAGGGTTGGGGGGGGGGCAGATATAACATTTGCAGAGAGATTTAGGTGGGTTATATTGTTTGTGTGCAGGGTAAATACTGGCTGTTTTGTTTTTACACTGCAATTTAGATTTCAGTTTGAACACACCGCACCAAAATCTAACTCTCTCTGCACATATTATACACCCCCCCCCCCTGCAGTGTACATGGTTTTAGCTAATAAATTTGCTGCTGTGATCAGATCTGAGTTAAGCCCTATGTATTTGGCACTGGCAAAGGGTTAGAGGCCTTGCTGTAGAGCTCACACCTTTCTTATCATGCATTGTAATATTTCCTATGTCCTGATGTTGTGCTCTCTGCTCCATCCAAGTAAACAGCAATGTAGCATGGCTATCAAAGAGCGTGAAGATTGCAGATTTCCTGGGATTAATGCTAAGGAATGCTATTCCAGAGGCTGCTGCTTTAATTCAAGTGTCACTGGGGTTAAATGGTGTTTTTACCTTAAAAACACAGGTAGAGTATATAGTACAGTGGTAAAGTGGGAGCATGTAGTGCTATTGATTACAGATTTGATGGAGCTTAAACATGGATAAGGTCCATGGCTCTAAGAGTTTATCTTGTGTATCCTTTATTCTTAGTCATGGTCAGATAAGATTAGAAAATACCATTTAAGTGGAAATTTCCTGTTAGCTGTTTTTCAGTTTGCTCAACTGTCTGATTAACTGGTCCTAAAAAAGGACCAAAGGAGCTAAATTGCCCTGTGATCTAGCTAAATTGCCCCAGTTAAAAAAAAAAAAAAACTAAGCAGCTGTAATTCCTGGATGTTTCCTTACTGCATCAACAGGAAGTGACAAGAAACAATGTAATGTGGAACCGTACAGCAGAAGGGATTGCGGCTACCCCACAATAAGTGCAGCGGAATGTAAGAAGAGGAATTGTTGCTTTGACTGCAGCATTCCCGGGGTTAACTGGTGTTTCTTCAAGTCACAAGGTATGGAGCTGCTGTATAGTTACTCGCAAGTCAGTAGTTGTATGATGCTCACACCTGTTAAGCTGGATACACACAGAATGCCCTACACAGGGGGTGAAATGAGCGCCCCCCCCCCCCACCCCCCGTACGCTCAGCACACATCACGCTGTGCTGAGCGGGGGCAGAGATGTGTGCTGAGCAGTTCGCTCAGCACACATCTCTCCCCAAAATCGGGCCGTGAATACGGACCTTTAAACTGGATCCACACTTAGATTATCTGTCCAATTTGTTTTTTCTAGTTGAAACAAAATTATGCTAATATGTGGCAGCAAATGACAATTGACCATTTGCTCACAAACACTGGAAAACATCCAAAAATGGTCATTTAGATAAATTGGTTAAATCCATTTCATTTAGCTAATTTATCCAAACTACCCTTATTGTATCTTTGTGGGTGAATGATGTGTGGGTCAGTGTTGAGGGTGGTGGAGGAGATGGGTAATAGGCACAGCAGGGTGTGGACAGTCAAATAGTGTGCTTAGAGGTTCAGAGTCATTGTATGAGACTCTGGCAACAGTGACTTGATGAGTCTGGTGTCCATAGGGTGGGACGCATTAACCTTTTTATGCTATTGAAATAGTTCTCCTCCTGACCGACGCAGTTCCTTGCTCCGAGGTTGGTGTATTGTCCTATTGCAGCGCCTCTCCACTGTGGTCACAGTGAGCTGTGTGGTGTTGCTGGCACATGCCAATCTCCCCCCAACCTCCCTCTTGCATTTCAGACCTACGTACGTATGATGGGATCTTGTATGATATGCGCGTGTGCTGTAGAGATGAAAGTGGGGGTGAGGAGGCAGATCGTGAGATGGGGAAACTTTGTGGACTGTTAGTGAAGGGGAGCACTGGGCAATCTGAGTTGCAAAGAGGGCAGCAGAAGAGGTTATTGCATGTGCACTGGTGACAGGTCCATCCTTGGTGGCCAGCCTCAGTGGTAAAGGGGTACATGAGCCAGTGTCCCTTGGGCAGCCATGTACCATGGCCACCTCCCTACCTCCTATATATTCTCCCTGATCTGTCACTTTGTTACGGTCTGCTGCTGGCACTGGTGTATCGTCCTGCAGATGCCGTCTCCGCCCATTGCTGTGACTTCCCCCAGAGTTAGCCACACAGAGGGACAGATCTGGGAAAATATATAGGAGATCATTACTTTCACTTGCAGCCTACCTTATTTTTTGCAGCCTAGCATGCTCCTGACCCCTTCTCTCACTAATACTTATACAACATTCATGAACTCATCTTAAGGTTTCTTTATTATTCAGTCACACTGTCTTGGATCCAAACCATTTCCTGTGGCATTGCAGTCAAACAATTGAGCTATTTACCCTTGCATAGAAAGGTATAATCTAAGCTAGAGAATTCTATTTGGAGCTCACCTTGTACTTTGTGAAGAAATAATCAGCTTTGTGGCTGAGCAGATATATGGAGTGTGTGGCTGCACACTGCATTGATCTGCTGAGTTGCAATGCTAATAATTTTTTTTTTTGCAAAGTACCAATAGCTTCATTGTGAAGGTGGAAAGAAGGGTGTTACGGCATGGAATGTACAAACTGCGAGACCCTGCTGGTAGCGCCTTTGTCTATTTAGTAGGAAGGGCACGTAACAGCCGGGGGGCAATGGAGGAAGCCCCTTTAGGGCTGGAGCCCGGCGGCAACTGACTCCGTTGTCTCTGGCAGTTCCGCCCCTGGACTAGAGGAATGGTCAAGAACATGGCAACATTTAATGCCAAAAAATGCAAAATCATACACGTCTCAAAAATGCAAAGGCTAACTATAATATTAAGGGCATTATAATGGCAAGAGGAAAGCTATCTAAGTATTACTATTTCAGGTGAGCAATGTAACAAAGCAATAGGAAAGGCAAGTCAGATGCTTGTTTGCATAGGTTAAAGAACCAGTAGCAGAAAAAAGTAATACAGGTTGAGTATCCCATATCCAAATATTCCGAAATACGGAATTTTCCGAAATACGGACTTTTTGGAGTGAGACTGAGATAGTGAAACCTTTGTGTTTTGATGGCTCAGTGTACACAAACTTTGTTTAATACTCAAAGTTATTAAAAATATTGTATTAAATGAACTTCAGACTGTGTGTATAAGGTGTATATGAAACATAAATGAATTCTGTGAATGTACACACACTTTGTTTAATGCACAAAGTTATAAAAAATATTGGCTAAAATGACCTTCAGGCTGTGTGTATAAGGTGTATATGAAACATAAATGCCTTCTGTGCTTAGATTTAGTAGAGATGAGCGGGTTCGGTTTCTCTGAATCCGAACCCGCCAGAACTTCATGTTTTTTTCCACGGGTCCGAGCGACTCGGATCTTCCCGCCTTGCTCGGTTAACCCGAGCGCGCCCGAACGTCATCATGACGCTGTCGGATTCTCGCGAGGCTCGGATTCTATCGCGAGACTCGGATTCTATATAAGGAGCCGCGCGTCGCCGCCATTTTCACACGTGCATTGAGATTGATAGGGAGAGGACGTGGCTGGCGTCCTCTCCGTTTAGAATTAGAATAGATTAGAGAGACTAATTTTGGGGAGCATTAGGAGTACTCAGTAGTGTACAGTGCAGAGTTTTGCTGATAGTGACCAGTGACCACCACTTTTATTTATAATCCGTTCTCTGCCTGAAAAAAGCGATACACAGCACACAGTGACTCAGTCACATACCATATCTGTGTGCACTGCTCAGGCTCAGGCCAGTGTGCTGCATCATCTATTATCTATATATAATATTATATATATCTGTCTGACTGCTCAGCTCACACAGCTTATAATTGTGGGGGAGACTGGGGAGCACTACTGCAGTGCCAGTTATAGGTTATAGCAGGAGCCAGGAGTACATAATATAATCCGTTCTCTGCCTGAAAAAAGCGATACACAGCACACAGTGACTCAGTCACATACCATATCTGTGTGCACTGCTCAGGCTCAGGCCAGTGTGCTGCATCATCTATTATCTATATATAATATTATATATATCTGTCTGACTGCTCAGCTCACACAGCTTATAATTGTGGGGGAGACTGGGGAGCACTACTGCAGTGCCAGTTATAGGTTATAGCAGGAGCCAGGAGTACTACATAATATATTATATAGTGAGTGACCACCAGACACACAGTGCAGTTTATTTAATATATCCGTTCTCTGCCTGAAAAAAGCGATACACACAGTGACTCAGTCAGTCACATACCATATATGTGTGCACTGCTCAGGCTCAGGCCAGTGTGCTGCATCATCTATATATATTATATATCTGTCTGACTGCTCAGCTCACACAGCTTATAATTGTGGGGGAGACTGGGGAGCACTACTGCAGTGCCAGTTATAGGTTATAGCAGGAGCCAGGAGTACATAATATTATATTAAAATTAAACAGTGCACACTTTTGCTGCAGGAGTGCCACTGCCAGTGTGACTAGTGACCAGTGACCTGACCACCAGTATATAATATTAGTAGTATACTATCTCTTTATCAACCAGTCTATATTAGCAGCAGACACAGTACAGTGCGGTAGTTCACGGCTGTGGCTACCTCTGTGTCGGCACTCGGCAGCCCGTCCATAATTGTATATACCAGTGACCTAACCGTGGTTTTTTTTTCTTTCTTTATACATACATACTAGTTACGAGTATACTATCTCTTTATCAACCAGTCTATATATTAGCAGCAGACACAGTACAGTGCGGTAGTTCACGGCTGTGGCTACCTCTGTGTCGGCACTCGGCAGCCCGTCCATAATTGTATATACCACCTAACCGTGGTTTTTTTTTCTTTCTTTATACATACATACTAGTTACGAGTATACTATCTCTTTATCAACCAGTCTATATATTAGCAGCAGACACAGTACAGTGCGGTAGTTCACGGCTGTGGCTACCTCTGTGTCGGCACTCGGCAGCCCGTCCATAATTGTATATACCACATAACCGTGGTTTTTTTTTCTTTCTTTATACATACATACTAGTTACGAGTATACTATCTCTTTATCAACCAGTCTATATATTAGCAGCAGACACAGTACAGTGCGGTAGTTCACGGCTGTGGCTACCTCTGTGTCAGCACTCGGCAGCCCGTCCATAATTGTATATACCACCTAACCGTGGTTTTTTTTTCTTTCTTTATACATACATACTAGTTACGAGTATACTATCTCTTTATCAACCAGTCTATATATTAGCAGCAGACACAGTACAGTGCGGTAGTTCACGGCTGTGGCTACCTCTGTGTCGGCACTCGGCAGCCCGTCCATAATTGTATATACCACCTAACCGTGGTTTTTTTTTCTTTCTTTATACATACATACTAGTTACGAGTATACTATCTCTTTATCAACCAGTCTATATATTAGCAGCAGACACAGTACAGTGCGGTAGTTCACGGCTGTGGCTACCTCTGTGTCGGCACTCGGCAGCCCGTCCATAATTGTATATACCACCTAACCGTGGTTTTTTTTTCTTTCTTTATACATACATACTAGTTACGAGTATACTATCTCTTTATCAACCAGTCTATATATTAGCAGCAGACACAGTACAGTGCGGTAGTTCACGGCTGTGGCTACCTCTGTGTCGGCACTCGGCAGCCCGTCCATAATTGTATATACCACCTAACCGTGGTTTTTTTTTCTTTCTTTATACATACATACTAGTTACGAGTATACTATCTCTTTATCAACCAGTCTATATATTAGCAGCAGACACAGTACAGTGCGGTAGTTCACGGCTGTGGCTACCTCTGTGTCGGCACTCGGCAGCCCGTCCATAATTGTATATACCACCTAACCGTGGTTTTTTTTTTCTTTCTTTATACATACATACTAGTTACGAGTATACTATCTCTTTATCAACCAGTCTATATATTAGCAGCAGACACAGTACAGTGCGGTAGTTCACGGCTGTGGCTACCTCTGTGTCGGCACTCGGCAGCCCGTCCATAATTGTATACTAGTATCCAATCCATCCATCTCCATTGTTTACCTGAGGTGCCTTTTAGTTGTGCCTATTAAAATATGGAGAACAAAAATGTTGAGGTTCCAAAATTAGGGAAAGATCAAGATCCACTTCCACCTCGTGCTGAAGCTGCTGCCATTAGTCATGGCCGAGACGATGAAATGCCAGCAACGTCGTCTGCCAAGGCCGATGCCCAATGGCATAGTACAGAGCATGTCAAAACCAAAACACCAAATATCAGTAAAAAAAGGACTCCAAAACCTAAAATAAAATTGTCGGAGGAGAAGCGTAAACTTGCCAATATGCCATTTACCACACGGAGTGGCAAGGAACGGCTGAGGCCCTGGCCTATGTTCATGGCTAGTGGTTCAGCTTCACATGAGGATGGAAGCACTCAGCCTCTCGCTAGAAAACTGAAAAGACTCAAGCTGGCAAAAGCACCGCAAAGAACTGTGCGTTCTTTGAAATCCCAAATCCACAAGGAGAGTCCAATTGTGTCGGTTGCGATGCCTGACCTTCCCAACACTGGACGTGAAGAGCATGCGCCTTCCACCATTTGCACGCCCCCTGCAAGTGCTGGAAGGAGCACCCGCAGTCCAGTTCCTGATAGTCAGATTGAAGATGTCAGTGTTGAAGTACACCAGGATGAGGAGGATATGGGTGTTGCTGGCGCTGGGGAGGAAATTGACCAGGAGGATTCTGATGGTGAGGTGGTTTGTTTAAGTCAGGCACCCGGGGAGACACCTGTTGTCCGTGGGAGGAATATGGCCGTTGACATGCCAGGTGAAAATACCAAAAAAATCAGCTCTTCGGTGTGGAGGTATTTCACCAGAAATGCGGACAACAGGTGTCAAGCCGTGTGTTCCCTTTGTCAAGCTGTAATAAGTAGGGGTAAGGACGTTAACCACCTCGGAACATCCTCCCTTATACGTCACCTGCAGCGCATTCATAATAAGTCAGTGACAAGTTCAAAAACTTTGGGTGACAGCGGAAGCAGTCCACTGACCAGTAAATCCCTTCCTCTTGTAACCAAGCTCACGCAAACCACCCCACCAACTCCCTCAGTGTCAATTTCCTCCTTCCCCAGGAATGCCAATAGTCCTGCAGGCCATGTCACTGGCAATTCTGACGAGTCCTCTCCTGCCTGGGATTCCTCCGATGCATCCTTGCGTGTAACGCCTACTGCTGCTGGCGCTGCTGTTGTTGCCGCTGGGAGTCGATGGTCATCCCAGAGGGGAAGTCGTAAGCCCACTTGTACTACTTCCAGTAAGCAATTGCCTGTTCAACAGTCCTTTGCGAGGAAGATGAAATATCACAGCAGTCATCCTACTGCAAAGCGGATAACTGAGTCCTTGACAACTATGTTGGTGTTAGACGTGCGTCCGGTATCCGCCGTTAGTTCACAGGGAACTAGACAATTTATTGAGGCAGTGTGCCCCCGTTACCAAATACCATCTAGGTTCCACTTCTCTAGGCAGGCGATACCGAGAATGTACACGGACGTCAGAAAAAGACTCACCAGTGTCCTAAAAAATGCAGTTGTACCCAATGTCCACTTAACCACGGACATGTGGACAAGTGGAGCAGGGCAGGGTCAGGACTATATGACTGTGACAGCCCACTGGGTAGATGTATGGACTCCCGCCGCAAGAACAGCAGCGGCGGCACCAGTAGCAGCATCTCGCAAACGCCAACTCTTTCCTAGGCAGGCTACGCTTTGTATCACCGCTTTCCAGAATACGCACACAGCTGAAAACCTCTTACGGCAACTGAGGAAGATCATCGCGGAATGGCTTACCCCAATTGGACTCTCCTGTGGATTTGTGGCATCGGACAACGCCAGCAATATTGTGTGTGCATTAAATATGGGCAAATTCCAGCACGTCCCATGTTTTGCACATACGTTGAATTTGGTGGTGCAGAATTTTTTAAAAAACGACAGGGGCGTGCAAGAGATGCTGTCGGTGGCCAGAAAAATTGCGGGACACTTTCGGCGTACAGGCACCACGTACAGAAGACTGGAGCACCACCAAAAACTACTGAACCTGCCCTGCCATCATCTGAAGCAAGAAGTGGTAACGAGGTGGAATTCAACCCTCTATATGCTTCAGAGGTTGGAGGAGCAGCAAAAGGCCATTCAAGCCTATACAATTGAGCACGATATAGTAGGTGGAATGCACCTGTCTCAAGTGCAGTGGAGAATGATTTCAACGTTGTGCAAGGTTCTGATGCCCTTTGAACTTGCCACACGTGAAGTCAGTTCAGACACTGCCAGCCTGAGTCAGGTCATTCCCCTCATCAGGCTTTTGCAGAAGAAGCTGGAGGCATTGAAGGAGGAGCTAACACGGAGCGATTCCGCTAGGCATGTGGGACTTGTGGATGCAGCCCTTAATTCGCTTAACAAGGATTCACGGGTGGTCAATCTGTTGAAATCAGAGCACTACATTTTGGCCACCGTGCTCGATCCTAGATTTAAAGCCTACCTTGGATCTCTCTTTCCGGCAGACACAGGTCTGCTGGGGTTGAAAGACCTGCTGGTGACAAAATTGTCAAGTCAAGCGGAACGCGACCTGTCAACATCTCCTCCTTCACATTCTCCCGCAACTGGGGGTGCGAGGAAAAGTCTCAGAATTCCGAGCCCACCCGCTGGCGGTGATGCAGGGCAGTCTGGAGCGACTGCTGATGCTGACATCTGGTCCGGACTGAAGGACCTGACAACGATTACGGACATGTCGTCTACTGTCACTGCATATGATTCTCTCAACATTGATAGAATGGTGGAGGATTATATGAGTGACCGCATCCAAGTAGGCACGTCACACAGTCCGTACTTATACTGGCAGGAAAAAGAGGCAATTTGGAGGCCCTTGCACAAACTGGCTTTATTCTACCTAAGTTGCCCTCCCACAAGTGTGTACTCCGAAAGAGTGTTTAGTGCCGCCGCTCACCTTGTCAGCAATCGGCGTACGAGGTTACATCCAGAAAATGTGGAGAAGATGATGTTCATTAAAATGAATTATAATCAATTCCTCCGCGGAGACATTGACCAGCAGCAATTGCCTCCACAAAGTACACAGGGAGCTGAGATGGTGGATTCCAGTGGGGACGAATTGATAATCTGTGAGGAGGGGGATGTACACGGTGATATATCGGAGGGTGAAGATGAGGTGGACATCTTGCCTCTGTAGAGCCAGTTTGTGCAAGGAGAGATTAATTGCTTCTTTTTTGGGGGGGGTCCAAACCAACCCGTCATATCAGTCACAGTCGTGTGGCAGACCCTGTCACTGAAATGATGGGTTGGTTAAAGTGTGCATGTCCTGTTTTGTTTATACAACATAAGGGTGGGTGGGAGGGCCCAAGGACAATTCCATCTTGCACCTCTTTTTTCTTTTCTTTTTCTTTGCATCATGTGCTGATTGGGGAGGGTTTTTTGGAAGGGACATCCTGCGTGACACTGCAGTGCCACTCCTAGATGGGCCCGGTGTTTGTGTCGGCCACTAGGGTCGCTAATCTTACTCACACAGTCAGCTACCTCATTGCGCCTCTTTTTTTCTTTGCGTCATGTGCTGTTTGGGGAGGGTTTTTTGGAAGGGACATCCTGCGTGACACTGCAGTGCCACTCCTAGATGGGCCCGGTGTTTGTGTCGGCCACTAGGGTCGCTAATCTTACTCACACAGTCAGCTACCTCATTGCGCCTCTTTTTTTCTTTGCGTCATGTGCTGTTTGGGGAGGGTTTTTTGGAAGGGACATCCTGCGTGACACTGCAGTGCCACTCCTAGATGGGCCCGGTGTTTGTGTCGGCCACTAGGGTCGCTTATCTTACTCACACAGCGACCTCGGTGCAAATTTTAGGACTAAAAATAATATTGTGAGGTGTGAGGTATTCAGAATAGACTGAAAATGAGTGTAAATTATGGTTTTTGAGGTTAATAATACTTTGGGATCAAAATGACCCCCAAATTCTATGATTTAAGCTGTTTTTTAGTGTTTTTGGAAAAAAACACCCGAATCCAAAACACACCCGAATCCGACAAAAAAAATTCGGTGAGGTTTTGCCAAAACGCGTTCGAACCCAAAACACGGCCGCGGAACCGAACCCAAAACCAAAACACAAAACCCGAAAAATTTCAGGCGCTCATCTCTAAGATTTAGGTCCCATCACCATAATATCTCGTTATGGTATGCAATTATTCCAAAATACAGAAAAATCCGATATCCAAAATTCCTCTGGTCCCAAGCATTTTGGATAAGGGATACTCAACCTGTAATGCCACTGTATAGGTCCTTGGTACAGCCACATTTAGAATCCTGTGTTCAGTTCCAGAAGCCATATCTCCAGAAGGCTGTAAATACATTAGGGCAACTAAAATTGTGCATGGCCTACATCACAAAACTTACCTGGAAATACTAAAAAATGTTGATGTGTATAGTTTGGAGAAGGGAAGAGGGAACATACAGTAATAGAAACATTTAAATATATAGGGAGGAATGTAATAGGGTGTGAGAATCAGAAAGTGAGAGATTTTGTGTTTTTTCCTGTTGTTTTTTTTTTTTTTTTTTTTTGATTGTTTGTTTTTAAAGTGGCAATCTTTTACATGGCAAAACCAGGTTGATATTTGCCATGTAAAGGATTGCCACCGTGGGCATGTGTAGATGGGGGAACTGCTACTGTTGGCATTATGTATGTAAGCTGCACTGATATGGTGGTTATGTGTATAAAGGGCACTGCGACTGTGGGTATTATTATTATTATTATTATTACATGCGGTGTAATGACAATAAGATAGTGCTACTGTGTGGCGTATTTTGATTTGGGGTGCTATTGTGTGGCCATGCCCCTTCCTTGTGATACCACACCTTCTTTTTTTAAGGAGCGCACTGTCCCTTTATTAAGTATTGGAGAGAGGGCCCAAATTAATAGTTTGCAGGGAGGCGCCAAACACCCTAGCACTGGCCCTTTGGTAGGGGACAGGATTTGCTTCTGCTTGTGCACATATGTTATGATTGCCAGCCAACAGCACTGGTTTTGCCTATAACACTAACTATAAATATTTTGAATTGGTCCTGGACCACCAATCCAAGGCACCCCTGCAAGTGTCCTGAGGCACCCCAGGGTGCAGTTTGAGAACCACTGGTCTAGTGAGTACCCAGGATAATTATTGTAGCTGGTCTGCGGGTAACAGCTCTCAGATCCACTTCTAGAAAAAATGCAGTAATGTAATTTGAGTGACAAACTGCAGAGATGAACCCTTTCTGTGACTGCTGCACAGGGATCACACAAACTCTATTCATAGGGCTGACTTCACTTAGGGGAGATGTTCTCACCCCGCAAAGAAGTGCGAGTATATACCGCACTT
The DNA here is from genome assembly GCF_028390025.1 of Pseudophryne corroboree. Lineage (NCBI taxonomy): Eukaryota > Metazoa > Chordata > Amphibia > Anura > Myobatrachidae > Pseudophryne > Pseudophryne corroboree. Next base: position 688,373,883 of record NC_086444.1, read on the forward strand.
ACGGTACCATTGGATTTACAGATATTTTCTTGCAATACACTATGGGGGTCATTCTGAGTTGATTGCTCGCTAGCAGTTTTTAGCAGCCATGCAAACGCATTGTCGCTGCCCACTGGAGAGTGTATATTCACTTTGGAGAAGTGCGAATACTTGAGTAGCAGAGCGCCTGCAAAATCGTTTCAAAATAAGACCAGCACTGTAGTTACACTTCGTGTGCATTGATTCTAACAACCGAGGGACGGCGTTTGATGTCACACACCCATCCAGCGAATGCCCAGCCACGTCTGCATTTCTTCTGCCACGCCTGCATTTTTCCAAGCACTCCCTGAAAACGGTCAGTTGACACCCAGAAACGCCCTCTTTCTGTCAATCTCCTTGTGGCCTGTTCTGTGATTGGAATAATCGCTAGAACTAGTGCAAAACCACAATGGACTTTGTACCCGTACGATGCGCATGCACATTACGGAGCATGCGCATGCACAGATTAGCCATTTTTTTTCAACTGATTGCTACGCAGCGAACAACGGCAGCAAGCGATCAACTCGGAATGACCCCCTATATACATAGAAACATGGATTTTTACTGCAGGAATTATGGTTAGTTTAGGGGTATCGGTTAGGGTCAACAGAGGTGTAGCTAGGGGTCCAAGCGCCCCTGGCAAAGTAAGGGACTGGCGCCCCCCCTTTCGATAAAGCATTGCAGTCCATTGGCGGTTACCATGTTGGAGCCACAGCAACTGACCCCCTCCCCCACACGCTGCCCTACATCATCGGCTGGGATTCACTGTTGGTGTGAAGCCACTGGGAACATTCTGGTAGCATTAGCAGCAGTCTGTGTCATAGTTAGGGAAGGCAGAAGGTTAACTAGCTAATAGCAGTCTGTTGGCAGCAGAGGCTGGGCGGGGGGCTGAGAATGAGCCAACGCTGATCAGTGTCCAGTCTGCTCAGACAAAAATATTTTGTGATCAGGGCTGGTTCTAGACCAAAGGAGCCAATGGCAAAAATTTCCTTTGGCACCCCCCCCCACACACACACACACATACACACACACACACACACACACACACACACACCAAAAAAGAACATATCCCAGTTTAACATAACGCTATGTGGTGCAAGGTGTGGAGCTGGTCACTTGTATCAGACCTCTGACATTTGCCTTTTCACCCATATTGCATACTTTTTCTTGCAGGTTGTGTCTTAATTCAAGAAGTGTTCTAAGTACTTCAGCTTAGTATCTTTACTGACCCCTCTTTACCCCACACTACATAACTGACCCCTCTATACCCTACACTACATCACTGACCTTTCTATAACCATCACTGCATTACTGACCCCTCTATTAGAGATGTGCACTTGAAATTTTTTGGGTTTTGTGTTTTGGTTTTGGGTTCGGTTCCGCGGCCGTGTTTTGGGTTCGACCGCGTTTTGGCAAAACCTCACCGAATTTTTTTTGTCGGATTCGGGTGTGTTTTGGATTCGGGTGTTTTTTTCAAAAAACACTAAAAAACAGCTTAAATCATAGAATTTGGGGGTCATTTTGATCCCAAAGTATTATTAACCTCAAAAACCATAATTTCCACTCATTTTCAGTCTACTCTGAACGCCTCACACCTCACAATATTATTTTTAGTCCTAAAATTTGCACCAAGGTCGCTGGATGACTAAGCTAAGCGACCCTAGTGGCCGACACAAACACCTGGCCCATCTAGGAGTGGCACTGCAGTGTCACGCAGGATGGCCCTTCCAAAAAACACTCCCCAAACAGCACATGACGCAAAGAAAAAAAGAGGCGCAATGAGGTAGCTGTGTGAGTAAGCTAAGCGACCCTAGCGGCCGACACAAACACCTGGCCCATCTAGGAGTGGCACTGCAGTGTCACGCAGGATGGCCCTTCCAAAAAACACTCCCCAAACAGCACATGACGCAAAGAAAAAAAGAGGCGCAATGAGGTAGCTGTGTGAGTAAGATAAGCGACCCTAGTGGCCGACACAAACACCTGGCCCATCTAGGAGTGGCACTGCAGTGTCACGCAGGATGGCCCTTCCAAAAAACACTCCCCAAACAGCACATGACGCAAAGAAAAATGAAAGAAAAAAGAGGTGCAAGATGGAATTGTCCTTGGGCCCATGGCCGGTTCAAGGGCGCAGAGCGCCCCGGGCAGGAAAGGGGCGTGGCCTAATACAGGGGGCGTGGTGAGTCACGCCCCCTGTACATTAAAAGCGCCGCTTATGCTGAGCGGTGCGCGATGACGTCATCGCGCACCGCACAGCAAAAGGTCCTCTCCACGAAGAGAAACTAGACGCTATGCGTCTAGTTCCCTTCGTGGAGAGGACCTTTGCTGTGCGGTGCGCGATGACGTCATCGCGCACCGCTCAGCAGTTACTCTCCACGAAGGGAAACTAGACGCATAGCGTCTAGTTCCCTTCACAGGAGGCGCCGAGGACGGGGACGGCAGCGGGCAGCGGAGGCGGACGGGGGACACAGCGGGCAGCAGTGGCGGATCTGGCCACGGTGCGGCGCCCTCCGGATGGCGCCAGCGCCCTCCGGAAGGCGGCGCCCCGGGCAAAAGTCCTGCTTGCCCGTGGCAAGAACCGCCACTGCTTGGGCCCTCCCACCCACCCTTATGTTGTATAAACAGGACATGCACACTTTAACCAACCCATCATTTCAGTGACATGGTCTGCCACACGACTGTGACTGAAATGACGGGTTGGTTTGGACCCCCACCAAAAAAGAAGCAATTAATCTCTCCTTGCACAAACTGGCTCTACAGAGGCAAGATGTCCACCTCATCATCATCCTCCGATATATCACCGTGTACATCCCCCTCCTCACAGATTATCAATTCGTCCCCACTGGAATCCACCATCTCAGCTCCCTGTGTACTTTGTGGAGGCAATTGCTGCTGGTCAATGTCTCCACGGAGGAATTGATTATAATTCATTTTAATGAACATCATCTTCTCCACATTTTCTGGAAGTAACCTCGTACGCCGATTGCTGACAAGGTGAGCGGCGGCACTACACACTCTTTCGGAGTACACACTTGTGGGAGGGCAACTTAGGTAGAATAAAGCCAGTTTGTGCAAGGGCCTCCAAATTGCCTCTTTTTCCTGCCAGTATAAGTACGGACTGTCTGACGTGCCTACTTGGATGCGGTCACTCATATAATCCTCCACCATTCTTTCAATGGGGAGAGAATCATATGCAGTGCCAGTAGACGACATGTCCGACTCCGTAATCGTTGTCAGGTCCTTCAGTCCGGACCAGATGTCAGCATCAGCAGTCGCTCCAGACTGCCCTGCATCACCGCCAGCGGGTGGGCTCGGAATTCTGAGCCTTTTCCTCGCACCCCCAGTTGCGGGAGAATGTGAAGGAGGAGATGTTGACAGGTCGCGTTCCGCTTGACTTGACAATTTTCTCACCAGCAGGTCTTTGAACCCCAGCAGACTTGTGTGTGCCGGAAAGAGAGATCCAAGGTAGGTTTTAAATCTAGGATCGAGCACGGTGGCCAAAATGTAGTGCTCTGATTTCAACGGATTGACCACCCGTGAATCCTTGTTAAGTGAATTAAGGGCTCCATCCACAAGTCCCACATGCCTAGCGGAATCGCTCTGTGTTAGCTCCTCCTTCAATGTCTCCAGCTTCTTCTGCAAAAGCCTGATGAGGGGAATGACCTGACTCAGGCTGGCAGTGTCTGAACTGACTTCACGTGTGGCAAGTTCAAAGGGCAGCAGAACCTTGCACAACGTTGAAATCATTCTCCACTGCGCTTGAGACAGGTGCATTCCACCTCCTATATCGTGCTCAATTGTATAGGCTTGAATGGCCTTTTGCTGCTCCTCCAACCTCTGAAGCATATATAGGGTTGAATTCCACCTCGTTACCACTTCTTGCTTCAGATGATGGCAGGGCAGGTTCAGGCGTTTTTGGTGTTGCTCCAGTCTTCTGTACGTGGTGCCTGTACGCCGAAAGTGTCCCGCAATTCTTCTGGCCACCGACAGCATCTCTTGCACGCCCCTCTCGTTTTTTAAATAATTCTGCACCACCAAATTCAAGGTATGTGCAAAACATGGGACGTGCTGGAATTTGCCCATATTTAATGCACACACAATATTGCTGGCGTTGTCCGATGCCACAAATCCACAGGAGAGTCCAATTGGGGTAAGCCATTCCGCGATGATCTTCCTCAGTTGCCGTAAGAGGTTTTCAGCTGTGTGCGTATTCTGGAAACCGGTGATACAAAGCGTAGCCTGCCTAGGAAAGAGTTGGCGTTTGCGAGATGCTGCTACTGGTGCCGCCGCTGCTGTTCTTGCGGCGGGAGTCCATACATCTACCCAGTGGGCTGTCACAGTCATATAGTCCTGACCCTGCCCTGCTCCACTTGTCCACATGTCCGTGGTTAAGTGGACATTGGGTACAACTGCATTTTTTAGGACACTGGTGAGTCTTTTTCTGACGTCCGTGTACATTCTCGGTATCGCCTGCCTAGAGAAGTGGAACCTAGATGGTATTTGGTAACGGGGGCACACTACCTCAAGAAATTGTCTAGTTCCCTGTGAACTAACGGCGGATACCGGACGCACGTCTAACACCAACATAGTTGTCAAGGCCTCAGTTATCCGCTTTGCAACAGGATGACTGCTGTGATATTTCATCTTCCTCGCAAAGGACTGTTGGACAGTCAATTGCTTGGTGGAAGTAGTAAAAGTGGGCTTACGACTTCCCCTCTGGGATGACCATCGACTCCCAGCAGCAACAACAGCAGCGCCAGCAGCAGTAGGCGTTACATGCAAGGATGCATCGGAGGAATCCCAGGCAGGAGAGGACTCGTCAGAATTGCCAGTGACATGGCCTGCAGGACTATTGGCATTCCTGGGGAAGGAGGAAATTGACACTGAGGGAGTTGGTGGGGTGGTTTGCGTGAGCTTGGTTACAAGAGGAAGGGATTTACTGGTCAGTGGACTGCTTCCGCTGTCGCCCAAAGTTTTTGAACTTGTCACTGACTTATTATGAATGCGCTGCAGGTGACGTATAAGGGAGGATGTTCCGAGGTGGTTAACGTCCTTACCCCTACTTATTACAGCTTGACAAAGGCAACACACGGCTTGACACCTGTTGTCCGCATTTCTGTTGAAATACTTCCACACCGAAGAGCTGATTTTTTTGGTATTTTCACCAGGCATGTCAATGGCCATATTCCTCCCACGGACAACAGGTGTCTCCCCGGGTGCCTGACTTAAACAAACCACCTCACCATCAGAATCCTCCTGGTCAATTTCCTCCCCAGCGCCAGCAACACCCATATCCTCCTCATCCTGGTGTACTTCAACACTGACATCTTCAATCTGACTATCAGGAACTGGACTGCGGGTGCTCCTTCCAGCACTTGCAGGGGGCGTGCAAATGGTGGAAGGCGCATGCTCTTCACGTCCAGTGTTGGGAAGGTCAGGCATCGCAACCGACACAATTGGACTCTCCTTGTGGATTTGGGATTTCGAAGAACGCACAGTTCTTTGCTGTGCTTTTGCCAGCTTGAGTCTTTTCATTTTTCTAGCGAGAGGCTGAGTGCTTCCATCCTCATGTGAAGCTGAACCACTAGCCATGAACATAGGCCAGGGCCTCAGCCGTTCCTTGCCACTCCATGTGGTAAATGGCATATTGGCAAGTTTACGCTTCTCCTCCGACAATTTTATTTTAGATTTTTGAGTCCTTTTTTTACTGATATTTGGTGTTTTGGATTTTACATGCTCTGTACTATGACATTGGGCATCGGCCTTGGCAGACAACGTTGCTGGCATTTCATCGTCTCGGCCATGACTAGTGGCAGCAGCTTCAGCACGAGGTGGAAGTCGATCTTGATCTTTCCCTATTTTTGGAACCTCAACATTTTTGTTCTCCATATTTTAATAGGCACAACTAAAAGGCACCTCAGGTAAACAATGGAGATGGATGGATACTAGTATACTTATGGATGACGAGCGACTGCCGACACAGAGGTAGCTACAGCCGTGGACTACCGTACTGTGTCTGCTGCTAATATAGACTGGATGATAATGAGATAAAATTAAAAAATATATATATATATCACACTAGTACTGCAGCCAGACAGGTATATATTATGTAATGACGGACCTGCTGGACACTGTCTGTCAGCACTGCAGACTCCTAAAGTAAGCTACTAGTATCAAGAAGATAGAAAAAAAAAAACCACGGGTAGGTGGTATACAATTATGGATGGACGAGTGACTGCCGACACAGAGGTAACTACAGCCGTGGACTACCGTACTGTGTCTGCTGCTAATATAGACTGGATGATAATGAGATAAAATTAAAAAATATATATATATATATATCACACTAGTACTGCAGCCAGACAGGTATATATTATGTAATGACGGACCTGCTGGACACTGTCTGTCAGCACTGCAGACTCCTAAAGTAAGCTACTAGTATCAAGAAGATAGAAAAAAAAAAAACCACGGGTAGGTGGTATACAATTATGGATGGACGAGTGACTGCCGACACAGAGGTAGCTACAGCCGTGGACTACCGTACTGTGTCTGCTGCTAATATAGACTGGATGATAATGAGATAAAATTAAAAAATATATATATATATCACACTAGTACTGCAGCCGGATAGGTATATATTATGTAATGATGGACCTGCTGGACACTGTCTGTCAGCACTGCAGACTCCTAAAGTAAGCTACTAGTATCAAGAAGATAGAAAAAAAAAAAAACACGGGTAGGTGGTATACAATTATGGATGGACGAGCGACTGCCAACACAGAGGTAGCTACAGCCATGGACTACCGTACTGTGTCTGCTGCTAATATAGACTGGATGATAATGAGATAAAATTAAAATATATATATATATATCACACTAGTACTGCAGCCGGACAGGTATATATTATGTAATGACGGACCTGCTGGACACTGTCTGTCAGCACTGCAGACTCCTAAAGTAAGCTACTAGTATCAAGAAGATAGAATAAAAAAAAAAACCACGGGTAGGTGGTATACAATTATGGATGGACGAGCGACTGCCGACACAGAGGTAGCTACAGCCGTGGACTACTGTACTGTGTCTGCTGCTAATATAGACTGGATGATAATGAGATAAAATTAAAATATATATATATATATCACACTAGTACTGTGTTAGGCGCCGGGGTCCGCTCGTCGGTGCGGCCCGGCGCCTAGCAACCAGGGACGCCGTGCGCGTACAGCCGCCGGCTCCCTGGCAACGCTGGACGCCGGGCGCACGGAGCCGCTCAGACCCTAGCAACGGGGACGCCACGTTCGGGCCGCGTTCCCCGTTGCTGGGTCTTTTCTAATTGTATAATGGTGTGCTGGCCGTGCAGCATGCAAGCTGCACGGCATTACTTGTGATTACCCAGTCTGGCTCCTGATTGGGGAGCTCACAGTTATAAGCACCCTTTGGACTTCTCACAGACGCCGGTGATAGCTTCCTGTTTGCCTGTGTCGGTTACAGAGAGTTCCAGTCCTGCTCAATCCGGTTGTTCCTGTCCTCAGTGATCCTGTACTCGGAAGTTGTCATCTGTTCCTGGAGTCTGACCGAGCACCTTTAACATCCTGTGGTGTTCGTGAGTCGCGGCGTAGCCGTGTGTTGCGGCTTGACCGCTTACTGTTTATTATTTTGTATCTTTGTGTTCTGGAGCTTTTGCGGAGGATTCCGCTCCCCCTGATCCACTCTGGTATCCAGCGGTGCTGGATAGGAGTTACGGATCAGTGGATCTTTGGTTGTCCTTTTCCCTGGCGGCTAGTCCGCACATACCTTTTGGTTTAGTTAGTTAGCTTGTAACCCCTGGCCTGGTTGCTTAGTCAGAGGGCCCCTTGTTATCACCCTGTCTCGGATTTCCCTTTGTCTCCCATTAAGACCTGAGGGGGCATCGGGGTTGGGCAGACATAATCCGCCCTTCGAACGCGGCTGCCATGGGCTCAAGCAACCATAGTCTCGCAGGGGATTTCTGATAACACGGGCGAGACAACGGAGTTAGGGCGCCAGGGGTTACTAGGCTCTCCTGCTCCCACAACCAGTATATCTTTCCAGTACTCAGACCTCTGCCATAAGATCTCCTCTGGTCTGGAGTACGGGAATCATAACATTATCACCGGCCAGACTAAAATTTAAAATTAAACAGGAGTTAATTTTTCCCTTGTTCAGTTGGGAGATTTGTCGGCCTCATGAATCCCACTGGTGTCGGGCCAAATCCTGGCCAGCTTCTAGTTAGCCAGATTCAAGAACTTACTCAGATGGTTCAGGATCTGTCCCTTCGGGTGAGGTCACAGGAAGATCTGTTACGGACTTCCCCGAGGGTCATTCCTGAACCAAAAATGCATCTGCCTGACCGTTTTTCTGGGGATAGAAAACAGTTTTTTAATTTTAAAGAGTCTTGTAAACTTTATTTTCGTTTGAGACCAGTCTCCTCAGGTACGGAGGCTCAGCGGGTTGGAATTATTATTTCTCTGCTTCAGGGGGATCCTCAGACCTGGGCTTTTGGTTTAAAGACAGACGATCCGGCTTTATTTTCTGTAGACGCCTTTCTAAAGTCTTTAGGGCTATTGTATGACGACCCTGATAGAGAGGCATCCGCCGAGAGTCAGTTGCGTGCTCTCAGACAGGGTAGGAATCCCGCAGAGATTTATTGTACGGAGTTTCGCCGTTGGTCGAACGACTGTGGATGGAATGACCCAGCCCTGCGCAGTCAGTTTCGCCTCGGCTTATCTGAGTCTATAAAAGACAGTCTCCTTCAGTATCCCGCTCCTGAGACTCTCGATAAACTCATGGAGCTCTCTATTAAGATTGATCGTCGGCTCAGAGAGCGGAGGGCTGAAAAAGGAGCATCTGTCGGGTCAACTCCTTGTGTTTTTTCCATCCCTGTGGACATAGAGGAGCCTATGCAGATAGGTCTCTCCAAACTGTCTCCTGAAGAAAGAACCAGAAGGCAAAATTCTGGTCTTTGTTTATACTGTGGAGGTAAGGGACATTTTGCCCGTAGTTGTCCGAACAAGTCGGGAAACGTCTCGACCAAGTGAATTGTGAGGGGGTTCACTTTGGTCTGCAGCTTATCTCCTCAAATAATTCACTGTTAGTCCCAGCTAAAGTTTCCTTTGGCAGCCTCTGTTCCTCGGTCTCTGTTTTTGTGGACAGTGGAGCTGCAGGGAACTTTATGGATTTAACATGGGCCAAGACCTTAGGTATTCCTCAGTTAGCCTTGGGTAGGTGTATCACCATGCATGGTTTAGATGGGAGTCCCTTGTCCAATGGGGTTATTTCTCTCTGTACACCTCCTGTTCTACTCTCGGTAGGAGCTCTGCATTCTGAAAAAATTGAGTTTTTCCTCACCCATTGCCCAGCAGTTCCAGTGGTTCTGGGTCACCCTTGGCTGGCCTTTCATAATCCCATCATTGATTGGCAGTCGGGGGAGATCTCACAATGGGGTACCATCTGTAATAAGGAATGTATTACGCTTCCCATCAGAATAGCTGCTGCCATTCCCGCACCCATTCCTGTGGAATACCAGGATTTTGTTGATGTTTTTTCCAAGGGCAATGCGGATATTCTGCCTCCCCATAGGCCTTATGATTGTGCTATTGAGCTAATTCCTGGTGCCACTTTGCCTAAGGGAAGGTTATATGCATTGTCCGGACCTGAAACTGTGGCCATGAATGAGTATGTTAAAGAAAGCCTAGGGAAAGGATTTATCAGGCCATCTAAATCCCCTTTAAGTGCAGGCTTCTTCTTCATAGAGAAGAAGGATGGTTCACTCAGACCCTGCATTGACTTTAGAGCCTTGAATAAAATCTCAGTAAAAAATACTTACCCTCTGCCACTGATCTCTGTCCTCTTTGATCAGCTACGTTCGGCTGTGATTTTTTCTAAGATTGACCTGAGAGGAGCATATAACTTCATCAGAATCAAGTCAGGGGATGAGTGGAAAACGGCATTCAGTACTCAGTCAGGCCACTATGAGTATCTGGTTATGCCATTCGGCCTGTCTAACGCCCCGGCAGTTTTCCAGGATCTCATTAACGATGTGCTCCATGAATTTCTTGGAAAATTCGTTGTAGTCTACTTAGACGATATTTTGATTTATTCTGACTCTGTAGAACAACATGTTACCCAGGTGCGTCAGGTTCTAAAAAAATTACGTGAAAATCACCTATATGCCAAGCTGGAGAAGTGTGAATTTCATGTCACGGAGGTATCCTTTTTAGGATACATTATTTCCCCTCGGGGATTCCGTATGGAACCAAAGAAGCTCCAAGCCATTCTTAGTTGGGCGCAACCCACCAACTTAAAAGCAATTCAGCGCTTTTTAGGGTTTGCGAACTACTATAGAAGATTTATTCACTCTTTCTCTGACCTAGTTGCTCCCATTGTGGCACTGACTAAGAAGGGAGCGGATCCTACCAATTGGTCACATGAAGCCGAGCTATCTTTTCAGGCCTTGAAACAAGCCTTTGTCTCAGCCCCTGTCCTCAGACACCCCAACCCAGAATTGCCTTTCATTGTTGAGGTTGATGCCTCAGAGGTTGGAGTAGGGGCTATCCTATCTCAGAAGGATCCGGATTCCCTTGAATTACACCCTTGTGCCTTTATGTCCAGGAAATTATCTTCTGCTGAATCCAACTACGATGTTGGTAACCGGGAATTGCTGGCTATTAAATGGGCTTTCGAGGAGTGGAGGCATTGGCTTGAGGGAGCGACTCATATCATTTCAGTTTTGACTGATCACAAAAATCTTCAATACATTGAATCAGCTAAACGACTGAATGCCCGGCAGGCTCGTTGGGCTTTATTTTTTACTCGTTTCAAATTCATTATCACCTTCAGGCCAGGTTCCAAGAATACCAAGGCAGATGCCCTGTCACGCAGTTTTCTTCCAGTTCAAGACAACAGTCCTGTTACTCCCATACTTCCGTCTTCAGTCATTCGGGCAGGCCTCACACAGGATTTATTTACCCAGTTAAAGCTGCTTCAACATCAGGCTCCTGGAAATACTCCTGCTGGTCGTCTTTTTGTCCCTGAGTTTTTGAGAGCAACTGTTTTGACGGAGTTTCATGATAGCAAAGTTGCCGGGCATCCGGGAATCGCTAAGACTTTGGAATTAGTCTCCCGCTCAGTATGGTGGCCTGGTCTTTCCAAAGACATTAAGGAGTTTGTTTTTTCGTGTCAGGTCTGTGCACAGCATAAAGTTCCCCGTTCTTTGCCTATCGGTCAGCTTATGCCCTTGAATGTTCCTCTTAGGCCATGGTCTCATATCTCCATGGATTTTGTGGTGGACCTCCCTCTGTCAGCCGGATGCCGAGTCATATGGGTGGTAGTGGACCGTTTTAGTAAAATGGCCCATTTCATTGCTCTTCCCCGATTGCCATCTGCCCAGGGATTGGCAGTCTTGTTCCTCCGCCATGTTTTCAGACTCCATGGGTTACCCACTGATATTGTTTCCGATCGGGGTCCACAATTCATTGCACAGTTTTGGAAATCTTTTTGTGTCTCATTGAAGATGAAATTATCTTTAACGTCAGGCTACCATCCCCAATCCAACGGGCAGACTGAGCGAGTTAATCAATCACTAAAACAATATTTGCGGTTGTACTCGGCCAAACTCCAAAATGACTGGTCTGAGTTTCTTCCATTGGCGGAGTTCGCTTACAATAATGCCTGTCATTCCTCCACCAATGTGTCTCCATTTTTTGCAGTTTTTGGTTTTCACCCCAGAGCTAATTCCTTTTTTCAACATTCCTCTGTCTCCTCACTGACCTTGACCTCTCATCTTAGGCTCATTTGGAGAAAAGTGCACCTGGCTCTCAGAAAAGCAGCATTTCAGGAAAAGAGATTTTCTGACAGGCTCCGGCGGCCGTGCACTTTTAAAGTAGGAGATAGGGTGTGGTTGTCGACTCGCAACATTAAACTTCGACAAACCTCAGCCAGATTGGGTCCTAAATTTATTGGACCATTTCACATTATCAAAAAAGTCAATCCAGTTGCCTTCCGGTTACGTTTACCAAAAACTTTACGGATCGGAAATACTTTCCATTGCTCATTGCTGAAACCATATGTTTCGTCCAGTAGATTTCCTCGTAAGATATCTCAGGAGAGATCACCAATAGTTGTACGGGGTCAGCAGGAGTTCTTGGTGGAGAAGGTTCTCGATTCCAAGTTGTCCCGGGGTCGGCTTTATTTTTTGGTGCATTGGAGAGGTTACGGTCCAGAAGAAAGGTCTTGGGTCCTGGATAAGGATCTCCATGCCCCGAGGCTCAAGAGGGCATTTTTTCGAGAATTTCCTCGGAAACCTGGCTTTAGGGGTTCCTTGACCCCTCCTCAAGGGGGGGGGGGTACTGTTAGGCGCCGGGGTCCGCTCGTCGGTGCGGCCCGGCGCCTAGCAACCAGGGACGCCGTGCGCGTACAGCCGCCGGCTCCCTGGCAACGCTGGACGCCGGGCGCACGGAGCCGCTCAGACCCTAGCAACGGGGACGCCACGTTCGGGCCGCGTTCCCCGTTGCTGGGTCTTTTCTAATTGTATAATGGTGTGCTGGCCGTGCAGCATGCAAGCTGCACGGCATTACTTGTGATTACCCAGTCTGGCTCCTGATTGGGGAGCTCACAGTTATAAGCACCCTTTGGACTTCTCACAGACGCCGGTGATAGCTTCCTGTTTGCCTGTGTCGGTTACAGAGAGTTCCAGTCCTGCTCAATCCGGTTGTTCCTGTCCTCAGTGATCCTGTACTCGGAAGTTGTCATCTGTTCCTGGAGTCTGACCGAGCACCTTTAACATCCTGTGGTGTTCGTGAGTCGCGGCGTAGCCGTGTGTTGCGGCTTGACCGCTTACTGTTTATTATTTTGTATCTTTGTGTTCTGGAGCTTTTGCGTGCTAATTAGATATCACCTTGTTTTCACATTAAACAGACTTCCACATGAGAAAGCAGCAAGGATGCAGTGGCGTTAATGTTTCCTGGTGTCAACCTGTATTATTTCAGTAGACATTGAAATGAGGATGCATCTTGCTGCCTTTCCAATGAAGCAAGTTTAATTTAGTAATAGGTGAAAAACCATCCCTACAAAGGTGTTAATCAGAGACTTGGCTTTGTGGACACTTTTCAGAGAACAAATTTGTTAGCATAAAAATAAAGCCAGAAAATGAAGAGCTGTTTAATCACTCAATTGGATTTTTTTGCCAGCATATTTCTTTTTCTCTGCAACCCACTGCTAAATTGTGCTTCCTAGCTGTTTTTTATAAAATCACTGAATCAAATCTAACTCTGATTACATCAGAGAAGGCCAGGTACCCTACACAATAAGAGGGGGTTTGAAATTTTGACTTGTCTACTTAAAGATCACCAAAATCTGATCACAAGGTCAATTACGTCCCTGGGTGTGATTGAACCACCAACCTTTTGGTTAGTAGCCGTACACACTAACTGATTGCGCCACAGAGACACTTTGCAGAAGTAAATACTGACAAAGGCTAATAAGCATTCATCTAAAACGTTTCCTAGAAAAACTTTAAAAAGTCAATAATCTGGAGAGTTTTTGTAAGATGTTTCTTCCATCAACCAACGAAGAAACACATTGGTACTTTCCCATGATGAGTGAGTGCTTCAGGATCTCTTGCACTTACATGTGCAGCAGAGTATTGCAATGGAAGCATGCTGGGCCCATAACCCAGAGGTAGGCAGATTGAAACTATCCTTTGCTATATGCATTTTTTTTTGTTAATTAAAGTAATCCAAAACTGGGATTGATATTTTTGCTCTTTTATTTTTACTTAAAGTACAATAACTTTTACCATTTTAATTTGTTTTAATAGTATATTGACAGTATTGTTTTCTTTCAAAAATCCACTTAATTTTCTTTACCCTATTATTAAAATGGTGATTGACAAAAACAAACTACATTGTCACCAGAAGAGCAATACAAAATGTACAAGTGATATATTAAAATCATCTTTCTCTAACGTCCTAGTGGATGCTGGGGACTCCGTCAGGACCATGGGGATTAGCGGCTCCGCAGGAGACAGGGCACAAAAATAAAGCTTTAGGATCAGGTGGTGTGTACTGGCTCCTCCCCCTATGACCCTCCTCCAAGCCTCAGTTAGGTTTTTGTGCCCGTCCGAGCAGGGTGCAATCTAGGTGGCTCTCCTAAAGAGCTGCTTAGAAAAAGTTTTTTAGGTTTTTTATTTTCAGTAAGTCCTGCTGGCAACAGGCTCACTGCATCGAGGGACTTAGAGGAGAGAAGTGAACTCACCTGCGTGCAGGATGGATTGGCTTCTTAGGCTACTGGACACCATTAGCTCCAGAGGGAGTCGGAACACAGGTCTCACCCTGGGGTTCGTCCCGGAGCCGCGCCGCCGACCCCCCTTGCAGATGCCGAAGTTGGAAGAGGTCCAGAAGCAGGCGGCAGAAGACTTTTCAGTCTTCCTGAGGTAGCGCACAGCACTGCAGCTGTGCGCCATTGTTGTCAGCACACTTCACACAGCTGTCACGGAGGGTGCAGGGTGTTGGGGGGGCGCCCTGGGCAGCAATGTATAATACATTTTTTATGGCTAAAAATACATCACATATAGCCCTTGAGGCTATATGGATGTATTTAACCCCTGCCAGATCTTACAGTCTCCGGAGAAGAGCCCGCCGAAATAGGGGGCGGGGCTTATTCTCCTCAGCACACAGCGCCATTTTCCTGCTCAGCTCCGCTGTGAGGAAGGCTCCCAGGACTCTCCCCTGCACTGCACTACAGAAACAGGGTAAAACAGAGAGGGGGGGGGGCACTTTTTTGGCGATATTACTATATTTAAGCTGCTATAAGGATACAACACTTATATAGGGTTGTTCCCATATATATTATAGCGCTTGGGTGTGTGCTGGCAAACTCTCCCTCTGTCTCCCCAAAGGGCTAGTGGGGTCCTGTCTTCAATAGAGCATTCCCTGTGTGTCTGCTGTGTGTCGGTACGTGTGTGTCGACATGTATGAGGACGATGTTGGTGTGGAGGCAGAGCAATTGCCGGTAATGGTAATGTCACCCCCTAGGGAGTCGACACCGGAATGGATGGCTTTGTTTATGGAATTACGTGTTAATGTCAGCACATTACAAAAATCAGTTGACGACATGAGACGGCCGTCAAACCAGTTGGTACCTGCCCAGGCGTCTCAGACACCGTCAGGGGCTGTAAAACGCCCTTTACCTCAGTCGGTCGACACAGACCCAGACACGGACACTGAATCTAGTGTCGACGGTGAAGAAACAAACGTATTTTCCAGTAGGGCCACACGTTATATGATCACGGCAATGAAGGAGGCTTTGCATATCTCTGATACTGCAAGTACCACAAAAAGGGGTATTATGTGGGGGGTGAAAAAACTACCTGTAGTTTTTCCTGAATCAGAGGAATTGAATGATGTATGTGATGAAGCGTGGGTTAACCCAGATAGAAAAGGGCTAATTTCAAAAAAGTTATTGGCATTATACCCTTTCCCGCCAGAGGTTAGGGCGCGCTGGGAAACACCCCCTAAGGTGGATAAGGCACTCACACGCTTATCAAAACAAGTGGCGTTACCGTCTCCTGATACGGCCGCCCTCAAGGATCCAGCTGATAGGAGGCTGGAAACTACTCTAAAAAGTATATACACACATACTGGTGTTATACTGCGACCAGCCATCGCCTCAGCCTGGATGTGCAGTGCTGGAGTGGTCTGGTCGGATTCCCTGACTGAAAATATTGATACCCTGGATAGGGACAGTATTTTACAGACTTTAGAGCAATTAAAGGATGCTTTTCTTTATATGCGAGATGCTCAGAGGGATATTTGCACTCTGGCATCGAGAGTAAGTGCGATGTCCATATCTGCCAGAAGAAGTTTATGGACACGACAGTGGTCAGGTGATGTGGATTCCAAACGGCATATGGAAGTATTGCCGTATAAAGGGGAGGAATTATTTGGCGTCGGTCTATCGGATTTGGTGGCCACGGCAACTGCCGGGAAATCCACTTTTTTACCTCAGACCCCCTCCCAACAGAAAAAGACACCGTCTTTTCAGCCGCAGTCCTTTCGGTCCTATAAGAACAAGCGGGCAAAAGGACAGTCATATCTGCCCCGAGGCAGAGGAAAGGGTAAGAGAGGGCAGCAAGCAGCTCCTTCCCAGGAACAGAAGCCCTCCGCGGGTTCTGCAAAGCCCTCAGCATGACGCTGGGGCTTTACAAGCGGACTCAGGAACGGTGGGGGGTCGACTCAAGAATTTCAGCGCGCAGTGGGCTTGCTCACAGGTGGACCCCTGGATCCTGCAGGTAGTATCTCAGGGTTACAGGTTGGAATTCGAGAAGTCTCCCCCTCGCCGGTTCCTAAAGTCGGCTTTGCCAACGTCTCCCTCAGACAGGGCGACGGTATTGGAAGCCATTCACAAGCTGTTTTCTCAGCAGGTGATAGTCAAGGTACCCCTCCTACAACAGGGAAAGGGGTATTACTCCACGCTATTTGTGGTACCGAAGCCGGACGGCTCGGTAAGACCTATTCTAAATCTGAAATCTTTGAACCTGTACATACAAAAATTCAAGTTCAAGATGGAATCACTCAGAGCAGTGATAGCGAATCTGGAAGAAGGGGACTTTATGGTGTCCCTGGACATAAAAGATGCTTACCTGCATGTCCCAATTTGCCCTTCACATCAAGGGTACCTCAGGTTCGTGGTGCAAAACTGTCATTATCAGTTTCAGACGCTGCCGTTTGGATTGTCCACGGCACCTCGGGTCTTTACCAAGGTAATGGCCGAAATGATGATTCTTCTGCGAAGAAGAGGCGTATTAATTATCCCTTACTTGGACGATCTCCTGATAAGGGCAAGGTCCAGAGAACAGCTGGAGGACGGAGTAGCACTAACCCAAGTAGTGCTGCAACAACACGGGTGGATTCTGAATTTTCCAAAATCTCAGTTGACCCCGACAACACGTCTGCTGTTCCTGGGAATGATTCTGGACACGGTTCAGAAAAAGGTGTTTCTTCCGGAGGAGAAAGCCAAGGAGTTATCCGAACTTGTCAGGAACCTCCTAAAACCAGGAAAAGTGTCTGTGCATCAATGCACAAGAGTCCTGGGAAAGATGGTGGCTTCTTACGAAGCAATCCCATTCGGCAGATTCCACGCACGAACTTTTCAGTGGGATCTGCTGGACAAATGGTCCGGGTCGCATCTGCAGATGCATCAGCGGATAACCTTATCGCCACGGACAAGGGTGTCTCTCCTGTGGTGGTTGCAGAGTGCTCATCTGTTAGAAGGCCGCAGATTCGGCATACAGGACAGGGTCCTGGTGACCACGGATGCCAGTCTGAGAGGCTGGGGAGCGGTCACACAGGGAAGAAACTTCCAGGGAGTATGGTCAAGCCTGGAGATGTCTCTTCACATAAATATACTGGAGCTAAGAGCGATTTACAATGCTCTAAGCCTGGCAAAACCCCTGCTTCAGGGTCAGCCAGTGTTGATCCAGTCAGACAACATCACGGCAGTCGCCCACGTAAACAGACAGGGCGGCACAAGAAGCAGGAGAGCAATGGCAGAAGCTGCAAGGATTCTTCGCTGGGCGGAAGATCATGTGATAGCACTGTCAGCAGTGTTCATTCCGGGAGTGAACAACTGGGAAGCAGACTTCCTCAGCAGACACGATCTACACCCGGGAGAGTGGGGACTTCATCCAGAAGTCTTCCACATGATTGTGAACCGTTGGGAAAAACCAAAGATGGATATGATGGCGTCTCGCCTCAACAAAAAACTGGACAGGTATTGCGCCAGGTCAAGAGACCCTCAGGCAATAGCTGTGGACGCTCTGGTAACACCGTGGGTGTTCCAGTCAGTGTATGTGTTTCCTCCTCTGCCTCTCATACCCAAAGTACTGAGAATTATACGGCAAAGGGGAGTGAGAACGATACTCGTGGCTCCGGATTGGCCAAGAAGAACTTGGTACCCGGAACTTCAGGAGATGCTCACGGAAAATCCGTGGCCTCTACCTCTAAGACGGGACCTGATTCAGCAGGGACCGTGTCTATTCCAAGACTTACCGCGGCTGCGTTTGACGGCGTGGCGGTTGAACGCCGAATTCTAAGGGAAAAAGGCATTCCGGAAGAGGTCATTCCTACACTGGTTAAAGCCAGGAAGGAGGTGACTGCACAACATTATCACCGCATTTGGAGAAAATATGTTGCGTGGTGCGAGGCCAGGAAGGCCCCCACGGAGGAATTTCAATTGGGTCGATTCCTACATTTCCTGCAAACAGGATTGTCTATGGGCCTCAAGTTGGGATCCATTAAGGTTCAAATTCCGGCCCTGTCGATTTTCTTCCAGAAAGAATTGGCTTCAGTTCCTGAAGTCCAGACTTTTGTAAAAGGAGTACTACATATACAGCCCCCGGTTGTGCCCCCAGTGGCTCCGTGGGACCTTAATGTAGTTCTGGATTTTCTCAAATCACATTGGTTTGAGCCACTCAAATCGGCGGATTTGAAATATCTTACATGGAAGGTAACCATGCTTCTGGCCCTGGCTTCAGCCAGGAGAGTGTCAGAATTGGCGGCTTTATCGTATAAAAGCCCATATCTGATTTTCCATTCGGACAGGGCAGAACTGCGGACGCGTCCTCATTTTCTGCCTAAGGTGGTGTCAGCGTTTCACCTGAACCAGCCTATTGTGGTGCCTGCGGCTACTAGCGATTTGGAGGATTCCAAGTTGCTGGACGTTGTCAGGGCATTGAAAATATATATTTCAAGGACGGCTGGAGTCAGAAAATCTGACTCGCTGTTTATACTGTATGCACCCAACAAGCTGGGTGCTCCTGCTTCGAAGCAGACGATTGCTCGTTGGATTTGTAGCACAATTCAACTTGCACATTCTGTGGCAGGCCTGCCACAGCCTAAATCTGTCAAGGCCCATTCCACAAGGAAGGTGGGCTCATCCTGGGCGGCTGCCCGAGGGGTCTCGGCATTACAACTCTGCCGAGCAGCTACGTGGTCGGGGGAGAACACGTTTGTAAAATTCTACAAATTTGATACCCTGGCTAAAGAGGACCTGGAGTTCTCTCATTCGGTGCTGCAGAGTCATCCGCACTCTCCCGCCCGTTTGGGAGCTTTGGTATAATCCCCATGGTCCTGACGGAGTCCCCAGCATCCACTAGGACGTTAGAGAAAATAAGATTTTACTTACCGATAAATCTATTTCTCGTAGTCCGTAGTGGATGCTGGGCGCCCATCCCAAGTGCGGATTGTCTGCAATACTTGTACATAGTTATTGTTACAGAAAAATCGGGTTGTTCTTGTTGTGAGCCGTCTGTTCAGAGGCTCCTACGTTGTCATACTGTTAACTGGGTTCAGATCACAAGTTGTACGGTGTGATTGGTGTGGCTGGTATGAGTCTTACCCGGGATTCAAAATCCTTCCTTATTGTGTACGCTCGTCCGGGCACAGTATCCTAACTGAGGCTTGGAGGAGGGTCATAGGGGGAGGAGCCAGTACACAGCACCTGTTCCTAAAGCTTTATTTTTGTGCCCTGTCTCCTGCGGAGCCGCTAATCCCCATGGTCCTGACGGAGTCCCCAGCATCCACTACGGACTACGAGAAATAGATTTATCGGTAAGTAAAATCTTATTTTCCAGCTTGAATTTCAGTGATGCATTGGGGCAACGATTTTGTGAGAAACATCTTCACCCTTAAATAAAGATTTTCTTAATTCCTTACCTGTGTGCTAATTAGATATCACCTTGTTTTCACATTAAACAGACTTCCACATGAGAAAGCAGCAAGGATGCAGTGGCGTTAATGTTTCCTGGTGTCAACCTGTATTATTTCAGTAGACATTGAAATGAGGATGCATCTTGCTGCCTTTCCAATGAAGCAAGTTTAATTTAGTAATAGGTGAAAAACCATCCCTACAAAGGTGTTAATCAGAGACTTGGCTTTGTGGACACTTTTCAGAGAACAAATTTGTTAACATAAAAATAAAGCCAGAAAATGAAGAGCTGTTTAATCACTCAATTGGATTTTTTTGCCAGCATATTTCTTTTTCTCTGCAACCCACTGCTAAATTGTGCTTCCTAGCTGTTTTTATAAAATCACTGAATCAAAATCTAACTCTGATTACATCAGAGAAGGCCAGGTACCCTACACCATAACAGGGGGTTTGAAATTTTGACTTGTCTACTTAAAGATCACCAAAATCTGATCACAAGGTCAATTACGTCCCTGGGTGTGATTGAACCACCAACCTTTTGGTTAGTAGCCGTACACACTAACTGATTGCGCCACAGAGACACTTTGCAGAAGTAAATACTGACAAAGGCTAATAAGCATTCATCTAAAACGTTTCCTAGAAAAACTTTAAAAAGTCAATAATCTGGAGAGTTTTTGTAAGATGTTTCTTCCATCAACCAACGAAGAAACACATTGGTACTTTCCCATGATGAGTGAGTGCTTCAGGATCTCTTGCACTTACATGTGCAGCAGAGTACAGCAATGGAAGCATGCTGGGCCCATAACCCAGAGGTAGGCAGATTGAAACTATCCTCTGCTATATGCATTTTTTTTTTGTTAATTAAAGTAATCCAAAACTGGGATTGATATTTTGCCTCTTTTATTTTTACTTAAAGTACAATAACTTTTACCATTTTAATTTGTTTTAATAGTATATTGACAGTATTGTTTTCTTTCAAAAATCCACTTAATTTTCTTTACCCTATTATTAAAATGGTAATTGACAAAAACAAACTACATTGTCACCAGAAGAGCAATACAAAATGTACAAGTGATATATTAAAATCATCTTTCCAGCTTGAATTTCAATGATGCATTGGGGCAACGATTTTGTGAGAAACATCTTCACCCTTAAATAAAGATTTTCTTAATTCCTTACTTGTGTGCTAATTAGATATCACCTTGTTTTCACATTAAACAGACTTCCACATGAGAAAGCAGCAAGGATGCAGTGGCGTTAATGTTTCCTGGTGTCAACTTGTATTATTTCAGTAGACATTGAAATGAGGATGCATCTTGCTGCCTTTCCAATGAAGCAAGTTTAATTTAGTAATATGTGAAAAACCATCCCTACAAAGGTGTTAATCAGAGACTTGGCTTTGTGGACACTTTTCAGAGAACAAATTTGTTAGCATAAAAATAAAGCCAGAAATGAAGAGCTGTTTAATCACTCAATTGGATTTTTTTGCCAGCATATTTCTTTTTCTCTGCAACCCACTGCTAAATTGTGCTTCCTAGCTGTTTTTATAAAATCACTGAATCAAATCTAACTCTGATTACATCAGAGAAGGCTAGGTACCCTACACAATAAGAGGGGGTTTGAAATTTTGACTTGTCTACTTAAATTAGTGATGAGCGAGGTTCGGTTTTACTCGGTTTTACTCGGTTCTCAAAACGGCATCTTATTGGCTATCCAAAACACGTGACATCCCTGAGCCAATAAGATGCCGTTTTGAGAACCGAGTAAAACCGAGTAAAACCGAGTAAAACCGAATCTGCTCATCACTAACTTAAATATCACCAAAATCTGATCACAAGGTCAATTACATCCCTGGGTAGGATTTAACCACCAACCTTTTGGTTAATAGCCGTACACACTAACCAATTGCGCCACAGAGACACTTTGCAAAAAGTACATACTGACAAAGGCTAATAAGCATTCATCTAGAACGTTTCCTAGAAAAACTTTAAAAAGTCAATAATCTGGAGAGTTTTTGTAAGATGTTTCTTCCATCAACCAACAAAGAAACACATTGGTACTTTCCCATGATGAGTAAGTGCTTCAGGATCTCTTGCACTTACATGTGCAGCAGAGTACTGCAATGGAAGCATGCTGGGCCCATAACCCAGAGGTAGGCAGATTGAAACTATCCTTTGCTATATGCATTTTTTTTGTTAATTAAAGTAATCCAAAACTGGGATGGATATTTTTGCTCTTTTATTTTTACTTAAAGTACAATAACTTTTACCATTTTAATTTGTTTTAATAGTATATTGACAGTATTGTTTTCTTTCAAAAATCCACTTAATTTTCTTTACCCTATTATTAAAATGGTAATTGACATTAATACAAAATGTACAAGTGATATATTAAAATCATCTTTCCAGGTTGAATTTCAATGATGCATTGGGGCAACGATTTTGTGAGAAACATCTTCACCCTTAAATAAAGATTTTCTTAATTCCTTACCTGTGTGCTAATTAGATATCACCTTGTTTTCACATTAAACAGACTTCCACATGAGAAAGCAGCAAGGATGCAGTGGCGTTAATGTTTCCTGGTGTCAACCTGTATTATTTCAGTAGACATTGAAATGAGGATGCATCTTGCTGCCTTTCCAATGAAGCAAGTTTAATTTAGTAATAGGTGAAAAACCATCCTTACAAAGGTGTTAATCAGAGACTTGGCTTTGTGGACACTTTTCAGAGAACAAATTTGTTAGCATAAAAATAAAGCCAGAAAATGAAGAGCTGTTTAATCACTCAATTGGATTTTTCTGCCAGCATATTTTTTTTCTCTGCAACCTACTGCTAAATTGTGCTTCCTAGCTGTTTTTATAAAATCACTGAATCAAATCTAACTCTGATTACATCAGGGAAGGCCAGGTACCCACACCATAACAGGGGGTTTGAAATTTTGACTTGTCTACTTAAATATCACCAAAATCCGATCACAAGGTCAATTACATCCCTGGGTGGGATTGAACCACCAACCTTTTGGTTAATAGCCGAACACACTAACCGATTGCGCCACAGAGACACTTTGCAAAAAGTACATACTGACAAAGGCTAATAAGCATTCATCTAGAACGTTTCCTAGAAAAACTTTAAAAAGTCAATAATCTGGAGAGCTTTTGAAAGATGTTTCTTCCATCAACCAACGAAGAAACACATTGGTACTTTCCCATGATGAGTGAGTGCTTCAGGATCTCTTGCACTTACATGTGCAGCAGAGTACTGCAATGGAAGCATGCTGGGCCCATAACCCAGAGGTAGGCAGATTGAAACTATCCTCTGCTATATGCATTTTTTTTAATTAAAGTAATCCAAAATTGGGATTGATATTTTAGCTCTTTTATTTTTACTTAAAGTACAATAACTTTTACCATTTTAAGTTGTTTAATAGTATATTGACAGTATTGTTTTCTTTCAAAAATCCACTTAATTTTCTTTACCCTATTATTAAAATGGTAATTGACAAAAACAAACTACATTGTCACCAGAAGAGCAATACAAAATGTACAAGTGATATATTAAAATCATCTTTCCAGCTTGAATTTCAATGATGCATTGGGGCAACGATTTTGTGAGAAACATCTTCACCCTTAAATAAAGATTTTCTTAATTCCTTACCTGTGTGCTAATAAGATATCACCTTGTTTTCACATTAAACAGACTTCCACATGAGAAAGCAGCAAGGATGCAGTGGCGTTAATGTTTCCTGGTGTCAACCTGTATTATTTCAGTAGATATTGAAATGACGATGCATCTTGCTGCCTTTCCAATGAAGCAAGTTTAATTTAGTAATAGGTGAAAAACCATCCCTACAAAGGTGTTAATCAGAGACTTGGCTTTGTGGACACTTTTCAGAGAACAAATTTGTTAGCATAAAAATAAAGCCAGAAAATGAAGAGCTGTTTAATCACTCAATTGGATTTTTTTGCCAGCATATTTCTTTTTCTCTGCAACCCACTGCTAAATTGTGCTTCCTAGCTGTTTTTTTTATAAAATCACTTAATCAAATCTAACTCTGATTACATCAGAGAAGGCCAGGTACCCTACACCACAAGAGGGGGTTTGAAATTTTGACTTGTCTACTTAAAGATCACCAAAATCTGATAACAAGGTAAATTACGTCCCTGGGTGGGATTGAACCACCAACCTTTTGGATAATAACCGAACACGCTAACTGATTGCGCCACAGAGACACTTTGCAAACGTCCATTCTGACAAACGCTAATAAGCATTCATCTAGAACGTTTCCTAGAAAAAATTTAAAAAGTCAATAATCTGGAGAGTTTTTGTAAGATGTTTCTTCCATCAATCAACAAAGAACATTCAAGCTGATTTCTTGCAGCAGCTGGGCACTGTAACAGCTCCAGAGCTGCTCTGTAAGGCAACTAAAAGGGTGTGGGCCCTGCAGCACTACCTGTAGTTCGCATTGTGCGTTGGAAGGCACAAAGTAAGCAGACGGTAGAAGTCAGGATAGTGCGCAAGGGCATAGAAGGGAGCGGCTCAAGAAAAGAGAAGTGGAAACAGACAGCAAACTAGGCTGGAGAGAGACCTGAGACAAAGAGATCTGAATTATACGAGAGCCGACCAGGGGAAACACAAATTATGCAGTCGAGTTTCCCACATTTGGGGAAATCGCTGGAGCAGCACACACAGAGTGCAATGGGTGAGCCTTGCCCTGGGAGAAGCACCTTCATGATCATAGTATCTCACCTGGCAGGTAAGTAGGAGTTGGGCAAGAGCTGAGGAGGGTCGCTGCTCGGGCACCCCCCTGTCAAGTGAAGGAGATCCAACTGAGGCAGCACAAGAGAACTCTCGAAAGAAGAACAAGGCTAGAGGAAGATCTGAGACACAGAAATCGGGCTTTTACCAGAGCTGACCAGAGGAAAGCACAAACACAGTCCCCCACTACCACAAATAATGCAGTCGAGTTTCCCACATTTGGGGAAATCACAGGGGTCAGCATACCCAGAATGCAATGAATGAACCTCACCCTGGGAGAACAATCTTCATGACCATGGTATCTCCTATGCAAAATAAGTATGATTTGGGATAGGGCTGGGGAGGGCCGCTGCTCAGGCACATCTCTGTCAAGTAAAGGAGATTCAACTGAGGCAGCACAAGGGAACTCTCATCTGGGGACAACAACTGCAGGGAGAACACATATTTTCAGATGAACATGGGAGGGCAGAAGGTTGCCTAATACTGAAGCACCCCCAAACAACAAACCAAATGCAACAACTAGTGCAAGCATTCCTGGGGGAAGGCCTGCAGCACATTGATTTGCATATGGTAATGCCATCCAAGCAGTGGGTCAAAGTTGGCTTCAACCCTCATCTGCATATGAAAAGAGAAAAGGGGCGTGCAGGGCATGGCGGCCTTTTGCGGCGCTTGGATGACCCCTAGTTCGCATTAAACACCTCCACCCTCCTTCGGTGTGGGGCTCATGTTGGCTATGCCCCAGCCCCTGAAGCATTCAAGCTGATTTCTTGCAGCAGCTGGGCACTGTAACAGCTCCAGAGCTGCTCTGTAAGGCAAGTAAAAGGGTGTGGGCCCTGCAGCACTACCTGTAGTTTGCATTGTGCATTGGAAGGCACAAAGTAAGCAGACGGGAGAAGTCAGGATAGTGCGCAAGGGCATAGAAGGGAGCGGCTCAAGAAAAGAGAAGTGGAAACAGACAGCAAACTAGGCTGGAGAGAGACCTGAGACAAAGAGATCTGAATTATACGAGAGCCGACCAGGGGAAACACAAATTATGCAGTCAAGTGTCCCACATTTGGGGAATTTGCAGGAGCAGCACACACAGAGTGCAATGGGTGAGCCTTGCCCTGGGAGAAGCACCTTCATGATCATAGTATCTCACCTGGCAGGTAAGTAGGAGTTGGGCTAGAGCTGGGGAGGGTCGCTGCTCGGGCACCCCCCTGTCAAGTGAAGGAGATCCAACTGAGGCAGCACAAGGGAACTCTCGAAAGAGGAACAAGGCTAGAGGAAGATCTGAGACAAAGAAATCTGACTTTTACCAGAGCTGACCAGAGGAAAGCACAAACACAGTCCCCCTCTACCACAAATAATGCAGTCGAGTTTCCCACATTTGGGGAAATCACAGGGGTCAGCATACCCAGAATGCAATGAATGAACCTCACCCTGGGAGAACAATCTTCATGACCATGGTATCTCCTATGCAAAATAAGTATGATTTGGGATAGGGCTGGGGAGGGCCGCTGCTCAGGCACATCTCTGTCAAGTAAAGGAGATTCAACTGAGGCAGCACAAGGGAACTCTCATCTGGGGACAACAACTGCAGGGAGAACACATATTTTCAGATGAACATGGGAGGGCAGAAGGCTGCCTAATACTGAAGCACCCCCAAACAACAAACCAAATGCAACAACTAGTACAAGCATTCCTGGGGGAAGGCCTGCAGCAGATGGATTTGCATATGGTGATGTCATCCAAGCAGTGGGTCAAAGTTGGCTTCAACCCTCATCTGCATATGAAAAGAGAAAAGGGGCGTGCAGGGCATGGCGGCCTTTTGCGGCGCTTGCATGACCCCTAATTCGCATTAAACACCTCCACCCTC
This sequence comes from Pseudophryne corroboree, assembly GCF_028390025.1. Classification (NCBI taxonomy): domain Eukaryota; kingdom Metazoa; phylum Chordata; class Amphibia; order Anura; family Myobatrachidae; genus Pseudophryne; species Pseudophryne corroboree. Next base: position 688,400,229 of record NC_086444.1, read on the forward strand.
CTTAGGTGTGGGGCTCATGTTGGCTATGCCCCAGCCCCTGAAGCATTCAAGCTGATTTCTTGCAGCAGCTGGGCACTGTAACAGCTCCAGAGCTGCTCTGTTAGGCAAGTAAAAGGGTGTGGGCCCTGCAGCACTACCTGTAGTTCGCATTGTGCGTTGGAAGGCACAAAGTAAGCAGACGGGAGAAGTCAGGATAGTGCGCAAGGGCATAGAAGGGAGCGGCTCAAGAAAAGAGAAGTGGAAACAGACAGCAAACTAGGCTGGAGAGAGACCTGAGACAAAGAGATCTGAATTATATGAGAGCCGACCAGGGGAAACACAAATTATGCAGTCAAGTTTCCCACATTTGGGGAAATCAAAGGGGCAGCACACCCAGAGTGCAATGGGTGAGCCTTGCCCTGGGAGAAGCACCTACATGATCATAGTATCTCACCTGGCAGGTAAGTAGGAGTTGGGCTAGAGCTGGGGATGGTCGCTGCTCGGGCACCCCCCTGTCAAGTGAAGGAGATCCAACTGAGGCAGCACAAGGGAACTCTCGAAAGAAGAACAAGGCTAGAGGAAGATCTGAGACAAAGAAATCTGACTTTTACCAGAGTTGACCAGAAGAAAGCACAAACACAGTCCCCCACTACCACAAATAATGCAGTCGAGTTTCCCACATTTGGGGAAATCACAGGGGTCAGCATACCCAGAATGCAATGAATGAACCTCACCCTGGGAGAACAATCTTCATGACCATGGTATCTCCTATGCAAAATAAGTATGATTTGGGATAGGGCTGGGGAGGGCCGCTGCTCAGGCACATCTCTGTCAAGTAAAGGAGATTCAACTTAGGCAGCACAAGGGAACTCTCATCTGGGGACAACAACTGCAGGGAGAACACATATTTTCAGATGAACATGGGAGGGCAGAAGGCTGCCTAATACTGAAGCACCCCCAAACAACAAACCAAATGCAACAACTAGTGCAAGCATTCCTGGGGGAAGGCCTGCAGCAGATGGTTTTTTTCTGTGACTTCCTTTGTGGCTTTTTGACACCGTTTTCCTATAGAGTGAATTAGATATTTTTTGGGAAGGCATAACTCCGGATAGAGGACGAATTAAGACTTGGGGTTTGTTTTACTAGATAGAGTATGCCCCAGTGTAGTGCCTTTTGGGGTTGTGGTTTTTCAGAAAGTTATAGGGTTTTTTTAATTAAGAGAAATATGCCCCATTATAGAGATAGGGCTTTTCAATTTGTTGCGGTTGCGCAGTGGCAGCCAGGAGAGCGAGAGTGAGTGAGGGAAGGGGTCTCGTGCAGGCTGAGGTTATAAAAGTAGCTGCTGGCGGCGGGAGGAGAGCCAGCGGTTCCTGGGTGTGTGCACCTGCGGTCCCTTACAGACTGCAGCGACCCATTAGTACTGTGGAGGAGAGGGGTAGCGGCATAGCAGCCGCAGGCTTACCGAAAGTGCTCACTACTGAGCAATATGGTACCCTTACCCGAAGTGGGAGCCGCAGCGGGAGGAATAGCTGGAGTTGCGCCGCAGGAGAAAGTCAGAGGACATCCAGAAGAGACATCCGGTGCAGCGCTGACTCCTGACTGACAGCGCTTGCCTACTGAGCGGTGTGGTACCCCCACACCTGAAGCGGGTGCGGGAGCGGCAGCCGGAGAAGACAGCTGTGCTGCACGGAAGAAGTCAGGCAGCAGCAGCAGCACCAGCGGGCTGAGGTGGGGAGGATCAGTATGGTCCCTTACGTGCGGCTCACATTCAGATCCATCCAGCTCCCTTCCCCTCCTCCCCTGCACCCTTAGCAGCCTGCCCCCACATCTCATTCACCCACTGCCGCAGACTCCTCCCCCACACGGTTATTATAATAAGGCCACCCCCTACCCCCTTCCCTCCCTGCTGTGTGTCCAGCCACCCCCCCCCCTCACCTGCTGTGTGTCCGCCCCCCCCCTCACCTGCTGTGTGTCCAGCCCCCCCCCCTCACCTGCTGTGTGTCCGGCCTACCCCCCCCTCCCTGCTGTGTGTCCAGCCACCCCCCCCCCCTCACCTGCTGTGCGTCCGGCCTACCCCCCCCCCCGCTGTATGTCCAGCCCCCCCCCCCCTCCCTGCTGTGTCCGGCCTACCCCCCCCCCTCCCTGCTGTTTGTCCGGCCTACCCCCCCCTCCCTGCTGTGTGTCCAGACCCCCCCCTCACCTGCTGTGTGTCCAGCCACGCCCCCCCCCTCACCTGCTGTGTGTCCGTCCTACCCCCCCCCTCCCTGCTGTTTGTCCGGCCACCCTCCCCTCCCCTGCTGTGTGTCCGGCAGCCTACCCCCCCCCTCTCCCTGCTGTGTGTCCGGCCTACCCCCCCCTCCCTGCTGTGTGTCCAGCCACCCCCCCCCTCACCTGCTGTGCGTCCGGCCTACCCCCCCCCCGCTGTGTGTCCAGCCCCCCCCCCTCCCTGCTGTGTCCGGCCTACCCCCCCCTCCCTGCTGTTTGTGCGGCCTACCCCCCCCTCCCTGCTGTGTGTCCAGACCCCCCCCTCACCTGCTGTGTGTCCAGCCACGCCCCCCCCCCTCACCTGCTGTGTGTCCGGCCTACCCCCCCTCCCTGCTGTTTGTCCGGCCACCCTCCCCTCCCCTGCTGTGTGTCCGACAGCCTACCCCCCCTCTCCCTGCTGTGTGTCCGGCCTACCCCCCCCTCACCTGCTGTGTGTCCAGCCCCCCTCCTCACCTGCTGTGTGTCCAGCCCCCCCTCCTCCCCTGCTGTGTGTCCGGCCTACCCCCCCCCTCCCTGCTGTTTGTCCGGCCACCCTCCCCTCCCCTGCTGTGTGTCCGGCCACCCTCCCCTCCCCTGCTGTGTGTCCGGCCACCCTCCCCTCCCCTGCTGTGTCCGGCCTACCCCCCCTCCCCTGCTGCGTGTCCAGCCCCCCCCTCACCTGCTGCGTGTCCAGCCCCCCCCCCCTCACCTGCTGTGTGTCCAGCCCCCCCTCACCTGCTGTGTGTCCAGCCCCCCCCTCACCTGCTGTGTGTCCAGCCCCCCCCCTCACCTGCTGTGTGTCCAGCCCCCCCCCCTCACCTGCTGTGTGTCCAGCCCCCCCCCTCACTTGCTGTGTGTCCAGCCCCCCCCCCCTCACCTGCTGTGTGTCCAGCCACCCCCCCTCCCCTGCTGTGTGTCCGGCCTACCCCCCCCCTCCCTGCTGTTTGTCCGGCCACCCTCCCCTCCCCTGCTGTGTGTCCTGCCTACCCCCCCTCCCTGCTGTGTGTCCAGCCACCCCCCCCCCCCTCACCTGCTGTGTGTCCGGCCTACCCTCCCCCCCCCCTCCCCTGCTGTTTGTCTGGCCACCATCCCCTCCCCTCCCCTGCTGTGTGTTCGGCAACTCCCCCCTCTTCCCGCTGTGTTCGGCCACCCCCTACCCCCTCCCCTCCCTGCCGTGTGTCCGGTCACCCTCCCCTCTCTGCTGTGTGTCCAGCCACCCCCCCCCTCTCTGCTGTGTGTCCGGCCACCCCCCCCAGACACTCAGCGCCTGACACACACAGACATGCAACGCCTGACACGCATACGCATATGCAGCGCCTGACACACACGCACACACACAGCACCTGACACACACACACACACACACACACACAGCACCTGACACACACGCACACACACAGCACCTGACACACACAGCACCTGACACTCACACGGACCTGACACACGCGCACACACACTCACACGCAGCACCTGACACACACGCAGCACCTGACACACGCACACACAGACGCAGCACCTGACACTCACACGCGGCGCCTGACGCACATAGACATGCGGCGCCTGACTCACACGCGGCGCCTGACGCACACGCGGCGCCTGACAGACACGCGGCGCCTGACAGACACGCGGCGCCTGACAGAAAGACACGCAGAGCCTGACACACACAGACACGCAGCGCCTGACACACACAGACACGCACAGGCAGCGCCTGACACACACGCACACGCACAGGCAGCGCCTGACACACGCAGCGCCTGACACACGCAGCGCCTGACACACACACGCACCTGACACTCACATGCTCCTGACACACGCAGCACCTGACATACTCACACGCAGCACCTGACACACACGCAGACACGCAGCATCTGACACACACACACACACACACGCAGCACCTGACACACACACGCAGCACCTGACACACAAACACGCAGACACGCAGCGCCTGACACACACGCAGACACGCAGCGCCTGACACACACGCAGACACGTAGCGCCTGACACACACGCAGACACGCAGCGCCTGACACACACGCAGACACGCAGCGCCTGACACACACGCAGCGCCTGACACACACGCAGAGCCTGACGCACATGCAGCGCCTGACACACACGCAGACACGCAGCGCCTGACACACACGCAGACACGCAGCGCCTGACACACACGCAGCGCCTGACACACACGCAGACACGCAGCGCCTGACACACACGCAGACACGCAGCGCCTGACACACACGCAGCACCTGACACACACGCAGCGCCTGACACACACGCAGCGCCTGACACACACGCAGACACGCAGCGCCTGACAGACACGCAGCGCCTGACACACACGCAGACACGCAGCGCCTGACACACACGCAGCGCCTGACACACACGCAGACACGCAGCGCCTGACAGACATGCACACACACACACACACACACACAGCACCTGACACAGATATGCAGCGCCTGACACACACACGCAGACATACAGCGCCTGACACACACACACGCAGACATGCAGCACCTGACACACACATGCAGCACCTGACAGACACACACACCCACACACACACACAGACATGCAGCACCTGACACACCCACACACACACACACATGCATCACCTGACACACCCACACACACAGACATGCATCACCTGACACACCCACACACATATACAGACATGCAGCACCTGACACACACACACACACACACACAGACATGCAGCGCCTGACACACACACACACACACATACAGACATGCAGCACCTGACACACACACACACACACACATACAAACATGCAGCACCTGACACACACACACACACACGCAGCACCTGACACACATATATACATGTGGCATTTAACGCACACACGCACAGCACCTGACACACAATCATATACACTCAGAGCACCTAACACACACATACACTCGCAGCACCTCACACACACTCGTATACACACGCAGCACCTGCCACTCACACATATATACACATGCAGCACCTGCCACTCCCACATACATGAACAACACCTGACACACACATACACGCGCAGCACCTGACAGTCACACACATACAGATGCAACAGCTGACACAAACACATACACGCTCAACACCTGACACCCACGTGGCAGCTGACGCATACAAATGCAGCACCTGAAATACACACATATACACGTGCAGCACCTGAGACACACACATACACGTACAGCACCTGAGACACACACACACACATGTATGTACACGCGCGGCTCCAGGCACACACATACGTACGTACACACGCGGCACTTGACACACACACGTACACGCGCGGCACCTGACACACACACACACACACACACACGTACGTACGTACGTACGTACGTACGTACGTACATGTGTGGCACCTGACACACACACATATGCACACGTGTGGCTCCAGACACACACACATGTACGTACACGCTCGGCTCCTGACACACACACGTATGTATACGCGCGGCACCTGAAACCTACACGTATGTACGTATACGCGCGGCTCCTGACACCCTCACGCATGTACACGCGTGGCTCCTGGCACACACACACACACACACGTACACGCGCGGCACCTGACACATACACGCGTGTACGTACACACATGCACAGCACCTGACATACACACATGTAGGTACGCGCCACCTGACACACACACACACACACACACGTACATGCACGACACCTGACACACACGTACGTACGTACGTACGCGCACGGCACCTGACACACACGTACATACTAGTGATGAGTGGGTTCGGTTCGTCGGAATCCGGACCCCCCGAACTTCACCCATTTTACATGGGTCCGAGGCAGGTTCGAACCTTCCCGCCTTGCTCGGCTAACCCGAGCGCGCCCGAACGTCATCATCCCGCTGTCGGATTCCCGCGAGATTCGGATGTCTGCATTCGTGGAAAGGGGTCCCATGTGTAAACATGGGACCCCTTTCAGTCCGTCTGGTCCGGGTGTTCGGTTTGTTGTTTTGCCAAGTACGTGGATTTAATCTGGAACCTGGATCAGGTGAGTATAATTATCTTTCTCTGACGTCCTAGTGGATGCTGGGACTCCGTCAGGACCATGGGGAATAGCGGCTCCGCAGGAGACAGGGCACAAAATTTAAAAGTTTGACCACTAGGTGGTGTGTACTGGCTCCTCCCCCTATGACCCTCCTCCAAGCCTCAGTTAGGTTTTTGTGCCCGTCCGAGCAGGGTGCAATCTAGGTGGCTCTCATAAAGAGCTGCTTAGAGTAAAAGTTTTGATAGGTTTCTTATTTTCAGTGAGTCCTGCTGGCAACAGGCTCACTGCAACGAGGGACCTAGGGGAGAAGAAGTGAACTCACCTGCGTGCAGGATGGATTTGCTTCTTAGGCTACTGGACACTAGCTCCAGAGGGACGATCACAGGTACAGCCTGGATGGGTCACCGGAGCCGCGCCGCCGACCCCCTTGCAGATGCCGAAGTAAGAAGAGGTCCAGAAACCGGCGGCTGAAGGCTTTTCAGTCTTCATGAGGTAGCGCACAGCACTGCAGCTGTGCGCCATTGCGCTCAGGCACACTTCACACCAGCGGTCACTGAGGGTGCAGGGCGCTGGGGGGGGCGCCCTGGGCAGCAATGAGATTACCTTTCTGGCTAAAAAGAATACATCACATATAGTCCCTGAGGCTATATGGATGTATTTCACCCCTGCCAGGTATCAGAAAAACCGGGAGAAGAGCCCGCCGAAATAGGGGGCGGGGCCTATCTCCTCAGCACACAGCGCCATTTTCCTACACAGCTCCGCTGCTAGGAAGGCTCCCAGGCTCTCCCCTGCACTGCACTACAGAAACAGGGTAAAAAACAGAGAGGGGGGGCATTTTTTGGCGATATTATATATATTTAAGCAGCTATAAGGAAACAACACTTATATAAGGTTGTTCCTATATAATTATAGCGCTTTGGTGTGTGCTGGCAAACTCTCCCTCTGTCTCCCCAAAGGGCTAGTGGGGTCCTGTCTTCTATCAGAGCATTCCCTGTGTGTCTGCTGTGTGTCGGTACGTGTGTGTCGACATGTATGAGGACGATGTTGGTGTGGAGGCGGAGCAATTGCCGGTAATGGTGATGTCACCCCCTAGGGAGTCGACACCGGAATGGATGGCTTTGTTTATGGAATTACGTGATAATGTCAGCACGCTGCAAAAGTCGGTTGACGACATGAGACGGCCGACAAACCAATTAGTACCTGTACAGGCGTCTTAAACACCGTCAGGGGCTGTAAAACGCCCTTTGCCTCAGTCGGTCGACACAGACCCAGACACGGACACCGAATCTAGTGTCGACGGTGAAGAAACGAACGTATTTTCCAGTAGGGCCACACGTTATATGATCACGGCAATGAAGGAGGCTTTGCATATCTCTGATACTGCAAGTACCACAAAAAGGGGTATTATGTGGGGTCTGAAAAAACTACCTGTAGTTTTTCCTGAATCAGAGGAATTGAATGACGTGTGTGATGAAGCGTGGGTTACCCCTGATAAAAAACTGCTAATTTCAAAGAAGTTATTGGCATTATACCCTTTCCCGCCAGAGGTTAGGGCGCGCTGGGAAATACCCCCTAGGGTGGACAAGGCGCTCACACGTTTATCCAAACAAGTGGCGTTACCGTCTCCTGATACGGCCGCCCTCAAGGATCCAGCTGATAGGAGGCTGGAAAATACTCTAAAAAGTATATACACACATACTGGTGTTATACTGCGACCAGCAATCGCCTCAGCCTGGATGTGCAGTGCTGGGGTGGCTTGGTCGGATTCCCTGACTGAAAATATTGATACCCTGGATAGGGACAGTATTTTATTGACTATAGAACAATTAAAGGATGCATTCCTTTATATGCGAGATACACAGAGAGATATCTGCACTCTGGCATCAAGAGTAAGTGCGATGTCCATATCTGCCAGAAGAAGTCTATGGACACGACAGTGGTCAGGCGATGCGGATTCCAAACGGCATATGGAAGTATTGCCGTATAAAGGGGAGGAATTATTTGGGGTCGGTCTATCGGATTTGGTAGCCACGGCAACAGACGGGAAGTCCACCTTTTTACCTCAAGTCCCCTCCCAACAGAAAAAGACGCAGTCTTTTCAGCCGCAGTCCTTTCATTCCTATAAGAACAAGCGAGCAAAAGGACATTCATATTTGCCCCGAGGCAAAGGAAAGGGTAAGAGACTGCACCAAGTAGCCCCTTCCCAGGAGCAGAAGTCCTCCCCGGCTTCAAGATGATGGTCTAACAGGAGGCTTTAAAATTTTCTTTCTAGTGACCTTCGTTTGGGAGAAAAATGCAAAGGTACAAGACAGCTTTTCCTTGCCAATATCTCTCTTTTGCAAAGAGCTGCGCATTGGAAAATTCAGGGCTATGTCGTGTAGATGATGGCCTAACAGGAGGCTTTAAAATTTTCTTTCTAGTGACCTTCGTTTGGGAGAAAAATGCAATGGTACAAGACAGCTTTTCCTTGCCAATATCTCTCTTTTGCAAAGAGCTGCGCATTGGAAAATTCAGGGCTATGTCGTGTAGATGATGGCCTAACAGGAGGCTTTAAAATTTTCTTTCTAGTGACCTTCGTTTGGGAGAAAAATGCAAAGGTACAAGACAGCTTTTCCTTGCCAATATCTCTCTTTTGCAAAGAGCTACGCATTGGAAAATTCAGGGCTATGTCGTGTAGATGATGGCCTAACAGGAGGCTTTAAAATTTTCTTTCTAGTGACCTTCGTTTGGGAGAAAAATGCAAAGGTACAAGACAGCTTTTCCTTGCCAATATCTCTCTTTTGCAAAGAGCTGCGCATTGGAACATTCAGGGCTATGTCGTGTAGATGATGGCCTAACAGGAGGCTTTAAAATTTTAATTCTAGTGTCCTTCGTTTGGGAGAAAAATGCAATGGTACAAGACAGCTTTTCCTTGCCAATATCTCTCTTTTGCAAAGAGCTACGCATTGGAAAATTCAGGGCTATGTCGTGTAGATGATGGTCTAACAGGAGGCTTTAAAATTTTCTTTCTAGTGACCTTCGTTTGGGAGAAAAATGCAAAGGTACAAGACAGCTTTTCCTTGCCAATATCTCTCTTTTGCAAAGAGCTGCGCATTGGAAAATTCAGGGCTATGTCGTGTAGATGATGGCCTAACAGGAGGCTTTAAAATTTTCTTTCTAGTGACCTTCGTTTGGGAGAAAAATGCAATGGTACAAGACAGCTTTTCCTTGCCAATATCTCTCTTTTGCAAAGAGCTGCGCATTGGAAAATTCAGGGCTATGTCGTGTAGATGATGGTCTAACAGGAGGCTTTAAAATTTTCTTTCTAGTGACCTTCGTTTGGGAGAAAAATGCAAAGGTACAAGACAGCTTTTCCTTGCCAATATCTCTCTTTTGCAAAGAGCTACGCATTGGAAAATTCAGGGCTATGTCGTGTAGATGATGGCCTAACAGGAGGCTTTAAAATTTTCTTTCTAGTGACCTTCGTTTGGGAGAAAAATGCAAAGGTACAAGACAGCTTTTCCTTGCCAATATCTCTCTTTTGCAAAGAGCTGTGCATTGGAAAATTCAGGGCTATGTCGTGTAGATGATGGTCTAACAGGAGGCTTTAAAATTTTCTTTCTAGTGACCTTCGTTTGGGAGAAAAATGCAAAGGTACAAGACAGCTTTTCCTTGCCAATATCTCTCTTTTGCAAAGAGCTACGCATTGGAAAATTCAGGGCTATGTCGTGTAGATGATGGCCTAACAGGGGGTTTTAAAATTTTCTGTCTAGTGACCTTCGTTTGGGAGAAAAATGCAAAGGTACAAGACAGCTTTTCCTTGCCAATATCTCTCTTTTGCAAAGAGCTGCGCATTGGAAAATTCAGGGCTATGTCGTGTAGATGATGGCCTAATAGGAGGCTTTAAAATTTTCTTTCTAGTGTCCTTCGTTTGGGAGAAAAATGCAAAGGTACAAGACAGCTTTTCCTTGCCAATATCTCTCTTTTGCAAAGAGCTGCGCATTGGAAAATTCATGGCTATGCCGTGTAGATGATGGTCTAACAGGAGGCTTTAAAATTTTCTTTCTAGTGTCCTTCGTTTGGGAGAAAAATGCAATGGTACAAGACAGCTTTTCCTTGCCAATATCTCTCTTTTGCAAAGAGCTGCGCATTGGAAAATTCAGGGCTATGTCGTGTAGATGATGGCCTAACAGGAGGCTTTAAAATTTTAATTCTAGTGTCCTTCGTTTGGGAGAAAAATGCAAAGGTACAAGACAGCTTTTCCTTGCCAATATCTCTCTTTTGCAAAGAGCTACGCATTGGAAAATTCAGGGCTATGTCGTGTAGATGATGGCCTAACAGGAGGCTTTAAAATTTTCTTTCTAGTGACCTTCGTTTGGGAGAAAAATGCAAAGGTACAAGACAGCTTTTCCTTGCCAATATCTCTCTTTTGCAAAGAGCTGCGCATTGGAAAATTCAGGGCTATGTCGTGTAGATGATGGCCTAACAGGAGGCTTTAAAATTTTCTTTCTAGTGTCCTTCGTTTGGGAGAAAAATGCAATGGTACAAGACAGCTTTTCCTTGCCAATATCTCTCTTTTGCAAAGAGCTGCACATTGGAAAATTCAGTGCTATGTCGTGTAGATGATGGCCTAACAGGAGGCTTTAAAATTTTCTTTCTAGTGTCCTTCGTTTGGGAGAAAAATGCAAAGGTACAAGACAGCTTTTCCTTGCCAATATCTCTCTTTTGCAAAGAGCTACGCATTGGAAAATTCAGGGCTATGTCGTGTAGATGATGGCCTAATAGGAGGCTTTAAAATTTTCTTTCTAGTGACCTTCGCTTGGGAGAAAAATGCAACGGTACAAGACAGCTTTTCCTTGCCAATATCTCTCTTTTGCAAAGAGCTGCGCATTGGAAAATTCAGGGCTATGTCGTGTAGATGATGGTCTAACAGGAGGCTTTAAAATTTTCTTTCTAGTGACCTTCGTTTGGGAGAAAAATGCAAAGGTACAAGACAGCTTTTCCTTGCCAATATCTCTCTTTTGCAAAGAGCTGCGCATTGGAAAATTCATGGCTATGCCGTGTAGATGATGGTCTAACAGGAGGCTTTAAAATTTTCTTTCTAGTGTCCTTCGTTTGGGAGAAAAATGCAATGGTACAAGACAGCTTTTCCTTGCCAATATCTCTCTTTTGCAAAGAGCTGCGCATTGGAAAATTCAGGGCTATGTCGTGTAGATGATGGCCTAACAGGAGGCTTTAAAATTTTAATTCTAGTGTCCTTCGTTTGGGAGAAAAATGCAAAGGTACAAGACAGCTTTTCCTTGCCAATATCTCTCTTTTGCAAAGAGCTACGCATTGGAAAATTCAGGGCTATGTCGTGTAGATGATGGCCTAACAGGAGGCTTTAAAATTTTCTTTCTAGTGACCTTCGTTTGGGAGAAAAATGCAAAGGTACAAGACAGCTTTTCCTTGCCAATATCTCTCTTTTGCAAAGAGCTGCGCATTGGAAAATTCAGGGCTATGTCGTGTAGATGATGGCCTAACAGGAGGCTTTAAAATTTTCTTTCTAGTGTCCTTCGTTTGGGAGAAAAATGCAATGGTACAAGACAGCTTTTCCTTGCCAATATCTCTCTTTTGCAAAGAGCTGCACATTGGAAAATTCAGTGCTATGTCGTGTAGATGATGGCCTAACAGGAGGCTTTAAAATTTTCTTTCTAGTGTCCTTCGTTTGGGAGAAAAATGCAAAGGTACAAGACAGCTTTTCCTTGCCAATATCTCTCTTTTGCAAAGAGCTACGCATTGGAAAATTCAGGGCTATGTCGTGTAGATGATGGCCTAATAGGAGGCTTTAAAATTTTCTTTCTAGTGACCTTCGCTTGGGAGAAAAATGCAACGGTACAAGACAGCTTTTCCTTGCCAATATCTCTCTTTTGCAAAGAGCTGCGCATTGGAAAATTCAGGGCTATGTCGTGTAGATGATGGTCTAACAGGAGGCTTTAAAATTTTCTTTCTAGTGACCTTCGTTTGGGAGAAAAATGCAAAGGAACAAGACAGCTTTTCCTTGCCAATATCTCTCTTTTGCAAAGAGCTGCGCATTGGAAAATTCAGGGCTATGTCGTGTAGATGATGGCCTAACAGGAGGCTTTAAAGTTTTCTTTCTAGTGTCCTTCGTTTGGGAGAAAAATGCAATGGTACAAGACAGCTTTTCCTTGCCAATATCTCTCTTTTGCAAAGAGCTACGCATTGGAAAATTCAGGGCTATGTCGTGTAGTTGATGGCCTAACAGGAGGCTTTAAAATTTTAATTCTAGTGTCCTTCGTTTGGGAGAAAAATGCAAAGGTACAAGACAGCTTTTCCTTGCCAATATCTCTCTTTTGCAAAGAGCTGCGCATTGGAAAATTCAGGGCTATGTCGTGTAGATGATGGCCTAACAGGAGGCTTTAAAATTTTCTTTCTAGTGTCCTTCGTTTGGGTGAAAAATGCAATGGTACAAGACAGCTTTTCCTTGCCAATATCTCTCTTTTGCAAAGAGCTGCGCATTGGAAAATTCAGGGCTATGTCGTGTAGATGATGGCCTAACAGGAGGCTTTAAAATTTTCTTTCTAGTGTCCTTCGTTTGGAAGAAAAATGCAAAGGTACAAGACAGCTTTTCCTTGCCAATATCTCTCTTTTGCAAAGAGCTGCGCATTGGAAAATTCAGGGCTATGTCGTGTAGATGATGGCCTAATAGGAGGCTTTAAAATTTTCTTTCTAGTGTCCTTCGTTTGGGAGAAAAATGCAAAGGTACAATACAGCTTTTCCTTGCCAATATCTCTCTTTTGCAAAGAGCTGCGCATTGGAAAATTCATGGCTATGCCGTGTAGATGATGGTCTAACAGGAGGCTTTAAAATTTTCTTTCTAGTGTCCTTCGTTTGGGAGAAAAATGCAATGGTACAAGACAGCTTTTCCTTGCCAATATCTCTCTTTTGCAAAGAGCTGCGCATTGGAAAATTCAGGGCTATGTCGTGTAGATGATGGCCTAACAGGAGGCTTTAAAATTTTAATTCTAGTGTCCTTCGTTTGGGAGAAAAATGCAAAGGTACAAGACAGCTTTTCCTTGCCAATATCTCTCTTTTGCAAAGAGCTACGCATTGGAAAATTCAGGGCTATGTCGTGTAGATGATGGCCTAACAGGAGGCTTTAAAATTTTCTTTCTAGTGACCTTCGTTTGGGAGAAAAATGCAAAGGTACAAGACAGCTTTTCCTTGCCAATATCTCTCTTTTGCAAAGAGCTGCGCATTGGAAAATTCAGGGCTATGTCGTGTAGATGATGGCCTAACAGGAGGCTTTAAAATTTTCTTTCTAGTGTCCTTCGTTTGGGAGAAAAATGCAATGGTACAAGACAGCTTTTCCTTGCCAATATCTCTCTTTTGCAAAGAGCTGCACATTGGAAAATTCAGTGCTATGTCGTGTAGATGATGGCCTAACAGGAGGCTTTAAAATTTTCTTTCTAGTGTCCTTCGTTTGGGAGAAAAATGCAAAGGTACAAGACAGCTTTTCCTTGCCAATATCTCTCTTTTGCAAAGAGCTACGCATTGGAAAATTCAGGGCTATGTCGTGTAGATGATGGCCTAATAGGAGGCTTTAAAATTTTCTTTCTAGTGACCTTCGTTTGGGAGAAAAATGCAACGGTACAAGACAGCTTTTCCTTGCCAATATCTCTCTTTTGCAAAGAGCTGCGCATTGGAAAATTCAGGGCTATGTCGTGTAGATGATGGTCTAACAGGAGGCTTTAAAATTTTCTTTCTAGTGACCTTCGTTTGGGAGAAAAATGCAAAGGAACAAGACAGCTTTTCCTTGCCAATATCTCTCTTTTGCAAAGAGCTGCGCATTGGAAAATTCAGGGCTATGTCGTGTAGATGATGGCCTAACAGGAGGCTTTAAAATTTTCTTTCTAGTGTCCTTCGTTTGGGAGAAAAATGCAATGGTACAAGACAGCTTTTCCTTGCCAATATCTCTCTTTTGCAAAGAGCTACGCATTGGAAAATTCAGGGCTATGTCGTGTAGATGATGGTCTAACAGGAGGCTTTAAAATTTTCTTTCTAGTGACCTTCGTTTGGGAGAAAAATGCAAAGGTACAAGACAGCTTTTCCTTGCCAATATCTCTCTTTTGCAAAGAGCTGCGCATTGGAAAATTCAGGGCTATGTCGTGTAGATGATGGCCTAACAGGAGGCTTTAAAATTTTCTTTCTAGTGTCCTTCGTTTGGGAGAAAAATGCAATGGTACAAGACAGCTTTTCCTTGCCAATATCTCTCTTTTGCAAAGAGCTGCGCATTGGAAAATTCAGGGCTATGTCGTGTAGATGATGGCCTAACAGGAGGCTTTAAAATTTTAATTCTAGTGTCCTTCGTTTGGGAGAAAAATGCAAAGGTACAAGACAGCTTTTCCTTGCCAATATCTCTCTTTTGCAAAGAGCTACGCATTGGAAAATTCAGGGCTATGTCGTGTAGATGATGGCCTAACAGGAGGCTTTAAAATTTTCTTTCTAGTGACCTTCGTTTGGGAGAAAAATGCAAAGGTACAAGACAGCTTTTCCTTGCCAATATCTCTCTTTTGCAAAGAGCTGCGCATTGGAAAATTCAGGGCTATGTCGTGTAGATGATGGCCTAACAGGAGGCTTTAAAATTTTCTTTCTAGTGTCCTTCGTTTGGGAGAAAAATGCAATGGTACAAGACAGCTTTTCCTTGCCAATATCTCTCTTTTGCAAAGAGCTGCGCATTGGAAAATTCAGGGCTATGTCGTGTAGATGATGGCCTAACAGGAGGCTTTAAAATTTTCTTTCTAGTGTCCTTCGTTTGGGTGAAAAATGCAAAGGTACAAGACAGCTTTTCCTTGCCAATATCTCTCTTTTGCAAAGAGCTACGCATTGGAAAATTCAGGGCTATGTCGTGTAGATGATGGCCTAATAGGAGGCTTTAAAATTTTCTTTCTAGTGACCTTCGTTTGGGAGAAAAATGCAACGGTACAAGACAGCTTTTCCTTGCCAATATCTCTCTTTTGCAAAGAGCTGCGCATTGGAAAATTCAGGGCTATGTCGTGTAGATGATGGTCTAATAGGAGGCTTTAAAATTTTCTTTCTAGTGACCTTCGTTTGGGAGAAAAATGCAAAGGAACAAGACAGCTTTTCCTTGCCAATATCTCTCTTTTGCAAAGAGCTGCGCATTGGAAAATTCAGGGCTATGTCGTGTAGATGATGGCCTAACAGGAGGCTTTAAAATTTTCTTTCTAGTGTCCTTCGTTTGGGAGAAAAATGCAATGGTACAAGACAGCTTTTCCTTGCCAATATCTCTCTTTTGCAAAGAGCTACGCATTGGAAAATTCAGGGCTATGTCGTGTAGATGATGGTCTAACAGGAGGCTTTAAAATTTTCTTTCTAGTGACCTTCGTTTGGGAGAAAAATGCAAAGGTACAAGACAGCTTTTCCTTGCCAATATCTCTCTTTTGCAAAGAGCTGCGCATTGGAAAATTCAGGGCTATGTCGTGTAGATGATGGCCTAACAGGAGGCTTTCAAATTTTCTTTCTAGTGTCCTTCGTTTGGGAGAAAAATGCAATGGTACAAGACAGCTTTTCCTTGCCAATATCTCTCTTTTGCAAAGAGCTGCGCATTGGAAAATTCAGGGCTATGTCGTGTAGATGATGGCCTAACAGGAGGCTTTAAAATTTTAATTCTAGTGTCCTTCGTTTGGGAGAAAAATGCAAAGGTACAAGACAGCTTTTCCTTGCCAATATCTCTCTTTTGCAAAGAGCTACGCATTGGAAAATTCAGGGCTATGTCGTGTAGATGATGGCCTAACAGGAGGCTTTAAAATTTTCTTTCTAGTGACCTTCGTTTGGGAGAAAAATGCAAAGGTACAAGACAGCTTTTCCTTGCCAATATCTCTCTTTTGCAAAGAGCTGCGCATTGGAAAATTCAGGGCTATGTCGTGTAGATGATGGCCTAATAGGAGGCTTTAAAATTTTCTTTCTAGTGTCCTTCGTTTGGGAGAAAAATGCAAAGGTACAATACAGCTTTTCCTTGCCAATATCTCTCTTTTGCAAAGAGCTGCGCATTGGAAAATTCATGGCTATGCCGTGTAGATGATGGTCTAACAGGAGGCTTTAAAATTTTCTTTCTAGTGTCCTTCGTTTGGGAGAAAAATGCAATGGTACAAGACAGCTTTTCCTTGCCAATATCTCTCTTTTGCAAAGAGCTGCGCATTGGAAAATTCAGGGCTATGTCGTGTAGATGATGGCCTAACAGGAGGCTTTAAAATTTTAATTCTAGTGTCCTTCGTTTGGGAGAAAAATGCAAAGGTACAAGACAGCTTTTCCTTGCCAATATCTCTCTTTTGCAAAGAGCTACGCATTGGAAAATTCAGGGCTATGTCGTGTAGATGATGGCCTAACAGGAGGCTTTAAAATTTTCTTTCTAGTGACCTTCGTTTGGGAGAAAAATGCAAAGGTACAAGACAGCTTTTCCTTGCCAATATCTCTCTTTTGCAAAGAGCTGCGCATTGGAAAATTCAGGGCTATGTCGTGTAGATGATGGCCTAACAGGAGGCTTTAAAATTTTCTTTCTAGTGTCCTTCGTTTGGGAGAAAAATGCAATGGTACAAGACAGCTTTTCCTTGCCAATATCTCTCTTTTGCAAAGAGCTGCACATTGGAAAATTCAGTGCTATGTCGTGTAGATGATGGCCTAACAGGAGGCTTTAAAATTTTCTTTCTAGTGTCCTTCGTTTGGGAGAAAAATGCAAAGGTACAAGACAGCTTTTCCTTGCCAATATCTCTCTTTTGCAAAGAGCTACGCATTGGAAAATTCAGGGCTATGTCGTGTAGATGATGGCCTAATAGGAGGCTTTAAAATTTTCTTTCTAGTGACCTTCGTTTGGGAGAAAAATGCAACGGTACAAGACAGCTTTTCCTTGCCAATATCTCTCTTTTGCAAAGAGCTGCGCATTGGAAAATTCAGGGCTATGTCGTGTAGATGATGGTCTAACAGGAGGCTTTAAAATTTTCTTTCTAGTGACCTTCGTTTGGGAGAAAAATGCAAAGGAACAAGACAGCTTTTCCTTGCCAATATCTCTCTTTTGCAAAGAGCTGCGCATTGGAAAATTCAGGGCTATGTCGTGTAGATGATGGCCTAACAGGAGGCTTTAAAATTTTCTTTCTAGTGTCCTTCGTTTGGGAGAAAAATGCAATGGTACAAGACAGCTTTTCCTTGCCAATATCTCTCTTTTGCAAAGAGCTACGCATTGGAAAATTCAGGGCTATGTCGTGTAGATGATGGTCTAACAGGAGGCTTTAAAATTTTCTTTCTAGTGACCTTCGTTTGGGAGAAAAATGCAAAGGTACAAGACAGCTTTTCCTTGCCAATATCTCTCTTTTGCAAAGAGCTGCGCATTGGAAAATTCAGGGCTATGTCGTGTAGATGATGGTCTAACAGGAGGCTTTAAAATTTTCTTTCTAGTGACCTTCGTTTGGGAGAAAAATGCAAAGGAACAAGACAGCTTTTCCTTGCCAATATCTCTCTTTTGCAAAGAGCTGCGCATTGGAAAATTCAGGGCTATGTCGTGTAGATGATGGCCTAACAGGAGGCTTTAAAATTTTCTTTCTAGTGTCCTTCGTTTGGGAGAAAAATGCAATGGTACAAGACAGCTTTTCCTTGCCAATATCTCTCTTTTGCAAAGAGCTACGCATTGGAAAATTCAGGGCTATGTCGTGTAGATGATGGTCTAACAGGAGGCTTTAAAATTTTCTTTCTAGTGACCTTCGTTTGGGAGAAAAATGCAAAGGTACAAGACAGCTTTTCCTTGCCAATATCTCTCTTTTGCAAAGAGCTGCGCATTGGAAAATTCAGGGCTATGTCGTGTAGATGATGGCCTAACAGGAGGCTTTCAAATTTTCTTTCTAGTGTCCTTCGTTTGGGAGAAAAATGCAATGGTACAAGACAGCTTTTCCTTGCCAATATCTCTCTTTTGCAAAGAGCTGCGCATTGGAAAATTCAGGGCTATGTCGTGTAGATGATGGCCTAACAGGAGGCTTTAAAATTTTAATTCTAGTGTCCTTCGTTTGGGAGAAAAATGCAAAGGTACAAGACAGCTTTTCCTTGCCAATATCTCTCTTTTGCAAAGAGCTACGCATTGGAAAATTCAGGGCTATGTCGTGTAGATGATGGCCTAACAGGAGGCTTTAAAATTTTCTTTCTAGTGACCTTCGTTTGGGAGAAAAATGCAAAGGTACAAGACAGCTTTTCCTTGCCAATATCTCTCTTTTGCAAAGAGCTGCGCATTGGAAAATTCAGGGCTATGTCGTGTAGATGATGGCCTAATAGGAGGCTTTAAAATTTTCTTTCTAGTGTCCTTCGTTTGGGAGAAAAATGCAAAGGTACAATACAGCTTTTCCTTGCCAATATCTCTCTTTTGCAAAGAGCTGCGCATTGGAAAATTCATGGCTATGCCGTGTAGATGATGGTCTAACAGGAGGCTTTAAAATTTTCTTTCTAGTGTCCTTCGTTTGGGAGAAAAATGCAATGGTACAAGACAGCTTTTCCTTGCCAATATCTCTCTTTTGCAAAGAGCTGCGCATTGGAAAATTCAGGGCTATGTCGTGTAGATGATGGCCTAACAGGAGGCTTTAAAATTTTAATTCTAGTGTCCTTCGTTTGGGAGAAAAATGCAAAGGTACAAGACAGCTTTTCCTTGCCAATATCTCTCTTTTGCAAAGAGCTACGCATTGGAAAATTCAGGGCTATGTCGTGTAGATGATGGCCTAACAGGAGGCTTTAAAATTTTCTTTCTAGTGACCTTCGTTTGGGAGAAAAATGCAAAGGTACAAGACAGCTTTTCCTTGCCAATATCTCTCTTTTGCAAAGAGCTGCGCATTGGAAAATTCAGGGCTATGTCGTGTAGATGATGGCCTAACAGGAGGCTTTAAAATTTTAATTCTAGTGTCCTTCGTTTGGGAGAAAAATGCAAAGGTACAAGACAGCTTTTCCTTGCCAATATCTCTCTTTTGCAAAGAGCTACGCATTGGAAAATTCAGGGCTATGTCGTGTAGATGATGGCCTAACAGGAGGCTTTAAAATTTTCTTTCTAGTGACCTTCGTTTGGGAGAAAAATGCAAAGGTACAAGACAGCTTTTCCTTGCCAATATCTCTCTTTTGCAAAGAGCTGCGCATTGGAAAATTCAGGGCTATGTCGTGTAGATGATGGCCTAACAGGAGGCTTTAAAATTTTAATTCTAGTGTCCTTCGTTTGGGAGAAAAATGCAAAGGTACAAGACAGCTTTTCCTTGCCAATATCTCTCTTTTGCAAAGAGCTACGCATTGGAAAATTCAGGGCTATGTCGTGTAGATGATGGCCTAACAGGAGGCTTTAAAATTTTCTTTCTAGTGACCTTCGTTTGGGAGAAAAATGCAAAGGTACAAGACAGCTTTTCCTTGCCAATATCTCTCTTTTGCAAAGAGCTGCGCATTGGAAAATTCAGGGCTATGTCGTGTAGATGATGGCCTAACAGGAGGCTTTAAAATTTTCTTTCTAGTGTCCTTCGTTTGGGAGAAAAATGCAATGGTACAAGACAGCTTTTCCTTGCCAATATCTCTCTTTTGCAAAGAGCTGCACATTGGAAAATTCAGTGCTATGTCGTGTAGATGATGGCCTAACAGGAGGCTTTAAAATTTTCTTTCTAGTGTCCTTCGTTTGGGAGAAAAATGCAAAGGTACAAGACAGCTTTTCCTTGCCAATATCTCTCTTTTGCAAAGAGCTACGCATTGGAAAATTCAGGGCTATGTCGTGTAGATGATGGCCTAATAGGAGGCTTTAAAATTTTCTTTCTAGTGACCTTCGTTTGGGAGAAAAATGCAACGGTACAAGACAGCTTTTCCTTGCCAATATCTCTCTTTTGCAAAGAGCTGCGCATTGGAAAATTCAGGGCTATGTCGTGTAGATGATGGTCTAACAGGAGGCTTTAAAATTTTCTTTCTAGTGACCTTCGTTTGGGAGAAAAATGCAAAGGAACAAGACAGCTTTTCCTTGCCAATATCTCTCTTTTGCAAAGAGCTGCGCATTGGAAAATTCAGGGCTATGTCGTGTAGATGATGGCCTAACAGGAGGCTTTAAAATTTTCTTTCTAGTGTCCTTCGTTTGGGAGAAAAATGCAATGGTACAAGACAGCTTTTCCTTGCCAATATCTCTCTTTTGCAAAGAGCTACGCATTGGAAAATTCAGGGCTATGTCGTGTAGATGATGGTCTAACAGGAGGCTTTAAAATTTTCTTTCTAGTGACCTTCGTTTGGGAGAAAAATGCAAAGGTACAAGACAGCTTTTCCTTGCCAATATCTCTCTTTTGCAAAGAGCTGCGCATTGGAAAATTCAGGGCTATGTCGTGTAGATGATGGCCTAACAGGAGGCTTTAAAATTTTCTTTCTAGTGTCCTTCGTTTGGGAGAAAAATGCAATGGTACAAGACAGCTTTTCCTTGCCAATATCTCTCTTTTGCAAAGAGCTGCGCATTGGAAAATTCAGGGCTATGTCGTGTAGATGATGGCCTAACAGGAGGCTTTAAAATTTTCTTTCTAGTGTCCTTCGTTTGGGAGAAAAATGCAATGGTACAAGACAGCTTTTCCTTGCCAATATCTCTCTTTTGCAAAGAGCTGCACATTGGAAAATTCAGTGCTATGTCGTGTAGATGATGGCCTAACAGGAGGCTTTAAAATTTTCTTTCTAGTGTCCTTCGTTTGGGAGAAAAATGCAAAGGTACAAGACAGCTTTTCCTTGCCAATATCTCTCTTTTGCAAAGAGCTACGCATTGGAAAATTCAGGGCTATGTCGTGTAGATGATGGCCTAATAGGAGGCTTTAAAATTTTCTTTCTAGTGTCCTTCGTTTGGGAGAAAAATGCAACGGTACAAGACAGCTTTTCCTTGCCAATATCTCTCTTTTGCAAAGAGCTGCGCATTGGAAAATTCAGGGCTATGTCGTGTAGATGATGGTCTAACAGGAGGCTTTAAAATTTTCTTTCTAGTGACCTTCGTTTGGGAGAAAAATGCAAAGGAACAAGACAGCTTTTCCTTGCCAATATCTCTCTTTTGCAAAGAGCTGCGCATTGGAAAATTCAGGGCTATGTCGTGTAGATGATGGCCTAACAGGAGGCTTTAAAATTTTCTTTCTAGTGTCCTTCGTTTGGGAGAAAAATGCAATGGTACAAGACAGCTTTTCCTTGCCAATATCTCTCTTTTGCAAAGAGCTACGCATTGGAAAATTCAGGGCTATGTCGTGTAGATGATGGCCTAACAGGAGGCTTTAAAATTTTCTTTCTAGTGACCTTCGTTTGGGAGAAAAATGCAAAGGTACAAGACAGCTTTTCCTTGCCAATATCTCTCTTTTGCAAAGAGCTGCGCATTGGAAAATTCAGGGCTATGTCGTGTAGATGATGGCCTAACAGGAGGCTTTAAAATTTTCTTTCTAGTGTCCTTCGTTTGGGAGAAAAATGCAATGGTACAAGACAGCTTTTCCTTGCCAATATCTCTCTTTTGCAAAGAGCTGCACATTGGAAAATTCAGTGCTATGTCGTGTAGATGATGGCCTAACAGGAGGCTTTAAAATTTTCTTTCTAGTGTCCTTCGTTTGGGAGAAAAATGCAAAGGTACAAGACAGCTTTTCCTTGCCAATATCTCTCTTTTGCAAAGAGCTACGCATTGGAAAATTCAGGGCTATGTCGTGTAGATGATGGCCTAATAGGAGGCTTTAAAATTTTCTTTCTAGTGACCTTCGTTTGGGAGAAAAATGCAACGGTACAAGACAGCTTTTCCTTGCCAATATCTCTCTTTTGCAAAGAGCTGCGCATTGGAAAATTCAGGGCTATGTCGTGTAGATGATGGTCTAACAGGAGGCTTTAAAATTTTCTTTCTAGTGACCTTCGTTTGGGAGAAAAATGCAAAGGAACAAGACAGCTTTTCCTTGCCAATATCTCTCTTTTGCAAAGAGCTGCGCATTGGAAAATTCAGGGCTATGTCGTGTAGATGATGGCCTAACAGGAGGCTTTAAAATTTTCTTTCTAGTGTCCTTCGTTTGGGAGAAAAATGCAATGGTACAAGACAGCTTTTCCTTGCCAATATCTCTCTTTTGCAAAGAGCTACGCATTGGAAAATTCAGGGCTATGTCGTGTAGATGATGGTCTAACAGGAGGCTTTAAAATTTTCTTTCTAGTGACCTTCGTTTGGGAGAAAAATGCAAAGGTACAAGACAGCTTTTCCTTGCCAATATCTCTCTTTTGCAAAGAGCTGCGCATTGGAAAATTCAGGGCTATGTCGTGTAGATGATGGCCTAACAGGAGGCTTTAAAATTTTCTTTCTAGTGTCCTTCGTTTGGGAGAAAAATGCAATGGTACAAGACAGCTTTTCCTTGCCAATATCTCTCTTTTGCAAAGAGCTGCGCATTGGAAAATTCAGGGCTATGTCGTGTAGATGATGGCCTAATAGGAGGCTTTAAAATTTTCTTTCTAGTGTCCTTCGTTTGGGAGAAAAATGCAAAGGTACAAGACAGCTTTTCCTTGCCAATATCTCTCTTTTGCAAAGAGCTGCGCATTGGAAAATTCATGGCTATGCCGTGTAGATGATGGTCTAACAGGAGGCTTTAAAATTTTCTTTCTAGTGTCCTTCGTTTGGGAGAAAAATGCAATGGTACAAGACAGCTTTTCCTTGCCAATATCTCTCTTTTGCAAAGAGCTGCGCATTGGAAAATTCAGGGCTATGTCGTGTAGATGATGGCCTAACAGGAGGCTTTAAAATTTTAATTCTAGTGTCCTTCGTTTGGGAGAAAAATGCAAAGGTACAAGACAGCTTTTCCTTGCCAATATCTCTCTTTTGCAAAGAGCTACGCATTGGAAAATTCAGGGCTATGTCGTGTAGATGATGGCCTAACAGGAGGCTTTAAAATTTTCTTTCTAGTGACCTTCGTTTGGGAGAAAAATGCAAAGGTACAAGACAGCTTTTCCTTGCCAATATCTCTCTTTTGCAAAGAGCTGCGCATTGGAAAATTCAGGGCTATGTCGTGTAGATGATGGTCTAACAGGAGTCT
Organism: Pseudophryne corroboree; assembly: GCF_028390025.1. Classification (NCBI taxonomy): domain Eukaryota; kingdom Metazoa; phylum Chordata; class Amphibia; order Anura; family Myobatrachidae; genus Pseudophryne; species Pseudophryne corroboree. The sequence continues at coordinate 688,423,524 of NC_086444.1, forward strand.
TTAAAATTTTCTTTCTAGTGACCTTCGTTTGGGAGAAAAATGCAAAGGTACAAGACAGCTTTTCCTTGCCAATACCTCTCTTTTGCAAAGAGCTACGCATTGGAAAATTCAGGGCTATGTCGTGTAGATGATGGCCTAACAGGAGGCTTTAAAATTTTCTTTCTAGTGACCTTCGTTTGGGAGAAAAATGCAAAGGTACAAGACAGCTTTTCCTTGCCAATATCTCTCTTTTGCAAAGAGCTGCGCATTGGAAAATTCAGGGCTATGTCGTGTAGATGATGGCCTAACAGGAGGCTTTAAAATTTTCTTTCTAGTGTCCTTCGTTTGGGAGAAAAATGCAAAGGTACAAGACAGCTTTTCCTTGCCAATATCTCTCTTTTGCAAAGAGCTGCGCATTGGAAAATTCATGGCTATGCCGTGTAGATGATGGTCTAACAGGAGGCTTTAAAATTTTCTTTCTAGTGTCCTTCGTTTGGGAGAAAAATGCAATGGTACAAGACAGCTTTTCCTTGCCAATATCTCTCTTTTGCAAAGAGCTGCGCATTGGAACATTCAGGGCTATGTCGTGTAGATGATGGCCTAACAGGAGGCTTTAAAATTTTAATTCTAGTGTCCTTCGTTTGGGAGAAAAATGCAATGGTACAAGACAGCTTTTCCTTGCCAATATCTCTCTTTTGCAAAGAGCTACGCATTGGAAAATTCAGGGCTATGTCGTGTAGATGATGGTCTAACAGGAGGCTTTAAAATTTTCTTTCTAGTGACCTTCGTTTGGGAGAAAAATGCAAAGGTACAAGACAGCTTTTCCTTGCCAATATCTCTCTTTTGCAAAGAGCTGCGCATTGGAAAATTTAGGGCTATGTCGTGTAGATGATGGCCTAACAGGAGGCTTTAAAATGTTCTTTGTAGTGACCTTCGTTTGGGAGAAAAATGCAATGGTACAAGACAGCTTTTCCTTGCCAATATCTCTCTTTTGCAAAGAGCTGCGCATTGGAAAATTCAGGGCTATGTCGTGTAGATGATGGTCTAACAGGAGGCTTTAAAATTTTCTTTCTAGTGACCTTCGTTTGGGAGAAAAATGCAAAGGTACAAGACAGCTTTTCCTTGCCAATATTTCTCTTTTGCAAAGAGCTACGCATTGGAATATTCAGGGCTATGTCGTGTAGATGATGGCCTAACAGGAGGCTTTAAAATTTTCTTTCTAGTGACCTTCGTTTGGGAGAAAAATGCAAAGGTACAAGACAGCTTTTCCTTGCCAATATCTCTCTTTTGCAAAGAGCTGCGCATTGGAAAATTCAGGGCTATGTCGTGTAGATGATGGTCTAACAGGAGGCTTTAAAATTTTCTTTCTAGTGACCTTCGTTTGGGAGAAAAATGCAAAGGTACAAGACAGCTTTTCCTTGCCAATATCTCTCTTTTGCAAAGAGCTACGCATTGGAAAATTCAGGGCTATGTCGTGTAGATGATGGCCTAACAGGAGGCTTTAAAATTTTCTTTCTAGTGACCTTCGTTTGGGAGAAAAATGCAATGGTACAAGACAGCTTTTCCTTGCCAATATCTCTCTTTTGCAAAGAGCTGCGCATTGGAAAATTCAGGGCTATGTCGTGTAGATGATGGCCTAACAGGAGGCTTTAAAATTTTCTTTCTAGTGTCCTTCGTTTGGGAGAAAAATGCAAAGGTACAAGACAGCTTTTCCTTGCCAATATCTCTCTTTTGCAAAGAGCTGCGCATTGGAAAATTCATGGCTATGCCGTGTAGATGATGGTCTAACAGGAGGCTTTAAAATTTTCTTTCTAGTGTCCTTCGTTTGGGAGAAAAATGCAATGGTACAAGACAGCTTTTCCTTGCCAATATCTCTCTTTTGCAAAGAGCTGCGCATTGGAAAATTCAGGGCTATGTCGTGTAGATGATGGCCTAACAGGAGGCTTTAAAATTTTAATTCTAGTGTCCTTCGTTTGGGAGAAAAATGCAATGGTACAAGACAGCTTTTCCTTGCCAATATCTCTCTTTTGCAAAGAGCTACGCATTGGAAAATTCAGGGCTATGTCGTGTAGATGATGGTCTAACAGGAGGCTTTAAAATTTTCTTTCTAGTGACCTTCGTTTGGGAGAAAAATGCAAAGGTACAAGACAGCTTTTCCTTGCCAATATCTCTCTTTTGCAAAGAGCTGCGCATTGGAAAATTCAGGGCTATGTCGTGTAGATGATGGCCTAACAGGAGGCTTTAAAATTTTCTTTCTAGTGACCTTCGTTTGGGAGAAAAATGCAATGGTACAAGACAGCTTTTCCTTGCCAATATCTCTCTTTTGCAAAGAGCTGCGCATTGGAAAATTCAGGGCTATGTCGTGTAGATGATGGTCTAACAGGAGGCTTTAAAATTTTCTTTCTAGTGACCTTCGTTTGGGAGAAAAATGCAAAGGTACAAGACAGCTTTTCCTTGCCAATATCTCTCTTTTGCAAAGAGCTACGCATTGGAAAATTCAGGGCTATGTCGTGTAGATGATGGCCTAACAGGAGGCTTTAATATTTTCTTTCTAGTGACCTTCGTTTGGGAGAAAAATGCAAAGGTACAAGACAGCTTTTCCTTGCCAATATCTCTCTTTTGCAAAGAGCTGCGCATTGGAAAATTCAGGGCTATGTCGTGTAGATGATGGTCTAACAGGAGGCTTTAAAATTTTCTTTCTAGTGACCTTCGTTTGGGAGAAAAATGCAAAGGTACAAGACAGCTTTTTCTTGCCAATATCTCTCTTTTGCAAAGAGCTACGCATTGGAAAATTCAGGGCTATGTCGTGTAGATGATGGCCTAACAGGAGGTTTTAAAATTTTCTTTCTAGTGACCTTCGTTTGGGAGAAAAATGCAAAGGTACAAGACAGCTTTTCCTTGCCAATATCTCTCTTTTGCAAAGAGCTGCGCATTGGAAAATTCAGGGCTATGTCGTGTAGATGATGGCCTAATAGGAGGCTTTAAAATTTTCTTTCTAGTGTCCTTCGTTTGGGAGAAAAATGCAAAGGTACAAGACAGCTTTTCCTTGCCAATATCTCTCTTTTGCAAAGAGCTGAGCATTGGAAAATTCAGGGCTATATCGTGTAGATGATGGCCTAACAGGAGGCTTTAAAATTTCAATTCTAGTGTCCTTCGTTTGGGAGAAAAATGCAAAGGTACAAGACAGCTTTTCCTTGCCAATATCTCTCTTTTGCAAAGGGCTGCGCATTGGAAAATTCATGGCTATGCCGTGTAGATGATGGTCTAACAGGAGGCTTTAAAATTTTCTTTCTAGTGTCCTTCGTTTGGGAGAAAAATGCAATGGTACAAGACAGCTTTTCCTTGCCAATATCTCTCTTTTGCAAAGAGCTGCGCATTGGAAAATTCAGGGCTATGTCGTGTAGATGATGGCCTAACAGGAGGCTTTAAAATGTTAATTCTAGTGTCCTTCGTTTGGGAGAAAAATGCAAAGGTACAAGACAGCTTTTCCTTGCCAATATCTCTCTTTTGCAAAGAGCTACGCATTGGAAAATTCAGGGCTATGTCGTGTAGATGATGGCCTAACAGGAGGCTTTAAAATTTTCTTTCTAGTGACCTTCGTTTGGGAGAAAAATGCAAAGGTACAAGACAGCTTTTCCTTGCCAATATCTCTCTTTTGCAAAGAGCTGCGCATTGGAAAATTCAGGGCTATGTCGTGTAGATGATGGCCTAACAGGAGGCTTTAAAATTTTCTTTCTAGTGACCTTCGTTTGGGAGAAAAATGCAATGGTACAAGACAGCTTTTCCTTGCCAATATCTCTCTTTTGCAAAGAGCTGCGCATTGGAAAATTCAGGGCTATGTCGTGTAGATGATGGTCTAACAGGAGGCTTTAAAATTTTCTTTCTAGTGACCTTCGTTTGGGAGAAAAATGCAAAGGTACAAGACAGCTTTTCCTTGCCAATATCTCTCTTTTGCAAAGAGCTACGCATTGGAAAATTCAGGGCTATGTCGTGTAGATGATGGCCTAACAGGAGGCTTTAAAATTTTCTTTCTAGTGACCTTCGTTTGGGAGAAAAATGCAAAGGTACAAGACAGCTTTTCCTTGCCAATATCTCTCTTTTGCAAAGAGCTGCGCATTGGAAAATTCAGGGCTATGTCGTGTAGATGATGGTCTAACAGGAGGCTTTAAAATTTTCTTTCTAGTGACCTTCGTTTGGGAGAAAAATGCAATGGTACAAGACAGCTTTTCCTTGCCAATATCTCTCTTTTGCAAAGAGCTGCGCATTGGAAAATTCAGGGCTATGTCGTGTAGATGATGGTCTAACAGGAGGCTTTAAAATTTTCTTTCTAGTGACCTTCGTTTGGGAGAAAAATGCAAAGGTACAAGACATCTTTTCCTTGCCAATATCTCTCTTTTGCAAAGAGCTACGCATTGGAAAATTCAGGGCTATGTCGTGTAGATGATGGCCTAACAGGAGGCTTTAAAATTTTCTTTCTAGTGACCTTCGTTTGGGAGAAAAATGCAAAGGTACAAGACAGCTTTTCCTTGCCAATATCTCTCTTTTGCAAAGAGCTGCGCATTGGAAAATTCAGGGCTATGTCGTGTAGATGATGGTCTAACAGGAGGCTTTAAAATTTTCTTTCTAGTGACCTTCGTTTGGGAGAAAAATGCAAAGGTACAAGACAGCTTTTCCTTGCCAATACCTCTCTTTTGCAAAGAGCTACGCATTGGAAAATTCAGGGCTATGTCGTGTAGATGATGGCCTAACAGGAGGCTTTAAAATTTTCTTTCTAGTGACCTTCGTTTGGGAGAAAAATGCAAAGGTACAAGACAGCTTTTCCTTGCCAATATCTCTCTTTTGCAAAGAGCTGCGCATTGGAAAATTCAGGGCTATGTCGTGTAGATGATGGCCTAACAGGAGGCTTTAAAATTTTCTTTCTAGTGTCCTTCGTTTGGGAGAAAAATGCAAAGGTACAAGACAGCTTTTCCTTGCCAATATCTCTCTTTTGCAAAGAGCTGCGCATTGGAAAATTCATGGCTATGCCGTGTAGATGATGGTCTAACAGGAGGCTTTAAAATTTTCTTTCTAGTGTCCTTCGTTTGGGAGAAAAATGCAATGGTACAAGACAGCTTTTTCTTGCCAATATCTCTCTTTTGCAAAGAGCTGCGCATTGGAACATTCAGGGCTATGTCGTGTAGATGATGGCCTAACAGGAGGCTTTAAAATTTTAATTCTAGTGTCCTTCGTTTGGGAGAAAAATGCAATGGTACAAGACAGCTTTTCCTTGCCAATATCTCTCTTTTGCAAAGAGCTACGCATTGGAAAATTCAGGGCTATGTCGTGTAGATGATGGTCTAACAGGAGGCTTTAAAATTTTCTTTCTAGTGACCTTCGTTTGGGAGAAAAATGCAAAGGTACAAGACAGCTTTTCCTTGCCAATATCTCTCTTTTGCAAAGAGCTGCGCATTAGAAAATTTAGGGCTATGTCGTGTAGATGATGGCCTAACAGGAGGCTTTAAAATGTTCTTTGTAGTGACCTTCGTTTGGGAGAAAAATGCAATGGTACAAGACAGCTTTTCCTTGCCAATATCTCTCTTTTGCAAAGAGCTGCGCATTGGAAAATTCAGGGCTATGTCGTGTAGATGATGGTCTAACAGGAGGCTTTAAAATTTTCTTTCTAGTGACCTTCGTTTGGGAGAAAAATGCAAAGGTACAAGACAGCTTTTCCTTGCCAATATCTCTCTTTTGCAAAGAGCTACGCATTGGAATATTCAGGGCTATGTCGTGTAGATGATGGCCTAACAGGAGGCTTTAAAATTTTCTTTCTAGTGACATTCGTTTGGGAGAAAAATGCAAAGGTACAAGACAGCTTTTCCTTGCCAATATCTCTCTTTTGCAAAGAGCTGCGCATTGGAAAATTCAGGGCTATGTCGTGTAGATGATGGTCTAACAGGAGGCTTTAAAATTTTCTTTCTAGTGACCTTCGTTTGGGAGAAAAATGCAAAGGTACAAGACAGCTTTTCCTTGCCAATATCTCTCTTTTGCAAAGAGCTACGCATTGGAAAATTCAGGGCTATGTCGTGTAGATGATGGCCTAACAGGAGGCTTTAAAATTTTCTTTCTAGTGACCTTCGTTTGGGAGAAAAATGCAATGGTACAAGACAGCTTTTCCTTGCCAATATCTCTCTTTTGCAAAGAGCTGCGCATTGGAAAATTCAGGGCTATGTCGTGTAGATGATGGCCTAACAGGAGGCTTTAAAATTTTCTTTCTAGTGTCCTTCGTTTGGGAGAAAAATGCAAAGGTACAAGACAGCTTTTCCTTGCCAATATCTCTCTTTTGCAAAGAGCTGCGCATTGGAAAATTCATGGCTATGCCGTGTAGATGATGGTCTAACAGGAGGCTTTAAAATTTTCTTTCTAGTGTCCTTCGTTTGGGAGAAAAATGCAATGGTACAAGATAGCTTTTCCTTGCCAATATCTCTCTTTTGCAAAGAGCTGCGCATTGGAAGATTCAGGGCTATGTCGTGTAGATGATGGCCTAACAGGAGGCTTTAAAATTTTAATTCTAGTGTCCTTCGTTTGGGAGAAAAATGCAATGGTACAAGACAGCTTTTCCTTGCCAATATCTCTCTTTTGCAAAGAGCTACGCATTGGAAAATTCAGGGCTATGTCGTGTAGATGATGGTCTAACAGGAGGCTTTAAAATTTTCTTTCTAGTGACCTTCGTTTGGGAGAAAAATGCAAAGGTACAAGACAGCTTTTCCTTGCCAATATCTCTCTTTTGCAAAGAGCTGCGCATTGGAAAATTCAGGGCTATGTCGTGTAGATGATGGCCTAACAGGAGGCTTTAAAATTTTCTTTCTAGTGACCTTCGTTTGGGAGAAAAATGCAATGGTACAAGACAGCTTTTCCTTGCCAATATCTCTCTTTTGCAAAGAGCTGCGCATTGGAAAATTCAGGGCTATGTCGTGTAGATGATGGTCTAACAGGAGGCTTTAAAATTTTCTTTCTAGTGACCTTCGTTTGGGAGAAAAATGCAAAGGTACAAGACAGCTTTTCCTTGCCAATATCTCTCTTTTGCAAAGAGCTACGCATTGGAAAATTCAGGGCTATGTCGTGTAGATGATGGCCTAACAGGAGGCTTTAATATTTTCTTTCTAGTGACCTTCGTTTGGGAGAAAAATGCAAAGGTACAAGACAGCTTTTCCTTGCCAATATCTCTCTTTTGCAAAGAGCTGCGCATTGGAAAATTCAGGGCTATGTCGTGTAGATGATGGTCTAACAGGAGGCTTTAAAATTTTCTTTCTAGTGACCTTCGTTTGGGAGAAAAATGCAAAGGTACAAGACAGCTTTTTCTTGCCAATATCTCTCTTTTGCAAAGAGCTACGCATTGGAAAATTCAGGGCTATGTCGTGTAGATGATGGCCTAACAGGAGGTTTTAAAATTTTCTTTCTAGTGACCTTCGTTTGGGAGAAAAATGCAAAGGTACAAGACAGCTTTTCCTTGCCAATATCTCTCTTTTGCAAAGAGCTGCGCATTGGAAAATTCAGGGCTATGTCGTGTAGATGATGGCCTAATAGGAGGCTTTAAAATTTTCTTTCTAGTGTCCTTCGTTTGGGAGAAAAATGCAAAGGTACAAGACAGCTTTTCCTTGCCAATATCTCTCTTTTGCAAAGAGCTGAGCATTGGAAAATTCAGGGCTATATCGTGTAGATGATGGCCTAACAGGAGGCTTTAAAATTTCAATTCTAGTGTCCTTCGTTTGGGAGAAAAATGCAAAGGTACAAGACAGCTTTTCCTTGCCAATATCTCTCTTTTGCAAAGGGCTGCGCATTGGAAAATTCATGGCTATGCCGTGTAGATGATGGTCTAACAGGAGGCTTTAAAATTTTCTTTCTAGTGTCCTTCGTTTGGGAGAAAAATGCAATGGTACAAGACAGGTTTTCCTTGCCAATATCTCTCTTTTGCAAAGAGCTGCGCATTGGAAAATTCAGGGCTATGTCGTGTAGATGATGGCCTAACAGGAGGCTTTAAAATGTTAATTCTAGTGTCCTTCGTTTGGGAGAAAAATGCAAAGGTACAAGACAGCTTTTCCTTGCCAATATCTCTCTTTTGCAAAGAGCTACGCATTGGAAAATTCAGGGCTATGTCGTGTAGATGATGGCCTAACAGGAGGCTTTAAAATTTTCTTTCTAGTGACCTTCGTTTGGGAGAAAAATGCAAAGGTACAAGACAGCTTTTCCTTGCCAATATCTCTCTTTTGCAAAGAGCTGCGCATTGGAAAATTCAGGGCTATGTCGTGTAGATGATGGCCTAACAGGAGGCTTTAAAATTTTCTTTCTAGTGACCTTCGTTTGGGAGAAAAATGCAATGGTACAAGACAGCTTTTCCTTGCCAATATCTCTCTTTTGCAAAGAGCTGCGCATTGGAAAATTCAGGGCTATGTCGTGTAGATGATGGTCTAACAGGAGGCTTTAAAATGTTCTTTGTAGTGACCTTCGTTTGGGAGAAAAATGCAATGGTACAAGACAGCTTTTCCTTGCCAATATCTCTCTTTTGCAAAGAGCTGCGCATTAGAAAATTTAGGGCTATGTCGTGTAGATGATGGCCTAACAGGAGGCTTTAAAATGTTCTTTGTAGTGACCTTCGTTTGGGAGAAAAATGCAATGGTACAAGACAGCTTTTCCTTGCCAATATCTCTCTTTTGCAAAGAGCTGCGCATTGGAAAATTCAGGGCTATGTCGTGTAGATGATGGTCTAACAGGAGGCTTTAAAATTTTCTTTCTAGTGACCTTCGTTTGGGAGAAAAATGCAAAGGTACAAGACAGCTTTTCCTTGCCAATATCTCTCTTTTGCAAAGAGCTACGCATTGGAATATTCAGGGCTATGTCGTGTAGATGATGGCCTAACAGGAGGCTTTAAAATTTTCTTTCTAGTGACATTCGTTTGGGAGAAAAATGCAAAGGTACAAGACAGCTTTTCCTTGCCAATATCTCTCTTTTGCAAAGAGCTGCGCATTGGAAAATTCAGGGCTATGTCGTGTAGATGATGGTCTAACAGGAGGCTTTAAAATTTTCTTTCTAGTGACCTTCGTTTGGGAGAAAAATGCAAAGGTACAAGACAGCTTTTCCTTGCCAATATCTCTCTTTTGCAAAGAGCTACGCATTGGAAAATTCAGGGCTATGTCGTGTAGATGATGGCCTAACAGGAGGCTTTAAAATTTTCTTTCTAGTGACCTTCGTTTGGGAGAAAAATGCAATGGTACAAGACAGCTTTTCCTTGCCAATATCTCTCTTTTGCAAAGAGCTGCGCATTGGAAAATTCAGGGCTATGTCGTGTAGATGATGGCCTAACAGGAGGCTTTAAAATTTTCTTTCTAGTGTCCTTCGTTTGGGAGAAAAATGCAAAGGTACAAGACAGCTTTTCCTTGCCAATATCTCTCTTTTGCAAAGAGCTGCGCATTGGAAAATTCATGGCTATGCCGTGTAGATGATGGTCTAACAGGAGGCTTTAAAATTTTCTTTCTAGTGTCCTTCGTTTGGGAGAAAAATGCAATGGTACAAGATAGCTTTTCCTTGCCAATATCTCTCTTTTGCAAAGAGCTGCGCATTGGAAGATTCAGGGCTATGTCGTGTAGATGATGGCCTAACAGGAGGCTTTAAAATTTTAATTCTAGTGTCCTTCGTTTGGGAGAAAAATGCAATGGTACAAGACAGCTTTTCCTTGCCAATATCTCTCTTTTGCAAAGAGCTACGCATTGGAAAATTCAGGGCTATGTCGTGTAGATGATGGTCTAACAGGAGGCTTTAAAATTTTCTTTCTAGTGACCTTCGTTTGGGAGAAAAATGCAAAGGTACAAGACAGCTTTTCCTTGCCAATATCTCTCTTTTGCAAAGAGCTGCGCATTGGAAAATTCAGGGCTATGTCGTGTAGATGATGGCCTAACAGGAGGCTTTAAAATTTTCTTTCTAGTGACCTTCGTTTGGGAGAAAAATGCAATGGTACAAGACAGCTTTTCCTTGCCAATATCTCTCTTTTGCAAAGAGCTGCGCATTGGAAAATTCAGGGCTATGTCGTGTAGATGATGGTCTAACAGGAGGCTTTAAAATTTTCTTTCTAGTGACCTTCGTTTGGGAGAAAAATGCAAAGGTACAAGACAGCTTTTCCTTGCCAATATCTCTCTTTTGCAAAGAGCTACGCATTGGAAAATTCAGGGCTATGTCGTGTAGATGATGGCCTAACAGGAGGCTTTAATATTTTCTTTCTAGTGACCTTCGTTTGGGAGAAAAATGCAAAGGTACAAGACAGCTTTTCCTTGCCAATATCTCTCTTTTGCAAAGAGCTGCGCATTGGAAAATTCAGGGCTATGTCGTGTAGATGATGGTCTAACAGGAGGCTTTAAAATTTTCTTTCTAGTGACCTTCGTTTGGGAGAAAAATGCAAAGGTACAAGACAGCTTTTTCTTGCCAATATCTCTCTTTTGCAAAGAGCTACGCATTGGAAAATTCAGGGCTATGTCGTGTAGATGATGGCCTAACAGGAGGTTTTAAAATTTTCTTTCTAGTGACCTTCGTTTGGGAGAAAAATGCAAAGGTACAAGACAGCTTTTCCTTGCCAATATCTCTCTTTTGCAAAGAGCTGCGCATTGGAAAATTCAGGGCTATGTCGTGTAGATGATGGCCTAATAGGAGGCTTTAAAATTTTCTTTCTAGTGTCCTTCGTTTGGGAGAAAAATGCAAAGGTACAAGACAGCTTTTCCTTGCCAATATCTCTCTTTTGCAAAGAGCTGAGCATTGGAAAATTCAGGGCTATATCGTGTAGATGATGGCCTAACAGGAGGCTTTAAAATTTCAATTCTAGTGTCCTTCGTTTGGGAGAAAAATGCAAAGGTACAAGACAGCTTTTCCTTGCCAATATCTCTCTTTTGCAAAGGGCTGCGCATTGGAAAATTCATGGCTATGCCGTGTAGATGATGGTCTAACAGGAGGCTTTAAAATTTTCTTTCTAGTGTCCTTCGTTTGGGAGAAAAATGCAATGGTACAAGACAGGTTTTCCTTGCCAATATCTCTCTTTTGCAAAGAGCTGCGCATTGGAAAATTCAGGGCTATGTCGTGTAGATGATGGCCTAACAGGAGGCTTTAAAATGTTAATTCTAGTGTCCTTCGTTTGGGAGAAAAATGCAAAGGTACAAGACAGCTTTTCCTTGCCAATATCTCTCTTTTGCAAAGAGCTACGCATTGGAAAATTCAGGGCTATGTCGTGTAGATGATGGCCTAACAGGAGGCTTTAAAATTTTCTTTCTAGTGACCTTCGTTTGGGAGAAAAATGCAAAGGTACAAGACAGCTTTTCCTTGCCAATATCTCTCTTTTGCAAAGAGCTGCGCATTGGAAAATTCAGGGCTATGTCGTGTAGATGATGGCCTAACAGGAGGCTTTAAAATTTTCTTTCTAGTGACCTTCGTTTGGGAGAAAAATGCAATGGTACAAGACAGCTTTTCCTTGCCAATATCTCTCTTTTGCAAAGAGCTGCGCATTGGAAAATTCAGGGCTATGTCGTGTAGATGATGGTCTAACAGGAGGCTTTAAAATTTTCTTTCTAGTGACCTTCGTTTGGGAGAAAAATGCAAAGGTACAAGACAGCTTTTCCTTGCCAATATCTCTCTTTTGCAAAGAGCTACGCATTGGAAAATTCAGGGCTATGTCGTGTAGATGATGGCCTAACAGGAGGCTTTAAAATTTTCTTTCTAGTGACCTTCGTTTGGGAGAAAAATGCAAAGGTACAAGACAGCTTTTCCTTGCCAATATCTCTCTTTTGCAAAGAGCTGCGCATTGGAAAATTCAGGGCTATGTCGTGTAGATGATGGTCTAACAGGAGGCTTTAAAATTTTCTTTCTAGTGACCTTCGTTTGGGAGAAAAATGCAAAGGTACAAGACAGCTTTTCCTTGCCAATACCTCTCTTTTGCAAAGAGCTACGCATTGGAAAATTCAGGGCTATGTCGTGTAGATGATGGCCTAACAGGAGGCTTTAAAATTTTCTTTCTAGTGACCTTCGTTTGGGAGAAAAATGCAAAGGTACAAGACAGCTTTTCCTTGCCAATATCTCTCTTTTGCAAAGAGCTGCGCATTGGAAAATTCAGGGCTATGTCGTGTAGATGATGGCCTAACAGGAGGCTTTAAAATTTTCTTTCTAGTGTCCTTCGTTTGGGAGAAAAATGCAAAGGTACAAGACAGCTTTTCCTTGCCAATATCTCTCTTTTGCAAAGAGCTGCGCATTGGAAAATTCATGGCTATGCCGTGTAGATGATGGTCTAACAGGAGGCTTTAAAATTTTCTTTCTAGTGTCCTTCGTTTGGGAGAAAAATGCAATGGTACAAGACAGCTTTTCCTTGCCAATATCTCTCTTTTGCAAAGAGCTGCGCATTGGAACATTCAGGGCTATGTCGTGTAGATGATGGCCTAACAGGAGGCTTTAAAATTTTAATTCTAGTGTCCTTCGTTTGGGAGAAAAATGCAATGGTACAAGACAGCTTTTCCTTGCCAATATCTCTCTTTTGCAAAGAGCTACGCATTGGAAAATTCAGGGCTATGTCGTGTAGATGATGGTCTAACAGGAGGCTTTAAAATTTTCTTTCTAGTGACCTTCGTTTGGGAGAAAAATGCAAAGGTACAAGACAGCTTTTCCTTGCCAATATCTCTCTTTTGCAAAGAGCTGCGCATTGGAAAATTCAGGGCTATGTCGTGTAGATGATGGCCTAACAGGAGGCTTTAAAATTTTCTTACTAGTGACCTTCGTTTGGGAGAAAAATGCAATGGTACAAGACAGCTTTTCCTTGCCAATATCTCTCTTTTGCAAAGAGCTGCGCATTGGAAAATTCAGGGCTATGTCGTGTAGATGATGGTCTAACAGGAGGCTTTAAAATTTTCTTTCTAGTGACCTTCGTTTGGGAGAAAAATGCAAAGGTACAAGACAGCTTTTCCTTGCCAATATCTCTCTTTTGCAAATAGCTACGCATTGGAATATTCAGGGCTATGTCGTGTAGATGATGGCCTAACAGGAGGCTTTAAAATTTTCTTTCTAGTGACCTTCGTTTGGGAGAAAAATGCAAAGGTACAAGACAGCTTTTCCTTGCCAATATCTCTCTTTTGCAAAGAGCTGCGCATTGGAAAATTCAGGGCTATGTCGTGTAGATGATGGTCTAACAGGAGGCTTTAAAATTTTCTTTCTAGTGACCTTCGTTTGGGAGAAAAATGCAAAGGTACAAGACAGCTTTTCCTTGCCAATATCTCTCTTTTGCAAAGAGCTACGCATTGGAAAATTCAGGGCTATGTCGTGTAGATGATGGCCTAACAGGAGGCTTTAAAATTTTCTTTCTAGTGACCTTCGTTTGGGAGAAAAATGCAATGGTACAAGACAGCTTTTCCTTGCCAATATCTCTCTTTTGCAAAGAGCTGCGCATTGGAAAATTCAGGGCTATGTCGTGTAGATGATGGCCTAACAGGAGGCTTTAAAATTTTCTTTCTAGTGTCCTTCGTTTGGGAGAAAAATGCAAAGGTACAAGACAGCTTTTCCTTGCCAATATCTCTCTTTTGCAAAGAGCTGCGCATTGGAAAATTCATGGCTATGCCGTGTAGATGATGGTCTAACAGGAGGCTTTAAAATTTTCTTTCTAGTGTCCTTCGTTTGGGAGAAAAATGCAATGGTACAAGACAGCTTTTCCTTGCCAATATCTCTCTTTTGCAAAGAGCTGCGCATTGGAAAATTCAGGGCTATGTCGTGTAGATGATGGCCTAACAGGAGGCTTTAAAATTTTAATTCTAGTGTCCTTCGTTTGGGAGAAAAATGCAATGGTACAAGACAGCTTTTCCTTGCCAATATCTCTCTTTTGCAAAGAGCTACGCATTGGAAAATTCAGGGCTATGTCGTGTAGATGATGGTCTAACAGGAGGCTTTAAAATTTTCTTTCTAGTGACCTTCGTTTGGGAGAAAAATGCAAAGGTACAAGACAGCTTTTCCTTGCCAATATCTCTCTTTTGCAAAGAGCTGCGCATTGGAAAATTCAGGGCTATGTCGTGTAGATGATGGCCTAACAGGAGGCTTGAAAATTTTCTTTCTAGTGACCTTCGTTTGGGAGAAAAATGCAATGGTACAAGACAGCTTTTCCTTGCCAATATCTCTCTTTTGCAAAGAGCTGCGCATTGGAAAATTCAGGGCTATGTCGTGTAGATGATGGTCTAACAGGAGGCTTTAAAATTTTCTTTCTAGTGACCTTCGTTTGGGAGAAAAATGCAAAGGTACAAGACAGCTTTTCCTTGCCAATATCTCTCTTTTGCAAAGAGCTACGCATTGGAAAATTCAGGGCTATGTCGTGTAGATGATGGCCTAACAGGAGGCTTTAAAATTTTCTTTCTAGTGACCTTCGTTTGGGAGAAAAATGCAAAGGTACAAGACAGCTTTTCCTTGCCAATATCTCTCTTTTGCAAAGAGCTGCGCATTGGAAAATTCAGGGCTATGTCGTGTAGATGATGGTCTAACAGGAGGCTTTAAAATTTTCTTTCTAGTGACCTTCGTTTGGGAGAAAAATGCAAAGGTACAAGACAGCTTTTCCTTGCCAATATCTCTCTTTTGCAAAGAGCTACGCATTGGAAAATTCAGGGCTATGTCGTGTAGATGATGGCCTAACAGGAGGTTTTAAAATTTTCTTTCTAGTGACCTTCGTTTGGGAGAAAAATGCAAAGGTACAAGACAGCTTTTCCTTGCCAATATCTCTCTTTTGCAAAGAGGTGCGCATTGGAAAATTCAGGGCTATGTCGTGTAGATGATGGCCTAACAGGAGGCTTTAAAATTTTAATTCTAGTGTCCTTCGTTTGGGAGAAAAATGCAAAGGTACAAGACAGCTTTTCCTTGCCAATATCTCTCTTTTGCAAAGAGCTGCGCATTGGAAAATTCATGGCTATGCCGTGTAGATGATGGTCTAACAGGAGGCTTTAAAATTTTCTTTCTAGTGTCCTTCGTTTGGGAGAAAAATGCAATGGTACAAGACAGCTTTTCCTTGCCAATATCTCTCTTTTGCAAAGAGGTGCGCATTGGAAAATTCAGGGCTATGTCGTGTAGATGATGGCCTAACAGGAGGCTTTAAAATTTTAATTCTAGTGTCCTTCGTTTGGGAGAAAAATGCAAAGGTACAAGACAGCTTTTCCTTGCCAATATCTCTCTTTTGCAAAGAGCTACGCATTGGAAAATTCAGGGCTATGTCGTGTAGATGATGGCCTAACAGGAGGCTTTAACATTTTCTTTCTAGTGACCTTCGTTTGGGAGAAAAATGCAAAGGTACAAGACAGCTTTTCCTTGCCAATATCTCTCTTTTGCAAAGAGCTGCGCATTGGAAAATTCAGGGCTATGTCGTGTAGATGATGGCCTAACAGGAGGCTTTAAAATTTTCTTTCTAGTGTCCTTCGTTTGGGAGAAAAATGCAATGGTACAAGACAGCTTTTCCTTGCCAATATCTCTCTTTTGCAAAGAGCTGCGCATTGGAAAATTCAGTGCTATGTCGTGTAGATGATGGCCTAACAGGAGGCTTTAAAATTTTCTTTCTAGTGTCCTTCGTTTGGGAGAAAAATGCAAAGGTACAAGACAGCTTTTCCTTGCCAATATCTCTCTTTTGCAAAGAGCTACGCATTGGAAAATTCAGGGCTATGTCGTGTAGATGATGGCCTAATAGGAGGCTTTAAAATTTTCTTTCTAGTGACCTTCGTTTGGGAGAAAAATGCAAAGGTACAAGACAGCTTTTCCTTGCCAATATCTCTCTTTTGCAAATAGCTGCGCATTGGAAAATTCAGGGCTATGTCGTGTAGATGATGGTCTAACAGGAGGCTTTAAAATTTTCTTTCTAGTGACCTTCGTTTGGGAGAAAAATGCAAAGGTACAAGACAGCTTTTCCTTGCCAATATCTCTCTTTTGCAAAGAGCTGCGCATTGGAAAATTCAGGGCTATGTCGTGTAGATGATGGCCTAACAGGAGGCTTTAAAATTTTCTTTCTAGTGTCCTTCGTTTGGGAGACAAATGCAATGGTACAAGACAGCTTTTCCTTGCCAATATCTCTCTTTTGCAAAGAGCTACGCATTGGAAAATTCAGGGCTATGTCGTGTAGATGATGGTCTAACAGGAGGCTTTAAAATTTTCTTTCTAGTGACCTTCGTTTGGGAGAAAAATGCAAAGGTACAAGACAGCTTTTCCTTGCCAATATCTCTCTTTTGCAAAGAGCTGCGCATTGGAAAATTCAGGGCTATGTCGTGTAGATGATGGCCTAACAGGAGGCTTTAAAATTTTCTTTCTAGTGTCCTTCGTTTGGGAGAAAAATGCAATGGTACAAGACAGCTTTTCCTTGCCAATATCTCTCTTTTGCAAAGAGCTGCGCATTGGAAAATTCAGGGCTATGTCGTGTAGATGATGGCCTAACAGGAGGCTTTAAAATTTTCTTTCTAGTGTCCTTCGTTTGGGAGAAAAATGCAATGGTACAAGACAGCTTTTCCTTGCCAATATCTCTCTTTTGCAAAGAGCTGCGCATTGGAAAATTCAGGACTTTGTCGTGTAGTTGATGGCCTAACAGGAGGCTTTAAAATTTTAATTCTAGTGTCCTTCGTTTGGGAGAAAAATGCAAAGGTACAAGACAGCTTTTCCTTGCCAATATCTCTCTTTTGCAAAGAGCTGCGCATTGGAAAATTCAGGGCTATGTCGTGTAGATGATGGCCTAACAGGAGGCTTTAAAATTTTCTTTCTAGTGTCCTTCGTTTGGGAGAAAAATGCAATGGTACAAGACAGCTTTTCCTTGCCAATATCTCTCTTTTGCAAAGAGCTGCGCATTGGAAAATTCAGGGCTATGTCGTGTAGATGATGGCCTAACAGGAGGCTTTAAAATTTTCTTTCTAGTGTCCTTCGTTTGGAAGAAAAATGCAATGGTACAAGACAGCTTTTCCTTGCCAATATCTCTCTTTTGCAAAGAGCTGCGCATTGGAAAATTCAGGGCTATGTCGTGTAGATGATGGCCTAACAGGAGGCTTTAAAATTTTAATTCTAGTGTCCTTCGTTTGGGAGAAAAATGCAAAGGTACAAGACAGCTTTTCCTTGCCAATATCTCTCTTTTGCAAAGAGCTGCGCATTGGAAAATTCAGGGCTATATCGTGTAGATGATGGCCTAACAGGAGGCTTTAAAATTTCAATTCTAGTGTCCTTCGTTTGGGAGAAAAATGCAAAGGTACAAGACAGCTTTTCCTTGCCAATATCTCTCTTTTGCAAAGGGCTGCGCATTGGAAAATTCATGGCTATGCCGTGTAGATGATGGTCTAACAGGAGGCTTTAAAATTTTCTTTCTAGTGTCCTTCGTTTGGGAGAAAAATGCAATGGTACAAGACAGCTTTTCCTTGCCAATATCTCTCTTTTGCAAAGAGCTGCGCATTGGAAAATTCAGGGCTATGTCGTGTAGATGATGGCCTAACAGGATGCTTTAAAATGTTAATTCTAGTGTCCTTCGTTTGGGAGAAAAATGCAAAGGTACAAGACAGCTTTTCCTTGCCAATATCTCTCTTTTGCAAAGAGCTACGCATTGGAAAATTCAGGGCTATGTCGTGTAGATGATGGCCTAACAGGAGGCTTTAAAATTTTCTTTCTAGTGACCTTCGTTTGGGAGAAAAATGCAAAGGTACAAGACAGCTTTTCCTTGCCAATATCTCTCTTTTGCAAAGAGCTGCGCATTGGAATATTAAGGGCTATGTCGTGTAGATGATGGCCTAACAGGAGGCTTTAAAATTTTCTTTCTAGTGACCTTCGTTTGGGAGAAAAATGCAAAGGTACAAGACAGCTTTTCCTTGCCAATATCTCTCTTTTGCAAAGAGCTGCGCATTGGAAAATTCAGGGCTATGTCGTGTAGATGATGGCCTAACAGGAGGCTTTAAAATTTTCTTTCTAGTGTCCTTCGTTTGGGAGAAAAATGCAAAGGTACAAGACAGCTTTTCCTTGCCAATATCTCTCTTTTGCAAAGAGCTGCGCATTGGAAAATTCATGGCTATGCCGTGTAGATGATGGTCTAACAGGAGGCTTTAAAATTTTCTTTCTAGTGTCCTTCGTTTGGGAGAAAAATGCAATGGTACAAGACAGCTTTTCCTTGCCAATATCTCTCTTTTGCAAAGAGCTGCGCATTGGAACATTCAGGGCTATGTCGTGTAGATGATGGCCTAACAGGAGGCTTTAAAATTTTAATTCTAGTGTCCTTCGTTTGGGAGAAAAATGCAATGGTACAAGACAGCTTTTCCTTGCCAATATCTCTCTTTTGCAAAGAGCTACGCATTGGAAAATTCAGGGCTATGTCGTGTAGATGATGGTCTAACAGGAGGCTTTAAAATTTTCTTTCTAGTGACCTTCGTTTGGGAGAAAAATGCAAAGGTACAAGACAGCTTTTCCTTGCCAATATCTCTCTTTTGCAAAGAGCTGCGCATTGGAAAATTCAGGGCTATGTCGTGTAGATGATGGCCTAACAGGAGGCTTTAACATTTTCTTACTAGTGACCTTCGTTTGGGAGAAAAATGCAATGGTACAAGACAGCTTTTCCTTGCCAATATCTCTCTTTTGCAAAGAGCTGCGCATTGGAAAATTCAGGGCTATGTCGTGTAGATGATGGTCTAACAGGAGGCTTTAAAATTTTCTTTCTAGTGACCTTCGTTTGGGAGAAAAATGCAAAGGTACAAGACAGCTTTTCCTTGCCAATATCTCTCTTTTGCAAAGAGCTACGCATTGGAATATTCAGGGCTATGTCGTGTAGATGATGGCCTAACAGGAGGCTTTAAAATTTTCTTTCTAGTGACCTTCGTTTGGGAGAAAAATGCAAAGGTACAAGACAGCTTTTCCTTGCCAATATCTCTCTTTTGCAAAGAGCTGCGCATTGGAAAATTCAGGGCTATGTCGTGTAGATGATGGTCTAACAGGAGGCTTTAAAATTTTCTTTCTAGTGACCTTCGTTTGGGAGAAAAATGCAAAGGTACAAGACAGCTTTTCCTTGCCAATATCTCTCTTTTGCAAAGAGCTACGCATTGGAAAATTCAGGGCTATGTCGTGTAGATGATGGCCTAACAGGAGGCTTTAAAATTTTCTTTCTAGTGACCTTCGTTTGGGAGAAAAATGCAATGGTACAAGACAGCTTTTCCTTGCCAATATCTCTCTTTTGCAAAGAGCTGCGCATTGGAAAATTCAGGGCTATGTCGTGTAGATGATGGCCTAACAGGAGGCTTTAAAATTTTCTTTCTAGTGTCCTTCGTTTGGGAGAAAAATGCAAAGGTACAAGACAGCTTTTCCTTGCCAATATCTCTCTTTTGCAAAGAGCTGCGCATTGGAAAATTCATGGCTATGCCGTGTAGATGATGGTCTAACAGGAGGCTTTAAAATTTTCTTTCTAGTGTCCTTCGTTTGGGAGAAAAATGCAATGGTACAAGACAGCTTTTCCTTGCCAATATCTCTCTTTTGCAAAGAGCTGCGCATTGGAAAATTCAGGGCTATGTCGTGTAGATGATGGCCTAACAGGAGGCTTTAAAATTTTAATTCTAGTGTCCTTCGTTTGGGAGAAAAATGCAATGGTACAAGACAGCTTTTCCTTGCCAATATCTCTCTTTTGCAAAGAGCTACGCATTGGAAAATTCAGGGCTATGTCGTGTAGATGATGGTCTAACAGGAGGCTTTAAAATTTTCTTTCTAGTGACCTTCGTTTGGGAGAAAAATGCAAAGGTACAAGACAGCTTTTCCTTGCCAATATCTCTCTTTTGCAAAGAGCTGCGCATTGGAAAATTCAGGGCTATGTCGTGTAGATGATGGCCTAACAGGAGGCTTGAAAATTTTCTTTCTAGTGACCTTCGTTTGGGAGAAAAATGCAATGGTACAAGACAGCTTTTCCTTGCCAATATCTCTCTTTTGCAAAGAGCTGCGCATTGGAAAATTCAGGGCTATGTCGTGTAGATGATGGTCTAACAGGAGGCTTTAAAATTTTCTTTCTAGTGACCTTCGTTTGGGAGAAAAATGCAAAGGTACAAGACAGCTTTTCCTTGCCAATATCTCTCTTTTGCAAAGAGCTACGCATTGGAAAATTCAGGGCTATGTCGTGTAGATGATGGCCTAACAGGAGGTTTTAAAATTTTCTTTCTAGTGACCTTCGTTTGGGAGAAAAATGCAAAGGTACAAGACAGCTTTTCCTTGCCAATATCTCTCTTTTGCAAAGAGCTGCGCATTGGAAAATTCAGGGCTATGTCGTGTAGATGATAGTCTAACAGGAGGCTTTAAAATTTTCTTTCTAGTGACCTTCGTTTGGGAGAAAAATGCAAAGGTACAAGACAGCTTTTCCTTGCCAATATCTCTCTTTTGCAAAGAGCTACGCATTGGAAAATTCAGGGCTATGTCGTGTAGATGATGGCCTAACAGGAGGTTTTAAAATTTTCTTTCTAGTGACCTTCGTTTGGGAGAAAAATGCAAAGGTACAAGACAGCTTTTCCTTGCCAATATCTCTCTTTTGCAAAGAGCTGCGCATTGGAAAATTCAGGGCTATGTCGTGTAGATGATGGCCTAATAGGAGGCTTTAAAATTTTCTTTCTAGTGTCCTTCGTTTGGGAGAAAAATGCAAAGGTACAAGACAGCTTTTCCTTGCCAATATCTCTCTTTTGCAAAGAGCTGCGCATTGGAAAATTCATGGCTATGCCGTGTAGATGATGGTCTAACAGGAGGCTTTAAAATTTTCTTTCTAGTGTCCTTCGTTTGGGAGAAAAATGCAATGGTACAAGACAGCTTTTCCTTGCCAATATCTCTCTTTTGCAAAGAGCTGCGCATTGGAAAATTCAGGGCTATGTCGTGTAGATGATGGCCTAACAGGATGCTTTAAAATGTTAATTCTAGTGTCCTTCGTTTGGGAGAAAAATGCAAAGGTACAAGACAGCTTTTCCTTGCCAATATCTCTCTTTTGCAAAGAGCTACGCATTGGAAAATTCAGGGCTATGTCGTGTAGATGATGGCCTAACAGGAGGCTTTAAAATTTTCTTTCTAGTGACCTTCGTTTGGGAGAAAAATGCAAAGGTACAAGACAGCTTTTCCTTGCCAATATCTCTCTTTTGCAAAGAGCTGCGCATTGGAATATTAAGGGCTATGTCGTGTAGATGATGGCCTAACAGGAGGCTTTAAAATTTTCTTTCTAGTGACCTTCGTTTGGGAGAAAAATGCAAAGGTACAAGACAGCTTTTCCTTGCCAATATCTCTCTTTTGCAAAGAGCTGCGCATTGGAAAATTCAGGGCTATGTCGTGTAGATGATGGCCTAACAGGAGGCTTTAAAATTTTCTTTCTAGTGTCCTTCGTTTGGGAGAAAAATGCAAAGGTACAAGACAGCTTTTCCTTGCCAATATCTCTCTTTTGCAAAGAGCTGCGCATTGGAAAATTCATGGCTATGCCGTGTAGATGATGGTCTAACAGGAGGCTTTAAAATTTTCTTTCTAGTGTCCTTCGTTTGGGAGAAAAATGCAATGGTACAAGACAGCTTTTCCTTGCCAATATCTCTCTTTTGCAAAGAGCTGCGCATTGGAACATTCAGGGCTATGTCGTGTAGATGATGGCCTAACAGGAGGCTTTAAAATTTTAATTCTAGTGTCCTTCGTTTGGGAGAAAAATGCAATGGTACAAGACAGCTTTTCCTTGCCAATATCTCTCTTTTGCAAAGAGCTACGCATTGGAAAATTCAGGGCTATGTCGTGTAGATGATGGTCTAACAGGAGGCTTTAAAATTTTCTTTCTAGTGACCTTCGTTTGGGAGAAAAATGCAAAGGTACAAGACAGCTTTTCCTTGCCAATATCTCTCTTTTGCAAAGAGCTGCGCATTGGAAAATTCAGGGCTATGTCGTGTAGATGATGGCCTAACAGGAGGCTTTAACATTTTCTTACTAGTGACCTTCGTTTGGGAGAAAAATGCAATGGTACAAGACAGCTTTTCCTTGCCAATATCTCTCTTTTGCAAAGAGCTGCGCATTGGAAAATTCAGGGCTATGTCGTGTAGATGATGGTCTAACAGGAGGCTTTAAAATTTTCTTTCTAGTGACCTTCGTTTGGGAGAAAAATGCAAAGGTACAAGACAGCTTTTCCTTGCCAATATCTCTCTTTTGCAAAGAGCTACGCATTGGAATATTCAGGGCTATGTCGTGTAGATGATGGCCTAACAGGAGGCTTTAAAATTTTCTTTCTAGTGACCTTCGTTTGGGAGAAAAATGCAAAGGTACAAGACAGCTTTTCCTTGCCAATATCTCTCTTTTGCAAAGAGCTGCGCATTGGAAAATTCAGGGCTATGTCGTGTAGATGATGGTCTAACAGGAGGCTTTAAAATTTTCTTTCTAGTGACCTTCGTTTGGGAGAAAAATGCAAAGGTACAAGACAGCTTTTCCTTGCCAATATCTCTCTTTTGCAAAGAGCTACGCATTGGAAAATTCAGGGCTATGTCGTGTAGATGATGGCCTAACAGGAGGCTTTAAAATTTTCTTTCTAGTGACCTTCGTTTGGGAGAAAAATGCAATGGTACAAGACAGCTTTTCCTTGCCAATATCTCTCTTTTGCAAAGAGCTGCGCATTGGAAAATTCAGGGCTATGTCGTGTAGATGATGGCCTAACAGGAGGCTTTAAAATTTTCTTTCTAGTGTCCTTCGTTTGGGAGAAAAATGCAAAGGTACAAGACAGCTTTTCCTTGCCAATATCTCTCTTTTGCAAAGAGCTGCGCATTGGAAAATTCATGGCTATGCCGTGTAGATGATGGTCTAACAGGAGGCTTTAAAATTTTCTTTCTAGTGTCCTTCGTTTGGGAGAAAAATGCAATGGTACAAGACAGCTTTTCCTTGCCAATATCTCTCTTTTGCAAAGAGCTGCGCATTGGAAAATTCAGGGCTATGTCGTGTAGATGATGGCCTAACAGGAGGCTTTAAAATTTTAATTCTAGTGTCCTTCGTTTGGGAGAAAAATGCAATGGTACAAGACAGCTTTTCCTTGCCAATATCTCTCTTTTGCAAAGAGCTACGCATTGGAAAATTCAGGGCTATGTCGTGTAGATGATGGTCTAACAGGAGGCTTTAAAATTTTCTTTCTAGTGACCTTCGTTTGGGAGAAAAATGCAAAGGTACAAGACAGCTTTTCCTTGCCAATATCTCTCTTTTGCAAAGAGCTGCGCATTGGAAAATTCAGGGCTATGTCGTGTAGATGATGGCCTAACAGGAGGCTTGAAAATTTTCTTTCTAGTGACCTTCGTTTGGGAGAAAAATGCAATGGTACAAGACAGCTTTTCCTTGCCAATATCTCTCTTTTGCAAAGAGCTGCGCATTGGAAAATTCAGGGCTATGTCGTGTAGATGATGGTCTAACAGGAGGCTTTAAAATTTTCTTTCTAGTGACCTTCGTTTGGGAGAAAAATGCAAAGGTACAAGACAGCTTTTCCTTGCCAATATCTCTCTTTTGCAAAGAGCTACGCATTGGAAAATTCAGGGCTATGTCGTGTAGATGATGGCCTAACAGGAGGTTTTAAAATTTTCTTTCTAGTGACCTTCGTTTGGGAGAAAAATGCAAAGGTACAAGACAGCTTTTCCTTGCCAATATCTCTCTTTTGCAAAGAGCTGCGCATTGGAAAATTCAGGGCTATGTCGTGTAGATGATAGTCTAACAGGAGGCTTTAAAATTTTCTTTCTAGTGACCTTCGTTTGGGAGAAAAATGCAAAGGTACAAGACAGCTTTTCCTTGCCAATATCTCTCTTTTGCAAAGAGCTACGCATTGGAAAATTCAGGGCTATGTCGTGTAGATGATGGCCTAACAGGAGGTTTTAAAATTTTCTTTCTAGTGACCTTCGTTTGGGAGAAAAATGCAAAGGTACAAGACAGCTTTTCCTTGCCAATATCTCTCTTTTGCAAAGAGCTGCGCATTGGAAAATTCAGGGCTATGTCGTGTAGATGATGGCCTAATAGGAGGCTTTAAAATTTTCTTTCTAGTGTCCTTCGTTTGGGAGAAAAATGCAAAGGTACAAGACAGCTTTTCCTTGCCAATATCTCTCTTTTGCAAAGAGCTGCGCATTGGAAAATTCATGGCTATGCCGTGTAGATGATGGTCTAACAGGAGGCTTTAAAATTTTCTTTCTAGTGTCCTTCGTTTGGGAGAAAAATGCAATGGTACAAGACAGCTTTTCCTTGCCAATATCTCTCTTTTGCAAAGAGGTGCGCATTGGAAAATTCAGGGCTATGTCGTGTAGATGATGGCCTAACAGGAGGCTTTAAAATTTTAATTCTAGTGTCCTTTGTTTGGGAGAAAAATGCAAAGGTACAAGACAGCTTTTCCTTGCCAATATCTCTCTTTTGCAAAGAGCTACGCATTGGAAAATTCAGGGCTATGTCGTGTAGATGATGGCCTAACAGGAGGCTTTAACATTTTCTTTCTAGTGACCTTCGTTTGGGAGAAAAATGCAAAGGTACAAGACAGCTTTTCCTTGCCAATATCTCTCTTTTGCAAAGAGCTGCGCATTGGAAAATTCAGGGCTATGTCGTGTAGATGATGGCCTAACAGGAGGCTTTAAAATTTTCTTTCTAGTGTCCTTCGTTTGGGAGAAAAATGCAATGGTGCAAGACAGCTTTTCCTTGCCAATATCTCTCTTTTGCAAAGAGCTGCGCATTGGAAAATTCAGTGCTATGTCGTGTAGATGATGGCCTAACAGGAGGCTTTAAAATTTTCTTTCTAGTGTCCTTCGTTTGGGAGAAAAATGCAAAGGTACAAGACAGCTTTTCCTTGCCAATATCTCTCTTTTGCAAAGAGCTACGCATTGGAAAATTCAGGGCTATGTCGTGTAGATGATGGCCTAATAGGAGGCTTTAAAATTTTCTTTCTAGTGACCTTCGTTTGGGAGAAAAATGCAAAGGTACAAGACAGCTTTTCCTTGCCAATATCTCTCTTTTGCAAAGAGCTGCGCATTGGAAAATTCAGGGCTATGTCGTGTAGATGATGGTCTAACAGGAGGCTTTAAAATTTTCTTTCTAGTGACCTTCGTTTGGGAGAAAAATGCAAAGGTACAAGACAGCTTTTCCTTGCCAATATCTCTCTTTTGCAAAGAGCTGCGCATTGGAAAATTCAGGGCTATGTCGTGTAGATGATGGCCTAACAGGAGGCTTTAAAATTTTCTTTCTAGTGTCCTTCGTTTGGGAGACAAATGCAATGGTACAAGACAGCTTTTCCTTGCCAATATCTCTCTTTTGCAAAGAGCTACGCATTGGAAAATTCAGGGCTATGTCGTGTAGATGATGGTCTAACAGGAGGCTTTAAAATTTTCTTTCTAGTGACCTTCGTTTGGGAGAAAAAAGCAAAGGTACAAGACAGCTTTTCCTTGCCAATATCTCTCTTTTGCAAAGAGCTGCGCATTGGAAAATTCAGGGCTATGTCGTGTAGATGATGGTCTAACAGGAGGCTTTAAAATTTTCTTTCTAGTGACCTTCGTTTGGGAGAAAAATGCAAAGGTACAAGACAGCTTTTCCTTGCCAATATCTCTCTTTTGCAAAGAGCTACGCATTGGAATATTCAGGGCTATGTCGTGTAGATGATGGCCTAACAGGAGGCTTTAAAATTTTCTTTCTAGTGACCTTCGTTTGGGAGAAAAATGCAAAGGTACAAGACAGCTTTTCCTTGCCAATATCTCTCTTTTGCAAAGAGCTGCGCATTGGAAAATTCAGGGCTATGTCGTGTAGATGATGGTCTAACAGGAGGCTTTAAAATTTTCTTTCTAGTGACCTTCGTTTGGGAGAAAAATGCAAAGGTACAAGACAGCTTTTCCTTGCCAATATCTCTCTTTTGCAAAGAGCTACGCATTGGAAAATTCAGGGCTATGTCGTGTAGATGATGGCCTAACAGGAGGCTTTAAAATTTTCTTTCTAGTGACCTTCGTTTGGGAGAAAAATGCAATGGTACAAGACAGCTTTTCCTTGCCAATATCTCTCTTTTGCAAAGAGCTGCGCATTGGAAAATTCAGGGCTATGTCGTGTAGATGATGGCCTAACAGGAGGCTTTAAAATTTTCTTTCTAGTGTCCTTCGTTTGGGAGAAAAATGCAATGGTACAAGACAGCTTTTCCTTGCCAATATCTCTCTTTTGCAAAGAGCTACGCATTGGAAAATTCAGGGCTATGTCGTGTAGATGATGGCCTAATAGGAGGCTTTAAAATTTTAATTCTAGTGTCCTTCGTTTGGGAGAAAAATGCAATGGTACAAGACAGCTTTTCCTTGCCAATATCTCTCTTTTGCAAAGAGCTACGCATTGGAAAATTCAGGGCTATGTCGTGTAGATGATGGTCTAACAGGAGGCTTTAAAATTTTCTTTCTAGTGACCTTCGTTTGGGAGAAAAATGCAAAGGTACAAGACAGCTTTTCCTTGCCAATATCTCTCTTTTGCAAAGAGCTGCGCATTGGAAAATTCAGGGCTATGTCGTGTAGATGATGGCCTAACAGGAGGCTTGAAAATTTTCTTTCTAGTGACCTTCGTTTGGGAGAAAAATGCAATGGTACAAGACAGCTTTTCCTTGCCAATATCTCTCTTTTGCAAAGAGCTGCGCATTGGAAAATTCAGGGCTATGTCGTGTAGATGATGGTCTAACAGGAGGCTTTAAAATTTTCTTTCTAGTGACCTTCGTTTGGGAGAAAAATGCAAAGGTACAAGACAGCTTTTCCTTGCCAATATCTCTCTTTTGCAAAGAGCTACGCATTGGAAAATTCAGGGCTATGTCGTGTAGATGATGGCCTAACAGGAGGTTTTAAAATTTTCTTTCTAGTGACCTTCGTTTGGGAGAAAAATGCAAAGGTACAAGACAGCTTTTCCTTGCCAATATCTCTCTTTTGCAAAGAGCTGCGCATTGGAAAATTCAGGGCTATGTCGTGTAGATGATAGTCTAACAGGAGGCTTTAAAATTTTCTTTCTAGTGACCTTCGTTTGGGAGAAAAATGCAAAGGTACAAGACAGCTTTTCCTTGCCAATATCTCTCTTTTGCAAAGAGCTACGCATTGGAAAATTCAGGGCTATGTCGTGTAGATGATGGCCTAACAGGAGGTTTTAAAATTTTCTTTCTAGTGACCTTCGTTTGGGAGAAAAATGCAAAGGTACAAGACAGCTTTTCCTTGCCAATATCTCTCTTTTGCAAAGAGCTGCGCATTGGAAAATTCAGGGCTATGTCGTGTAGATGATGGCCTAATAGGAGGCTTTAAAATTTTCTTTCTAGTGTCCTTCGTTTGGGAGAAAAATGCAAAGGTACAAGACAGCTTTTCCTTGCCAATATCTCTCTTTTGCAAAGAGCTGCGCATTGGAAAATTCATGGCTATGCCGTGTAGATGATGGTCTAACAGGAGGCTTTAAAATTTTCTTTCTAGTGTCCTTCGTTTGGGAGAAAAATGCAATGGTACAAGACAGCTTTTCCTTGCCAATATCTCTCTTTTGCAAAGAGGTGCGCATTGGAAAATTCAGGGCTATGTCGTGTAGATGATGGCCTAACAGGAGGCTTTAAAATTTTAATTCTAGTGTCCTTTGTTTGGGAGAAAAATGCAAAGGTACAAGACAGCTTTTCCTTGCCAATATCTCTCTTTTGCAAAGAGCTACGCATTGGAAAATTCAGGGCTATGTCGTGTAGATGATGGCCTAACAGGAGGCTTTAACATTTTCTTTCTAGTGACCTTCGTTTGGGAGAAAAATGCAAAGGTACAAGACAGCTTTTCCTTGCCAATATCTCTCTTTTGCAAAGAGCTGCGCATTGGAAAATTCAGGGCTATGTCGTGTAGATGATGGCCTAACAGGAGGCTTTAAAATTTTCTTTCTAGTGTCCTTCGTTTGGGAGAAAAATGCAATGGTGCAAGACAGCTTTTCCTTGCCAATATCTCTCTTTTGCAAAGAGCTGCGCATTGGAAAATTCAGTGCTATGTCGTGTAGATGATGGCCTAACAGGAGGCTTTAAAATTTTCTTTCTAGTGTCCTTCGTTTGGGAGAAAAATGCAAAGGTACAAGACAGCTTTTCCTTGCCAATATCTCTCTTTTGCAAAGAGCTACGCATTGGAAAATTCAGGGCTATGTCGTGTAGATGATGGCCTAATAGGAGGCTTTAAAATTTTCTTTCTAGTGACCTTCGTTTGGGAGAAAAATGCAAAGGTACAAGACAGCTTTTCCTTGCCAATATCTCTCTTTTGCAAAGAGCTGCGCATTGGAAAATTCAGGGCTATGTCGTGTAGATGATGGTCTAACAGGAGGCTTTAAAATTTTCTTTCTAGTGACCTTCGTTTGGGAGAAAAATGCAAAGGTACAAGACAGCTTTTCCTTGCCAATATCTCTCTTTTGCAAAGAGCTGCGCATTGGAAAATTCAGGGCTATGTCGTGTAGATGATGGCCTAACAGGAGGCTTTAAAATTTTCTTTCTAGTGTCCTTCGTTTGGGAGACAAATGCAATGGTACAAGACAGCTTTTCCTTGCCAATATCTCTCTTTTGCAAAGAGCTACGCATTGGAAAATTCAGGGCTATGTCGTGTAGATGATGGTCTAACAGGAGGCTTTAAAATTTTCTTTCTAGTGACCTTCGTTTGGGAGAAAAAAGCAAAGGTACAAGACAGCTTTTCCTTGCCAATATCTCTCTTTTGCAAAGAGCTGCGCATTGGAAAATTCAGGGCTATGTCGTGTAGATGATGGCCTAACAGGAGGCTTTAAAATTTTCTTTCTAGTGTCCTTCGTTTGGGAGAAAAATGCAATGGTACAAGACAGCTTTTCCTTGCCAATATCTCTCTTTTGCAAAGAGCTGCGCATTGGAAAATTCAGGGCTATGTCGTGTAGATGATGGCCTAACAGGAGGCTTTAAAATTTTCTTTCTAGTGTCCTTCGTTTGGGAGAAAAATGCAATGGTACAAGACAGCTTTTCCTTGCCAATATCTCTCTTTTGCAAAGAGCTGCGCATTGGAAAATTCAGGGCTTTGTCGTGTAGTTGATGGCCTAACAGGAGGCTTTAAAATTTTAATTCTAGTGTCCTTCGTTTGGGAGAAAAATGCAAAGGTACAAGACAGCTTTTCCTTGCCAATATCTCTCTTTTGCAAAGAGCTGCGCATTGGAAAATTCAGGGCTATGTCGTGTAGATGATGGCCTAACAGGAGGCTTTAAAATTTTCTTTCTAGTGTCCTTCGTTTGGGAGAAAAATGCAATGGTACAAGACAGCTTTTCCTTGCCAATATCTCTCTTTTGCAAAGAGCTGCGCATTGGAAAATTCAGGGCTATGTCGTGTAGATGATGGCCTAACAGGAGGCTTTAAAATTTTCTTTCTAGTGTCCTTCGTTTGGAAGAAAAATGCAATGGTACAAGACAGCTTTTCCTTGCCAATATCTCTCTTTTGCAAAGAGCTGCGCATTGGAAAATTCAGGGCTATGTCGTGTAGATGATGGCCTAACAGGAGGCTTTAAAATTTTAATTCTAGTGTCCTTCGTTTGGGAGAAAAATGCAAAGGTACAAGACAGCTTTTCCTTGCCAATATCTCTCTTTTGCAAAGAGCTGCGCATTGGAAAATTCAGGGCTATATCGTGTAGATGATGGCCTAACAGGAGGCTTTAAAATTTCAATTCTAGTGTCCTTCGTTTGGGAGAAAAATGCAAAGGTACAAGACAGCTTTTCCTTGCCAATATCTCTCTTTTGCAAATGGCTGCGCATTGGAAAATTCATGGCTATGCCGTGTAGATGATGGTCTAACAGGAGGCTTTAAAATTTTCTTTCTAGTGTCCTTCGTTTGGGAGAAAAATGCAATGGTACAAGACAGCTTTTCCTTGCCAATATCTCTCTTTTGCAAAGAGCTGCGCATTGGAAAATTCAGGGCTATGTCGTGTAGATGATGGCCTAACAGGATGCTTTAAAATGTTAATTCTAGTGTCCTTCGTTTGGGAGAAAAATGCAAAGGTACAAGAC
Source organism: Pseudophryne corroboree (assembly GCF_028390025.1). Classification (NCBI taxonomy): domain Eukaryota; kingdom Metazoa; phylum Chordata; class Amphibia; order Anura; family Myobatrachidae; genus Pseudophryne; species Pseudophryne corroboree. Next base: position 688,453,476 of record NC_086444.1, read on the forward strand.
AGCTTTTCCTTGCCAATATCTCTCTTTTGCAAAGAGCTACGCATTGGAAAATTCAGGGCTATGTCGTGTAGATGATGGCCTAACAGGAGGCTTTAAAAATTTCTTTCTAGTGACCTTCGTTTGGGAGAAAAATGCAAAGGTACAAGACAGCTTTTCCTTGCCAATATCTCTCTTTTGCAAAGAGCTGCGCATTGGAAAATTCAGGGCTATGTCGTGTAGATGATGGCCTAACAGGAGGCTTTAAAATTTTCTTTCTAGTGTCCTTCGTTTGGGAGAAAAATGCAATGGTACAAGACAGCTTTTCCTTGCCAATATCTCTCTTTTGCAAAGAGCTGCGCATTGGAAAATTCAGGGCTATGTCGTGTAGATGATGGCCTAACAGGAGGCTTTAAAATTTTAATTCTAGTGTCCTTCGTTTGGGAGAAAAATGCAAAGGTACAAGACAGCTTTTCCTTGCCAATATCTCTCTTTTGCAAAGAGCTACGCATTGGAAAATTCAGGGCTATGTCGTGTAGATGATGGTCTAACAGGAGGCTTTAAAATTTTCTTTCTAGTGACCTTCGTTTGGGAGAAAAATGCAAAGGTACAAGACAGCTTTTCCTTGCCAATATCTCTCTTTTGCAAAGAGCTGTGCATTGGAAAATTCAGGGCTATGTCGTGTAGATGATGGCCTAACAGGAGGCTTTAAAATTTTCTTTCTAGTGTCCTTCGTTTGGGAGAAAAATGCAATGGTACAAGACAGCTTTTCCTTGCCAATATCTCTCTTTTGCAAAGAGCTGCGCATTGGAAAATTCAGGGCTATGTCGTGTAGATGATGGCCTAACAGGAGGCTTTAAAATTTTCTTTCTAGTGTCCTTCGTTTGGGAGAAAAATGCAATGGTACAAGACAGCTTTTCCTTGCCAATATCTCTCTTTTGCAAAGAGCTGCGCATTGGAAAATTCAGGGCTATGTCGTGTAGATGATGGCCTAACAGGAGGCTTTAAAATTTTCTTTCTAGTGTCCTTCGTTTGGAAGAAAAATGCAATGGTACAAGACAGCTTTTCCTTGCCAATATCTCTCTTTTGCAAAGAGCTGCGCATTGGAAAATTCAGGGCTATGTCGTGTAGATGATGGCCTAACAGGAGGCTTTAAAATTTTAATTCTAGTGTCCTTCGTTTGGGAGAAAAATGCAAAGGTACAAGACAGCTTTTCCTTGCCAATATCTCTTTTTTGCAAAGAGCTGCGCATTGGAAAATTCAGGGCTATATCGTGTAGATGATGGCCTAACAGGAGGCTTTAAAATTTCAATTCTAGTGTCCTTCGTTTGGGAGAAAAATGCAAAGGTATAAGACAGCTTTTCCTTGCCAATATCTCTCTTTTGCAAAGGGCTGCGCATTGGAAAATTCATGGCTATGCCGTGTAGATGATGGTCTAACAGGAGGCTTTAAAATTTTCTTTCTAGTGTCCTTCGTTTGGGAGAAAAATGCAATGGTACAAGACAGCTTTTCCTTGCCAATATCTCTCTTTTGCAAAGAGCTGCGCATTGGAAAATTCAGGGCTATGTCGTGTAGATGATGGCCTAACAGGAGGCTTTAAAATGTTAATTCTAGTGTCCTTCGTTTGGGAGAAAAATGCAAAGGTACAAGACAGCTTTTCCTTGCCAATATCTCTCTTTTGCAAAGAGCTACGCATTGGAAAATTCAGGGCTATGTCGTGTAGATGATGGCCTAACAGGAGGCTTTAAAATTTTCTTTCTAGTGACCTTCGTTTGGGAGAAAAATGCAAAGGTACAAGACAGCTTTTCCTTGCCAATATCTCTCTTTTGCAAAGAGCTGCGCATTGGAAAATTCAGGGCTATGTCGTGTAGATGATGGCCTAACAGGAGGCTTTAAAATTTTCTTTCTAGTGTCCTTTGTTTGGGAGAAAAATGCAATGGTACAAGACAGCTTTTCCTTGCCAATATCTCTCTTTTGCAAAGAGCTGCGCATTGGAAAATTCAGGGCTATGTCGTGTAGATGATGGCCTAACAGGAGGCTTTAAAATTTTAATTCTAGTGTCCTTCGTTTGGGAGAAAAATGCAAAGGTACAAGACAGCTTTTCCTTGCCAATATCTCTCTTTTGCAAAGAGCTGCGCATTGGAAAATTCAGGGCTATGTCGTGTAGATGATGGCCTAACAGGAGGCTTTAAAATTTTAATTCTAGTGTCATTCGTTTGGGAGAAAAATGCAAAGGTACAAGACAGCTTTTCCTTGCCAATATCTCTCTTTTGCAAAGAGCTACGCATTGGAAAATTCAGGGCTATGTCGTGTACATGATGGCCTAACAGGAGGCTTTAAAATTTTCTTTCTAGTGACCTTCGTTTGGGAGAAAAATGCAAAGGTACAAGACAGCTTTTCCTTGCCAATATCTCTCTTTTGCAAAGAGCTACGCATTGGAAAATTCAGGGCTATGTCGTGTAGATGATGGCCTAACAGGAGGCTTTAAAATTTTAATTCTAGTGTCCTTCGTTTGGGAGAAAAATGCAAAGGTACAAGACAGCTTTTCCTTGCCAATATCTCTCTTTTGCAAAGAGCTGCGCATTTGAAAATTCAGGGCTATGTCGTGTAGATGATGGCCTAACAGGAGGCTTTAAAATTTTCTTTCTAGTGTCCTTCGTTTGGGAGAAAAATGCAATGGTACAAGACAGCTTTTCCTTGCCAATATCTCTCTTTTGCAAAGAGCTACGCATTGGAAAATTCAGGGCTATGTCGTGTAGATGATGGTCTAACAGGAGGCTTTAAAATTTTCTTTCTAGTGACCTTCGTTTGGGAGAAAAATGCAAAGGTACAAGACAGCTTTTCCTTGCCAATATCTCTCTTTTGCAAAGAGCTGCGCATTGGAAAATTCAGGGCTATGTCGTGTAGATGATGGCCTAACAGGAGGCTTTAAAATTTTCTTTCTAGTGTCCTTCGTTTGGGAGAAAAATGCAATGGTACAAGACAGCTTTTCCTTGCCAATATCTCTCTTTTGCAAAGAGCTACGCATTGGAAAATTCAGGGCTATGTCGTGTAGATGATGGTCTAACAGGAGGCTTTAAAATTTTCTTTCTAGTGACCTTCGTTTGGGAGAAAAATGCAAAGGTACAAGACAGCTTTTCCTTGCCAATATCTCTCTTTTGCAAAGAGCTGCGCATTGGAAAATTCAGGGCTATGTCGTGTAGATGATGGCCTAACAGGAGGCTTTAAAATTTTCTTTCTAGTGTCCTTCGTTTGGGAGAAAAATGCAATGGTACAAGACAGCTTTTCCTTGCCAATATCTCTCTTTTGCAAAGAGCTGCGCATTGGAAAATTCAGGGCTATGTCGTGTAGATGATGGCCTAACAGGAGGCTTTAAAATTTTCTTTCTAGTGTCCTTCGTTTGGGAGAAAAATGCAATGGTACAAGACAGCTTTTCCTTGCCAATATCTCTCTTTTGCAAAGAGCTGCGCATTGGAAAATTCAGGGCTATGTCGTGTAGATGATGGCCTAACAGGAGGCTTTAAAATTTTCTTTCTAGTGACCTTCGTTTGGGAGAAAAATGCAAAGGTACAAGACAGCTTTTCCTTGCCAATATCTCTCTTTTGCAAAGAGCTGCGCATTGGAAAATTCAGGGCTATGTCGTGTAGATGATGGCCTAACAGGAGGCTTTAAAATTTTCTTTCTAGTGTCCTTCGTTTGGGAGAAAAATGCAATGGTACAAGACAGCTTTTCCTTGCCAATATCTCTCTTTTGCAAAGAGCTGCGCATTGGAAAATTCAGGGCTATGTCGTGTAGATGATGGCCTAACAGGAGGCTTTAAAATTTTAATTCTAGTGTCCTTCGTTTGGGAGAAAAATGCAAAGGTACAAGACAGCTTTTCCTTGCCAATATCTCTCTTTTGCAAAGAGCTACGCATTGGAAAATTCAGGGCTATGTCGTGTAGATGATGGCCTAACTGGAGGCTTTAAAATTTTCATTCTAGTGACCTTCGTTTGGGAGAAAAATGCAAAGGTACAAGACAGCTTTTCCTTGCCAATATCTCTCTTTTGCAAAGAGCTGCGCATTGGAAAATTCAGGGCTATGTCGTGTAGATGATGGCCTAACAGGAGGCTTTAAAATTTTCTTTCTAGTGTCCTTCGTTTGGGAGAAAAATGCAATGGTACAAGACAGCTTTTCCTTGCCAATATCTCTCTTTTGCAAAGAGCTGCGCATTGGAAAATTCAGGGCTATGTCGTGTAGATGATGGCCTAACAGGAGGCTTTAAAATTTTCTTTCTAGTTTCCTTCGTTTGGGAGAAAAATGCAAAGGTACAAGACAGCTTTTCCTTGCCAATATCTCTCTTTTGCAAAGAGCTACGCATTGGAAAATTCAGGGCTATGTCGTGTAGATGATGGCCTAATAGGAGGCTTTAAAATTTTCTTTCTAGTGACCTTCGTTTGGGAGAAAAATGCAAAGGTACAAGACAGCTTTTCCTTGCCAATATCTCTCTTTTGCAAAGAGCTGCGCATTGGAAAATTCAGGGCTATGTCGTGTAGATGATGGCCTAACAGGAGGCTTTAAAATGTTAATTCTAGTGTCCTTCGTTTGGGAGAAAAATGCAAAGGTACAAGACAGCTTTTCCTTGCCAATATCTCTCTTTTGCAAAGAGCTACGCATTGGAAAATTCAGGGCTATGTCGTGTAGATGATGGCCTAACAGGAGGCTTTAAAATTTTCTTTCTAGTGACCTTCGTTTGGGAGAAAAATGCAAAGGTACAAGACAGCTTTTCCTTGCCAATATCTCTCTTTTGCAAAGAGCTGCGCATTGGAAAATTCAGGGCTATGTCGTGTAGATGATGGCCTAACAGGAGGCTTTAAAATTTTCTTTCTAGTGTCCTTTGTTTGGGAGAAAAATGCAATGGTACAAGACAGCTTTTCCTTGCCAATATCTCTCTTTTGCAAAGAGCTGCGCATTGGAAAATTCAGGGCTATGTCGTGTAGATGATGGCCTAACAGGAGGCTTTAAAATTTTAATTCTAGTGTCCTTCGTTTGGGAGAAAAATGCAAAGGTACAAGACAGCTTTTCCTTGCCAATATCTCTCTTTTGCAAAGAGCTACGCATTGGAAAATTCAGGGCTATGTCGTGTAGATGATGGCCTAACAGGAGGCTTTAAAATTTTCTTTCTAGTGACCTTCGTTTGGGAGAAAAATGCAAAGGTACAAGACAGCTTTTCCTTGCCAATATCTCTCTTTTGCAAAGAGCTGCGCATTGGAAAATTCAGGGCTATGTCGTGTAGATGATGGCCTAACAGGAGGCTTTAAAATTTTCTTTCTAGTGTCCTTTGTTTGGGAGAAAAATGCAATGGTACAAGACAGCTTTTCCTTGCCAATATCTCTCTTTTGCAAAGAGCTGCGCATTGGAAAATTCAGGGCTATGTCGTGTAGATGATGGCCTAACAGGAGGCTTTAAAATTTTAATTCTAGTGTCCTTCGTTTGGGAGAAAAATGCAAAGGTACAAGACAGCTTTTCCTTGCCAATATCTCTCTTTTGCAAAGAGCTGCGCATTGGAAAATTCAGGGCTATGTCGTGTAGATGATGGCCTAACAGGAGGCTTTAAAATTTTAATTCTAGTGTCATTCGTTTGGGAGAAAAATGCAAAGGTACAAGACAGCTTTTCCTTGCCAATATCTCTCTTTTGCAAAGAGCTACGCATTGGAAAATTCAGGGCTATGTCGTGTACATGATGGCCTAACAGGAGGCTTTAAAATTTTCTTTCTAGTGACCTTCGTTTGGGAGAAAAATGCAAAGGTACAAGACAGCTTTTCCTTGCCAATATCTCTCTTTTGCAAAGAGCTGCGCATTGGAAAATTCAGGGCTATGTCGTGTAGATGATGGCCTAACAGGAGGCTTTAAAATTTTCTTTCTAGTGTCCTTCGTTTGGGAGAAAAATGCAATGGTACAAGACAGCTTTTCCTTGCCAATATCTCTCTTTTGCAAAGAGCTGCGCATTGGAAAATTCAGGGCTATGTCGTGTAGATGATGGCCTAACAGGAGGCTTTAAAATTTTCTTTCTAGTTTCCTTCGTTTGGGAGAAAAATGCAAAGGTACAAGACAGCTTTTCCTTGCCAATATCTCTCTTTTGCAAAGAGCTACGCATTGGAAAATTCAGGGCCATGTCGTGTAGATGATGGCCTAATAGGAGGCTTTAAAATTTTCTTTCTAGAGACCTTCGTTTGGGAGAAAAATGCAAAGGTACAAGACAGCTTTTCCTTGCCAATATCTCTCTTTTGCAAAGAGCTGCGCATTGGAAAATTCAGGGCTATGTCGTGTAGATGATGGCCTAACAGGAGGCTTTAAAATTTTAATTCTAGTGTCCTTCGTTTGGGAGAAAAATGCAAAGGTACAAGACAGCTTTTCCTTGCCAATATCTCTCTTTTGCAAAGAGCTACGCATTGGAAAATTCAGGGCTATGTCGTGTAGATGATGGCCTAACAGGAGGCTTTAAAATTTTAATTCTAGTGTCCTTCGTTTGGGAGAAAAATGCAAAGGTACAAGACAGCTTTTCCTTGCCAATATCTCTCTTTTGCAAAGAGCTGCGCATTTGAAAATTCAGGGCTATGTCGTGTAGATGATGGCCTAACAGGAGGCTTTAAAATTTTCTTTCTAGTGTCCTTCGTTTGGGAGAAAAATGCAATGGTACAAGACAGCTTTTCCTTGCCAATATCTCTCTTTTGCAAAGAGCTACGCATTGGAAAATTCAGGGCTATGTCGTGTAGATGATGGTCTAACAGGAGGCTTTAAAATTTTCTTTCTAGTGACCTTCGTTTGGGAGAAAAATGCAAAGGTACAAGACAGCTTTTCCTTGCCAATATTTCTCTTTTGCAAAGAGCTGCGCATTGGAAAATTCAGGGCTATGTCGTGTAGATGATGGCCTAACAGGAGGCTTTAAAATTTTCTTTCTAGTGTCCTTCGTTTGGGAGAAAAATGCAATGGTACAAGACAGCTTTTCCTTGCCAATATCTCTCTTTTGCAAAGAGCTACGCATTGGAAAATTCAGGGCTATGTCGTGTAGATGATGGTCTAACAGGAGGCTTTAAAATTTTCTTTCTAGTGACCTTCGTTTGGGAGAAAAATGCAAAGGTACAAGACAGCTTTTCCTTGCCAATATCTCTCTTTTGCAAAGAGCTGCGCATTGGAAAATTCAGGGCTATGTCGTGTAGATGATGGCCTAACAGGAGGCTTTAAAATTTTCTTTCTAGTGTCCTTCGTTTGGGAGAAAAATGCAATGGTACAAGACAGCTTTTCCTTGCCAATATCTCTCTTTTGCAAAGAGCTGCGCATTGGAAAATTCAGGGCTATGTCGTGTAGATGATGGCCTAACAGGAGGCTTTAAAATTTTCTTTCTAGTGTCCTTCGTTTGGGAGAAAAATGCAATGGTACAAGACAGCTTTTCCTTGCCAATATCTCTCTTTTGCAAAGAGCTGCGCATTGGAAAATTCAGGGCTATGTCGTGTAGATGATGGCCTAACAGGAGGCTTTAAAATTTTCTTTCTAGTGACCTTCGTTTGGGAGAAAAATGCAAAGGTACAAGACAGCTTTTCCTTGCCAATATCTCTCTTTTGCAAAGAGCTGCGCATTGGAAAATTCAGGGCTATGTCGTGTAGATGATGGCCTAACAGGAGGCTTTAAAATTTTCTTTCTAGTGTCCTTCGTTTGGGAGAAAAATGCAATGGTACAAGACAGCTTTTCCTTGCCAATATCTCTCTTTTGCAAAGAGCTGCGCATTGGAAAATTCAGGGCTATGTCGTGTAGATGATGGCCTAACAGGAGGCTTTAAAATTTTAATTCTAGTGTCCTTCGTTTGGGAGAAAAATGCAAAGGTACAAGACAGCTTTTCCTTGCCAATATCTCTCTTTTGCAAAGAGCTACGCATTGGAAAATTCAGGGCTATGTCGTGTAGATGATGGCCTAACTGGAGGCTTTAAAATTTTCATTCTAGTGACCTTCGTTTGGGAGAAAAATGCAAAGGTACAAGACAGCTTTTCCTTGCCAATATCTCTCTTTTGCAAAGAGCTGCGCATTGGAAAATTCAGGGCTATGTCGTGTAGATGATGGCCTAACAGGAGGCTTTAAAATTTTCTTTCTAGTGTCCTTCGTTTGGGAGAAAAATGCAATGGTACAAGACAGCTTTTCCTTGCCAATATCTCTCTTTTGCAAAGAGCTGCGCATTGGAAAATTCAGGGCTATGTCGTGTAGATGATGGCCTAACAGGAGGCTTTAAAATTTTCTTTCTAGTTTCCTTCGTTTGGGAGAAAAATGCAAAGGTACAAGACAGCTTTTCCTTGCCAATATCTCTCTTTTGCAAAGAGCTACGCATTGGAAAATTCAGGGCTATGTCGTGTAGATGATGGCCTAATAGGAGGCTTTAAAATTTTCTTTCTAGTGACCTTCGTTTGGGAGAAAAATGCAAAGGTACAAGACAGCTTTTCCTTGCCAATATCTCTCTTTTGCAAAGAGCTGCGCATTGGAAAATTCAGGGCTATGTCGTGTAGATGATGGCCTAACAGGAGGCTTTAAAATGTTAATTCTAGTGTCCTTCGTTTGGGAGAAAAATGCAAAGGTACAAGACAGCTTTTCCTTGCCAATATCTCTCTTTTGCAAAGAGCTACGCATTGGAAAATTCAGGGCTATGTCGTGTAGATGATGGCCTAACAGGAGGCTTTAAAATTTTCTTTCTAGTGACCTTCGTTTGGGAGAAAAATGCAAAGGTACAAGACAGCTTTTCCTTGCCAATATCTCTCTTTTGCAAAGAGCTGCGCATTGGAAAATTCAGGGCTATGTCGTGTAGATGATGGCCTAACAGGAGGCTTTAAAATTTTCTTTCTAGTGTCCTTTGTTTGGGAGAAAAATGCAATGGTACAAGACAGCTTTTCCTTGCCAATATCTCTCTTTTGCAAAGAGCTGCGCATTGGAAAATTCAGGGCTATGTCGTGTAGATGATGGCCTAACAGGAGGCTTTAAAATTTTAATTCTAGTGTCCTTCGTTTGGGAGAAAAATGCAAAGGTACAAGACAGCTTTTCCTTGCCAATATCTCTCTTTTGCAAAGAGCTGCGCATTGGAAAATTCAGGGCTATGTCGTGTAGATGATGGCCTAACAGGAGGCTTTAAAATTTTAATTCTAGTGTCATTCGTTTGGGAGAAAAATGCAAAGGTACAAGACAGCTTTTCCTTGCCAATATCTCTCTTTTGCAAAGAGCTACGCATTGGAAAATTCAGGGCTATGTCGTGTACATGATGGCCTAACAGGAGGCTTTAAAATTTTCTTTCTAGTGTCCTTCGTTTGGGAGAAAAATGCAATGGTACAAGACAGCTTTTCCTTGCCAATATCTCTCTTTTGCAAAGAGCTGCGCATTGGAAAATTCAGGGCTATGTCGTGTAGATGATGGCCTAACAGGAGGCTTTAAAATGTTAATTCTAGTGTCCTTCGTTTGGGAGAAAAATGCAAAGGTACAAGACAGCTTTTCCTTGCCAATATCTCTCTTTTGCAAAGAGCTACGCATTGGAAAATTCAGGGCTATGTCGTGTAGATGATGGCCTAACTGGAGGCTTTAAAATTTTCATTCTAGTGACCTTCGTTTGGGAGAAAAATGCAAAGGTACAAGACAGCTTTTCCTTGCCAATATCTCTCTTTTGCAAAGAGCTGCGCATTGGAAAATTCAGGGCTATGTCGTGTAGATGATGGCCTAACAGGAGGCTTTAAAATTTTCTTTCTAGTGTCCTTCGTTTGGGAGAAAAATGCAATGGTACAAGACAGCTTTTCCTTGCCAATATCTCTCTTTTGCAAAGAGCTGCGCATTGGAAAATTCAGGGCTATGTCGTGTAGATGATGGCCTAACAGGAGGCTTTAAAATTTTCTTTCTAGTTTCCTTCGTTTGGGAGAAAAATGCAAAGGTACAAGACAGCTTTTCCTTGCCAATATCTCTCTTTTGCAAAGAGCTACGCATTGGAAAATTCAGGGCTATGTCGTGTAGATGATGGCCTAATAGGAGGCTTTAAAATTTTCTTTCTAGTGACCTTCGTTTGGGAGAAAAATGCAAAGGTACAAGACAGCTTTTCCTTGCCAATATCTCTCTTTTGCAAAGAGCTGCGCATTGGAAAATTCAGGGCTATGTCGTGTAGATGATGGCCTAACAGGAGGCTTTAAAATGTTAATTCTAGTGTCCTTCGTTTGGGAGAAAAATGCAAAGGTACAAGACAGCTTTTCCTTGCCAATATCTCTCTTTTGCAAAGAGCTACGCATTGGAAAATTCAGGGCTATGTCGTGTAGATGATGGCCTAACAGGAGGCTTTAAAATTTTCTTTCTAGTGACCTTCGTTTGGGAGAAAAATGCAAAGGTACAAGACAGCTTTTCCTTGCCAATATCTCTCTTTTGCAAAGAGCTACGCATTGGAAAATTCAGGGCTATGTCGTGTACATGATGGCCTAACAGGAGGCTTTAAAATTTTCTTTCTAGTGACCTTCGTTTGGGAGAAAAATGCAAAGGTACAAGACAGCTTTTCCTTGCCAATATCTCTCTTTTGCAAAGAGCTGCGCATTGGAAAATTCAGGGCTATGTCGTGTAGATGATGGCCTAACAGGAGGCTTTAAAATTTTCTTTCTAGTGTCCTTCGTTTGGGAGAAAAATGCAATGGTACAAGACAGCTTTTCCTTGCCAATATCTCTCTTTTGCAAAGAGCTGCGCATTGGAAAATTCAGGGCTATGTCGTGTAGATGATGGCCTAACAGGAGGCTTTAAAATTTTCTTTCTAGTTTCCTTCGTTTGGGAGAAAAATGCAAAGGTACAAGACAGCTTTTCCTTGCCAATATCTCTCTTTTGCAAAGAGCTACGCATTGGAAAATTCAGGGCTATGTCGTGTAGATGATGGCCTAATAGGAGGCTTTAAAATTTTCTTTCTAGAGACCTTCGTTTGGGAGAAAAATGCAAAGGTACAAGACAGCTTTTCCTTGCCAATATCTCTCTTTTGCAAAGAGCTGCGCATTGGAAAATTCAGGGCTATGTCGTGTAGATGATGGCCTAACAGGAGGCTTTAAAATTTTAATTCTAGTGTCCTTCGTTTGGGAGAAAAATGCAAAGGTACAAGACAGCTTTTCCTTGCCAATATCTCTCTTTTGCAAAGAGCTACGCATTGGAAAATTCAGGGCTATGTCGTGTAGATGATGGCCTAACAGGAGGCTTTAAAATTTTAATTCTAGTGTCCTTCGTTTGGGAGAAAAATGCAAAGGTACAAGACAGCTTTTCCTTGCCAATATCTCTCTTTTGCAAAGAGCTGCGCATTTGAAAATTCAGGGCTATGTCGTGTAGATGATGGCCTAACAGGAGGCTTTAAAATTTTCTTTCTAGTGTCCTTCGTTTGGGAGAAAAATGCAATGGTACAAGACAGCTTTTCCTTGCCAATATCTCTCTTTTGCAAAGAGCTACGCATTGGAAAATTCAGGGCTATGTCGTGTAGATGATGGTCTAACAGGAGGCTTTAAAATTTTCTTTCTAGTGACCTTCGTTTGGGAGAAAAATGCAAAGGTACAAGACAGCTTTTCCTTGCCAATATCTCTCTTTTGCAAAGAGCTGCGCATTGGAAAATTCAGGGCTATGTCGTGTAGATGATGGCCTAACAGGAGGCTTTAAAATTTTCTTTCTAGTGTCCTTCGTTTGGGAGAAAAATGCAATGGTACAAGACAGCTTTTCCTTGCCAATATCTCTCTTTTGCAAAGAGCTACGCATTGGAAAATTCAGGGCTATGTCGTGTAGATGATGGTCTAACAGGAGGCTTTAAAATTTTCTTTCTAGTGACCTTCGTTTGGGAGAAAAATGCAAAGGTACAAGACAGCTTTTCCTTGCCAATATCTCTCTTTTGCAAAGAGCTGCGCATTGGAAAATTCAGGGCTATGTCGTGTAGATGATGGCCTAACAGGAGGCTTTAAAATTTTCTTTCTAGTGTCCTTCGTTTGGGAGAAAAATGCAATGGTACAAGACAGCTTTTCCTTGCCAATATCTCTCTTTTGCAAAGAGCTGCGCATTGGAAAATTCAGGGCTATGTCGTGTAGATGATGGCCTAACAGGAGGCTTTAAAATTTTCTTTCTAGTGTCCTTCGTTTGGGAGAAAAATGCAATGGTACAAGACAGCTTTTCCTTGCCAATATCTCTCTTTTGCAAAGAGCTGCGCATTGGAAAATTCAGGGCTATGTCGTGTAGATGATGGCCTAACAGGAGGCTTTAAAATTTTCTTTCTAGTGACCTTCGTTTGGGAGAAAAATGCAAAGGTACAAGACAGCTTTTCCTTGCCAATATCTCTCTTTTGCAAAGAGCTGCGCATTGGAAAATTCAGGGCTATGTCGTGTAGATGATGGCCTAACAGGAGGCTTTAAAATTTTCTTTCTAGTGTCCTTCGTTTGGGAGAAAAATGCAATGGTACAAGACAGCTTTTCCTTGCCAATATCTCTCTTTTGCAAAGAGCTGCGCATTGGAAAATTCAGGGCTATGTCGTGTAGATGATGGCCTAACAGGAGGCTTTAAAATTTTAATTCTAGTGTCCTTCGTTTGGGAGAAAAATGCAAAGGTACAAGACAGCTTTTCCTTGCCAATATCTCTCTTTTGCAAAGAGCTACGCATTGGAAAATTCAGGGCTATGTCGTGTAGATGATGGCCTAACTGGAGGCTTTAAAATTTTCATTCTAGTGACCTTCGTTTGGGAGAAAAATGCAAAGGTACAAGACAGCTTTTCCTTGCCAATATCTCTCTTTTGCAAAGAGCTGCGCATTGGAAAATTCAGGGCTATGTCGTGTAGATGATGGCCTAACAGGAGGCTTTAAAATTTTCTTTCTAGTGTCCTTCGTTTGGGAGAAAAATGCAATGGTACAAGACAGCTTTTCCTTGCCAATATCTCTCTTTTGCAAAGAGCTGCGCATTGGAAAATTAAGGGCTATGTCGTGTAGATGATGGCCTAACAGGAGGCTTTAAAATTTTCTTTCTAGTGTCCTTCGTTTGGGAGAAAAATGCAAAGGTACAAGACAGCTTTTCCTTGCCAATATCTCTCTTTTGCAAAGAGCTACGCATTGGAAAATTCAGGGCTATGTCGTGTAGATGATGGCATAACAGGAGGCTTTAACATTTTCTTTCTAGTGTCCTTCGTTTGGGAGAATAATGCAATGGTACAAGACAGCTTTTCCTTGCCAATATCTTTTGCAAAGAGCTGCGCATTGGAAAATTCAGGGCTATGTCGTGTAGATGATGGCCTAACAGGAGGCTTTAAAATTTTCTTTCTAGTGTCCTTCGTTTGGGAGAAAAATGCAATGGTACAAGACAGCTTTTCCTTGCCAATATCTCTCTTTTGCAAAGAGCTGCGCATTGGAAAATTCAGGGCTATGTCGTGTAGATGATGGCCTAACAGGAGGCTTTAAAATGTTAATTCTAGTGTCCTTCGTTTGGGAGAAAAATGCAAAGGTACAAGACAGCTTTTCCTTGCCAATATCTCTCTTTTGCAAAGAGCTGCGCATTGGAAAATTCAGGGCTATGTCGTGTAGATGATGGCCTAACAGGAGGCTTTAAAATTTTAATTCTAGTGTCCTTCGTTTGGGAGAAAAATGCAAAGGTACAAGACAGCTTTTCCTTGCCAATATCTCTCTTTTGCAAAGAGCTGCGCATTTGAAAATTCAGGGCTATGTCGTGTAGATGATGGCCTAACAGGAGGCTTTAAAATTTTCTTTCTAGTGTCCTTCGTTTGGGAGAAAAATGCAATGGTACAAGACAGCTTTTCCTTGCCAATATCTCTCTTTTGCAAAGAGCTACGCATTGGAAAATTCAGGGCTATGTCGTGTAGATGATGGTCTAACAGGAGGCTTTAAAATTTTCTTTCTAGTGACCTTCGTTTGGGAGAAAAATGCAAAGGTACAAGACAGCTTTTCCTTGCCAATATCTCTCTTTTGCAAAGAGCTGCGCATTGGAAAATTCAGGGCTATGTCGTGTAGATGATGGCCTAACAGGAGGCTTTAAAATTTTCTTTCTAGTGTCCTTCGTTTGGGAGAAAAATGCAATGGTACAAGACAGCTTTTCCTTGCCAATATCTCTCTTTTGCAAAGAGCTACGCATTGGAAAATTCAGGGCTATGTCGTGTAGATGATGGTCTAACAGGAGGCTTTAAAATTTTCTTTCTAGTGACCTTCGTTTGGGAGAAAAATGCAAAGGTACAAGACAGCTTTTCCTTGCCAATATCTCTCTTTTGCAAAGAGCTGCGCATTGGAAAATTCAGGGCTATGTCGTGTAGATGATGGCCTAACAGGAGGCTTTAAAATTTTCTTTCTAGTGTCCTTCGTTTGGGAGAAAAATGCAATGGTACAAGACAGCTTTTCCTTGCCAATATCTCTCTTTTGCAAAGAGCTGCGCATTGGAAAATTCAGGGCTATGTCGTGTAGATGATGGCCTAACAGGAGGCTTTAAAATTTTCTTTCTAGTGTCCTTCGTTTGGGAGAAAAATGCAATGGTACAAGACAGCTTTTCCTTGCCAATATCTCTCTTTTGCAAAGAGCTGCGCATTGGAAAATTAAGGGCTATGTCGTGTAGATGATGGCCTAACAGGAGGCTTTAAAATTTTCTTTCTAGTGTCCTTCGTTTGGGAGAAAAATGCAAAGGTACAAGACAGCTTTTCCTTGCCAATATCTCTCTTTTGCAAAGAGCTACGCATTGGAAAATTCAGGGCTATGTCGTGTAGATGATGGCATAACAGGAGGCTTTAAAATTTTAATTCTAGTGTCCTTCGTTTGGGAGAAAAATGCAAAGGTACAAGACAGCTTTTCCTTGCCAATATCTCTCTTTTGCAAAGAGCTACGCATTGGAAAATTCAGGGCTATGTCGTGTAGATGATGGCCTAACAGGAGGCTTTAAAATTTTCTTTCTAGTGACCTTCGTTTGGGAGAAAAATGCAAAGGTACAAGACAGCTTTTCCTTGCCAATATCTTTTGCAAAGAGCTGCGCATTGGAAAATTCAGGGCTATGTCGTGTAGATGATGGCCTAACAGGAGGCTTTAAAATTTTAATTCTAGTGTCCTTCGTTTGGGAGAAAAATGCAAAGGTACAAGACAGCTTTTCCTTGCCAATATCTCTCTTTTGCAAAGAGCTACGCATTGGAAAATTCAGGGCTATGTCGTGTAGATGATGGCCTAACAGGAGGCTTTAAAATTTTCTTTCTAGTGACCTTCGTTTGGGAGAAAAATGCAAAGGTACAAGACAGCTTTTCCTTGCCAATATCTCTCTTTTGCAAAGAGCTGCGCATTGGAAAATTCAGGGCTATGTCGTGTAGATGATGGCCTAACAGGAGGCTTTAAAATTTTCTTTCTAGTGTCCTTCGTTTGGGAGAAAAATGCAATGGTACAAGACAGCTTTTCCTTGCCAATATCTCTCTTTTGCAAAGAGCTGCGCATTGGAAAATTCAGGGCTATGTCGTGTAGATGATGGCCTAACAGGAGGCTTTAAAATTTTAATTCTAGTGTCCTTCGTTTGGGAGAAAAATGCAATGGTACAAGACAGCTTTTCCTTGCCAATATCTCTCTTTTGCAAAGAGCTGCGCATTGGAAAATTCAGGGCTATGTCGTGTAGATGATGGCCTAACAGGAGGCTTTAAAATTTTAATTCTAGTGTCCTTCGTTTGGGAGAAAAATGCAGAGGTACAAGACAGCTTTTCCTTGCCAATATCTCTCTTTTGCAAAGAGCTACGCATTGGAAAATTCAGGGCTATGTCGTGTAGATGATGGCCTAACAGGAGGCTTTAAAATTTTCTTTCTAGTGACCTTCGTTTGGGAGAAAAATGCAAAGGTACAAGACAGCTTTTCCTTGCCAATATCTCTCTTTTGCAAAGAGCTGCGCATTGGAAAATTCAGGGCTATGTCGTGTAGATGATGGCCTAACAGGAGGCTTTAAAATTTTCTTTCTAGTGTCCTTCGTTTGGGAGAAAAATGCAATGGTACAAGACAGCTTTTCCTTGCCAATATCTCTCTTTTGCAAAGAGCTGCGCATTGGAAAATTCAGGGCTATGTCGTGTAGATGATGGCCTAACAGGAGGCTTTAAAATTTTAATTCTAGTGTCCTTCGTTTGGGAGAAAAATGCAAAGGTTCAAGACAGCTTTTCCTTGCCAATATCTCTCTTTTGCAAAGAGCTACGCATTGGAAAATTCAGGGCTATGTCGTGTAGATGATGGCCTAACAGGAGGCTTTAAAATTTTCTTTCTAGTGTCCTTCGTTTGGGAGAAAAATGCAATGGTACAAGACAGCTTTTCCTTGCCAATATCTCTCTTTTGCAAAGAGCTGCGCATTGGAAAATTCAGGGCTATGTCGTGTAGATGATGGCCTAACAGGAGGCTTTAAAATTTTAATTCTAGTGTCCTTCGTTTGGGAGAAAAATGCAATGGTACAAGACAGCTTTTCCTTGCCAATATCTCTCTTTTGCAAAGAGCTGCGCATTGGAAAATTCAGGGCTATGTCGTGTAGATGATGGCCTAACAGGAGGCTTTAAAATTTTCTTTCTAGTGACCTTCGTTTGGGAGAAAAATGCAAAGGTACAAGACAGCTTTTCCTTGCCAATATCTCTCTTTTGCAAAGAGCTACGCATTGGAAAATTCAGGGCTATGTCGTGTAGATGATGGCCTAACAGGAGGCTTTAAAATTTTCTTTCTAGTGTCCTTCGTTTGGGAGAAAAATGCAATGGTACAAGACAGCTTTTCCTTGCCAATATCTCTCTTTTGCAAAGAGCTGCGCATTGGAAAATTCAGGGCTATGTCGTGTAGATGATGGCCTAACAGGAGGCTTTAAAATTTTCTTTCTAGTTTCCTTCGTTTGGGAGAAAAATGCAAAGGTACAAGACAGCTTTTCCTTGCCAATGTCTCTCTTTTGCAAAGAGCTGCGCATTGGAAAATTCAGGGCTATGTCGTGTAGATGATGGCCTAACAGAAGGCTTTAAAATTTTAATTCTAGTGTCCTTCGTTTGGGAGAAAAATGCAAAGGTACAAGACAGCTTTTCCTTGCCAATATCTATCTTTTGCAAAGAGCTACGCATTGGAAAATTCAGGGCTATGTCGTGTAGATGATGGCCTAACAGGAGGCTTTAAAATTTTAATTCTAGTGTCCTTCGTTTGGGAGAAAAATGCAAAGGTACAAGACAGCTTTTCCTTGCCAATATCTCTCTTTTGCAAAGAGCTGCGCATTTGAAAATTCAGGGCTATGTCGTGTAGATGATGGCCTAACAGGAGGCTTTAAAATTTTCTTTCTAGTGTCCTTCGTTTGGGAGAAAAATGCAATGGTACAAGACAGCTTTTCCTTGCCAATATCTCTCTTTTGCAAAGAGCTACGCATTGGAAAATTCAGGGCTATGTCGTGTAGATGATGGTCTAACAGGAGGCTTTAAAATTTTCTTTCTAGTGACCTTCGTTTGGGAGAAAAATGCAAAGGTACAAGACAGCTTTTCCTTGCCAATATCTCTCTTTTGCAAAGAGCTGCGCATTGGAAAATTCAGGGCTATGTCGTGTAGATGATGGCCTAACAGGAGGCTTTAAAATTTTCTTTCTAGTGTCCTTCGTTTGGGAGAAAAATGCAATGGTACAAGACAGCTTTTCCTTGCCAATATCTCTCTTTTGCAAAGAGCTACGCATTGGAAAATTCAGGGCTATGTCGTGTAGATGATGGTCTAACAGGAGGCTTTAAAATTTTCTTTCTAGTGACCTTCGTTTGGGAGAAAAATGCAAAGGTACAAGACAGCTTTTCCTTGCCAATATCTCTCTTTTGCAAAGAGCTGCGCATTGGAAAATTCAGGGCTATGTCGTGTAGATGATGGCCTAACAGGAGGCTTTAAAATTTTCTTTCTAGTGTCCTTCGTTTGGGAGAAAAATGCAATGGTACAAGACAGCTTTTCCTTGCCAATATCTCTCTTTTGCAAAGAGCTGCGCATTGGAAAATTCAGGGCTATGTCGTGTAGATGATGGCCTAACAGGAGGCTTTAAAATTTTCTTTCTAGTGTCCTTCGTTTGGGAGAAAAATGCAAAGGTACAAGACAGCTTTTCCTTGCCAATATCTCTCTTTTGCAAAGAGCTACGCATTGGAAAATTCAGGGCTATGTTGTGTAGATGATGGCATAACAGGAGGCTTTAACATTTTCTTTCTAGTGTCCTTCGTTTGGGAGAAAAATGCAATGGTACAAGACAGCTTTTCCTTGCCAATATCTCTCTTTTGCAAAGAGCTGCGCATTGGAAAATTCAGGGCTATGTCGTGTAGATGATGGCCTAACAGGAGGCTTTAAAATTTTAATTCTAGTGTCCTTCGTTTGGGAGAAAAATGCAAAGGTACAAGACAGCTTTTCCTTGCCAATATCTCTCTTTTGCAAAGAGCTACGCATTGGAAAATTCAGGGCTATGTCGTGTAGATGATGGCCTAACAGGAGGCTTTAAAATTTTCTTTCTAGTGACCTTCGTTTGGGAGAAAAATGCAAAGGTACAAGACAGCTTTTCCTTGCCAATATCTCTCTTTTGCAAAGAGCTGCGCATTGGAAAATTCAGGGCTATGTCGTGTAGATGATGGCCTAACAGGAGGCTTTAAAATTTTCTTTCTAGTGTCCTTCGTTTGGGAGAAAAATGCAATGGTACAAGACAGCTTTTCCTTGCCAATATCTCTCTTTTGAAAAGAGCTGCGCATTGGAAAATTCAGGGCTATGTCGTGTAGATGATGGCCTAACAGGAGGCTTTAAAATTTTAATTCTAGTGTCCTTCGTTTGGGAGAAAAATGCAAAGGTACAAGACAGCTTTTCCTTGCCAATATCTCTCTTTTGCAAAGAGCTACGCATTGGAAAATTCAGGGCTATGTCGTGTAGATGATGGCCTAACAGGAGGCTTTAAAATTTTCTTTCTAGTGTCCTTCGTTTGGGAGAAAAATGCAATGGTACAAGACAGCTTTTCCTAGCCAATATCTCTCTTTTGCAAAGAGCTGCGCATTGGAAAATTCAGGGCTATGTCGTGTAGATGATGGCCTAACAGGAGGCTTTAAAATTTTCTTTCTAGTGACCTTCGTTTGGGAGAAAAATGCAAAGGTACAAGACAGCTTTTCCTTGCCAATATCTCTCTTTTGCAAAGAGCTGCGCATTGGAAAATTCAGGGCTATGCCGTGTAGATGATGGCCTAACAGGAGGCTTTAAAATTTTCTTTCTAGTGTCCTTCGTTTGGGAGAAAAATGCAATGGTACAAGACAGCTTTTCCTTGCCAATATCTCTCTTTTGCAAAGAGCTGCGCATTGGAAAATTCAGGGCTATGTCGTGTAGATGATGGCCTAACAGGAGGCTTTAAAATTTTAATTCTAGTGTCCTTCGTTTGGGAGAAAAATGCAAAGGTACAAGACAGCTTTTCCTTGCTAATATCTATCTTTTGCAAAGAGCTACGCATTGGAAAATTCAGGGCTATGTCGTGTAGATGATGGCCTAACAGGAGGCTTTAAAATTTTCTTTCTAGTGTCCTTCGTTTGGGAGAAAAATGCAATGGTACAAGACAGCTTTTCCTTGCCAATATCTCTCTTTTGCAAAGAGCTGCGCATTGGAAAATTCAGGGCTATGTCGTGTAGATGATGGCCTAACAGGAGGCTTTAAAATTTTCTTTCTAGTGTCCTTCGTTTGGGAGAAAAATGCAATGGTACAAGACAGCTTTTCCTTGCCAATATCTCTCTTTTGCAAAGAGCTGCGCATTGGAAAATTCAGGGCTATGTCGTGTAGATGATGGCCTAACAGGAGGCTTTAAAATTTTAATTCTAGTGTCCTTCGTTTGGGAGAAAAATGCAAAGGTACAAGACAGCTTTTCCTTGCCAATATCTCTCTTTTGCAAAGAGCTGCGCATTGGAAAATTCAGGGCTATGTCGTGTAGATGATGGCCTAACAGGAGGCTTTAAAATTTTCTTTCTAGTGACCTTCGTTTGGGAGAAAAATGCAAAGGTACAAGACAGCTTTTCCTTGCCAATATCTCTCTTTTGCAAAGAGCTGCGCATTGGAAAATTCAGGGCTATGTCGTGTAGATGATGGCCTAACAGGAGGCTTTAAAATTTTCTTTCTAGTGTCCTTCGTTTGGGAGAAAAATGCAATGGTACAAGACAGCTTTTCCTTGCCAATATCTCTCTTTTGCAAAGAGCTGCGCATTGGAAAATTCAGGGCTATGTCGTGTAGATGATGGCCCAACAGGAGGCTTTAAAATTTTCTTTCTAGTGACCTTCGTTTGGGAGAAAAATGCAAAGGTACAAGACAGCTTTTCCTTGCCAATATCTCTCTTTTGCAAAGAGCTGCGCATTGGAAAATTTATGGCTATGTCGTGTAGATGATGGCCTAACAGGAGGCTTTAAAATTTTCTTTCTAGTGTCCTTCGTTTGGGAGAAAAATGCAATGGTACAAGACAGCTTTTCCTTGCCAATATCTCTCTTTTGCAAAGAGCTGCGCATTGGAAAATTCAGGGCTATGTCGTGTAGATGATGGCCTAACAGGAGGCTTTAAAATTTTAATTCTAGTGTCCTTCGTTTGGGAGAAAAATGCAAAGGTACAAGACAGCTTTTCCTTGCCAATATCTCTCTTTTGCAAAGAGCTACGCATTGGAAAATTCAGGGCTATGTCGTGTAGATGATGGCCTAACAGGAGGCTTTAAAATTTTCTTTCTAGTGTCCTTCGTTTGGGAGAAAAATGCAATGGTACAAGACAGCTTTTCCTTGCCAATATCTCTCTTTTGCAAAGAGCTGCGCATTGGAAAATTCAGGGCTATGTCGTGTAGATGATGGCCTAACAGGAGGCTTTAAAATTTTCTTTCTAGTGACCTTCGTTTGGGAGAAAAATGCAAAGGTACAAGACAGCTTTTCCTTGCCAATATCTCTCTTTTGCAAAGAGCTGCGCATTGGAAAATTCAGGGCTATGTCGTGTAGATGATGGCCTAACAGGAGGCTTTAAAATTTTCTTTCTAGTGTCCTTCATTTGGGAGAAAAATGCAATGGTACAAGACAGCTTTTCCTTGCCAATATCTCTCTTTTGCAAAGAGCTGCGCATTGGAAAATTCAGGGCTATGTCGTGTAGATGATGGCCTAACAGGAGGCTTTAAAATTTTCTTTCTAGTTTCCTTCGTTTGGGAGAAAAATGCAAAGGTACAAGACAGCTTTTCCTTGCCAATATCTCTCTTTTGCAAAGAGCTGCGCATTGGAAAATTCTGGGCTATGTCGTGTAGATGATGGCCTAACAGGAGGCTTTAAAATTTTAATTCTAGTGTCCTTCGTTTGGGAGAAAAATGCAAAGGTACAAGACAGCTTTTCCTTGCCAATATCTCTCTTTTGCAAAGAGCTACGCATTGGAAAATTCAGGGCTATGTCGTGTAGATGATGGCCTAACAGGAGGCTTTAAAATATTAATTCTAGTGTCCTTCGTTTGGGAGAAAAATGCAAAGGTACAAGACAGCTTTTCCTTGCCAATATCTCTCTTTTGCAAAGAGCTGCGCATTTGAAAATTCAGGGCTATGTCGTGTAGATGATGGCCTAACAGGAGGCTTTAAAATTTTCTTTCTAGTGTCCTTCGTTTGGGAGAAAAATGCAATGGTACAAGACAGCTTTTCCTTGCCAATATCTCTCTTTTGCAAAGAGCTACGCATTGGAAAATTCAGGGCTATGTCGTGTAGATGATGGTCTAACAGGAGGCTTTAAAATTTTCTTTCTAGTGACCTTCGTTTGGGAGAAAAATGCAATGGTACAAGACAGCTTTTCCTTGCCAATATCTCTCTTTTGCAAAGAGCTGCGCATTGGAAAATTCAGGGCTATGTCGTGTAGATGATGGCCTAACAGGAGGCTTTAAAATTTTCTTTCTAGTGTCCTCCGTTTGGGAGAAAAATGCAATGGTACAAGACAGCTTTTCCTTGCCAATATCTCTCTTTTGCAAAGAGCTACGCATTGGAAAATTCAGGGCTATGTCGTGTAGATGATGGTCTAACAGGAGGCTTTAAAATTTTCTTTCTAGTGACCTTCGTTTGGGAGAAAAATGCAATGGTACAAGACAGCTTTTCCTTGCCAATATCTCTCTTTTGCAAAGAGCTGCGCATTGGAAAATTCAGGGCTATGTCGTGTAGATGATGGCCTAACAGGAGGCTTTAAAATTTTCTTTCTAGTGTCCTTCGTTTGGGAGAAAAATGCAAAGGTACAAGACAGCTTTTCCTTGCCAATATCTCTCTTTTGCAAAGAGCTACGCATTGGAAAATTCAGGGCTATGTTGTGTAGATGATGGCATAACAGGAGGCTTTAACATTTTCTTTCTAGTGTCCTTCGTTTGGGAGAAAAATGCAATGGTACAAGACAGCTTTTCCTTGCCAATATCTCTCTTTTGCAAAGAGCTGCGCATTGGAAAATTCAGGGCTATGTCGTGTAGATGATGGCCTAACAGGAGGCTTTAAAATTTTAATTCTAGTGTCCTTCGTTTGGGAGAAAAATGCAAAGGTACAAGACAGCTTTTCCTTGCCAATATCTCTCTTTTGCAAAGAGCTACGCATTGGAAAATTCAGGGCTATGTCGTGTAGATGATGGCCTAACAGGAGGCTTTAAAATTTTCTTTCTAGTGACCTTCGTTTGGGAGAAAAATGCAAAGGTACAAGACAGCTTTTCCTTGCCAATATCTCTCTTTTGCAAAGAGCTGCGCATTGGAAAATTCAGGGCTATGTCGTGTAGATGATGGCCTAACAGGAGGCTTTAAAATTTTCTTTCTAGTGTCCTTCGTTTGGGAGAAAAATGCAATGGTACAAGACAGCTTTTCCTTGCCAATATCTCTCTTTTGCAAAGAGCTGCGCATTGGAAAATTCAGGGCTATGTCGTGTAGATGATGGCCTAACAGGAGGCTTTAAAATTTTAATTCTAGTGTCCTTCGTTTGGGAGAAAAATGCAAAGGTACAAGACAGCTTTTCCTTGCCAATATCTCTCTTTTGCAAAGAGCTACGCATTGGAAAATTCAGGGCTATGTCGTGTAGATGATGGCCTAACAGGAGGCTTTAAAATTTTCTTTCTAGTGTCCTTCGTTTGGGAGAAAAATGCAATGGTACAAGACAGCTTTTCCTAGCCAATATCTCTCTTTTGCAAAGAGCTGCGCATTGGAAAATTCAGGGCTATGTCGTGTAGATGATGGCCTAACAGGAGGCTTTAAAATTTTCTTTCTAGTGACCTTCGTTTGGGAGAAAAATGCAAAGGTACAAGACAGCTTTTCCTTGCCAATATCTCTCTTTTGCAAAGAGCTGCGCATTGGAAAATTCAGGGCTATGTCGTGTAGATGATGGCCTAACAGGAGGCTTTAAAATTTTCTTTCTAGTGTCCTTCGTTTGGGAGAAAAATGCAATGGTACAAGACAGCTTTTCCTTGCCAATATCTCTCTTTTGCAAAGAGCTGCGCATTGGAAAATTCAGGGCTATGTCGTGTAGATGATGGCCTAACAGGAGGCTTTAAAATTTTAATTCTAGTGTCCTTCGTTTGGGAGAAAAATGCAAAGGTACAAGACAGCTTTTCCTTGCCAATATCTATCTTTTGCAAAGAGCTACGCATTGGAAAATTCAGGGCTATGTCGTGTAGATGATGGCCTAACAGGAGGCTTTAAAATTTTCTTTCTAGTGTCCTTCGTTTGGGAGAAAAATGCAATGGTACAAGACAGCTTTTCCTTGCCAATATCTCTCTTTTGCAAAGAGCTGCGCATTGGAAAATTCAGGGCTATGTCGTGTAGATGATGGCCTAACAGGAGGCTTTAAAATTTTCTTTCTAGTGTCCTTCGTTTGGGAGAAAAATGCAATGGTACAAGACAGCTTTTCCTTGCCAATATCTCTCTTTTGCAAAGAGCTGCGCATTGGAAAATTCAGGGCTATGTCGTGTAGATGATGGCCTAACAGGAGGCTTTAAAATTTTAATTCTAGTGTCCTTCGTTTGGGAGAAAAATGCAAAGGTACAAGACAGCTTTTCCTTGCCAATATCTCTCTTTTGCAAAGAGCTGCGCATTGGAAAATTCAGGGCTATGTCGTGTAGATGATGGCCTAACAGGAGGCTTTAAAATTTTCTTTCTAGTGACCTTCGTTTGGGAGAAAAATGCAAAGGTACAAGACAGCTTTTCCTTGCCAATATCTCTCTTTTGCAAAGAGCTGCGCATTGGAAAATTCAGGGCTATGTCGTGTAGATGATGGCCTAACAGGAGGCTTTAAAATTTTCTTTCTAGTGTCCTTCGTTTGGGAGAAAAATGCAATGGTACAAGACAGCTTTTCCTTGCCAATATCTCTCTTTTGCAAAGAGCTGCGCATTGGAAAATTCAGGGCTATGTCGTGTAGATGATGGCCTAACAGGAGGCTTTAAAATTTTCTTTCTAGTGACCTTCGTTTGGGAGAAAAATGCAAAGGTACAAGACAGCTTTTCCTTGCCAATATCTCTCTTTTGCAAAGAGCTGCGCATTGGAAAATTTATGGCTATGTCGTGTAGATGATGGCCTAACAGGAGGCTTTAAAATTTTCTTTCTAGTGTCCTTCGTTTGGGAGAAAAATGCAATGGTACAAGACAGCTTTTCCTTGCCAATATCTCTCTTTTGCAAAGAGCTGCGCATTGGAAAATTCAGGGCTATGTCGTGTAGATGATGGCCTAACAGGAGGCTTTAAAATTTTAATTCTAGTGTCCTTCGTTTGGGAGAAAAATGCAAAGGTACAAGACAGCTTTTCCTTGCCAATATCTCTCTTTTGCAAAGAGCTACGCATTGGAAAATTCAGGGCTATGTCGTGTAGATGATGGCCTAACAGGAGGCTTTAAAATTTTCTTTCTAGTGACCTTCGTTTGGGAGAAAAATGCAAAGGTACAAGACAGCTTTTCCTTGCCAATATCTCTCTTTTGCAAAGAGCTGCGCATTGGAAAATTCAGGGCTATGTCGTGTAGATGATGGCCTAACAGGAGGCTTTAAAATTTTCTTTCTAGTGTCCTTCATTTGGGAGAAAAATGCAATGGTACAAGACAGCTTTTCCTTGCCAATATCTCTCTTTTGCAAAGAGCTGCGCATTGGAAAATTCAGGGCTATGTCGTGTAGATGATGGCCTAACAGGAGGCTTTAAAATTTTCTTTCTAGTTTCCTTCGTTTGGGAGAAAAATGCAAAGGTACAAGACAGCTTTTCCTTGCCAATATCTCTCTTTTGCAAAGAGCTACGCATTGGAAAATTCAGGGCTATGTCGTGTAGATGATGGCCTAATAGGAGGCTTTAAAATTTTCTTTCTAGTGACCTTCGTTTGGGAGAAAAATGCAAAGGTACAAGACAGCTTTTCCTTGCCAATATCTCTCTTTTGCAAAAAGCTGCGCATTGGAAAATTCTGGGCTATGTCGTGTAGATGATGGCCTAACAGGAGGCTTTAAAATTTTAATTCTAGTGTCCTTCGTTTGGGAGAAAAATGCAAAGGTACAAGACAGCTTTTCCTTGCCAATATCTCTCTTTTGCAAAGAGCTACGCATTGGAAAATTCAGGGCTATGTCGTGTAGATGATGGCCTAACAGGAGGCTTTAAAATTTTAATTCTAGTGTCCTTCGTTTGGGAGAAAAATGCAAAGGTACAAGACAGCTTTTCCTTGCCAATATCTCTCTTTTGCAAAGAGCTGCGCATTTGAAAATTCAGGGCTATGTCGTGTAGATGATGGCCTAACAGGAGGCTTTAAAATTTTCTTTCTAGTGTCCTTCGTTTGGGAGAAAAATGCAATGGTACAAGACAGCTTTTCCTTGCCAATATCTCTCTTTTGCAAAGAGCTACGCATTGGAAAATTCAGGGCTATGTCGTGTAGATGATGGTCTAACAGGAGGCTTTAAAATTTTCTTTCTAGTGACCTTCGTTTGGGAGAAAAATGCAATGGTACAAGACAGCTTTTCCTTGCCAATATCTCTCTTTTGCAAAGAGCTGCGCATTGGAAAATTCAGGGCTATGTCGTGTAGATGATGGCCTAACAGGAGGCTTTAAAATTTTCTTTCTAGTGTCCTTCGTTTGGGAGAAAAATGCAATGGTACAAGACAGCTTTTCCTTGCCAATATCTCTCTTTTGCAAAGAGCTGCGCATTGGAAAATTCAGGGCTATGTCGTGTAGATGATGGCCTAACAGGAGGCTTTAAAATTTTAATTCTAGTGTCCTTCGTTTGGGAGAAAAATGCAATGGTACAAGACAGCTTTTCCTTGCCAATATCTCTCTTTTGCAAAGAGCTGCGCATTGGAAAATTCAGGGCTATGTCGTGTAGATGATGGCCTAACAGGAGGCTTTAAAATTTTCTTTCTAGTGTCCTTCGTTTGGGAGAAAAATGCAATGGTACAAGACAACTTTTCCTTGCCAATATCTCTCTTTTGCAAAGAGCTGCGCATTGGAAAATTCAGGGCTATGTCGTGTAGATGATGGTCTAACAGGAGGCTTTAAAATTTTCTTTCTAGTGACCTTCGTTTGGGAGAAAAATGCAAAGGTACAAGACAGCTTTTCCTTGCCAATATCTCTCTTTTGCAAAGAGCTGCGCATTGGAAAATTCAGGGCTATGTCGTGTAGATGATGGCCTAACAGGAGGCTTTAAAATTTTCTTTCTAGTGTCCTTCGTTTGGGAGAAAAATGCAATGGTACAAGACAGCTTTTCCTTGCCAATATCTCTCTTTTGCAAAGAGCTGCGCATTGGAAAATTCAGGGCTATGTCGTGTAGATGATGGCCTAACAGGAGGCTTTAAAATTTTCTTTCTAGTGTCCTTCGTTTGTTAGAAAAATGCAATGGTACAAGACAGCTTTTTCTTGCCAATATCTCTCTTTTGCAAAGAGCTGCGCATTGGAAAATTCAGGGCTATGTCGTGTAGATGATGGCCTAACAGGAGGCTTTAAAATTTTCTTTCTAGTGTCCTTCGTTTGGGAGAAAAATGCAAAGGTACAAGACAGCTTTTCCTTGCCAATATCTCTCTTTTGCAAAGAGCTACGCATTGGAAAATTCAGGGCTATGTCGTGTAGATGATGGCATAACAGGAGGCTTTAACATTTTCTTTCTAGTGTCCTTCGTTTGGGAGAAAAATGCAATGGTACAAGACAGCTTTTCCTTGCCAATATCTCTCTTTTGCAAAGAGCTGCGCATTGGAAAATTCAGGTCTATGTCGTGTAGATGATGGCCTAACAGGAGGCTTTAAAATTTTAATTCTAGTGTCCTTCGTTTGGGAGAAAAATGCAAAGGTACAAGACAGCTTTTCCTTGCCAATATCTCTCTTTTGCAAAGAGCTACGCATTGGAAAATTCAGGGCTATGTCGTGTAGATGATGGCCTAACAGGAGGCTTTAAAATTTTCTTTCTAGTGACCTTCGTTTGGGAGAAAAATGCAATGGTACAAGACAGCTTTTCCTTGCCAATATCTCTCTTTTGCAAAGAGCTGCGCATTGGAAAATTCAGGGCTATGTCGTGTAGATGATGGCCTAACAGGAGGCTTTAAAATTTTAATTCTAGTGTCCTTCGTTTGTGAGAAAAATGCAAAGGTACAAGACAGCTTTTCCTTGCCAATATCTCTCTTTTGCAAAGAGCTACGCATTGGAAAATTCAGGGCTATGTCGTGTAGATGATGGCCTAACAGGAGGCTTTAAAATTTTCTTTCTAGTGTCCTTCGTTTGGGAGAAAAATGCAATGGTACAAGACAACTTTTCCTTGCCAATATCTCTCTTTTGCAAAGAGCTGCGCATTGGAAAATTCAGGGCTATGTCGTGTAGATGATGGTCTAACAGGAGGCTTTAAAATTTTCTTTCTAGTGACCTTCGTTTGGGAGAAAAATGCAAAGGTACAAGACAGCTTTTCCTTGCCAATATCTCTCTTTTGCAAAGAGCTGCGCATTGGAAAATTCAGGGCTATGTCGTGTAGATGATGGCCTAACAGGAGGCTTTAAAATTTTCTTTCTAGTGTCCTTCGTTTGGGAGAAAAATGCAATGGTACAAGACAGCTTTTCCTTGCCAATATCTCTCTTTTGCAAAGAGCTGCGCATTGGAAAATTCAGGGCTATGTCGTGTAGATGATGGCCTAACAGGAGGCTTTAAAATTTTCTTTCTAGTGTCCTTCGTTTGTTAGAAAAATGCAATGGTACAAGACAGCTTTTTCTTGCCAATATCTCTCTTTTGCAAAGAGCTGCGCATTGGAAAATTCAGGGCTATGTCGTGTAGATGATGGCCTAACAGGAGGCTTTAAAATTTTCTTTCTAGTGTCCTTCGTTTGGGAGAAAAATGCAAAGGTACAAGACAGCTTTTCCTTGCCAATATCTCTCTTTTGCAAAGAGCTACGCATTGGAAAATTCAGGGCTATGTCGTGTAGATGATGGCATAACAGGAGGCTTTAACATTTTCTTTCTAGTGTCCTTCGTTTGGGAGAAAAATGCAATGGTACAAGACAGCTTTTCCTTGCCAATATCTCTCTTTTGCAAAGAGCTGCGCATTGGAAAATTCAGGTCTATGTCGTGTAGATGATGGCCTAACAGGAGGCTTTAAAATTTTAATTCTAGTGTCCTTCGTTTGGGAGAAAAATGCAAAGGTACAAGACAGCTTTTCCTTGCCAATATCTCTCTTTTGCAAAGAGCTACGCATTGGAAAATTCAGGGCTATGTCGTGTAGATGATGGCCTAACAGGAGGCTTTAAAATTTTCTTTCTAGTGACCTTCGTTTGGGAGAAAAATGCAATGGTACAAGACAGCTTTTCCTTGCCAATATCTCTCTTTTGCAAAGAGCTGCGCATTGGAAAATTCAGGGCTATGTCGTGTAGATGATGGCCTAACAGGAGGCTTTAAAATTTTCTTTCTAGTTTCCTTCGTTTGGGAGAAAAATGCAAAGGTACAAGACAGCTTTTCCTTGCCAATATCTCTCTTTTGCAAAGAGCTACGCATTGGAAAATTCAGGGCTATGTTGTGTAGATGATGGCCTAATAGGAGGCTTTAAAATTTTCTTTCTAGTGACCTTCGTTTGGGAGAAAAATGCAAAGGTACAAGACAGCTTTTCCTTGCCAATATCTCTCTTTTGCAAAAAGCTGCGCATTGGAAAATTCTGGGCTATGTCGTGTAGATGATGGCCTAACAGGAGGCTTTAAAATTTTAATTCTAGTGTCCTTCGTTTGGGAGAAAAATGCAAAGGTACAAGACAGCTTTTCCTTGCCAATATCTCTCTTTTGCAAAGAGCTACGCATTGGAAAATTCAGGGCTATGTCGTGTAGATGATGGCCTAACAGGAGGCTTTAAAATTTTAATTCTAGTGTCCTTCGTTTGGGAGAAAAATGCAAAGGTACAAGACAGCTTTTCCTTGCCAATATCTCTCTTTTGCAAAGAGCTGCGCATTTGAAAATTCAGGGCTATGTCGTGTAGATGATGGCCTAACAGGAGGCTTTAAAATTTTCTTTCTAGTGTCCTTCGTTTGGGAGAAAAATGCAATGGTACAAGACAGCTTTTCCTTGCCAATATCTCTCTTTTGCAAAGAGCTACGCATTGGAAAATTCAGGGCTATGTCGTGTAGATGATGGTCTAACAGGAGGCTTTAAAATTTTCTTTCTAGTGACCTTCGTTTGGGAGAAAAATGCAATGGTACAAGACAGCTTTTCCTTGCCAATATCTCTCTTTTGCAAAGAGCTGCGCATTGGAAAATTCAGGGCTATGTCGTGTAGATGATGGCCTAACAGGAGGCTTTAAAATTTTCTTTCTAGTGTCCTTCGTTTGGGAGAAAAATGCAATGGTACAAGACAGCTTTTCCTTGCCAATATCTCTCTTTTGCAAAGAGCTGCGCATTGGAAAATTCAGGGCTATGTCGTGTAGATGATGGCCTAACAGGAGGCTTTAAAATTTTAATTCTAGTGTCCTTCGTTTGGGAGAAAAATGCAATGGTACAAGACAGCTTTTCCTTGCCAATATCTCTCTTTTGCAAAGAGCTGCGCATTGGAAAATTCAGGGCTATGTCGTGTAGATGATGGCCTAACAGGAGGCTTTAAAATTTTCTTTCTAGTGTCCTTCGTTTGGGAGAAAAATGCAATGGTACAAGACAACTTTTCCTTGCCAATATCTCTCTTTTGCAAAGAGCTGCGCATTGGAAAATTCAGGGCTATGTCGTGTAGATGATGGTCTAACAGGAGGCTTTAAAATTTTCTTTCTAGTGACCTTCGTTTGGGAGAAAAATGCAAAGGTACAAGACAGCTTTTCCTTGCCAATATCTCTCTTTTGCAAAGAGCTGCGCATTGGAAAATTCAGGGCTATGTCGTGTAGATGATGGCCTAACAGGAGGCTTTAAAATTTTCTTTCTAGTGTCCTTCGTTTGGGAGAAAAATGCAATGGTACAAGACAGCTTTTCCTTGCCAATATCTCTCTTTTGCAAAGAGCTGCGCATTGGAAAATTCAGGGCTATGTCGTGTAGATGATGGCCTAACAGGAGGCTTTAAAATTTTCTTTCTAGTGTCCTTCGTTTGTTAGAAAAATGCAATGGTACAAGACAGCTTTTTCTTGCCAATATCTCTCTTTTGCAAAGAGCTGCGCATTGGAAAATTCAGGGCTATGTCGTGTAGATGATGGCCTAACAGGAGGCTTTAAAATTTTCTTTCTAGTGTCCTTCGTTTGGGAGAAAAATGCAAAGGTACAAGACAGCTTTTCCTTGCCAATATCTCTCTTTTGCAAAGAGCTACGCATTGGAAAATTCAGGGCTATGTCGTGTAGATGATGGCATAACAGGAGGCTTTAACATTTTCTTTCTAGTGTCCTTCGTTTGGGAGAAAAATGCAATGGTACAAGACAGCTTTTCCTTGCCAATATCTCTCTTTTGCAAAGAGCTGCGCATTGGAAAATTCAGGTCTATGTCGTGTAGATGATGGCCTAACAGGAGGCTTTAAAATTTTAATTCTAGTGTCCTTCGTTTGGGAGAAAAATGCAAAGGTACAAGACAGCTTTTCCTTGCCAATATCTCTCTTTTGCAAAGAGCTACGCATTGGAAAATTCAGGGCTATGTCGTGTAGATGATGGCCTAACAGGAGGCTTTAAAATTTTCTTTCTAGTGACCTTCGTTTGGGAGAAAAATGCAATGGTACAAGACAGCTTTTCCTTGCCAATATCTCTCTTTTGCAAAGAGCTGCGCATTGGAAAATTCAGGGCTATGTCGTGTAGATGATGGCCTAACAGGAGGCTTTAAAATTTTAATTCTAGTGTCCTTCGTTTGTGAGAAAAATGCAAAGGTACAAGACAGCTTTTCCTTGCCAATATCTCTCTTTTGCAAAGAGCTACGCATTGGAAAATTCAGGGCTATGTCGTGTAGATGATGGCCTAACAGGAGGTTTTAAAATTTTCTTTCTAGTGACCTTCGTTTGGGAGAAAAATGCAAAGGTACAAGACAGCTTTTCCTTGCCAATATCTCTCTTTTGCAAAGAGCTGCGCATTGGAAAATTCAGGGCTATGTCGTGTAGATGATGGCCTAACAGGAGGCTTTAAAATTTTCTTTCTAGTGTCCTTCGTTTGGGAGAAAAATGCAATGGTAAAGACAGCTTTTCCTTGCCAATATCTCTCTTTTGCAAAGAGCTGCGCTTTGGAAAATTCAGGGCTCTGTCGTGTAGATGATGGCCTAACAGGAGGCTTTAAAATTTTCTTTCTAGTTTCCTTCGTTTGGGAGAAAAATGCAAAGGTACAAGACAGCTTTTCCTTGCCAATATCTCTCTTTTGCAAAGAGCTACGCATTGGAAAATTCAGGGCTATGGCGTGTAGATGATGGCCTAATAGGAGGCTTTAAAATTTTCTTTCTAGTGACCTTCGTTTGGGAGAAAAATGCAAAGGTACAAGACAGCTTTTCCTTGCCAATATCTCTCTTTTGCAAAGAGCTGCGCACTGGAAGAGCCCCTGGGAGGGAGAGTGCCACATGCCCCATCCTGCGCGGCAGACTCTGCAGGCCTGCACATGGGAAGGGAGGTCTCTGGCCACACATACTCACCCTTCTGCTGAAGCCCCGCTGCTGTCCCCATCAGCGATCTCCAGCGGGGAGCGGGGCCAGGATGAACCTCAACCTGTGAGAACTATCTTCATGATCAAGAGATCTCATATGCAAGATAAGTATGTGTTGGGATAGGGCTGGGGAGGGCGGCTGCTCGGGCACACCCCCGTCAAGTTAAGGAGATTTAACTGAGGAAGCACAAGGGAACTCTCGTCTGGGGACAACAACTGCAGGGAGACCACATCTTTTCAGATGAACATGGGAGGGCGGAAGGCTGCCTAATACTGAAGCACCCTCAGACATTAAACCATATGCAACTAGAAGACTATTACAAGTAAAACCAATAATTGAAATCTGTAACCAAACCCCCCCCACCTCAAATGCCAGGCAATAAATTACCTTAAAAACAACAACCAGGCATTCCACAAAGATTAAACTGGGTCTATATCATTCAAAACTTTAAAAAAGTACTTCAAAATCACATACTATGCAATAATGTTTCAATTTGCATTACCCAGCAGAATTAGCTTTGCATATATAGATATAGTGCAGCAGAATATATTGGTGGTTGTAGTCAATTGTAATTACTCAGCAGAATTAGCTTTGCATATATAGATATAGTGCAGCAGAATATATTGGTGGTTGTAGTCAATTGTAATTACCCAGCAGAATTAGCTTTGCAAATATAGATATAGTGCAGCAGAATATATTGGTGGTTGTAGTCAATTGTAATTACCCAGCAGAATTAGCTTTGCATATATATAGTGCAGCAGAATATATTGGTGGTTGTAGTAAATTGTAATTACCCAGCAGCAGCTCTACTGCACTCAACATCACCAGTGCTCACAATATATATAATGCTATATACTATGCCATAGTGGTGCTTACTATATAACACCTCCTACTGCGTTCCCCCTGGCAATGAGCATGACACCCAGAGAGTGAAACCCCTGGCAATGAGCATGACACCCAGCACGTGAAACTCTTGGCGTTGAGCAGTTTTTGTAAAAGTAATTAGAAGCTTTACTGTAGGGCTTAGTGTATCACAGATATTGTGGTGAGTGACATAATATGTTCCAAAGGGCATTAATGTGTGGGGCTTAACATGGTGGAAATTACTGTACTTTTTTCCCTGTGGTGGCCGAGGTCTGTTGGTGCAGGGTCAAGAACTAGGGTGTAAGGTAGTCTTTGCCTGCAAGGCTACGCTCATTTTATGGAGACCATACCCATACATTTAAGTGTGGCATATACCTGCGCTTGCTCGCGGGGTGAGAACATCTCCCTAATTGAATTCAGCGATATGAATAGAGGTTGTGCAGCAGCCACAGAAAGGGTTAATCTCTGCAGCTTGTCACTAAATTACATTGTTGCAATTTTAGCTGGGAGCTGCAATAATTACTCTAATACATAACACAGCCAACACTTCTATATTCACACAATATACTGCATGGTGAATATAGAAGTGGTGCTTGCTAAACAGCACCTCCTACTGCATTCCACATCACCGCTGGTCACACTCATATCAGGCCCATAATGCTGTATACTATGCCATAGTGGTGCTTACTATATAACACCAGGTGCTGTGCAGTGGTCAAAACACACTAACTGGTCCCATGCTGTTGTTGAACTAAAGGCCTATACACACGATGAGATTCGGTCTATGCTAATAGGTTTAAAAAGGTTACATAAAAGCTACTTTATGTATTTATTCATTAAAGTTTTTAAGTTGTATTTTACAACCATACAATGATATGATATATAATGTATCGTATAATCATTACATAATGTTGATGGCATTGAATTGTCTCTGCCTTGACTAGTGGCAGCAGCTTCAGCACTAGGTGGAAGTGGATCTTGATCTTTCCCTATTTTACCCTCCACCTTTTTGTTCTCCATTTTTTAATGTGTGGAATTATATGCCAGTAATATATCTGGAATTAGACGGTGGTAATGTCTGGAATTAGATACCACTAGATAGATACCAGATATCACTGTGACTGGAATGATGACATATGCACAGTGACAGGACACTACCACAGCACCCTACAGCAGCCATATGCGGCACAAGACACTGGAGTATTAGTAATGTACTGTAGTATACTGAGCACCACAAGACAATGAGCAGTGATACGGAGCACTGATGAGATTACTAGAACTGACACTGAGCAGCCAGATGCAGCACTGGACTATTAGTAATGTTCTGTAGTATACTGAGCACCACAATGCAGCACAAGACAATGAGCAGTGATACTGAGCACTGATGAGGATACTAGAACTGACACTGAGCAGCAAGATGCAGCACTGGACTATTAGTAATGTACTCTAGTATACTGAGCACCACATTGCAGCACAAGACAATGAGCAGTGATACTGAGCACTGATGAGGATACTACTGAGAACTGACACTGAGCAGGAGAGACACACTACAATTTCATCTTGCGCCTCTTTTTTATTTATCTTTGCATCATGTGCTGTTTGGGGCTATTTTTTAAGTGCCATCCTGTCTGACACTGCAGTGCCACTCCTGGATGGGCCAGGTGTTTGTGCTGCCCACTTGGGTCGCTTAGCTTAGTCATCCAGGGACCTTGGTGCAAATTTTAGGACTAAAAATAATATTGGGAGGTGTGAGGTGTTCAGAATAGACTGGAAAGGAGTAGAAATTATGGTTATTGAGCTTAATACTATAGGATCAAAATTACCCCCAAATTCTATGATTTTAGCTGTTTGAGGTTTTAAAAAAAAATCACCCGAATACAAAACTCGAAAGGGTGGTTTTGCCAAAACGCGTCCGTATCCAAAACACAACTGCGGATCCGAAACCAAAACCAAAACATGAAACACGAAAAATGCCCGCTGCACATCTCTAGTTAGGGGAGATGCATGTAGCCTTGTAGACTATGCACAGCTATATCTAGAAAAATATACGATCTAATCTTTAACCAACCAATGCAAGAAAGTATTTAATGTGAAAATACGAAACACTAGACTAATTGGAGGTGCGCCCTAAAGCAAATTACAATGTTAGGATTAGGGGGTTCGGAAAGACCTCTAGTGTAAACACTACTATATACATTTTAAGATAGGAAGGTACAAATTACATATTCACATTGCATCTATGGGCTGGATTCAAATGTCCCTTTCCTCCCTCAATCATGCCCGTCAGCAGCTATTCTAATGTTGCTGCCAACGGGTGCGACATGTTTATTTCAGCTCGCTACCCCCAGGGGAAACAAGCTGAAATGTGTGCAAAGAGACCCATTTGGGCAACCAAACGGTGTCTTTTCATGATCGCGCCCATTACTTTATTCAGGTTTAGGTGCTTTGTGCACCTAAACCAGAGTGTAATGGGCGCAATAATTGAGGGCATTTGAATTTCCCTTATATGTGTGTGTGTGTGATATACACACAGACACACATACTGTATTTCTTTATATAATGGACACCTCAGTTTCTATTCATTCATGTCCTGCCCCCTACTCTGTCAGACCCCTTCCCCTCTACTTTTCTGACCCCAAACGCCACTCATTCTTGTTGAGTGCTGGTGGGCCCATTCAGAATTTTGCTATGGGGCCCACAAAGGTCTAGTTACGCCACTGGGCAGGGTTATAGAGGAGGCGGTGCAAGGCATCCTGGGAACAGTCAAAGCTTTAGCCTGTTGGTGCCTTGGATCAAGATCCAACTCTACACCCCGATGTTAGTGTAGTGCCTTTTGGGGTTAAGGTTTTACAGAAAGTTACAGGTTTTTTTAATTTAGTAAAATATGCCCCATTTTAAAGATAGGGCATTTACATTTGTTGCACCTGTGCAGTACATAGCAGCCTGCAGGGCATGTACAGTGGCTTCATTTGGGTGCACATACATTGCCGGCTCCTGGTCGCAAACTGAAATTATTGTGTGTAAGTGGAGTTAGCGGTGTTTATGTCATACAGGGGGGTGGGGGAGGTTTGTGGTTGGTGGGGGGCACGCTGTGTGATTATTATCCTGCATCTATACATACATGCGCTAACACCTGGACATACACTGATGTACCCACACCTAATATCCATACATACACGCCCTGACACCTGGACATACACCAACATTCCCACACCTGCATCTATACATACACATGCTGACACCTGGACATACACCAACATACAAGCACCTGCATCTATATATACACGCGCTGACAAATGGACATACACCGACGTACCCACACTTGCATCTATACATACATGCACTGACATCTGGACATACAAGCACCTGCATCTATACATACACGCGCTGACACCTGAACCTACACTGACGTTCCCACACCTGCATCTATACATACACATTCTGACACCTGGACATACACAGACGTACCCACACCTGCATCTATACATACACGCGTTGACACCTGGACGTACACTGACGTACACACACCTACATCTATATATGCATGGATGCAAATGTGGGTACGTCTGTATACGTCCAGGTGTTAGCATGTGTATGTATAGATGTTAGGTGTGGGTACATCAGTGTATGTCCAGGTGTCAGCACATGTATGTATAGATTCACATGTGGGTAAGCCGGTGTACGTCCACGTGTCAGCATGTGTAGGTATAGATGCAGGTGTGGGTACGTTGGTGTACGTTTAGGGGTCAGCGTGTTTATGTATAGATGTTGGTGTGTGTATGTCAGTGTACGTACAGATATAGGTGTGTGTATGTATGTATGTATGTATGTATATGTATAGAGGAAGGTGTGATACATACATATAACACATACATGATAGATACATACATATATCACACACACGATAGATAGATAGATAGATAGATAGATAGAACACATACATACAAGATAGATACATACATGATAGATACATATATATACACACACATACGATAGATAGATAGATAGATAGATAGATAGATAGATAGATAGATATATCACAAACATATATGATTCATACATATATCACACACACATACATGATACATACATGAGAAAGACCTGGGATGGTGATGAGGCCAGGGCCCCCTGCTGATGTTGCGTTGAGGAAGGCAGTGTTCCAGGGCGGATGCCAGTCGCGGAGAGCGCCGCGCAGCCCGGGAAAAATACTGCTGAGGAGCTACATCTGGAAGAGCCCCTGGGAGGGAGAGTGCCACATGCCCCATCCTGCGTGGCAGACTCTGCAGGCCTGCACATGGGAAGGGAGGTCTCTGGCCACACATACTCACCCTTCTTCTGAAGCCCCGCTGCTGTCCCCATCAGCGCTCTCCAGCGGGGAGCGGGGCCAGGATGAACCTCAACCTGTGAGAACTATCTTCATGATCAAGAGATCTCATATGCAAGATAAGTATGTGTTGGGATAGGGCTGGGGAGGGCGGCTGCTCGGGCACCCCCCCCGTCAAGTTAAGGAGATTTAACTGAGGAAGCACAAGGGAACTCTCGTCTGGGGACAACAACTGCAGGGAGACCACATCTTTTCAGATGAACATGGGAGGGCGGAAGGCTGCCTAATACTGAAGCACCCTCAGACATTAAACCATATGCAACAACTATTGCAAGCATTCCTGGGGGAAGGTCTGCAGCAGACGGATTTGCATACGGTGATGTCATCCAAGCAGTGGGCCAAAGTTGGCTGGAACCCTCATCTGTATATGAAAAGAGAAAAGGGGCATGCAGGGCATGGCGGCCTTTTGCGGCGCTTGTATAACCCCAAGTTTGCATTAAATACCCCCACCCTCCTTCGGTGTGGGGCTCATGTTGGCCATGCCCAAGCCCCTGAAGCATTCAAGCTGATTTCTCGCAGCAGCTGGGCACTGTAACAGCTTCAGAGCTGCTCTACAAGACAAGTAAAAGGGTGGTGGGCCCTGCAGCACCACCTGTAGTTTGCATACACACATATATAGGACAGCATCTCTTATATGTCCCAGGGTCAATAAAATAGTATCCTTGTCTAGGCTATCCATCCCCTCAGATAAGGTATTTGTCCATGCCGCTACAGCACTACACACCCAGGCCGACGCAATTGCCGGTCTGAGTAAGGTACCTGAATGTGTATAAATGGACTTCAGGGTAATCTCCTGTTTGCGGTCAGCACACTCTTTGAGGGTAGCCGTATCCTGGGACGGTAGGGCTACCTTCTTGGATAAGCGTGTTAATGCTTTGTCCACCCTAGGGGAGGATTCCCATCGTAACCTATCCGTTGATGGGAAAGGATACGCCATAAGAATCCTTTTGGAAATCTGCAGTCTTTTATCTGGAGATTCCCAAGCTTTTTCACATAACTCGTTCAGCTCGTGTGAGGGGGGAAAGGTTACCTCAGGCTTCTTTCCCTTGAGCCTTGTCTAATCTTTTGTGCAATGAGTTTACACTAGCATTTAAAACATTCCACATATCCATCCAATCAGCTGTCGGCGGAGACACCACATTCATTTGCTCCCGCTCCTCTCTAATATAGCCTTCTTCCTCAGACATGTCGACACACGTGTACCGACACACTACACACACAGGGAATGCTTTTTCTGAAGACAGTTTCCCCACAAGGCCCTTAGGAGAGACAGAGAGAGAGTATGCCAGCACACCCCCCAGCGCTATATAACCCAGGAATAAAACAGTAACTTAATGTTTGCCCAGTAGTGCTGCTGTATGTAATTTGCGAATTATGTGCCCCCCCCCCACCCCTCTTTTCAACCCTCTTGTCTAACGTGGTATAAGCAGGGTAGAGTCCGGGGAGCTTCCTCTCAGCGGTGCTGTGGAGAAAAAATGGCGCTGGTGAGTGCTGAGGGAGAAGCCCCGCCCCCTCGGAGGCGGGCTTCTGTCCCGCTTAAACTGTAAAATTGGTGGGGGCTTATACATATATAAAGTGCCCAGCTGTATATATGTTATATTTTTGCGAAAGAGGTTTATATTGCTGCCCAGGGCGCCCCCCCTGCGCCCTGCACCCTTACAGTGACCGGAGTATGTGAGGTGTATGGGAGCAAAGGCGCACAGCTGCAGTGCTGTGCGTTACCTCAGTGAAGATCATGAAGTCTTCTGCCGCCTCTGAAGTCTTCTTTTCTTCTCATACTCACCCGGCTTCTATCTTCCGGCTCTGCGAGGGGGACGGCGGCGCGGCTCTGGGACGGACGGCGAGGGTGAGATCCTGCGTACCAATCCCACTGGAGCTAATGGTGTCCAGTAGCCTAAGAAGCAGGACCTTGCAACTCAGAGAGTAGGGCTGCTTCTCTCCCCTCAGTCCCTCGATGAGGAAGTCTGTTGCCAGCAGTGCTCCCTGAAAATTAAAAACCTAACAAAATACTTTCTGTCAGAAAGCTCAGGAGAGCTCCTGAAAAGCACCCAGTCTCCACTGGGTACAGTATCAAACTGAGTTCTGGAGGAGGGGCATAGAGGGAGGAGCCAGTGCACACCCAGAACTAAAGTCTTTCTTAAAGTGCCCATGTCTCCTGCGGAGCCCGTCTATCCCCATGGTCCTTACGGAGTCCACAGCATCCTCTAGGACGTTAGAGAAAATAGGATTTTAATACCTACCGGTAAATCCTTTTCTCTTAGTCCGTAGAGGATGCTGGGCACCCGTCCCAGTGCGTACTGTGTCTGCAGTTATTAAATGGCCCTTAACTCCAGAACATTTATGTGGAGATGAAAACATCCAAGGAAGACTTGACCATCTTCCTTGGATGTTTTCCCCCTGTGTGACTGCTCTCCAGCCTCGGAGGGTTGCATCCGTGGTCCCTAGGATCCCGTCCTGGATCCCGAACCATCGCCCCTCTAGGTGGTGAGAACTGTGCAGCCACCAATGGAGTGAGATTCTGGTCTTGGAAGACAGGATTATCCTCCGGTGCATGTGTAGGTGGGATCCGGACCACTTGTCCAACAGGTCCCACTGGAACACTCTGGCATGGAACCTGCCAAACTGAATGGCCTCGTAGGCCGCAACCATCTTCCCCAGCACCTAAATGCATTGATGGATTAACACTCTTGCTGGTTTCAGAATTTGTTTGACCAGACTCTGGATCTCCAGAGCCTTTCCACTAGAAGAAAACCTCTTCTGTGTCCAGTATCACTCACAAAAACAACAACCGCGTCATTGGGACCAACTGCGATTTTGGCAAGTTTAGGAGCCAACCATGTTGTTGAAGAACTGTCAGGGAGAGTAGATGTTTTGCACCAACTGGTCCCTGGATCTCGCCTTTATCAGGAGATCATCCAAGTACGGGATAATTGTGACTCCTTGCTTGCGAAGGAGAACCATCATTTCCGCCATCACCCTGGTGAAAATCCTCGGAGCCGTGGACAGACCAAACGGCAACGTCTGAAATTGGTAATGACAATCCTGAATTGCAAACCTCAGGTAGCTTGATGCAGTGGCTAAATGGGAACATATAAGTAGGCATCCTTTATGTCTACCAAAACCATGAAATCTCCTTTATCCCCCGGACTGGAGATCACTACCCTGAGAGATTCCATCTTGAAATTGAATTTCTTTAGGTAGAAATTAAGGGATTTCAGATTTAAGATTGGTCTGACTGAGCCGTCCGGCTTCGGGACCACGAAGATGCTTGAATAAAAACCTTCTCCCTGCTGACTAAGGCTGATTTGAACAATCGGTGAGGGGGAACGTCTTGAAACCCCAGTTTGTACCCTTGGGACACTATTTGTAAAACCCACGAGTCCAGGTCCGAATGAATCCAGAACTGACTGAAGAGTTTTAGACGTGCCCCCCACTGGTGCGGGCTCCTGCAAGAGAGCCCCAGCGTCATGCAGTGGATTTGGCAGAAGCAGAGGACGATCTCTGCTCCTGCGATCTTGAAGAGGCTACAGACCTCTTCCCTCTTTTCCTTCCTCTACCTGCAAAGAAAGGGGAATCTTAACTTCTTGCATATCTATTGGGCCGAAATGACTGCGTCAGATAATGATGCGTCTTCATCCGTTGAGAGGGAACATAGGGCAAGAAGGATGACTTACCTGCGGGAGCTGCCGAGATCAAATTAACTAGGCCGTCGCCAAACAAGGCTTCACCTTCATAGGGAAGAGACTCCCTTTCTTCTTGGAGTCAGCATCAGCATTCCCTTGGTGAATCCACAATGCCCTCCTATCCGAGACTGCCATGAAATTGGCCCGTGAGCACTTGTGCCCGGTGTAGGATTTTTAAATATGTGTAGTTTACTGTATGCAGGGGTTTAAAACCTTTTAGGAACTGTGCTCTAAGGTGTATTACATGTAGTTTAAAAAAACCAAAAAAGGTTTATTTTATGGCAGTAGTTTCCAAACTGGGGTTCTTGCACTGGTAGCATAGTTTGGTGGTCCAGGACCAATTAAAATTATTTATACTTTATTAAATTGGCAAAACCATTCCCTCACAACATAACTGAACCTGAGGATGACATGCTATAAACACAATTTACTTAATTTTATATTTTTTTCTGAATTTCTCAATAAAAAAAACTTTGGCCTAGGGGTGCCGTGAAACAAATTTTGATACTCTAGGGCAGGGGTGTCAAACCCATGGGCCGCATGCCGCCCCCAATGCATCCTTTTGTGGCCCACAGGCCGGGGTCCGGCAGGGGTCCGACAGGGGTCCTTTTGTGGCCCGATCACCTTGCTTAGAGCGAGGGCAGGAGAGTGCAGCCAGAGTCTTTGCTTTCTATGTGCGGCACCATCTTCCCGAAGAGATCACCGGGAAGATAGTGCCCCTTCCACTGGCTACAGCACAGGTATACTGGGGTGGGGTAGCAAACTGGGGGCCCCAATGGGCCCCTCCAGCAGTCCCTCTACCAAAACACGTCTTTTGGTGGTTTTGCGGTGTTGTTATAACTACATGGTGACGATACTGTAGCACAGAGATTTTCAACCATTTACAACTCACGTCACACAGAACAAGATTTAAATATTGACAAGGCACACTGAAATATAATGGTGATGCATGGTGCAGTATCGTGTCCTAGGATGTCATGTCGCAGCTTCTCCATAGGTAACGCCTGAACAGGCCCGGTGACAGGGGGGACAAAGGGGACACTTGTTCAGGGCTCCAAGTATTAAGAACAGAAATAATGGGGCCACAGTGCCAATATTGCTTTTTAAAGTGTATCCACCAACTGCTCAATTTAAGCAGGAAAACAATTAACAGGCCAACTAAACCCTCCCCCCTCCTTTTACCCCATCACTTTGTCCAGTCCCTGTGGTCCATACTGTATTGCCATTATTATGCATGTTGCTGTGCTGGCCCTTTTCTGAATGTCCCTGCCACCGCCACCGAAGAGCTGGATAGCCCAGTATGAAAACCACCTGCCGGCCTCACTGACGGTCCGAGTCAAAGGCTCCATTTTTTTTTAAAGATCCCTCTGCCAAGTTAAGGGGGGGTTGAGGGGGCCCCAGAGATATCAGTGTACTGGGCCCCGAGATTTCTGTTTCTGGCCCTGACCCTCAGGGGCGTATCTACCCCTTGGCCAGGATGGCACTTGCCAGGGGCACCATCCAGCTGTGCCAACCGTGGCTAAGGGATAGAGTTCTGCAGTCTCGAAAGGGCGCTATGGCAATCAGCGTGGGACTGACCAATTAGACGGTGAGGGAAGGATACTGAAATTGTCCCAACCCTGTTACAGTTTGAAACGCCCCTCAACTGATGTCCACTGCTTCACTCCTAGCTCTGCCCCTTTGAAATTATTAATCCCTACCCCCCGGTAGGCGGAGTTCTCCAGGCCCATACTCAGGAGTCACCACTGCTGTACATTATGTGCCGGTTGTAGAGGCAGAGCGGGGAACATCAGAGAACGCCACAAATTACACAGTGGGCAAGGAGATGGCTGGAGACAGCTGCACAGCCATGCCTTGCAAGTTTGAGAGAGCTGTTGAATTTCAGCACTTCAAGTCAGAGCCGGCCCCCTGCTGCCCAAGCAGTCCGTGACAGTTAGTGTCGAGGAGGGGGGGGATTTGTGCATGTGTGCTATCAGTGTGTGTGTGGGGGTGGGGGGGTGGGGGGGTGGAGGATGTGTGTGACTGTGAGGGAGCTGTCAGTGTCAGTGGGGAGAGGAGCAGGAGGGAGTTGTCAGTGTGTGGAAGTGATGAGAGTTGTCAGTACTGGGGAAATGTGTGTGTGTGTGTGTACTAGATTTAGGAGTGTGTGTTTGTGAGAGGTTTCAGTTGGGGAATTAGAGATCATACAGTAATTAAATGTTTTCATATTGAGAACTACATCTCCCAGCATATACAGTGTGCTGGGGATGCTAACAAGCTTTATTTAAAAGTTTAAAAAACATTGCTTTTATGACTGCAATGGTTAAAAAGGGAGAGCTATAAATCAATTTATCAGTGAATGATCGCAGTTTGAGCTGTTACATTTTACTGAACCACCTATCCCTCCACACTCACTACCTGTCCTCAGGATACATTTACCATCCCGGCAG
This sequence comes from Pseudophryne corroboree, assembly GCF_028390025.1. Taxonomy (NCBI): domain Eukaryota; kingdom Metazoa; phylum Chordata; class Amphibia; order Anura; family Myobatrachidae; genus Pseudophryne; species Pseudophryne corroboree. The sequence continues at coordinate 688,496,805 of NC_086444.1, forward strand.
ACGGTATACCGGCGGTCATTTGACCGATGTTGGAATCCTGACACCACTTGGGAGACTGGTGCCGGCACACAGACAGCCAACATCCCGAAGGCGAGTATTGGAGGGAGGGTTAGGACCGGGGGAGGGGGTGTTAGGGTAGGCACTAGGAGGGGGGGGGGGTTAGTCCTAGCTGCCACCCCCTGAGGGTTAGCCCTATCCGCCACCCCCCCAGAGGATTAGGATTAGGTATCATGTGACTGCTGGAATCCCGAGCGCCGGATGCCATACCCAACCCCCTTTACTTTTTCAGGCATTTCTATCTCTCCTCTCTCTATGGTGTTCCGATTGCCCACTTTCCCTTGTGCTTTTCTCTCTCTCTCCTTTGTTTAGAGCATCAGTTTCTGTAGTCCACTTTATCCTTATTTTTTCCAGTGTTTCACTATCTCTCTGATGTAATGAGGATGTATGGTCTAGAGTGATCAGTAATGCATTGTACTGTATAGAGGCGTCAGGGATGTAGCGTAGGGTATAGAGGCGTCAGGGTTGTAGCGTAGGTTATAGAGGCATCAGGAATGTAGCGTAGGGAATAGAGGCATCAGGGATGTAGCGTAGGGTATAGAGGCGTCAGGGATGTAGCATAGGGAATAGAGGCGTCAGGGATGTAGTGTAGGGAATAGAGGCGTCAGGGATTTAGCTTAAGGAATATAGGCATCAGGGATGTACTAGCAGGTATATAGAGGTCAGTGTACTGTATAGAGGGTTCAGTAATGCAGTGATGGTTATAGAAAGGTCAGTGATGTAGTGTAGGGTATAGAGGGGTCAGTTATGTAGTGTGGGGTAAAGAGGGGTCAGTAAAGATACTAAGCTGAAGTACTTAGAACACTTCTTGAATTAAGACACAACCTGCAAGAAAAAGTATGCAATATGGGTGAAAAGGCAAATGTCAGAGGTCTGATACAAGTGACCAGCTCCACACCTTGCACCACATAGCGTTATGTTAAACTGGGATATGTTCTTTTTTGGTGTGTGTGTGTGTGTGTGTGTGTGTGTGTGTGTATGTGTGTGTGTGTGGGGGGGGGTGCCAAAGGAAATTTTTGCCATTGGCTCCTTTGGTCTAGAACCAGCCCTGATCACAAAATACTTTTGTCTGAGCAGACTGGACACTGATCAGCGTTGGCTCATTCTCAGCCCCCCGCCCAGCCTCTGCTGCCTACAGACTGCTATTAGCTAGTTAACCTTCTGCCTTCCCTATCTATGACACAGACTGCTGCTAATGCTACCAGAATGTTCCCAGTGGCTTCACACCAACAGGGAATCCCAGCCGATGATGTAGGGCAGCGTGTGGGGGAGGGGGTAAGTTGCTGTGGCTCCAACATGGTAACCGCCAATGGACTGCAATGCTTTATCGAAAGGGGGGGCGCCAGTCCCTTACTTTGCCAGGGGCGCTTGGACCCCTAGCCACCTCTGTTGACCCTAACCGATACCCCTAAACTAACCATAATTCCTGCAGTAAAAATCCATGTTTCTATGTATATAGGGGGTCATTCCGAGTTGATCGCTTGCTGCCGTTGTTCGCTGCGTAGCAATCAGTTGAAAAAAAATGGCTAATCTGTGCATGCGCATGCTCCGTAATGTGCATGCGCATCGTACGGGTACAAAGTCCATTGTGGTTTTGCACTAGTTCTAGCGATTATTCCAATCACAGAACAGGCCACAAGGAGATTGACAGAAAGAGGGCGTTTCTGGGTGTCAACTGACCGTTTTCAGGGAGTGCTTGGAAAAATGCAGGTGTGGCAGAAGAAATGCAGACGTGGCTGGGCATTCGCTGGATGGGTGTGTGACATCAAAAGCCGTCCCTCGGTTGTTAGAATCAACGCACACGAAGTGTAACTACAGTGCTGGTCTTATTTTGAAACGATTTTGCAGGCGCTCTGCTGCTCAAGTGTTCGCACTTCTCCAAAGTGAATATACACTCTCCAGTGGGCAGCGACAATGCGTTTGCATGGCTGCTAAAAACTGCTAGCGAGCAATCAACTCAGAATGACCCCCATAGTGTATTGCAAGAAAATATCTGTAAATCCAATGGTACCGTAAGTGCGGTATATACTCGCACTTCTTTGCGGGGTGAGAACATCTCCCCTAAGTGAAGTCAGCCCTATGAATAGAGTTTGTGTGATCCCTGTGCAGCAGTCACAGAAAGGGTTCATCTCTGCAGTTTGTCACTCAAATTACATTGCTGCATTTTTTCTAGAAGTGGATCTGAGAGCTGTTACCCGCAGACCAGCTACAATAATTATCCTGGGTACTCACTAGACCAGTGGTTCTCAAACTGCACCCTGGGGTGCCTCAGGACACTTGCAGGGGTGCCTTGGATTGGTGGTCCAGGACCAATTCAAAATATTTATAGTTAGTGTTATAGGCAAAACCAGTGCTGTTGGCTGGCAATCATAACATATGTGCACAAGCAGAAGCAAATCCTGTCCCCTACCAAAGGGCCAGTGCTAGGGTGTTTGGCGCCTCCCTGCAAACTATTAATTTGGGCCCTCTCTCCAATACTTAATAAAGGGACAGTGCGCTCCTTAAAAAAAGAAGGTGTGGTATCACAAGGAAGGGGCATGGCCACACAATAGCACCCCAAATCAAAATACGCCACACAGTAGCACTATCTTATTGTCATTACACCGCATGTAATAATAATAATAATAATAATAATAATAATACCCACAGTCGCAGTGCCCTTTATACACATAACCACCATATCAGTGCAGCTTACACACATAATGCCAACAGTAGCAGTGCCCCTTCTACACATGCCCACGGTGGCAATCCTTTACATTGCAAATATCAACCTGGTTTTGCCATGTAAAGGATTGCCACTTTAAAAAACAAACAATAAAAAAAAAAAAAACAACAGGAAAAAACACAAAATCTCTCACTTTCTGATTCTCACACCCTATTACATTCCTCCCTATATATTTAAATGTTTCTATTACTGTATGTTCCCTCTTCCCTTCTCCAAACTATACACATCAACATTTTTTAGTATTTCCAGGTAAGTTTTGTGATGTAGGCCATGCACAATTTTAGTTGCCCTAATGTATTTACAGCCTTCTGGAGATATGGCTTCTGGAACTGAACACAGGATTCTAAATGTGGCTGTACCAAGGACCTATACAGTGGCATTACAGGTTGAGTATCCCTTATCCAAAATGCTTGGGACCAGAGGAATTTTGGATATCGGATTTTTCTGTATTTTGGAATAATTGCATACCATAACGAGATATTATGGTGATGGGACCTAAATCTAAGCACAGAATGCATTTATGTTTCATATACACCTTATACACACAGCCTGAAGGTCATTTTAGCCAATATTTTTTATAACTTTGTGCATTAAACAAAGTGTGTGTACATTCACAGAATTCATTCATGTGTCATATACACCTTATACACACAGTCTGAAGTTCATTTAATACAATATTTTTAATAACTGAGTATTAAACAAAGTTTGTGTACACTGAGCCATCAAAAAACAAAGGTTTCACTATCTCAGTCTCACTCAAAAAAGTCCGTATTTCGGAATATTCCGTATTTCGGAATATTTGGATATGGGATACTCAACCTGTATTACTTTTTTCTGCTACTGGTTCTTTAACCTATGCAAACAAGCATCTGACTTGCCTTTCCTATTGCTTTGTTACATTGCTCACCTGAAATAGTAATACTTAGATAGCTTTCCTCTTGCCATTATAATGCCCTTAATATTATAGTTAGCCTTTGCATTTTTGAGACGTGTATGATTTTGCATTTTTTGGCATTAAATGTTGCCATGTTCTTGACCATTCCTCTAGTCCAGGGGCAGAACTGCCAGAGACAACGGAGTCAGTTGCCGCCGGGCTCCAGCCCTGAAGGGGCTCCAGCCCTAAAGGGGCTTCCTCCATTGCCCCCCGGCTGTTACGTGCCCTTCCTACTAAATAGACAAAGGCGCTACCAGCAGGGTCTCGCAGTTTGTACATTCCATGCCGTAACACCCTTCTTTCCACCTTTTTCAAGACCCAGCCCAGCAGCCTCGCCGCTGCCACCACCGCTAGCTGCAGCACTGCCAGCGGTGGGGTGCCCCTGCTTCTTCTCACACCACAGATAGCTGGGCAGCACTGCAACTGCCTGCCTGATTGCTCCGCCCCCTTCCGGCTCCCAAGCACCTCTGCTGCCCAGTGATCCAGGAGCCTGCTGCTAGGAAGAAGTGGCCGAGCTTCAGCAAGCGAGTCTGGACACTGGCGGAGGAAGCCATGATAACCAGGTAATGGGGAGTGGAGAGCCAGTTCCAAGGTAATACTTTATACAGCTGGTTGAGATCCTGGTCGGTGGATATGGATTCCAAGAAAACCCTGGAGGTGCTTCCTTTCAAGGGAGACTCTCTCTTTGGAGAAGACCTCAATAAGATTGTAGCTGATCTGGCTACTGCTAAAACAGCTTGCCTACCTCGTATGACTCCTACCACGCAGAAGGCTAAAAGTACTTTCCCTTGGCCCTTTCATCCCTCAGGTAAAGCGTACCCAAGGTCAGGCATACCCAAAGCAAGCTCATGCTTCCATACCTGCCAAGCCCAGACTGAAGCAAGCCTGGGCTGCCCATCAGCCTGCTTCCAAAACGGACAAGCCTGCCGCATGACGGTGCAGGCCTCCCTCTGGGGGATCCCAGGGTGGGGGGCCCGACTTCTAGGTTTGGCATAGAAAGGTATAATTCTAAGCTAGAGAATTCTGTTTGGAGCTCACCTTGTACTTTGTGAAGAAATAATCAGCATTGTGGCTGAGCAGATACATGTAGTGTGTGGCTGCAAACTGCATGGATCTGCTGCGTTGTAATGCTGATACTTTTTTTTTTGCAAAGTACCAATAGCTTCATATAATGTTCATAATTTTTATGCAGGATCAAATAGCTCAATAGGTAGGGTGTTTGATTAGAATTCAACAGGTTATAGGTTTGAATCCTGGGTATGGTAGTTTGAGATGTGTTATTTAATAAAGTATGTTGTTCTGACTGCTGGGATATCATACTAAATAAATGGAGTTGATCAATTTTTTTTTTTATTTTTTTTTAAACTAGGGACAATTTCCAGATACTTTTCTTTATAACTGAGATTGCCCCCTGGAACTTCACATCAGTTGACAACTATGCATGAGTGGGCAGTGCTTGCTCTGGATCTGCCCACCCATTTATGTGCCGTCATAAAAGAAAGAACAACTGACAGTTATCCTGGGCGTACACTACACAATTATCTGTCAGGCTATCTATCCAGTCTGGATGGATGGAATGAAAATCTGGTAATGTATAGTAGCAAATGTCAATTAACCATTTGCTCCAAAACACTAGAAAAGTGGTCAAAAATGGTCATTACACAAATTGGTTAAACCCAAAATTTAACCAATTTGTTTAGGGGACCATGTTTGTCCATTTTCTAGTGTTTGAGAGTAAATCGTTGATGGTCATTTGCTCACATAGATAACCGGATTTCTATTCCAACCAGCCAGTGTTGGAGATATGGTCTGCCAGATTACATAATGCATACCAGAGCCATAACTAGACTTTTTGGTGCCCTGTGACAGAGAATTATATGCCCCCCCCTCCCCTCCCCATTTTTGCAATATGGACAAAAGGCGCATGCCTTGTGGGGAAGGGGCATAGCAAGATTGGTCTCAGAGAAAGCACATGAGATATGAAGATATATCTAGTATACTTGACACTCAATGGTTTGTGGTATTGCCGGGGTGCCCTCCTTAAATGCATATACAGTCACACATGGCGTGTTTGTGCAAATGGCATATCAGCAGTCAGCACTAACTGGTGACATGCCATTTGTACAAGTAAGCCATGTGTGACTAATATATAAACATACTTTATTAAATAACACCTCAAACTATCATACCCAGGATTCAAATCTATAACCTGTTGAATTCTAATCAAACACCCTACCCATTGAGCTACTTGATCCTGCATCTATTCTAACCTCCAAAAACAGATTCAGTTGCATTTTCCAGCGTGTTTTGTTTGCGCCTTTGCAAATGTCTTACATCGACAAACTTATTTAGTACTATTTTGCAAATAGGGTTACATTGTCGCAACATTGTGTTCCCTAATTGCTTGATTTTTTAAATGCAACAATTGATAAAGACACCTGATAATTGCTCTGTGGAGTGTTATTTTGTGTCTACTTCTTATCTACATTTAATTCCCTACCTCTAATCAAGGCATTTTTAAATGCTGGGGGCTGCCAGGACGTGAGGCCTACCTAGACTTTAGATCGGAATTTGAATGTACTTGTGAACTAACTTAATTTCCTACTTCTAAATTCATTCCTAAATTCACTACTTACATTAATCCTGTAGTTGGGCATTTTGAGCCTTCAATTGTGGGTATTGTTTTGTGTCCAGACCAGCAGCTGGTGGTGTGCATTTGCTGGAAAGGCATCGAAGACCTCCGATATGCTGCATCTCCTGATGTGTGTCTCCCTCAAGTGGCTGTCAGCAAATGCATGCTAGACACCCCATTCCAAGCTGATTGTGACATCACGGAACATGCATCATAGTACAGGCATGCTAGAATATGGGTCTTCAACCTGCGACCCTCCAGCTGCTGTGGAACTACATATACCAGCATGCCCTGCCTCAGTTTTAGCATACCTTAATAGCAAAACTGTGGCAGGGCATGCTGGGATGTGTAGTTTCACAGCAGCTGGAGGGCCACAGGATGAAGACCCATGTGCTAGAGCCAAGCCGCAGGTACATTGAATGCTAGCAAGCTGAATGTTTAAATCCTTTTTGTTCCGCAGCATTCCAATGCGGAAGATTCCATGGAACCAGAGATTATTCCATTGAGAAGGACATGCTGCCTGGATGACTGCACTGTGCAAATTAAATCACGGAGCCAGTTGGCTTGTGGGTGGCTCTGGTGACTGGGTGGTTGGGTGGGCGGTGTGTCAGAGGTGGAGCACATGCAAATGAATGTGTATCATCCTGCTAGTGAGAGTGAAAACTCATGCAGGAGTGTGCCTGCTTGTCAGTGGGTTATGCACCTTGCCAGGCGTCAAATCTACATGGAGCAGCTGGAGGGGACAAGAGCAGGTTTGCAAAATATAGATAGAAGAGCATATATGCTGGCGCATTCTCCATGATTGTGTCAGCTTATGTTTTGGTGCACTGCACTTTCCTCCACTAAGTTTTAGCCATTTTGGTTAAACGCAAGTGTAGTTGCTTCTCGCCCTTTTGGCTGTGATCTTGTATCGTGGTTGAAGAGTCTGCTGGAGGGATTGTTTTCTTCATTGACGAGAGACTGAAGATATTACAGGATGGAAGGCTTGGGAACACTATCTGTTTTTCAGTTGTGGAAGAGTTGAAAGACAGCTTTTCCTTGCCAATATCTCTCTTTTGCAAAGAGCTACGCATTGGAAAATTCAGGGCTATACCGTGTAGATGAAGCACTAACAGGAGGCTTTAAAATTTTCATTCTAGTTTCCTTCGTTTGGGAGAAAAATGCAAAGGTACAAGACAGCTTTTCCTTGCCAATATCTCTCTTTTGCAAAGAGCTGCACATTGGAAAATTCAGGGCTATGCCGTGTAGATGATGGCCTAACAGGAGGCTTTAAAATTTTCTTTCTAGTGTCCTTCATTTGGGAGAAAAATGCAAAGGTACAAGACAGCTTTTCCTTGCCAATATCTCTCTTTTGCAAAGAGCTACGCATTGGAAAATTCAGGGCTATGCCGTGTAGATGATGGCCTAACAGGAGGCTTTAAAATTTTCTTTCTAGTGTCCTTCGTTTGGGAGAAAAATGCAAAGGTACAAGACAGCTTTTCCTTGCCAATATCTCTCTTTTGCAAAGAGCTACGCATTGGAAAATTCAGGGCTATACCGTGTAGATGAAGCACTAACAGGAGGCTTTAAAATTTTCATTCTAGTGTCCTTCGTTTGGGAGAAAAATGCAAAGGTAGCTTGTGCCATCGCCACTCTGCTCCTTGTGCCGCCTTGGCGGTTTACATGAGCCACTGCGGTGACGTTGTCTGACTGGATCAGAACCGGTTGGTCGCAAAGTAAGGTCTCCGCTTGACGTAGGGCATTGTATATGGCCCCTAGTTTCAGGATGTTGATGTGAAGACAAGTCTCTTGACTTGACCAAAGACCTTGGAAATTTCTTCCCTGTGTGACTGCTCCCCAACCTTGGAGGCTTGCATCTGTGGTCACCAGGATCCAGTCCTGAATGCCAAATCTGCGTCACTCGAGAAGGTGAGCACTCTGCAGCCACCACAGGAGTGATACCCTGACCCTGGGGGACAGGGTGATCAACCAATGCATCTGTAAATGTGACCCAGACCACTTGTCCAGTAGGTCCCATTGGAAAGTCCTCGCATGGAACCTGCCGAATGGAATGGCTTTGTATGATGCCACCATCTTTCCCAGGACTCGAGTGCAGTGATGCACTGACACAAGTTTTGGTTTCAATAGGTTCCTGACAAGAGTCATGAGTTCCTGGGCCTTTTCTATCGGGAGATAAACCCTCTTCTGGTCTGTGTCCAGAATCATGCCCAAGAAAGACAGACGAGTCGTAGGAACCAACTGCGACTTTGGGATATTGAAAATCCAGCCGTGTTGCTGTAACACTTTCAGTGAAAGTGATACGCTGTTCAGCAACTGCTCTCTTGATCTCGCTTTTATGAGATCGCTCAAGTACGGGATAATTGTGACACATTGCTTGCGCAGGAGAACCATCATTTCCACCATTACCTTGGTGAAAATTCTCTGGGCCGTGGAGAGACCAAACAGCAACGTCTGAAATTGGCAATGACAGTCCTGTACCGCAAATCTGAGGTACGACTGATGAGATGGATAAATTTGGACATGAAGGTATGCATCCTGTACACAAATGCGGACAACAGGTGTCAAGCCGTGTGTTGCCTTTGTCAAGCTGTAATAAGTAGGGGTAAGGACGTTAACCACCTCAGAACATCCTCCCTTATACGTCACCTGCAGCGCATTAATCATAAGTCAGTGACAAGTTCAAAAACTTTGGATGACAGCGGAAGCAGTCCACTGACCACTAAATCCCTTCCTCTTGTGACCAAGCTCCTGCAAACCACACCACCAACTCCCTCAGTGTCAATTTCCTCCTTAGACAGGAGAGCCAATAGTCCTGCAGGCCATGTCACTGGCAAGTCTGACGAGTCCTCTCCTGCCTGGGATTCCTCCGATGCATCCTTGAGTGTAACGCCTACTGCTGCTGGCGCTGCTGTTGTTGCTGCTGGGAGTCGATCGTCATCCCAGAGGGGAAGTCGGAAGACCACTTGTACTACTTCCAGTAGGCAATTGACTGTCCAACAGTCCTTTGCGAGGAAGATGAAATATCACAGCAGTCATCCTGCTGCAAAGCGGATAACTCAGGTCTTGTCAGCCTGGGTGGTGAGAAACGTGGTTCCGGTATCCATCGTTAATTCAGAGGCAACTAGAGACTTGATTGAGGTACTGTGTCCCCGGTACCAAATGCCATCTAGGTTCCATTTCTCTAGGCAGGCGATACCGAAAATGTACACGCTTCTCCCAGGGCAAGGCTCACCCATTGCACTCTGGGTGTGCTGCTCCTGCGATTTCCCCAAATGTGGGACACTTGACTGCATAATTTGTGTTTCCTCTGGTCGGCTCTCGTATAATTCAGATCTCTTTGTCTCAGGTCTCTCTCCAGCCTAGTTTGCTGTCTGTTTCCACTTCTCTTTTCTTGAGCCGCTCCCTTCTATGCCCTTGCGCACTATCCTGACTTCTCCCGTCTGCTTACTTTGTGCCTTCCAACGCACAATGCGAACTACAGGTAGTGCTGCAGGGCCCACACCCTTTTAGTTGCCTTACAGAGCAGCTCTGGAGCTGTTACAGTGCCCAGCTGCTGCAAGAAATCAGCTGGAATGCTTTAGGGGCTGGGGCATTGCCAACATGAGCCCCACACCGAAGGAGGGTGGGGGTGTTTAATGCGAACTAAGGGTCATCCAAGCGCTGCAAAAGGCCGCCATGCCCTGCATACCCCTTTTCTCTTTTCATATGCAGATGAGGGTTCCAGCCAACTTTGGCCCACTGCTTGGATGACATCACTGTATGCAAATCCGTCTGCTGCAGACCTTCCCCCAGGAATGCTTGTACTAGTTGTTGCATTTGGTTTGTTGTTTGGGGGTGCTTCAGTATTAGGCAGCCTTCTGCCCTCCCATGTTCATCTGAAAATATGTGTTCTCCCTGCAGTTGTTGTCCCCAGATGAGAGTTCCCTTGTGCTGCCTCAGTTGAATCTCCTTTACTTGACAGATATATGCCTGAGCAGCGGCCCTCCCCAGCCCTATCCCAAATCATACTTATTTTGCATAGGAGATACCATGGTCATGAAGATTGTTCTCCCAGGGTGAGGTTCATTCATTGCATTCTGGGTATGCTGACCCCTGTGATTTCCCCAAATGTGGGAAACTCGACTGCATTATTTGTGGTAGTGGGGGACTGTGTTTGTGCTTTCCTCTGGTCAGCTCTGGTAAAAGTCAGATTTCTTTGTCTCAGATCTTCCTCTAGCCTTGTTCTTCTTTCGAGAGTTCCCTTGTGCTGCCTCAGTTGGATCTCCTTCACTTGACAGGGGGGTGCCCGAGCAGCGACCCTCCCCAGCTCTAGCCCAACTCCTACTTACCTGCCAGGTGAGATACTATGATCAGGAAGGTGCTTCTCCCAGGGCAAGGCTCACCCATTGCACTCTGGGTGTGCTGCTCCTGCGATTTCCCCAAATGTGGGACACTTGACTGCATAATTTGTGTTTCCTCTGGTCGGCTCTCGTATAATTCAGATCTCTTTGTCTCAGGTCTCTCTCCAGCCTAGTTTGCTGTCTGTTTCCACTTCTCTTTTCTTGAGCCGCTCCCTTCTATGCCCTTGCGCACTATCCTGACTTCTCCCGTCTGCTTACTTTGTGCCTTCCAACGCACAATGCGAACTACAGGTAGTGCTGCAGGGCCCACACCCTTTTACTTGCCTTACAGAGCAGCTCTGGAGCTTTTACAGTGCCCAGCTGCTGCAAGAAATCAGCTTGAATGCTTCAGGTGCTGGGGCATAGCCAACATGAGCCCCACACCGAAGGAGGGTGGAGGTGTTTAATGCGAATTAGGGGTCATCCAAGGGCCGCAAAAGGCCGCCATGCCCTGCACATCCCTTTTTTCTTTTCATATGCAGACGAGGGTTGAAGCCAACTTTGACCCTTTGCTTGGATGACATCACCATATGCAAATCCATCTGCTGCAGGCCTTCCCCCAGGAATGCTTGCACTAGTTGTTGCATTTGGTTTGTTGTTTGGGGGTGCTTCAGTATTAGGCAGCCTTCTGCCCTCCCATGTTCATCTGAAAATATGTGTTCTCCCTGCAGTTGTTGTCCCCAGATGAGAGTTCCCTTGTGCTGCCTCAGTTGAATCGCCTTTACTTGACAGAGATGTGCCTGAGCAGCGGCCCTCCCCAGCCCTATCCCAAATCATACTTATTTTGCATAGGAGATATCATGGTCATGAAGATTGTTCTCCCAGGGTGAGGATCATTCATTGCATTCTGGGTATGATGACCCCTGTGATTTCCCCAAATGTGGGAAACTCGACTGCATTATTTGTGGTAGTGGGGGACTGTGTTTGTTCTTTCCTCTGGTCAGCTCTGGTAAAAGTCAGATTTCTTTGTCTCAGATCTTCCTCTAGCCTTGTTCTTCTTTCGAGAGTTCCCTTGTGCTGCCTCAGTTGGATCTCCTTCACTTGACAGGGGGGTGCCCGAGCAGCGACCCTCCCCAGCTCTAGCCCAACTCCTACTTACCTGCCAGGTGAGATACTATGATCATGTAGGTGCTTCTCCCAGGGCAAGCCTCACCCATTGCACTCTGGGTGTGCTGCCCCTTTGATTTCCCCAAATGTGGGAAACTTGACTGCATAATTTGTGTTTCCCCTTGTCGGCTCTCGTATAATTCAGATCTCTTTGTCTCAGGTCTCTCTCCAGCCTAGTTTGCTGTCTGTTTCCACTTCTCTTTTCTTGAGCCGCTCCCTTCTATGCCCTTGCGCACTATCCTGACTTCTCCCGTCTGCTTACTTTGTGCCTTCCAATGCACAATGCAAACTACAGGTAGTGCTGCAGGGCCCACACCCTTTTACTTGCCTTACAGAGCAGCTCTGGAGCTGTTACAGTGCCCAGCTGCTGCAAGAAATCAGCTTGAATGCTTCAGGGGCTGGGGCATAGCCAACATGAGCCCCACACCGAAGGAGGGTGGAGGTGTTTAATGCGAACTAGGGGTCATCCAAGCGCCGCAAAAGGCCGCCATGCCCTGCACGCCCCTTTTCTCTTTTCATATGCAGACGAGGGTTGAAGCCAACTTTGACCCACTGCTTGGATGGCATTACCATATGCAAATCAATCTGCTGCAGGCCTTCCCCCAGGAATGCTTGCACTAGTTGTTGCATTTGGTTTGTTGTTTGGGGGTGCTTCAGTATTAGGCAGCCTTCTGCCCTCCCATGTTCATCTGAAAATATGTGTTCTCCCTGCAGTTGTTGTCCCCAGATGAGAGTTCCCTTGTGCTGCCTCAGTTGAATCTCCTTTACTTGACAGAGATGTGCCTGAGCAGCGGCCCTCCCCAGCCCTATCCCAAATCATACTTATTTTGCATAGGAGATACCATGGTCATGAAGATTGTTCTCCCAGGGTGAGGTTCATTCATTGCACTCTGGGTATGCTGACCCCTGTGATTTCCCCAAATGTGGGAAACTCGACTGCATTATTTGTGGTAGTGGGGGACTGTGTTTGTGCTTTCCTCTGGTCAGCTCTGGTAAAAGTCAGATTTCTTTGTCTCAGATCTTCCTCTAGCCTTGTTCTTCTTTCGAGAGTTCCCTTGCGCTGCCTCAGTTGGATCTCCTTCACTTGACAGGGGGGTGCACGAGCAGCGACCCTCCCCAGCTCTAGCCCAACTCCTATTTACCTGCCAGGTGAGATACTATGATCAGGAAGGTGCTTCTCCCAGGGCAAGGCTCACCCATTGCACTCTGGGTGTGCTGCTCCTGCGATTTCCCCAAATGTGGGACACTTGACTGCATAATTTGTGTTTCCTCTGGTCGGCTCTCATATAATTCAGATCTCTTTGTCTCAGGTCTTTCTCCAGCCTAGTTTGCTGTCTGTTTCCACTTCTCTTTTCTTGAGCCGCTCCCTTCTATGCCCTTGCGCACTATCCTGACCTCTCCCGTCTGCTTACTTTGTGCCTTCCAATGCACAATGCATACTACAGGTAGTGCTGCAGGGCCCACACCCTTTTACATGCTTTACAGAGCAACTCTGGAGCTGTTACAGTGCCCAGCTGCTGCAAGAAATCATCTTGAATGCTTCAGGGGCTGGGGCATAGCCAACATGAGCCCCACACCGAAGGAGGGTTCATCCAAGCGCCGCAAAAGGACGCCATGCCCTGCACATCCCTTTTTTCTTTTCATATGCAGACGAGGGTTGAAGCCAACTTTGACCCACTGCTTGGATGGCATTACCATATGCAAATCAATCTGCTGCAGGCCTTCCCCCAGGAATGCTTGCACTAGTTGTTGCATTTGGTTTGTTGTTTGGGGGTGCTTCAGTATTAGGCAGCCTTCTGCCCTCCCATGTTCATCTGAAAATATGTGTTCTCCCTGCAGTTGTTGTCCCCAGATGAGAGTTCCCTTGTGCTGCCTCAGTTGAATCTCCTTTACTTGACAGAGATGTGCCTGAGCAGCGGCCCTCCCCATCCCTATCCCAAATCATACTTATTTTGCATAGGAGATACCATGGTCATGAAGATTGTTCTCCCAGGGTGAGGTTCATTCATTGCATTCTGGGTATGCTGACCCCTGTGATTTCCCCAAATGTGGGAAACTCGACTGCATTATTTGTGGTAGTGGGGGACTGTGTTTGTGCTTTCTTCTGGTCAACTCTGGTAAAAATCAGATTTCTTTGTCTCAGATCTTCCTCTAGCCTTGTTCCTCTTTCGAGAGTTCCCTTGTGCTGCCTCAGTTGGATCTCCTTCACTTGACAGGGGGGTACCCGAGCAGCGACCCTCCCCAGCTCTAGCCCAACTCCTACTTACCTGCCAGGTGAGATACTATGATCATGTAGGTGCTTCTCCCAGGGCAAGGCTCACCCATTGCACTCTGGGTGTGCTGCCCCTGTGATTTCCCCAAATGTGGGAAACTTGACTGCATAATTTGTGTTTCCCCTGGTCGTCTCTCGTATAATTCAGATCTCTTTGTCTCAGGTCTCTCTCCAGCCTAGTTTGCTGTCTGTTTCCACTTCTCTTTTCTTGAGCCGCTCCCTTCTGTCACGATCCGGGTATCTGGACGCCATTTCTTACCCATCAGATGCCTCCTAAGGCTGGCTCAGCGCTCCAGGACCGGATCCCATCTATTATCCTGATGTGTACATTCCTGTATCCTCTCCTGTCACTCTGGGACGCTGTCACAGTAAACGCCATATTACACCTGGCATGGCGTCTCCCGCGGCCTCCGCCGCCGTCCCTGAACTTCTGCATGCAGAGTGTCTGAGTGGCGATTACGTCAGCCGCGGCCTCCGCTGTGTCCGCGTGGTTGGATGTGCATCTGTCAGCCTGGCGCCTCCTGTCTCCGGTGGCCGGCGCCGCCATTACTGTTTTCATTACCACATGGATTACAAACCAAACTTCCCTCCAAGTGTCTGCATGGGCGCAGCCATCTTGGATTCTGTCAGCTGATCATTTCCACCAATCTGTTCTCAGTATTGATAATCTGCATAATTGCCTAGCCAATCCCTTCCTTGCTGCAGGTATAAATACACTGTGCCTGAGCAAGGAAGGCGTCAGTGCTTTGGTTGTCAAACCTAGTTCCTGTTTGTCTCTCTCCTGTGATTGTCTTCCAGGTTCCAGCTCCTGTCTCAAGACTTCCACCATAGAGACCCGCACCAGCATTCCACCTGCGGTGTAGCCTGACTCTCCAATCCATTGTGGATTCATCTGTTTCCAGCTACAACATTACCTGCTTCCAGCTCAGCTTCCAGCAGAGTACAGCTTCCCTTAAAGGGCCGGTGTCCTTTCTACACTTTACCACTCTCCACCGGTATTATTATTTCTCCGCTCTCAAGTTCTACATTTCAGTTCATATTTCATCGCTCCCAAGTTCATTTATTATTTAACTGGTTCCAGCCAGTATCCACTCCGTGCTAACAACAGTCTGGTTCCAGCCAGTATCCACAGCAGCTGTTTTATCTTCAGCAACCCAGCTTTTTCTGGAACACCAGCTGGCACAATCCTGGGTTATCTCCATTGCTACAGTCGGGCCTGGTAAGGACTTTCCATCTAGAAGATCATAAGAACTATCTCACACTACCAGTGCCCTGTGGCTCCTGCCATCCTGTAGTACCCAGGAACTGTATTTATTCTTTGCTGACTTTTACGTTTTCTTTTACTGCTGCTGTGTTGCGGAGTTGTCATAATAAACATCATTGACTTTTATCCAAGTTGTCGTGGTCACGCCTTCGGGCAGTTATTATTCATGTTACTTACATGTCCAGGGGTCTGATACAACCTCCCAGGTTCCGGTACATCTCAGCCCCTACAACTGAGGCTGCCTCCCGTCAGCTCAGGCCCTCAGTTGTGACAGTAAGCACTGACCTAATGAATCCAGCCGGAGACCAGGATCAAGCGGCCAGGCCGATGCAAGAACTGGCAGCCCGACTAGAACATCAGGAGGCTGCACAGGGCCACATCATCCGCTGTCTCCAGGATCTCTCTACTCGGCTGGATGGGATTCAGACAACTCTCCGTGGATCAGGCGCGACTGGTGCGTCAACCACAGTGACTCCAGCTATAACCCCACCCACCTTACCCATTTCTGCTCCACGTCTTCATCTTCCAACGCCAGCAAAATTTGACGGATCTCCAAGATTCTGCAGGGGATTTCTCAACCAGTGTGAGATTCAGTTTGAGCTACAACCTGGCAATTTTCCCAGTGACCGTACAAAAATTGCCTACATTATTTCTCTTCTCAGTGGCTCAGCCCTTGATTGGGCATCACCGTTATGGGAGAGGTCCGACACCCTGCTATCTTCCTACACTGCCTTCGTGTCAACATTCAGGCGCATCTTCGACGAGCCAGGCCGGGTAACCTCAGCTTCATCCGAGATTCTCCGTTTACGCCAGGGGTCACGTACTGTAGGACAATATCTGATACAGTTCCAGATCCTGGCATCCGAACTGGCATGGAACGACGAGGCCCTGTATGCTGCATTCTGGCATGGCTTATCTGAGCGTATTAAAGATGAGTTAGCTACCAGAGACTTACCTTCTAAGTTAGATGAGCTAATCTCACTCTGCACGAAAGTTGATTTACGTTTCAGAGAGAGAGCAACTGAGCGTGGAAGATCATCTGCTCCAAAATCTTCTGCTCCTCCTCCTCGTCAACTGTCACCATCTAAAGATGAGCCCATGCAACTTGGCCGTTCCCGTTTAACTCCTGCTGAGCGCCGAAGACGTCTCTCCGAGTTTCTCTGTCTCTATTGTGCAGCTCCGTCTCACACCATTAATGCCTGTCCCAAACGTCCGGGAAACTCCAAATCCTAGCTCGCCAAGGAGAGGGCCGGCTAGGAGTAATGATCTCCTCTCCATCTCCTCAAGATTGTAATCTCCCAGTCTCGCTTCAAGTTGCTCAACGTTATCGGAACGTCATTGCCCTCCTTGATTCCGGAGCAGCTGGGAACTTTATTACCGAAGCCTATGTTAAACGGTGGTCCCTACCCACCGAGAGACTTCCTTCGTCCATTTCTTTAACTGCCGTGGATGGCAGCAAAATTTTTGATGCAGTTATTTCTTTAAGGACTCTACCAGTTCGTCTGAGAGTGGGAGTTCTTCATTCCGAACTTATTTCTTTTTTAGTGATTCCAAGAGCCACACATCCTGTGGTCCTGGGCCTTCCATGGCTCCGTCTTCACAATCCTACAATTGATTGGACGACTACGCAAATCCTGGCATGGGGTTCCTCCTGTGCTGAGACATGTTTGTTTAAAGTATTGCCTGTCTGTTCTTCCTCCCCCAGGTCGTCTGATGTTCCACCTCCTCCATATCAAGATTTCACGGATGTGTTCAGTAAAGCTTCTGCTGATATCCTTCCTCCTCATAGAGAATGGGACTGTCCGATTGATCTCGTTCCAGGGAAGGTTCCACCTCGAGGCCGAACTTATCCGTTGTATCTGCCTGAGACGCATTCTATGGAGGAATATATTAAAGAGAACCTAGCAAAGGGGTTCATTCGACCTTCTTCTTCTCCAGCCGGCGCAGGCTTCTTTTTTGTAAAAAAGAAAGATGGTGGTCTGCGGCCGTGCATCGACTACAGAGGTTTGAACGACATTACAATCAAGAACCGTTATCCTTTACCCCTGATTACTGAGCTCTTTGACAGAGTTAGCGGAGCTACCATCTTTACAAAGCTGGACTTGCGAGGTGCATACAATCTCATCCGGATCCGTGAGGGTGACGAGTGGAAGACCGCCTTTAACACCCGTGGCGGACATTATGAGTACCTCGTCATGCCCTTCGGATTGAGCAATGCTCCAGCTGTCTTCCAGCATTTTGTCAATGAGATCTTCAGAGACATTCTATACCGTCATGTCGTGGTCTATCTAGACGATATCCTCATTTTTGCCAACGATTTAGAGGAACATCGTTTTTGGGTTAAAGAGGTTCTGTCCCGTCTCCGTGTCAATCATCTCTATTGCAAATTAGAAAAATGCGTCTTTGAAGTCAAGTCCATTCCGTTTCTAGGGTACATTGTGTCCGGTTCCGGACTAGAGATGGATCCTGAGAAACTACAAGCAATCCAAAATTGGCCGGTACCCTTAACCCTCAAAGGGGTCCAGAGGTTCTTAGGGTTCGCCAACTATTACCGAAAGTTTATACGAGACTTTTCCACCATTGTGGCGCCTATTACTGCTTTCACTAAGAAGGGTGCTAACCCGTCCAAGTGGTCTGAAGAAGCCATGCAAGCATTTCATCTTTTAAAACAAAGGTTCATCTCTGCGCCTGTTCTGAAACAGCCTGACATCGACTCTCCTTTCATCTTAGAGGTGGATGCCTCCTCCGTTGGAGTAGGAGCGGTGTTATCTCAGAGGGCTAAAGATGGCCATTTACACCCTTGCAGTTTCTTCTCCCGGAAGTTCTCCCCAGCTGAGCGCAACTATGCCATTGGCGACCAGGAGTTGCTAGCCATCAAGCTCGCTCTAGAAGAGTGGAGGTATCTGTTGGAGGGAGCTTCTCATTCAATCACCATACTTACAGACCACAAGAACCTTTTATACCTGAAGGGCGCACAATGTCTCAACCCTCGTCAGGCCAGATGGGCACTTTTCTTTTCCAGGTTCGACTTTAAACTCCAGTTCTGTCCGGGCTCTCAGAATCGTAAGGCCGATGCCCTTTCCCGCTCATGGGAGCAAGAAAATGAGTCAGAGTCTTCAGACAAGCATCCTATTATAAATCCGTTGGCATTCTCCACGGTAGGGATGGACTCTACGCCCCCATCAGGGAAAAGTTTTGTGAAGCCGATGCTAAGGAAGAAGCTCATGCATTGGGCCCATGCTTCCCGTTTTGCCGGACATACAGGTATCCAAAAAACCCTGGAGCTTATCTCTAGGTCCTATTGGTGGCCAACTCTGAAAAAGGACGTCTTGGAGTTTATTGCATCTTGCCCAAAGTGTGCCCAACATAAAGTATCCCGCCAGTCGCCTGCGGGGCAACTGGTTCCACTATCCGTTCCCCGTCGACCATGGACCCACTTGTCAATGGATTTCATTACAGACTTACCCATGTGCAACAAGTTCAATACCATCTGGGTGGTAGTTGACCGGTTCACCAAGATGGCACACTTCATTCCTCTCACCGGTCTTCCGTCAGCTTCCAAGTTGGCTCAAGTATTCATACAAGAGATCTTCCGACTCCACGGTCTTCCTGAAGAAATTATCTCAGATCGAGGAGTTCAATTCACAGCCAAATTCTGGCGAAGTTTATGTCAAGTCCTCCAAGTCAAGCTAAAGTTTTCCACGGCTTACCATCCTCAGACCAATGGTCAAACCGAGAGGGTGAATCAGGACTTGGAGGCCTTCCTCCGCATCTATGTGTCCTCCTCTCAAGATGACTGGGTTCAATTACTTCCCTGGGCCGAGTTCTGTCATAACAACCAGTATCATTCTTCATCTGCTTCAACACCATTCTTCACTAACTTTGGATTCCACCCTAAAGTCCCTGAGTTCCAACCGCTTCCAGCAACTTCTGTTCCCGCAGTGGATATCACCTTGCATCAGTTTGCCAATATCTGGAAGAGCGTACGATCAGCTCTGCTCAAGGCATCGTTCAGGTACAAGAAGTTTGCGGATAAGAAGCGTCGAGCAGTTCCTGCTCTCAAGGTGGGTGATCGGGTATGGTTATCCACGAAGAATTAGAGGTTAAGAGTTCCCAGTATGAAGTTTGCACCTCGCTATATCGGTCCTTTCAAGATTGAACAAGTCATCAATCCTGTTGCTTACAGACTCCAGTTGCCTCCCTTCTTAAAAATACCCAGGACATTCCATGTTTCCCTGTTGAAACCGCTGATCTTGAATCGGTTTCATTCCTCACTTCCTCCAACTCCGAAAGTCCAAACTCAACGAGGCGTTGAGTATGAAGTGGCCAAGATCCTGGACTCACGTCACCGTTACGGTCAACTACAATATCTTATTGACTGGAAGGGTTATGGTCCTGAGGAACGTTCATGGACCAATGCTTCTGATGTCCATGCTCCTGCCTTGGTCCGGAGATTCCATTCCAAGTTTCCTCAAAAGCCAAAGAAGTGTCCTGGGGCCACTCCTAAAGGGGGGGGTGCTGTCACGATCCGGGTATCTGGACGCCATTTCTTACCCATCAGATGCCTCCTAAGGCTGGCTCAGCGCTCCAGGACCGGATCCCATCTGTTATCCTGATGTGTACATTCCTGTATCCTCTCCTGTCACTCTGGGACGCTGTCACAGTAAACGCCATATTACACCTGGCATGGCGTCTCCCGCGGCCTCCGCCGCCGTCCCTGAACTTCTGCATGCAGAGTGTCTGAGTGGCGATTACGTCAGCCGCGGCCTCCGCTGTGTCCGCGTGGTTGGATGTGCATCTGTCAGCCTGGTGCCTCCTGTCTCCGGTGGCCGGCGCCGCCATTACTGTTTTCATTACCACATGGATTACAAACCAAACTTCCCTCCAAGTGTCTGCATGGGCGCAGCCATCTTGGATTCTGTCAGCTGATCATTTCCACCAATCTGTTCTCAGTATTGATAATCTGCATAATTGCCTAGCCAATCCCTTCCTTGCTGCAGGTATAAATACACTGTGCCTGAGCAAGGAAGGCGTCAGTGCTTTGGTTGTCAAACCTAGTTCCTGTTTGTCTCTCTCCTGTGATTGTCTTCCAGGTTCCAGCTCCTGTCTCAAGACTTCCACCATAGAGACCCGCACCAGCATTCCACCTGCGGTGTAGCCTGACTCTCCAATCCATTGTGGATTCATCTGTTTCCAGCTACAACATTACCTGCTTCCAGCTCAGCTTCCAGCAGAGTACAGCTTCCCTTAAAGGGCCGGTGTCCTTTCTACACTTTACCACTCTCCACCGGTATTATTATTTCTCCGCTCTCAAGTTCTACATTTCAGTTCATATTTCATCGCTCCCAAGTTCATTTATTATTTAACTGGTTCCAGCCAGTATCCACTCCGTGCTAACAACAGTCTGGTTCCAGCCAGTATCCACAGCAGCTGTTTTATCTTCAGCAACCCAGCTTTTTCTGGAACACCAGCTGGCACAATCCTGGGTTATCTCCATTGCTACAATCGGGCCTGGTAAGGACTTTCCATCTAGAAGATCATAAGAACTATCTCACACTACCAGTGCCCTGTGGCTTCTGCCATCCTGTAGTACCCAGGAACTGTATTTATTCTTTGCTGACTTTTACGTTTTCTTTTACTGCTGCTGTGTTGCGGAGTTGTCATAATAAACATCATTGACTTTTATCCAAGTTGTCGTGGTCACGCCTTCGGGCAGTTATTATTCATGTTACTTACATGTCCAGGGGTCTGATACAACCTCCCAGGTTCCGGTACATCTCAGCCCCTACAACTGAGGCTGCCTCCCATCAGCTCAGGCCCTCAGTTGTGACACCTTCTATGCCCTTGCGCACTATCCTGACTTCTCCCGTCTGCTTACTTTGTGCCTTCCAACACACAATGCAAACTACAGGTAGTGCTGCAGGGCCCACACCCTTTTACTTGCCTCACAGAGCAGCTCTGGAGCTGTTACAGTGCCCAGCTGCTGCAAGAAATCATCTTGAATGCTTCAGGGGCTGGGGCATAGCCAACATGAGCCCCACACCGAAGGAGGGTGGAGATGTTTAATGCGAATTAAGGGTCATCCAAGCGCCACAAAAGGACGCCATGCCCTGCACATCCCTTTTTTCTTTTCATATGCAGACGAGGGTTGAAGCCAACTTTGACCCACTGCTTGGATGACATCACCATATGCAAATCCATCTGCTGCAGGCCTTCCCCCAGGAATGCTTGCACTAGTTGTTGCATTTGGTTTGTTGTTTGGGGGTGCTTCAGTATTAGGCAGCCTTCTGCCCTCCCATGTTCATCTGAAAATATGTGTTCTCCCTGCAGTTGTTGTCCCCAGATGAGAGTTCCCTTGTGCTGCCTCAGTTGAATCTCCTTTACTTGACAGAGATGTGCCTGAGCAGCGGCCCTCCCCAGCCCTATCCCAAATCATACTTATTTTGCATAGGAGATACCATGGTCATGAAGATTGTTCTCCCAGGGTGAGGTTCATTCATTGCATTCTGGGTATGCTGACCCCTGTGATTTCCCCAAATGTGGGAAACTCGACTGCATTATTTGTGGTAGTGGGGGACTGTGTTTGTGCTTTCTTCTGGTCAACTCTGGTAAAAGTCAGATTTCTTTGTCTCAGATCTTCCTCTAGCCTTGTTCTTCTTTCGAGAGTTCCCTTGTGCTGCCTCAGTTGGATCTCCTTCACTTGACAGGGGGGTGCCCGAGCAGCGACCCTCCCCAGCTCTAGCCCAACTCCTACTTACCTGCCAGGTGAGATACTATGATCAGGAAGGTGCTTCTCCCAGGGCAAAGCTCACCCATTGCACTCTGGGTGTGCTGCTCCTGCGATTTCTCCAAATGTGGGACACTTGACTGCATAATTTGTGTTTCCTCTGGTCGGCTCTCGTATAATTCAGATCTCTTTGTCTCAGGTCTCTCTCCAGCCTAGTTTGCTGTCTGTTTCCACTTCTCTTTTCTTGAGCCGCTCCCTTCTATGCCCTTGCGCACTATCCTGACTTCTCCCGTCTGCTTACTTTGTGCCTTCCAACGCACAATGCGAACTACAGGTAGTGCTGCAGGGCCCACACCCTTTTACTTGCCTTACAGAGCAGCTCTGGAGCTGTTACAGTGCCCAGCTGCTGCAAGAAATCAGCTTGAATGCTTCAGGTGCTGGGGCATAGCCAACATGAGCCCCACACCTAAGGAGGGTGGAGGTGTTTAATGCGAATTAGGGGTCATGCAAGCGCCGCAAAAGGCCGCCATGCCCTGCACATCCCTTTTTTCTTTTCATATGCAGACGAGGGTTGAAGCCAACTTTGACCCACTGCTTGGATGACATCACCATATGCAAATCCATCTGCTGCAGGCCTTCC
Source organism: Pseudophryne corroboree (assembly GCF_028390025.1). NCBI lineage: Eukaryota > Metazoa > Chordata > Amphibia > Anura > Myobatrachidae > Pseudophryne > Pseudophryne corroboree. The sequence continues at coordinate 688,519,542 of NC_086444.1, forward strand.
CCCAGGAATGCTTGCACTAGTTGTTGCATTTGGTTTGTTGTTTGGGGGTGCTTCAGTATTAGGCAGCCTTCTGCCCTCCCATGTTCATCTGAAAATATGTGTTCTCCCTGCAGTTGTTGTCCCCAGATGAGAGTTCCCTTGTGCTGCCTCAGTTGAATCTCCTTTACTTGACAGAGATGTGCCTGAGCAGCGGCCCTCCCCAGCCCTATCCCAAATCATACTTATTTTGCATAGGAGATATCATGGTCATGAAGATTGTTCTCCCAGGGTGAGGTTCATTCATTGCATTCTGGGTATGATGACCCCTGTGATTTCCCCAAATGTGGGAAACTCGACTGCATTATTTGTGGTAGTGGGGGACTGTGTTTGTGCTTTCCTCTGGTCAGCTCTGGTAAAAGTCAGATTTCTTTGTCTCAGATCTTCCTCTAGCCTTGTTCTTCTTTCGAGAGTTCTCTTGTGCTGCCTCAGTTGGATCTCCTTCACTTGACAGGGGGGTGCCCGAGCAGCGACCCTCCTCAGCTTTTGCCCAACTCCTACTTACCTGCCAGGTGAGATACTATGATCATGAAGGTGCTTCACCCAGGGCAAGGCTCACCCATTGCACTCTGTGTGTGCTGCTCCAGCGATTTCCCCAAATGTGGGAAACTCGACTGCATAATTTGTGTTTCCCCTGGTCGGCTCTCGTATAATTCAGATCTCTTTGTCTCAGGTCTCTCTCCAGCCTAGTTTGCTGTCTGTTTCCACTTCTCTTTTCTTGAGCCGCTCCCTTCTATGCCCTTGCGCACTATCCTGACTTCTCCCGTCTGCTTACTTTGTGCCTTCCAACGCACAATGCGAACTACAGGTAGTGCTGCAGGGCCCACACCCTTTTAGTTGCCTTACAGAGCAGCTCTGGAGCTGTTACAGTGCCCAGCTGCTGCAAGAAATCAGCTTGAATGTTCTTTGTTGATTGATGGAAGAAACATCTTACAAAAACTCTCCAGATTATTGACTTTTTAAATTTTTTCTAGGAAACGTTCTAGATGAATGCTTATTAGCGTTTGTCAGAATGTACGTTTGCAAAGTGTCTCTGTGGCGCAATCAGTTAGCGTGTTCGGTTATTATCCAAAAGGTTGGTGGTTCAATCCCACCCAGGGACGTAATTTACCTTGTTATCAGATTTTGGTGATCTTTAAGTAGACAAGTCAAAATTTCAAACCCCCTCTTGTGGTGTAGGGTACCTGGTCTTCTCTAATGTAATCAGAGTTAGATTTGATTAAGTGATTTTATAAAAAAAACAGCTAGGAAGCACAATTTAGCAGTGGGTTGCAGAGAAAAAGAAATATGCTGGCAAAAAAATCCAATTGAGTGATTAAACAGCTCTTCATTTTCTGGCTTTATTTTTATGCTAACAAATTTGTTCTCTGAAAAGTGTCCACAAAGCCAAGTATCTGATTAACACCTTTGTAGGGATGGTTTTTCACCTATTACTAAATTAAACTTGCTTCATTGGAAAGGCAGCAAGATGCATCGTCATTTCAATATCTACTGAAATAATACAGGTTGACACCAGGAAACATTAACGCCACTGCATCCTTGCTGCTTTCTCATGTGGAAGTCTGTTTAATGTGAAAACAAGGTGATATCTAATTAGCACACAGGTAAGGAATTAAGAAAATCTTTATTTAAGGGTGAAGATGTTTCTCACAAAATCGTTGCCCCAATGCATCATTGAAATTCAAGCTGGAAAGATGATTTTAATATATCACTTGTACATTTTGTATTGCTCTTCTGGTGACAATGTAGTTTGTTTTTGTCAATTACCATTTTAATAATAGGGTAAAGAAAATTAAGTGGATTTTTGAAAGAAAACAATACTGTCAATATACTATTAAACAAATTAAAATGGTAAAAGTTATTGTACTTTAAGTAAAAATAAAAGAGCTAAAATATCAATCCCAATTTTGGATTACTTTAATTAAAAAAAAATGCATATAGCAGAGGATAGTTTCAATCTGCCTACCTCTGGGTTATGGGCCCAGCATGCTTCCATTGCAGTACTCTGCTGCACATGTAAGTGCAAGAGATCCTGAAGCACTCACTCATCATGGGAAAGTACCAATGTGTTTCTTCGTTGGTTGATGGAAGAAACATCTTTCAAAAACTCTCCAGATAATTGACTTTTTAAAGTTTTTCTAGGAAACGTTCTAGATGAATGCTTATTAGCCTTTGTCAGTATATACTTTTTGCAAAGTGTCTCTGTGGCGCAATCGGTTAGTGTGTTCGGCTATTAACCAAAAGCTTGGTGGTTCAATCCCACCCAGGGATGTAATTGACCTTGTGATCGGATTTTGGTGATATTTAAGTAGACAAGTCAAAATTTCAAACCCCCTGTTATGGTGTGGGTACCTGGCCTTCCCTGATGTAATCAGAGTTAGATTTGATTCAGTGATTTTATAAAAACAGCTAGGAAGCACAATTTAGCAGTAGGTTGCAGAGAAAAAAAATATGCTGGCAGAAAAATCCAATTGAGTGATTAAACAGCTCTTCATTTTCTGGCTTTATTTTTATGCTAACAAATTTGTTCTCTGAAAAGTGTCCACAAAGCCAAGTCTCTGATTAACACCTTTGTAAGGATGGTTTTTCACCTATTACTAAATTAAACTTGCTTCATTGGAAAGGCAGCAAGATGCATCCTCATTTCAATGTCTACTGAAATAATACAGGTTGACACCAGGAAACATTAACGCCACTGCATCCTTGCTGCTTTCTCATGTGGAAGTCTGTTTAATGTGAAAACAAGGTGATATCTAATTAGCACACAGGTAAGGAATTAAGAAAATCTTTATTTAAGGGTGAAGATGTTTCTCACAAAATCGTTGCCCCAATGCATCATTGAAATTCAACCTGGAAAGATGATTTTAATATATCACTTGTACATTTTGTATTAATGTCAATTACCATTTTAATAATAGGGTAAAGAAAATTAAGTGGATTTTTGAAAGAAAACAATACTGTCAATATACTATTAAAACAAATTAAAATGGTAAAAGTTATTGTACTTTAAGTAAAAATAAAAGAGCAAAAATATCCATCCCAGTTTTGGATTACTTTAATTAACAAAAAAAATGCATATAGCAAAGGATAGTTTCAATCTGCCTACCTCTGGGTTATGGGCCCAGCATGCTTCCATTGCAGTACTCTGCTGCACATGTAAGTGCAAGAGATCCTGAAGCACTCACTCATCATGGGAAAGTACCAATGTGTTTCTTTGTTGGTTGATGGAAGAAACATCTTACAAAAACTCTCCAGATTATTGACTTTTTAAAGTTTTTCTAGGAAACGTTCTAGATGAATTCTTATTAGCCTTTGTCAGTATGTACTTTTTGCAAAGTGTCTCTGTGGCGCAATTGGTTAGTGTGTACGGCTATTAACCAAAAGGTTGGTGGTTAAATCCTACCCAGGGATGTAATTGACCTTGTGATCACATTTTGGTGATATTTAAGTAGACAAGTCAAAATTTCAAACCCCCTCTTATTGTGTAGGGTACCTGGCCTTCTCTGATGTAATCAGAGTTAGATTTGATTCAGTGATTTTATAAAAACAGCTAGGAAGCACAATTTAGCAGTGGGTTGCAGAGAAAAAGAAATATGCTGGCAAAAAAATCCAATTGAGTGATTAAACAGCTCTTCATTTCTGGCTTTATTTTTATGCTAACAAATTTGTTCTCTGAAAAGTGTCCACAAAGCCAAGTCTCTGATTAACACCTTTGTAGGGATGGTTTTTCACATATTACTAAATTAAACTTGCTTCATTGGAAAGGCAGCAAGATGCATCCTCATTTCAATGTCTACTGAAATAATACAAGTTGACACCAGGAAACATTAACGCCACTGCATCCTTGCTGCTTTCTCATGTGGAAGTCTGTTTAATGTGAAAACAAGGTGATATCTAATTAGCACACAAGTAAGGAATTAAGAAAATCTTTATTTAAGGGTGAAGATGTTTCTCACAAAATCGTTGCCCCAATGCATCATTGAAATTCAAGCTGGAAAGATGATTTTAATATATCACTTGTACATTTTGTATTGCTCTTCTGGTGACAATGTAGTTTGTTTTTGTCAATTACCATTTTAATAATAGGGTAAAGAAAATTAAGTGGATTTTTGAAAGAAAACAATACTGTCAATATACTATTAAAACAAATTAAAATGGTAAAAGTTATTGTACTTTAAGTAAAAATAAAAGAGGCAAAATATCAATCCCAGTTTTAGATTACTTTAATTAACAACAAAAAAATGCATATAGCAGAGGATAGTTTCAATCTGCCTACCTCTGGGTTATGGGCCCAGCATGCTTCCATTGCTGTACTCTGCTGCACATGTAAGTGCAAGAGATCCTGAAGCACTCACTCATCATGGGAAAGTACCAATGTGTTTCTTTGTTGGTTGATGGAAGAAACATCTTACAAAAACTCTCCAGATTATTGACTTTTTAAAGTTTTTCTAGGAAACGTTCTAGATGAATGCTTATTAGCCTTTGTCAGTATGTACTTTTTGCAAAGTGTCTCTGTGGCGCAATTGGTTAGTGTGTACGGCTATTAACCAAAAGGTTGGTGGTTAAATCCTACCCAGGGATGTAATTGACCTTGTGATCACATTTTGGTGATATTTAAGTAGACAAGTCAAAATTTCAAACCCCCTCTTATTGTGTAGGGTACCTGGCCTTCTCTGATGTAATCAGAGTTAGATTTGATTCAGTGATTTTATAAAAACAGCTAGGAAGCACAATTTAGCAGTGGGTTGCAGAGAAAAAGAAATATGCTGGCAGAAAAATCCAATTGAGTGATTAAACAGCTCTACATTTCTGGCTTTATTTTTATGCTAACAAATTTGTTCTCTGAAAAGTGTCCACAAAGCCAAGTCTCTGATTAACACCTTTGTAGGGATGGTTTTTCACATATTACTAAATTAAACTTGCTTCATTGGAAAGGCAGCAAGATGCATCCTCATTTCAATGTCTACTGAAATAATACAAGTTGACACCAGGAAACATTAACGCCACTGCATCCTTGCTGCTTTCTCATGTGGAAGTCTGTTTAATGTGAAAACAAGGTGATATCTAATTAGCACACAAGTAAGTATATTAAGAAAATCTTTATTTAAGGGTGAAGATGTTTCTCACAAAATCGTTGCCCCAATGCATCATTGAAATTCAAGCTGGAAAGATGATTTTAATATATCACTTGTACATTTTGTATTGCTCTTCTGGTGACAATGTAGTTTGTTTTTGTCAATTACCATTTTAATAATAGGGTAAAGAAAATTAAGTGGATTTTTGAAAGAAAACAATACTGTCAATATACTATTAAAACAAATTAAAATGGTAAAAGTTATTGTACTTTAAGTAAAAATAAAAGAGGCAAAATATCAATCCCAGTTTTGGATTACTTTAATTAACAAAAAAAAAATGCATATAGCAGAGGATAGTTTCAATCTGCCTACCTCTGGGTTATGGGCCCAGCATGCTTCCATTGCTGTACTCTGCTGCACATGTAAGTGCAAGAGATCCTGAAGCACTCACTCATCATGGGAAAGTACCAATGTGTTTCTTCGTTGGTTGATGGAAGAAACATCTTACAAAAACTCTCCAGATTATTGACTTTTTAAAGTTTTTCTAGGAAACGTTTTAGATGAATGCTTATTAGCCTTTGTCAGTATTTACTTCTGCAAAGTGTCTCTGTGGCGCAATCAGTTAGTGTGTACGGCTACTAACCAAAAGGTTGGTGGTTCAATCACACCCAGGGACGTAATTGACCTTGTGATCAGATTTTGGTGATCTTTAAGTAGACAAGTCAAAATTTCAAACCCCCTGTTATGGTGTAGGGTACCTGGCCTTCTCTGATGTAATCAGAGTTAGATTTGATTCAGTGATTTTATAAAAAAGGCTAGGAAGCACAATTTAGCAGTGGGTTGCAGAGAAAAAGAAATATGCTGGCAAAAAAATCCAATTGAGTGATTAAACAGCTCTTCATTTTCTGGCTTTATTTTTATGTTAACAAATTTGTTCTCTGAAAAGTGTCCACAAAGCCAAGTCTCTGATTAACACCTTTGTAGGGATGGTTTTTCACCTATTACTAAATTAAACTTGCTTCATTGGAAAGGCAGCAAGATGCATCCTCATTTCAATGTCTACTGAAATAATACAGGTTGACACCAGGAAACATTAACGCCACTGCATCCTTGCTGCTTTCTCATGTGGAAGTCTGTTTAATGTGAAAACAAGGTGATATCTAATTAGCACACAGGTAAGGAATTAAGAAAATCTTTATTTAAGGGTGAAGATGTTTCTCACAAAATCGTTGCCCCAATGCATCACTGAAATTCAAGCTGGAAAATAAGATTTTACTTACCGATAAATCTATTTCTCGTAGTCCGTAGTGGATGCTGGGGACTCCGTCAGGACCATGGGGATTAGCGGCTCCGCAGGAGACAGGGCACAAAATAAAGCTTTAGGATCAGGTGGTGTGTACTGGCTCCTCACCCTATGACCCTCCTCCAAGCCTCAGTTAGGATACTGTGCCCGGACGAGCGTACACAATAAGGAAGGATTTTGAATCCCGGGTAAGACTCATACCAGCCACACCAATCACACCGTACAACTTGTGATCTGAACCCAGTTAACAGTATGACAACGTAGGAGCCTCTGAACAGACGGCTCACAACAAGAACAACCCGATTTTTCTGTAACAATAACTATGTACAAGTATTGCAGACAATCCGCACTTGGGATGGGCGCCCAGCATCCACTACGGACTACGAGAAATAGATTTATCGGTAAGTAAAATCTTATTTTCTCTAACGTCCTAGTGGATGCTGGGGACTCCGTCAGGACCATGGGGATTATACCAAAGCTCCCAAACGGGCGGGAGAGTGCGGATGACTCTGCAGCACCGAATGAGAGAACTCCAGGTCCTCTTTAGCCAGGGTATCAAATTTGTAGAATTTTACAAACGTGTTCTCCCCCGACCACGTAGCTGCTCGGCAGAGTTGTAATGCCGAGACCCCTCGGGCAGCCGCCCAGGATGAGCCCACCTTCCTTGTGGAATGGGCCTTGACAGATTTAGGCTGTGGCAGGCCTGCCACAGAATGTGCAAGTTGAATTGTGCTACAAATCCAACGAGCAATCGTCTGCTTCGAAGCAGGAGCACCCAGCTTGTTGGGTGCATACAGTATAAACAGCGAGTCAGATTTTCTGACTCCAGTCGTCCTTGAAATATATATTTTCAATGCCCTGACAACGTCCAGCAACTTGGAATCCTCCAAATCGCTAGTAGCCGCAGGCACCACAATAGGCTGGTTCAGGTGAAACGCTGACACCACCTTAGGCAGAAAATGAGGACGCGTCCGCAGTTCTGCCCTGTCCGAATGGAAAATCAGATATGGGCTTTTATACGATAAAGCCGCCAATTCTGACACTCTCCTGGCTGAAGCCAGGGCCAGTAGCATGGTTACCTTCCATGTAAGATATTTCAAATCCGCCGATTTGAGTGGCTCAAACCAATGTGATTTGAGAAAATCCAGAACTACATTAAGGTCCCACGGAGCCACTGGGGGCACAACCGGGGGCTGTATATGTAGTACTCCTTTTTCAAAAGTCTGGACTTCAGGAACTGAAGCCAATTCTTTCTGGAAGAAAATCGACAGGGCCGAAATTTGAACCTTAATGGACCCCAACTTGAGGCCCATAGACAATCCTGTTTGCAGGAAATGTAGGAATCGACCCAATTGAAATTCCTCCGTGGGGGCCTTCCTGGCCTCGCACCACGCAACATATTTTCTCCAAATGCGGTGATAATGTTGTGCAGTCACCTCCTTCCTGGCTTTAACCAGTGTAGGAATGACCTCTTCCGGAATGCCTTTTTCCCTTAGAATTCGGCGTTCAACCGCCACGCCGTCAAACGCAGCCGCGGTAAGTCTTGGAATAGACACGGTCCCTGCTGAATCAGGTCCCGTCTTAGAGGTAGAGGCCACGGATTTTCCGTGAGCATCTCCTGAAGTTCCGGGTACCAAGTTCTTCTTGGCCAATCCGGAGCCACGAGTATCGTTCTCACTCCCCTTTGCCGTATAATTCTCAGTATTTTGGGTATGAGAGGCAGAGGAGGAAACACATACACTGACTGGAACACCCACGGTGTTACCAGAGCGTCCACAGCTATTGCCTGAGGGTCTCTTGACCTGGCGCAATACCTGTCCAGTTTTTTGTTGAGGCGAGACGCCATCATATCCATCTTTGGTTTTTCCCAACGGTTCACAATCATGTGGAAGACTTCTGGATGAAGTCCCCACTCTCCCGGGTGTAGATCGTGTCTGCTGAGGAAGTCTGCTTCCCAGTTGTTCACTCCCGGAATGAACACTGCTGACAGTGCTATCACATGATCTTCCGCCCAGCGAAGAATCCTTGCAGCTTCTGCCATTGCTCTCCTGCTTCTTGTGCCGCCCTGTCTGTTTACGTGGGCGACTGCCGTGATGTTGTCTGACTGGATCAACACCGGCTGACCCTGAAGCAGGGGTTTTGCCAGGCTTAGAGCATTGTAAATCGCTCTTAGCTCCAGTATATTTATGTGAAGAGACATCTCCAGGCTTGACCATACTCCCTGGAAGTTTCTTCCCTGTGTGACCGCTCCCCAGCCTCTCAGACTGGCATCCGTGGTCACCAGGACCCAGTCCTGTATGCCGAATCTGCGGCCTTCTAACAGATGAGCACTCTGCAACCACCACAGAAGAGACACCCTTGTCCGTGGCGATAAGGTTATCCGCTGATGCATCTGCAGATGCGACCCGGACCATTTGTCCAGCAGATCCCACTGAAAAGTTCGTGCGTGGAATCTGCCGAATGGGATTGCTTCGTAAGAAGCCACCATCTTTCCCAGGACTCTTGTGCATTGATGCACAGACACTTTTCCTGGTTTTAGGAGGTTCCTGACAAGTTCGGATAACTCCTTGGCTTTCTCCTCCGGAAGAAACACCTTTTTCTGAACCGTGTCCAGAATCATTCCCAGGAACAGCAGACGTGTTGTCGGGGTCAACTGAGATTTTGGAAAATTCAGAATCCACCCGTGTTGTTGCAGCACTACTTGGGTTAGTGCTACTCCCTCCTCCAGCTGTTCTCTGGACCTTGCCCTTATCAGGAGATCGTCCAAGTAAGGGATAATTAATACGCCTCTTCTTCGCAGAAGAATCATCATTTCGGCCATTACCTTGGTAAAGACCCGAGGTGCCGTGGACAATCCAAACGGCAGCGTCTGAAACTGATAATGACAGTTTTGCACCACGAACCTGAGGTACCCTTGATGTGAAGGGCAAATTGGGACATGCAGGTAAGCATCTTTTATGTCCAGGGACACCATAAAGTCCCCTTCTTCCAGATTCGCTATCACTGCTCTGAGTGATTCCATCTTGAACTTGAATTTTTGTATGTACAGGTTCAAAGATTTCAGATTTAGAATAGGTCTTACCGAGCCGTCCGGCTTCGGTACCACAAATAGCGTGGAGTAATACCCCTTTCCCTGTTGTAGGAGGGGTACCTTGACTATCACCTGCTGAGAAAACAGCTTGTGAATGGCTTCCAATACCGTCGCCCTGTCTGAGGGAGACGTTGGCAAAGCCGACTTTAGGAACCGGCGAGGGGGAGACTTCTCGAATTCCAACCTGTAACCCTGAGATACTACCTGCAGGATCCAGGGGTCCACCTGTGAGCAAGCCCACTGCGCGCTGAAATTCTTGAGTCGACCCCCCACCGTTCCTGAGTCCGCTTGTAAAGCCCCAGCGTCATGCTGAGGGCTTTGCAGAACCCGCGGAGGGCTTCTGTTCCTGGGAAGGAGCTGCTTGCTGCCCTCTCTTACCCTTTCCTCTGCCTCGGGGCAGATATGACTGTCCTTTTGCCCGCTTGTTCTTATAGGACCGAAAGGACTGCGGCTGAAAAGACGGTGTCTTTTTCTGTTGGGAGGGGGTCTGAGGTAAAAAAGTGGATTTCCCGGCAGTTGCCGTGGCCACCAAATCCGATAGACCGACGCCAAATAATTCCTCCCCTTTATACGGCAATACTTCCATATGCCGTTTGGAATCCACATCACCTGACCACTGTCGTGTCCATAAACTTCTTCTGGCAGATATGGACATCGCACTTACTCTCGATGCCAGAGTGCAAATGTCCCTCTGAGCATCTCGCATATAAAGAAAAGCATCCTTTAATTGCTCTAAAGTCTGTAAAATACTGTCCCTATCCAGGGTATCAATATTTTCAGTCAGGGAATCCGACCAGACCACTCCAGCACTGCACATCCAGGCTGAGGCGATGGCTGGTCGCAGTATAACACCAGTATGTGTGTATATACTTTTTAGAGTAGTTTCCAGCCTCCTATCAGCTGGATCCTTGAGGGCGGCCGTATCAGGAGACGGTAACGCCACTTGTTTTGATAAGCGTGTGAGCGCCTTATCCACCTTAGGGGGTGTTTCCCAGCGCGCCCTAACCTCTGGCGGGAAAGGGTATAATGCCAATAACTTTTTTGAAATTAGCCCTTTTCTATCTGGGTTAACCCACGCTTCATCACATACATCATTCAATTCCTCTGATTCAGGAAAAACTACAGGTAGTTTTTTCACCCCCCACATAATACCCCTTTTTGTGGTACTTGCAGTATCAGAGATATGCAAAGCCTCCTTCATTGCCGTGATCATATAACGTGTGGCCCTACTGGAAAATACGTTTGTTTCTTCACCGTCGACACTAGATTCAGTGTCCGTGTCTGGGTCTGTGTCGACCGACTGAGGTAAAGGGCGTTTTACAGCCCCTGACGGTGTCTGAGACGCCTGGGCAGGTACCAACTGGTTTGACGGCCGTCTCATGTCGTCAACTGATTTTTGTAATGTGCTGACATTATCACGTAATTCCATAAACAAAGCCATCCATTCCGGTGTCGACTCCCTAGGGGGTGACATCACCATTACCGGCAATTGCTCCGCCTCCACACTAACATCGTCCTCATACATGTCGACACACACGTACCGACACACAGCAGACACACAGGGAATGCTCTATTGAAGACAGGACCCCACTAGCCCTTTGGGGAGACAGAGGGAGAGTTTGCCAGCACACACCCAAGCGCTATAATATATATGGGAACAACCCTATATAAGTGTTGTATCCTTATAGCAGCTTAAATATAGTAATATCGCCAAAAAAGTGCCCCCCCCCTCTCTGTTTTACCCTGTTTCTGTAGTGCAGTGCAGGGGAGAGTCCTGGGAGCCTTCCTCACAGCGGAGCTGAGCAGGAAAATGGCGCTGTGTGCTGAGGAGAATAAGCCCCGCCCCCTATTTCGGCGGGCTCTTCTCCGGAGACTGTAAGATCTGGCAGGGGTTAAATACATCCATATAGCCTCAAGGGCTATATGTGATGTATTTTTAGCCATAAAAAAGGTATTATACATTGCTGCCCAGGGCGCCCCCCCAACGCCCTGCACCCTCCGTGACAGCTGTGTGAAGTGTGCTGACAACAATGGCGCACAGCTGCAGTGCTGTGCGCTACCTCAGGAAGACTGAAAAGTCTTCTGCCGCCTGCTTCTGGACCTCTTCCAACTTCGGCATCTGCAAGGGGGGTCGGCGGCGCGGCTCCGGGACGAACCCCAGGGTGAGACCTGTGTTCCGACTCCATCTGGAGCTAATGGTGTCCAGTAGCCTAAGAAGCCAATCCATCCTGCACGCAGGTGAGTTCACTTCTCTCCTCTAAGTCCCTCGATGCAGTGAGCCTGTTGCCAGCAGGACTTACTGAAAATAAAAAACCTAAAAAACTTTTTCTAAGCAGCTCTTTAGGAGAGCCACCTAGATTGCACCCTGCTCGGACGGGCACAAAAACCTAACTGAGGCTTGGAGGAGGGTCATAGGGGGAGGAGCCAGTACACACCACCTGATCCTAAAGCTTTATTTTTGTGCCCTGTCTCCTGCGGAGCCGCTAATCCCCATGGTCCTGACGGAGTCCCCAGCATCCACTAGGACGTTAGAGAAAGATGATTTTAATATATCACTTGTACATTTTGTATTGCTCTTCTGGTGACAATGTAGTTTGTTTTTGTCAATTACCATTTTAATAATAGGGTAAAGAAAATTAAGTGGATTTTTGAAAGAAAACAATACTGTCAATATACTATTAAAACAAATTAAAATGGTAAAAGTTATTGTACTTTAAGTAAAAATAAAAGAGCAAAAATATCAATCCCAGTTTTGGATTACTTTAATTAACAAAAAAAAAATGCATATAGCAAAGGATAGTTTCAATCTGCCTACCTCTGGGTTATGGGCCCAGCATGCTTCCATTGCAATACTCTGCTGCACATGTAAGTGCAAGAGATCCTGAAGCACTCACTCATCATGGGAAAGTACCAATGTGTTTCTTCGTTGGTTGATGGAAGAAACATCTTACAAAAACTCTCCAGATTATTGACTTTTTAAAGTTTTTCTAGGAAACGTTTTAGATGAATGCTTATTAGCCTTTGTCAGTATGTACTTCTGCAAAGTGTCTCTGTGGCGCAATCAGTTAGTGTGTACGGCTACTAACCAAAAGGTTGGTGGTTCAATCACACCCAGGGACGTAATTGACCTTGTAATCAGATTTTGGTGATCTTTAAGTAGACAAGTCAAAATTTCAAACCCCCTCTTATTGTATAGGGTACCTGGCCTTCTCTGATGTAATCAGAGTTAGATTTGATTCAGTGATTTTATAAAAAACAGTTAGGAAGCACAATTTAGCAGTAGGTTGCAGAGAAAAAAAATATGCTGGCAAAAAAATCCAATTGAGTGATTAAACAGCTCTTAATTTTCTGGCTTTATTTTTATGCTAACAAATTTGTTCTCTGAAAAGTGTCCACAAAGCCAAGTCTCTGATTAACACCTTTGTAGGGATGGTTTTTCACCTATTACTAAATTAAACTTGCTTCATTGGAAAGGCAGCAAGATGCATCCTCATTTCAATGTCTACTGAAATAATACAGGTTGACACCAGGAAACATTAACGCCACTGCATCCTTGCTGCTTTCTCATGTGGAAGTCTGTTTAATGTGAAAACAAGGTGATATCTAATTAGCACACAGGTAAGGAATTAAGAAAATCTTTATTTAAGGGTGAAGATGTTTCTCACAAAATCGTTGCCCCAATGCATCATTGAAATTCAAGCTGGAAAGATGATTTTAATATATCACTTGTACATTTTGTATTGCTCTTCTGGTGACAATGTAGTTTGTTTTTGTCAATTACCATTTTAATAATAGGGTAAAGAAAATTAAGTGGATTTTTGAAAGAAAACAATACTGTCAATATACTATTAAAACAAATTAAAATGGTAAAAGTTATTGTACTTTAAGTAAAAATAAAAGAGCAAAAATATCAATCCCAGTTTTGGAATAATTTAATTAACAAAAAAAATGCATATAGCAAAGGATAGTTTCAATCTGCCTATCTCTGGGTTATGGGCCCAGCATGCTTCCATTGCAGTACTCTGCTGCACATGTAAGTGCAAGAGATCCTGAAGCACTCACTCATCATGGGAAAGTACCAATGTGTTTCTTCATTGGTTGATGGAAGAAACATCTTACAAAAACTCTCCAGATTATTGACTTTTTAAAGTTTTTCTAGGAAACGTTCTTGATGAATGCTTATTAGCCTTTGTCAGTATGTACTTTTTGCAAAGTGTCTCTGTGGTGCAATTGGTTAGTGTGTAAGGCTATTAACCAAAAGGTTGGTGGTTCAATCCCACCCAGGAACGTAATTGACCTTGTGATCAGATTTTGGTGATATTTAAGTAGACAAGTCAAAATTTCAAACCCCCTCTTATTGTGTAGGGTACCTGGCCTTCTCTGATGTAATCAGAGTTAGATTTGATTCAGTGATTTTATAAAAACAGCTAGGAAGCACAATTTAGCAGTGGGTTGCAGAGAAAAAAAATATGCTGGCAGAAAAATCCAATTGAGTGATTAAACAGCTCTTTATTTTCTGGCTTTATTTTTATGCTAACAAATTTGTTCTCTGAAAAGTGTCCACAAAGCCAAGACTCTGATTAACACTTTTGTAAGGATGGTTTTTCACCTATTACTAAATTAAACTTGCTTCATTGGAAAGGCAGCAAGATGCATCCTCATTTCAATGTCTACTGAAATAATACAGGTTGACACCAGGAAACATTAACGCCACTGCATCCTTGCTGCTTTCTCATGTGGAAGTCTGTTTAATGTGAAAACAAGGTGATATCTAATTAGCACACAGGTAAGGAATTAAGAAAATCTTTATTTAAGGGTGAAGATGTTTCTCACAAAATCGTTGCCCCAATGCATCATTGAAATTCAAGCTGGAAAGATGATTTTAATATATCACTTGTACATTTTGTATTGCTCTTCTGGTGACAATGTAGTTTGTTTTTGTCAATTACCATTTTAATAATAGGGTAAAGAAAATTAAGTGGATTTTTGAAAGAAAACAATACTGTCAATATACTATTAAAACAAATTAAAATGGTAAAAGTTATTGTACTTTAAGTAAAAATAAAAGAGCCAAAATATCAATCCCAGTTTTGGATTACTTTAATTAACAAACAAAAAAATGCATATAGCAGAGGATAGTTTCAATCTGCCTACCTCTGGGTTATGGGCCCAGCATGCTTCCATTGCAGTACTCTGCTGCACATGTAAGTGCAAGAGATCCTGAAGCACTCACTCATCATGGGAAAGTACCAATGTGTTTCTTCGTTGGTTGATAGAAGAAACATCTTACAAAAACTCTCCAGATTATTGACTTTTTTAAGTTTTTCTAGGAAACGTTTTAGATGAATGCTTATTAGCCTTTGTCAGTGTGTACTTTTGCAAAGTGTCTCTGTGGCGCAATCAGTTAGTGTGTACGGCTATTAACCAAAAGGTTGGTGGTTCAATCCCACCCAGGGACGTAATTGACCTTGTTATCAGATTTTGGTGATCTTTAAGTAGACAAGTCAAATTTCATACCCCCTGTTATGGTGTAGGGTACCTGGCCTTCTCTGATGTAATCAGAGTTAGATTTGATTCAGTGATTTTATAAAAACATCTAGGAAGCACAATTTAGCAGTGGGTTGCAGAGAAAAAGAAATATGCTGGCAAAAAAATCAAATTGCGTGATTCAACAGCTCTTAATTTTCTTGCTTTATTTTTATGCTAACAAATTTGTTCTCTGAAAAGTGTCCACAAAGCCAAGTCTCTGATTAACACCTTTGTAGGGATGGTTTTTCACCTATTACTAAATTAAACTTGCTTCATTGGAAAGGCAGCAAGATGCATCCTCATTTCAATGTCTACTGAATTAATACAGGTTGACACCAGGAAACATTAACGCCACTGCATCCTTGCTGCTTTCTCATGTGGAAGTCTGTTTAATGTGAAAACAAGGTGATATCTAATTAGCACACAGGTAAGGAATTACGAAAATCTTTATTTAAGGGTGAAGATGTTTCTCACAAAATTGTTGCCCCAATGCATCATTGAAATTCAAGCTGGAAAGATGATTTAATATATCACTTGTACATTTTGTATTGCTCTTCTGGTGACAATGTAGTTTTTTTTTGTCAATTACCATTTTAATAACAGGGTAAAGAAAATTAAGTGGATTTTTGAAAGAAAACTATACTGTCAATATACTATTAAAACAAATTAAAATGGTAAAAGTTATTGTACTTTAAGTAAAAATAAAAGAGCAAAAATATCAATCCCAGTTTTGATTACTTAAATTAACAAAAAAAATGCATATAGCAAAGGATAGTTTCAATCTGCCTACCTCTGGGTTATGGGTCCAGCATGCTTCCATTGCAGTACTCTGCTGCACATGTAAGTGCAAGAGATCCTGAAGCACTCACTCATCATGGGAAAGTACCAATGTGTTTATTCGTTGGTTGATGGAAGAAACATCTTACAAAAACTCTCCAGATTATTGATTTTTTAATGTTTTTCTAGGAAACGTTCTAGATGTATGCTTATTAGCCTTTGTCAGTATGCACTTTTTGCAAAGTGTCTCTGTGGCGCAATCGGTTAGTGTGTTCGGCTATTAACCAAAAGGTTGGTGGTTCAATCCCACCCAGGGACGTAATTAAACTTGTGATCAGATTTTGGTGATATTTAAGTAGACAAGTCAAAATTTCAAACCCCCTCTTATGGTGTAGGGTACATGGCCTTCTCTGATGTAATCAGAGTTAGATTTGATTCAGTGATTTTATAAAAAACAGCTAGGAAACACAATTTAGCAGTGGGTTGCAGAGAAAAAAAATATGCTGGCAGAAAAATCCAATCGAGTGATTAAACAGCTCTTCATTTTCTGGCTTTATTTTTATGCTAACAAATTTGTTCTCTGAAAAGTGTCCACAAAGCCAAGTCTCTGATTAACACCTTTGTAAGGATGGTTTTTCACCTATTACTAAATTAAACTTGCTTCATTGGAAAGGCAGCAAGATGCATCCTCATTTCAATGTCTACTGAAATAATACAAGTTGACACCAGGAAACATTAACGCCACTGCTTCCTTGCTGCTTTCTCATATGGAAGTCTGTTTAATGTGAAAACAAGGTGATATCTAATTAACACACAGGTAAGGAATTAAGAAAATCTTTATTTAAGGGTGAAGATGTTTCTCACAAATTTGTTGACCCAATGCATCATTGAAATTCAAGCTGGAAAGATGATTTTAATATATCACTTGTACATTTTTTATTGCTCTTCTGGTGACAATGTAGTTTGTTTTTGTCAATTACCATTTTAATAATAGGGTAAAGAAAATGAAGTGGATTTTTGAAAGGAGGGGTACCTTGACTATCACCTGCTGCAAATACAGCTTGTGAATTTGCCTCTATCACAGCCTCCCTGTCCAAGGGAGATGTTGGCAAGGCAGATTTTAGGAAACGGCGAGGGGGAGACGTCTCGAATTCCAGCTTGAATCCCTGAGACACTACTTGTAGAATCCAGGGATCCACCTGTGAGCAAGCCCACTGATTGCTGAAGCACTTGAGACGGGCCCCCACCGCACCTGGCTCCACCAGTGGAGCCCCAGCGTCATGCTGTGGACTTAGCGGAAGCGGGGGAGGACTTTTGTTCCTGGGAACTGGCTGTATATATATATATATATATGCACACACACTCATGTATATACATGTATACACAAATACACGTATGTACATGTTTATGTATGTATAATACACTGATAGAGTACATTATATTTATGAATTAATTGCTTCCCGATTCTGCAGCAGCATCATCAGCACCATCAGTGTTACTCACAGTCACTTCACACTGACTGCTGCACAACACATCACTTAATTTCCGGGCCGCCCGCCACCTGGTGAAGAGACATGGGAGATGAAGGACCAGCAGTGCCACATTGAGCGGAAGTATTGTGAATTAGTTACCCACACACTCCTTGTGACACCTGCTCCCCGTCTGCCCTCCCACCCGCCGCCTGCCATCCGGAACCCGCACTGACAAGTAAGTCTCAGCAGAATGTGTCTGCCGGCGGCTCCCAGTCCCCCCTAGAGGAACACTGCCAGTGGTGTGGCAGCCGCGGCAAACTAGGACTGAGAGACCGCAGCGGGAGGAAAGCACGGGTGGGCGGGAGGAGAGCATAGGCGGACATCACCACGTCACATTGCAAGGTGACACCAGTCCCCCCAGTGAGGCCGCCGACGAATGCACTCAGCATAGTATTAGCAGCAGGCAGAGGGGGGGCGGGCGCAGCGGTGGTGGGAGGTACGGAAATGAGCTACAGGCTAGGCTTCACCGATCACACACTCAGCGATCACTGTGCCACAGCAAGCGTGGCGTGCAGCGGTGCTGGACATTAGGGAGTGCCTGTGCGCACCAGGCACCCCCTGTACGCACGCCTATGCGCTACCACCCCCCATATGCCACACTACATCACTATGCTATAGCCCTCCCATATGCTGCACTTCATAGTTACACTATACCCCCCATACAACATACTACATCACCACACTACACTACTCACAATAAAATTAAAACATCCCAGTTCCTCATTCTTAATGAGCTCACGTGAGTTCTCTCCCCAACGGAGCTCCAGACCAAGTAACAATGAAGACACCAGCAGCGTGTAGGGGGCAGGCCTGGTCCACTTGTCAGGAGAGAGCAGTCACTGGAGGGTAAGAAGGGGGCGGGGCCTAGTCCTACAGACGGGAGAGAGCACAGACAGGAGAGAGCAAGGTACAGGGGTAGAAGGGGACGGCTGATGTGAAGAAGGGGGCGGGGCCTATTTTTGCATCCTTTCAAAATTCGACATTTGACAAATTCGACTTTTCTGCAATGGTACAAATGCGGCAATTCAACAAAAGTATATTCAATTGAAGTTTGTAAATTCGACAACAGTGCTTTTAAACAGTAAATTCGTCATTTTCAATCCGCCACACTTTGCAGGCGGAATCTAATAAAAAAAATTTAAAACATGTTTTTTTTGGGGTAATAGCATATCTATTTATATTAGAAGGGATTAGGTACTTGGTTTGTCTTTTTTGGAGGCACAAGTATTATTTATATATTTTTTAAAAGATTATTATTATTTTTTTTTTTTTAAATGGAATGTGAAAAACCCGGAAAAGAAAAATTGCGTGCGGTCCCCCCTCCAAAGCATAACCAGCCTCGGGCTCTTTGAGCCGGTCCTGGTTCTAAAAATCCGGGGGGAAAACGGACAAGGGATCCCCCGTATTTTTAAAACCAGCTCCGGGCTCTGCGCCTGGTGCTGGTGCAAAAAATACGGGGGACAAAAAGAGTAGGGTCCCCCATTATTTTTACACCAGCATCGGGCTCCACTAGCTGGACAGATAATGCCACAGCCGGGGGTCACTTTTATACAGTGCCCTGCGGCCGTGGCATTAAATATCCAACTAGTCACCCCTGGCCGGGGTACCCTGGGGGAGTGGGGACCCCTTCAATCAAGGGGTCCCCCCCCAGCCACCCAAGGGCCAGGGGTGAAGCCCGAGGCTGTCCCCCCCATCCAAGGGCTGCGGATGGGAGGCTGATAGCCTTGAGAAAATTGAAAGAATATTGTTTTTTCCAGTAGTACTACAAGTCCCAGCAAGCCTCCCCCGCAATCTGGTACTTTGAGAACCACAAGTACCAGCATGCGGGAGAAAAACGGGCCCGCTGGTACCTGTAGTTCTACTGGGGAAAAAATACCCAAATAAAAACAGGACACAGACACCGTGAAAGTATAACTTTATTTCACACCTGCCGACACACACATACTTACCTATGTTGACACGAAGCAGTCGGTCCTCTTCTCCAAGTAGAATCCACGGGTACCTGAAAATAAAAATAAGATTTTACTTACCGATAAATCTATTTCTCATAGTCCGTAGTGGATGCTGGGACTCCGTCAGGACCATGGGGAATAGCGGCTCCGCAGGAGACAGGGCACAAAATTTAAAAGTTTGACCACTAGGTGGTGTGTACTGGCTCCTCCCCCTATGACCCTCCTCCAAGCCTCAGTTAGGATACTGTGCCCGGACGAGCGTACACAATAAGGAAGGATTTTGAATCCCGGGTAAGACTCATACCAGCCACACCAATCACACCGTACAACTTGTGATCTGAACCCAGTTAACAGTATGATAACGTAGGAGCCTCTGAAAAGATGGCTCACAACAATAAACAACCCGATTTTTTTGTAACAATAACTATGTACAAGTATTGCAGACAATCCGCACTTGGGATGGGCGCCCAGCATCCACTACGGACTATGAGAAATAGATTTATCGGTAAGTAAAATCTTATTTTCTCTGACGTCCTAGTGGATGCTGGGACTCCGTCAGGACCATGGGGATTATACCAAAGCTCCCAAACGGGCGGGAGAGTGTGGATGACTCTGCAGCACCGAATGAGAGAACTCCAGGTCCTCCTTAGCCAGGGTATCAAATTTGTAGAATTTTACAAACGTGTTCTCCCCTGACCACGTAGCTGCTCGGCAGAGTTGTAATGCCGAGACCCCTCGGGCAGCCGCCCAAGATGAGCCCACCTTCCTTGTGGAGTGGGCATTGACAGATTTATGCTGTGGCAGGCCTGCCACAGAATGTGCCAGTTGAATTGTGCTACAAATCCAACGAGCAATCGTCTGCTTCGAAGCAGGAGCACCCAGCTTGTTGGGTGCATATAGTATAAACAGCGAGTCAGATTTTCTGACTCCAGCCGTCCTTGAAATATATATTTTCAATGCTCTGACAACGTCCAGCAACTTGGAATCCTCCAAATCGCTAGTAGCCGCAGGCACCACAATAGGCTGGTTCAGGTGAAACGCTGATACCACCTTAGGCAGAAAATGAGGACGCGTCCTCAATTCTGCCCTGTCCGAATGGAAAATCAGATATGGGCTTTTATACGACAAAGCCGCCAATTCTGACACTCTCCTGGCTGAAGCCAGAGCCAGTAGCATGGTTACTTTCCATGTAAGATATTTCAAATCTACCGATTTGAGTGGCTCAAACCAATGGGATTTGAGAAAATCCAAAACTACATTGAGATCCCACGGTGCCACTGGGGGCACAACCGGGGGCTGTATATGTAGTACTCCTTTTACAAAAGTCTGGACTTCAGGAACTGAAGCCAATTCTTTCTGGAAGAAAATCGACAGGGCCGAAATTTGAACCTTAATGGACCCTAATTTGAGGCCCATAGATAATCCTGTTTGCAGGAAATGTAGGAATCGACCCAGTTGAAATTCCTCTGTCGGGGCCTTCCTGGCCTCACACCATGCAACATATTTTCTCCAAATGCGGTGATAATGTTGTGCAGTCACCTCCTTCCTGGCTTTGACCAGGGTAGGGATGACCTCTTCCGGAATGCCTTTTTCCTTTAGGATCCGGCGTTCAACCGCCATGCCGTCAAACGCAGCCGCGGTAAGTCTTGGAATAGACACGGTCCCTGCTGAAGCAGATCCCTTCTTAGAGGTAGAGGCCACGGATCTTCCGTGAGCATCTCCTGAAGTTCCGGGTACCAAGTCCTTCTTGGCCAGTCCGGAGCCACTAGTATCGTTCTTACTCCCCTTTGCCGTATAATTCTCAGTACCTTGGGTATGAGAGGCAGAGGAGGAAACACATACACTGACTGGTACACCCATGGTGTTACCAGAGCGTCCACAGCTATTGCCTGAGGATCTCTTGACCTGGCGCAATACCTGTCCAGTTTTTTGTTTGTTTACGTGGGCGACTGCCGTGATGTTGTCCGACTGGATCAACACCGGCTGACCCTGAAGCAGAGGTTTTGCCAGGCTTAGAGCATTGTAGATTGCTCTTAGTTCCAGTATATTTATGTGAAGAGATGTTTCCAGGCTTGACCACACGCCCTGGAAGTTTCTTCCTTGTGTGACCGCTCCCCAGCCTCTCAGGCTGGCATCCGTGGTCACTAGGACCCAGTTCTGTATGCCGAATCTGCGGCCCTCCAACAGATGAGCACTCTGCAACCACCATAGCAGAGAGACCCTTGTCCTTGTCAACAATTTTATCCGCTGATGCATCTGCAGATGCGATCCGGACCATTTGTCTAGCAGATCCCACTGAAAAATTCGTGCATGGAATCTGCCGAATGGAATCGCTTCGTAAGAAGCCACCATTTTTCCCAGGACTCTTGTGCATTGATGCACAGACACTGTCCCTGGTTTTAGGAGGTTCCTGACTAGTTCGGATAACTCCCTGGCTTTCTCCTCTGGAAGAAATACCTTTTTCTGAACAGTGTCCAGAATCATCCCTAGGAACAGCAGACGTGTCGTCGGGATCAGTTGGGATTTTGGAAAATTCAGAATCCACCCGTGCTGTTGGAGCACTACTTGAGTTAGTGCTACTCCGACCTCCAGCTGTTCTCTGGATCTTGCCCTTATCAGGAGATCGTCCAAGTAAGGGATAATTAATACGCCTTCTCTTCGAAGAAGGATCATCATTTCGGCCATCACCTTGGTAAAGACCCTGGGTGCCGTGGACAATCCAAACGGCAGCGTTTGAAACTGATAATGACAGTTTTGTACCATGAACCTAAGGTACCCTTGGTGTGAAGGGCAAATTGGGACATGAAGGTAAGCATCCTTGATGTCCAAGGACACCATAAAATCCCCTTCTTCCAGATTCGCTATCACTGCTCTGAGTGACTCCATCTTGAACTTGAATTTTTGTATGTACAGGTTCAGAGATTTCAGATTTAAAATAGGTCTTACCGAGCCGTCCGGCTTCGGTACCACAAATAGCGTGGAGTAATACCCCTTTCCCAGTTGTAGAAGGGGTACCTTGACTATCACCTGCTGAGAATACAGCTTGTGAATGGCTTCCAATACCGTCGCCCTGTCGGAGGGAGACGTTGGCAAAGCAGACTTTAGGAACCGGCGAGGGGGAGACTTCTCGAATTCCAACCTGTAACCCTGAGATACTACCTGCAGGATCCAGGGGTCCACCTGCGAGTGAGCCCACTGTGCGCTGAAATTCTTGAGGCGACCCCCCCACCGCCCCTGAGTCCGCTTGTAAGGTCCCAGCGTCATGCTGAGGCCTTTGCAGAAGCCGGGGAGGACTTCTGCTCCTGGGAAGGGGCTGCTTGGTGCAGTCTCTTACCCTTTCCTTTGCCTCGGGGCAAATATGAATGTCCTTTTGCTCGCTTGTTCTTATAGGAATGAAAGGACTGCGGCTGAAAAGACTGCGTCTTTTTCTGTTGGGAGGGGACTTGAGGTAAAAAGGTGGACTTCCCGTCTGTTGCCGTGGCTACCAAATCCGATAGACCGACCCCAAATAATTCCTCCCCTTTATACGGCAATACTTCCATATGCCGTTTGGAATCCGCATCGCCTGACCACTGTCGTGTCCATAGACTTCTTCTGGCAGATATGGACATCGCACTTACTCTTGATGCCAGAGTGCAGATATCTCTCTGTGTATCTCGCATATAAAGGAATGCATCCTTTAATTGTTCTATAGTCAATAAAATACTGTCCCTATCCAGGGTATCAATATTTTCAGTCAGGGAATCCGACCAAGCCACCCCAGCACTGCACATCCAGGCTAAGGCGATTGCTGGTCGCAGTATAACACCAGTATGTGTGTATATACTTTTTAGAGTATTTTCCAGCCTCCTATCAGCTGGATCCTTGAGGGCGGCCGTATCAGGAGACGGTAACGCCACTTGTTTGGATAAACGTGTGAGCGCCTTGTCCACCCTAGGGGGTGTTTCCCAGCGCGCCCTAACCTCTGGCGGGAAAGGGTATAATGCCAATAACTTCTTTGAAATTAGCAGTTTTTTATCAGGGGTAACCCACGCTTCATCACACACGTCATTCAATTCCTCTGATTCAGGAAAAACTACAGGTAGTTTTTTCAGACCCCACATAATACCCCTTTTTGTGGTACTTGCAGTATCAGAGATATGCAAAGCCTCCTTCATTGCCGTGATCATATAACGTGTGGCCCTACTGGAAAATACGTTCGTTTCTTCACCGTCGACACTAGATTCGGTGTCCGTGTCTGGGTCTGTGTCGACCGACTGAGGCAAAGGGCGTTTTACAGCCCCTGACGGTGTTTGAGACGCCTGTACAGGTACTAATTGGTTTGTCGGCCGTCTCATGTCGTCAACCGACTTTTGCAGCGTGCTGACATTATCACGTAATTCCATAAACAAAGCCATCCATTCCGGTGTCGACTCCCTAGGGGGTGACATCACCATTACCGGCAATTGCTCCGCCTCCACACCAACATCGTCCTCATACATGTCGACACACACGTACCGACACACAGCAGACACACAGGGAATGCTCTGATAGAAGACAGGACCCCACTAGCCCTTTGGGGAGACAGAGGGAGAGTTTGCCAGCACACACCAAAGCGCTATAATTATATAGGAACAACCTTATATAAGTGTTGTTTCCTTATAGCTGCTTAAATATATATAATATCGCCAAAAAATGCCCCCCCTCTCTGTTTTTTACCCTGTTTCTGTAGTGCAGTGCAGGGGAGAGCCTGGGAGCCTTCCTAGCAGCGGAGCTGTGTAGGAAAATGGCGCTGTGTGCTGAGGAGATAGGCCCCGCCCCCTATTTCGGCGGGCTCTTCTCCCGGTTTTTCTGATACCTGGCAGGGGTGAAATACATCCATATAGCCTCAGGGACTATATGTGATGTATTCTTTTTAGCCAGAAAGGTAATCTCATTGCTGCCCAGGGCGCCCCCCCCAGCGCCCTGCACCCTCAGTGACCGCTGGTGTGAAGTGTGCCTGAGCGCAATGGCGCACAGCTGCAGTGCTGTGCGCTACCTCATGAAGACTGAAAAGCCTTCAGCCGCCGGTTTCTGGACCTCTTCTTACTTCGGCATCTGCAAGGGGGTCGGCGGCGCGGCTCCGGTGACCCATCCAGGCTGTACCTGTGATCGTCCCTCTGGAGCTAGTGTCCAGTAGCCTAAGAAGCAAATCCATCCTGCACGCAGGTGAGTTCACTTCTTCTCCCCTAGGTCCCTCGTTGCAGTGAGCCTGTTGCCAGCAGGACTCACTGAAAATAAGAAACCTATCAAAACTTTTACTCTAAGCAACTCTTTATGAGAGCCACCTAGATTGCACCCTGCTCGGACGGGCACAAAAACCTAACTGAGGCTTGGAGGAGGGTCATAGGGGGAGGAGCCAGTACACACCACCTAGTGGTCAAACTTTTAAATTTTGTGCCCTGTCTCCTGCGGAGCCGCTATTCCCCATGGTCCTGACGGAGTCCCAGCATCCACTAGGACGTCAGAGAAAGATAATTATACTCACCTGATCCAGGTTCCAGATTAAATCCACGTACTTGGCAAAACAACAAACCGAACACCCGGACCAGACGGACTGAAAGGGGTCCCATGTTTACACATGGGACCCCTTTCCACGAATGCAGACATCCGAATCTCGCGGGAATCCGACAGCGGGATGATGACGTTCGGGCGCGCTCGGGTTAGCCGAGCAAGGCGGGAAGGTTCGAACCTGCCTCGGACCCATGTAAAATGGGTGAAGTTCGGGGGGTCCGGATTCCGACGAACCGAACCCACTCATCACTAGTATGTATGTGTGTGTCAGGTGCCGTGCGCGTACGTACGTACGTACGTACGTACGTACGTACATACGTACGTACGTGTGTGTCAGGTGTCGTGCGTGTACGTGTGTGTGTGTGTGTGTCAGGTGGCGCGTACCTACATGTGTGTATGTCAGGTGCTGTGCATGTGTGTACGTACACGCGTGTATGTGTCAGGTGCCGCGCGTGTACGTGTGTGTGTGTGTGTGTGCCAGGAGCCACGCGTGTACATGCGTGAGGGTGTCAGGAGCCGCGCGTATACGTACATACGTGTAGGTTTCAGGTGCCGCGCGTATACATACGTGTGTGTGTCAGGAGCCGAGCGTGTACGTACATGTGTGTGTGTCAGGAGCAACGCGCGTGTGTGTCAGGAGCCACACGTGTGCATACGTGTGTGTGTCAGGTGCCACACATGTACGTACGTACGTACGTACGTACGTGTGTGTGTGTGTGTGTGTGTCAGGTGCCGCGCGTGTACGTGTGTGTGTCAAGTGCCGCGTGTGTACGTACGTATGTGTGTGCCTGGAGCCGCGCGTGTACATACATGTGTGTGTGTGTGTCTCAGGTGCTGTACGTGTATGTGTGTGTCTCAGGTGCTGCACGTGTATATGTGTGTATTTCAGGTGCTGCATTTGTATGCGTCAGCTGCCACGTGGGTGTCAGGTGTTGAGCGTGTATGTGTTTGTGTCAGCTGTTGCATCTGTATGTGTGTGACTGTCAGGTGCTGCGCGTGTATGTGTGTGTCAGGTGTTGTTCATGTATGTGGGAGTGGCAGGTGCTGCATGTGTATATATGTGTGAGTGGCAGGTGCTGCGTGTGTTTACGAGTGTGTGTGAGGTGCTGCGAGTGTATGTGTGTGTTAGGTGCTCTGAGTGTATATGATTGTGTGTCAGGTGCTGTGCGTGTGTGCGTTAAATGCCACATGTATATATGTGTGTCAGGTGCTGCGTGTGTGTGTGTGTGTCAGGTGCTGCATGTTTGTATGTGTGTGTGTGTGTGTGTCAGGTGCTGCATGTCTGTATGTGTGTGTGTGTGTGTGTCAGGCGCTGCATGTCTGTGTGTGTGTGTGTGTGTGTGTGTCAGGTGCTGCATGTCTGTATATGTGTGTGGGTGTGTCAGGTGATGCATGTCTGTGTGTGTGGGTGTTTCAGGTGATGCATGTGTGTGTGTGTGTGGGTGTGTCAGGTGCTGCATGTCTGTGTGTGTGTGTGGGTGTGTGTGTCTGTCAGGTGCTGCATGTGTGTGTCAGGTGCTGCATGTCTGCGTGTGTGTGTGTCAGGCGCTGTATGTCTGCGTGTGTGTGTCAGGCGCTGCATATCTGTGTCAGGTGCTGTGTGTGTGTGTGTGTGCATGTCTGTCAGGTGCTGCGTGTCTGCGTGTGTGTCAGGTGCTGCGTGTCTGCGCGTGTGTCAGGCGCTGCGTGTCTGCGTGTGTGTCAGGCGCTGCGTGTCTGCGTGTGTGTCAGGCGCTGCGTGTCTGCGTGTGTGTCAGGCGCTGCGTGTCTGTCAGGCGCTGCGTGTCTGCGTGTGTGTCAGGCGCTGCGTGTGTGTCAGGCGCTGCGTGTGTGTCAGGTGCTGCGTGTGTGTCAGGCGCTGCGTGTCTGCGTGTGTGTCAGGCGCTGCGTGTCTGCGTGTGTGTCAGGCGCTGCGTGTGTGTCAGGCGCTGCGTGTCTGCGTGTGTGTCAGGCGCTGCGTGTCTGCGTGTGTGTCAGGCGCTGCGTGTGCGTCAGGCTCTGCGTGTGTGTCAGGCGCTGCGTGTGTGTCAGGCGCTGCGTGTCTGCGTGTGTGTCAGGCGCTGCGTGTCTGCGTGTGTGTCAGGCGCTACGTGTCTGCGTGTGTGTCAGGCGCTGCGTGTCTGCGTGTGTGTCAGGCGCTGCGTGTCTGCGTGTTTGTGTGTCAGGTGCTGCGTGTGTGTGTCAGGTGCTGCGTGTGTGTGTGTGTCAGATGCTGCGTGTCTGCGTGTGTGTCAGGTGCTGCGTGTGAGTATGTCAGGTGCTGCGTGTGTCAGGAGCATGTGAGTGTCAGGTGCGTGTGTGTGTCAGGCGCTGCGTGTGTCAGGCGCTGCGTGTGTCAGGCGCTGCCTGTGCGTGTGCGTGTGTGTCAGGCGCTGCCTGTGCGTGTCTGTGTGTGTCAGGCGCTGCGTGTCTGTGTGTGTCAGGCGCTGCGTGTCTGTCTGTCAGGCGCCGCGTGTCTGTCAGGCGCCGCGTGTCTGTCAGGCGCCGCGTGTGCGTCAGGCGTCGCGTGTGCGTCAGGCGCCGCGTGTGAGTCAGGCGCCGCGTGTGCGTCAGGCGCCGCATGTCTATGTGCGTCAGGCGCCGCGTGTGAGTGTGTGCGTGTGTGTCAGGTCCGTGTGAGTGTCAGGTGCTGCGTCTGTGTGTGCGTGTGTCAGGTGCTGCGTGTGTGTCAGGTGCTGCGTGTGAGTGTGTGTGCGCGTGTGTCAGGTCCGTGTGAGTGTCAGGTGCTGTGTGTGTCAGGTGCTGTGTGTGTGCGTGTGTGTCAGGTGCTGTGTGTGTGTGTGTGTGTGTGTCAGGTGCTGTGTGTGTGCGTGTGTGTCAGGCGCTGCATATGCGTATGCGTGTCAGGCGTTGCATGTCTGTGTGTGTCAGGCGCTGCGTGTCTGGGGGGGGGGTGGCCGGACACACAGCAGAGAGGGGGGGGTGGCTGGACACACAGCAGAGAGGGGAGGGTGACCGGACACACGGCAGGGAGGGGAGGGGGTAGGGGGTGGCCGAACACAGCGGGAAGAGGGGGGAGTTGCCGAACACACAGCAGGGGAGGGGAGGGGATGGTGGCCAGACAAACAGCAGGGGAGGGGAGGGGGGGGGGAGGGTAGGCCGGACACACAGCAGGTGAGGGGGGGGTGGCTGGACACACAGCAGGGAGGGGGGGTAGGCAGGACACACAGCAGGGGAGGGGAGGGTGGCCGGACAAACAGCAGGGAGGGGGGGGGTAGGCCGGACACACAGCAGGGGAGGGGGGGTGGCTGGACACACAGCAGGTGAGGGGGGGGGCTGGACACACAGCAGGTGAGGGGGGGGGGCTGGACACACAGCAGGTGAGGGGGGGGGGCTGGACACACAGCAGGTGAGGGGGGGGGGCTGGACACACAGCAGGTGAGGGGGGGGCTGGACACACAGCAGGTGAGGGGGGGGGGCTGGACACACAGCAGGTGAGGGGGGGGCTGGACACGCAGCAGGTGAGGGGGGGGCTGGACACGCAGCAGGGGAGGGGGGGGTAGGCCGGACACAGCAGGGGAGGGGAGGGTGGCCGGACACACAGCAGGGGAGGGGAGGGTGGCCGGACACACAGCAGGGGAGGGGAGGGTGGCCGGACAAACAGCAGGGAGGGTGGGGGGGTAGGCCGGACACACAGCAGGGGAGGAGGGGGGGCTGGACACACAGCAGGTGAGGAGGGGGGCTGGACACACAGCAGGTGAGGGGGGGGTAGGCCGGACACACAGCAGGGAGAGGGGGGGGTAGGCTGCCGGACACACAGCAGGGGAGGGGAGGGTGGCCGGACAAACAGCAGGGAGGGGGGGGTAGGCCGGACACACAGCAGGTGAGGGGGGGGGCGTGGCTGGACACACAGCAGGTGAGGGGGGGGTCTGGACACACAGCAGGGAGGGGGGGGGGTAGGCCGGACAAACAGCAGGGAGGGGGGGGGGTAGGCCGGACACAGCAGGGAGGGGGGGGGGGCTGGACACACAGCGGGGGGGGGGGGTAGGCTGGACGCACAGCAGGTGAGGGGGGGGTGGCTGGACACACAGCAGGGAGGGGGGGGTAGGCCGGACACACAGCAGGTGAGGGGGGGGGCTGGACACACAGCAGGTGAGGGGGGGGGGGGGCGGACACACAGCAGGTGAGGGGGGGGTGGCTGGACACACAGCAGGGAGGGAAGGGGGTAGGGGGGTGGCCTTACTATAATAACCGTGTGGGGGAGGAGTCTGCGGCAGTGGGTGAATGAGATGTGGGGGCAGGCTGCTAAGGGTGCAGGGGAGGAGGGGAAGGGAGCTGGATGGATCTGAATGTGAGCCGCACGTAAGGGACCATACTGATCCTCCCCACCTCAGCCCGCTGGTGCTGCTGCTGCTGCCTGACTTCTTCCGTGCAGCACAGCTGTCTTCTCCGGCTGCCGCTCCCGCACCCGCTTCAGGTGTGGGGGTACCACACCGCTCAGTAGGCAAGCGCTGTCAGTCAGGAGTCAGCGCTGCACCGGATGTCTCTTCTGGATGTCCTCTGACTTTCTCCTGCGGCGCAACTCCAGCTATTCCTCCCGCTGCGGCTCCCACTTCGGGTAAGGGTACCATATTGCTCAGTAGTGAGCACTTTCGGTAAGCCTGCGGCTGCTATGCCGCTACCCCTCTCCTCCACAGTACTAATGGGTCGCTGCAGTCTGTAAGGGACCGCAGGTGCACACACCCAGGAACCGCTGGCTCTCCTCCCGCCGCCAGCAGCTACTTTTATAACCTCAGCCTGCACGAGACCCCTTCCCTCACTCACTCTCGCTCTCCTGGCTGCCACTGCGCAACCGCAACAAATTGAAAAGCCCTATCTCTATAATGGGGCATATTTCTCTTAATTAAAAAAACCCTATAACTTTCTGAAAAACCACAACCCCAAAAGGCACTACACTGGGGCATACTCTATCTAGTAAAACAAACCCCAAGTCTTAATTCGTCCTCTATCCGGAGTTATGCCTTCCCAAAAAATATCTAATTCACTCTATAGGAAAACGGTGTCAAAAAGCCACAAAGGAAGTCACAGAAAAAAACCATCTGCTGCAGGCCTTCCCCCAGGAATGCTTGCACTAGTTGTTGCATTTGGTTTGTTGTTTGGGGGTGCTTCAGTATTAGGCAGCCTTCTGCCCTCCCATGTTCATCTGAAAATATGTGTTCTCCCTGCAGTTGTTGTCCCCAGATGAGAGTTCCCTTGTGCTGCCTCAGTTGAATCTCCTTTACTTGACAGAGATGTGCCTGAGCAGCGGCCCTCCCCAGCCCTATCCCAAATCATACTTATTTTGCATAGGAGATACCATGGTCATGAAGATTGTTCTCCCAGGGTGAGGTTCATTCATTGCATTCTGGGTATGCTGACCCCTGTGATTTCCCCAAATGTGGGAAACTCGACTGCATTATTTGTGGTAGTGGGGGACTGTGTTTGTGCTTTCTTCTGGTCAACTCTGGTAAAAGTCAGATTTCTTTGTCTCAGATCTTCCTCTAGCCTTGTTCTTCTTTCGAGAGTTCCCTTGTGCTGCCTCAGTTGGATCTCCTTCACTTGACAGGGGGGTGCCCGAGCAGCGACCATCCCCAGCTCTAGCCCAACTCCTACTTACCTGCCAGGTGAGATACTATGATCAGGAAGGTGCTTCTCCCAGGGCAAAGCTCACCCATTGCACTCTGGGTGTGCTGCTCCTGCGATTTCCCCAAATGTGGGACACTTGACTGCATAATTTGTGTTTCCTCTGGTCGGCTCTCGTATAATTCAGATCTCTTTGTCTCAGGTCTCTCTCCAGCCTAGTTTGCTGTCTGTTTCCACTTCTCTTTTCTTGAGCCGCTCCCTTCTATGCCCTTGCGCACTATCCTGACTTCTCCCGTCTGCTTACTTTGTGCCTTCCAACGCACAATGCGAACTACAGGTAGTGCTGCAGGGCCCACACCCTTTTACTTGCCTTACAGAGCAGCTCTGGAGCTGTTACAGTGCCCAGCTGCTGCAAGAAATCAGCTTGAATGCTTCAGGTGCTGGGGCATAGCCAACATGAGCCCCACACCTAAGGAGGGTGGAGGTGTTTAATGCGAATTAGGGGTCATGCAAGCGCCGCAAAAGGCCGCCATGCCCTGCACATCCCTTTTTTCTTTTCATATGCAGACGAGGGTTGAAGCCAACTTTGACCCACTGCTTGGATGACATCACCATATGCAAATCCATCTGCTGCAGGCCTTCCCCCAGGAATGCTTGCACTAGTTGTTGCATTTGGTTTGTTGTTTGGGGGTGCTTCAGTATTAGGCAGCCTTCTGCCCTCCCATGTTCATCTGAAAATATGTGTTCTCCCTGCAGTTGTTGTCCCCAGATGAGAGTTCCCTTGTGCTGCCTCAGTTGAATCGCCTTTACTTGACAGAGATGTGCCTGAGCAGCGGCCCTCCCCAGCCCTATCCCAAATCATACTTATTTTGCATAGGAGATATCATGGTCATGAAGATTGTTCTCCCAGGGTGAGGTTCATTCATTGCATTCTGGGTATGATGACCCCTGTGATTTCCCCAAATGTGGGAAACTCGACTGCATTATTTGTGGTAGTGGGGGACTGTGTTTGTGCTTTCCTCTGGTCAGCTCTGGTAAAAGTCAGATTTCTTTGTCTCAGATCTTCCTCTAGCCTTGTTCTTCTTTCGAGAGTTCCCTTGTGCTGCCTCAGTTGGATCTCCTTCACTTGACAGGGGGGTACCCGAGCAGCGACCCTCCCCAGCTCTAGCCCAACTCCTACTTACCTGCCAGGTGAGATACTATGATCATGTAGGTGCTTCTCCCAGGGCAAGGCTCACCCATTGCACTCTGGGTGTGCTGCCCCTTTGATTTCCCCAAATGTGGGAAACTTGACTGCATAATTTGTGTTTCCCCTGGTCGGCTCTCATATAATACAGATCTCTTTGTCTCAGGTCTCTCTCCAGCCTAGTTTGCTGTCTGTTTCCACTTCTCTTTTCTTGAGCCGCTCCCTTCTATGCCCTTGCGCACTATCCTGACTTCTCCCGTCTGCTTACTTTGTGCCTTCCAACGCACAATGCGAACTACAGGTAGTGCTGCAGGGCCCACACCCTTTTACTTGCCTAACAGAGCAGCTCTGGAGCTGTTACAGTGCCCAGCTGCTGCAAGAAATCAGCTTGAATGCTTCAGGGGCTGGGGCATAGCCAACATGAGCCCCACACCTAAGGAGGGTGGAGGTGTTTAATGCGAATTAGGGGTCATGCAAGCGCCGCAAAAGGCCGCCATGCCCTGCACGCCCCTTTTCTCTTTTCATATGCAGATGAGGGTTGAAGCCAACTTTGACCCACTGCTTGGATGACATCACCATATGCAAATCCATCTGCTGCAGGCCTTCCCCCAGGAATGCTTGTACTAGTTGTTGCATTTGGTTTGTTGTTTGGGGGTGCTTCAGTATTAGGCAGCCTTCTGCCCTCCCATGTTCATCTGAAAATATGTGTTCTCCCTGCAGTTGTTGTCCCCAGATGAGAGTTCCCTTGTGCTGCCTCAGTTGAATCTCCTTTACTTGACAGAGATGTGCCTGAGCAGCGGCCCTCCCCAGCCCTATCCCAAATCATACTTATTTTGCATAGGAGATACCATGGTCATGAAGATTGTTCTCCCAGGGTGAGGTTCATTCATTGCATTCTGGGTATGCTGACCCCTGTGATTTCCCCAAATGTGGGAAACTCGACTGCATTATTTGTGGTAGAGGGGGACTGTGTTTGTGCTTTCCTCTGGTCAGCTCTGGTAAAAGTCAGATTTCTTTGTCTCAGATCTTCCTCTAGCCTTGTTCCTCTTTCGAGAGTTCCCTTGTGCTGCCTCAGTTGGATCTCCTTCACTTGACAGGGGGGTGCCCGAGCAGCGACCCTCCCCAGCTCTAGCCCAACTCCTACTTACCTGCCAGGTGAGATACTATGATCATGAAGGTGCTTCTCCCAGGGCAAGGCTCACCCATTGCACTCTGTGTGTGCTGCTCCTGCAATTTCCCCAAATGTGGGACACTTGACTGCATAATTTGTGTTTCCCCTGGTCGGCTCTCGTATAATTCAGATCTCTTTGTCTCAGGTCTCTCTCCAGCCTAGTTTGCTGTCTGTTTCCACTTCTCTTTTCTTGAGCCGCTCCCTGCTATGCCCTTGCGCACTATCCTGACTTCTCCCGTCTGCTTACTTTGTGCCTTCCAATGCACAATGCAAACTACAGGTAGTGCTGCAGGGCCCACACCCTTTTACTTGCCTTACAGAGCAGCTCTGGAGCTGTTACAGTGCCCAGCTGCTGCAAGAAATCAGCTTGAATGCTTCAGGGGCTGGAGCATAGCCAACATGAGCCCCACACCGAAGGAGGGTGGAGGTGTTTAATGCGAACTAGGGGTCATCCAAGCGCCGCAAAAGGCCGCCATGCCCTGCACGCCCCTTTTCTCTTTTCATATGCAGATGAGGGTTGAAGCCAACTTTGACCCACTGCTTGGATGGCATTACCATATGCAAATCAATCTGCTGCAGGCCTTCCCCCAGGAATGCTTGCACTAGTTGTTGCATTTGGTTTGTTGTTTGGGGGTGCTTCAGTATTAGGCAGCCTTCTGCCCTCCCATGTTCATCTGAAAATATGTGTTCTCCCTGCAGTTGTTGTCCCCAGATGAGAGTTCCCTTGTGCTGCCTCAGTTGAATCTCCTTTACTTGACAGAGATGTGCCTGAGCAGCGGCCCTCCCCAGCCCTATCCCAAATCATACTTATTTTGCATAGGAGATACCATGGTCATGAAGATTGTTCTCCCAGGGTGAGGTTCATTCATTGCATTCTGGGTATGCTGACCCCTGTGATTTCCCCAAATGTGGGAAACTCAACTGCATTATTTGTGGTAGTGGGGGACTGTGTTTGTGCTTTCCTCTGGTCAGCTCTGGTAAAAGTCAGATTTCTTTGTCTCAGATCTTCCTCTAGCCTTGTTCTTCTTTCGAGAGTTCCCTTGTGCTGCCTCAGTTGGATCTCCTTCACTTGACAGGGGGGTGCCCGAGCAGCGACCCTCCCTAGCTCTAGCCCAACTCCTATTTACCTGCCAGGTGAGATACTATGATCAGGAAGGTGCTTCTCCCAGGGCAAGGCTCACCCATTGCACTCTGGGTGTGCTGCCCCTTTGATTTCCCCAAATGTGGGAAACTTGACTGCATAATTTGTGTTTCCCCTGGTCGGCTCTCATATAATACAGATCTCTTTGTCTCAGGTCTCTCTCCAGCCTAGTTTGCTGTCTGTTTCCACTTCTCTTTTCTTGAGCCGCTCCCTTCTATGCCCTTGCGCACTATCCTGACTTCTCCCGTCTGCTTACTTTGTGCCTTCCAACGCACAATGCGAACTACAGGTAGTGCTGCAGGGCCCACACCCTTTTAGTTGCCTTACAGAGCAGCTCTGGAGCTGTTACAGTGCCCAGCTGCTGCAAGAAATCAGCTTGAATGTTCTTTGTTGATTGATGGAAGAAACATCTTACAAAAACTCTCCAGATTATTGACTTTTTAAATTTTTTCTAGGAAACGTTCTAGATGAATGCTTATTAGCGTTTGTCAGAATAGACGTTTGCAAAGTGTCTCTGTGGCGCAATCAGTTAGCGTGTTCGGTTATTATCCAAAAGGTTGGTGGTTCAATCCCACCCAGGGACGTAATTTACCTTGTTATCAGATTTTGGTGATCTTTAAGTAGACAAGTCAAAATTTCAAACCCCCTCTTGTGGTGTAGGGTACCTGGCCTTCTCTGATGTAATCAGAGTTAGATTTGATTAAGTGATTTTATAAAAAAAACAGCTAGGAAGCACAATTTAGCAGTGGGTTGCAGAGAAAAAGAAATATGCTGGCAAAAAAATCCAATTGAGTGATTAAACAGCTCTTCATTTTCTGGCTTTATTTTTATGCTAACAAATTTGTTCTCTGAAAAGTGTCCACAAAGCCAAGTATCTGATTAACACCTTTGTAGGGATGGTTTTTCACCTATTACTAAATTAAACTTGCTTCATTGGAAAGGCAGCAAGATGCATCGTCATTTCAATATCTACTGAAATAATACAGGTTGACACCAGGAAACATTAACGCCACTGCATCCTTGCTGCTTTCTCATGTGGAAGTCTGTTTAATGTGAAAACAAGGTGATATCTAATTAGCACACAGGTAAGGAATTAAGAAAATCTTTATTTAAGGGTGAAGATGTTTCTCACAAAATCGTTGCCCCAATGCATCATTGAAATTCAAGCTGGAAAGATGATTTTAATATATCACTTGTACATTTTGTATTGCTCTTCTGGTGACAATGTAGTTTGTTTTTGTCAATTACCATTTTAATAATAGGGTAAAGAAAATTAAGTGGATTTTTGAAAGAAAACAATACTGTCAATATACTATTAA
Organism: Pseudophryne corroboree; assembly: GCF_028390025.1. NCBI lineage: Eukaryota > Metazoa > Chordata > Amphibia > Anura > Myobatrachidae > Pseudophryne > Pseudophryne corroboree. The sequence goes on from NC_086444.1 coordinate 688,554,748, forward strand.
ACAAATTAAAATGGTAAAAGTTATTGTACTTTAAGTAAAAATAAAAGAGCTAAAATATCAATCCCAATTTTGGATTACTTTAATTAAAAAAAATGCATATAGCAGAGGATAGTTTCAATCTGCCTACCTCTGGGTTATGGGCCCAGCATGCTTCCATTGCAGTACTCTGCTGCACATGTAAGTGCAAGAGATCCTGAAGCACTCACTCATCATGGGAAAGTACCAATGTGTTTCTTCGTTGGTTGATGGAAGAAACATCTTTCAAAAACTCTCCAGATTATTGACTTTTTAAAGTTTTTCTAGGAAACGTTCTAGATGAATGCTTATTAGCCTTTGTCAGTATGTACTTTTTGCAAAGTGTCTCTGTGGCGCAATCGGTTAGTGTGTTCGGCTATTAACCAAAAGGTTGGTGGTTCAATCCCACCCAGGGATGTAATTGACCTTGTGATCGGATTTTGGTGATATTTAAGTAGACAAGTCAAAATTTCAAACCCCCTGTTATGGTGTGGGTACCTGGCCTTCCCTGATGTAATCAGAGTTAGATTTGATTCAGTGATTTTATAAAAACAGCTAGGAAGCACAATTTAGCAGTAGGTTGCAGAGAAAAAAAATATGCTGGCAGAAAAATCCAATTGAGTGATTAAACAGCTCTTCATTTTCTGGCTTTATTTTTATGCTAACAAATTTGTTCTCTGAAAAGTGTCCACAAAGCCAAGTCTCTGATTAACACCTTTGTAAGGATGGTTTTTCACCTATTACTAAATTAAACTTGCTTCATTGGAAAGGCAGCAAGATGCATCCTCATTTCAATGTCTACTGAAATAATACAGGTTGACACCAGGAAACATTAACGCCAAAGCATCCTTGCTGCTTTCTCATGTGGAAGTCTGTTTAATGTGAAAACAAGGTGATATCTAATTAGCACACAGGTAAGGAATTAAGAAAATCTTTATTTAAGGGTGAAGATGTTTCTCACAAAATCGTTGCCCCAATGCATTATTGAAATTCAACCTGGAAAGATGATTTTAATATATCACTTGTACATTTTGTATTAATGTCAATTGCCATTTTAATAATAGGGTAAAGAAAATTAAGTGGATTTTTGAAAGAAAACAATACTGTCAATATACTATTAAAACAAATTAAAATGGTAAAAGTTATTGTACTTTAAGTAAAAATAAAAGAGCAAAAATATCCATCCCAGTTTTGGATTACTTTAATTAACAAAAAAAATGCATATAGCAAAGGATAGTTTCAATCTGCCTACCTCTGGTTTATGGGCCCAGCATGCTTCCATTGCAGTACTCTGCTGCACATGTAAGTGCAAGAGATCCTGAAGCACTCACTCATCATGGGAAAGTACCAATGTGTTTCTTTGTTGGTTGATGGAAGAAACATCTTACAAAAACTCTCCAGATTATTGACTTTTTAAAGTTTTTCTAGGAAACGTTCTAGATGAATGCTTATTAGCCTTTGTCAGTATGTACTTTTTGCAAAGTGTCTCTGTGGCGCAATTGGTTAGTGTGTACGGCTATTAACCAAAAGGTTGGTGGTTAAATCCTACCCAGGGATGTAATTGACCTTGTGATCAGATTTTGGTGATATTTAAGTTAGTGATGAGCGGATTCGGTTTTACTCAGTTTTACTTGGTTTTACTCGGTTCTCAAAACGGCATCTTATTGGCTCAGGGATGTCACGTGTTTTGGATAGCCAATAAGATGCCGTTTTGAGAATCGAGTAAAACCGAGTAAAACCGAGTAAAACCGAACCTCGCTCATCACTAATTTAAGTAGACAAGTCAAAATTTCAAACCCGCTCTTATTGTGTAGGGTACCTAGCCTTCTCTGATGTAATCAGAGTTAGATTTGATTCAGTGATTTTATAAAAACAGCTAGGAAGCACAATTTAGCAGTGGGTTGCAGAGAAAAAGAAATATGCTGGCAAAAAAATCCAATTGAGTGATTAAACAGCTCTTCATTTCTGGCTTTATTTTTATGCTAACAAATTTGTTCTCTGAAAAGTGTCCACAAAGCCAAGTCTCTGATTAACACCTTTGTAGGGATGGTTTTTCACATATTACTAAATTAAACTTGCTTCATTGGAAAGGCAGCAAGATGCATCCTCATTTCAATGTCTACTGAAATAATACAAGTTGACACCAGGAAACATTAACGCCACTGCATCCTTGCTGCTTTCTCATGTGGAAGTCTGTTTAATGTGAAAACAAGGTGATATCTAATTAGCACACAAGTAAGGAATTAAGAAAATCTTTATTTAAGGGTGAAGATGTTTCTCACAAAATCGTTGCCCCAATGCATCATTGAAATTCAAGCTGGAAAGATGATTTTAATATATCACTTGTACATTTTGTATTGCTCTTCTGGTGACAATGTAGTTTGTTTTTGTCAATTACCATTTTAATAATAGGGTAAAGAAAATTAAGTGGATTTTTGAAAGAAAACAATACTGTCAATATACTATTAAAACAAATTAAAATGGTAAAAGTTATTGTACTTTAAGTAAAAATAAAAGAGGCAAAATATCAATCCCAGTTTTGGATTACTTTAATTAACAAAAAAAAAATGCATATAGCAGAGGATAGTTTCAATCTGCCTACCTCTGGGTTATGGGCCCAGCATGCTTCCATTGCTGTACTCTGCTGCACATGTAAGTGCAAGAGATCCTGAAGCACTCACTCATCATGGGAAAGTACCAATGTGTTTCTTCGTTGGTTGATGGAAGAAACATCTTACAAAAACTCTCCAGATTATTGACTTTTTAAAGTTTTTCTAGGAAACGTTTTAGATGAATGCTTATTAGCCTTTGTCAGTATTTACTTCTGCAAAGTGTCTCTGTGGCGCAATCAGTTAGTGTGTACGGCTACTAACCAAAAGGTTGGTGGTTCAATCACACCCAGGGACGTAATTGACCTTGTGATCAGATTTTGGTGATCTTTAAGTAGACAAGTCAAAATTTCAAACCCCCTGTTATGGTGTAGGGTACCTGGCCTTCTCTGATGTAATCAGAGTTAGATTTGATTCAGTGATTTTATAAAAACAGCTAGGAAGCACAATTTAGCAGTGGGTTGCAGAGAAAAAGAAATATGCTGGCAAAAAAATCCAATTGAGTGATTAAACAGCTCTTCATTTTCTGGCTTTATTTTTATGTTAACAAATTTGTTCTCTGAAAAGTGTCCACAAAGCCAAGTCTCTGATTAACACCTTTGTAGGGATGGTTTTTCACCTATTACTAAATTAAACTTGCTTCATTGGAAAGGCAGCAAGATGCATCCTCATTTCAATGTCTACTGAAATAATACAGGTTGACACCAGGAAACATTAACGCCACTGCATCCTTGCTGCTTTCTCATGTGGAAGTCTGTTTAATGTGAAAACAAGGTGATATCTAATTAGCACACAGGTAAGGAATTAAGAAAATCTTTATTTAAGGGTGAAGATGTTTCTCACAAAATCGTTGCCCCAATGCATCACTGAAATTCAAGCTGGAAAATAAGATTTTACTTACCGATAAATCTATTTCTCGTAGTCCGTAGTGGATGCTGGGGACTCCGTCAGGACCATGGGGATTAGCGGCTCCGCAGGAGACAGGGCACAAAAATAAAGCTTTAGGATCAGGTGGTGTGTACTGGCTCCTCCCCCTATGACCCTCCTCCAAGCCTCAGTTAGGATACTGTGCCCGGACGAGCGTACACAATAAGGAAGGATTTTGAATCCCGGGTAAGACTCATACCAGCCACACCAATCACACCGTACAACTTGTGATCTGAACCCAGTTAACAGTATGACAACGTAGGAGCCTCTGAACAGACGGCTCACAACAAGAACAACCCGATTTTTCTGTAACAATAACTATGTACAAGTATTGCAGACAATCCGCACTTGGGATGGGCGCCCAGCATCCACTACGGACTACGAGAAATAGATTTATCGGTAAGTAAAATCTTATTTTCTCTAACGTCCTAGTGGATGCTGGGGACTCCGTCAGGACCATGGGGATTATACCAAAGCTCCCAAATGGGCGGGAGAGTGCGGATGACTCTGCAGCACCGAATGAGAGAACTCCAGGTCCTCTTTAGCCAGGGTATCAAATTTGTAGAATTTTACAAACGTGTTCTCCCCCGACCACGTAGCTGCTCGGCAGAGTTGTAATGCCGAGACCCCTCGGGCAGCCGCCCAGGATGAGCCCACCTTCCTTGTGGAATGGGCCTTGACAGATTTAGGCTGTGGCAGGCCTGCCACAGAATGTGCAAGTTGAATTGTGCTACAAATCCAACGAGCAATCGTCTGCTTCGAAGCAGGAGCACCCAGCTTGTTGGGTGCATACAGTATAAACAGCGAGTCAGATTTTCTGACTCCAGCCGTCCTTGAAATATATATTTTCAATGCCCTGACAACGTCCAGCAACTTGGAATCCTCCAAATCGCTAGTAGCCGCAGGCACCACAATAGGCTGGTTCAGGTGAAACGCTGACACCACCTTAGGCAGAAAATGAGGACGCGTCCGCAGTTCTGCCCTGTCCGAATGGAAAATCAGATATGGGCTTTTATACGATAAAGCCGCCAATTCTGACACTCTCCTGGCTGAAGCCAGGGCCAGTAGCATGGTTACCTTCCATGTAAGATATTTCAAGTCCGCCGATTTGAGTGGCTCAAACCAATGTGATTTGAGAAAATCCAGAACTACATTAAGGTCCCACGGAGCCACTGGGGGCACAACCGGGGGCTGTATATGTAGTACTCCTTTTACAAAAGTCTGGACTTCAGGAACTGAAGCCAATTCTTTCTGGAAGAAAATCGACAGGGCCGGAATTTGAACCTTAATGGATCCCAACTTGAGGCCCATAGACAATCCTGTTTGCAGGAAATGTAGGAATCGACCCAATTGAAATTCCTCCGTGGGGGCCTTCCTGGCCTCGCACCACGCAACATATTTTCTCCAAATGCGGTGATAATGTTGTGCAGTCACCTCCTTCCTGGCTTTAACCACTGTAGGAATGACCTCTTCCGGAATGCCTTTTTCCCTTAGAATTCGGCGTTCAACCGCCACGCCGTCAAACGCAGCCGCGGTAAGTCTTGGAATAGACACGGTCCCTGCTGAATCAGGTCCCCGTCTTAGAGGTAGAGGCCACGGATTTTCCGTGAGCATCTCCTGAAGTTCCGGGTACCAAGTTCTTCTTGGCCAATCCGGAGCCACGAGTATCGTTCTCACTCCCCTTTGCCGTATAATTCTCAGTACTTTGGGTATGAGAGGCAGAGGAGGAAACACATACACTGACTGGAACACCCACGGTGTTACCAGAGCGTCCACAGCTATTGCCTGAGGGTCTCTTGACCTGGCGCAATACCTGTCCAGTTTTTTGTTGAGGCGAGACGCCATCATATCCATCTTTGGTTTTTCCCAACGGTTCACAATCATGTGGAAGACTTCTGGATGAAGTCCCCACTCTCCCGGGTGTAGATCGTGTCTGCTGAGGAAGTCTGCTTCCCAGTTGTTCACTCCCGGAATGAACACTGCTGACAGTGCTATCACATGATCTTCCGCCCAGCGAAGAATCCTTGCAGCTTCTGCCATTGCTCTCCTGCTTCTTGTGCCGCCCTGTCTGTTTACGTGGGCGACTGCCGTGATGTTGTCTGACTGGATCAACACCGGCTGACCCTGAAGCAGGGGTTTTGCCAGGCTTAGAGCATTGTAAATCGCTCTTAGCTCCAGTATATTTATGTGAAGAGACATCTCCAGGCTTGACCATACTCCCTGGAAGTTTCTTCCCTGTGTGACCGCTCCCCAGCCTCTCAGACTGGCATCCGTGGTCACCAGGACCCAGTCCTGTATGCCGAATCTGCGGCCTTCTAACAGATGAGCACTCTGCAACCACCACAGGAGAGACACCCTTGTCCGTGGCGATAAGGTTATCCGCTGATGCATCTGCAGATGCGACCCGGACCATTTGTCCAGCAGATCCCACTGAAAAGTTCGTGCGTGGAATCTGCCGAATGGGATTGCTTCGTAAGAAGCCACCATCTTTCCCAGGACTCTTGTGCATTGATGCACAGACACTTTTCCTGGTTTTAGGAGGTTCCTGACAAGTTCGGATAACTCCTTGGCTTTCTCCTCCGGAAGAAACACCTTTTTCTGAACCGTGTCCAGAATCATTCCCAGGAACAGCAGACGTGTTGTCGGGGTCAACTGAGATTTTGGAAAATTCAGAATCCACCCGTGTTGTTGCAGCACTACTTGGGTTAGTGCTACTCCGTCCTCCAGCTGTTCTCTGGACCTTGCCCTTATCAGGAGATCGTCCAAGTAAGGGATAATTAATACGCCTCTTCTTCGCAGAAGAATCATCATTTCGGCCATTACCTTGGTAAAGACCCGAGGTGCCGTGGACAATCCAAACAGCAGCGTCTGAAACTGATAATGACAGTTTTGCACCACGAACCTGAGGTACCCTTGATGTGAAGGGCAAATTGGGACATGCAGGTAAGCATCTTTTATGTCCAGGGACACCATAAAGTCCCCTTCTTCCAGATTCGCTATCACTGCTCTGAGTGATTCCATCTTGAACTTGAATTTTTGTATGTACAGGTTCAAAGATTTCAGATTTAGAATAGGTCTTACCGAGCCGTCCGGCTTCGGTACCACAAATAGCGTGGAGTAATACCCCTTTCCCTGTTGTAGGAGGGGTACCTTGACTATCACCTGCTGAGAAAACAGCTTGTGAATGGCTTCCAATACTGTCGCCCTGTCTGAGGGAGACGTTGGCAAAGCCGACTTTAGGAACCGGCGAGGGGGAGACTTCTCGAATTCCAACCTGTAACCCTGAGATACTACCTGCAGGATCCAGGGGTCCACCTGTGAGCAAGCCCACTGCGCGCTGAAATTCTTGAGTCGACCCCCCACCGTTCCTGAGTCCGCTTGTAAAGCCCCAGCGTCATGCTGAGGGCTTTGCAGAACCCGCGGAGGGCTTCTGTTCCTGGGAAGGAGCTGCTTGCTGCCCTCTCTTACCCTTTCCTCTGCCTCGGGGCAGATATGACTGTCCTTTTGCCCGCTTGTTCTTATAGGACCGAAAGGACTGCGGCTGAAAAGACGGTGTCTTTTTCTGTTGGGAGGGGGTCTGAGGTAAAAAAGTGGATTTCCCGGCAGTTGCCGTGGCCACCAAATCCGATAGACCGACGCCAAATAATTCCTCCCCTTTATACGGCAATACTTCCATATGCCGTTTGGAATCCACATCACCTGACCACTGTCGTGTCCATAAACTTCTTCTGGCAGATATGGACATCGCACTTACTCTCGATGCCAGAGTGCAAATATCCCTCTGAGCATCTCGCATATAAAGAAAAGCATCCTTTAATTGCTCTAAAGTCTGTAAAATACTGTCCCTATCCAGGGTATCAATATTTTCAGTCAGGGAATCCGACCAGACCACTCCAGCACTGCACATCCAGGCTGAGGCGATTGCTGGTCGCAGTATAACACCAGTATGTGTGTATATACTTTTAGAGTATTTTCCAGCCTCCTATCAGCTGGATCCTTGAGGGCGGCCGTATCAGGAGACGGTAACGCCACTTGTTTTGATAAGCGTGTGAGTGCCTTATCCACCTTAGGGGGTGTTTCCCAGCGCGCCCTAACCTCTGGCGGGAAAGGGTATAATGCCAATAACTTTTTTGAAATTAGCCCTTTTCTATCTGGGTTAACCCACGCTTCATCACATACATCATTCAATTCCTCTGATTCAGGAAAAACTACAGGTAGTTTTTTCACCCCCCACATAATACCCCTTTTTGTGGTACTTGCAGTATCAGAGATATGCAAAGCCTCCTTCATTGCCGTGATCATATAACGTGTGGCCCTACTGGAAAATACGTTTGTTTCTTCACCGTCGACACTAGATTCAGTGTCCGTGTCTGGGTCTGTGTCGACCGACTGAGGTAAAGGGCGTTTTACAGCCCCTGACGGTGTCTGAGACGCCTGGGCAGGTACCAACTGGTTTGACGGCCGTCTCATGTCGTCAACTGATTTTTGTAATGTGCTGACATTATCACGTAATTCCATAAACAAAGCCATCCATTCCGGTGTCGACTCCCTAGGGGGTGACATCACCATTACCGGCAATTGCTCTGCCTCCACACCAACATCGTCCTCATACATGTCGACACACACGTACCGACACACAGCAGACACACAGGGAATGCTCTATTGAAGACAGGACCCCACTAGCCCTTTGGGGAGACAGAGGGAGAGTTTGCCAGCACACACCCAAGCGCTATAATATATATGGGAACAACCCTATATAAGTGTTGTATCCTTATAGCAGCTTAAATATAGTAATATCGCCAAAAAAGTGCCCCCCCCCTCTCTGTTTTACCCTGTTTCTGTAGTGCAGTGCAGGGGAGAGTCCTGGGAGCCTTCCTCACAGCGGAGCTGAGCAGGAAAATGGCGCTGTGTGCTGAGGAGAATAAGCCCCGCCCCCTATTTCGGCGGGCTCTTCTCCGGAGACTGTAAGATCTGGCAGGGGTTAAATACATCCATATAGCCTCAAGGGCTATATGTGATGTATTTTTAGCCATAAAAAAGGTATTATACATTGCTGCCCAGGGCGCCCCCCCAATGCCCTGCACCCTCCGTGACAGCTGTGTGAAGTGTGCTGACAACAATGGCGCACAGCTGCAGTGCTGTGCGCTACCTCAGGAAGACTGAAAAGTCTTCTGCCGCCTGCTTCTGGACCTCTTCCAACTTCGGCATCTGCAAGGGGGGTCGGCGGCGCGGCTCCGGGACGAACCCCAGGGTGAGACCTGTGTTCCGACTCCCTCTGGAGCTAATGGTGTCCAGTAGCCTAAGAAGCCAATCCATCCTGCACGCAGGTGAGTTCACTTCTCTCCTCTAAGTCCCTCGATGCAGTGAGCCTGTTGCCAGCAGGACTTACTGAAAATAAAAAACCTAAAAAACTTTTTCTAAGCAGCTCTTTAGGAGAGCCACCTAGATTGCACCCTGCTCGGACGGGCACAAAAACCTAACTGAGGCTTGGAGGAGGGTCATAGGGGGAGGAGCCAGTACACACCACCTGATCCTAAAGCTTTATTTTTGTGCCCTGTCTCCTGCGGAGCCGCTAATCCCCATGGTCCTGACGGAGTCCCCAGCATCCACTAGGACGTTAGAGAAAGATGATTTTAATATATCACTTGTACATTTTGTATTGCTCTTCTGGTGACAATGTAGTTTGTTTTTGTCAATTACCATTTTAATAATAGGGTAAAGAAAATTAAGTGGATTTTTGAAAGAAAACAATACTGTCAATATACTATTAAAACAAATTAAAATGGTAAAAGTTATTGTACTTTAAGTAAAAATAAAAGAGCAAAAATATCAATCCCAGTTTTGGATTACTTTAATTAACAAAAAAAAATGCATATAGCAAAGGATAGTTTCAATCTGCCTACCTCTGGGTTATGGGCCCAGCATGCTTCCATTGCAATACTCTGCTGCACATGTAAGTGCAAGAGATCCTGAAGCACTCACTCATCATGGGAAAGTACCAATGTGTTTCTTCGTTGGTTGATAGAAGAAACATCTTACAAAAACTCTCCAGATTATTGACTTTTTAAAGTTTTTCTAGGAAACGTTTTAGATGAATGCTTATTAGCCTTTGTCAGTATTTACTTCTGCAAAGTGTCTCTGTGGCGCAATCAGTTAGTGTGTACGGCTACTAACCAAAAGGTTGGTGGTTCAATCACACCCAGGGACGTAATTGACCTTGTGATCAGATTTTGGTGATCTTTAAGTAGACAAGTCAAAATTTCAAACCCCCTCTTATTGTGTAGGGTACCTGGCCTTCTCTGATGTAATCAGAGTTAGATTTGATTCAGTGATTTTATAAAAAACAGCTAGGAAGCACAATTTAGCAGTGGGTTGCAGAGAAAAAGAAATATGCTGGCAAAAAAATCCAATTGAGTGATTAAACAGCTCTTCATTTTCTGGCTTTATTTTTATGCTAACAAATTTGTTCTCTGAAAAGTGTCCACAAAGCCAAGTCTCTGATTAACACCTTTGTAGGGATGGTTTTTCACCTATTACTAAATTAAACTTGCTTCATTGGAAAGGCAGCAAGATGCATCCTCATTTCAATGTCTACTGAAATAATACAGGTTGACACCAGGAAACATTAACGCCACTGCATCCTTGCTGCTTTCTCATGTGGAAGTCTGTTTAATGTGAAAACAAGGTGATATCTAATTAGCACGCAAAAGCTTCAGAACACAAAGATACAAAATAATAAACAGTAAGCGGTCAAGCCGCAACACACGGCTACGCCGCGACTCACGAACACCACAGGATGTTAAAGGTGCTCGGTCAGACTCCAGGAACAGATGACAACTTCCGAGTACAGGATCACTGAGGACAGGAACAACCGGATTGAGCAGGACTGGAACTCTCTGTAACCGACACAGGCAAACAGGAAGCTATCACCGGCGTCTGTGAGAAGTCCAAAGGGTGCTTATAACTGTGAGCTCCCCAATCAGGAGCCAGACTGGGTAATCACAAGTAATGCCGTGCAGCTTGCATGCTGCACGGCCAGCACACCATTATACAATTAGAAAAGACCCAGCAACGGGGAACGCGGCCCGAACGTGGCGTCCCCGTTGCTAGGGTCTGAGCGGCTCCGTGCGCCCGGCGTCCAGCGTTGCCAGGGAGCCGGCGGCTGTACGCGCACGGCATCCCTGGTTGCTAGGCGCCGGGCCGCACCGACGAGCGGACCCCGGCGCCTAACAGTACCCCCCCCTTGAGGAGGGGTCAAGGAACCCCTAAAGCCAGGTTTCCGAGGAAATTCTCGAAAAAATGCCCTCTTGAGCCTCGGGGCATGGAGATCCTTATCCAGGACCCAAGACCTTTCTTCTGGACCATAACCTCTCCAATGCACCAAAAAATAAAGCCGACCCCGGGACAACTTGGAATCGAGAACCTTCTCCACCAAGAACTCCTGCTGACCCCGTACAACTATTGGTGATCTCTCCTGAGATATCTTACGAGGAAATCTACTGGACGAAACATATGGTTTCAGCAATGAGCAATGGAAAGTATTTCCGATCCGTAAAGTTTTTGGTAAACGTAACCGGAAGGCAACTGGATTGACTTTTTTGATAATGTGAAATGGTCCAATAAATTTAGGACCCAATCTGGCTGAGGTTTGTCGAAGTTTAATGTTGCGAGTCGACAACCACACCCTATCTCCTACTTTAAAAGTGCACGGCCGCCGGAGCCTGTCAGAAAATCTCTTTTCCTGAAATGCCGCTTTTCTGAGAGCCAGGTGCACTTTTCTCCAAATGAGCCTAAGATGAGAGGTCAAGGTCAGTGAGGAGACAGAGGAATGTTGAAAAAAGGAATTAGCTCTGGGGTGAAAACCAAAAACTGCAAAAAATGGAGACACATTGGTGGAGGAATGACAGGCATTATTGTAAGCGAACTCCGCCAATGGAAGAAACTCAGACCAGTCATTTTGGAGTTTGGCCGAGTACAACCGCAAATATTGTTTTAGTGATTGATTAACTCGCTCAGTCTGCCCGTTGGATTGGGGATGGTAGCCTGACGTTAAAGATAATTTCATCTTCAATGAGACACAAAAAGATTTCCAAAACAGTGCAATGAATTGTGGACCCCGATCGGAAACAATATCAGTGGGTAACCCATGGAGTCTGAAAACATGGCGGAGGAACAAGACTGCCAATCCCTGGGCAGATGGCAATCGGGGAAGAGCAATGAAATGGGCCATTTTACTAAAACGGTCCACTACCACCCATATGACTCGGCATCCGGCTGACAGAGGGAGGTCCACCACAAAATCCATGGAGATATGAGACCATGGCCTAAGAGGAACATTCAAGGGCATAAGCTGACCGATAGGCAAAGAACGGGGAACTTTATGCTGTGCACAGACCTGACACGAAAAAACAAACTCCTTAATGTCTTTGGAAAGACCAGGCCACCATACTGAGCGGGAGACTAATTCCAAAGTCTTAGCGATTCCCGGATGCCCGGCAACTTTGCTATCATGAAACTCCGTCAAAACAGTTGCTCTCAAAAACTCAGGGACAAAAAGACGACCAGCAGGAGTATTTCCAGGAGCCTGATGTTGAAGCAGCTTTAACTGGGTAAATAAATCCTGTGTGAGGCCTGCCCGAATGACTGAAGACGGAAGTATGGGAGTAACAGGACTGTTGTCTTGAACTGGAAGAAAACTGCGTGACAGGGCATCTGCCTTGGTATTCTTGGAACCTGGCCTGAAGGTGATAATGAATTTGAAACGAGTAAAAAATAAAGCCCAACGAGCCTGCCGGGCATTCAGTCGTTTAGCTGATTCAATGTATTGAAGATTTTTGTGATCAGTCAAAACTGAAATGATATGAGTCGCTCCCTCAAGCCAATGCCTCCACTCCTCGAAAGCCCATTTAATAGCCAGCAATTCCCGGTTACCAACATCGTAGTTGGATTCAGCAGAAGAGAATTTCCTGGACATAAAGGCACAAGGGTGTAATTCAAGGGAATCCGGATCCTTCTGAGATAGGATAGCCCCTACTCCAACCTCTGAGGCATCAACCTCAACAATGAAAGGCAATTCTGGGTTGGGGTGTCTGAGGACAGGGGCTGAGACAAAGGCTTGTTTCAAGGCCTGAAAAGATAGCTCGGCTTCATGTGACCAATTGGTAGGATCCACTCCCTTCTTAGTCAGTGCCACAATGGGAGCAACTAGGTCAGAGAAAGAGTGAATAAATCTTCTATAGTAGTTCGCAAACCCTAAAAAGCGCTGAATTGCTTTTAAGTTGGTGGGTTGCGCCCAACTAAGAATGGCTTGGAGCTTCTTTGGTTCCATACGGAATCCCCGAGGGGAAATAATGTATCCTAAAAAGGATACCTCCGTGACATGAAATTCACACTTCTCCAGCTTGGCATATAGGTGATTTTCACGTAATTTTTTTAGAACCTGACGCACCTGGGTAACATGTTGTTCTACAGAGTCAGAATAAATCAAAATATCGTCTAAGTAGACTACAACGAATTTTCCAAGAAATTCACGGAGCACATCGTTAATGAGATCCTGGAAAACTGCCGGGGCGTTAGACAGGCCGAATGGCATAACCAGATACTCATAGTGGCCTGACTGAGTACTGAATGCCGTTTTCCACTCATCCCCTGACTTGATTCTGATGAAGTTATATGCTCCTCTCAGGTCAATCTTAGAAAAAATCACAGCCGAACGTAGCTGATCAAAGAGGACAGAGATCAGTGGCAGAGGGTAAGTATTTTTTACTGAGATTTTATTCAAGGCTCTAAAGTCAATGCAGGGTCTGAGTGAACCATCCTTCTTCTCTACGAAGAAGAAGCCTGCACTTAAAGGGGATTTAGATGGCCTGATAAATCCTTTCCCTAGGCTTTCTTTAACATACTCATTCATGGCCACAGTTTCAGGTCCGGACAATGCATATAACCTTCCCTTAGGCAAAGTGGCACCAGGAATTAGCTCAATAGCACAATCATAAGGCCTATGGGGAGGCAGAATATCCGCATTGCCCTTGGAAAAAACATCAACAAAATCCTGGTATTCCACAGGAATGGGTGCGGGAATGGCAGCAGCTATTCTGATGGGAAGCGTAATACATTCCTTATTACAGATGGTACCCCATTGTGAGATCTCCCCCGACTGCCAATCAATGATGGGATTATGAAAGGCCAGCCAAGGGTGACCCAGAACCACTGGAACTGCTGGGCAATGGGTGAGGAAAAACTCAATTTTTTCAGAATGCAGAGCTCCTACCGAGAGTAGAACAGGAGGTGTACAGAGAGAAATAACCCCATTGGACAAGGGACTCCCATCTAAACCATGCATGGTGATACACCTACCCAAGGCTAACTGAGGAATACCTAAGGTCTTGGCCCATGTTAAATCCATAAAGTTCCCTGCAGCTCCACTGTCCACAAAAACAGAGACCGAGGAACAGAGGCTGCCAAAGGAAACTTTAGCTGGGACTAACAGTGAATTATTTGAGGAGATAAGCTGCAGACCAAAGTGAACCCCCTCACAATTCACTTGGTCGAGACGTTTCCCGACTTGTTCGGACAACTACGGGCAAAATGTCCCTTACCTCCACAGTATAAACAAAGACCAGAATTTTGCCTTCTGGTTCTTTCTTCAGGAGACAGTTTGGAGAGACCTATCTGCATAGGCTCCTTTATGTCCACAGGGATGGAAAAAACACAAGGAGTTGACCCGACAGATGCTCCTTTTTCAGCCCTCCGCTCTCTGAGCCGACGATCAATCTTAATAGAGAGCTCCATGAGCTTATCGAGAGTCTCAGGAGCGGGATACTGAAGGAGACTGTCTTTTATAGACTCAGATAAGCCGAGGCGAAACTGACTGCGCAGGGCTGGGTCATTCCATCCACAGTCGTTCGACCAACGGCGAAACTCCGTACAATAAATCTCTGCGGGATTCCTACCCTGTCTGAGAGCACGCAACTGACTCTCGGCGGATGCCTCTCTATCAGGGTCGTCATACAATAGCCCTAAAGACTTTAGAAAGGCGTCTACAGAAAATAAAGCCGGATCGTCTGTCTTTAAACCAAAAGCCCAGGTCTGAGGATCCCCCTGAAGCAGAGAAATAATAATTCCAACCCGCTGAGCCTCCGTACCTGAGGAGACTGGTCTCAAACGAAAATAAAGTTTACAAGACTCTTTAAAATTAAAAAACTGTTTTCTATCCCCAGAAAAACGGTCAGGCAGATGCATTTTTGGTTCAGGAATGACCCTCGGGGAAGTCCGTAACAGATCTTCCTGTGACCTCACCCGAAGGGACAGATCCTGAACCATCTGAGTAAGTTCTTGAATCTGGCTAACTAGAAGCTGGCCAGGATTTGGCCCGACACCGGTGGGATTCATGAGGCCGACAAATCTCCCAACTGAACAAGGGAAAAATTAACTCCTGTTTAATTTTAAATTTTAGTCTGGCCGGTGATAATGTTATGATTCCCGTACTCCAGACCAGAGGAGATCTTATGGCAGAGGTCTGAGTACTGGAAAGATATACTGGTTGTGGGAGCAGGAGAGCCTAGTAACCCCTGGCGCCCTAACTCCGTTGTCTCGCCCGTGTTATCAGAAATCCCCTGCGAGACTATGGTTGCTTGAGCCCATGGCAGCCGCGTTCGAAGGGCGGATTATGTCTGCCCAACCCCGATGCCCCCTCAGGTCTTAATGGGAGACAAAGGGAAATCCGAGACAGGGTGATAACAAGGGGCCCTCTGACTAAGCAACCAGGCCAGGGGTTACAAGCTAACTAACTAAACCAAAAGGTATGTGCGGACTAGCCGCCAGGGAAAAGGACAACCAAAGATCCACTGATCCGTAACTCCTATCCAGCACCGCTGGATACCAGAGTGGATCAGGGGGAGCGGAATCCTCCGCAAAAGCTCCAGAACACAAAGATACAAAATAATAAACAGTAAGCGGTCAAGCCGCAACACACGGCTACGCCGCGACTCACGAACACCACAGGATGTTAAAGGTGCTCGGTCAGACTCCAGGAACAGATGACAACTTCCGAGTACAGGATCACTGAGGACAGGAACAACCGGATTGAGCAGGACTGGAACTCTCTGTAACCGACACAGGCAAACAGGAAGCTATCACCGGCGTCTGTGAGAAGTCCAAAGGGTGCTTATAACTGTGAGCTCCCCAATCAGGAGCCAGACTGGGTAATCACAAGTAATGCCGTGCAGCTTGCATGCTGCACGGCCAGCACACCATTATACAATTAGAAAAGACCCAGCAACGGGGAACGCGGCCCGAACGTGGCGTCCCCGTTGCTAGGGTCTGAGCGGCTCCGTGCGCCCGGCGTCCAGCGATGCCAGGGAGCCGGCGGCTGTACGCGCACGGCGTCCCTGGTTGCTAGGCGCCGGGCCGCACCGACGAGCGGACCCCGGCGCCTAACACAGTACTAGTGTGATATATATATATATATTTTAATTTTATCTCATTATCATCCAGTCTATATTAGCAGCAGACACAGTACGGTAGTCCACGGCTGTAGCTACCTCTGTGTTGGCAGTCGCTCGTCCATCCATAATTGTATACCACCTACCCGTGTTTTTTTTTTTTTTTCTATCTTCTTGATACTAGTAGCTTACTTTAGGAGTCTGCAGTGCTGACAGACAGTGTCCAGCAGGTCCATCATTACATAATATATACCTGTCCGGCTGCAGTACTAGTGTGATATATATATATATTTTAATTTTATCTCATTATCATCCAGTCTATATTAGCAGCAGACACAGTACGGTAGTCCACGGCTGTAGTTACCTCTGTGTCGGCAGTCACTCGTCCATCCATAATTGTATACCACCTACCCGTGGTTTTTTTTTTTCTATCTTCTTGATACTAGTAGCTTACTTTAGGAGTCTGCAGTGCTGACAGACAGTGTCCAGCAGGTCCGTCATTACATAATATATACCTGTCTGGCTGCAGTACTAGTGTGATATATATATATATTTTTTAATTTTATCTCATTATCATCCAGTCTATATTTGCAGCAGACACAGTACGGTAGTCCACGGCTGTAGCTACCTCTGTGTCGGCAGTCGCTCGTCATCCATAAGTATACTAGTATCCATCCATCTCCATTGTTTACCTGAGGTGCCTTTTAGTTGTGCCTATTAAAATATGGAGAACAAAAATGTTGAGGTTCCAAAAATAGGGAAAGATCAAGATCGACTTCCACCTCGTGCTGAAGCTGCTGCCACTAGTCATGGCCGAGACGATGAAATGCCAGCAACGTTGTCTGCCAAGGCCGATGCCCAATGTCATAGTACAGAGCATGTAAAATCCAAAACACCAAATATCAGTAAAAAAAGGACTCAAAAATCTAAAATAAAATTGTCGGAGGAGAAGCGTAAACTTGCCAATATGCCATTTACCACATGGAGTGGCAAGGAACGGCTGAGGCCCTGGCCTATGTTCATGGCTAGTGGTTCAGCTTCACATGAGGATGGAAGCACTCAGCCTCTCGCTAGAAAAATGAAAAGACTCAAGCTGGCAAAAGCACAGCAAAGAACTGTGCGTTCTTCGAAATCCCAAATCCACAAGGAGAGTCCAATTGTGTCGGTTGCGATGCCTGACCTTCCCAACACTGGACGTGAAGAGCATGCGCCTTCCACCATTTGCACGCCCCCTGCAAGTGCTGGAAGGAGCACCCGCAGTCCAGTTCCTGATAGTCAGATTGAAGATGTCAGTGTTGAAGTACACCAGGATGAGGAGGATATGGGTGTTGCTGGCGCTGGGGAGGAAATTGACCAGGAGGATTCTGATGGTGAGGTGGTTTGTTTAAGTCAGGCACCCGGGGAGACACCTGTTGTCCGTGGGAGGAATATGGCCATTGACATGCCTGGTGAAAATACCAAAAAAAATCAGCTCTTCGGTGTGGAAGTATTTCAACAGAAATGCGGACAACAGGTGTCAAGCCGTGTGTTGCCTTTGTCAAGCTGTAATAAGTAGGGGTAAGGACGTTAACCACCTCGGAACATCCTCCCTTATACGTCACCTGCAGCGCATTCATAATAAGTCAGTGACAAGTTCAAAAACTTTGGGCGACAGCGGAAGCAGTCCACTGACCAGTAAATCCCTTCCTCTTGTAACCAAGCTCACGCAAACCACCCCACCAACTCTCTCAGTGTCAATTTCCTCCTTCCCCAGGAATGCCAATAGTCCTGCAGGCCATGTCACTGGCAATTCTGACGAGTCCTCTCCTGCCTGGGATTCCTCCGATGCATCCTTGCATGTAACGCCTACTGCTGCTGGTGCTGCTGTTGTTGCTGCTGGGAGTCGATGGTCATCCCAGAGGGGAAGTCGTAAGCCCACTTTTACTACTTCCACCAAGCAATTGACTGTCCAACAGTCCTTTGCGAGGAAGATGAAATATCACAGCAGTCATCCTGTTGCAAAGCGGATAACTGAGGCCTTGACAACTATGTTGGTGTTAGACGTGCGTCCGGTATCCGCCGTTAGTTCACAGGGAACTAGACAATTTCTTGAGGTAGTGTGCCCCCGTTACCAAATACCATCTAGGTTCCACTTCTCTAGGCAGGCGATACCGAGAATGTACACGGACGTCAGAAAAAGACTCACCAGTGTCCTAAAAAATGCAGTTGTACCCAATGTCCACTTAACCACGGACATGTGGACAAGTGGAGCAGGGCAGGGTCAGGACTATATGACTGTGACAGCCCACTGGGTAGATGTATGGACTCCCGCCGCAAGAACAGCAGCGGCGGCACCAGTAGCAGCATCTCGCAAACGCCAACTCTTTCCTAGGCAGGCTACGCTTTGTATCACCGGTTTCCAGAATACGCACACAGCTGAAAACCTCTTACGGCAACTGAGGAAGATCATCGCGGAATGGCTTACCCCAATTGGACTCTCCTGTGGATTTGTGGCATCGGACAACGCCAGCAATATTGTGTGTGCACTAAATATGGGCAAATTCCAGCACGTCCCATGTTTTGCACATACCTTGAATTTGGTGGTGCAGAATTATTTAAAAAACGAGAGGGGCGTGCAAGAGATGCTGTCGGTGGCCAGAAGAATTGCGGGACACTTTCGGCGTACAGGCACCACGTACAGAAGACTGGAGCAACACCAAAAACGCCTGAACCTGCCCTGCCATCATCTGAAGCAAGAAGTGGTAACGAGGTGGAATTCAACCCTATATATGCTTCAGAGGTTGGAGGAGCAGCAAAAGGCCATTCAAGCCTATACAATTGAGCACGATATAGGAGGTGGAATGCACCTGTCTCAAGCGCAGTGGAGAATGATTTCAACGTTGTGCAAGGTTCTGCTGCCCTTTGAACTTGCCACACGTGAAGTCAGTTCAGACACTGCCAGCCTGAGTCAGGTCATTCCCCTCATCAGGCTTTTGCAGAAGAAGCTGGAGACATTGAAGGAGGAGCTAACACAGAGCGATTCCGCTAGGCATGTGGGACTTGTGGATGGAGCCCTTAATTCGCTTAACAAGGATTCACGGGTGGTCAATCCGTTGAAATCAGAGCACTACATTTTGGCCACCGTGCTCGATCCTAGATTTAAAACCTACCTTGGATCTCTCTTTCCGGCACACACAAGTCTGCTGGGGTTCAAAGACCTGCTGGTGAGAAAATTGTCAAGTCAAGCGGAACGCGACCTGTCAACATCTCCTCCTTCACATTCTCCCGCAACTGGGGGTGCGAGGAAAAGGCTCAGAATTCCGAGCCCACCCGCTGGCGGTGATGCAGGGCAGTCTGGAGCGACTGCTGATGCTGACATCTGGTCCGGACTGAAGGACCTGACAACGATTACGGAGTCGGACATGTCGTCTACTGGCACTGCATATGATTCTCTCCCCATTGAAAGAATGGTGGAGGATTATATGAGTGACCGCATCCAAGTAGGCACGTCAGACAGTCCGTACTTATACTGGCAGGAAAAAGAGGCAATTTGGAGGCCCTTGCACAAACTGGCTTTATTCTACCTAAGTTGCCCTCCCACAAGTGTGTACTCCGAAAGAGTGTTTAGTGCCGCCGCTCACCTTGTCTTCAATCGGCGTACGAGGTTACTTCCAGAAAATGTGGAGAAGATGATGTTCATTAAAATGAATTATAATCAATTCCTCCGTGGAGACATTGACCAGCAGCAATTGCCTCCACAAAGTACACAGGGAGCTGAGATGGTGGATTCCAGTGGGGACGAATTGATAATCTGTGAGGAGGGGGATGTACACGGTGATATATCGGAGGATGATGATGAGGTGGACATCTTGCCTCTGTAGAGCCAGTTTGTGCAAGGAGAGATTAATTGCTTCTTTTTTGGTGGGGGTCCAAACCAACCCGTCATTTCAGTCACAGTCGTGTGGCAGACCCTGTCACTGAAATGATGGGTTGGTTAAAGTGTGCATGTCCTATTTATACAACATAAGGGTGGGTGGGAGGGCCCAAGCAGTGGCGGTTCTTGCCACGGGCAAGCAGGACTTTTGCCCGGGGCGCCGCCTTCCGGAGGGCGCTGGCACCATCCGGAGGGCGCCGCACCGTGGCAAGATCCGCCACTGCTGCCCGCTGTGTCCCCCGTCCGCCTCCGCTGCCCGCTGCCGTCCCCGTCCTCGGCGCCTCCTGTGAAGGGAACTAGACGCTATGCGTCTAGTTTCCCTTCGTGGAGAGTAACTGCTGAGCGGTGCGCGATGACGTCATCGCGCACCGCACAGCAAAGGTCCTCTCCACGAAGGGAACTAGACGCATAGCGTCTAGTTTCTCTTCGTGGAGAGGACCTTTTGCTGTGCGGTGCGCGATGACGTCATCGCGCACCGCTCAGCATAAGCGGCGCTTTTAATGTACAGGGGGCGTGACTCACCACGCCCCCTGTATTAGGCCACGCCCCTTTCCTGCCCGGGGCGCTCTACGCCCTTGAACCGGCCCTGGGCCCAAGGACAATTCCATCTTGCACCTCTTTTTTCTTTCATTTTTCTTTGCGTCATGTGCTGTTTGGGGAGTATTTTTTTGAAGGGCCATCCTGCGTGACACTGCAGTGCCACTCCTAGATGGGCCCGGTGTTTGTGTCGGCCACTAGGGTCGCTTATCTTACTCACACAGCTACCTCATTGCGCCTCTTTTTTTCTTTGCGTCATGTGCTGTTTGGGGAGTGTTTTTTGGAAGGGCCATCCTGCGTGACACTGCAGTGCCACTCCTAGATGGGCCAGGTGTTTGTGTCGGCCACTAGGGTCGCTTATCTTACTCACACAGCTACCTCATTGCGCCTCTTTTTTTCTTTGCGTCATGTGCTGTTTGGGGAGTGTTTTTTGGAAGGGCCATCCTGCGTGACACTGCAGTGCCACTCCTAGATGGGCCAGGTGTTTGTGTCGGCCGCTAGGGTCGCTTAGCTTACTCACACAGCTACCTCATTGCGCCTCTTTTTTTCTTTGCGTCATGTGCTGTTTGGGGAGTGTTTTTTGGAAGGGCCATCCTGCGTGACACTGCAGTGCCACTCCTAGATGGGCCAGGTGTTTGTGTCGGCCACTAGGGTCGCTTAGCTTAGTCATCCAGCGACCTTGGTGCAAATTTTAGGACTAAAAATAATATTGTGAGGTGTGAGGCGTTCAGAGTAGACTGAAAATGAGTGGAAATTATGGTTTTTGAGGTTAATAATACTTTGGGATCAAAATGACCCCCAAATTCTATGATTTAAGCTGTTTTTTAGTGTTTTTTGAAAAAAACACCCGAATCCAAAACACACCCGAATCCGACAAAAAAAATTCGGTGAGGTTTTGCCAAAACGCGGTCGAACCCAAAACACGGCCGCGGAACCGAACCCAAAACCCGAAAAATTTCAAGTGCACATCTCTAATAGAGGGGTCAGTAATGCAGTGATGGTTATAGAAAGGTCAGTGATGTAGTGTAGGGTATAGAGGGGTCAGTTATGTAGTGTGGGGTAAAGAGGGGTCAGTAAAGATACTAAGCTGAAGTACTTAGAACACTTCTTGAATTAAGACACAACCTGCAAGAAAAAGTATGCAATATGGGTGAAAAGGCAAATGTCAGAGGTCTGATACAAGTGACCAGCTCCACACCTTGCACCACATAGCGTTATGTTAAACTGGGATATGTTCTTTTTTGGTGTGTGTGTGTGTGTGTGTGTGTGTGGGGGGGGGGGGTGCCAAAGGAAATTTTTGCCATTGGCTCCTTTGGTCTAGAACCAGCCCTGATCACAAAATATTTTTGTCTGAGCAGACTGGACACTGATCAGCGTTGGCTCATTCTCAGCCCCCCGCCCAGCCTCTGCTGCCAACAGACTGCTATTAGCTAGTTAACCTTCTGCCTTCCCTATCTATGACACAGACTGCTGCTAATGCTACCAGAATGTTCCCAGTGGCTTCACACCAACAGTGAATCCCAGCCGATGATGTAGGGCAGCGTGTGGGGGAGGGGGTCAGTTGCTGTGGCTCCAACATGGTAACCGCCAATGGACTGCAATGCTTTATCGAAAGGGGGGGCGCCAGTCCCTTACTTTGCCAGGGGCGCTTGGACCCCTAGCTACACCTCTGTTGACCCTAACCGATACCCCTAAACTAACCATAATTCCTGCAGTAAAAATCCATGTTTCTATGTATATAGGGGGTCATTCCGAGTTGATCGCTTGCTGCCGTTGTTCGCTGCGTAGCAATCAGTTGAAAAAAATGGCTAATCTGTGCATGCGCATGCTCCGTAATGTGCATGCGCATCGTACGGGTACAAAGTCCATTGTGGTTTTGCACTAGTTCTAGCGATTATTCCAATCACAGAACAGGCCACAAGGAGATTGACAGAAAGAGGGCGTTTCTGGGTGTCACTTTTCAGGGAGTGCTTGGAAAAATGCAGGCGTGGCAGAAGAAATGCAGACGTGGCTGGGCATTCGCTGGATGGGTGTGTGACATCAAACGCCGTCCCTCGGTTGTTAGAATCAATGCACACGAAGTGTAACTACAGTGCTGGTCTTATTTTGAAACGATTTTGCAGGCGCTCTGCTACTCAAGTATTCGCACTTCTCCAAAGTGAATATACACTCTCCAGTGGGCAGCGACAATGCGTTTGCATGGCTGCTAAAAACTGCTAGCGAGCAATCAACTCAGAATGACCCCCATAGTGTATTGCAAGAAAATATCTGTAAATCCAATGGTACCGTAAGTGCGGTATATACTCGCACTTCTTTGCGGGGTGAGAACATCTCCCCTAAGTGAAATCAGCCCTATGAATAGAGTTTGTGTGATCCCTGTGCAGCAGTCACAGAAAGGGTTCATCTCTGCAGTTTGTCACTCAAATTACATTGCTGCATTTTTTCTAGAAGTGGATCTGAGAGCTGTTACCCGCAGACCAGCTACAATAATTATCCTGGGTACTCACTAGACCAGTGGTTCTCAAACTGCACCCTGGGGTGCCTCAGGACACTTGCAGGGGTGCCTTGGATTGGTGGTCCAGGACCAATTCAAAATATTTATAGTTAGTGTTATAGGCAAAACCAGTGCTGTTGGCTGGCAATCATAACATATGTGCACAAGCAGAAGCAAATCCTGTCCCCTACCAAAGGGCCAGTGCTAGGGTGTTTGGCGCCTCCCTGCAAACTATTAATTTGGGCCCTCTCTCCAATACTTAATAAAGGGACAGTGCACTCCTTAAAAAAAGAAGGTGTGGTATCACAAGGAAGGGGCATGGCCACACAATAGCACCCCAAATCAAAATACGCCACACAGTAGCACTATCTTATTGTCATTACACCGCATGTAATAATAATAATAATAATAATAATACCCACAGTCGCAGTGCCCTTTATACACATAACCACCATATCAGTGCAGCTTACACACATAATGCAAACAGTAGCAGTTCCCCCATCTACACATGCCCACGGTGGCAATCCTTTACATGGCAAATATCAACCTGGTTTTGCCATGTAAAGGATTGCCACTTTAAAAACAAACAATCAAACAAAAAAAAAACAAAAAACAACAGGAAAAAACACAAAATCTCTCACTTTCTGATTCTCACACCCTATTACATTCCTCCCTATATATTTAAATTAGAGATGAGCGCCGGAAATTTTTCGGGTTTTGTGTTTTGGTTTTGGGTTCGGTTCCGCGGCCGTGTTTTGGGTTCGACCGCTTTTTGGCAAAACCTCACCGAATTTTTTTTGTCGGATTCGGGTGTGTTTTGGATTCGGGTGTTTTTTTCAAAAAACCCTAAAAAACAGCTTAAATCATAGAATTTGGGGGTAATTTTGATCCCAAAGTATTATTAACCTCAAAAAACATAATTTACACTCATTTTCAGCCTATTCTGAACACATCACACCTCACAATATTATTTTTAGTCCTAAAATTTGCACCGAGGTCGCTGTGTGAGTAAGATAAGCGACCCTAGTGGCCGACACAAACACCGGGCCCATCTAGGAGTGGCACTGCAGTGTCACGCAGGATGGCCCTTCCAAAAAACCCTCCCCAAACAGCACATGACGCAAAGAAAAAAAGAGGCGCAATGAGGTAGCTGACTGTGTGAGTAAGATTAGCGACCCTAGTGGCCGACACAAACACCGGGCACATCTAGGAGTGGCACTGCAGTGTCACGCAGGATGTCCCTTCCAAAAAACCCTCCCCAAACAGCACATGACGCAAAGAAAAAAAGAGGCGCAATGAGGTAGCTGACTGTGTGAGTAAGATTAGCGACCCTAGTGGCCGACACAAACACCGGGCCCATCTAGGAGTGGCACTGCAGTGTCACGCAGGATGTCCCTTCCAAAAAACCCTCCCCAATCAGCACATGATGCAAAGAAAAAGAAAAGAAAAAAGAGGTGCAAGATGGAATTATCCTTGGGCCCTCCCACCCACCCTTATGTTGTATAAACAAAACAGGACATGCACACTTTAACCAACCCATCATTTCAGTGACAGGGTCTGCCACACGACTGTGACTGATATGACGGGTTGGTTTGGACCCCCCCCAAAAAAGAAGCAATTAATCTCTCCTTGCACAAACTGGCTCTACAGAGGCAAGATGTCCACCTCATCTTCACCCTCCGATATATCACCGTGTACATCCCCCTCCTCACAGATTATCAATTCGTCCCCACTGGAATCCACCATCTCAGCTCCCTGTGTACTTTGTGGAGGCAATTGCTGCTGGTCAATGTCTCCGCGGAGGAATTGATTATAATTCATTTTAATGAACATCATCTTCTCCACATTTTCTGGATGTAACCTCGTACGCCGATTGCTGACAAGGTGAGCGGCGGCACTAAACACTCTTTCGGAGTACACACTTGTGGGAGGGCAACTTAGGTAGAATAAAGCCAGTTTGTGCACATTCTGTTTGTGCCGAGAACTACCGCACTGTACACTGGTTGATAAAGAGATAGTAGTATACTCGTAACAACTAGTATGACACTATGACGACGGTATAAAGAATGAAAAAAAAACCACGGTTAGGTGGTATATATTATAATAATAATACAATTATGGATGGACGGACTGCCTGCCGACTGCCGACACAGAGGTAGCCACAGCCGTGAACTACCGCACTGTACACTGGTTGATAAAGAGATAGTAGTATACTCGTAACAATTAGGATGACACTATGACGGTATAAAGAATGAAAAAAAAACCACGGTTAGGTGGTAGGTATATAATAATAAATAATACAATTCTGGTCGGACGGACTGCCTGCCGTGTGCCGACACAGAGGTAGCCACAGCCGTGAACTACCGCACTGTACACTGGTTGATAAAGAGATAGTAGTATACTCGTAACAATTAGGATGACACTATGACGGTATAAAGAATGAAAAAAAAACCACGGTTAGGTGGTAGGTATATAATAATAAATAATACAATTCTGGTCGGACGGACTGCCTGCCGTGTGCCGACACAGAGGTAGCCACAGCCGTGAACTACCGCACTGTACACTGGTTGATAAAGAGATAGTAGTATACTCGTAACAATTAGGATGACACTATGACGGTATAAAGAATGAAAAAAAAACCACGGTTAGGTGGTAGGTATATAATAATAAATAATACAATTCTGGTCGGACGGACTGCCTGCCGTGTGCCGACACAGAGGTAGCCACAGCCGTGAACTACCGCACTGTACACTGGTTGATAAAGAGATAGTAGTATACTCGTAACAATTAGGATGACACTATGACGGTATAAAGAATGAAAAAAAAAACCACGGTTAGGTGGTAGGTATATAATAATAAATAATACAATTCTGGTCGGACGGACTGCCTGCCGTGTGCCGACACAGAGGTAGCCACAGCCGTGAACTACCGCACTGTACACTGGTTGATAAAGAGATAGTAGTATACTCGTAACAATTAGGATGACACTATGACGGTATAAAGAATGAAAAAAAAAACCACGGTTAGGTGGTAGGTATATAATAATAAATAATACAATTCTGGTCGGACGGACTGCCTGCCGTGTGCCGACACAGAGGTAGCCACAGCCGTGAACTACCGCACTGTACACTGGTTGATAAAGAGATAGTAGTATACTCGTAACAATTAGGATGACACTATGACGGTATAAAGAATGAAAAAAAAAACCACGGTTAGGTGGTAGGTATATAATAATAAATAATACAATTCTGGTCGGACGGACTGCCTGCCGTGTGCCGACACAGAGGTAGCCACAGCCGTGAACTACCGCACTGTACACTGGTTGATAAAGAGATAGTAGTATACTCGTAACAATTAGGATGACACTATGACGGCATAAAGAATGAAAAAAAAACCACGGTTAGGTGGTAGGTATATAATAATAAATAATACAATTCTGGTCGGACGGACTGCCTGCCGTGTGCCGACACAGAGGTAGCCACAGCCGTGAACTACCGCACTGTACACTGGTTGATAAAGAGATAGTAGTATACTCGTAACAATTAGGATGACACTATGACGGTATAAAGAATGAAAAAAAAACCACGGTTAGGTGGTAGGTATATAATAATAAATAATACAATTCTGGTCGGACGGACTGCCTGCCGTGTGCCGACACAGAGGTAGCCACAGCCGTGAACTACCGCACTGTACACTGGTTGATAAAGAGATAGTAGTATACTCGTAACAATTAGGATGACACTATGACGGTATAAAGAATGAAAAAAAAAACCACGGTTAGGTGGTAGGTATATAATAATAAATAATACAATTCTGGTCGGACGGACTGCCTGCCGTGTGCCGACACAGAGGTAGCCACAGCCGTGAACTACCGCACTGTACACTGGTTGATAAAGAGATAGTAGTATACTCGTAACAATTAGGATGACACTATGACGGTATAAAGAATGAAAAAAAAACCACGGTTAGGTGGTAGGTATATAATAATAAATAATACAATTCTGGTCGGACGGACTGCCTGCCGTGTGCCGACACAGAGGTAGCCACAGCCGTGAACTACCGCACTGTACACTGGTTGATAAAGAGATAGTAGTATACTCGTAACAATTAGGATGACACTATGACGGTATAAAGAATGAAAAAAAAAACCACGGTTAGGTGGTAGGTATATAATAATAAATAATACAATTCTGGTCGGACGGACTGCCTGCCGTGTGCCGACACAGAGGTAGCCACAGCCGTGAACTACCGCACTGTACACTGGTTGATAAAGAGATAGTAGTATACTCGTAACAATTAGGATGACACTATGACGGTATAAAGAATGAAAAAAAAAACCACGGTTAGGTGGTAGGTATATAATAATAAATAATACAATTCTGGTCGGACGGACTGCCTGCCGTGTGCCGACACAGAGGTAGCCACAGCCGTGAACTACCGCACTGTACACTGGTTGATAAAGAGATAGTAGTATACTCGTAACAATTAGGATGACACTATGACGGTATAAAGAATGAAAAAAAAACCACGGTTAGGTGGTAGGTATATAATAATAAATAATACAATTCTGGTCGGACGGACTGCCTGCCGTGTGCCGACACAGAGGTAGCCACAGCCGTGAACTACCGCACTGTACTGTGTCTGCTGCTAATATAGACTGGTTGATATTTAAAGAGATATTAGTAGTATACAACAATACTATACTGGTGGTCAGGCACTGGTCACCACTCCTGCAGCAAAAGTGTGCACTGTTAATTAATATAATTGTACTCCTGGCTCCTGCTAACAACCTGCAGTGCTCCCCAGTCTCCCCCACAATTAATTATAAGCTTTTAATTTATACATTGATGACTGTGCAGCACACTGGGCTGAGCTGAGTGCACACAGACTGAGTCACACTGTGTGACTGACTGTGCTGTGTATCGTTTTTTTTTTCAGGCAGAGAACGGATATAGCAGAGAGAAGTGAACGGATATATTATATTAAATAAAAGTTAACTAGCAACTGCACTGGTCACTGACTGTGGTAAACTAACTCTGTCTGCGACTCTGCACAATCTCTCTCTCTCTATCTAATCTATCTCTATTCTAATGGAGAGGACGCCAGACACGTCCTCTCCCTATCAATCTCAATGCACGAGTGAAAATGGCGGCGACGCGCGGCTCCTTATATAGAATCCGAGTCTCGCGATAGAATCCGAGCCTCGCGAGAATCCGACAGCGTCATGATGACGTTCGGGCGCGCTCGGGTTAACCGAGCAAGGCGGGAAGATCCGAGTCGCTCGGACCCGTGAAAAAAAACATGAAGTTCGGGCGGGTTCGGATTCCGAGGAACCGAACCCGCTCATCTCTAATTTAAATGTTTCTATTACTGTATGTTCCCTCTTCCCTTCTCCAAACTATACACATCAACATTTTTTAGTATTTCCAGGTAAGTTTTGTGATGTAGGCCATGCACAATTTTAGTTGCCCTAATGTATTTACAGCCTTCTGGAGATATGGCTTCTGGAACTGAACACAGGATTCTAAATGTGGCTGTACCAAGGACCTATACAGTGGCATTACAGGTTGAGTATCCCTTATCCAAAATGCTTGGGACCAGAGGAATTTTGGATATCGGATTTTTCTGTATTTTGGAATAATTGCATACCATAACGAGATATTATGGTGATGGGACCTAAATCTAAGCACAGAAGGCATTTATGTTTCATATACACCTTATACACACAGCCTGAAGGTCATTTTAGCCAATATTTTTTATAACTTTGTGCATTAAACAAAGTGTGTGTACATTCACAGAATTCATTTATGTTTCATATACACCTTATACACACAGTCTGAAGTTCATTTAATACAATATTTTTAATAACTTTGAGTATTAAACAAAGTTTGTGTACACTGAGCCATCAAAACACAAAGGTTTCACTATCTCAGTCTCACTCCAAAAAGTCCGTATTTCGGAATATTCCGTATTTCGGAATATTTGGATATGGGATACTCAACCTGTATTACTTTTTTCTGCTACTGGTTCTTTAACCTATGCAAACAAGCATCTGACTTGCCTTTCCTATTGCTTTGTTACATTGCTCACCTGAAATAGTAATACTTAGATAGCTTTCCTCTTGCCATTATAATGCCCTTAATATTATAGTTAGCCTTTGCATTTTTGAGACGTGTATGATTTTGCATTTTTTGGCATTAAATGTTGCCATGTTCTTGACCATTCCTCTAGTCCAGGGGCGGAACTGCCAGAGACAACGGAGTCAGTTGCCGCCGGGCTCCAGCCCTAAAGGGGCTTCCTCCATTGCCCCCCGGCTGTTACGTGCCCTTCCTACTAAATAGACAAAGGCGCTACCAGCAGGGTCTCGCAGTTTGTACATTCCATGCCGTAACACCCTTCTTTCCACCTTCACAATGAAGCTATTGGTACTTTGCAAAAAAAAAAAAAATTATTAGCATTGCAACTCAGCAGATCAATGCAGTGTGCAGCCACACACTCCATATATCTGCTCAGCCACAAAGCTGATTATTTCTTCACAAAGTACAAGGTGAGCTCCAAATAGAATTCTCTAGCTTAGATTATACCTTTCTATGCAAGGGTAAATAGCTCAATTGTTTGACTGCAATGCCACAGGAAATGGTTTGGATCCAAGACAGTGTGACTGAATAATAAAGAAACCTTAAGATGAGTTCATGAATGTTGTATAAGTATTAGTGAGAGAAGGGGTCAGGAGCATGCTAGGCTGCAAAAAATAAGGTAGGCTGCAAGTGAAAGTAATGATCTCCTATATATTTTCCCAGATCTGTCCCTCTGTGTGGCTAACTCTGGGGGAAGTCACAGCAATGGGCGGAGACGGCATCTGCAGGACGATACACCAGTGCCAGCAGCAGACCGTAACAAAGTGACAGATCAGGGAGAATATATAGGAGGTAGGGAGGTGGCCATGGTACATGGCTGCCCAAGGGACACTGGCTCATGTACCCCTTTACCACTGAGGCTGGCCACCAAGGATGGACCTGTCACCAGTGCACATGCAATAACCTCTTCTGCTGCCCTCTTTGCAACTCAGATTGCCCAGTGCTCCCCTTCACTAACAGTCCACAAAGTTTCCCCATCTCACGATCTGCCTCCTCACCCCCACTTTCATCTCTACAGCACACGCGCATATCATACAAGATCCCATCATACGTACGTAGGTCTGAAATGCAAGAGGGAGGTTGGGGGGAGATTGGCATGTGCCAGCAACACCACACAGCTCACTGTGACCACAGTGGAGAGGCGCTGCAACAGGACAATACACCAACCTCGGAGCAAGGAACTGCGTCGGTCAGGAGGAGAACTATTTCAATAGCATAAAAAGGTTAATGCGTCCCACCCTATGGACACCAGACTCATCAAGTCACTGTTGCCAGAGTCTCATACAATGACTCTGAACCTCTAAGCACACTATTTGACTGTCCACACCCTGCTGTGCCTATTACCCATCTCCTCCACCACCCTCAACACTGACCCACACATCATTCACCCACAAAGATACAATAAAGGTAGTTTGGATAAATTAGCTAAATGAAATGGATTTAACCAATTTATCTAAATGACCATTTTTGGATGTTTTCCAGTGTTTGTGAGCAAATGGTCAATTGTCATTTGCTGCCACATATTAGCATAATTTTGTTTCAACTAGAAAAAAAAAATTGGACAGATAATCTAAGTGTGGATCCAGTTTAAAGGTCCGTATTCACGGCCCGATTTTGGGGAGAGATGTGTGCTGAGCGAACTGCTCAGCACACATCTCTGCCCCCGCTCAGCACAGCGTGATGTGTGCTGAGCGTACGGGGGGTGGGGGGGGGGCACTCATTTCACCCCCTGTGTAGGGCATTCTGTGTGTATCCAGCTTAACAGGTGTGAGCATCATACAACTACTGACTTGCGAGTAACTATACAGCAGCTCCATACCTTGTGACTTGAAGAAACACCAGTTAACCCCGGGAATGCTGCAGTCAAAGCAACAATTCCTCTTCTTACATTCCGCTGCACTTATTGTGGGGTAGCCGCAATCCCTTCTGCTGTACGGTTCCACATTACATTGTTTCTTGTCACTTCCTGTTGATGCAGTAAGGAAACATCCAGGAATTACAGCTGCTTAGTTTTTTTTTTTTTAACTGGGGCAGTTTAGCTAGATCACAGGGCAATTTAGCTCCTTTAGTCCTTTTTTAGGACCAGTTAATCAGACAGTTGAGCAAACTGAAAAACAGCTAACAGGAAATTTCCACTTAAATGGTATTTTCTAATCTTATCTGACCATGACTAAGAATAAAGGATACACAAGATAAACTCTTAGAGCCATGGACCTTATCCATGTTTAAGCTCCATCAAATCTGTAATCAATAGCACTACATGCTCCCACTTTACCACTGTACTATATACTCTACCTGTGTTTTTAAGGTAAAAACACCATTTAACCCCAGTGACACTTGAATTAAAGCAGCAGCCTCTGGAATAGCATTCCTTAGCATTAATCCCAGGAAATCTGCAATCTTCACGCTCTTTGATAGCCATGCTACATTGCTGTTTACTTGGATGGAGCAGAGAGCACAACATCAGGACATAGGAAATATTACAATGCATGATAAGAAAGGTGTGAGCTCTACAGCAAGGCCTCTAACCCTTTGCCAGTGCCAAATACAAAGGGCTTAACTCAGATCTGATCACAGCAGCAAATTTATTAGCTAAAACCATGTACACTGCAGGGGGGGGGGGTGTATAATATGTGCAGAGAGAGTTAGATTTTGGTGCGGTGTGTTCAAACTGAAATCTAAATTGCAGTGTAAAAACAAAACAGCCAGTATTTACCCTGCACACAAACAATATAACCCACCTAAATCTCTCTGCAAATGTTATATCTGCCCCCCCCCCCCCCAACCCTGCAGTGCACATGGTTTTGCCCACTAGCTAACAAATTTGCTGCATCTGGGAATTACAGCAGCTTAATATTTCTTTTTACAGAAGGTTCAGCAAATTAAATTATTTAGTGAAATACTGTAATCATAACAGTTACAGGGATATTGTAGGTAGATTTATTGTCAGTGGATAAATGTAAAAATTAAACCCTTAGGCATAGTTCCAAAATGCTGTCATTGCAATCCAGATTTTAAGGATATCATGCTTGAGCACAGGTGACTTAATTAGAACTTCGGTCAATGTGAATTAACCATTGGACTCAACCATGGTTATCCTTAAAACCCGGGGGGCTATTTAAGATCGATCTTAATCAATGTTGGGCTTCCAGGTTGAAAAAAAAACACACATTTACTAACATTTTAAAATTTATATAAAAAATCATCTGTTCGTAAATGCAGTGCACATGGTTTTGCCCAACTGCTAACAAAAATCCTGCTGCGATCAACTCAGAATTACCCCCCATGGCCCTCATTCCGAGTTGTTCGCTCGCAAGCTGCTTTTAGCAGCATTGCACACGCTAAGCTGCCGCCTACTGGGAGTGAATCTTAGCATCTTAAAATTGCGAACGAAAGATTTGCAATATTGCGATAAGACATCTCTGTGCAGTTTCTGAGTAGCTCGAGACTTACTCTGCCAGTGCGATCAGTTCAGTGCTTGTCGTTCCTGGTTTGACGTCACAAACACACCCAGCGTTCGCCCAGACACTCCTCCGTTTCTCCAGCCACTCCCGCGTTTTTCCCAGAAACGGTAGCATTTTTTCCCACACGCCCCTAAAACGGCCTGTTTCCGCCCAGAAACACCCACTTCCTGTCAATCACATTACGATCACCAGAACGATGAAAAAAACGTGAGTAATATTCCTAACTGCATAGCAAATTTACTTGGCGCAGTCGCAGTGTGAACATTGCGCATGCGCATTAAGCGGAAAATCGCTGCGATGCGAAGAAAATTACAGAGCGAACAACTCGGAATGACCACCTATGTGCACTGCAGGGAAGGCAGATTTAACATGTGCAGAGAGAGTTAGATTTGGGTGTGGTGTGTTCAATCTGCAATCTAATTTGCAGTGTAAAAATAAAGCAGTCAGTACCCTGCACAGAAACAAAATAACTCACCCAAATCTAACTCTTTCTGCACATGTTATATCTGCCTCCCCTGCAGTACACATGGTTTTGCCCAACTGCTAACAAAATTCCTGCTGCGATCAACTTGGAATTACCCCCATCGATTGATGTTTTCACACTGCTCGTGTATATAAGACATAGGGCCTAATTCAGTTTGGATCGTAATACGCGTTCCAACCGCTAAAACTATGAAGAGGATGGGGGCATATACGCAGGGTCCATCCTGTGCGTGTGCCTACATTTTCTCCGGGTGCCCCGCAGAAAATGCGAATGCCTCTGCCTGTCAATCAGTAGAGGGCGTACCTTCGCTGGTATATCGCGATCATGAGCCATGTCTCCCATTTTTGTCATTATAGGTGCTCTGTGAGCTGCTGGCCATGCCCCAGCCCCTCTGTCTCCCATGAATAGAGATTGAGGCTTATTCAGACCAGATCGCTTCAATTTATTTTCACCCAGCGGGCAATCTGGTTTGACTGCACATACGTATGCGCCACAATGCGTAAGTGCGACGGTCCGGAGATCACAAGAAGATTGACAAGAAGAGGGTGTTTGTGTGGGTGGCAACTGAATGTTTCTAGGGAGTGTCCGGAAAAACACTGGAGGGACCCGGCGTTTTGTGGGAGGATTTGTGACGTCACCTCAATGGCTGAGTAAGTGCTGAGCTGTGCAGCTCTTGTGCACATGTGATCACACACCTGCACAGCAAATTTTCCCTTCCGCTGTAGGCGACAACTACCTGATTACAGGCAGGGCCGGTGCAAGGATTCTTAGAACCCTAGGCAAACCGTCTTCCTACTGCCCTCCCTCCACCCCAACGC
Organism: Pseudophryne corroboree; assembly: GCF_028390025.1. Lineage (NCBI taxonomy): Eukaryota > Metazoa > Chordata > Amphibia > Anura > Myobatrachidae > Pseudophryne > Pseudophryne corroboree. Next base: position 688,588,589 of record NC_086444.1, read on the forward strand.
CCCTCCCCACATACACACACGCACCTATACCCACTTTCCAGCTGCCGTTGTCAAATAGGGAAACAACCCGCTGGGATCCCGAACGACCGCTCAGTAGGGCTGCGCTCAGGTAAGCAGCAGGGGGTTGGGGGGGAGTTTAGATTTAGTGGGAGGGGGGAGGGTTAGACTGCGGGGAGGGGGGGTTAGGTTTAGGCACCGCAAGGGAGGGTTAGGGATAGGATGCAGGATTAGGTTTAGGCTGCTGCCAGAGCGGGTTAGAGGGGTATTGGGGGATTGTAAGTATAATTGCCTAACTCCTTTCAGGAATCTAAGCATCGGATGCCGCGGTCAGTCTTCTGACCGCCGGCATACCAAATGCCGGCATATCGTACCTATAGCTATATACAGTGGTCGAAGTGGAAATTTTGAAGTGGGGGTATGCAAAAGTCAAGGACGTAATTTTGCGCGCGCGCTCCAGAAAAGGGGCGTGGTCACCCAAAAAGGGGTGTGGTCACCAAAAAGGGGGCATGTCCAGTGTAGTAGAACCCCTTATACTATCTAGCACTGGTGCCCCTTTCACCTTATAGCACACGGTACGAGCTGAAATTCACATTATAGCACACAGTACGAGCCGAAATCACATTGTAGCACACTGAATGAGCCGAAATTCACATTGGAGCACAATGAATGAGCCGAAACTCACATTGTAGCACACTGAATGAGCCGAAATTCACATTGTAGCACACTGAATGAGCCGAAATTCATATTGTAGCACACTGAATGAGCCGAAATTCACATTGTAGCACACTGAATGAGCCGAAATTCACATTGTAGCACGCTGAATGAGCCGAAATTCACATTATAGCACACGGTACGAGCCGAAATTCACATTGTAGCACACTGAATGAGCCGAAATTCACATTGTAGCACACTGAATGAGCCGAAATTCACATTCTAGCACACTGAATGAGCCGAAATTCACATTCTAGCACACTGATGCTGCATTCACACCGCAAATTCCGGGTCCTACCCGGTAAGACAAACGTGTACTTACCGGGTGGGATCCGGCATTTGCGCTCCGTTGCAGGCTTCCCGACCCGGCAATATACCGGGTCGGTTGCCATGACAACGGAGGCCGCAGCAGCAGCAGGGGCGGGGGTGGAGGCGGCGTCGGGAGATGAGCTCATGCCATGCTTGTAGCAGCTGGTCCTAAGATCTACGCCTCCAGCCCTGAGTGTTTGCCCTTGTGACTTGTTGATCATCATAGCGAAGCAGATTCTTACAGAAAACTGCAGGGGCTTAGATTGAAAAGAAAAACATTGACGAACCCATCATTTCAGCAACAGGGTCTGCCACACGGCTGACTGAAATGACTGGTTGGTTTGGACCCCCACCAAAAAAGAAGCAATCAATCTCTCCTTGCACAAACTGGCTCTACAGAGGCAAGATGTCCACCTCATCATCCTCCGATTCCTCACCCCTTTCACTGTGTACATCGCCCTCCTCACAGATTATTAATTCGTCCCCACTGGAATCCACCATCTCAGATCCCTGTGTACTTTCTGGAGGCAATTGCTGGTGAATGTCTCCACGGAGGAATTGATTATAATTCATTTTGATGATCATCATCTTCTCCACATTTTCTGGAAGTAACCTCGTACGCCGATTGCTGACAAGGTGAGCGGCTGCACTAAACTCTTTTGGAGTACACACTGGAGGGAGGGCAACTTAGGTAGAATAAGGCCAGTTTGTGCAAGGGCCTCCAAATTGCCTCTTTTTCCTGCCAGTATACATACGGACTGTCTGACGTGCCTACCTGGATGCGGTCACTCATATAATCCTCCACCATTCTTTCAAAGGTGACAGAATCATATGCAGTGACAGTAGACGACATGTCAGTAATCGTTGCCAGGTCCTTCAGTCCGGACCAGATGTCAGCACTCACTCCAGACTGCCCTGCATCACCGCCAGCGGGTGGGCTCGGAATTCTTAGCCTTTTCCTCGCACCCCCAGTTGCGGGAGAATGTGAAGGAGGAGCTGTTGACGGGTCACGTTCCGCTTGACTTGACAATTTTCTCACCAGCAGGTCTTTGAACCTCTGCAGACTTGTGTCTGCAGGAAAGAGAGATACAATGTAGGTTTTAAATCTAGGATCGAGCACGGTGGCCAAAATTTATTGCTCTGATTTCAACAGATTGAATCCTGGTTAAGCGAATTAAGGGCTCCATCCACAAGTCCCACATGCCTAGCGGAATCGCTCTGTTTTAGCTCCTCCTTCAATGTCTCCAGCTTCTTCTGCAAAAGCCTGATGAGGGGAATGACCTGACTCAGGCTGGCAGTGTCTGAACTGACTTCACGTGTGGCAAGTTCAAAAGATTGCAGAACCTTGCACAACGTTGAAATCATTCTCCACTGCGCTTGAGCCAGGTGCATTCCCCCTCCTTTGCCTATATCGTGGGTAGATGTATAGGCTTGAATGGCCTTTTGCTGCTCCTCCATCCTCTGAAGCATATAGAGGGTTGAATTCCACCTCGTTACCACCTCTTGCTTCAGAGGATGGCAGGGCAGGTTCAGGAATGTTTGGTGGTGCTCCAGTCTTCGGCACGCGGTGGCTGAATGCAGAAAGTGGCCCGCAATTCTTCGGGCCACCGACAGCATCTCTTGCACGCCCCTGTCGTTTTTTAAATAATTCTGCACCACCAAATTCAATGTATGTGCAAAACATGGGACGTGCTGGAATTTGCCCAGATGTAATGCACGCACAATATTGGTGGCGTTGTCCGATGTCACAAATCCCCAGGAGAGTCAAATTGGGGTAAGCCATTCTGCGATGATGTTCCTCAGTTTCCGTAAGAGGTTGTCAGCTGTGTGCCTCTTATGGAAAGCGGTGATACAAAGCGTAGCCTGCCTAGGAACGAGTTGGCATTTGCGAGATGCTGCTACTGGTGCCGCCGCTGCTGTTCTTGCTGCGGGAGGCAATACATCTACCCAGTGGGCTGTCACAGTCATATAGTCCTGAGTCTGCCCTGCTCCACTTAACCACGGACATGTGGACTAGTGGACATTAGGTACAACTGCATTTTTTAGGACACTGGTGACTCTTTTTCTGAGGTCTGTGTACATTTTCGGTATCGCCTGCCTAGAGAAATGGAACCTAGATGGCATTTGGTACCGGGGACACAGTACCTCAATCAAGTCTCTAGTTGCCTCTGAATTAACGATGGATACCGGAACCACGTTTCTCACCACCCAGGCTGACAAGACCTGAGTTATCCGCTTTGCAGCAGGATGACTGCTGTGATATTTCATCTTCCTCGCAAAGGACTGTTGGACAGTCAATTGCCTACTGGAAGTAGTACAAGTGGTCTTCCGACTTCCCCTCTGGGATGACGATCGACTCCCAGCAGCAACAACAGCAGCGCCAGCAGCAGTAGGCGTTACACTCAAGGATGCATCGGAGGAATCCCAGGCAGGAGAGGACTCGTCAGACTTGCCAGTGACATGGCCTGCAGGACTATTGGCTCTCCTGTCTAAGGAGGAAATTGACACTGAGGGAGTTGGTGGTGTGGTTTGCAGGAGCTTGGTTACAAGAGGAAGGGATTTAGTGGTCAGTGGACTGCTTCCGCTGTCATCCAAAGTTTTTGAACTTGTCACTGACTTATGATTAATGCGCTGCAGGTGACGTATAAGGGAGGATGTTCTGAGGTGGTTAACGTCCTTACCCCTACTTATTACAGCTTGACAAAGGCAACACACGGCTTGACACCTGTTGTCCGCATTTGTGTACAGGATGCATACCTTCATGTCCAAATTTATCCATCTCATCAGTCGTACCTCAGATTTGCGGTACAGGACTGTCATTGCCAATTTCAGACGTTGCTGTTTGGTCTCTCCACGGCCCAGAGAATTTTCACCAAGGTAATGGTGGAAATGATGGTTCTCCTGCGCAAGCAATGTGTCACAATTATCCCGTACTTGAGCGATCTCATAAAAGCGAGATCAAGAGAGCAGTTGCTGAACAGCGTATCACTTTCACTGAAAGTGTTACAGCAACACGGCTGGATTTTCAATATCCCAAAGTCGCAGTTGGTTCCTACGACTCGTCTGTCTTTCTTGGGCATGATTCTGGACACAGACCAGAAGAGGGTTTATCTCCCGATAGAAAAGGCCCAGGAACTCATGACTCTTGTCAGGAACCTATTGAAACCAAAACTTGTGTCAGTGCATCACTGCACTCGAGTCCTGGGAAAGATGGTGGCATCATACAAAGCCATTCCATTCGGCAGGTTCCATGCGAGGACTTTCCAATGGGACCTACTGGACAAGTGGTCTGGGTCACATTTACAGATGCATTGGTTGATCACCCTGTCCCCCAGGGTCAGGGTATCACTCCTGTGGTGGCTGCAGAGTGCTCACCTTCTCGAGTGACGCAGATTCGGCATTCAGGACTGGATCCTGGTGACCACAGATGCAAGCCTCCAAGGTTGGGGAGCAGTCACACAGGGAAGAAATTTCCAAGGTCTTTGGTCAAGTCAAGAGACTTGTCTTCACATCAACATCCTGAAACTAGGGGCCATATACAATGCCCTACGTCAAGCGGAGACCTTACTTTGCGACCAACCGGTTCTGATCCAGTCAGACAACGTCACCGCAGTGGCTCATGTAAACCGCCAAGGCGGCACAAGGAGCAGAGTGGCGATGGCACAAGCTACCTTTGCATTTTTCTCCCAAACGAAGGACACTAGAATGAAAATTTTAAAGCCTCCTGTTAGTGCTTCATCTACACGGTATAGCCCTGAATTTTCCAATGCGTAGCTCTTTGCAAAAGAGAGATATTGGCAAAGAAAAGCTGTCTTGTACCTTTGCATTTTTCTCCCAAACGAAGGACACTAGAAAGAAAATTTTAAAGCCTCCTGTTAGGCCATCATCTACACGGCATAGCCCTGAATTTTCCAATGCGTAGCTCTTTGCAAAAGAGAGATATTGGCAAGGAAAAGCTGTCTTGTACCTTTGCATTTTTCTCCCAAACGAAGGACACTAGAAAGAAAATTTTAAAGCCTCCTGTTAGGCCATCATCTACACGGCATAGCCCTGAATTTTCCAATGTGCAGCTCTTTGCAAAAGAGAGATATTGGCAAGGAAAAGCTGTCTTGTACCTTTGCATTTTTCTCCCAAACGAAGGAAACTAGAATGAAAATTTTAAAGCCTCCTGTTAGTGCTTCATCTACACGGTATAGCCCTGAATTTTCCAATGCGTAGCTCTTTGCAAAAGAGAGATATTGGCAAGGAAAAGCTGTCTTTCAACTCTTCCACAACTGAAAAACAGATAGTGTTCCCAAGCCTTCCATCCTGTAATATCTTCAGTCTCTCGTCAATGAAGAAAACAATCCCTCCAGCAGACTCTTCAACCACGATACAAGATCACAGCCAAAAGGGCGAGAAGCAACTACACTTGCGTTTAACCAAAATGGCTAAAACTTAGTGGAGGAAAGTGCAGTGCACCAAAACATAAGCTGACACAATCATGGAGAATGCGCCAGCATATATGCTCTTCTATCTATATTTTGCAAACCTGCTCTTGTCCCCTCCAGCTGCTCCATGTAGATTTGACGCCTGGCAAGGTGCATAACCCACTGACAAGCAGGCACACTCCTGCATGAGTTTTCACTCTCACTAGCAGGATGATACACATTCATTTGCATGTGCTCCACCTCTGACACACCGCCCACCCAACCACCCAGTCACCAGAGCCACCCACAAGCCAACTGGCTCCGTGATTTAATTTGCACAGTGCAGTCATCCAGGCAGCATGTCCTTCTCAATGGAATAATCTCTGGTTCCATGGAATCTTCCGCATTGGAATGCTGCGGAACAAAAAGGATTTAAACATTCAGCTTGCTAGCATTCAATGTACCTGCGGCTTGGCTCTAGCACATGGGTCTTCATCCTGTGGCCCTCCAGCTGCTGTGAAACTACACATCCCAGCATGCCCTGCCACAGTTTTGCTATTAAGGTATGCTAAAACTGAGGCAGGGCATGCTGGTATATGTAGTTCCACAGCAGCTGGAGGGTCGCAGGTTGAAGACCCATATTCTAGCATGCCTGTTCTATGATGCATGTTCCGTGATGTCACAATCAGCTTGGAATGGGGTGTCTAGCATGCATTTGCTGACAGCCACTTGAGGGAGACACACATCAGGAGATGCAGCATATCGGAGGTCTTCGATGCCTTTCCAGCAAATGCACACCACCAGCTGCTGGTCTGGACACAAAACAATACCCACAATTGAAGGATCAAAATGCCCAACTACAGGATTAATGTAAGTAGTGAATTTAGGAATGAATTTAGAAGTAGGAAATTAAGTTAGTTCACAAGTACATTCAAATTCCGATCTAAAGTCTAGGTAGGCCTCACGTCCTGGCAGCCCCCAGCATTTAAAAATGCCTTGATTAGAGGTAGGGAATTAAATGTAGATAAGAAGTAGACACAAAATAACACTCCACAGAGCAATTATCAGGTGTCTATCAATTGTTGCATTTAAAAAATCAAGCAATTAGGGAACACAATGTTGCGACAATGTAACCCTATTTGCAAAATAGTACTAAATAAGTTTGTCGATGTAATACATTTGCAAAGGCGCAAACAAAACACGCTGGAAAATGCAACTGAATCTGTTTTTGGAGGTTAGAATAGATGCAGGATCAAGTAGCTCAATGGGTAGGGTGTTTGATTAGAATTCAACAGGTTATAGATTTGAATCCTGGGTATGATAGTTTGAGGTGTTATTTAATAAAGTATGTTTATATATTAGTCACACATGGCTTACTTGTACAAATGGCATGTCACCAGTTAGTGCTGACTGCTGATATGCCATTTGCACAAACACGCCATGTGTGACTGTATATGCATTTAAGGAGGGCACCCCGGCAATACCACAAACCATTGAGTGTCAAGTATACTAGATATATCTTCATATCTCATGTGCTTTCTCTGAGACCAATCTTGTTATGCCCCTTCCCCACAAGGCATGCGCCTTTTGTCCATATTGCAAAAATGGGGAGGGGAGGGGGGGGGGGCATATAATTCTCTGTCACAGGGCACCAAAAAGTCTAGTTATGGCTCTGGTATGCATTATGTAAATCCGGTTATCTATGTGAGCAAATGACCATCAACGATTTACTCTCAAACACTAGAAAATGGACAAACATTGTCCCCTAAACAAATTGGTTAAATTTTGGGTTTAACCAATTTGTGTAATGACCATTTTTGACCACTTTTCTAGTGTTTGGGAGCAAATGGTTAATTGACATTTGCTACTATACATTACCAGATTTTCATTCCATCCATCCAGACTGGATAGATAGCCTGACAGATAATTGTGTAGTGTACGCCCAGGATAACTGTCAGTTGTGCTTTCTTTTATGACGGCACATAAATGGGTGGGCAGATCCAGAGCAAGCACTGCCCACTCATGCATAGTTGTCAACTGATGTGAAGTTCCAGGGGGCAATCTCAGTTATAAAGAAAAGTATCTGGAAATTGTCCCTAGTTTAAAAAAAAAATAAAAAAAAATTTGATCAACTCCATTTATTTAGTATGATATCCCAGCAGTCAGAACAACATACTTTATTAAATAACACATCTCAAACTACCATACCCAGGATTCAAACCTATAACCTGTTGAATTCTAATCAAACACCCTACCTATTGAGCTATTTGATCCTGCATAAAAATTGTGAACATTATATGAAGCTATTGGTACTTTGCAAAAAAAAAGTATCAGCATTACAACGCAGCAGATCCATGCAGTTTGCAGCCACACACTACATGTATCTGCTCAGCCACAATGCTGATTATTTCTTCACAAAGTACAAGGTGAGCTCCAAACAGAATTCTCTAGCTTAGAATTATACCTTTCTATGCCAAACCTAGAAGTCGGGCCCCCCACCCTGGGATCCCCCAGAGGGAGGCCTGCACCGTCATGCGGCAGGCTTGTCCGTTTTGGAAGCAGGCTGATGGGCAGCCCAGGCTTGCTTCAGTCTGGGCTTGGCAGGTCTGGAAGCATGAGCTTGCTTTGGGTATGCCTGACCTTGGGTACGCTTTACCTGAGGGATGAAAGGGCCAAGGGAAAGTACTTTTAGCCTTCTGCGTGGTAGGAGTCATACGAGGTAGGCAAGCTGTTTTAGCAGTAGCCAGATCAGCTACAATCTTATTGAGGTCTTCTCCAAAGAGAGTGTCTCCCTTGAAAGGAAGCACCTCCAGGGTTTTCTTGGAATCCATATCCACCGACCAGGATCTCAACCAGCTGTATAAAGTATTACCTTGGAACTGGCTCTCCACTCCCCATTATCTGGTTATCATGGCTTCCTCCGCCAGTGTCCAGACTCGCTTGCTGAAGCTCGGCCACTTCTTCCTAGCAGCAGGCTCCTGGATCACTGGGCAGCAGAGGTGCTTGGGAGCCGGAAGGGGGCGGAGCAATCAGGCAGGCAGTTGCAGTGCTGCCCAGCTATCTGTGGTGTGAGAAGAAGCAGGGGCACCCCACCGCTGGCAGTGCTGCAGCTAGCGGTGGTGGCAGCGGCGAGGCTGCTGGGCTGGGTCTTGAAAAAGGTGGAAAGAAGGGTGTTACGGCATGGAATGTACAAACTGCGAGACCCTGCTGGTAGCGCCTTTGTCTATTTAGTAGGAAGGGCACGTAACAGCCGGGGGGCAATGGAGGAAGCCCCTTTAGGGCTGGAGCCCCTTCAGGGCTGGAGCCCGGCGGCAACTGACTCCGTTGTCTCTGGCAGTTCTGCCCCTGGACTAGAGGAATGGTCAAGAACATGGCAACATTTAATGCCAAAAAATGCAAAATCATACACGTCTCAAAAATGCAAAGGCTAACTATAATATTAAGGGCATTATAATGGCAAGAGGAAAGCTATCTAAGTATTACTATTTCAGGTGAGCAATGTAACAAAGCAATAGGAAAGGCAAGTCAGATGCTTGTTTGCATAGGTTAAAGAACCAGTAGCAGAAAAAAGTAATACAGGTTGAGTATCCCATATCCAAATATTCCGAAATACGGAATATTCCGAAATACGGACTTTTTTGAGTGAGACTGAGATAGTGAAACCTTTGTTTTTTGATGGCTCAGTGTACACAAACTTTGTTTAATACTCAAAGTTATTAAAAATATTGTATTAAATGAACTTCAGAGTGACTGTGTGTATAAGGTGTATATGACACATGAATGAATTATGTGAATGTACACACACTTTGTTTAATGCACAAAGTTATAAAAAATATTGGCTAAAATGACCTTCAGGCTGTGTGTATAAGGTGTATATGAAACATAAATGCATTCTGTGCTTAGATTTAGGTCCCATCACCATAATATCTCGTTATGGTATGCAATTATTCCAAAATACAGAAAAATCCGATATCCAAAATTCCTCTGGTCCCAAGCATTTTGGATAAGGGATACTCAACCTGTAATGCCACTGTATAGGTCCTTGGTACAGCCACATTTAGAATCCTGTGTTCAGTTCCAGAAGCCATATCTCCAGAAGGCTGTAAATACATTAGGGCAACTAAAATTGTGCATGGCCTACATCACAAAACTTACCTGGAAATACTAAAAAATGTTGATGTGTATAGTTTGGAGAAGGGAAGAGGGAACATACAGTAATAGAAACATTTAAATATATAGGGAGGAATGTAATAGGGTGTGAGAATCAGAAAGTGAGAGATTTTGTGTTTTTTCCTGTTGTTTTTTTTTTTTATTGTTCGTTTTTTAAAGTGGCAATCCTTTACATGGCAAAACCAGGTTGATATTTGCCATGTAAAGGATTGCCACCGTGGGCATGTGTAGAAGGGGCACTGCTACTGTTGGCATTATGTGTGTAAGCTGCACTGATATGGTGGTTATGTGTATAAATGGCACTGCGACTGTGGGTATTATTATTATTATTATTAATATTACATGCGGTGTAATGACAATAAGATAGGGCTACTGTGTGGCGTATTTTGATTTGGGGTGCTATTGTGTGGCCATGCCCCTTCCTTGTGATACCACACCTTCTTTTTTTAAGGAGCGCACTGTCCCTTTATTAAGTATTGGAGAGAGGGCCCAAATTAATAGTTTGCAGGGAGGCGCCAAACACCCTAGCACTGGCCCTTTGGTAGAGGACAGGATTTGCTTCTGCTTGTGCACATATGTTATGTTTGCCAGCCAACAGCACTGGTTTTGCCTATAACACTAACTATAAATATTTTGAATTGGTCCTGGACCACCAATCCAAGGCACCCCTGCAAGTGTCCTGAGGCACCCCAGGGTGCAGTTTGAGAACCACTGGTCTAGTGAGTACCCAGGATAATTATTGTAGCTGGTCTGCGGGTAACAGCTCTTAGATCCACTTCTAGAAAAAATGCAGCAATGTAATTTGAGTGACAAACTGCAGAGATGAACCCTTTCTGTGACTGCTGCACAGGGATCACACAAACTCTATTCATAGGGCTGACTTCACTTAGGGGAGATGTTCTCACCCCGCAAAGAAGTGCGAGTATATACCGCACTTACGGTACCATTGGATTTACAGATATTTTCTTGCAAAACACTATGGGGGTCATTCTGAGTTGATAGCTCGCTAGTAGTTTTTAGCAGCCATGCAAACGCATTGTCGCTGCCCACTGGAGAGTGTATATTCACTTTGGAGAAGTGCGAACACTTGAGCAGCAGAGCGCCTGCAAAATCGTTTCAAAATAAGACCAGCACTGTAGTTACACTTCGTGTGCGTTGATTCTAACAACCGAGGGACGGCTTTTGATGTCACACACCCATCCAGCGAATGCCCAGCCACGTCTGCATTTCTTCTGCCACACCTGCATTTTTCCAAGCACTTCCTGAAAACGGTCAGTTGACACCCAGAAACGCCCTCTTTCTGTCAATCTCCTTGTGGCCTGTTCTGTGATTGGAATAATCGCTAGAACTAGTGCAAAACCACAATGGACTTTGTACCCGTACGATGCGCATGCACATTACGGAGCATGCGCATGCACAGATTAGCCATTTTTTTTCAACTGATTGCTACGCAGCGAACAACGGCAGCAAGCGATCAACTCGGAATGACCCCCTATATACATAGAAACATGGATTTTTACTGCAGGAATTATGGTTAGTTTAGGGGTATCGGTTAGGGTCAACAGAGGTGTAGCTAGGGGTCCAAGCGCCCCTGGCAAAGTAAGGGACTGGCGCCCCCCCTTTCGATAAAGCATTGCAGTCCATTGGCGGTTACCATGTTGGAGCCACAGCAACTGACCCCCTCCCCCACACGCTGCCCTACATCATCGGCTGGGATTCACTGTTGGTGTGAAGCCACTGGGAACATTCTGGTAGCATTAGAAGCAATCTGTGTCATAGATAGGGAAGGCAGAAGGTTAACTAGCTAATAGCAGTCTGTTGGCAGCAGAGGCTGGGCGGGGGGCTGAGAATGAGCCAACGCTGATCAGTGTCCAGTCTGCTCAGACAAAAATATTTTGTGATCAGGGCTGGTTCTAGACCAAAGGGGCCAATGGCAAAAATTTCCTTTGGCACCCCCCCTTCCCCCACACACACACACACACATACACACACACACACACACACACACACACCAAAAAAGAACATATCCCAGTTTAACATAACGCTATGTGGTGCAAGGTGTGGAGCTGGTCACTTGTATCAGACCTCTGACATTTGCCTTTTCACCCATATTGCATACTTTTTCTTGCAGGTTGTGTCTTAATTCAAGAAGTGTTCTAAGTACTTCAGCTTAGTATCTTTACTGACCCCTCTTTACCCCACACTACATAACTGACCCCTCTATACCCTACACTACATCACTGACCTTTCTATAACCATCACTGCATTACTGACCCCTCTATACAGTACACTGACCTCTATATACCTGCTAGTACATCCCTGATGCCTATATTCCCTAAGCTAAATCCCTGACGCCTCTATTCCCTACGCTACATCCCTGACGCCTCTATTCCCTATGCTACATCCCTGACGCCTCTATACCCTACGCTACATCCCTGATGCCTCTATTCCCTACGCTACATTCCTAATGCCTCTATAACCTACGCTACATCCCTGACGCCTCTATACCCTACGCTACATCCCTGACGCCTCTATACAGTACAATGCATTACTGATCCCTCTAGACCATACATCCTCATTACATCAGAGAGATAGTGAAACACAGGAAAAAATAAGGATAAAGTGGACTACAGAAACTGATGCTCTAAACAAAGGAGAGAGAGAGAAAAGCACAAGGGAAAGTGGGCAATCGGAACACCATAGAGAGAGGAGAGATAGAAATGCCTGAAAAAGTAAAGGGGGTTGGGTATGGCATCCGGCGCTCGGGATTCCAGCAGTCACATGATACCTAATCCTAATCCTAACCCTCTGGGGGGGTGGCGGATAGGGCTAACCCTCAGGGGGTGGCAGCTAGGACTAACCCCCCCCCCCCTCCTAGTGCCTTCCCTAACACCCCCTCCCCCGGTCCTAACCCTCCCTCCAATACTCGCCTTCGGGATGTTGGCTGTCTGTGTGCCGGCACCAGTCTCCCAAGTGGTGTCAGGATTCCAACATCGGTCAAATGACCGCCGGTATACCGTCTGCCGGGATGGTAAATGTATCCTGAGGACAGGTAGTGAGTGTGGAGGGATAGGTGGTTCAGTAAAATGTAACAGCTCAAACTGCGATCATTCACTGATAAATTGATTTATAGCTCTCCCTTTTTAACCATTGCAGTCATAAAAGCAATGTTTTTTAAACTTTTAAATAAAGCTTGTTAGCATCCCCAGCACACTGTATATGCTGGGAGATGTAGTTCTCAATATGAAAACATTTAATTACTGTATGAACTCTAATTCCCCAACTGAAACCTCTCACAAACACACACTCCTAAATCTAGTACACACACACACACATTTCCCCAGTACTGACAACTCTCATCACTTCCACACACTGACAACTCCCTCCTGCTCCTCTCCCCACTGACACTGACAGCTCCCTCACAGTCACACACATCCTCCACCCCCCCCCCCCCCCACACACACACACTGATAGCACACATGCACAAATCCCCCCCTCCTCGACACTAACTGTCACGGACTGCTTGGGCAGCAGGGGGCAGGCTCTGACTTGAAGTGCTGAAATTCAACAGCTCTCTCGAACTTGCAAGGCATGGCTGTGCAGCTGTCTCCAGCCATCTCCTTGCCCACTGTGTAATTTGTGGCGTTCTCTGATGTTCCCCGCTCTGCCTCTACAACCGGCACATAATGTACAGCAGTGGTGACTCCTGAGTATGGGCCTGGAGAACTCCGCCTACCGGGGGGTAGGGATTAATAATTTCAAAGGGGCAGAGCTAGGAGTGAAGCAGTGGACAGCAGTTGAGGGGCGTTTCAAACTGTAACAGGGTTGGGACAATTTCAGTATCCTTCCCTCACCGTCTAATTGGTCAGTCCCACGCTGATTGCCATAGCGCCCTTTCGAGACTGCAGAACTCTATCCCTTAGCCACGGTTGGCACAGCTGGATGGTGCCCCTGGCAAGTGCCATCCTGGCCAAGGGGTAGATACGCCCCTGAGGGTCAGGGCCAGAAACAGAAATCTCGGGGCCCAGTACACTGATATCTCTGGGGCCCCCTCAACCCCCCCTTAACTTGGCAGAGGGATCTTTAAAAAAAAATGGAGCCTTTGACACGGACCGTCAGTGAGGCCGGCAGGTGGTTTTCATACTGGGCTATCCAGCTCTTCGGTGGCGGTGGCAGGGACATTCAGAAAAGGGCCAGCACAGCAACATGCATAATAATGGCAATACAGTATGGACCACAGGGACTGGACAAAGTGATGGGGTAAAAGGAGGGGGGAGGGTTTAGTTGGCCTGTTAATTGTTTTCCTGCTTAAATTGAGCAGTTGGTGGATACACTTTAAAAAGCAATATTGGCACTGTGGCCCCATTATTTCTGTTCTTAATACTTGGAGCCCTGAACAAGTGTCCCCTCTGTCCCCCCTGTCACCGGGCCTGTTCAGGCGTTACCTATGGAGAAGCTGCGACATGACATCCTAGGACACGATACTGCACCATGCATCACCATTATATTTCAGTGTGCCTTGTCAATATTTAAATCTTGTTCTGTGTGACGTGAGTTGTAAATGGTTGAAAATCTCTGTGCTACAGTATCGTCACCATGTAGTTATAACAACACAGCAAAACCACCAAAAGACGTGTTTTGGTAGAGGGACTGCTGGAGGGGCCCATTGGGGCCCCCAGTTTGCTACCCCACCCCAGTATACCTGTGCTGTAGCCAGTGGAAGGGGCACTATCTTCCCGGTGATCTCTTCGGGAAGATGGTGCCGCACATAGAAAGCAAAGACTCTGGCTGCACTCTCCTGCCCTCGCTCTAAGCAAGGTGATCGGGCCACAAAAGGACCCCTGTCGGACCCCTGCCGGACCCCGGCCTGTGGGCCACAAAAGGATGCATTGGGGGCGGCATGCGGCCCATGGGTTTGACACCCCTGCCCTAGAGTATCAAAATTTGTTTCACGGCACCCCTAGGCCAAAGTTTTTTTTATTGAGAAATTCAGAAAAAAATATAAAATTAAGTAAATTGTGTTTATAGCATGTCATCCTCAGGTTCAGTTATGTTGTGAGGGAATGGTTTTGCCAATTTAATAAAGTATAAATAATTTTAATTGGTCCTGGACCACCAAACTATGCTACCAGTGCAAGAACCCCAGTTTGGAAACTACTGCCATAAAATAAACCTTTTTTGTTTTTTTTAAACTACATGTAATACACCTTAGAGCTCAGTTCCTAAAAGGTTTTAAACCCTTGCATACAGTAAACTACACATATTTAAAAATCCTACACCGGGCACAAGTGCTCACGGGCCAATTTCATGGCAGTCTCGGATAGGAGGGCATTGTGGATTCACCAAGGGAATGCTGATGCTGACTCCAAGAAGAAAGGGAGTCTCTTCCCTATGAAGGTGAAGCCTTGTTTGGCGACGGCCTAGTTAATTTGATCTCGGCAGCTCCCGCAGGTAAGTCATCCTTCTTGCCCTATGTTCCCTCTCAACGGATGAAGACGCATCATTATCTGACGCAGTCATTTCGGCCCAATAGATATGCAAGAAGTTAAGATTCCCCTTTCTTTGCAGGTAGAGGCAGGAAAAGAGGGAAGAGGTCTGTAGCCTCTTCAAGATCGCAGGAGCAGAGATCGTCCTCTGCTTCTGCCAAATCCACTGCATGACGCTGGGGCTCTCTTGCAGGAGCCCGCACCAGTGGGGGGCACGTCTAAAACTCTTCAGTCAGTTCTGGATTCATTCGGACCTGGACTCGTGGGTTTTACAAATAGTGTCCCAAGGGTACAAACTGGGGTTTCAAGACGTTCCCCCTCACCGATTGTTCAAATCAGCCTTAGTCAGCAGGGAGAAGGTTTTTATTCAAGCCTCTTCGTGGTCCCGAAGCCGGACGGCTCAGTCAGACCAATCTTAAATCTGAAATCCCTTAATTTCTACCTAAAGAAATTCAATTTCAAGATGGAATCTCTCAGGGTAGTGATCTCCAGTCCGGGGGATAAAGGAGATTTCATGGTTTTGGTAGACATAAAGGATGCCTACTTATATGTTCCCATTTAGCCACTGCATCAAGCTACCTGAGGTTTGCAATTCAGGATTGTCATTACCAATTTCAGACGTTGCCGTTTGGTCTGTCCACGGCTCCGAGGATTTTCACCAGGGTGATGGCGGAAATGATGGTTCTCCTTCGCAAGCAAGGAGTCACAATTATCCCGTACTTGGATGATCTCCTGATAAAGGCGAGATCCAGGGACCAGTTGGTGCAAAACATCTACTCTCCCTGACAGTTCTTCAACAACATGGTTGACTCCTAAACTTGCCAAAATCGCAGTTGGTCCCAATGACGCGGTTGTTGTTTTTGGGAGTGATACTGGACACAGAAGAGGTTTTCTTCTAGTGGAAAGGCTCTGGAGATCCAGAGTCTGGTCAAACAAATTCTGAAACCAGCAAGAGTGTTAATCCATCAATGCATTCAGTTGCTGGGGAAGATGGTTGCGGCCTACGAGGCCATTCAGTTTGGCAGGTTCCATGCCAGAGTGTTCCAGTGGGACCTGTTGGACAAGTGGTCCGGATCCCACCTACACATGCACCGGAGGATAATCCTGTCTTCCAAGACCAGAATCTCACTCCATTGGTGGCTGCACAGTTCTCACCAGCTAGAGGGGCGATGGTTCGGGATCCAGGACGGGATCCTAGGGACCAGGGATGCAACCCTCCGAGGCTGGAGAGCAGTCACACAGGGGGAAAACATCCAAGGAAGATGGTCAAGTCTTCCTTGGATGTTTTCATCTCCACATAAATGTTCTGGAGTTAAGGGCCATTTAATAACTGCAGACACAGTACGCACTGGGACGGGTGCCCAGCATCCTCTACGGACTAAGAGAAAAGGATTTACCGGTAGGTATTAAAATCCTATTTTCTCTAACGTCCTAGAGGATGCTGTGGACTCCGTAAGGACCATGGGGATAGACGGGCTCCGCAGGAGACATGGGCACTTTAAGAAAGACTTTAGTTCTGGGTGTGCACTGGCTCCTCCCTCTATGCCCCTCCTCCAGAACTCAGTTTGATACTGTACCCAGTGGAGACTGGGTGCTTTTCAGGAGCTCTCCTGAGCTTTCTGACAGAAAGTATTTTGTTAGGTTTTTAATTTTCAGGGAGCACTGCTGGCAACAGACTCCCTCATCGAGGGACTGAGGGGAGAGAAGCAGCCCTACTCTCTGAGTTGCAAGGACCTGCTTCTTAGGCTACTGGACACCATTATCTCCAGTGGGATTGGTACGCAGGATCTCACCCTCGCCGTCCGTCCCAGAGCCGCGCCGCCGTCCCCCTCGCAGAGCCGGAAGATAGAAGCCGGGTGAGTATGAGAAGAAAAGAAGACTTCAGAGGCGGCAGAAGACTTCATGATCTTCACTGAGGTAACGCACAGCACTGCAGCTGTGCGCCTTTGCTCCCATACACCTCACATACTCCGGTCACTGTAAGGGTGCAGGGCGCAGGGGGGGTGCCCTGGTCAGCAATATAAACCTCTTTCGCAAAAATATAACATATATACAGCTGGGCACTTTATATATGTATAAGCCCCCACCAATTTTACAGTTTAAGCGGGACAGAAGCCCGCCTCCGAGGGGGCGGGGCTTCTCCCTCAGCACTCACCAGCGCCATTTTTTCTCCACAGCACCGCTGAGAGGAAGCTCCCCGGACTCTACCCTGCTTATACCACGTTAGACAAGAGGGTTGAAAAGAGGGGTGGGGGGGCACATAATTCGCAAATTACATACAGCAGCACTACTGGGCAAACATTAAGTTACTGTTTTATTCCTGGGTTATATAGCGCTGGGGGGTGTGCTGGCATACTCTCTCTCTGTCTCTCCAAAGGGCCTTGTGGGGAAACTGTCTTCAGAAAAAGCATTCCCTGTGTGTGTAGTGTGTCGGTACACGTGTGTCGACATGTCTGAGGAAGAAGGCTATATTAGAGAGGAGCGGGAGCAAATGAATGTGGTGTCTCCGCCGACAGCTGATTGGATGGATATGTGGAATGTTTTAAATGCTAGTGTAAACTCATTGCACAAAAGATTAGACAAGGCAGAAGCTTTGGGACAGTCAGGGTTTAAACCCATGCCTGATCCTATGTTGCAGGGACTGTCAGGGTCTCATAAGCGCCCACTATCCCAGATTGTTGACACAGATACCGACACGGATTCTGACTCCAGTGTCGATTACGATGATGCAAAGTTACAGCCAAAATTGGCAAAATCCATTCGATTTATGATTATGGCAATAAAAGATGTTTTGCACATCACAGAGGAACCCCCTGTCGCTGACAAGAGGGTACATATGTACAAGGGAAAGAAGCCTGAGGTAACCTTTCCCCCCTCACACGAGCTGAACGAGTTATGTGAAAAAGCTTGGGAATCTCCAGATAAAAGACTGCAGATTTCCAAAAGGATTCTTATGGCGTATCCTTTCCCATCAACGGATAGGTTACGATGGGAATCCTCCCCTAGGGTGGACAAAGCATTAACACGCTTATCCAAGAAGGTAGCCCTCCCGTCCCAGGATACTGGACTAACCCCCCCCCCCTCCTAGTGCCTTCCCTAACACCCGCTCCCCCGGTCCTAACCCTCCCTCCAATACTCGCCTTCGGGATGTTGGCTGTCTGTGTGCCGGCACCAGTCTCCCAAGTGGTGTCAGGATTCCAACATCGGTCAAATGACCGCCGGTATACCGTCTGCCGGGATGGTAAATGTATCCTGAGGACAGGTAGTGAGTGTGGAGGGATAGGTGGTTCAGTAAAATGTAACAGCTCAAACTGCGATCATTCACTGATAAATTGATTTATAGCTCTCCCTTTTTAACCATTGCAGTCGTAAAAGCAATGTTTTTTAAACTTTTAAATAAAGCTTGTTAGCATCCCCAGCACACTGTATATGCTGGGAGATGTAGTTCTCAATATGAAAACATTTAATTACTGTATGAACTCTAATTCCCCAACTGAAACCTCTCACAAACACACACTCCTAAATCTAGTACACACACACACACATTTCCCCAGTACTGACAACTCTCATCACTTCCACACACTGACAACTCCCTCCTGCTCCTCTCCCCACTGACACTGACAGCTCCCTCACAGTCACACACATCCTCCACCCCCCCCACCCCCCCCACACACACACTGATAGCACACATGCACAAATCCCCCCCTCCTCGACACTAACTGTCACGGACTGCTTGGGCAGCAGGGGGCAGGCTCTGACTTGAAGTGCTGAAATTCAACAGCTCTCTCGAACTTGCAAGGCATGGCTGTGCAGCTGTCTCCAGCCATCTCCTTGCCCACTGTGTAATTTGTGGCGTTCTCTGATGTTCGCCGCTCTGCCTCTACAACCGGCACATAATGTACAGCAGTGGTGACTCCTGAGTATGGTCCTGGAGAACTCCGCCTACCGGGGGGTAGGGATTAATAATTTCAAAGGGGCAGAGCTAGGAGTGAAGCAGTGGACAGCAGTTGAGGGGCGTTTCAAACTGTAACAGGGTTGGGACAATTTCAGTATCCTTCCCTCACCGTCTAATTGGTCAGTCCCACGCTGATTGCCATAGCGCCCTTTCGAGACTGCAGAACTCTATCCCTTAGCCACGGTTGGCACAGCTGGATGGTGCCCCTGGCAAGTGCCATCCTGGCCAAGGGGTAGATACGCCCCTGAGGGTCAGGGCTAGCAACAGAAATCTCGGGGCCCAGTACACTGATATCTCTGGGGCCCCCTCAACCCCCCCTTAACTTGGCAGAGGGATCTTTAAAAAAAATGGAGCCTTTGACTCGGACCGTCAGTGAGGCCGGCAGGTGGTTTTCATACTGGGCTATCCAGCTCTTCGGTGGCGGTGGCAGGGACATTCAGAAAAGGGCCAGCACAGCAAAATGCATAATAATGGCAATACAGTATGGACCACAGGGACTGGACAAAGTGATGGGGTAAAAGGAGGGGGGGGGGTTTAGTTGGCCTGTTAATTGTTTTCCTGCTTAAATTGAGCAGTTGGTGGATACACTTTAAAAAGCAATATTGGCACTGTGGCCCCATTATTTCTGTTCTTAATACTTGGAGCCCTGAACAAGTGTCCCCTTTGTCCCCCCTGTCACCGGGCCTGTTCAGGCGTTACCTATGGAGAAGCTGCGACATGACATCCTAGGACACGATACTGCACCATGCATCACCATTATATTTCAGTGTGCCTTGTCAATATTTAAATCTTGTTCTGTGTGACGTGAGTTGTAAATGGTTGAAAATCTCTGTGCTACAGTATCGTCACCATGTAGTTATAACAACACCGCAAAACCACCAAAAGACGTGTTTTGGTAGAGGGACTGCTGGAGGGGCCCATTGGGGCCCCCAGTTTGCTACCCCACCCCAGTATACCTGTGCTGTAGCCAGTGGAAGGGGCACTATCTTCCCGGTGATCTCTTCGGGAAGATGGTGCCGCACATAGAAAGCAAAGACTCTGGCTGCACTCTCCTGCCCTCGCTCTAAGCAAGGTGATCGGGCCACAAAAGGACCCCTGTCGGACCTCGGCCTGTGGGCCACAAAAGGATGCATTGGGGGCGGCATGCGGCCCATGGGTTTGACACCCCTGCCATAGAGTATCAAAATTTGTTTCACGGCACCCCTAGGCCAAAGTTTTTTTTATTGAGAAATTCAGAAAAAAATATAAAATTAAGTAAATTGTGTTTATAGCATGTCATCCTCAGGTTCAGTTATGTTGTGAGGGAATGGTTTTGCCAATTTAATAAAGTATAAATAATTTTAATTGGTCCTGGACCACCAAACTATGCTATCAGTGCAAGAACCCCAGTTTGGAAACTACTGCCTTAAAATAAACCTTTTTTGTTTTTTTTAAACTACATGTAATACACCTTAGATCTCAGTTCCTAAAAGGTTTTAAACCCTTGCATACAGTAAACTACACATATTTAAAAATCCTACACCGGGCACAAGTGCTCACGGGCCAATTTCATGGCAGTCTCGGATAGGAGGGCATTGTGGATTCACCAAGGGAATGCTGATGCTGACTCCAAGAAGAAAGGGAGTCTCTTCCCTATGAAGGTGAAGCCTTGTTTGGCGACGGCCTAGTTAATTTGATCTCGGCAGCTCCCGCAGGTAAGTCGTCCTTCTTGCCCTATGTTCCCTCTCAACGGATGAAGACGCATCATTATCTGACGCAGTCATTTCGGCCCAATAGATATGCAAGAAGTTAAGATTCCCCTTTCTTTGCAGGTAGAGGAAGGAAAAGAGGGAAGAGGTCTGTAGCCTCTTCAAGATCGCAGGAGCAGAGATCGTCCTCTGCTTCTGCCAAATCCACTGCATGACGCTGGGGCTCTCTTGCAGGAGCCCGCACCAGTGGGGGGCACGTCTAAAACTCTTCAGTCAGTTCTGGATTCATTCGGACCTGGACTCGTGGGTTTTACAAATAGTGTCCCAAGGGTACAAACTGGGGTTTCAAGACGTTCCCCCTCACCGATTGTTCAAATCAGCCTTAGTCAGCAGGGAGAAGGTTTTTATTCAAGCCTCTTCGTGGTCCCGAAGCCGGACGGCTCAGTCAGACCAATCTTAAATCTGAAATCCCTTAATTTCTACCTAAAGAAATTCAATTTCAAGATGGAATCTCTCAGGGTAGTGATCTCCAGTCCGGGGGATAAAGGAGATTTCATGGTTTTGGTAGACATAAAGGATGCCTACTTATATGTTCCCATTTAGCCACTGCATCAAGCTACCTGAGGTTTGCAATTCAGGATTGTCATTACCAATTTCAGACGTTGCCGTTTGGTCTGTCCACGGCTCCGAGGATTTTCACCAGGGTGATGGCGGAAATGATGGTCCTCCTTCGCAAGCAAGGAGTCACAATTATCCCGTACTTGGATGATCTCCTGATAAAGGCGAGATCCAGGGACCAGTTGGTGCAAAACATCTACTCTCCCTGACAGTTCTTCAACAACATGGTTGGCTCCTAAACTTGCCAAAATCGCAGTTGGTCCCAATGACGCGGTTGTTGTTTTTGGGAGTGATACTGGACACAGAAGAGGTTTTCTTCTAGTGGAAAGGCTCTGGAGATCCAGAGTCTGGTCAAACAAATTCTGAAACCAGCAAGAGTGTTAATCCATCAATGCATTCAGTTGCTGGGGAAGATGGTTGCGGCCTACGAGGCCATTCAGTTTGGCAGGTTCCATGCCAGAGTGTTCCAGTGGGACCTGTTGGACAAGTGGTCCGGATCCCACCTACACATGCACCGGAGGATAATCCTGTCTTCCAAGATCAGAATCTCACTCCATTGGTGGCTGCACAGTTCTCACCACCTAGAGGGGCGATGGTTCGGGATCCAGGAGGGGATCCTAGGGACCACGGATGCAACCCTCCGAGGCTGGAGAGCAGTCACACAGGGGGAAAACATCCAAGGAAGATGGTCAAGTCTTCCTTGGATGTTTTCATCTCCACATAAATGTTCTGGAGTTAAGGGCCATTTAATAACTGCAGACACAGTGCGCACTGGGACGGGTGCCCAGCATCCTCTACGGACTAAGAGAAAAGGATTTACCGGTAGGTATTAAAATCCTATTTTCTCTAACGTCCTAGAGGATGCTGGGGACTCCGTAAGGACCATGGGGATAGACGGGCTCCGCAGGAGACATGGGCACTTTAAGAAAGACTTTAGTTCTGGGTGTGCACTGGCTCCTCCCTCTATGCCCCTCCTCCAGACCTCAGTTTGATACTGTACCCAGTGGAGACTGGGTGCTTTTCAGGAGCTCTCCTGAGCTTTCTGACAGAAAGTATTTTGTTAGGTTTTTAATTTTCAGGGAGCACTGCTGGCAACAGACTCCCTCATCGAGGGACTGAGGGGAGAGAAGCAGCCCTACTCTCTGTGTTGCAAGGTCCTGCTTCTTAGGCTACTGGACACCATTAGCTCCAGTGGGATTGGTACGCAGGATCTCACCCTCGCCGTCCGTCCCAGAGCCGCGCCGCCGTCCCCCTCGCAGAGCCGGAAGATAGAAGCCGGGTGAGTATGAGAAGAAAAGAAGACTTCAGAGGCGGCAGAAGACTTCATGATCTTCACTGAGGTAACGCACAGCACTGCAGCTGTGCGCCTTTGCTCCCATACACCTCACATACTCCGGTCACTGTAAGGGTGCAGGGCGCAGGGGGTGCGCCCTGGGCAGCAATATAAACCTCTTTCGCAAAAATATAACATATATACAGCTGGGCACTTTATATATGTATAAGCCCCCACCAATTTTAGTTTAAGCGGGACAGAAGCCCGCCTCCGAGGGGGCGGGGCTTCTCCCTCAGCACTCACCAGCGCCATTTTTTCTCCACAGCACCGCTGAGAGGAAGCTCCCCGGACTCTACCCTGCTTATACCACGTTAGACAAGAGGGTTGAAAAGAGGGGGGGGGGGGCACATAATTCGCAAACTACATACAGCAGCACTACTGGGCAAACATTAAGTTACTGTTTTATTCCTGGGTTATATAGCGCTGGGGGGTGTGCTGGCATACTCTCTCTCTGTCTCTCCAAAGGGCCTTGTGGGGAAACTGTCTTCAGAAAAAGCATTCCCTGTGTGTGTAGTGTGTCGGTACACGTGTCGACATGTCTGAGGAAGAAGGCTATATTAGAGAGGAGCGGGAGCAAATGAATGTGGTGTCTCCGCCGACAGCTGATTGGATGGATATGTGGAATGTTTTAAATGCTAGTGTAAACTCATTGCACAAAAGATTAGACAAGGCAGAAGCTTTGGGACAGTCAGGGTTTAAACCCATGCCTGATCCTATGTTGCAGGGACTGTCAGGGTCTCATAAGCGCCCACTATCCCAGATTGTTGACACAGATACCGACACGGATTCTGACTCCAGTGTCGATTACGATGATGCAAAGTTACAGCCAAAATTGGCAAAATCCATTCGATTTATGATTATGGCAATAAAAGATGTTTTGCACATCACAGAGGAACCCCCTGTCGCTGACAAGAGGGTACATATGTACAAGGGTAAGAAGCCTGAGGTAACCTTTCCCCCCTCACACGAGCTGAACGAGTTATGTGAAAAAGCTTGGGAATCTCCAGATAAAAGACTGCAGATTTCCAAAAGGATTCTTATGGCGTATCCTTTCCCATCAACGGATAGGTTACGATGGGAATCCTCCCCTAGGGTGGACAAAGCATTAACACGCTTATCCAAGAAGGTAGCCCTCCCGTCCCAGGATACGGCTACCCTCAAAGAGTGTGCTGACTGCAAACAGGAGATTACCCTGAAGTCCATTTATACACATTCAGGTACCTTACTCAGACCGGCAATTGCGTCGGCCTGGGTGTGTAGTGCTGTAGCGGCATGGACAAATACCTTATCTGAGGGGATGGATAGCCTAGACAAGGATACTATTTTATTGACCCTGGGGCATATAAGAGATACTGTCCTATATATGTGTGTATGCAAACTACAGGTGGTGCTGCATGGCCCACACCCTTTTACTTGTCTTGTAGAGCAGCTCTGAAGCTGTTACAGTGCCCAGCTGCTGCAAGAAATCAGCTTGAATGCTTCAGGGGCTTGGGCATGGCCAACATGAGCCCCACACCGAAGGAGGGTGGGGGTGTTTAATGCAAACTTGGGGTTATCCAAGCGCCGCAAAAGGCCGCCATGCCCTGCATGCCCCTTTTCTCTTTTCATATACAGATGAGGGTTCCAGCCAACTTTGGCCCACTGCTTGGATGACATCACCGTATGCAAATCCGTCTGCTGCAGACCTTCCCCCAGGAATGCTTGCAATAGTTGTTGCATATGGTTTAATGTCTGAGGGTGCTTCAGTATTAGGCAGCCTTCCGCCCTCCCATGTTCATCTGAAAAGATGTGGTCTCCCTGCAGTTGTTGCCCCCAGACGAGAGTTCCCTTGTGCTTCCTCAGTTAAATTTCCTTAACTTGACGGGGGTGTGCCCGAGCAGCCGCCCTCCCCAGCCCTATCCCAACACATACTTATCTTGCATATGAGATCTCTTGATCATGAAGATAGTTCTCACAGGTTGTGGTTCATCCTGGCCCCGCTCCCCGCTGGAGATCGTTGATGGGGACAGCAGCGGGGCTTCAGCAGAAGGGTGAGTATGTGTGGCCAGAGACCTCCCTTCCCATGTGCAGGCCTGCAGAGTCTGCCGCGCAGGATGGGGCATGTGGCACTCTCCCTCCCAGGGGCTCTTCCAGATGTAGCTCCTCAGCAGTATTTTTCCCGTGCTGCGCGGCGCTCTCCCCGACTGGCATCCGCCCTGGAACACTGCCTTCCTCAACGCAACATCAGCAGGGGGCCCTGGCCTCATCACCATCCCAGGTCTTTCTCATGTATGTATCATGTATGTGTGTGTGATATATGTATGAATCATATATGTTTGTGATTATATATATATATTCCATAGACAAAAAACCTTACGGTTTCACATGTCCCATTAAGGCTTCTTAGACATGATCGAAATTTCAGAAACCTGTTGTAACTCTTCCACTCAAACTCCAAAAAGCAATGAAATTCCGATCATTAAGGCTGACGCCTTAATGGACGTGTTCCTTGCGCAATACAGATATGGTATGCCATCACAGCCTGTGGGTAAGTGCAGATTCAGCACTCTCACAGAGTGAGATTGCTGTCACTCACACAATGGTGGAGCTGCTAATTCACAGATTTGTGTGCTCATTGGAATACACACATGCAGTCTATGCAACTGAAGGTCTGAGCAGTTTTGTGGTGCTCCCATCCCACACAGTGCCCACAACCATCCCATTCAGTCAACACAACAAAGCCACCTTGTTACAACATCCTTCTAACTCCATACATCCATCTCACTTAGTATACACATTTAGCTCCCTCAAACATCTTGGTTAATTGCTAAACTATAATACCCCATCTACGGTCTATGCATCTACACTTACTTCCCCTATACACCCCCATGCTGCCCGGTCTTCCCCAATCCCTACTGCTGTGTTCTCCCATCTGTGCTAGTCTGTACTAACTTATCTGTATTATCTGTCTTTCCCCACCTGTGCATTGTCTGTACCACCGTTTCCTTCTCTCTGTGCTGCTCAGTGTTTCCTTCTTCAACGTCACTCTGCCTCCTCCAGTACATGGCACACTGTCTTCTCTCCCATCTGCACCAGTTTTCTACCCATCCATGCCAGTGTTTTCAACCCATCTGCACCATTTCCCCCATCTGCACCGCTCTGTCTCCCTTCCCATACTTGCTGCTTAATCTACCCCCTATCCACACCACTCTTACCCTATTCATGTAGCTGACATCCTGAAGGTAAATTTAGTGGATCCTGCGCTCTTGGCAGGGGGATAACCGCCACAGCCCACCCCCCAGTGGTCCGGAAACGCCTCCGTTGTGCAGACCATGCCCTGCCAATGGCATTCTAACGCTGTTTGCACGCCCCCCTCCTTCCCCGCAACCACCTCTGCCTATCAATCAGGCAGGGTGATAGCATCTCACTGGGCTCCTGGGGTACGCACGCGCAGTGCGGCCATTGCACGTGCGCACCTCACAAACTAATTCAGACTGCAATCGCTGCTGCTGCTGCGGTCTGAATTACCCCCTGTGTTTCTCTGTCCCCCCCATTAGTGCTGCTTAGTGTTCCCTCTATCCACACACTTCTGTTCCCCCATCCACACCGCTCTCCTCCCTCCAATCAACAACACTCTTACCTCATCTGAGCAGCTTTGTCTTCCGCTCAGACCTTCAGTTGCATAGACTGCATGTGTGTATTCCAATGAGCACACAAATCTGTGAATTAGCAGCTCCACCATTGTGTGAGTGACAGCAATCTCACTATGTGAGAGTGCTAAATCTGCACTTACCCACAGGCTGTGATGGCATACCATATCTGTATTGCGCAAGGAACACGTCCATTAAGGCGTCAGCCTTAATGATCGGAATTTCATTGCTTTTTGGAGTTTGAGTGGAAGAGTTACAACAGGTTTCTGAAATTTCGATCATGTCTAAGAAGCCTTAATGGGACATGTGAAACCGTAAGGTTTTTTGTCTATGGAATTTCATCGCTTTTTTTAAATTTATTTTTTTTATTCAGAAATGTAAAATTTCACTGTAAGAATAAACATTTGATTTTTTAAATGTTTAATGAAAATGTTCGTATAACATCACTGTTCTGTGCAAAATTATTTTATTAACCAAACCAAATTGTTTAAGGTCCGTACACACTTAACGATTTAATGAGCGACGTCGCTCATTTTATCGTTAAGTGTGTATGCAGCCAGCGACAAACGATGCGCGGCCCCGCGGGTCGGCAACAATCTTCGCTGTTGGTAGGGCATGCAGGAAGGATGTGGACTGTCGTCCACGACCTTCATGCAGGGCTGGCGGGGGCGTGACGTCACTGAGCGATATGAGCGGTCATATCGCTCAGTGTGTACAGTCGGCCGCCGGCCGGCCCGGGAGGGGAAACATTAGACGATGTAGCTCACAGAGCGACATCGTTTAATGTGTACGGGCCTTTAGACTTTGGTCAAAATATTTTGCTGCCTTTGCAGCTGATGCAGGGAGGGGGGTAGGCGGCAGCAGCCTGTAACTGAGGCTGGAGGTAGGCGTGAAATGCATTGCTTGTACGTGTGAGTGCGTGGTGTCAGGTGCTGCGCGTGTATATGTGTGTGTGTGTCAGGTGCTGCCTGTGTATGTGTGTGTCAGCTCCTGTGTGTATGTGTGTGTCAGGTGCTGCGTGTATATATGAGTGTGTCTGATGGTGCGTATGTGTGTGTCAGGTGTTGCGGGTGTATATGTGTGTGAGTATCAGGTGCTCCGCGTGTGTACAAGTGTATGTCTGGTGCTGTGCATGAATACGTATGTCTGTGTCAGGTGATGCGCGTGTACATGAGTGTGCGTCAGGTGCTGCGCGTGTACATGAGTGTGCATTAGGTGCTGCGCGTGTACATGAGTGTGCGTCAGGTGCTGCGTGTGTACATGAGTGTGCGTCAGGTGCTGCGCGTGTACATGAGTGTGCATTAGGTGCTGCGCGTGTACATGAGTGTGCGTCAGGTGCTGCGTGTGTACATGAGTGTGCGTCAGGTGCTGCGCGTGTACATGTGTGTGCGTCAGGTGCTGCGCGTGTACATGTGTGTGCCTCAGGTGCTGCACGTGTCTATGTGTGTGTGAGTAAGGCACTGCGTGTGTATGTGTGTGTCTGATGGTGTGCGTGTATATGTATGTGTCAGGTGCTGCGTGTATATGCATGTGTCAGGTGCTGCGTGTATATGCATGTGTCAGGTGCTGCGTGTATATGCATGTGTCAGGTGCTGCGTGTATATGCATGTGTCAGGTGCTGCGTGTATATGCATGTGTCAGGTGCTGCATGTTTATTTTATTGTGTCTGATGGTACGTGTGTGTGTCAGGTGCCGCACGTGTATATGTGTGTGTGTCAGGTGTTGCGCGTGTATGTGTGGGTCAGGTGCTGCATGTTTATTTTATTGTGTCTGATGCTACGTGTGTGTGTGTGTGTGTCAGGTGCCGCACGTGTATGTGTGTGTGTCAGGTGTTGCGCGTGTATGTGTGGGTCAGGTGCTGCATGTTTATTTTATTGTGTCTGATGCTACGTGTGTGTGTGTCAGGTGCCGCACGTGTATGTGTGTGTGTCAGGTGTTGCGCGTGTATGTGTGTGTCAGGTGCCGCGCGTGTATGTGTGTGTCAGGTGCCGCACGTGTATGTGTGTGTCAGGTGCCGTTCCCCTTCTTCCCATCCCAGCTCTCTCTGTAGAATACAGCTCTGCACCCAGAGAGAGGGAAAGACTAGGGGGCTGATCACTGCACTGCTCACTTTTTGGTCATGAGTTCGGCCTCCTGTTTCTTCCAGTGCTGTGTTCCTGCAGCCTAGCCCTCCCTGTTGTGCCAGAGAATCAGCCCTTCCTTCCCCTGACAGAGAGAGAGAGCCCGAGGCAGAGACACTCTTCCCGTAGCTGGCCTACCCCCAGTACTTCAGCACTGGCCATGCGGCAGTCAACAAAGGAGACCAGCAGGGGGTTCTGGCAGCATCAGCTGTGGCCGCAGCTGGATC
Source organism: Pseudophryne corroboree (assembly GCF_028390025.1). Lineage (NCBI taxonomy): Eukaryota > Metazoa > Chordata > Amphibia > Anura > Myobatrachidae > Pseudophryne > Pseudophryne corroboree. Next base: position 688,617,244 of record NC_086444.1, read on the forward strand.
GGGGAGGCCTGCAGTGTCTGAGGTGGGCAACACTTCCTCCGCCGCTGTCACCTTCCCCTGCCGGAGAGAAAGCAAGAGACATACCTTTCCCGCAGCTGGGATACCCCTAGTACCTCAGCGCTGGACAGGCAGAAGTCTATGGAGGGGACCGGCAGGGGTTTCGGGCCGCAGCAGTAGCAGCGGCCGCAGTCAGATCAGGGAGGCCTGCAGGGTCAGAACTGGGCAGCACTTCCACCAACACTGTCACCTCTGTGCTGGGCATGTACACCAGTCCGTACGGACGGAGGTGTCCACAACAGGCAGCAGTATAGTGAGTCAGACAAACTCATTACACGCTGCCCACTGCTGCGCCGCATGCCCTCGATGGAGGAAGCCTAGATGCGGTCCCCAGCGGCAGCGAGGGAGAAGGGTGATCACATCACCCTTCAACCCGGCACCTCACAATCAGCTGGGGATCTGCAGTAGCTTCATCTCTCTCTTCCTCTCCCTCTCTGACAGCACAGCAGCCCCTCTGGGTCCCATGTAGCTCTGCCCCCCTGCTCACAGTTCACTCGGCCTCTCCTGATTAAAAAGAAAATAAGAGCCTGACCTGCTGCTCAGATGCGAGGAGGGGACGGGCGGTAGGTCCTCTGTGAGTACACTACACAGTCAAAATTAACTCTGACTCCTCACAACAGTGTGGACTGCAGGCGACGTCAGATGCCAATTTGGGTGTGCTTGCCGCACTACCTGCCCATCAAGCCCAACGTGGCATTTTGTATTAGGAACCCTATAACAGCATTCCGACATCCCTCCCTATGACGCTGCCATCCATACACTGCCGCTCTCATACATCCGTACACCGCCACTCTCATACATCCGCACACTGCCGCTCTCACACAACTGTACACTGTTGCTCTCATACATCCATACACTGCCGCTCTCATACATCCGTACAACCCCGCTCTCATACATCCGTACAACCCCGCTCTCATACATCCGTACAACCCCGCACTCTTACAGCCGCACTCTTACAGCCGTACTCTTACAGCCGTACTCTTACAGCCGTACTCTTACAGCCGCACACTGCCGCACTCTTACAGCCGCACACTGCCGCACTCATACAGCCGCACACCGACGCAGTTATACAGCCGTACATTGCCGCTCTCATACATCCGCACACTGCCGCTCTCATACATCCGCACACTGCCGCTCACATCTATACATACATAGCCTCCATACATCTACACATCCAATCCCCGCGCAAGGGAACACTGAAATCACTATCACTTTTCCCCGGGGTGTGACCACAGCCAGCCACTACTCCGGCCACCTTCTTGTGACACCAAAATGCATCTTACCTATCATCAGGGTGGTGCTGCTGCTGGGGGCAGGTTGCTGCCTCAGTCTCCTAGTTGGTGCTGCGATTGGAGGGGGTACTGCTTCCCTGTGCTGCCACTGTCTCCCGGATCATCGTGCCGCTGGCTGAATTGCAGCTTGACGCTACTGCTGCCGGGAGTAACAGCTTCCTGACTGTTGTTGCTGGTGGCTGCCTACTGCTCATTGCTGCCGGAACACTGACCGGCTCGGCAGTGATGCTGGCGGAGGAGTAGTGGCGGTGGGGTGGTGCCTGCTCCCTTCCCTCGAGCATGCCGCAGTGTAAAAAAAATAAGATTTTACTTACCGATAAATCTATTTCTCGTAGTCCGTAGTGGATGCTGGGGACTCCGTCAGGACCATGGGGATTAGCGGCTCCGCAGGAGACAGGGCACAAAAATAAAGCTTTAGGATCAGGTGGTGTGCACTGGCTCCTCCCCCCATGACTCTCCTCCAAGCCTCAGTTAGGATACTGTGCCCGGACGAGCGTACACAATAAGGAAGGATTTTGAATCCCGGGTAAGATTCATACCAGCCACACCAATCACACCGTACAACTTGTGATCTGAACCCAGTTAACAGTATGACAAACGTAGGAGCCTCTGAACAGACGGCTCACAACAATAACAACCCGATTTTTTTGTAACAATAACTATGTACAAGTATTGCAGACAATCCGCACTTGGGATGGGCGCCCAGCATCCACTACGGACTACGAGAAATAGATTTATCGGTAAGTAAAATCTTATTTTCTCTGACGTCCTAGTGGATGCTGGGGACTCCGTCAGGACCATGGGGATTATACCAAAGCTCCCAAACGGGCGGGAGAGTGCGGATGACTCTGCAGCACCGAATGAGAGAACTCCAGGTCCTCTTTAGCCAGGGTATCAAATTTGTAGAATTTTACAAACGTGTTCTCCCCCGACCACGTAGCTGCTCGGCAGAGTTGTAATGCCGAGACCCCTCGGGCAGCCGCCCAGGATGAGCCCACCTTCCTTGTGGAATGGGCCTTGACAGATTTAGGCTGTGGCAGGCCTGCCACAGAATGTGCAAGTTGAATTGTGCTACAAATCCAACGAGCAATCGTCTGCTTCGAAGCAGGAGCACCCAGCTTGTTGGGTGCATACAGTATAAACAGCGAGTCAGATTTTCTGACTCCAGCTGTCCTTGAAATATATATTTTCAATGCCCTGACAACGTCCAGTAACTTGGAATCCTCCAAATCGCTAGTAGCCGCAGGCACCACAATAGGCTGGTTCAGGTGAAACGCTGACACCACCTTAGGCAGAAAATGAGGACGCGTCCGCAGTTCTGCCCTGTCCAAATGGAAAATCAGATATGGGCTTTTATACGATAAAGCCGCCAATTCTGACACTCTCCTGGCAGAAGCCAGGGCCAGTAGCATGGTTACTTTCCATGTAAGATATTTCAAATCCGCCGATTTGAGTGGCTCAAACCAATGGGATTTGAGAAAATCCAAAACTACATTAAGGTCCCACGGAGCCACTGGGGGCACAACCGGGGGCTGTATATGTAGTACTCCTTTTACAAAAGTCTGGACTTCAGGAACTGAAGCCAATTCTTTCTGGAAGAAAATTGACAGGGCCGAAATTTGAACCTTAATGGACCCCAATTTGAGGCCCATAGACAATCCTGTTTGCAGGAAATGTAGGAATCGACCCAATTGAAATTCCTCCGTGGGGGCCTTCCTGGCCTCACACCACGCAACATATTTTCTCCAAATGCGGTGATAATGTTGTGCAGTCACCTCCTTCCTGGCTTTTACCAGTGTAGGAATGACCTCTTCCGGAATGCCTTTTTCCCTTAGAATTCGGCGTTCAACCGCCATGCCGTCAAACGCAGCCGCGGTAAGTCTTGGAATAGACACGGTCCCTGCTGAAGCAGGTCCCGTCTTAGAGGTAGAGGCCACGGATCTTCCGTGAGCATCTCCTGAAGTTCCGGGTACCAAGTTCTTCTTGGCCAATCCGGAACCACGAGTATCGTTCTTACTCCCCTTTGCCGTATAATTCTCAGTACTTTTGGTATGAGAGGCAGAGGAGGAAACACATACACTGACTGGAACACCCACGGTGTTACCAGAGCGTCCACAGCTATTGCCTGAGGGTCTCTTGACCTGGCGCAATACCTGTCCAGTTTTTTGTTGAGGCGAGACGCCATCATGTCCACCTTTGGTTTTTCCCAACGGTTCACAATCATGTGGAAGACTTCTGGATGAAGTCCCCACTCTCCCGGGTGTAGATCGTGTCTGCTGAGGAAGTCTGCTTCCCAGTTGTCCACTCCCGGAATGAACACTGCTGACAGTGCTATCACATGATCTTCCGCCCAGCGAAGAATCCTTGCAGCTTCTGCCATTGCTCTCCTGCTTATTGTGCCGCCCTGTCTGTTTACGTGGGCGACTGCCGTGATGTTGTCCGACTGGATCAACACCGGCTGACCCTGAAGCAGGGGTTTTGCCAGGCTTAGAGCATTGTAAATCGCTCTTAGCTCCAGTATATTTATGTGAAGAGACATCTCCAGGCTTGACCATACTCCCTGGAAGTTTCTTCCCTGTGTGACCGCTCCCCAGCCTCTGAGACTGGCATCCGTGGTCACCAGGACCCAGTCCTGTATGCCGAATCTGCGGCCCTCTAACAGATGAGCACTCTGCAACCACCACAGAAGAGACACCCTTGTCCGTGGCGATAAGGTTATCCGCTGATGCATCTGCAGATGTGATCCGGACCATTTGTCCAGCAGATCCCACTGAAAAGTTTGTGCGTGGAATCTGCCGAATGGAATCGCTTCGTAAGAAGCCACCATCTTTCCCAGGACTCTTGTGCATTGATGCACAGACACTTTCCCTGGTTTTAGGAGGTTCCTGACAAGTTCGGATAACTCCCTGGCTTTCTCCTCCGGAAGAAACACCTTTTTCTGAACCGTGTCCAGAATCATTCCCAGGAACAGCAGACGTGTCGTCGGGGTCAATTGAGATTTTGGAAAATTCAGAATCCACCCGTGCTGTTGCAGCACTATTTGGGTTAGTGCTACTACGTCCTCCAGCTGTTCCCTGGACCTTGCCCTTATCAGGAGATCGTCCAAGTAAGGGATAATTAATACGCCTTTTCTTCGCAGAAGAAACATCATTTCGGCCATTACCTTGGTAAAGACCCGAGGTGCCGTGGACAATCCAAACGGCAGCGTCTGAAACTGATAATGACAGTTTTGCACCACGAACCTGAGGTACCCTTGATGTGAAGGGCAAATTGGGACATGCAGGTAAGCATCCTTGATGTCCAGGGACACCATAAAGTCCCCTTCTTCCAGATTCGCTATCACTGCTCTGAGTGACTCCATCTTGAACTTGAATTTTTGTATGTACAGGTTCAAAGATTTCAGATTTAGAATAGGTCTTACCGAGCCGTCCGGCTTCGGTACCACAAATAGTGTGGAATAATACCCCTTTCCCAGTTGTAGGAGGTGTACCTTGACTATCACCTGCTGAGAATACAGCTTGTGAATGGCTTCCAATACCGTCGCCCTGTCTGAGGGAGACGTTGGCAGAGCAGACTTTAGGAACCGGCGAGGGGGAGACTTCTCGAATTCCAACCTGTAACCCTGAGATACTATCTGCAGGATCCAGGGGTCCACCTGTGAGTGAGCCCACTGTGCGCTGAAATTCTTGAGTCGACCCCCCACCGCCCCTGAGTCCGCTTGTAAAGCCCCAACGTCATGCTGAGGGCTTTGCAGAAGCCGGGGGGGGGCTTCTGCTCGTGGGAAGAAGCTGCTTGGTGCACTCTCTTACCCTTTCCTTTGCCTCGGGGCAAATATGACTGTCCTTTCGCCCGCTTGTTCCTATAAGAACGAAAGGACTGCGGCTGAAAAGACGGTGTCTTTTTCTGTTGGGAGGGGACCTGAGGTAAAAAGGTGGATTTCCCGGCTGTTGCCGTGGCCACCAAATCCAATAGACCGACCCCAAATAATTCCTCCCCCTTATACGGCAATACTTCCATATGCCGTTTGGAATCCGCATCACCTGACCATTGTCGCGTCCATAAACTTCTTCTGGCAGATATGGACATCGCACTTACTCTCGATGCCAGAGTGCAAATATCCCTCTGAGCATCTCGCATATAAAGAAAAGCATCCTTTAATTGCTCTAAAGTCAATAAAATACTGTCCCTATCTAGGGTATCAATATTTTCAGTCAGGGAATCCGACCAAACCACCCCAGCACTGCACATCCATGCAGAGGCGATGGCTGGTCGCAGTATAACACCAGTATGAGTGTATATACTTTTCAGGGTAGTTTCCAGCCTCCTATCCGCTGGATCCTTGAGGGCGGCCGTTTCTGGAGACGGTAACGCCACTTGTTTTGATAAGCGTGTGAGCGCCTTATCCACCCTAGGGGGTGTTTCCCAGCGCGCCCTAACCTCTGGCGGGAAAGGATATAATGCCAATAACTTCTTTGAAATTAGCAGTTTTCTATCGGGGTTAACCCACGCTTCATCACACACTTCATTCAATTCGTCTGATTCAGGAAAAACTACAGGTAGTTTTTTCAGACCCCACATAATACCCCTTTTTGTGGTACATGCAGTATCAGAGATATGCAAAGCCTCCTTCATTGCCGTGATCATATAACGTGTGGCCCTACTGGAAAATACGTTTGTTTCTTCACCGTCGACACTAGATTCGGTGTCCGTGTCTGGGTCTGTGTCGACCGACTGAGGTAAAGGGCGTTTTACAGCCCCTGACGGTGTCTGAGACGCCTGTACAGGTACTAACTGGTTTTCCGGCCGTCTCATGTCGTCAACTGATTTCTGTAATGTGCTGACATTATCACGTAATTCCATAAACAAAGCCATCCATTCCGGTGTCGACTCCCTAGGGGGTGACATCACCATTACCGGCAATTGCTCCGCCTCCACACCAACATCGTCCTCATACATGTCGACACACACGTACCAACACACAGCAGACACACAGGGAATGCTCTTATCGAAGACAGGACCCCACTAGCCCTTTGGGGAGACAGAGGGAGAGTTTGCCAGCACACACCCAAGCGCTATAAATATATAGGAACAACCCTATAGAAGTGTTGTCTCCCTTATAGCAGCTTAATATATATCAAAAACGCCAAAAAAAAGTCCCCCCCCCCTCTCTGTTTTACCCTGTTTCTGTAGTGCAGTGCAGGGGAGAGTCCTGGGAGCCTTCCTCGCAGCGGAGCTGAGCAGGAAAATGGCGCTGTGTGCTGAGGAGATAGGCCCCGCCCCCTATTTCGGCGGGCTCTTCTCCGGAGTTTGAGAGACCTGGCAGGGGTTAAATACATCCATATAGCCCCAGGGGCTATATGTGATGTATTTTTTAGCCAGAATAAGGTATTCTCATTGCTGCCCAGGGCGCCCCCTGCAGCGCCCTGCACCCTCCGTGACCGCTGGTGTGAAGTGTGTGACAACAATGGCGCACAGCTGCAGTGCTGTGCGCTACCTCATGAAGACTGAAAGTCTTCTGCCGCCGGTTTCTGGACCTCTTCGCTTTTCGGCATCTGCAAGGGGGTCGGCGGCGCGGCTCCGGGACCGGACTCCATGGCTGGGCCTGTGTTTGATCCCTCTGGAGCTAATGGTGTCCAGTAGCCTAAGAAGCCAATCCATCCTGCACGCAGGTGAGTTCACTTCTTCTCCCCTAAGTCCCTCGTTGCAGTGAGCCTGTTGCCAGCAGGACTCACTGTAAAATAAAAAACCTAAAAACTTTTTCTAAGCAGCTCTTTAGGAGAGCCACCTAGATTGCACCCTGCTCGGACGGGCACAAAAACCTAACTGGGGCTTGGAGGAGAGTCATGGGGGGAGGAGCCAGTGCACACCACCTGATCCTAAAGCTTTATTTTTGTGCCCTGTCTCCTGCGGAGCCGCTAATCCCCATGGTCCTGACGGAGTCCCCAGCATCCACTAGGACGTCAGAGAAATAAATAATAGAGAGCATACCAGGGTGAGAGTCTGTATGGATCACAGTGATTACACGGGGCACAGCATAAGGACACCTTGCTGTGAGGGGCTCTGCCCACACAGATTGCTGCACCCTCTCTGATGTCAGCCGCTGCCCTCTCGTTCTCTGGGCGGCCAGTTCCAGTGTGAGGTAGGAGAGGAAGAGAACACACAGGTGTTAGGCGCCGTGGTCCGCGATGTCCTCGCGGCCCGCCGCCTAACAACTAGGGACGCCGAGCGTGCTAGCCGCCAGCTCCCTAGCAACGCTAGGACGCCGGGCGCGCTGAGCCGCCTGGACCCTAGCAACGGGGACGCCACGGACGGACTGCGCTCCCCTTGCAGGGTCAATCAAGTGAACTACACACACACACTTGTCTTCTGGTCGTGCAGCAAGGCAGCTGCACGGCATTGTGCTAATCAGGCTCTGAACTTCTGATTGAAGTACTCCCTGCTAAATACCTTCTCAGTGCTTCACACAGACGCCGGTAATAGCTTCCTGCATGCTGCTTTGGTTTGCTGACGTCTGTTCCAGTTCTGCTGTGTCCGGTCATTCCTGTCCTCAGAGTTCCTGAATCTTAGTGTTGTCATCTCTTCCCAAGGAGTCTTCCAGTCCTCATTTACCCGCAACAGTCGCTAGAGGATCTAGTGTGGTTTTCGTGAGTGGCGGCTCTGCCGCGTGCTGCGGCCTAGGCCGCTTTATTTTGTATTCTGTGTTGGTGCATTTGCGGAGGTTTACGCTCCCACACTCCTCTCCGGAACTCGCCGGTGCCGGGTAGAAGAGTGGACAAGTGGGTATTTTGGTTGTCCTTTACCCTGGCGGTTTTCCGCACATACTCTAGTTTAAAGTTAGTTTTGAGCCCCTGGCTTTGTTGTTTAGTAGAGGGCCCCTTGTTATCACCCTGTCTCGGATTTCTCTTTGTCTCCCATTAAGACCTGAGGGGGCATCGGAGTTGGGCAGACGTAATCCGCCCTTCAAACGCGGCTGCCATGGGCCCAAGCAACCATAGTCTCGCAAGAGATTTCTGACAGCACGGGCGAGACAACGGAGATAGGGCGCCAGGGGCTATTCCCGTTCCCACTCCCTTTCCAAGCATTACGTTCCAGTACTCAGGTCCTTGCTATAAGATATCCCCAGATCAGAGTATTGGAATCATAACAACAGGAGAGCAGCCCTGATATATAACAGAGGTGGAAGTTCTATAGGCAGCAGAGACGGAGACCAGCCAGCCAGTCTCCCAGTGCCCTGATCACTACACGCCGCCAGCACAGCATTACAGGAGGGTCCTATAGTGCTGCCCTGAGCTAACAGGTGTGTGTACCAGTGTGCTGCGCCCTGGTGTCTCTGAGAGGGGTGAGGTCACCGTGCCGCTTTAGTATATGGCTTTTCCTTAGTACTGTAAGTTACAGCCCTGCACTAGTAGTGGCAACTCTGCCCTATGTGAACCTGTGAGGTTATTTTCCTATTTACAGAATAACCGGGGAGAAGGCGGCCATATTGCGGCTCTCAAGAGAAGGCACTCTAGTACACCCCCTGCTGGCGGCCACTGCGCAGGCGCAACAAATTGAAATGCCCGATCTCTATAATGGGGCATATTTCTCTTAATTAAAAAAAACCTGTAACTTTCTGAAAAACCACAACCCCAAAAGGCACTTCACAGGGACATGCTCTATCTAATAAAACAAACCCCAAGTCATATATATATATATATATAAAATAAGATTTTACTCACCGGTAAATCTATTTCTCGTAGTCCGTAGTGGATGCTGGTACTCCGTAAGGACCATGGGGAATAGCGGCTCCGCAGGAGACTTGGCACAACTAAAGAGAGCTTTAGGACTACCTGGTGTGCACTGGCTCCTCCCCCTATGACCCTCCTCCAGACCTCAGTTAGGATACTGTGCCCGGAAGAGCTGACACTAAGGAAGGATTTTGAATCCCGGGTAAGACTCATACCAGCCACACCAATCACACCGTACAACTCGTGATATTATACCCAGTTAACAGTATGACAACAACGGAGCCTCTGCACAGATGGCTCTCAACAATAACCCTTTTGTTAACAATAACTATGTACAAGTACTTGGGATGGGCGCCCAGCATCCACTACGGACTACGAGAAATAGATTTACCGGTGAGTAAAATCTTATTTTCTCTGACGTCTTAAGTGGATGCTGGGACTCCGTAAGGACCATGGGGATTATATCAAAGCTCCCAAACGGGAGGGAGAGTGCGGATGACTCTGCAGCACTGAATGAGCGAACTCCAGGTCCTCCTCAGCCAGGGTGTCAAACTTGTAAAATCTTGCAAATGTGTTTGACCCCGACCAAGTAGCAGCTCGGCAAAGTTGTAAAGCAGAGACCCCTCGGGCAGCCGCCCAAGAAGAGCCCACCTTCCTCGTGGAATGGGCTTTTACTGATCTAGAATGCGGCAGTCCCGCCGCAGAATGTGCAAGCTGAATTGTGCTACATATCAAGCGAGCAATAGTCTGCTTTGAAGCAGGAGCACCCATCTTGTTTGGTGCGTAGAGGATAAACAGCGAGTCAGTTTTCCTGACTCCAGCCATTCTGGAAACATAAATTTTCAGGGCCCTGACTACATCCAGCAACTTGGAATCCTCCAAGTTCCGAGTAGCCGCAGGCACCACAATAGGTTGGTTCAAATGAAACGCTGAAACCACCTTAGGCAGAAATTGGGGATGAGTCCTCAATTCCGCCCTATCCATATGGAAAATCACATAAGGGCTTTTACATGACAAAGCCGCCAACTCTGACACACGCCTGGCCGAAGCCAGGGCCAATAGCATGACCACTTTCGACGTGAGATATTTTAACTCCACGGTTTTAAGTGGCTCAAACCAATGTGATTTAAGGAAATCCAACACCACGTTGAGATCCCAAGGTGCCACTGGAGGCACAAAAGGAGGCTGAATATGCAGCACTCCTTTAACAAAAGTCTGAACTTCCGGCAGGGAAGCCAGTTCTTTTTGGAAGAAAATCGACAGAGCCGAAATCTGGACCTTAATGGACCCCAATTTGAGGCCCATATTCACCCCTGACTGTAGGAAGTGCAGGAATCGACCCAGTTGAAATTCCTCCGTTGGGGCCTTCCTGTCCTCACACCAAGCAACATATTTTCGCCATATGTGGTGATAATGTTTTGCGGTCACGTCCTTCCTGGCTTTGATCAGCGTAGGAATGACTTCCTCCGGAATGCCCTTTTCCTTCAGGATCCGGTGTTCAACAGCCATGCCGTCAAACGCAGCCGCGGTAAGTCTTGGAACAGACAAGGCCCCTGCTGCAGCAGGTCTTGTCTGAGCGGTAGAGGCCATGGGTCCTCCGAGATCATTTCTTGAAGTTCTGGGTACCAAGCTCTTCTTGGCCAATCCGGAATAATGAGTATAGTTCTTACTCTTCTCCTTCTTATTATCCTCAGCACCCTTGGTATGAGAGGAAGAGGAGGAAACACATAAACCGACCGGTACACCCACGGTGTCACTAGAGCGTCCAACGCTATCGCCTGAGGGTCCCTTGACCTGGCGCAATAGTTTTCTAGCTTTTTGTTGAGGCGGGACGCCATCATGTCCACCTGTGGCCATTCCCATCGGTTTGTAATCAGCCGGAAGACTTCTGGATGAAGTCCCCACTCTCCCGGGTGGAGGTCGTATCTGCTGAGGAAGTCTGCTTCCCAGTTGTCCACTCCCGGAATAAACACTGCCGACAGTGCTAACACGTGATTTTCCGCCCATCGGAGAATCTTCGTGGCTTCTGCCATCGCCATCCTGCTTCTCGTGCCGCCTTGTCGGTTTACATGGGCGACCGCCGTGATGTTGTCTGACTGAATCAGTACTGGCTGACTTTGAAGCAGGGGTCTTGCCTGACTTAGGGCATTGTAAATAGCTCTTAGTTCCAGAATATTTATGTGTAGGGACATTTCCTGGCTTGACCATAGTCCCTGGAAATTTCTTCCCTGTGTGACTGCTCCCCAGCCTCGAAGGCTGGCGTCTGTGGTTACAAGGACCCAGTCCTGTATGCCGAATCTGCGGCCCTCCAGAAGATGAGCACTCTGCAGCCACCACAGTAGAGACACCCTGGTCCTTGCAGACAGGGTTATCCTCTGATGCATCTGAAGATGCGATCCGGACCACTTGTCCAACAGATCCCACTGAAAGATCCGTGCATGGAACCTTCCGAACGGAATTGCTTCGTAAGAAGCTACCATCTTTCCCAGGACTCGCGTGCAGTGGTGCACCGACACCTGTTTTGGTCTTAGGAGGTCTCTGACTAGCGATGACAACTCCTTGTCCTTCTCCTCCGGGAGAAACACCCTTTTCTGTTCTGTGTCCAGAACCATCCCCAGGAACAATAGACGTGTTGCAGGAACCAGCTGCGACTTTGGAATATTCAGGATCCAGCCGTGCTGTTGTAGCACCTGCCGAGCAAGTGCTACTCCGATCAACAACTGTTTCTTTGACCTCGCCTTTATCAGGAGATCGTCCAAGTACGGGATAATTATAACTCCCTTTTATCGCAGGAGTATCATCATCTCGGCCATTACCTTGGTAAACACCCTCGGTGCCGTGGACAGACCAAACGGCAGCGTCTGGAATTGGTAATGACAGTCCTGTACCACAAATCTGAGGTACTCCTGGTGAGGAGAGTAAATGGGGACATGCAGGTAAGCATCCTTGATGTCCAGTGATACCATGTAATCCCCTTCCTCCAGGCTTGAGATAACCGCCCTGAGCGATTCCATCTTGAACTTGAACCGTTTTATATACGTGTTCAAAGATTTAAAATTTAAAATGGGTCTCACCGAACCGTCCGGTTTCGGTACCACAAACATTGTGGAATAGTAACCCCTTCCTTGTTGAAGGAGGGGTACCTTGACTATCACCTGCTGCAAATACAGCTTGTGAATTTGCCTCTATCACAGCCTCCCTGTCCAAGGGAGATGTTGGCAAGGCAGATTTTAGGAAACGGCGAGGGGGAGACGTCTCGAATTCCAGCTTGAATCCCTGAGACACTACTTGTAGAATCCAGGGATCCACCTGTGAGCAAGCCCACTGATTGCTGAAGCACTTGAGACGGGCCCCCACCGCACCTGGCTCCACCAGTGAAGCCCCAGCGTCATGCTGTGGACTTAGCGGAAGCGGGGGAGGACTTTTGTTCCTGGGAACTGGCTGTATATATATATATATATATGCACACACACACATGTATATACATGTATACACAAATACACGTATGTACATGTTTATGTATGTATAATACACTGATAGAGTACATTATATTTATGAATTAATTGCTTCCCGATTCTGCAGCAGCATCATCAGCACCATCAGTGTTACTCACAGTCACTTCACACTGACTGCTGCACAACACATCACTTAATTTCCGGGCCGCCCGCCACCTGGTGAAGAGACATGGGAGATGAAGGACCAGCAGTGCCACGTTGAGCGGAAGTATTGTGAATTAGTTACCCACACACTCCTTGTGACACCTGCTCCCCGTCTGCCCTCCCACCCGCCGCCTGCCATCCGGAACCCGCACTGACAAGTAAGTCTCAGCAGAATGTGTCTGCCGGCGGCTCCCAGTCCCCCCTAGAGGAACACTGCCAGTGGTGTGGCAGCCGCGGCAAACTAGGACTGAGAGACCGCAGCGGGAGGAAAGCACGGGTGGGCGGGAGGAGAGCATAGGCGGACATCACCACGTCACATTGCAAGGTGACACCAGTCCCCCCAGTGAGGCCGCCGACGAATGCACTCAGCATAGTATTAGCAGCAGGCAGAGGGGGGGCGGGCGCAGCGGTGGTGGGAGGTACGGAAATGAGCTACAGGCTAGGCTCACACTCAGCAATCACTGTGCCACAGCAAGCGTGGCGTGCAGCGGTGCTGGACATTAGGGAGTGCCTGTGCGCACCAGGCACCCCCTGTACGCACGCCTATGCGCTACCACCCCCCATATGCCACACTACATCACTATGCTATAGCCCTCCCATATGCTGCACTTCATAGTTACACTATACCCCCCATACAACATCACCACACTACACTACTCACAATAAAATTAAAACATCCCAGTTCCTCATTCTTAATGAGCTCACGTGAGTTCTCTCCCCAACGGAGCTCCAGACCAAGTAACAATGAAGACACCAGCAGCGTGTAGGGGGCAGGCCTGGTCCACTTGTCAGGAGAGAGCAGTCACTGGAGGGTAAGAAGGGGGCGGGGCCTAGTCCTACAGACGGGAGAGAGCACAGACAGGAGAGAGCAAGGTACAGGGGTAGAAGGGGACGGCTGATGTGAAGAAGGGGGAGGGGCCTATTCTTGCATCCTTTCAAAATTCGACTTTTTAAAATTCGACATTTGACAAATTCGACTTTTCTGCAATGGTACAAATGCGGCAATTCAACAAAAGTATATTCAATTGAAGTTTGTAAATTCGACAACAGTGCTTTTAAACAGTAAATTCGTCATTTTCAATCTGCCACACTTTGCAGGCGGAATCTAATAAAAAAAATTTAAAACATGTTTTTTTTGGGGTAATAGCATATCTATTTATATTAGAAGGAATTAGGTACTTGGTTTGTCTTTTTTGGAGGCACAAGTATTATTTATATATTTTTTAAAAGATTATTATTATTTTTTTTTTTAAATGGAATGTGAAAAACCCGGAAAAGAAAAATTGCGTGGGGTCCCCCCTCCAAAGCATAACCAGCCTCGGGCTCTTCGAGCCGGTCCTGGTTCTAAAAATCCGGGGGAAAAACGGACAGGGGATCCCCCGTATTTTTAAAACCAGCTCCGGACTCTGCGCCTGGTGCTGGTGCAAAAAATACGGGGGACAAAAAGAGTAGGGTCCCCCATTATTTTTACACCAGCATCGGGCTCCACTAGCTGGACAGATAATGCCACAGCCGGGGGTCACTTTTATACAGTGCCCTGCGGCCGTGGCATTAAATATCCAACTAGTCACCCCTGGCCGGGGTACCCTGGGGGAGTGGGGACCCCTTCAATTAAGGGGTCCCCCCCCAGCCACCCAAGGGCCAGGGGTGAAACCCGAGGCTGTCCGCCCCATCCAAGGGCTGCGGATGGGAGGCTGATAGCCTTGAGAAAATTGAAAGAATATTGTTTTTTCCAGTAGTACTACAAGTCCCAGCAAGCCTCCCCCGCAATCTGGTACTTTGAGAACCACAAGTACCAGCATGCGGGAGAAAAACGGGCCCGCTGGTACCTGTAGTTCTACTGGGGGAAAAATACCCAAATAAAAACAGGACACAGACACCGTGAAAGTATAACTTTATTTCACACCTGCCGACACACACATACTTACCTATGTTGACACGAAGCAGTCGGTCCTCTTCTCCAAGTAGAATCCACGGGTACCTGAAAATAAAAGATAATTATACTCACCTGATCCAGGTTCCAGATTAAATCCACGTACTTGGCAAAACAACAAACCGAACACCCGGACCAGACGGACTGAAAGGGGTCCCATGTTTACACATGGGACCCCTTTCCACGAATGCAGACATCCGAATCTCGCGGGAATCCGACAGCGGGATGATGACGTTCGGGCGCGCTCGGGTTAGCCGAGCAAGGCGGGAAGGTTCGAACCTGCCTCGGACCCATGTAAAATGGGTGAAGTTCGGGGGGTCCGGATTCCGACGAACCGAACCCACTCATCACTAGTATGTACGTGTGTGTCAGGTGCCGTGCGCGTACGTACGTACGTACGTACGTACGTACGTACGTGTGTGTCAGGTGTCGTGCGTGTACGTGTGTGTGTGTGTGTGTCAGGTGGCGCGTACCTACATGTGTGTATGTCAGGTGCTGTGCATGTGTGTACGTACACGCGTGTATGTGTCAGGTGCCGCGCGTGTACGTGTGTGTGTGTGCCAGGAGCCACGCGTGTACATGCGTGAGGGTGTCAGGAGCCGCGCGTATACGTACATACGTGTAGGTTTCAGGTGCCGCGCGTATACATATGTGTGTGTGTCAGGAGCCGAGCGTGTACGTACATGTGTGTGTGTCAGGAGCAACGCGCGTGTGTGTCAGGAGCCACACGTGTGCATACGTGTGTGTGTCAGGTGCCACACATGTACGTATGTACGTACGTACGTACGTACGTACGTACGTACGTACGTGTGTGTGTGTGTGTCAGGTGCCGCGCGTGTACGTGTGTGTGTCAAGTGCCGCGTGTGTACGTACGTATGTGTGTGCCTGGAGCCGCGCGTGTACATACATGTGTGTGTGTGTGTCTCAGGTGCTGTACGTGTATGTGTGTGTCTCAGGTGCTGCACGTGTATATGTGTGTATTTCAGGTGCTGCATTTGTATGCGTCAGCTGCCACGTGGGTGTCAGGTGTTGAGCGTGTATGTGTTTGTGTCAGCTGTCGCATCTGTATGTGTGTGACTGTCAGGTGCTGCGCGTGTATGTGTGTGTCAGGTGCTGTTCATGTATGTGGGAGTGGCAGGTGCTGCATGTGTATATATGTGTGAGTGGCAGGTGCTGCGTGTGTATACGAGTGTGTGTGAGGTGCTGCGAGTGTATGTGTGTGTTAGGTGCTCTGAGTGTATATGATTGTGTGTCAGGTGCTGTGCGTGTGTGCGTTAAATGCCACATGTATATATGTGTGTCAGGTGCTGCGTGTGTGTGTGTGTGTGTGTCAGGTGCTGCATGTTTGTATGTGTGTGTGTGTGTCAGGTGCTGCATGTCTGTATGTGTGTGTGTCAGGCGCTGCATGTCTGTGTGTGTGTGTGTGTGTGTGTCAGGTGCTGCATGTCTGTATATGTGTGTGGGTGTGTCAGGTGATGCATGTCTGTGTGTGTGGGTGTGTCAGGTGATGCATGTGTGTGTGTGTGGGTGTGTCAGGTGCTGCATGTCTGTGTGTGTGTGTGGGTGTGTGTGTCTGTCAGGTGCTGCATGTGTGTGTCAGGAGCTGCATGTCTGCGTGTGTGTGTGTCAGGTGCTGTATGTCTGCGTGTGTGTGTCAGGCGCTGCATATCTGTGTCAGGTGCTGTGTGTGTGTGTGTGTGTGTGTGCGCGTGTCTGTCAGGTGCTGCGTGTCTGCGTGTGTGTCAGGTGCTGCGTGTCTGTCAGGCGCTGCGTGTCTGCGTGTATGTCAGGCGCTGCGTGTCTGCGTGTGTGTCAGGCGCTGCGTGTCTGCGTGTGTGTCACGCGCTGCGTGTCTGCGTGTGTGTCAGGCGCTGCGTGTCTGTCAGGCGCTGCGTGTCTGCGTGTGTGTCAGGCGCTGCGTGTCTGTCAGGCGCTGCGTGTCTGCGTGTGTGTCAGGCGCTGCGTGTGTGTCAGGCGCTGCGTGTCTGCGTGTGTGTCAGGCGCTGCGTGTCTGTGTGTGTGTCAGGCGCTGCGTGTGTGTCAGGCGCTGCGTGTCTGCGTGTGTGTCAGGCGCTGCGTGTCTGCGTGTGTGTCAGGCGCTGCGTGTGTGTCAGGCGCTGCGTGTGTGTCAGGCGCTGCGTGTGTGCCAGGCGCTGCGTGTCTGCGTGTGTGTCAGGCGCTGCGTGTCTGCGTGTGTGTCAGGCGCTGCGTGTCTGCGTGTTTGTGTGTCAGGTGCTGCGTGTGTGTGTCAGGTGCTGCGTGTGTGTGTGTCAGATGCTGCGTGTATGCGTGTGTGTCGGGTGCTGCGTGTGAGTATGTCAGGTGCTGCGTGTGTCAGGAGCATGTGAGTGTCAGGTGCGTGTGTGTGTCAGGCGCTGCGTGTGTCAGGCGATGCGTGTGTCAGGCGCTGCCTGTGCGTGTGCGTGTGTGTCAGGCGCTGCCTGTGCGTCAGGCGCTGCGTGTCTGTGTGTGTCAGGCGCTGCGTGTCTGTGTGTGTCAGGCGCTGCGTGTGTGTCAGGCGCTGCCTGTGCGTGTGTGCCAGGCGCTGCCTGTGCGTGTGTGCCAGGCGCTGCCTGTGCGTGTGTGTCAGGCGCCGCGTGTGTGTCAGGCGCCGCGTGTGTGTCAGGCGCCGCGTGTCTGTCAGGCGCCGCGTGTGCGTCAGGCGCCGCGTGTGCGTCAGGCGCCGCGTGTGCGTCAGGCGCCGCATGTCTATGTGCGTCAGGCGCCGCTTGTGAGTGTGTGCGTGTGTGTCAGGTCCGTGTGAGTGTCAGGTGCTGCGTCTGTGTGTGCGTGTGTCAGGTGCTGCGTGTGTGTCAGGTGCTGCGTGTGAGTGTGTGTGCGCGTGTGTCAGGTCCGTGTGAGTGTCAGGTGCTGTGTGTGTGTGTGTCAGGTGCTGTGTGTGTGCGTGTGTGTCAGGTGCTGTGTGTGTGTGTGTGTGTGTCAGGTGCTGTGTGTGTGCGTGTGTGTCAGGCGCTGCATATGCGTATGCGTGTCAGGCGTTGCATGTCTGTGTGTGTCAGGCGCTGCGTGTCTGGGGGGGGTGGCCGGACACACAGCAGAGAGGGGAGGGTGACCGGACACACGGCAGGGAGGGGAGGGGGTAGGGGGTGGCCGAACACAGCGGGAAGAGGGGGGAGTTGCCGAACACACAGCAGGGGAGGGGATGGTGGCCAGACAAACAGCAGGGGAGGGGAGGGTAGGCCGGACACACAGCAGGTGAGGGGGGGCTGGACAAACAGCAGGGAGGGGGGTAGGCCGGACACACAGCAGGGGAGGGGAGGGTGGCCGGAAAAACAGCAGGGAGGGGGGGGTAGGCCGGACACACAGCAGGGGAGGGGGGGTGGCTGGACACACAGCAGGTGAGGGGGGGGCTGGACACACAGCAGGTGAGGGGGGGTGGGCTGGACACACAGCAGGTGAGGGGGGGGCTGGACACACAGCAGGTGAGGGGGGGGGCTGGACACACAGCAGGTGAGGGGGGGGGCTGGACACACAGCAGGTGAGGGGGGGGGCTGGACACACAGCAGGTGAGGGGGGGGGGGCTGGACACACAGCAGGTGAGGGGGGGGGGGCTGGACACACAGCAGGTGAGGGGGGGGCTGGACACGCAGCAGGTGAGGGGGGGGGCTGGACACGCAGCAGGGGAGGGGGGGGTAGGCCGAACACACAGCAGGGGAGGGGAGGGTGGCCGGACACACAGCAGGGGAGGGGAGGGTGGCCGGACAAACAGCAGGGAGGGGGGGGGGTAGGCCGGACACACAGCAGGGGAGGAGGGGGGGGCTGGACACACAGCAGGTGAGGGGGGGGGGCTGGACACACAGCAGGTGAGGGGGGGTAGGCCGGACACACAGCAGGGAGGGGGGGGTAGGACGCCGGACACACAGCCGGGGAGGGGAGGGTGGCCGGACAAACAGCAGGGAGGGGGGGGTAGGCCTGACACACAGCAGGTGAGGGGGGGGTGGCTGGACACACAGCAGGTGAGGTGGGGGGTCTGGACACACAGCAGGGAGGGGGGGGTAGGCCGGACAAACAGCAGGGAGGGGGGGGGTAGGCCGGACACACAGCAGGGAGGGGGGGGGCTGGACACACAGCAGGGGGGGGGGTAGGCCGGACACACAGCAGGTGAGGGGGGGGTGGCTGGACATACAGCAGGGAGGGGGGGGGGTAGGCCGGACACACAGCAGGTGAGGGGGGGGGCTGGACACACAGCAGGTGAGGGGGGGGTAGGCCGGACACACAGCAGGTGAGGGGGGGGTGGCTGGACACACAGCAGGGAGGGAAGGGGGTAGGGGGGTGGCCTTATTATAATAACCGTTTGGGGGAGGAGTCTGCGGCGGTGGGTGAATGAGATGTGGGGGCAGGCTGCTAAGGGTGCAGGGGAGGAGGGGAAGGGAGCCGGATGGATCTGAATGTGAGCCGCACGTAAGGGACCATACTGATCCTCCCCACCTCAGCCCGCTGGTGCTGCTGCTGCCTGACTTCTTCCGTGCAGCACAGCTGTCTTCTCCGGCTGCCGCTCCCGCACCCGCTTCAGGTGTGGGGGTACCACACCGCTCAGTAGGCAAGCGCTGTCAGTCAGGAGTCAGCGCTGCACCGGATGTCTCTTCTGGATGTCCTCTGACTTTCTCCTGCGGCGCAACTCCAGCTATTCCTCCCGCTGCGGCTCCCACTTCGGGTAAGGGGACCATATTGCTCAGTAGTGAGCACTTTCGGTAAGCCTGCGGCTGCTATGCCGCTACCCCTCTCCTCCACAGTCCTAATGGGTCGCTGCAGTCTGTAAGGGACCGCAGGTGCACACACCCAGGAACCGCTGGCTCTCCTCCCGCCGCCAGCAGCTACTTTTATAACCTCAGCCTGCACGAGACCCCTTCCCTCACTCTCGCTCTCCTGGCGGCCACTGCGCAGCCGCAACAAATTGAAAAGCCCTATCTCTATAATGGGGCATATTTCTCTTAATTAAAAAAACCCTATAACTTTCTGAAAAACCACAACCCCAAAAGGCACTACACTGGGGCATACTCTATCTAGTAAAACAAACCCCAAGTCTTAATTCGTCCTCTATCCGGAGTTATGCCTTCCCAAAAAATATCTAATTCACTCTATAGGAAAACGGTGTCAAAAAGCCACAAAGGAAGTCACAGAAAAAAACTGACAGTTCCTCATTTTTTATTATTTTGCCCTGAAATTTGGCATGCAGCACCGGGTGACGATTCTACACGCCCATGCCAAATTTCAGCTCAGTACGTCCAATCAGTTTTGAGGTGTAGCCCCTCAAACACCATGCCCCCATCTCAGAAGTTCCCTATGGGAGAATTCCGTTTGTTCGATTCAGCCTTAATATAAGGGCACGACCGTGCCCTTATAATATGTATCTATCTATCTATCTATCTATCTATCTATCTATCTATCTATCGTATGTGTGTGTATATATACATCTATACATACATGCGCTAACACCTGGACATACACTGATGTATCCACACCTAATATCCATACATACACGCCTTGACACCTGGACATACACCAACATTCCCACACCTGCATCTATACATACACATGCTGACACCTGGACATACACCAACATACAAGCACCTGCATCTATATATACACGCGCTGACAAATGGACATACACCGACGTACCCACACTTGCATCTATACATACATGCACTGACATCTGGACATACAAGCACCTGCATCTATACATACACGCGCTGACACCTGAACCTACACTGACCTTCCCACACCTGCATCTATACATACACATTCTGACACCTGGACATACACAGACGTACCCACACCTGCATCTATACATACACGCGTTGACACCTGGACCTACACTGACGTACACACACCTACATCTATATATGCATGGATGCAAATGTGGGTACGTCTGTATACGTCCAGGTGTTAGCATGTGTATGTATAGATGTTAGGTGTGGGTACATCAGTGTATGTCCAGGTGTCAGCACATGTATGTATAGATTCACATGTGGGTAAGCCGGTGTACGTCCACGTGTCAGCATGTGTAGGTATAGATGCAGGTGTGGGTACGTTGGTGTACGTTTAGGGGTCAGCGTGTTAATGTATAGATGTTGGTGTGTGTATGTCAGTGTACGTACAGATATAGGTGTGTGTATGTATGTATGTATGTATGTATGTATGTATATGTATAGAGGAAGGTGTGATACATACATATAACACATACATGATAGATACATACATATATCACACACACGATAGATAGATAGATAGATAGATAGATAGATAGATAGATAGATAGATAGATAGATAGATAGATACATACATATATATATATATATCACAAACATATATGATTCATACATATATCACACACACATACATGATACATACATGAGAAAGACCTGGGATGGTGATGAGGCCAGGGCCCCCTGCTGATGTTGCGTTGAGGAAGGCAGTGTTCCAGGGCGGACGCCAGTCGGGGAGAGCGCCGCGCAGCCCGGGAAAAATACTGCTGAGGAGCTACATCTGGAAGAGCCCCTGGGAGGGAGAGTGCCACATGCCCCATCCTGCGCGGCAGACTCTGCAGGCCTGCACATGGGAAGGGAGGTCTCTGGCCATACGTACTCACCCTTCTGCTGAAGCCCCGCTGCTGTCCCCATCAGCGCTCTCCAGCGGGGAGCGGGGCCAGGATGAACCTCAACCTGTGAGAACTATCTTCATGATCAAGAGATCTCATATGCAAGATAAGTATGTGTTGGGATAGGGCTGGGGAGGGTGGCTGCTCGGGCACACCCCCGTCAAGTTAAGGAGATTTAACTGAGGAAGCACAAGGGAACTCTCGTCTGGGGACAACAACTGCAGGGAGACCACATCTTTTCAGATGAACATGGGAGGGCGGAAGGCTGCCTAATACTGAAGCACCCGCAGACATTAAACCATATGCAACAACTATTGCAAGCATTCCTGGGGGAAGGTCTGCAGCAGACGGATTTGCATACGGTGATGTCATCCAAGCAGTGGGCCAAAGTTGGCTGGAACCCTCATCTGTATATGAAAAGAGAAAAGGGGCATGCAGGGCATGGCGGCCTTTTGCGGCGCTTGGATAACCCCAAGTTTGCATTAAACACCCCCACCCTCCTTCGTTGTGGGGCTCATGTTGGCCATGCCCAAGCCCCTGAAGCATTCAAGCTGATTTCTTGCAGCAGCTGGGCACTGTAACAGCTTCAGAGCTGCTCTACAAGACAAGTAAAAGGGTGTGGGCCCTGCAGCACCACCTGTAGTTTGCATACACACATATATAGGACAGCATCTCTTATATGCCCCAGGGTCAATAAAATAGTATCCTTGTCTAGGCTATCCATCCCCTCAGATAAGGTATTTGTCCATGCCGCTACAGCACTACACACCCAGGCCGACGCAATTGCCGGTCTGAGTAAGGTACCTGAATGTGTATAAATGGACTTCAGGGTAATCTCCTGTTTGCGGTTAGCACACTCTTTGAGGGTAGCCGTATCCTGGGACGGGAGGGCTACCTTCTTGGATAAGCGTGTTAATGCTTTGTCCACGCTAGGGGAGGATTCCCATCGTAACCTATCCGTTGATGGGAAAGGATACGCCATAAGAATCCTTTTGGAAATCTGCAATCTTTTATCTGGAGATTCCCAAGCTTTTTCACATAACTCGTTCAGCTCGTGTGAGGGGGGAAAGGTTACCTCAGGCTTCTTTCCCTTGTACATATGTACCCTCTTGTCAGCGACAGGGGGTTCCTCTGTGATGTGCAAAACATCTTTTATTGCCATAATCATAAATCAAATGGATTTTGCCAATTTTGGCTGTAACTTTGCATCATCGTAATCGACACTGGAGTCAGAATCCGTGTCGGTATCTGTGTCAACAATCTGGGATAGTGGGCGCTTATGAGACCCTGACAGTGCCTGCAACATAGGATCAGGCATGGGTTGAAACCCTGACTGTCCCAAAGCTTCTGCCTTGTCTAATCTTTTGTGCAATGAGTTTACACTAGCATTTAAAACATTCCACATATCCATCCAATCAGCTGTCGGCGGAGACACCACATTCATTTGCTCCCGCTCCTCTCTAATATAGCCTTCTCCCTCAGACATGTCGACACACGTGTACCGACACACTTCACACACAGGGAATGCTTTTTCTGAAGACAGTTTCCCCACAAGGCCCTTTGGAGAGACAGAGAGAGAGTATGCCAGCACACCCCCCAGCGCTATATAACCCAGGAATAAAACAGTAACTTAATGTTTGCCCAGTAGTGCTGCTGTATGTAATTTGCGAATTATGTGCCCCCCCCCCCTCTTTTCAACCCTCTTGTCTAACGTGGTATAAGCAGGGTAGAGTCCGGGGAGCTTCCTCTCAGCGGTGCTGTGGAGAAAAAATGGC
Organism: Pseudophryne corroboree; assembly: GCF_028390025.1. Classification (NCBI taxonomy): domain Eukaryota; kingdom Metazoa; phylum Chordata; class Amphibia; order Anura; family Myobatrachidae; genus Pseudophryne; species Pseudophryne corroboree. The sequence continues at coordinate 688,640,306 of NC_086444.1, forward strand.
GCTGGTGAGTGCTGAGGGAGAAGCCCCGCCCCCTCGGAGGCGGGCTTCTGTCCCGCTTAAACTGTAAAATTGGTGGAGGCTTATACATATATAAAGTGCCCAGCTGTATATATGTTATATTTTTGCGAAAGAGGTTTATATTGCTGCCCAGGGCGCCCCCCCTGCGCCCTGCACCCTTACAGTGACCGGAGTATGTGAGGTGTATGGGAGCAAAGGCGCACAGCTGCAGTGCTGTGCGTTACCTCAGTGAAGATCATGAAGTCTTCTGCCGCCTCTGAAGTCTTCTTTTCTTCTCATACTCACCCGGCTTCTATCTTCCGGCTCTGCGAGGGGGACGGCGGTGCGGCTCTGGGACGGACGGCGAGGGTGAGATCCTGCGTACCAATCCCACTGGAGCTAATGGTGTCCAGTAGCCTAAGAAGCAGGACCTTGCAACTCAGAGAGTAGGGCTGCTTCTCTCCCCTCAGTCCCTCGATGAGGGAGACTGTTGCCAGCAGTGCTCCCTGAAAATTAAAAACCTAACAAAATACTTTCTGTCAGAAAGCTCAGGAGAGCTCCTGAAAAGCACCCAGTCTCCACTGGGTACAGTATCAAACTGAGGTCTGGAGGAGGGGCATAGAGGGAGGAGCCAGTGCACACCCAGAACTAAAGTCTTTCTTAAAGTGCCCATGTCTCCTGCGGAGCCCGTCTATCCCCATGGTCCTTACGGAGTCCCCAGCATCCTCTAGGACGTTAGAGAAAATAGGATTTTAATACCTACCGGTAAATCCTTTTCTCTTAGTCCGTAGAGGATGCTGGGCACCCGTCCCAGTGCGTACTGTGTCTGCAGTTATTAAATGGCCCTTAACTCCAGAACATTTATGTGGAGATGAAAACATCCAAGGAAGACTTGACCATCTTCCTTGGATGTTTTCCCCCTGTGTGACTGCTCTCCAGCCTCAGAGGGTTGCATCCGTGGTCCCTAGGATCCCGTCCTGGATCCCGAACCATCGCCCCTCTAAGTGGTGAGAACTGTGCAGCCACCAATGGAGTGAGATTCTGGTCTTGGAAGACAGGATTATCCTCCGGTGCATGTGTAGGTGGGATCCGGACCACTTGTCCAACAGGTCCCACTGGAACACTCTGGCATGGAACCTGCCAAACTGAATGGCCTCGTAGGCCGCAACCATCTTCCCCAGCAACTGAATGCAATGATGGATTAACACTCTTGCTGGTTTCAGAATTTGTTTGACCAGACTCTGGATCTCCAGAGCCTTTCCACTAGAAGAAAACCTCTTCTGTGTCCAGTATCACTCCCAAAAACAACAACCGCGTCATTGGGACCAACTGCGATTTTGGCAAGTTTAGGAGCCAACCATGTTGTTGAAGAACTGTCAGGGAGAGTAGATGTTTTGCACCAACTGGTCCCTGGGTCTCGCCTTTATCAGGAGATCATCCAAGTACGGGATAATTGTGACTCCTTGCTTGCGAAGGAGAACCATCATTTCCGCCATCACCCTGGTGAAAATCCTCGGAGCCGTGGACAGACCAAACGGCAACGTCTGAAATTGGTAATGACAATCCTGAATTGCAAACCTCAGGTAGCTTGATGCAGTGGCTAAATGGGAACATATAAGTAGGCATCCTTTATGTCTACCAAAACCATGAAATCTCCTTTATCCCCCGGACTGGAGATCACTACCCTGAGAGATTCCATCTTGAAATTGAATTTCTTTAGGTAGAAATTAAGGGATTTCAGATTTAAGATTGGTCTGACTGAGCCGTCCGGCTTCGGGACCACGAAGAGGCTTGAATAAAAACCTTCTCCCTGCTGACTAAGGCTGATTTGAACAATCGGTGAGGGGGAACGTCTTGAAACCCCAGTTTGTACCCTTGGGACACTATTTGTAAAACCCACGAGTCCAGGTCCGAATGAATCCAGAACTGACTGAAGAGTTTTAGACGTGCCCCCCACTGGTGCGGGCTCCTGCAAGAGAGCCCCAGCGTCATGCAGTGGATTTGGCAGAAGCAGAGGACGATCTCTGCTCCTGCGATCTTGAAGAGGCTACAGACCTCTTCCCTCTTTTCCTTCCTCTACCTGCAAAGAAAGGGGAATCTTAACTTCTTGCATATCTATTGGGCCGAAATGACTGCGTCAGATAATGATGCGTCTTCATCCGTTGAGAGGGAACATAGGGCAAGAAGGATGACTTACCTGCGGGAGCTGCCGAGATCAAATTAACTAGGCCGTCGCCAAACAAGGCTTCACCTTCATAGGGAAGAGACTCCCTTTCTTCTTGGAGTCAGCATCAGCATTCCCTTGGTGAATCCACAATGCCCTCCTATCCGAGACTGCCATGAAATTGGCCCGTGAGCACTTGTGCCCGGTGTAGGATTTTTAAATATGTGTAGTTTACTGTATGCAAAGGTTTAAAACCTTTTAGGAACTGAGATCTAAGGTGTATTACATGTAGTTTAAAAAAAAAAAAAAAAGGTTTATTTTATGGCAGTAGTTTCCAAACTGGGGTTCTTGCACTGGTAGCATAGTTTGGTGGTCCAGGACCAATTAAAATTATTTATACTTTATTAAATTGGCAAAACCATTCCCTCACAACATAACTGAACCTGAGGATGACATGCTATAAACACAATTTATTTTATATTTTTTTCTGAATTTCTCAATAAAAAAAACTTTGGCCTAGGGGTGCCGTGAAACAAATTTTGATACTCTAGGGCAGGGGTGTCAAACCCATGGGCCGCATGCCGCCCCCAATGCATCCTTTTGTGGCCCACAGTCCGGGGTCGGGCAGGGGTCCGACAGGGGTCCTTTTGTGGCCCGATCACCTTGCTTAGAGCGAGGGCAGGAGAGTGCAGCCAGAGTCTTTGCTTTCTATGTGCGGCACCATCTTCCCGAAGAGATCACCGGGAAGATAGTGCCCCTTCCACTGGCTACAGCACAGGTATACTGGGGTGGGGTAGCAAACTGGGGGCCCCAATGGGCCCCTCCAGCAGTCCCTCTACCAAAACACGTCTTTTGGTGGTTTTGCGGTGTTGTTATAACTACATGGTGACGATACTGTAGCACAGAGATTTTCAACCATTTACAACTCACGTCACACAGAACAAGATTTAAATATTGACAAGGCACACTGAAATATAATGGTGATGCATGGTGCAGTATTGTGTCCTAGGATGTCATGTCGCAGCTTCTCCATAGGTAACGCCTGAACAGGCCCGGTGACAGGGGACAAAGGGGACACTTGTTCAGGGCTCCAAGTATTAAGAACAGAAATAATGGGGCCACAGTGCCAATATTGCTTTTTAAAGTGTATCCACCAACTGCTCAATTTAAGCAGGAAAACAATTAACAGGCCAACTAAACCCTCCCCCCTCCTTTTACCCCATCACTTTGTCCAGTCCCTGTGGTCCATACTGTATTGCCATTATTATGCATGTTGCTGTGCTGGCCCTTTTCTGAATGTCCCTGCCACCGCCACCGAAGAGCTGGATAGCCCAGTATGAAAACCACCTGCCGGCCTCACTGACGGTCCGAGTCAAAGGCTCCATTTTTTTTTAAAGATCCCTCTGCCAAGTTAAGGGGGGATTGAGGGGGCCCCAGAGATATCAGTGTACTGGGCCCCGAGATTTCTGTTGCTGGCCCTGACCCTCAGGGGCGTATCTACCCCTTGGCCAGGATGGCACTTGCCAGGGGCACCATCCAGCTGTGCCAACCGTGGCTAAGGGATAGAGTTCTGCAGTCTCGGCGTGGGACTGACCAATTAGACGGTGAGGGAAGGATACTGAAATTGTCCCAACCCTGTTACAGTTTGAAACGCCCCTCAACTGCTGTCCACTGCTTCACTCCTAGCTCTGCCCCTTTGAAATTATTAATCCCTACCCCCCGGTAGGCGGAGTTCTCCAGGCCCATACTCAGGAGTCACCACTGCTGTACATTATGTGCCGGTTGTAGAGGCAGAGCGGGGAACATCAGAGAACGCCACAAATTACACAGTGGGCAAGGAGATGGCTGGAGAAAGCTGCACAGCCATGCCTTGCAAGTTCGAGAGAGCTGTTGAATTTCAGCACTTCAAGTCAGAGCCTGCCCCCTGCTGCCCAAGCAGTCCGTGACAGTTAGTGTCGAGGAGGGGGGGATTTGTGCATGTGTGCTATCAGTGTGTGTGTGGGGGGGTGGAGGATGTGTGTGACTGTGAGGGAGCTGTCAGTGTCAGTGGGGAGAGGAGCAGGAGGGAGTTGTCAGTGTGTGGAAGTGATGAGAGTTGTCAGTACTGGGGAAATGTGTGTGTGTGTGTGTGTGTGTGTGTGTGTGTGTGTGTACTAGATTTAGGAGTGTGTGTTTGTGAGAGGTTTCTGTTGGGGAATTAAAGTTCATACAGTAATTAAATGTTTTCATATTGAGAACTACATCTCCCAGCATATACAGTGTGCTGGGGATGCTAACAAGCTTTATTTAAAAGTTTAAAAAACATTGCTTTTATGACTGCAATGGTTAAAAAGGGAGAGCTATAAATCAATTTATCAGTGAATGATCGCAGTTTGAGCTGTTACATTTTACTGAACCACCTATCCCTCCACACTCACTACCTGTCCTCAGGATACAATTACCATCCCGGCAGACGGTATACCGGCGGTCATTTGACCGATGTTGGAATCCTGACACCACTTGGGAGACTGGTGCCGGCACACAGACAGCCAACATCCCGAAGGCGAGTATTGGAGGGAGGGTTAGGACCGGGGGAGGGGGTGTTAGGGAAGGCACTAGGAGGGGGGGGGGGGTTAGTCCTAGCTGCCACCCCCTGAGGGTTAGCTTTATCCGCCACCCCCCCAGAGGGTTAGGATTAGGTATCATGTGACTGCTGGAATCCCGAGCGCCGGATGCCGTACCCAACCCCCTTTACTTTTTCAGGCATTTCTATCTCTCCTCTCTCTATGGTGTTCCGATTGCCCACTTTCCCTTGTGCTTTTCTCTCTCTCTCTCTCTCCTTTGTTTAGAGCATCAGTTTCTGTAGTCCACTTTATCCTTATTTTTTCCAGTGTTTCACACTCTCTCTTATGTAATGAGGATGTATGGTCTAGAGGGATCAGTAATGCATTGTACTGTATAGAGGCGTCAGGGATGTAGCGTAGGGTATAGAGGCGTCAGGGATGTAGCGTAGGTTATAGAGGCATCAGGAATGTAGCGTAGGGAATAGAGGCATCAGGGATGTAGCGTAGGGTAAAGAGGCGTCAGGGATGTAGCATAGGGAATAGAGGCGTCAGGGATGTAGCGTAGGGAATAGAGGCGTCAGGGATTTAGCTTAGGGAATATAGGCATCAGGGATGTACTAGCAGGTATATAGAGGTCAGTGTACTGTATAGAGTGTAGAGATGAGCGGGTTCGGTTCCTCGGAATCCGAACCCGCCCGAACTTCAGGTTTTTTTACACGGGGCCGAGCGACTCGGATCTTCCCGCCTTGCTCGGTTAACCCGAGCGCGCCCGAACGTCATCATCCCGCTGTCGGATTCTCGCGAGGCTCGTATTCTATCGCGAGACTCGGATTCTATATAAGGAGCCGCGCGTCGCCGCCATTTTCACACGTGCATTGAGATTGATAGGGAGAGGACGTGGCTGGCGTCCTCTCCGTTTAGACTAGAGTACTAGAGAGAGACACAAATTTTGGGGAGCATATTATTAGGAGGAGTACTACTTGCTGCTGATAGTGTGACCAGTGACCACCAGTTTAATTAATCCGTTCTCTGCCTGAAAAAAAACGATACACAGTGTGACACAGTCACATACCATATCTGTGCTCAGCCCAGTGTGCTGCATTATATGTAATACTGTATATCATTATCTGACTGTGCTGAGTGCTCACTGCTCACACAGCTTAATTGTGGGGGAGACTGGGGAGCAGTTATAGCAGGAGTACATATTTTAAGTACAGTGCACACTTTTGCTGCCAGAGTGCCACTGCTAGTGTGACTGACCAGTGACCACTGACCACCAGTATTGTGATTGTCTGCTGACCACCAGTATATTGTGATTGTCTGCCTGAAAAAGTTAAACACTCGTCGTGTGGTGTTTTTATAAGCGCATTCTGCAGACAGTGTCCAGCAGGTCCGTCATTACATAATATATACCTGTCCGGCTGCAGTACTAGTGTGATATATATATATATATATTTTAATTTTATCTCATTATCATCCAGTCTATATTAGCAGCAGACACAGTACGGTAGTCCACGGCTGTAGCTACCTCTGTGTCGGCAGTCGCTCGTCCATCCATAATTGTATACCACCTACCCGTGGTTTTTTTTTTTCTATCTTCTTGATACTAGTAGCTTACTTTAGGAGTCTGCAGTGCTGAGTCTGACAGACAGTGTCCAGCAGGTCCGTCATTACATAATATATACCTGTCCGGCTGCAGTACTAGTGTGATATATAATATATATATATTTTAATTTTATCTCATTATCATCCAGTCTATATTAGCAGCAGACACAGTACGGTAGTCCACGGCTGTAGCTACCTCTGTGTCGGCAGTCGCTCGTCCATCCATAATTGTATACCACCTACCCGTGGTTTTTTTTTTTCTATCTTCTTGATACTAGTAGCTTACTTTAGGAGTCTGCAGTGCTGACAGACAGTGTCCAGCAGGTCCGTCATTACATAATATATACCTGTCCGGCTGCAGTACTAGTGTGATATATATATATATTTTAATTTTATCTCATTATCATCCAGTCTATATTAGCAGCAGACACAGTACGGTAGTCCACGGCTGTAGTGACCTCTGTGTCGGCAGTCGCTCGTCCATCCATAATTGTATACCACCTACCCGTGGTTTTTTTTTTTTCTATCTTCTTGATACTAGTAGCTTACTTTAGGAGTCTGCAGTGCTGACAGACAGTGTCCAGCAGGTCCGTCATTACATAATATATACCTGTCCGGCTGCAGTACTAGTGTGATATATATATATATATTTTAATTTTATCTCATTATCATCCAGTCTATATTAGCAGCAGACACAGTACGGTAGTCCACGGCTGTAGCTACCTCTGTGTCGGCAGTCGCTCGTCATCCATAAGTATACTAGTATCCATCCATCTCCATTGTTTACCTGAGGTGCCTTTTAGTTGTGCCTATTAAAATATGGAGAACAAAAATGTTGAGGTTCCAAAAATAGGGAAAGATCAAGATCGACTTCCACCTCGTGCTGAAGCTGCTGCCACTAGTCATGGCCGAGACGATGAAATGCCAGCAACGTTGTCTGCCAAGGCCGATGCCCAATGTCATAGTACAGAGCATGTAAAATCCAAAACACCAAATATCAGTAAAAAAGGACTCAAAAATCTAAAATAAAATTGTCGGAGGAGAAGCGTAAACTTGCCAATATGCCATTTACCACACGGAGTGGCAATGGCCTATGTTCATGGCTAGTGGTTCAGTTTCACATGAGGATGGAAGCACTCAGCCTCTCGCTAGAAAAATGAAAAGACTCAAGCTGGCAAAAGCACAGCAAAGAACTGTGCGTTCTTCGAAATCCCAAATCCACAAGGAGAGTCCAATTGTGTCGGTTGCGATGCCTGACCTTCCCAACACTGGACGTGAAGAGCATGCGCCTTCCACCATTTGCACGCCCCCTGCAAGTGCTGGAAGGAGCACCCGCAGTCCAGTTCCTGATAGTCAGATTGAAGATGTCAGTGTTGAAGTACACCAGGATGAGGAGGATATGGGTGTTGCTGGCGCTGGGGAGGAAATTGACCAGGAGGATTCTGATGGTGAGGTGGTTTGTTTAAGTCAGGCACCCGGGGAGACACCTGTTGTCCGTGGGAGGAATATGGCCATTGACATGCCTGGTGAAAATACCAAAAAAATCAGCTCTTCGGTGTGGAAGTATTTCAACAGAAATGCGGACAACAGGTGTCAAGCCGTGTGTTGCCTTTGTCAAGCTGTAATAAGTAGGGGTAAGGACGTTAACCACCTCGGAACATCCTCCCTTATACGTCACCTGCAGCGCATTCATAATAAGTCAGTGACAAGTTCAAAAACTTTGGGCGACAGCGGAAGCAGTCCACTGACCAGTAAATCCCTTCCTCTTGTAACCAAGCTCACGCAAACCACCCCACCAACTCCCTCAGTGTCAATTTCCTCCTTCCCCAGGAATGCCAATAGTCCTGCAGGCCATGTCACTGGCAATTCTGACGAGTCCTCTCCTGCCTGGGATTCCTCCGATGCATCCTTGCGTGTAACGCCTACTGCTGCTGGCGCTGCTGTTGTTGCTGCTGGGAGTCGATGGTCATCCCAGAGGGGAAGTCGTAAGCCCACTTTTACTACTTCCACCAAGCAATTGACTGTCCAACAGTCCTTTGCGAGGAAGATGAAATATCACAGCAGTCATCCTGTTGCAAAGCGGATAACTGAGGCCTTGACAACTATGTTGGTGTTAGACGTGCGTCCGGTATCCGCCGTTAGTTCACAGGGAACTAGACAATTTCTTGAGGTAGTGTGCCCCCGTTACCATATACCATCTAGGTTCCACTTCTCTAGGCAGGCGATACCGAGAATGTACACGGACGTCAGAAAAAGACTCACCAGTGTCCTAAAAAATGCAGTTGTACCCAATGACCACTTAACCACGGACATGTGGACAAGTGGAGCAGGGCAGGGTCAGGACTATATGACTGTGACAGCCCACTGGGTAGATGTATGGACTCCCGCCGCAAGAACAGCAGCGGCGGCACCAGTAGCAGCATCTCGCAAACGCCAACTCTTTCCTAGGCAGGCTACGCTTTGTATCACCGGTTTCCAGAATACGCACACAGCTGAAAACCTCTTACGGCAACTGAGGAAGATCATTGCGGAATGGCTTACCCCAATTGGACTCTCCTGTGGATTTGTGGCATCGGACAACGCCAGCAATATTGTGTGTGCATTAAATATGGGCAAATTCCAGCACATCCCATGTTTTGCACATACCTTGAATTTGGTGGTGCAGAATCATTTAAAAAACGAGAGGGGCGTGCAAGAGATGCTGTCGGTGGCCAGAAGAATTGCGGGACACTTTCGGCGTACAGGCACCACGTACAGAAGACTGGAGCAACACCAAAAACGCCTGAACCTGCCCTGCCATCATCTGAAGCAAGAAGTGGTAATGAGGTGGAATTCAACCCTATATATGCTTCAGAGGTTGGAGGAGCAGCAAAAGGCCATTCAAGCCTATACAATTGAGCACGATATAGGAGGTGGAATGCACCTGTCTCAAGCGCAGTGGAGAATGATTTCAACGTTGTGCAAGGTTCTGCTGCCCTTTGAACTTGCCACACGTGAAGTCAGTTCAGACACTGCCAGCCTGAGTCAGGTCATTCCCCTCATCAGGCTTTTGCAGAAGAAGCTGGAGACATTGAAGGAGGAGCTTACACAGAGCGATTCCGCTAGGCATGTGGGACTTGTGGGTGGAGCCCTTAATTCGCTTAACAAGGATTCACGGGTGGTCAATCCGTTGAAATCAGAGCACTACATTTTGGCCACCGTGCTCGATCCTAGATTTAAAACCTACCTTGGATCTCTCTTTCCGGCACACACAAGTCTGCTGGGGTTCAAAGACCCGCTGGTGAGAAAATTGTCAAGTCAAGCGGAACGCGACCTGTCAACATCTCCTCCTTCTGTTAGGGTCTCCTGCCCTGTGCTGCCACGTCGTCATGGCAACCGGGAGACAAGTGCTAGCGGAGTAACCTGAGCGCAGCTGATACTCCGGTTCGGGTCTTTTGCTGAGCAGTGGTTATAGGCTCTGTGCATGGCAGGGGATCCGGTGCTGGTTTTTGTGCTCACAGTCTGTGAGGTCTGAGTGGGGCGTGGACAGCACCTGCTTTATAAGGCCTCTTTTCAGGGTAAGCAGATGCTGCTGAATCTTTGTTGGTTAGTCAGTTTCTGAAAGTTAGCCAGTACTGTGTAGCTTTGTATTTGTTTGTTGCTTACTGCAAATAGGCCTGGGGATTTGGTATTACACTCTGCCAATCCAGACCTAGCAGTAAGACTGGAGTCAGTCGTTTAGCTTGCTGGGGTTCTGTTACTACTCTGTGAACTTAGCAAGTTTGCGGCTGTATTCTAAGACTTGCCTGTCTAATCCTCTCTCACTGTGCTAGGTGTCAGGGGTCAGTTTAGTGGCAGTAAACCGAACCTGTGCACTGCAAGTGAGAATTAGGATTGTGGAGAATCTCCTTGTGTCTATCATTCCATCTCTGACCAAGGAGTTTACTGCCACACCCGTTGGTAACCCTTTAGGGTTTTGCTGTTGCCCTTAGCAACAGCATTTCGGGTTTTCTATGTATTAAAACACAACATCTTGCTTTTCACATCTGAGCAGTTCTAATACAAGGGAGATACCCAGTTCCTTAGCCTCTGGGCTTCTCTGTTCACGTTGTGTGTATTTTGTTACCCTACCACCTTCTGTGTACGTTACGTCATATTCCCTAGTCTGTCTGTGAGTCCATTTGTTTTGCATAACAGTTCAAACACCAGTACATTCCTGCAGGCACTGGAGTGCATAACAGTCCTGACACCAGTACTTTCCTGCAGGCACTGGTGTGCATAACATATTCAGCAGCCCAATACTCCTGTTGAAATTTTGTGGGAATATGGAGCATACCCCTCAAAATACGTTGCAACAGGTGGTTGATCAGGTGCAGGTCCTGACTCAAAAATGTAATGATTTGTCCATTAAAATGCACACCTCCCAGGCTGCTGGCGGAGCTCCCGCAGCAGCAGCACCTGCAGGGGTTAAGGAGCCGAAAGTAAATCTCCCGGATCGTTTTTCTGGAGATCGCTCGCAGTTCTTTTGTTTCAAGGAGAGCTGCAAGCTATACTTCCGGCTTAGGCCTCAGTCTTCTGGGTCGGAGATTCAGCGGGTGGGCATAGTGATTTCCTTGCTACAAGGAGACCCACAGGTCTGGGCATATGGGTTGCAGCCTGACTGTCCGTCGCTTAAAAGTGTTGATGCTTTTTTTACGGCACTGGGCATGTTGTATGATGACCCTGACAAGACGGCCTCAGCCGAGGCTCAGATTTCGATCCTTAAGCAAGGGCGAAGGCCAGTTGAGGTTTACTGTACGGAGTTTCGGAGGTTGGCCCATGATACCCAGTGGAATGACCCAGCCCTGAGACACCAGTACCGAAGAGGTCTTTCTAACCAGATAAAGGACCAACTGGTACAACATCCCTTGCCTGATAGCTTGGATCAGCTCATGCAGTTATCCATCCGGGTGGATAGACGGCTGAGAGAGCGTAGGCTTGAAAGGGAGACTGAGATTTCCTTCCTTCCCAAGGGAACCTCAGACTCTGAGGAATTTTCCGAGGAGCCTATGCAGATTGGGGCTACCCGCCTCTCCTCGCGTGAGAAGATGCGGAGGAGACAGCAGGGGTTGTGTTTGTACTGTGGGAATAAAGGTCATGTGGTAGTATCATGCCCAGAAAAGCCGGAAAACTTCAGGGCCTGAGGGTGATGGGAAATATCCTGTCAGGCCAGAAGTCAGAATTTCCCAAGAAGACTTTTATCATTCCGGTGACTTTGAAGATCCTCGGTCAAACTGTCAAGACTGAGGCCTTTGTGGACAGTGGGGCCGACGGGGTTTTTATGGACCGCCAATTCGCCCTGAAACACTCTGTTCCCTTAGTACCCTTGGCATCGGAAATTGAGATTTGTGGGTTAAACGGGGAACCATTATCCCAAGGTAAAATTACCTCTTGCACTAGCCAGATTTCTTTGTTTATTGGAGCCACACACTCTGAAAAATTGTCCTTTTATGTGACTGTCTGTACTTTTGCCCCATTGGTGTTGGGGTTACCCTGGTTAAGGGCCCACAATCCTCAATTTGACTGGGTCTCTGGGGAGATTCTTAGTTGGAGTACTGATTGTTTCAGGAGTTGCTTGAGCCTTCCAGTCAGGTTCTCGCAGCTAAGTTTGCCAGGATTGCCAGGGTGTTATGCAGATTTTGCGGACGTGTTCTCCAAAAAAGTTGCAGAGGTACTACCTCCCCATCGCTCCTATGACTGTGCCATTGATTTGTTGCCAAATGCTAAGCTTCCCAAGAGCAGGTTGTACTCCCTGTCACGTCCTGAGACTCAGGCTATGGCAGAGTACATTCAGGAGAACTTGGCTAAGGGATTTATCAGACCTTCACAGTCTCCAGTTGGGTCGGGGTTCTTCTTCGTGGGTAAAAAGGACGGTTCGTTGCGACCCTGCATCGACTTCAGGGAATTGAACCGTATCACGATTAAAAACTCATACCCACTGCCTCTCATTTCGGTCTTGTTTGACCAGCTTCGTACTGCCACCATTTTTTCTAAGATTGACCTACGCGGTGCGTACAATCTAATCCGAATAAGAGAGGGGGATGAATGGAAGACTGCCTTTAATACCCACTCGGGGCATTATGAATATTTGGTGATGCCTTTTGGGCTCTGTAATGCCCCGGCAGTCTTCCAGGATTTCATGAATGATGTGCTCAGGGAATATTTGGATAGATTCTTAGTTGTATACTTAGATGACATCCTAATCTTCTCCCATTCCCTGGAGGAACATCGGAAGCATGTACGCTTAGTCCTCCAGAAACTCAGAGACCACCGGCTTGGGGCGAAGCTGGAGAAGTGCGAATTTGAAGTTCAGCAAATCGCATTTCTAGGATATATTATCTCCCCAGAAGGTTTCCAAATGGAGGGTTCCAAGGTACAGGCAGTCCTGGATTGGGTGCAGCCCACTAGTTTGAAGGCGCTTCAGCGTTTCCTGGGCTTTGCGAATTTTTATAGACGATTTATCGCTGGATTTTCGTCTATAGTGGCGCCCTTGGTGGCACTCACTAAGAAAGGGGCGGATGTTGCTCACTGGTCTTGTGAGGCTAAAGCGGCTTTTGCCCGTCTCAAAAGGGCATTTGTTTCGGCCAAGGTGCTGCGACACCCAGATCCAGAGCGTCCTTTTGTGGTGGAGGTGGATGCCTCTGAGATGGGTATTGGGGCAGTGCTTTCTCAGATGGGAGTGTCAGATAATCGCCTTCATCCCTGTGCTTACTTATCCCGTAAATTTTCGCCTGCCGAGATGAATTATGACGTGGGTAACCGGGAATTGTTGGCTATTAAGGATGCGCTCGAGGAGTGGAGACACTGGCTTGAGGGGGCTAAGTTTGTGGTCTCAATTCTCACTGACCATAAGAATCTGGCATATTTAGAGTCAGCGAAGCGTCTCAATGCCAGGCAGGCACGATGGGCTTTGTTTTTTGCTCGCTTTAATTTTTTGATAACATATCGCCCTGGGTCAAAAAACATCAAGGCTGATGCGCTCTCGCGGAGTTTTGCTCCAATCCAGGAGACCACCGAGGAGCCGTTGCCCATTGTTTCCCCATCATGTATTAAAGTGGGCATTACCCAGGACCTCTTATCATTAGTCCTTAGAGCACAGGAGCAGGCTCCTCCAGACCTTCCGGTAGGTCTTTTGTTTGTGCCTCCTAGGTTAAGACAGCGAGTGTTCCTGGAATTCCATGCCAAGAAGTCTGCAGGTCACCCGGGTATTGCCAGAACTCGGGAGTTGCTATCTAGGGCGGTGTGGTGGCCCTCGGTGGCTAAGGATGTGGATCAGTGGGTTCGGGCATGTGACATCTGTGCCCGAAATAAGACTCCTAGAGGGGTTCCTGTTGGCCCACTACATCCACTCTCTATCCCATCTAAGCCATGGACCCACATTTCAATGGATTTTGTGGTGGACTTGCCCAAATCCTCGGGGATGACAGCCATCTGGGTTGTCGTTGACAGGTTTTCGAAGATGGCGCACTTCGTTCCACTGGTTGGGCTGCCATCGGCCAGACGCCTGTCTGAATTATTTATGCTGCATGTTGTGCGTCTCCACGGGTTGCCACTTGATGTGGTCTCTGACCGCGGATCCCAGTTTGTGGCCAAATTCTGGAGGGCATTTTGTTCCGATCTCCAGATTTCTGTCAGCTTGTCGTCGGGCTACCATCCGCAGTCTAATGGGCAGACTGAAAGGGTGAACCAGTCCTTGGAGCAGTTCCTCAGGTGTTATGTCTCCAAGTGTCAGACTGACTGGGTTGCTCATCTGTCCATGGCGGAGTTTGCCTATAACAACGCGGCTCACTCTGCTACAGGGATCTCTCCCTTCCTTTGTGTGTATGGGCATCATCCTAAGGCCAATTCTTTTGACCCCCTGGACTCCACGCCTGGTGGTTCCTCTGTGGTTTCGGTCCTTAGAGGTATTTGGCGGAAAGTGAAGAAAGCCCTTGTGTCTGTGTCATTAGTGACCAAAAGGGTTTTTGATAAGCGGAAAAGACCCTGCAGCTTCAAATTAGGAGACTTCGTCTGGTTGTCTACCAAGAATTTGAAGTTGAGACAGCCATCTCATAAGTTAGGCCCCCGGTTCATCGGCCCTTATAAGATCACCAGGGTTATCAATCCGGTGGCATTTCAGTTAGATCTGCCCCGTTCTTTGGGTATCAATAAAACATTTCATTGTTCCCTTTTAAAACGGGCGATTAGTAATCCTTCTTCCAGTGGAAGACCTTCCCCTCTTCTGATACGTGGCCAGAGGGAGTTTGTTGTTGAAAGGATTCTTGACTCCAAGGTGGTTCGGGGTCGGCTGTCATTTTTGGTGCACTGGAAGGGGTATGGCCCGGAGGAGCGGTCGTGGGTGCGCAGTTGTGATCTTCATGCCCCCAGACTGATACGCTCTTTCTTCTCGCAGTTCCCCGATAAACCCGGTGGTAGGGGTTCTTTGACCCCTCGTCAGAGGGGGGGTACTGTTAGGGTCTCCTGCCCTGTGCTGCCACGTCGTCATGGCAACCGGGAGACAAGTGCTAGCGGAGTAACCTGAGCGCAGCTGATACTCCGGTTCGGGTCTTTTGCTGAGCAGTGGTTATAGGCTCTGTGCATGGCAGGGGATCCGGTGCTGGTTTTTGTGCTCACAGTCTGTGAGGTCTGAGTGGGGCGTGGACAGCACCTGCTTTATAAGGCCTCTTTTCAGGGTAAGCAGATGCTGCTGAATCTTTGTTGGTTAGTCAGTTTCTGAAAGTTAGCCAGTACTGTGTAGCTTTGTATTTGTTTGTTGCTTACTGCAAATAGGCCTGGGGATTTGGTATTACACTCTGCCAATCCAGACCTAGCAGTAAGACTGGAGTCAGTCGTTTAGCTTGCTGGGGTTCTGTTACTACTCTGTGAACTTAGCAAGTTTGCGGCTGTATTCTAAGACTTGCCTGTCTAATCCTGTCTCACTGTGCTAGGTGTCAGGGGTCAGTTTAGTGGCAGTAAACCGAACCTGTGCACTGCAAGTGAGAATTAGGATTGTGGAGAATCTCCTTGTGTCTATCATTCCATCTCTGACCAAGGAGTTTACTGCCACACCCGTTGGTAACCCTTTAGGGTTTTGCTGTTGCCCTTAGCAACAGCATTTCGGGTTTTCTATGTATTAAAACACAACATCTTGCTTTTCACATCTGAGCAGTTCTAATACAAGGGAGATACCCAGTTCCTTAGCCTCTGGGCTTCTCTGTTCACGTTGTGTGTATTTTGTTACCCTACCACCTTCTGTGTACGTTATGTCATATTCCCTAGTCTGTCTGTGAGTCCATTTGTTTTGCATAACAGTTCAAACACCAGTACATTCCTGCAGGCACTGGAGTGCATAACAGTCCTGACACCAGTACTTTCCTGCAGGCACTGGTGTGCATAACACCTTCACATTCTCCCGCAACTGGGGGTGCGAGGAAAAGGCTCAGAATTCCGAGCCCACCCGCTGGCGGTGATGCAGGGCAGTCTGGAGCGACTGCTGATGCTGACATCTGGTCCGGACTGAAGGACCTGACAACGATTACGGAGTCGGACATGTCGTCTACTGGCACTGCATATGATTCTCTCCCCATTGAAAGAATGGTGGAGGATTAAATGAGTGACCGCATCCAAGTAGGCACGTCAGACAGTCCGTACTTATACTGGCAGGAAAAAGAGGCAATTTGGAGGCCCTTGCACAAACTGGCTTTATTCTACCTAAGTTGCCCTCCCACAAGTGTGTACTCCGAAAGAGTGTTTAGTGCCGCCGCTCACCTTGTCAGCAATCGGCGTACGAGGTTACTTCCAGAAAATGTGGAGAAGATGATGTTCATTAAAATGAATTATAATCAATTCCTCCGTGGAGACATTGACCAGCAGCAATTGCCTCCACAAAGTACACAGGGAGCTGAGATGGTGGATTCCAGTGGGGACGAATTGATAATCTGTGAGGAGGGGGATGTACACGGTGATATATCGGAGGATGATGATGAGGTGGACATCTTGCCTCTGTAGAGCCAGTTTGTGCAAGGAGAGATTAATTGCTTCTTTTTTGGTGGGGGTCCAAACCAACCCGTCATTTCAGTCACAGTCGTGTGGCAGACCCTGTCACTGAAATGATGGGTTGGTTAAAGTGTGCATGTCCTGTTTATACAACATAAGGGTGGGTGGGAGGGCCCAAGGACAATTTCATCTTGCACCTCTTTTTTCTTTCATTTTTCTTTGCGTCATGTGCTGTTTGGGGAGTATTTTTTTGAAGGGCCATCCTGCGTGACACTGCAGTGCCACTCCTAGATGGGCCAGGTGTTTGTGTCGGCCACTAGGGTCGCTTATCTTACTCACACAGCTACCTCATTGCGCCTCTTTTTTTCTTTGCGTCATGTGCTGTTTGGGGAGTGTTTTTTGGAAGGGCCATCCTGCGTGACACTGCAGTGCCACTCCTAGATGGGCCAGGTGTTTGTGTCTGCCACTAGGGTCGCTTATCTTACTCACACAGCTACCTCATTGCGCCTCTTTTTTTCTTTGCGTCATGTGCTGTTTGGGGAGTGTTTTTTGGAAGGGCCATCCTGCGTGACACTGCAGTGCCACTCCTAGATGGGCCAGGTGTTTGTGTCGGCCGCTAGGGTCGCTTAGCTTACTCGCACAGCTACCTCATTGCGCCTCTTTTTTTCTTTGCGTCATGTGCTGTTTGGGGAGTGTTTTTTGGAAGGGCCATCCTGCGTGACACTGCAGTGCCACTCCTAGATGGGCCAGGTGTTTGTGTCGGCCACTAGGGTCGCTTAGCTTAGTCATCCAGCGACCTCGGTGCAAATTTTAGGACTAAAAATAATATTGTGAGGTGTGAGGCGTTCAGAATAGACTGAAAATTAGTGGAAATTATGGTTTTTGAGGTTAATAATACTTTGGGATCAAAATGACCCCCAAATTCTATGATTTAAGCTGTTTTTTAGTGTTTTTTGAAAAAAAACACCCGAATCCAAAACACACCCGAATCCGACAAAAAAAATTCGGTGAGGTTTTGCCAAAACGCGGTCGAACCCAAAACACGGCCGCGGAACCGAACCCAAAACCAAAACACAAAACCCGAAAAATTTCAAGTGCACATCTCTAATAGAGGGGTCAGTAATGCAGTGATGGTTATAGAAAGGTCAGTGATGTAGTGTAGGGTATAGAGGGGTCAGTTATGTAGTGTGGGGTAAAGAGGGGTCAGTAAAGATACTAAGCTGAAGTACTTAGAACACTTCTTGAATTAAGACACAACCTGCAAGAAAAAGTATGCAATATGGGTGAAAAGGCAAATGTCAGAGGTCTGATACAAGTGACCAGCTCCACACCTTGCACCACATAGCGTTATGTTAAACTGGGATATGTTCTTTTTTGGTGTGTGTGTGTGTGTGTGTGTGTGTGTGTGTGTATGTGTGTGTGTGTGTGTGGGGGGGGGGGGTGCCAAAGGAAATTTTTGCCATTGGCTCCTTTGGTCTAGAACCAGCCCTGATCACAAAATATTTTTGTCTGAGCAGACTGGACACTGATCAGCGTTGGCTCATTCTCAGCCCCCCGCCCAGCCTCTGCTGCCAACAGACTGCTATTAGCTAGTTAACCTTCTGCCTTCCCTATCTATGACACAGACTGCTGCTAATGCTACCAGAATGTTCCCAGTGGCTTCACACCAATAGTGAATCCCAGCCGATGATGTAGGGCAGCGTGTGGGGGAGGGGGTCAGTTGCTGTGGCTCCAACATGGTAACCGCCAATGGACTGCAATGCTTTATCGAAAGGGGGGGCGCCAGTCCCTTACTTTGCCAGGGGCGCTTGGACCCCTAGCTACACCTCTGTTGACCCTAACCGATACCCCTAAACTAACCATAATTCCTGCAGTAAAAATCCATGTTTCTATGTATATAGGGGGTCATTCCGAGTTGATCGCTTGCTGCCGTTGTTCGCTGCGTAGCAATCAGTTGAAAAAAAATGGCTAATCTGTGCATGCGCATGCTCCGTAATGTGCATGCGCATCGTACGGGTACAAAGTCCATTGTGGTTTTGCACTAGTTCTAGCGATTATTCCAATCACAGAACAGGCCACAAGGAGATTGACAGAAAGAGGGCGTTTCTGGGTGTCAACTGACCGTTTTCAGGGAGTGCTTGGAAAAATGCAGGCGTGGCAGAAGAAATGCAGACGTGGCTGGGCATTCGCTGGATGGGTGTGTGACATCAAAAGCCGTCCCTCGGTTGTTAGAATCAACGCACACGAAGTGTAACTACAGTGCTGGTCTTATTTTGAAACGATTTTGCAGGCGCTCTGCTACTCAAGTATTCGCACTTCTCCAAAGTGAATATACACTCTCCAGTGGGCAGCGACAATGCGTTTGCATGGCTGCTAAAAACTGCTAGCGAGCAATCAACTCAGAATGACCCCCATAGTGTATTGCAAGAAAATATCTGTAAATCCAATGGTACCGTAAGTGCGGTATATACTCGCACTTCTTTGCGGGGTGAGAACATCTCCTCTAAGTGAAGTCAGCCCTATGAATAGAGTTTGTGTGATCCCTGTGCAGCAGTCACAGAAAGGGTTCATCTCTGCAGTTTGTCACTCAAATTACATTGCTGCATTTTTTCTAGAAGTGGATCTGAGAGCTGTTACCCGCAGACCAGCTACAATAATTATCCTGGGTACTCACTAGACCAGTGGTTCTCAAACTGCACCCTGGGGTGCCTCAGGACACTTGCAGGGGTGCCTTGGATTGGTGGTCCAGGACCAATTCAAAATATTTATAGTTAGTGTTATAGGCAAAACCAGTGCTGTTGGATGGCAATCATAACATATGTGCACAAGCAGAAGCAAATCCTGTCCCCTACCAAAGGGCCAGTGCTAGGGTGTTTGGCGCCTCCCTGCAAACTATTAATTTGGGCCCTCTCTCCAATACTTAATAAAGGGACAGTGCGCTCCTTAAAAAAAGAAGGTGTGGTATCACAAGGAAGGGGCATGGCCACACAATAGCACCCCAAATCAAAATATGCCACACAGTAGCACTATCTTATTGTCATTACACCGCATGTAATAATAATAATAATAATACCCACAGTCGCAGTGCCCTTTATACACATAACCACCATATCAGTGCAGCTTACACACATAATGCCAACAGTAGCAGTGCCCCTTCTACACATGCCCACGGTGGCAATCCTTTACATGGCAAATATCAACCTGGTTTTGCCATGTAAAGGATTGCCACTTTAAAAACAAACAATCAAACAAACAAAACAAAAAACAACAGGAAAAAACACAAAATCTCTCACTTTCTGATTCTCACACCCTATTACATTCCTCCCTATATATTTAAATGTTTCTATTACTGTATGTTCCCTCTTCCCTTCTCCAAACTATACACATCAACATTTTTTAGTATTTCCAGGTAAGTTTTGTGATGTAGGCCATGCACAATTTTAGTTGCCCTAATGTATTTACAGCCTTCTGGAGATATGGCTTCTGGAACTGAACACAGGATTCTAAATGTGGCTGTACCAAGGACCTATACAGTGGCATTACAGGTTGAGTATCCCTTATCCAAAATGCTTGGGACCAGAGGAATTTTGGATATCGGATTTTTCTGTATTTTGGAATAATTGCATACCATAACGAGATATTATGGTGATGGGACCTAAATCTAAGCACAGAAGGTATTTATGTTTCATATACACCTTATACACACAGCCTGAAGGTCATTTTAGCCAATATTTTTTATAACTTTGTGCATTAGACAAAGTGTGTGTACATTCACAGAATTCATTTATGTTTCATATACACCTTATACACACAGTCTGAAGTTCATTTAATACAATATTTTTAATAACTTTGAGTATTAAACAAAGTTTGTGTACACTGAGCCATCAAAACACAAAGGTTTCACTATCTCAGTCTCACTCAAAAAAGTCCGTATTTCGGAATATTCCGTATTTCGGAATATTTGGATATGGGATACTCAACCTGTATTACTTTTTTCTGCTACTGGTTCTTTAACCTATGCAAACAAGCATCTGACTTGCCTTTCCTATTGCTTTGTTACATTGCTCACCTGAAATAGTAATACTTAGATAGCTTTCCTCTTGCCATTATAATGCCCTTAATATTATAGTTAGCCTTTGCATTTTTGAGACGTGTATGATTTTGCATTTTTTGGCATTAAATGTTGCCATGTTCTTGACCATTCCTCTAGTCCAGGGGCGGAACTGCCAGAGACAACAGAGTCAGTTGCCGCCGGGCTCCAGCCCTAAAGGGGCTTCCTCCATTGCCCCCCGGCTGTTACGTGCCCTTCCTACTAAATAGACAAAGGCGCTACCAGCAGGGTCTCGCAGTTTGTACATTCCATGCCGTAACACCCTTCTTTCCACCTTCACAATGAAGCTATTGGTACTTTGCAAAAAAAAAATTATTAGCATTGCAACTCAGCAGATCAATGCAGTGTGCAGCCACACACTCCATATATCTGCTCAGCCACAAAGCTGATTATTTCTTCACAAAGTACAAGGTGAGCTCCAAATAGAATTCTCTAGCTTAGATTATACCTTTCTATGCAAGGGTAAATAGCTCAATTGTTTGACTGCAATGCCACAGGAAATGGTTTGGATCCAAGACAGTGTGACTGAATAATAAAGAAACCTTAAGATGAGTTCATGAATGTTGTATAAGTATTAGTGAGAGAAGGGGTCAGGAGCATGCTAGGCTGCAAAAAATAAGGTAGGCTGCAAGTGAAAGTAATGATCTCCTATATATTTTCCCAGATCTGTCACTCTGTGTGGCTAACTCTGGGGGAAGTCACAGCAATGGGCGGAGACGGCATCTGCAGGACGATACACCAGTGCCAGCAGCAGACCGTAACAAAGTGACAGATCAGGGAAAATATATAGGAGGTAGGGAGGTGGCCATGGTACATGGCTGGCCAAGGGACACTAGCTCATGTACCCCTTTACCACTGAGGCTGGCCACCAAGGATGGACCTGTCACCAGTGCACATGCAATAACCTCTTCTGCTGCCCTCTTTGCAACTCAGATTGCCCAGTGCTCCCCTTCGCTAACAGTCCACAAAGTTTCCCCATCTCACGATCTGCCTCCTCACCCCCACTTTCATCTCTACAGCACACGCGCATATCATACAAGATCCCATCATGCGTACGTAGGTCTGAAATGCAAGAGGGAGGTTGGGGGGAGATTGGCATGCGCCAGCAACACCACACAGCTCACTGTGACCACAGTGGAGAGGCGCTGCAACAGGACAATACACCAACCTCGGAGCAAGGAACTGCGTCGGTCAGGAGGAGAACTATTTTAATAGCATAAAAAGGTTAATGCGTCCCACCCTATGGACACCAGACTCATCAAGTCACTGTTGCCAGAGTCTCATACAATGACTCTGAACCCCTAAGCACACTATTTGACTGTCCACACCCTGCTGTGCCTATTACCCATCTCCTCCACCACCCTCAACACTGACCCACACATCATTCACCCACAAAGATACAATAAAGGTAGTTTGGATAAATTAGCTAAATGAAATGGATTTAACCAATTTATCTAAATGATCATTTTTGGATGTTTTCCAGTGTTTGTGAGCAAATGGTCAATTGTCATTTGCTGCCACATATTAGCATAATTTTGTTTCAACTAGAAAAAAAAAATGGACAGATAATCTAAGTGTGGATCCAGTTTAAAGGTCCGTATTCACGGCCCGATTTTGGGGAGAGATGTGTGCTGAGCGAACTGCTCAGCACACATCTCTGCCCCCGCTCAGCACAGCGTGATGTGTGCTGAGCGTACGGGGGGTGGGGGGGGGCGCTCATTTCACCCCCTGTGTAGGGCATTCTGTGTGTATCCAGTTTAACAGGTGTGAGCATCATACAACTACTGACTTGCGAGTAACTATACAGCAGCTCCATACCTTGTGACTTGAAGAAACACCAGTTAACCCCGGGAATGCTGCAGTCAAAGCAACAATTCCTCTTCTTACATTCCGCTGCACTTATTGTGGGGTAGCCGCAATCCCTTCTGCTGTACGGTTCCACATTACATTGTTTCTTGTCACTTCCTGTTGATGCAGTAAGGAAACATCCAGGAATTACAGCAGCTTAGTTTTTTTTTTTTTTTAAACTGGGGCAATTTAGCTAGATCACAGGGCAATTTAGCTCCTTTGGTCCTTTTTTAGGACCAGTTAATCAGACAGTTGAGCAAACTGAAAAACAGCTAACAGGAAATTTCCACTTAAATGGTATTTTCTAATCTTATCTGACCATGACTAAGAATAAAGGATACACAAGATAAACTCTTAGAGCCATGGACCTTATCCATGTTTAAGCTCCATCAAATCTGTAATCAATAGCACTACATGCTCCCACTTTACCACTGTACTATATACTCTACCTGTGTTTTTAAGGTAAAAACACCATTTAACCCCAGTGACACTTGAATTAAAGCAGCAGCCTCTGGAATAGCATTCCTTAGCATTAATCCCAGGAAATCTGCAATCTTCACGCTCTTTGATAGCCATGCTACATTGCTGTTTACTTGGATGGAGCAGAGAGCACAACATCAGGACATAGGAAATATTACAATGCATGATAAGAAAGGTGTGAGCTCTACAGCAAGGCCTCTAACCCTTTGCCAGTGCCAAATACATAGGGCTTAACTCAGATCTGATCACAGCAGCAAATTTATTAGCTAAAACCATGTACACTGCAGGGGGGGGGGGTGTATAATATGTGCAGAGAGAGTTAGATTTTGGTGCGGTGTGTTCAAACTGAAATCTAAATTGCAGTGTAAAAACAAAACAGCCAGTATTTACTCTGCACACAAACAATATAACCCACCTAAATCTCTCTGCAAATGTTATATCTGCCCCCCCCAACCCTGCAGTGCACATGGTTTTGCCCACTAGCTAACAAATTTGCTGCATCTGGGAATTACAGCAGCTTAATATTTCTTTTTACAGAAGGTTCAGCAAATTAAATTATTTAGTGAAATACTGTAATCATAACAAGTTACAGGGATATTGTAGGTAGATTTATTGTCAGTGGATAAATGTAAAAATTAAACCCTTAGGCATAGTTCCAAAATGCTGTCATTGCAATCCAGATTTTAAGGATATCATGCTTGAGCACAGGTGACTTAATTAGAACTTCGGTCAATGTGAATTAACCATTGGACTCAACCATGGTTATGCTTAAAACCCAGGGGTCTATTTAAGATCGATCTTAATCGATGTTGGGCTTCCAGGTTGAAAAAAAAACACACATTTACTAACATTTTAAAATTTATATAAAAAATCATCTGTTCGTAAATGCAGTGCACATGGTTTTGCCCAACTGCTAACAAAAATCCTGCTGCGATCAACTCAGAATTACCCCCCATGGCCCTCATTCCGAGTTGTTCGCTCGCAAGCTGCTTTTAGCAGCATTGCACACGCTAAGCTGCCGCCTACTGGGAGTGAATCTTAGCATCTTAAAATTGCGAACGAAAGATTTGCAATATTGCGATAAGACATCTCTGTGCAGTTTCTGAGTAGCTCGAGACTTACTCTGCCAGTGCGATCAGTTCAGTGCTTGTCGTTCCTGGTTTGACGTCACAAACACACCCAGCGTTCGCCCAGACACTCCTCCGTTTCTCCAGCCACTCCCGCGTTTTTCCCAGAAACGGTAGCATTTTTTCCCACACGCCCCTAAAACGGCCTGTTTCCGCCCAGAAACACCCACTTCCTGTCAATCACATTACGATCACCAGAACGATGAAAAAACCGTGAGTAATATTCCTAACTGCATAGCAAATTTACTTGGCGCAGTCGCAGTGTGAACATTGCGCATGCGCATTAAGCGGAAAATCGCTGCGATGCGAAGAAAATTACCGAGCGAACAACTCGGAATGACCACCTATGTGCACTGCAGGGAAGGCAGATTTAACATGTGCAGAGAGAGTTAGATTTGGGTGTGGTGTGTTCAATCTGCAATCTAATTTGCAGTGTAAAAATAAAGCAGTCAGTATTTACCCTGCACAGAAACAAAATAACTCACCCAAATCTAACTCTTTCTGCACATGTTATATCTGCCTCCCCTGCAGTACACATGGTTTTGCCCAACTGCTAACAAAATTCCTGCTGCGATCAACTTGGAATTACCCCCATCGATTGATGTTTTCACACTGCTCGTGTATATAAGACATATAGGGCCTAATTCAGTTTGGATCGTAATACGCGTTCCAACCGCAAAAACTATGAAGAGGATGGGGGCATATACGCAGGGTCCATCCTGTGCGTGTGCCTACATTTTCTCTGGGTGCCCCGCAGAAAATGCGAATGCCTCTGCCTGTCAATCAGTAGAGGGCGTACCTTCGCAGGTATATCGCGATCATGAGCCATGTCTCCCATTTTTGTCATTATAGGTGCTCTGTGAGCTGCTGGCCATGCCCCAGCCCCTCTGTCTCCCGTGAATAGAGATTGAGGCTTATTCAGACCAGATCGCTTCAATTTATTTTCACCCAGCGGGCAATCTGGTTTGCACTGCACATGCGTATGCGCCACAATGCGTAAGTGCGATGGTCCGGAGATCACAAGAAGATTGACAAGAAGAGGGTGTTTGTGTGGGTGGCAACTGAATGTTTCTAGGGAGTGTCCGGAAAAACACTGGAGGGACCCGGCGTTTTGTGGGAGGATTTGTGACGTCACCTCAATGGCTGAGTAAGTGCTGAGCTGTGCAGCTCTTGTGCACATGTGATCACACACCTGCACAGCAAATTTTCCCTTCCGCTGTAGGCGACAACTACCTGATTACAGGGATGCAAAAAACACACCCTAGCGATCAGGTCTGAATTACCCACAATGTGCATATTTGCAGAGCAACAAGCTACAGGGAGCCTTCCACCCCCCACCCCTTTCCCATGGGAAGGGGGGGGGGTTGTTTGGGTTAGCTGGACATTCCCCAAAAAAGTGACTGTCCTGCAAAAATTGGGATAGTTGGGAGGTATGTTCAAATACATTTATTGTTTTGCATGCAGGGTAAATACTGGCTTCTTTGACATTTAGCCACAAATGCTGCACAGCTGAATTACAGTATTACACTGCAATTAACAGTTATGCTAGGACATTCCCCCTCCCAAATCTACCTCTCTCTGCATGTTACATCTGTCCCACAGTGGCGTGCGGTGAGGTCAGTGGCTAGTGAGGCACTACAGCCATAATGTCCGCCGAATCCTGCCGATGACCCTTAGCCAATGCCCGCTACTGCCTCTGAGCCGATACCCGCTGCCACCGCCAATGGCTTACAAACTCGCCCACAATCAACTGACCCAGCCCTCCACCACTAATTTCTATCTCAGTCCGATGCCGCCAATGCCCGCTGCCTGCCTGCTCATTGTTCTCGTTATATATTATAAATTTTTAAAGAAAAAAAAAATGAGTGTTTGGGACTGGGAAGGGTGAGGGAGGAGGACATGAATGCAATTTTGTTGTCCAGGGCTTCCATTAACTTAAAGGAGAAGGGTCTGAATGGGTTAAAAAAAATGCGTGAGGTCCCCCCTCCTTAGTATAACCAGCCTCGGGCTCTTTGAGCCGGTCCTGGTTATTTAAATACTGGGGGAAAAATTGGACAGGGGTTCCCCGTATTTAGACAACCAGCACCGGGCTCTTAGACCGGTCCAGGTTCCAAAAATACGTGGGACAATAGATGTAGGGGTCCCCCATATTTTTAAAACCAGCACCGGGCTCCACTAGCCAGAGAGATAATGCCACAGCCGGGGGACACTTTTATGTAGGTCCCTGCGGCCCTGGCATTACCCCTCCAACTAGTCACCCCTGGCCGGGGTTCCCTGGAGGAGTGGGGACCCCTTAAATCAAGAGGTTCCTCCCCTCGAGGCACCCAAGGGCCAGGGGTGAAGCCCGAGGCTGTCCCCAGCACCCCTGGGTGGTGGGTGCCGGGCTGATAGCCATGTGTGTAAAAAAAGAATATTGTTTTTTTGTTGTGGAACTACAAGGCCCAGCAAGCCTCCCCCGCTTGCTGGTACTTGGAGAACCTCAAGTACCAGCAGGCGGGGAAATAACGGGCTTGCTGGTACCTGTAGTTCTACAACAACAAAAAATACCCAAATAAAAACACAAACACACACAGCGTGACAGTAAAATTATTGAGACAGGCTGTAGCATGTGGGTGCATGTAACCCTATAAAAGTGATGGATTGGGTGACTATTACAATACCCACTGTTGCTGTCTGAAATATGATGGATTTATAGATTGCTCTGCCGAGACATGTTTTTTTCTAAAATGCACCACAGGTATGGATGGATAGTATACTTGACGACACAGAGGTAGGTAGAGCAGTGGCCTACTGTACCATACTGCTATATATTATATTATTTATTATTATTATTATCCTTTATTTATATGGCGCCACAAGGGTTCCGCAGTGCCCAATTACAGAGTACATAAACAAATAATCAAACAGGAAAACAGCAACTTACAGTTGACGACAATATAGGACAAGTACAGGGTAAATAAACATAGCTACATCAGCAGATGACACTGGAATAAGTATCAGGTGGCAGAAGACTGCTGGATTTGGTGCAGCTGAAGAATATTAAAGTAAGAAAAGAGTAAGCACATGAGGGAAGAGGGCCCTGCTCGTGAGAGCTTACATTCTAAAAGGGAGGGGTAGACAGACAGGGGTGAGACAGATGGGGTACATAGAGAGCATGGAACAGAGGTTTAGGATGAGATTTGGCTGGGTTTGGTGAAGAAGTGGGTCTTGAGAGCCCGTTTGAAGTTTTGTAGAGAGGTGGAGAGTCTGAGGGGGAGAGGTAGGGAATTCCAGAGAAGTGGTGCAGCACGTGAAAAATCTTGGAGGTAGGAGTGGGAGGAAGTAATCCGTAGGCAGGAGAGTCGGTGTGCATTAGCAGAGCGAAGAGGACGGGTGGGAGTGTAAAGCGAGATAAGATCAGAGATGTAGATGGGAGAGGAGTGGGTGAGGGCTTTGTAAGCAAGTGTGAGAAGCTTGAAATGGATTCTGAAAGGGAAGGGGAGCCAGTGAAGGACTAGTAAGAGAGGAGAGGTGGACGTAGTGCGTTTGGTGAGGAAAATGAGCCGGGCAGCAGCATTGAGGATAGATTGGAGTGGAGAGAGGTATTTGTCAGGAATGCCAGTCAGGAAGAGATTACAGCAGTCCAGTCTGGAGATGACCAGTGAGTGGATAAGAGTCTTAGTAGCATCCTGGGTCAGAAAGGGTCTGATCCTGGAAATATTTTTTAGATGAAAACGGCAGGTTTGTGAGAGGTGCTGAATGTGTGGTTTGAAGGAGAGGGAGGAGTCAAGGATTACTCCAAGACAGCGCGCTTGGGGGGTAGAGGAGATAGTAGTGCCATCAATAGATAATGAGATTGTAGGAGGTGAGATTATGCGGGAGGGAGGGAAGATGATCAGCTCGGTCTTAGACATGTTAAGTTTAAGAAAGCGCTGGGACATCCAGGAAGAGATAGCAGAGAGACAGTTGGAGATACGAGTGAGGAGAGTAGGGGAGAGGTCTGGAGAGGAAAGATAGATTTGAGTGTCATCAGCATAGAGATGATATTGGAAACCAAAAGAACTAATGAGCTTACCTAGTGAGGACGTATAGAGAGAGAAGAGAAGAGGACCAAGGACAGAACCTTGGGGTACCCCTACAGTTAGTGGAAGTGAGGGGGAGGTGGAGTCATGAGAGGAGACAGAGAATGAACGGTCAGAAAGGTAGGACGACAACCAAGAGAGGGCAGTGTTACGCAGACCAATGGAGTGAAGGATTTGCAGTAGGAGAGGATGGTCCACAGTGTCAAAAGCAGCAGAGAGATCAAGTAGAATAAGTAGAGAGTAGTGTCCCTTAGATTTAGCAGCATGGAGGTCATTGCATACTTTTGTAAGGGCAGTTTCAGTGGAGTGGAGAGGACGGAAGCCAGACTGGAATGGGTCAAGCAGTGAGTGTGAGGAAAGAAAGGAAGTAAGGCGGTTGTAGACAATACGCTCAAGGAGTTTGGAGGCAAAAGGGAGGAGAGAGATGGGTCGGTAGTTGGAGAGAGTGTTTGGATCAAGGGTAGGTTTTTTAAGAATAGGAGAGATGAGAGCGTGCTTGAAGGCAGAGGGGACAGTGCCTGATGAGAGGGAGAGATTGAGAAGGTGGGAAAGATGGGAACAAGCAGAAGAAGAGAGGTGGAAAAGGAGGCGGGAGGGGATAGGGTCAAGTGGGGAGGTGGTGAGGGGACAGGAACGAATGAGGGCCATGACTTCCTCTCCAGATGCATGGGAGAAAGATGACAGAGTTGGTGCGAGGGATGGGGAGGGTTGGTAAGGGATGGGAGAAGGCTGGTTACTGATAGTCTGGTGTGATGTGATGTCCTGACGTATGGAGTCAATTTTGGATGTGAAGTAAGTGGCAAAGTCAAGAGCAGAGAGTGAGGAAGGGAGACGAGGTGGAGGTGGGCAGAGGAGTGAGTTGAGAGTGGCAAAGAGGCGCCGGGGGTTGGAAGACTGGGAGGAGATGAGGTTCTTGAAGTATGACTGTTTAGCAAGAGAAAGGGCAGCACTGAAGGATGAGAGCATAAGTTTGAAATGGAGGAAGTCTGCCTTAGAGCGTGATTTCCTCCAGTGTCGCTCAGCAGTACATGAGCATTTTTGCAGATATCTGGTGCATTTGGTGTGCCAGGGTTGAGGTGTTAATTTGCAAGGGTGAATAGTGGTTGGTGGAGCAACAGAGTCAAGAGCAGAAGTAAGGGAAGCATTGTATGTGGAAGTGGCTTGTTCAGGGCATGAGAGAGAGAGAATAGGAGAGAGAAGTGAGTCAAACAGGGAGGAAAGGAATGTGGTGTCAATAGCTTCAATGTTACGCTTAGTGATGGTAGCCTTAGGAGGTAGAGATGGGGAAGTCGAGAGAGATAGGTTGAAGGAGAGCAGGTGGTGGTCAGAGAGGGGAAATGGGGAGTTGGAAAAATCAGAAATATCACAGCGGTGAGTGAAGACCAGATCCAGTGAGCTCCCATTCACATGGGAGGGTGAGGAGGTCCACTGGGAGAGACCAAGTGAAGAGGTGAGGTTAAGGAGTTTAGAGGCAGGGGATTGTGTGGGGATGTCAATAGGGATGTTGAAATCGCCTAGGATAATGGTGGGAATGTCAGAAGAGAGGAAGTGAGGAAGCCAGGAAGCAAAGTTGTCGATGAATTTGGAAGCAGTGCCAGGGGGGCGGTAAATGACAGCTACTCTAAGATGGACTGGTTGGAAGAGGCATATGGCGTGGACCTCAAATGTAGAGAATATAAGGGATGGTTCTGGTGGTATGAGTTGGTAGGAGTAACTAGAAGGTAAAAGGACCCCAACACCACCCCCATGGCGACCCCCAGGTCGGGGTGTGTGTGTGAATGTAAGGCCCCCAGCAGAGAGAGCAGCAGCAGAAGTAGTGTCAGAGGGCATAATCCAAGTTTCAGTAATGGCTAGTAGGTGTAGGGAGTTGGAAATGAAAAGGTCATGAGTGGGGACCAGTTTGTTACAAACAGATCTGGCATTCCAGAGGGCACAGGATAGGGGGTATGAGTTTGTGGGAGAGATGTGAATTAGATTTTCAGGGTTGCTGTAGCGATGAGGTGGGATTAACTTTGAGGGCAGGGATGATGAGAGAGTAGTGATGGTACGGGTGCCTGAGCTAGGAGGGGAAACTGCAGGAGGTGGGCAGGGAGGGAGGTCAGTGTGATGTGGATGGGGGTGTGGGGAGGTGACAGGGAAGGGAGAGAGGGAGCAGGGCTGAGTTGTGGGGTAGCAGGACCATGGGGCAGAGGTGAATGAAAGTGGGGTAACAGGAAAGGTGGGGGAAGGAAACAGAGGGATGGAGGGGAGACAGAGGAGGGGAGAGAGGAGGAGGTGGAGGAGACTAGTGGGGAAGGATAAAGATACATTATTAGGTAGACACTGAGTGATGTGGGGAGTATAAGAAAACCTTGACATAGTGTTAAGTAGGTAAATAGGTTGAAGTAGTGGAAGTAGGAGAGGAGACTGTAAGGCAATCCGAGCAGAAGAATTGCAGAAATGCAGGTGAGAAAAGCAGTGTAGGCTCAAGGGGTGTAGATTTAGTATGAAATGAGTCAAAAGCGTAGATAAAGTGGGTGCAGAAATGTATTTGGAGTGTAAGAAATGAAAGGATTGTGAGAGGTTTAAGAAGCAATGGTAATTATGTTAGATGTTTTAAGTGTTTGCAGGTAAAATTGCATTGGTGCAGCTGTGCTTAAAAAACAAAATTACAATAATACAGATACAGGCATTTGTAGGTGAAATGGATGGTTTATGAAATGTCCAAGTAAGGTAGTTCTGTGCTATGTAATCAGATGCAACAATCAGGAGGTGAGTGATCTGAGGAGTAAGTGACTCACATTTGTTATTAGTTCTTCAGTTTTCTTTGTTTTGTTAGATTGGTGTGCTTCTGTTTTCCTTCTTTTTCACTTCGATTGAACGCTGATTGAACACTGCTGTTATGTGTCAATTTTATCACGCTTTGATAAAAATGCACGCTTAGATCAATAAATGCACAGCCAAATGGCTTTGCACAGCCTACACCATTGGACTTAAGTAGAAGACTATTACAAGTGAAACCAATAATTGAAATCTGTAACCACACCCCACCCCCTCAAATGCCAGGCAATAAATTACCTTAAAAACAACAACCAGGCATTCCACAAAGATTAAACTGGGTCTATATCATTCAAAACTTTAAAAAAGTACTTCAAAATCACATACTATGCAATAATGTTTCAATTTGCATAACCCAGCAGAATTAGCTTTGCATATATAGATATAGTGCAGCAGAATATATTGGTGGTTGTAGTCAATTGTAATTACCTGTAGGTGACAAGAAGAGAAGAAACGTCAATTCACAATCGATATCAGCTGAAGATAAATTAACGCTGATTGAACGCTGCTGTTATGTGTCAATTTTATCACGCTTTGATAAAAATGCACGCTTAGATCAATAAATGCACAGCCAAACGGCTTTGCACAGCCTACACCATTGGACTTAAGTAGAAGACTATTACAAGTGAAACCAATAATTGAAATCTGTAACCACACCCCACCCCCTCAAATGTCAGGCAATAAATTACCTTAAAAACAACAACCAGGCATTCCACAAAGATTAAACTGGGTCTATATCATTCAAAACTTTAAAAAAGTACTTAAAAATCACATACTATGCAATAATGTTTCAATTTGCATTACCCAGCAGAATTAGCTTTGCATATATAGATATAGTGCAGCAGAATATATTGGTGGTTGTAGTCAATTGTAATTACCTGTAGGTGACAAGAAGAGAAGAAACGTCAATTCACAATCGATATCAGCTGAAGATAAATTAACGCTGATTGAACGCTGCTGTTATGTGTCAATTTTATCACGCTTTGATAAAAATGCACGCTTGGATCAATAAATGCACAGCCAAACGGCTTTGCACAGCCTACACCATTGGACTTAAGTAGAAGACTATTACAAGTGAAACCAATAATTGAAATCTGTAACCACACCCCACCCCCTCAAATGCCAGGCAATAAATTACCTTAAAAACAACAACCAGGCATTCCACAAAGATTAAACTGGGTCTATATCATTCAAAACTTGAAAAAAGTACTTCAAAATCACATACTATGCAATAATGTTTCAATTTGCATTACCCAGCAGAATTAGCTTTGCATATATAGATATAGTGCAGCAGAATATATTGGTGGTTGTAGTCAATTGTAATTACTCAGCAGAATTAGCTTTTCATATATAGATATAGTGCAGCAGAATATATTGGTGGTTGTAGTCAATTGTAATTACCCAGCAGAATTAGCTTTGCAAATATAGATATAGTGCAGCAGAATATATTGGTGGTTGTAGTCAATTGTAATTACCCAGCAGAATTAGCTTTGCATATATATAGTGCAGCAGAATATATTGGTGGTTGTAGTAAATTGTAATTACCCAGCAGCAGCTCTACTGCACTCAACATCACCAGTGCTCACAATATATATAATGCTATATACTATGCCATAGTGGTGCTTACTATATAACACCCCCTACTGCGTTCCCCCTGGCAATGAGCATGACACCCAGAGAGTGAAACCCCTGGCAATGAGCATGACACCCAGCACGTGAAACTCTTGGCATTGAGCAGTTTTTGTAAAAGTAATTAGAAGCTTTACTGTAGGGCATAGTGTATCACAGATATTGTGGTGAGTGACATAATATGTTCCAAAGGGCATTAATGTGTGGGGCTTAACATGGTGGAAATTACTGTACTTTTTTCCCTGTGGTGGCCGAGGTCTGTTGGTGCAGGGTCAAGAACTGGGGTGTAAGGTAGTCTTTGCCTGCAAGGCTACGCTCATTTTATGGAGACCATACCCATACATTTAAGTGTGGCATATACCTGCGCTTGCTCGCGGGGTGAGAACATCTCCCTAATTGAATTCAGCGATATGAATAGAGGTTGTGCAGCAGCAAGCGCAGGTATATGCCACACTTATGGTAACATTGGATTTGCAGATATTTTCTTGCAGGGGTGTTTCTAAACAATTTGGCTTCAAATGCGAGATTTAAAAATGCGTGCCCCCCGCCACCATTGGCATTAAAAATTGTGCCCCTCCCCAATATATATATATAAAAAAAACTATATTTGCGTGAGCGCTCCGGACGGGATGGGGGGGGGGGGGGGGCGTGACCTCGCAAAAATGGGTATGGTCTCCATAAAATGGGCGTAGCCTTGCAGGCAAAGACTACCTTACACCCCAGTTCTTGACCCTGCACCAACAGACCTCGGCCGCCACAGGGAAAAAAGTACAGTAATTTCCACCATGTTAAGCCCCACACATTAATGCCCTTTGGAACATATTATGTCACTCATCACAATATCTGTGATACACTATGCCCTACAGTAAAGCTTCTAATTACTTTTACAAAAACTGCTCAATGCCAAGAGTTTCACGTGCTGGGTGTCATGCTCATTGCCAGGGGTTTCACTCTCTGGGTGTCATGCTCATTGCCAGGGGGAACGCAGTAGGAGGTGTTATATAGTAAGCACCACTATGGCATAGTATATAGCATTATATATATTGTGAGCACTGGTGATGTTGAGTGCAGTAGAGCTGCTGCTGGGTAATTACAATTTACTACAACCACCAATATATTCTGCTGCACTATATATATGCAAAGCTAATTCTGCTGGGTAATTACAATTGACTACAACCACCAATATATTCTGCTGCACTATATCTATATATGCAAAGCTAATTCTGCTGGGTAATGCAAATTGAAACAATATTGCATAGTATGTGATTTTTAAGTACTTTTTTCAAGTTTTGAATGATATAGACCCAGTTTAATCTTTGTGGAATGCCTGGTTGTTGTTTTTAAGGTAATTTATTGCCTGGCATTTGAGGGGGTGGGGTGTGGTTACAGATTTCAATTATTGGTTTCACTTGTAATAGTCTTCTACTTAAGTCCAATGGTGTAGGCTGTGCAAAGCCGTTTGGCTGTGCATTTATTGATCCAAGCGTGCATTTTTATCAAAGCGTGATAAAATTGACACATAACAGCAGCGTTCAATCAGCGTTAATTTATCTTCAGCTGATATCGATTGTGAATTGACGTTTCTTCTCTTCTTGTCACCTACAGGTAATTACAATTGACTACAACCACCAATATATTCTGCTGCACTATATCTATATATGCAAAGCTAATTCTGCTGGGTAATGCAAATTGAAACATTATTGCATAGTATGTGATTTTTAAGTACTTTTTTAAAGTTTTGAATGATATAGACCCTGTTTAATCTTTGTGGAATGCCTGGTTGTTGTTTTTAAGGTAATTTATTGCCTGGCATTTGAGGGGGTGGGGTGTGGTTACAGATTTCAATTATTGGTTTCACTTGTAATAGTCTTCTACTTAAGTCCAATGGTGTAGGCTGTGCAAAGCCGTTTGGCTGTGCATTTATTGATCTAAGCGTGCATTTTTATCAAAGCGTGATAAAATTGACACATAACAGCAGCGTTCAATCAGCGTTAATTTATCTTCAGCTGATATCGATTGTGAATTGACGTTTCTTCTCTTCTTGTCACCTACAGGTAATTACAATTGACTACAACCACCAATATATTCTGCTGCACTATATCTATATATGCAAAGCTAATTCTGCTGGGTTATGCAAATTGAAACATTATTGCATAGTATGTGATTTTGAAGTACTTTTTTAAAGTTTTGAATGATATAGACCCAGTTTAATCTTTGTGGAATGCCTGGTTGTTGTTTTTAAGGTAATTTATTGCCTGGCATTTGAGGGGGTGGGGTGTGGTTACAGATTTCAATTATTGGTTTCACTTGTAATAGTCTTCTACTTAAGTCCAATGGTGTAGGCTGTGCAAAGCCATTTGGCTGTGCATTTATTGATCTAACCTTTCCTGTTACCCCACTTTCATTCACCTCTGCCCCATGGTCCTGCTACCCCACAACTCAGCCCTGCTCCCTCTCTCCCTTCCCTGTCACCTCCCCACACCCCCATCCACATCACACTGACCTCCCTCCCTGCCCACCTCCTGCAGTTTCCCCTCCTAGCTCAGGCACCCGTACCATCACTACTCTCTCATCATCCCTGCCCTCAAAGTTAATCCCACCTCATCGCTACAGCAACCCTGAAAATCTAATTCACATCTCTCCCACAAACTCATACCCCCTATCCTGTGCCCTCTGGAATGCCAGATCTGTTTGTAACAAACTGGTCCCCACTCATGACCTTTTCATTTCCAACTCCCTACACCTACTAGCCATTACTGAAACTTGGATTATGCCCTCTGACACTACTTCTGCTGCTGCTCTCTCTGCTGGGGGCCTTACATTCACACACACACCCCGACCTGGGGGTCGCCATGGGGGTGGTGTTGGGGTCCTTTTACCTTCTAGTTACTCCTACCAACTCATACCACCAGAACCATCCCTTATATTCTCTACATTTGAGGTCCACGCCATATGCCTCTTCCAACCAGTCCATCTTAGAGTAGCTGTCATTTACCGCCCCCCTGGCACTGCTTCCAAATTCATCGACAACTTTGCTTCCTGGCTTCCTCACTTCCTCTCTTCTGACATTCCCACCATTATCCTAGGCGATTTCAACATCCCTATTGACATCCCCACACAATCCCCTGCCTCTAAACTCCTTAACCTCACCTCTTCACTTGGTCTCTCCCAGTGGACCTCCTCACCCTCCCATGTGAATGGGAGCTCACTGGATCTGGTCTTCACTCACCGCTGTGATATTTCTGATTTTTCCAACTCCCCATTTCCCCTCTCTGACCACCACCTGCTCTCCTTCAACCTATCTCTCTCGACTTCCCCATCTCTACCTCCTAAGGCTACCATCACTAAGCGTAACATTGAAGCTATTGACACCACATTCCTTTCCTCCCTGTTTGACTCACTTCTCTCTCCTATTCTCTCTCTCTCATGCCCTGAACAAGCCACTTCCACATACAATGCTTCCCTTACTTCTGCTCTTGACTCTGTTGCTCCACCAACCACTATTCACCCTTGCAAATTAACACCTCAACCCTGGCACACCAAATGCACCAGATATCTGCAAAAATGCTCATGTACTGCTGAGCGACACTGGAGGAAATCACGCTCTAAGGCAGACTTCCTCCATTTCAAACTTATGCTCTCATCCTTCAGTGCTGCCCTTTCTCTTGCTAAACAGTCATACTTCAAGAACCTCATCTCCTCCCAGTCTTCCAACCCCCGGCGCCTCTTTGCCACTCTCAACTCACTCCTCTGCCCACCTCCACCTCGTCTCCCTTCCTCACTCTCTGCTCTTGACTTTGCCACTTACTTCACATCCAAAATTGACTCCATACGTCAGGACATCACATCACACCAGACTATCAGTAACCAGCCTTCTCCCATCCCTTACCAACCCTCCCCATCCCTCGCACCAACTCTGTCATCTTTCTCCCATGCATCTGGAGAGGAAGTCATGGCCTTCATTCGTTCCTGTCCCCTCACCACCTCCCCACTTGACCCTATCCCCTCCCGCCTCCTTTGCCACCTCTCTTCTTCTGCTTGTTCCCATCTTTCCCACCTTCTCAATCTCTCCCTCTCACCAGGCACTGTCCCCTCTGCCTTCAAGCACGCTCTCATCTCTCCTATTCTTAAAAAACCTACCCTTGATCCAAACACTCTCTCCAACTACCGACCCATCTCTCTCCTCCCTTTTGCCTCCAAACTCCTTGAGCGTATTGTCTACAACCGCCTTACTTCCTTTCTTTCCTCACACTCACTGCTTGACCCATTCCAGTCTGGCTTCCGTCCTCTCCACTCCACTGAAACTGCCCTTACAAAAGTATGCAATGACCTCCATGCTGCTAAATCTAAGGGACACTACTCTCTACTTATTCTACTTGATCTCTCTGCTGCTTTTGACACTGTGGACCATCCTCTCCTACTGCAAATCCTTCACTCCATTGGTCTGCGTAACACTGCCCTCTCTTGGTTGTCGTCCTACCTTTCTGACCGTTCATTCTCTGTCTCCTCTCATGACTCCACCTCCCCCTCACTTCCACTAACTGTAGGGGTACCCCAAGGTTCTGTCCTTGGTCCTCTTCTCTTCTCTCTCTATACGTCCTCACTAGGTAAGCTCATTAGTTCTTTTGGTTTCCAATATCATCTCTATGCTGATGACACTCAAATCTATCTTTCCTCTCCAGACCTCTCCCCTACTCTCCTCACTCGTATCTCCAACTGTCTCTCTGCTATCTCTTCCTGGATGTCCCAGCGCTTTCTTAAACTTAACATGTCTAAGACCGAGCTGATCATCTTCCCTCCCTCCCGCATAATCTCACCTCCTACAATCTCATTATCTATTGATGGCACTACTATCTCCTCTACCCCCCAAGCGCGCTGTCTTGGAGTAATCCTTGACTCCTCCCTCTCCTTCAAACCACACATTCAGCACCTCTCACAAACCTGCCGTTTTCATCTAAAAAATATTTCCAGGATCAGACCCTTTCTGACCCAGGATGCTACTAAGACTCTTATCCACTCACTGGTCATCTCCAGACTGGACTGCTGTAATCTCTTCCTGACTGGCATTCCTGACAAATACCTCTCTCCACTCCAATCTATCCTCAATGCTGCTGCCCGGCTCATTTTCCTCACCAAACGCACTACGTCCACCTCTCCTCTCTTACTAGTCCTTCACTGGCTCCCCTTCCCTTTCAGAATCCATTTCAAGCTTCTCACACTTGCTTACAAAGCCCTCACCCACTCCTCTCCCATCTACATCTCTGATCTTATCTCGCTTTACACTCCCACCCATCCTCTTCGCTCTGCTAATGCACACCGACTCTCCTGCCTACGGATTACTTCCTCCCACTCCTACCTCCAAGATTTTTCACGTGCTGCACCACTTCTCTGGAATTCCCTACCTCTCCCCCTCAGACTCTCCACCTCTCTACAAAACTTCAAACGGGCTCTCAAGACCCACTTCTTCACCAAACCCAGCCAAATCTCATCCTAAACCTCTGTTCCATGCTCTCTATGTACCCCATCTGTCTCACCCCTGTCTGTCTACCCCTCCCTTTTAGAATGTAAGCTCTCACGAGCAGGGCCCTCTTCCCTCATGTGCTTACTCTTTTCTTACTTTAATAATCTTCAGCTGCACCAAATCCAGCAGTCTTCTGCCACCT
The DNA here is from genome assembly GCF_028390025.1 of Pseudophryne corroboree. Taxonomy (NCBI): domain Eukaryota; kingdom Metazoa; phylum Chordata; class Amphibia; order Anura; family Myobatrachidae; genus Pseudophryne; species Pseudophryne corroboree. Next base: position 688,678,344 of record NC_086444.1, read on the forward strand.
GATACTTATTCCAGTGTCATCTGCTGATGTAGCTATGTTTATTTACCCTGTACTTGTCCTATATTGTCGTCAACTGTAAGTTGCTGTTTTCCTGTTTGATTATTTGTTTATGTACTCTGTAATTGGGGACTGCGGAACCCTTGTGGCGCCATATAAATAAAGGATAATAATAATAATAAATAATATAATATATAGCAGTACGGTACAGTAGGCCACTGCTCTACCTACCTCTGTGTCGTCAAGTATACTATCCATCCATACCTGTGGTGCATTTTAGAAAAAAACATGTCTCGGCAGAGCAATCTATAAATCCATCATTTTTCAGACAGCAACAGTGGGTATTGTAATAGTCACCCAATCCATCACTTTTATAGGGTTACATGCACCCACATGCTACAGCCTGTCTCAATAATTTTACTGTCACGCTGTGTGTGTTTGTGTTTTTATTTGGGTATTTTTTGTTGTTGTAGAACTACAGGTACCAGCAAGCCCGTTATTTCCCCGCCTGCAGGTACTTGAGGTTCTCCAAGTACCAGCAAGCGGGGGAGGCTTGCTGGGCCTTGTAGTTCCACAACGAAAAAACAATATTCTTTTTTTTCGACACATGGCTATCAGCCCGGCACCCACCACCCAGGGGTGCTGGGGACAGCCTCGGGCTTCACCCCTGGCCCTTGGGTGCCTCGAGGGGAGGAACCTCTTGATTTAAGGGGTCCCCACTCCTCCAGGGAACCCCGGCCAGGGGTGACTAGTTGGAGGGGTAATGCCTGGGCCGCAGGGACCTACATAAAAGTGTCCCCCGGCTGTGGCATTATCTCTCTGGCTAGTGGAGCCCGGTGCTGGTTTTAAAAATATGGGGGACCCCTACATCTATTGTCCCACGTATTTTTGGAACCTGGACCGGTCTAAGAGCCCGGTGCTGGTTGTCTAAATACGGGGAACCCCTGTCCAATTTTTCCCCCAGTATTTAAATAACCAGGACCGGCTCAAAGAGCCCGAGGCTGGTTATACTAAGGAGGGGGGACCTCACGCATTTTTTTTAACCCATTCAGACCCTTCTCCTTTAAGTTAATGGAAGCCCTGGACAACAAAATTGCATTCATGTCCTCCTCCCTCACCCTTCCCAGTCCCAAACACTCATTTTTTTTTTCTTTAAAAATTTATAATATATAACGAGAACAATGAGCAGGCAGGCAGCGGGCATTGGCGGCATCGGACTGAGATAGAAATTAGTGGTGGAGGGCTGGGTCAGTTGATTGTGGGTGAGTTTGTAAGCCATTGGCGGTGGCAGCGGGTATCGGCTCAGAGGCAGTAGCGGGCATTGGCTAAGGGTCATCGGCAGGATTCGGCGGACATTATGGCTGTAGTGCCTCACTAGCCACTGACCTCACCGCACGCCACTGTGGGACAGATGTAACATGCAGAGAGAGGTAGATTTGGGAGGGGGAATGTCCTAGCATAACTGTTAATTGCAGTGTAATACTGTAATTCAGCTGTGCAGCATTTGTGGCTAAATGTCAAAGAAGCCAGTATTTACCCTGCATGCAAAACAATAAATGTATTTGAACATACCTCCCAACTATCCCAATTTTTGCAGGACAGTCACTTTTTTGGGGAATGTCCAGCTAACCCAAACAACCCCCCCCCCCCTCCCATGGGGAAGGGGGGGGGGGGTGGAAGGCTCCCTGTAGCTTGTTGCTCTGCAAATATGCACATTGTGGGTAATTCAGACCTGATCGCTAGGGTGTGTTTTTTGCATCCCTGTAATCAGGTAGTTGTCGCCTACAGCGGAAGGGAAAATTTGCTGTGCAGGTGTGTGATCACATGTGCACAAGAGCTGCACAGCTCAGCACTTACTCAGCCATTGAGGTGACGTCACAAATCCTCCCACAAAACGCCGGGTCCCTCCAGTGTTTTTCCGGACACTCCCTAGAAACATTCAGTTGCCACCCACACAAACACCCTCTTCTTGTCAATCTTCTTGTGATCTCCGGACCGTCGCACTTACGCATTGTGGCGCATACGCATGTGCAGTGCAAACCAGATTGCCCGCTGGGTGAAAATAAATTGAAGCGATCTGGTCTGAATAAGCCTCAATCTCTATTCACGGGAGACAGAGGGGCTGGGGCATGGCCAGCAGCTCACAGAGCACCTATAATGACAAAAATGGGAGACATGGCTCATGATCGCGATATACCTGCGAAGGTACGCCCTCTACTGATTGACAGGCAGAGGCATTCGTATTTTCTGCGGGGCACCCGGAGAAAATGTAGGCACACGCACAGGATGGACCCTGCGTATATGCCCCCATCCTCTTCATAGTTTTTGCGGTTGGAACGCGTATTACGATCCAAACTGAATTAGGCCCTATGTCTTATATACACGAGCAGTGTGAAAACATCAATCGATGGGGGTAATTCCAAGTTGATCGCAGCAGGAATTTTGTTAGCAGTTGGGCAAAACCATGTGTACTGCAGGGGAGGCAGATATAACATGTGCAGAAAGAGTTAGATTTGGGTGAGTTATTTTGTTTCTGTGCAGGGTAAATACTGACTGCTTTATTTTTACACTGCAAATTAGATTGCAGATTGAACACACCACACCCAAATCTAACTCTCTCTGCACATGTTAAATCTGCCTTCCCTGCAGTGCACATAGGTGGTCATTCCGAGTTGTTCGCTCTGTAATTTTCTTCGCATCGCAGCGATTTTCCGCTTAGTGCGCATGCGCAATGTTCACACTGCGACTGCGCCAAGTAAATTTGCTATGCAGTTAGGAATATTACTCACGTTTTTTTCATCGTTCTGGTGATCGTAATGTGATTGACAGGAAGTGGGTGTTTCTGGGCGGAAACAGGCCGTTTTAGGGGCGTGTGGGAAAAAATGCTACCGTTTCTGGGAAAAACGCGGGAGTGGCTGGAGAAACGGAGGAGTGTCTGGGCGAACGCTGGGTGTGTTTGTGACGTCAAACCAGGAACGACAAGCACTGAACTGATCGCACTGGCAGAGTAAGTCTCGAGCTACTCCGAAACTGCACAGAGATGTCTTATCGCAATATTGCAAATCTTTCGTTCGCAATTTTAAGATGCTAAGATTCACTCCCAGTAGGCGGCAGCTTAGCGTGTGCAATGCTGCTAAAAGCAGCTTGCGAGCGAACAACTCGGAATGAGGGCCATGGGGGGTAATTCTGAGTTGATCGCAGCAGGATTTTTGTTAGCAGTTGGGCAAAACCATGTGCACTGCATTTACGAACAGATGATTTTTTTATATAAATTTTAAAATGTTAGTAAATGTGTGTTTTTTTTTCAACCTGGAAGCCCAACATCGATTAAGATCGATCTTAAATAGACCCCTGGGTTTTAAGCATAACCATGGTTGAGTCCAATGGTTAATTCACATTGACCGAAGTTCTAATTAAGTCACCTGTGCTCAAGCATGATATCCTTAAAATCTGGATTGCAATGACAGCATTTTGGAACTATGCCTAAGGGTTTAATTTTTACATTTATCCACTGACAATAAATCTACCTACAATATCCCTGTAACTGTTATGATTACAGTATTTCACTAAATAATTTAATTTGCTGAACCTTCTGTAAAAAGAAATATTAAGCTGCTGTAATTCCCAGATGCAGCAAATTTGTTAGCTAGTGGGCAAAACCATGTGCACTGCAGGGTTGGGGGGGGGGCAGATATAACATTTGCAGAGAGATTTAGGTGGGTTATATTGTTTGTGTGCAGGGTAAATACTGGCTGTTTTGTTTTTACACTGCAATTTAGATTTCAGTTTGAACACACCGCACCAAAATCTAACTCTCTCTGCACATATTATACACCCCCCCCCCTGCAGTGTACATGGTTTTAGCTAATAAATTTGCTGCTGTGATCAGATCTGAGTTAAGCCCTATGTATTTGGCACTGGCAAAGGGTTAGAGGCCTTGCTGTAGAGCTCACACCTTTCTTATCATGCATTGTAATATTTCCTATGTCCTGATGTTGTGCTCTCTGCTCCATCCAAGTAAACAGCAATGTAGCATGGCTATCAAAGAGCGTGAAGATTGCAGATTTCCTGGGATTAATGCTAAGGAATGCTATTCCAGAGGCTGCTGCTTTAATTCAAGTGTCACTGGGGTTAAATGGTGTTTTTACCTTAAAAACACAGGTAGAGTATATAGTACAGTGGTAAAGTGGGAGCATGTAGTGCTATTGATTACAGATTTGATGGAGCTTAAACATGGATAAGGTCCATGGCTCTAAGAGTTTATCTTGTGTATCCTTTATTCTTAGTCATGGTCAGATAAGATTAGAAAATACCATTTAAGTGGAAATTTCCTGTTAGCTGTTTTTCAGTTTGCTCAACTGTCTGATTAACTGGTCCTAAAAAAGGACCAAAGGAGCTAAATTGCCCTGTGATCTAGCTAAATTGCCCCAGTTAAAAAAAAAAACTAAGCTGCTGTAATTCCTGGATGTTTCCTTACTGCATCAACAGGAAGTGACAAGAAACAATGTAATGTGGAACCGTACAGCAGAAGGGATTGCGGCTACCCCACAATAAGTGCAGCGGAATGTAAGAAGAGGAATTGTTGCTTTGACTGCAGCATTCCCGGGGTTAACTGGTGTTTCTTCGAGTCACAAGGTATGGAGCTGCTGTATAGTTACTCGCAAGTCAGTAGTTGTATGATGCTCACACCTGTTAAACTGGATACACACAGAATGCCCTACACAGGGGGTGAAATGAGCCCCCACCCCCCGTACGCTCAGCACACATCACGCTGTGCTGAGCGGGGGCAGAGATGTGTGCTGAGCAGTTCGCTCAGCACACATCTCTCCCCAAAATCGGGCCGTGAATACGGACCTTTAAACTGGATCCACACTTAGATTATCTGTCCAATTTTTTTTTTCTAGTTGAAACAAAATTATGCTAATATGTGGCAGCAAATGACAATTGACCATTTGCTCACAAACACTGGAAAACATCCAAAAATGGTCATTTAGATAAATTGGTTAAATCCATTTAATTTAGCTAATTTATCCAAACTACCTTTATTGTATCTTTGTGGGTGAATGATGTGTGGGTTAGTGTTGAGGGTGGTGGAGGAGATGGGTAATAGGCACAGCAGGGTGTGGACAGTCAAATAGTGTGCTTAGAGGTTCAGAGTCATTGTATGAGACTCTGGCAACAGTGACTTGATGAGTCTGGTGTCCATAGGGTGGGACGCATTAACCTTTTTATGCTATTGAAATAGTTCTCCTCCTGACCGACGCAGTTCCTTGCTCCGAGGTTGGTGTATTGTCCTGTTGCAGCGCCTCTCCACTGTGGTCACAGTGAGCTGTGTGGTGTTCCTGGCATCTCCCCCCAACCTCCCTCTTGCATTTCAGACCTACGTACACATGATGGGATCTTGTATGATATGCGCGTGTGCTGTAGAGATGAAAGTGGGGGTGAGGAGGCAGATCGTGAGATGGGGAAACTTTGTGGACTGTTAGCGAAGGGGAGCACTGGGCAATCTGAGTTGCAAAGAGGGCAGCAGAAGAGGTTATTGCATGTGCACTGGTGACAGGTCCATCCTTGGTGGCCAGCCTCAGTGGTAAAGGGGTACATGAGCTAGTGTCCCTTGGCCAGCCATGTACCATGGCCACCTCCCTACCTCCTATATATTCTCCCTGATCTGTCACTTTGTTACGGTCTGCTGCTGGCACTGGTGTATCGTCCTGCAGATGCCGTCTCCGCCCATTGCTGTGACTTCCCCCAGAGTTAGCCACACAGAGTGACAGATCTGGGAAAATATATAGGAGATCATTACTTTCACTTGCAGCCTACCTTATTTTTTGCAGCCTAGCATGCTCCTGACCCCTTCTCTCACTAATACTTATACAACATTCATGAACTCATCTTAAGGTTTCTTTATTATTCAGTCACACTGTCTTGGATCCAAACCATTTCCTGTGGCATTGCAGTCAAACAATTGAGCTATTTACCCTTGCATAGAAAGGTATAATCTAAGCTAGAGAATTCTATTTGGAGCTCACCTTGTACTTTGTGAAGAAATAATCAGCTTTGTGGCTGAGCAGATATATGGAGTGTGTGGCTGCACACTGCATAGATCTGCTGAGTTGCAATGCTAATAATTTTTTTTTTGCAAAGTACCAATAGCTTCATTGTGAAGGTGGAAAGAAGGGTGTTACGGCATGGAATGTACAAACTGCGAGACCCTGCTGGTAGCGCCTTTGTCTATTTAGTAGGAAGGGCACGTAACAGCCGGGGGGCAATGGAGGAAGCCCCTTTAGGGCTGGAGCCCGGCGGCAACTGACTCCGTTGTCTCTGGCAGTTCCGCCCCTGGACTAGAGGAATGGTCAAGAACATGGCAACATTTAATGCCAAAAAATGCAAAATCATACACGTCTCAAAAATGCAAAGGCTAACTATAATATTAAGGGCATTATAATGGCAAGAGGAAAGCTATCTAAGTATTACTATTTCAGGTGAGCAATGTAACAAAGCAATAGGAAAGGCAAGTCAGATGCTTGTTTGCATAGGTTAAAGAACCAGTAGCAGAAAAAAGTAATACAGGTTGAGTATCCCATATCCAAATATTCCGAAATACGGAATATTCCGAAATACGGACTTTTTTGAGTGAGACTGAGATAGTGAAACCTTTGTGTTTTGATGGCTCAGTGTACACAAACTTTGTTTAATACTCAAAGTTATTAAAAATATTGTATTAAATGAACTTCAGACTGTGTGTATAAGGTGTATATGAAACATAAATGAATTCTGTGAATGTACACACACTTTGTTTAATGCACAAAGTTATAAAAAATATTGGCTAAAATGACCTTCAGGCTGTGTGTATAAGGTGTATATGAAACATAAATGCCTTCTGTGCTTAGATTTAGGTCCCATCACCATAATATCTCGTTATGGTATGCAATTATTCCAAAATACAGAAAAATCCGATATCCAAAATTCCTCTGGTCCCAAGCATTTTGGATAAGGGATACTCAACCTGTAATGCCACAGTATAGGTCCTTGGTACAGCCACATTTAGAATCCTGTGTTCAGTTCCAGAAGCCATATCTCCAGAAGGCTGTAAATACATTAGGGCAACTAAAATTGTGCATGGCCTACATCACAAAACTTACCTGGAAATACTAAAAAATGTTGATGTGTATAGTTTGGAGAAGGGAAGAGGGAACATACAGTAATAGAAACATTTAAATATATAGGGAGGAATGTAATAGGGTGTGAGAATCAGAAAGTAAGAGATTTTGTGTTTTTTCCTGTTGTTTTTTTTTTTTGTATGTTTGATTGTTTGTTTTTAAAGTGGCAATCCTTTACATGGCAAAACCAGGTTGATATTTGCCATGTAAAGGATTGCCACCGTGGGCATGTGTAGAAGGGGCACTGCTACTGTTGGCATTATGTGTGTAAACTGCACTGATATGGTGGTTATGTGTATAAAGGGCACTGCGACTGTGGGTATTATTATTATTATTATTATTATTATTACATGCGGTGTAATGACAATAAGATAGTGCTACTGTGTGGCGTATTTTGATTTGGGGTGCTATTGTGTGGCCATGCCCCTTCCTTGTGATACCACACCTTCTTTTTTTAAGGAGCGCACTGTCCCTTTATTAAGTATTGGAGAGAGGGCCCAAATTAATAATTTGCAGGGAGGCGCCAAACACCCTAGCACTGGCCCTTTGGTAGGGGACAGGATTTGCTTCTGCTTGTGCACATATGTTATGATTGCCAGCCAACAGCACTGGTTTTGCCTATAACACTAACTATAAATATTTTGAATTGGTCCTGGACCACCAATCCAAGGCACCCCTGCAAGTGTCCTGAGGCACCCCAGGGTGCAGTTTGAGAACCACTGGTCTAGTGAGTACCCAGGATAATTATTGTAGCTGGTCTGCGGGTAACAGCTCTCAGATCCACTTCTAGAAAAAATGCAGCAATGTAATTTGAGTGACAAACTGCAGAGATGAACCCTTTCTGTGACTGCTGCACAGTGATCACACAAACTCTATTCATAGGGCTGACTTCACTTAGGGGAGATGTTCTCACCCCGCAAAGAAGTGCGAGTATATACCGCACTTACGGTACCATTGGATTTACAGATATTTTCTTGCAATACACTATGGGGGTCATTCTGAGTTGATTGCTCGCTAGCAGTTTTTAGCAGCCATGCAAACGCATTGTCGCTGCCCACTGGAGAGTGTATATTCACTTTGGAGAAGTGCGAATACTTGAGTAGCAGAGCGCCTGCAAAATCGTTTCAAAATAAGACCAGCACTGTAGTTACACTTCGTGTGCGTTGATTCTAACAACCGAGGGACGGCTTTTGATGTCACACACCCATCCAGCGAATGCCCAGCCACGTCTGCATTTCTTCTGCCACGCCTGCATTTTTCCAAGCACTCCCTGAAAACGGTCAGTTGACACCCAGAAACGCCCTCTTTCTGTCAATCTCCTTGTGGCCTGTTCTGTGATTGGAATAATCGCTAGAACTAGTGCAAAACCACAATGGACTTTGTACCCGTACGATGCGCATGCACATTACGGAGCATGCGCATGCACAGATTAGCCATTTTTTTTCAACTGATTGCTACGCAGCGAACAACGGCAGCAAGCGATCAACTCGGAATGACCCCCTATATACATAGAAACATGGATTTTTACTGCAGGAATTATGGTTAGTTTAGGGGTATCGGTTAGGGTCAACAGAGGTGTAGCTAGGGGTCCAAGCGCCCCTGGCAAAGTAAGGGACTGGCGCCCCCCCTTTCGATAAAGCATTGCAGTCCATTGGCGGTTACCATGTTGGAGCCACAGCAACTGACCCCCTCCCCCACACGCTGCCCTACATCATCGGCTGGGATTCACTGTTGGTGTGAAGCCACTGGGAACATTCTGGTAGCATTAGCAGCAGTCTGTGTCATAGATAGGGAAGGCAGAAGGTTAACTAGCTAATAGCAGTCTGTTGGCAGCAGAGGCTGGGCGGGGGGCTGAGAATGAGCCAACGCTGATCAGTGTCCAGTCTGCTCAGACAAAAATATTTTGTGATCAGGGCTGGTTCTAGACCAAAGGAGCCAATGGCAAAAATTTCCTTTGGCACCCCCCCCCCCCCCCCACACACACACACACACATACACACACACACACACACACACACACACACCAAAAAAGAACATATCCCAGTTTAACATAACGCTATGTGGTGCAAGGTGTGGAGCTGGTCACTTGTATCAGACCTCTGACATTTGCCTTTTCACCCATATTGCACCAACCCCCCCTTAACTTGGCAGAGGGATCTTTAAAAAAAAATGGAGCCTTATCTTACTTATCTTACTCACACAGCTACCTCATTGCGCCTCTTTTTTTCTTTGCGTCATGTGCTGTTTGGGGAGTGTTTTTTGGAAGGGCCATCCTGCGTGACACTGCAGTGCCACTCCTAGATGGGCCAGGTGTTTGTGTCGGCCACTAGGGTCGCTTATCTTACTCACACAGCTACCTCATTGCGCCTCTTTTTTTCTTTGCGTCATGTGCTGTTTGGGGAGTGTTTTTTGGAAGGGCCATCCTGCGTGACACTGCAGTGCCACTCCTAGATGGGCCAGGTGTTTGTGTCGGCCGCTAGGGTCGCTTAGCTTACTCACACAGCTACCTCATTGCGCCTCTTTTTTTCTTTGCGTCATGTGCTGTTTGGGGAGTGTTTTTTGGAAGGGCCATCCTGCGTGACACTGCAGTGCCACTCCTAGATGGGCCAGGTGTTTGTGTCGGCCACTAGGGTCGCTTAGCTTAGTCATCCAGCGACGTCGGTGCAAATTTTAGGACTAAAAATAATATTGTGAGGTGTGAGGCGTTCAGAATAGACTGAAAATGAAATTATGGTTTTTGAGGTTAATAATACTTTTTTAATTTTAAAGAGTCTTGTAAACTTTATTTTCGTTTGAGACCAGTCTCCTCAGGTACGGAGGCTCAGCGGGTTGGAATTATTATTTCTCTGCTTCAGGGGGATCCTCAGACCTGGCCTTTTGGTTTAAAGACAGACGATCCGGCTTTATTTTCTGTAGACGCCTTTCTAAAGTCTTTAGGGCTATTGTATGATGACCCTGATAGAGAGGCATCCGCTGAGAGTCAGTTGCGTGCTCTCAGACAGGGTAGGAATCCCGCAGAGATTTATTGTACGGAGTTTCGCCGTTGGTCGAACGACTGTGGATGGAATGACCCAGCCCTGCGCAGTCAGTTTCGCCTCGGCTTATCAGAGTCTATAAAAGACAGTCTCCTTCAGTATCCCGCTCCTGAGACTCTCGATAAACTCATGGAGCTCTCTATTAAGATTGATGGTCGGCTCAGAGAGCGGAGGGCTGAAAAAGGAGCATCTGTCGGGTCAACTCCTTGTGTTTTTTCCATCCCTGTGGACATAGAGGAGCCTATGCAGATAGGTCTCTCCAAACTGTCTCCTGAAGAAAGAACCAGAAGGCAAAATTCTGGTCTTTGTTTATACTGTGGAGGTAAGGGACATTTTGCCCGTAGTTGTCCGAACAAATCGGGAAACGTCTCGACCAAGTGAATTGTGAGGGGGTTCACTTTGGTCTGCAGCTTATCTCCTCAAATAATTCACTGTTAGTCCCAGCTAAAGTTTCCTTTGGCAGCCTCTGTTCCTCGGTCTCTGTTTTTGTGGACAGTGGAGCTGCAGGGAACTTTATGGATTTAACATGGGCCAAGACCTTAGGTATTCCTCAGTTAGCCTTGGGTAGGTGTATCACCATGCATGGTTTAGATGGGAGTCCCTTGTCCAATGGGGTTATTTCTCTCTGTACACCTCCTGTTCTACTCTCGGTAGGAGCTCTGCATTCTGAAAAAATTGAGTTTTTCCTCACCCATTGCCCAGCAGTTCCAGAGGTTCTGGGTCACCCTTGGCTGGCCTTTCATAATCCCATCATTGATTGGCAGTCGGGGGAGATCTCACAATGGGGTACCATCTGTAATAAGGAATGTATTACGCTTCCCATCAGAATAGCTGCTGCCATTCCCGCACCCATTCCTGTGGAATACCAGGATTTTGTTGATGTTTTTTCCAAGGGCAATGCGGATATTCTGCCTCCCCATAGGCCTTATGATTGTGCTATTGAGCTAATTCCTGGTGCCACTTTGCCTAAGGGAAGGTTATATGCATTGTCCGGACCTGAAACTGTGGCCATGAATGAGTATGTTAAAGAAAGCCTAGGGAAAGGATTTATCAGGCCATCTAAATCCCCTTTAAGTGCAGGCTTCTTCTTCGTAGAGAAGAAGGATGGTTCACTCAGACCCTGCATTGACTTTAGAGCCTTGAATAAAATCTCAGTAAAAAATACTTACCCTCTGCCACTGATCTCTGTCCTCTTTGATCAGCTACGTTCGGCTGTGATTTTTTCTAAGATTGACCTGAGAGGAGCATATAACCTCATCAGAATCAAGTCAGGGGATGAGTGGAAAACGGCATTCAGTACTCAGTCAGGCCACTATGAGTATCTGGTTATGCCATTCGGCCTGTCTAACGCTCCGGCAGTTTTCCAGGATCTCATTAACGATGTGCTCCGTGAATTTCTTGGAAAATTCGTTGTAGTCTACTTAGACGATATTTTGATTTATTCTGACTCTGTAGAACAACATGTTACCCAGGTGCGCCAGGTTCTAAAAAAATTACGTGAAAATCACCTATATGCCAAACTGGAGAAGTGTGAATTTCATGTCACGGAGGTATCCTTTTTAGGATACATTATTTCCCCTCGGGGATTCCGTATGGAACCAAAGAAGCTCCAAGCCATCCTTAGTTGGGCGCAACCCACCAACTTAAAAGCAATTCAGCGCTTTTTAGGGTTTGCGAACTACTATAGAAGATTTATTCACTCTTTCTCTGACCTAGTTGCTCCCATTGTGGCACTGACTAAGAAGGGAGCGGATCCTACCAATTGGTCACGTGAAGCCGAGCTATCTTTTCAGGCCTTGAAACAAGCCTTTGTCTCAGCCCCTGTCCTCAGACACCCCAACCCAGAATTGCCTTTCATTGTTGAGGTTGATGCCTCAGAGGTTGGAGTAGGGGCTATCCTATCTCAGAAGGATCCGGATTCCCTTGAATTACACCCTTGTGCCTTTATGTCCAGGAAATTCTCTTCTGCTGAATCCAACTACGATGTTGGTAACCGGGAATTGCTGGCTATTAAATGGGCTTTCGAGGAGTGGAGGCATTGGCTTGAGGGAGCGACTCATATCATTTCAGTTTTGACTGATCACAAAAATCTTCAATACATTGAATCAGCTAAACGACTGAATGCCCGACAGGCTCGTTGGGCTTTATTTTTTACTCGTTTCAAATTCATTATCACCTTCAGGCCAGGTTCCAAGAATACCAAGGCAGATGCCCTGTCACGCAGTTTTCTTCCAGTTCAAGACAACAGTCCTGTTACTCCCATACTTCCGTCTTCAGTCATTCGGGCAGGCCTCACACAGGATTTATTTACCCAGTTAAAGCTGCTTCAACATCAGGCTCCTGGAAATACTCCTGCTGGTCGTCTTTTTGTCCCTGAGTTTTTGAGAGCAACTGTTTTGACGGAGTTTCATGATAGCAAAGTTGCCGGGCATCCGGGAATCGCTAAGACTTTGGAATTAGTCTCCCGCTCAGTATGGTGGCCTGGTCTTTCCAAAGACATTAAGGAGTTTGTTTTTTCGTGTCAGGTCTGTGCACAGCATAAAGTTCCCCGTTCTTTGCCTATCGGTCAGCTTATGCCCTTGAATGTTCCTCTTAGGCCATGGTCTCATATCTCCATGGATTTTGTGGTGGACCTCCCTCTGTCAGCCGGATGCCGAGTCATATGGGTGGTAGTGGACCGTTTTAGTAAAATGGCCCATTTCATTGCTCTTCCCCGATTGCCATCTGCCCAGGGATTGGCAGTCTTGTTCCTCCGCCATGTTTTCAGACTCCATGGGTTACCCACTGATATTGTTTCCGATCGGGGTCCACAATTCATTGCACAGTTTTGGAAATCTTTTTGTGTCTCATTGAAGATGAAATTATCTTTAACGTCAGGCTACCATCCCCAATCCAACGGGCAGACTGAGCGAGTTAATCAATCACTAAAACAATATTTGCGGTTGTACTCGGCCAAACTCCAAAATGACTGGTCTGAGTTTCTTCCATTGGCGGAGTTCGCTTACAATAATGCCTGTCATTCCTCCACCAATGTGTCTCCATTTTTTGCAGTTTTTGGTTTTCACCCCAGAGCTAATTCCTTTTTTCAACATTCCTCTGTCTCCTCACTGACCTTGACCTCTCATCTTAGGCTCATTTGGAGAAAAGTGCACCTGGCTCTCAGAAAAGCGGCATTTCAGGAAAAGAGATTTTCTGACAGGCTCCGGCGGCCGTGCACTTTTAAAGTAGGAGATAGGGTGTGGTTGTCGACTCGCAACATTAAACTTCGACAAACCTCAGCCAGATTGGGTCCTAAATTTATTGGACCATTTCACATTATCAAAAAAGTCAATCCAGTTGCCTTCCGGTTACGTTTACCAAAAACTTTACGGATCGGAAATACTTTCCATTGCTCATTGCTGAAACCATATGTTTCGTCCAGTAGATTTCCTCGTAAGATATCTCAGGGGAGATCACCAATAGTTGTACAGGGTCAGCAGGAGTTCTTAGTTGAGAAGGTTCTTGATTCCAAGTTGTCCCGGGGTCGGCTTTATTTTTTGGTGCATTGGAGAGGTTATGGTCCAGAAGAAAGGTCTTGGGTCCTGGATAAGGATCTCCATGCCCCGAGGCTCAAGAGGGCATTTTTTCGAGAATTTCCTCGGAAACCTGGCTTTAGGGGTTCCTTGACCCCTCCTCAAGGGGGGGGTACTGTTAGGCGCCGGGGTCCGCTCGTCGGTGCGGCCCGGCGCCTAGCAACCAGGGACGCCGTGCGCGTTCAGCCGCCGGCTCCCTGGCAACGCTGGACGCCGGGCGCACGGAGCCGCTCAGACCCTAGCAACGGGGACGCCACGTTCGGGCCGCGTTCCCCGTTGCTGGGTCTTTTCTAATTGTATAATGGTGTGCTGGCCGTGCAGCATGCAAGCTGCACGGCATTACTTGTGATTACCCAGTCTGGCTCCTGATTGGGGAGCTCACAGTTATAAGCACCCTTTGGACTTCTCACAGACGCCGGTGATAGCTTCCTGTTTGCCTGTGTCGGTTACAGAGAGTTTCCAGTCCTGCTCAATCCGGTTGTTCCTGTCCTCAGTGATCCTGTACTCGGAAGTTGTCATCTGTTCCTGGAGTCTGACCGAGCACCTTTAACATCCTGTGGAGTTCGTGAGTCGCGGCGTAGCCGTGTGTTGCGGCTTGACCGCTTACTGTTTATTATTTTGTATCTTTGTGTTCTGGAGCTTTTGCGGAGGATTCCGCTCCCCCTGATCCACTCTGGTATCCAGCGGTGCTGGATAGGAGTTACGGATCAGTGGATCTTTGGTTGTCCTTTTCCCTGGCGGCTAGTCCGCACATACTTTTTGGTTTAGTTAGTTAGCTTGTAACCCCTGGCCTGGTTGCTTAGTCAGAGGGCCCCTTGTTATCACCCTGTCTCGGATTTCCCTTTGTCTCCCATTAAGACCTGAGGGGGCATCGGGGTTGGGCAGACATAATCCGCCCTTCGAAAGCGGCTGCCATGGGCTCAAGCAACCATAGTCTCGCAGGGGATTTCTGATAACACGGGCGAGACAACGGAGTTAGGGTGCCAGGGGTTACTAGGCTCTCCTGCTCCCACAACCAGTATATCTTTCCAGTACTCAGACCTCTGCCATAAGATCTCCTCTGGTCTGGAGTACGGGAATCATAACACACATACTATGCAATAATGTTTCAATTTGCATTACCCAGCAGAATTAGCTTTGCATATATAGATATAGTGCAGCAGAATATATTGGTGGTTGTAGTCAATTGTGATTACTCAGCAGAATTAGCTTTGCATATATAGATATAGTGCAGCAGAATATATTGGTGGTTGTAGTCAATTGTAATTACCCAGCAGAATTAGCTTTGCAAATATAGATATAGTGCAGCAGAATATATTGGTGGTTGTAGTCAATTGTAATTACCCAGCAGAATTAGCTTTGCATATATATAGTGCAGCAGAATATATTGGTGGTTGTAGTAAATTGTAATTACCCAGCAGCAGCTCTACTGCACTCAACATAACCAGTGCTCACAATATATATAATGCTATATACTATGCCATAGTGGTGCTTACTATATAACACCTCCTACTGCGTTCCCCCTGGCAATGAGCATGACACCCAGAGAGTGAAACCCCTGGCAATGAGCATGACACCCAGCACGTGAAACTCTTGGCGTTGAGCAGTTTTTGTAAAAGTAATTAGAAGCTTTACTGTAGGGCATAGTGTATCACAGATATTGTGGTGAGTGACATAATATGTTCCAAAGGGCATTAATGTGTGGGGCTTAACATGGTGGAAATTACTGTACTTTTTTCCCTGTGGTGGCCGAGGTCTGTTGGTGCAGGGTCAAGAACTAGGGTGTAAGGTAGTCTTTGCCTGCAAGGCTACGCTCATTTTATGGAGACCATACCCATACATTTAAGTGTGGCATATACCTGCGCTTGCTCGCGGGGTGAGAACATCTCCCTAATTGAATTCAGCGATATGAATAGAGGTTGTGTTGCAGCCACAGAAAGGGTTAATCTCTGCAGCTTGTCACTAAATTACATTGTTGCAATTTTAGCTGGGAGCTGCAATAATTACTCTAATACATAACACAGCCAACACTTCTATATTCATACAATATACTGCATGGTGAATATAGAAGTGGTGCTTGCTAAACAGCACCTCCTACTGCATTCCACATCACCGCTGGTCACACTCATATCAGGCCCATAATGCTGTATACTATGCCATAGTGGTGCTTACTATATAACACCAGGTGCTGTGCAGTGGTCAAAACACACTAACTGGTCCCATGCTGTTGTTGAACTAAAGGCCTATACACACGATGAGATTCGGTCTATGCTAATAGGTTTAAAAAGGTTACATAAAAGCTACTTTATGCATTTATTCATTAAAGTTTTTAAGTTGTATTTTACAACCATACAATGATATGATATATAATGTATCGTATAATCATTACATAATGTTGATGGCATTGAATTGTCTCTGCCTTGACTAGTGGCAGCAGCTTCAGCACTAGGTGGAAGTGGATCTTGATCTTTCCCTATTTTACCCTCCACCTTTTTGTTCTCCATTTTTTAATGTGTGGAATTATATGCCAGTAATATATCTGGAATTAGACGGTGGTAATGTCTGGAATTAGATACCACTAGATAGATACCAGATATCACTGTGACTGGAATGATGACATATGCACAGTGACAGGACACTACCACAGCACCCTACAGCAGCCATATGCGGCACAAGACACTGGAGTATTAGTAATGTACTGTAGTATACTGAGCACCACAAGACAATGAGCAGTGATACGGAGCACTGATGAGATTACTAGAACTGACACTGAGCAGCCAGATGCAGCACTGGACTATTAGTAATGTTCTGTAGTATACTGAGCACCACAATGCAGCACAAGACAATGAGCAGTGATACTGAGCACTGATGAGGATACTAGAACTGACACTGAGCAGCAAGATGCAGCACTGGACTATTAGTAATGTACTCTAGTATACTGAGCACCACATTGCAGCACAAGACAATGAGCAGTGACACTGAGCACTGATGAGGATACTACTGAGAACTGACACTGAGCAGGAGAGACACACTACAATTTCATCTTGCGCCTCTTTTTTTATTTATCTTTGCATCATGTGCTGTTTGGGGCTATTTTTTTAAGTGCCATCCTGTCTGACACTGCAGTGCCACTCCTAGATGGGCCAGGTGTTTGTGCTGCCCACTTGGGTCGCTTAGCTTAGTCATCCAGGGACCTTGGTGCAAATTTTAGGACTAAAAATAATATTGGGAGGTGTGAGGTGTTCAGAACAGACTGGAAAGGAGTAGAAATTATGGTTATTGAACTTAATACTATAGGATCAAAATTACCCCCAAATTCTATGATTTTAGCTGTTTGAGGTTTTAAAAAAAATCACCCGAATACAAAACCCGAAAGGGTGGTTTTGCCAAAACGCGTCCGTATCCAAAACACAACTGCGGATCCGAAACCAAAACCAAAACATGAAACACGAAAAATGCCCGCTGCACATCTCTAGTTAGGGGAGAAGCATGTAGCCTTGTAGACTATGCACAGCTATATCTAGAAAAATATACGATCTAATCTTTAACCAACCAATGCAAGAAAGTATTTAATGTGAAAATACGAAACACTAGACTAATTGGAGGTGCGCCCTAAAGCAAATTACAATGTTAGGATTAGGGGGTTCGGAAAGACCTCTAGTGTAAACACTACTATATACATTTTAAGATAGGAAGGTACAAATTAAATATTCACATTGCATCTATGGGCTGGATTCAAATGTCCCTTTCCTCCCTCAATCGTGCCCGTCAGCAGCTATTCTAATGTTGCTGCCAACGGGTGCGACATGTTTATTTCAGCTCGCTACCCCCAGGGGAAACAAGCTGAAATGTGTGCAAAGAGACCCATTTGGGCAACCAAACGGTGTCTTTTCATGATCGCGCCCATTACTTTATTCAGGTTTAGGTGCTTTGTGCACCTAAACCAGAGTGTAATGGGCGCAATAATTGAGGGCATTTGAATTTCCCTTATATGTGTGTGTGTGTGATATACACACAGACACACATACTGTATTTCTTTATATAATGGACACCTCAGTTTCTGTTCATTCATGTCCTGCCCCCTACTCTGTCAGACCCCTTCCCCTCTACTTTTCTGACCCCAAACGCCACTCATTCTTGTTGAGTGCTGGTGGGCCCTTTCAGAATTTTGCTATGGGGCCCACAAAGGTCTAGTTACGCCACTGGGCAGGGTTATAGAGGAGGCGGTGCAAGGCATCCTGGGAACAGTCAAAGCTTTAGCCTGTTGGTGCCTTGGATCAAGATCCAACTCTACACCCCGATGTTAGTGTAGTGCCTTTTGGGGTTAAGGTTTTACAGAAAGTTACAGGTTTTTTTAATTTAGTAAAATATGCCCCATTTTAAAGATAGGGCATTTACATTTGTTGCACCTGTGCAGTACATAGCAGCCTGCAGGGCATGTACAGTGGCTTCATTTGGGTGCACATACATTGCCGGCTCCTGGTCGCAAACTGAAATTATTGTGTGTAAGTGGAATTAGCGGTGTTTATGTCATACAGGGGGGTGGGGGAGGTTTGTGGTTGGTGGGGGGCACCCTGTGTGATTATTATCCTGCATCTATACATACATGCGCTAACACCTGGACATACACTGATGTACCCACACCTAATATCCATACATACACGCCCTGACACCTGGACATACACCAACATTCCCACACCTGCATCTATACATACACATGCTGACACCTGGACATACACCAACATACAAGCACCTGCATCTATATATACACGCGCTGACAAATGGACATACACCGACGTACCCACACTTGCATCTATACATACATGCACTGACATCTGGACATACAAGCACCTGCATCTATACATACACGCGCTGACACCTGAACCTACACTGACGTTCCCACACCTGCATCTATACATACACATTCTGACACCTGGACATACACAGACGTACCCACACCTGCATCTATACATACACGCGTTGACACCTGGACGTACACTGACGTACACACACCTACATCTATATATGCATGGATGCAAATGTGGGTACGTCTGTATACGTCCAGGTGTTAGCATGTGTATGTATAGATGTTAGGTGTGGGTACATCAGTGTATGTCCAGGTGTCAGCACATGTATGTATAGATTCACATGTGGGTAAGCCGGTGTACGTCCACGTGTCAGCATGTGTAGGTATAGATGCAGGTGTGGGTACGTTGGTGTACGTTTAGGGGTCAGCGTGTTTATGTATAGATGTTGGTGTGTGTATGTCAGTGTACGTACAGATATAGGTGTGTGTATGTATGTATGTATGTATGTATGTATATGTATAGAGGAAGGTGTGATACATACATATAACACATACATGATAGATACATACATATATCACACACACGATAGATAGATAGATAGATAGATAGATAGATAGATAGATAGATAGATAGATAGAACACATACATACAAGATAGATACATACATACATGATAGATACATATATATACACACACACACATACGATAGATAGATAGATAGATAGATAGATAGATAGATAGATAGATAGATAGATAGATAGATAGATAGAACACATACATACAAGATAGATACATACATACATACATGATAGATACATATATATACACACACATACGATAGATAGATAGATAGATAGATAGATAGATAGATAGATAGATAGATAGATAGATAGATACATACATATATATATATATATATATATCACAAACATATATGATTCATACATATATCACACACACATACATGATACATACATGAGAAAGACCTGGGATGGTGATGAGGCCAGGGCCCCCTGCTGATGTTGCGTTGAGGAAGGCAGTGTTCCAGGGCGGATGCCAGTCGGGGAGAGCGCCGCGCAGCCCGGGAAAAATACTGCTGAGGAGCTACATCTGGAAGAGCCCCTGGGAGGGAGAGTGCCACATGCCCCATCCTGCGTGGCAGACTCTGCAGGCCTGCACATGGGAAGGGAGGTCTCTGGCCACACATACTCACCCTTCTGCTGAAGCCCCGCTGCTGTCCCCATCAGCGCTCTCCAGCGGGGAGCGGGGCCAGGATGAACCTCAACCTGTGAGAACTATCTTAATGATCAAGAGATCTCATATGCAAGATAAGTATGTGTTGGGATAGGGCTGGGGAGGGCGGCTGCTCGGGCACACCCCCGTCAAGTTAAGGAGATTTAACTGAGGAAGCACAAGGGAACTCTCGTCTGGGGACAACAACTGCAGGGAGACCACATCTTTTCAGATGAACATGGGAGGGCGGAAGGCTGCCTAATACTGAAGCACCCTCAGACATTAAACCATATGCAACAACTATTGCAAGCATTCCTGGGGGAAGGTCTGCAGCAGACGGATTTGCTTACGGTGATGTCATCCAAGCAGTGGGCCAAAGTTGGCTGGAACCCTCATCTGTATATGAAAAGAGAAAAGGGGCATGCAGGGCATGGCGGCCTTTTGCGGCGCTTGGATAACCCCAAGTTTGCATTAAACACCCCCACCCTCCTTCGGTGTGGAGCTCATGTTGGCCATGCCCAAGCCCCTGAAGCATTCAAGCTGATTTCTTGCAGCAGCTGGGCACTGTAACAGCTTCAGAGCTGCTCTACAAGACAAGTAAAAGGGTGTGGGCCCTGCAGCACCACTTGTAGTTTGCATACACACATATATAGGACAGCATCTCTTATATGCCCCAGGGTCAATAAAATAGTATCCTTGTCTAGGCTATCCATCCCCTCAGATAAGGTATTTGTCCATGCCGCTACAGCACTACACACCCAGGCCGACGCAATTGCCGGTCTGAGTAAGGTACCTGAATGTGTATAAATGGACTTCAGGGTAATCTCCTGTTTGTGGTCAGCACACTCTTTGAGGGTAGCCGTATCCTGGGACGGGAGGGCTACCTTCTTGGATAAGCGTGTTAATGCTTTGTCCACCCTAGGGGAGGATTCCCATCGTAACCTATCCGTTGATGGGAAAGGATACGCCATAAGAATCCTTTTGGAAATCTGCAGTCTTTTATCTGGAGATTCCCAAGCTTTTTCACATAACTCGTTCAGCTCGTGTGAGGGGGAAAAGGTTACCTCAGGCTTCTTTCCCTTGTACATATGTACCCTCTTGTCAGCGACAGGGGGTTCCTCTGTGATGTGCAAAACATCTTTTATTGCCATAATCATAAATCGAATGGATTTTGCCAATTTTGGCTGTAACTTTGCATCATCGTAATCGACACTGGAGTCAGAATCCGTGTCGGTATCTGTGTCAACAATCTGGGATAGTGGGCGCTTATGAGACCCTGACAGTCCCTGCAACATAGGATCAGGCATGGGTTGAAACCCTGACTGTCCCAAAGCTTCTGCCTTGTCTAATCTTTTGTGCAATGAGTTTACACTAGCATTTAAAACATTCCACATATCCATCCAATCAGCTGTCGGCGGAGACACCACATTCATTTGCTCCCGCTCCTCTCTAATATAGCCTTCTTCCTCTGACATGTCGACACACGTGTACCGACACACTACACACACAGGGAATGCTTTTTCTGAAGACAGTTTCCCCACAAGGCCCTTTGGAGAGACAGAGAGAGAGTATGCCAGCACACCCCCCAGCGCTATATAACCCAGGAATAAAACAGTAACTTAATGTTTGCCCAGTAGTGCTGCTGTATGTAATTTGCGAATTATGTGCCCCCCCCACCCCTCTTTTCAACCCTCTTGTCTAACGTGGTATAAGCAGGGTAGAGTCCGGGGAGCTTCCTCTCAGCGGTGCTGTGGAGAAAAAATGGCGCTGGTGAGTGCTGAGGGAGAAGCCCCGCCCCCTCGGAGGCGGGCTTCTGTCCCGCTTAAACTGTAAAATTGGTGGGGGCTTATACATATATAAAGTGCCCAGCTGTATATATGTTATATTTTTGCGAAAGAGGTTTATATTGCTGCCCAGGGCGCCCCCCTTGCGCCCTGCACCCTTACAGTGACCGGAGTATGTGAGGTGTATGGGAGCAAAGGCGCACAGCTGCAGTGCTGTGCGTTACCTCAGTGAAGATCATGAAGTCTTCTGCCGCCTCTGAAGTCTTCTTTTCTTCTCATACTCACCCGGCTTCTATCTTCCGGCTCTGCGAGGGGGACGGCGGCGCTGCTCTGGGACGGACGGCGAGGGTGAGATCCTGCGTACCAATCCCACTGGAGCTAATGGTGTCCAGTAGCCTAAGAAGCAGGACCTTGCAATTCAGAGAGTAGGGCTGCTTCTCTCCCCTCAGTCCCTCGATGAGGGAGTCTGTTGCCAGCAGTGCTCCCTGAAAATTAAAAACCTAGCAAAATACTTTCTGTCAGAAAGCTCAGGAGAGCTCCTGAAAAGCACCCAGTCTCCACTGGGTACAGTATCAAACTGAGTTCTGGAGGAGGGGCATAGAGGGAGGAGCCAGTGCACACCCAGAACTAAAGTCTTTCTTAAAGTGCCCATGTCTCCTGCGGAGCCCGTCTATCCCCATGGTCCTTACGGAGTCCACAGCATCCTCTAGGACGTTAGAGAAAATAGGATTTTAATACCTACCGGTAAATCCTTTTCTCTTAGTCCGTAGAGGATGCTGGGCACCCGTCCCAGTGCGTACTGTGTCTGCAGTTATTAAATGGCCCTTAACTCCAGAACATTTATGTGGAGATGAAAACATCCAAGGTAGACTTGACCATCTTCCTTGGATGTTTTCCCCCTGTGTGACTGCTCTCCAGCCTCGGAGGGTTGCATCCGTGGTCCCTAGGATCCCGTCCTGGATCCCGAACCATCGCCCCTCTAGGTGGTGAGAACTGTGCAGCCACCAATGGAGTGAGATTCTGGTCTTGGAAGACAGGATTATCCTCCGGTGCATGTGTAGGTGGGATCCGGACCACTTGTCCAACAGGTCCCACTGGAACACTCTGGCATGGAACCTGCCAAACTGAATGGCCTCGTAGGCCGCAACCATCTTCCCCAGCAACTGAATGCATTGATGGATTAACACTCTTGCTGGTTTCAGAATTTGTTTGACCAGACTCTGGATCTCCAGAGCCTTTCCACTAGAAGAAAACCTCTTCTGTGTCCAGTATCACTCCCAAAAACAACAACCGCGTCATTGGGACCAACTGCGATTTTGGCAAGTTTAGGAGCCAACCATGTTGTTGAAGAACTGTCAGGGAGAGTAGATGTTTTGCACCAACTGGTCCCTGGATCTCGCCTTTATCAGGAGATCATCCAAGTACGGGATAATTGTGACTCCTTGCTTGCGAAGGAGAACCATCATTTCCGCCATCACCCTGGTGAAAATCCTCGGAGCCGTGGACAGACCAAACGGCAACGTCTGAAATTGGTAATGACAATCCTGAATTGCAAACCTCAGGTAGCTTGATGCAGTGGCTAAATGGGAACATATAAGTAGGCATCCTTTATGTCTACCAAAACCATGAAATCTCCTTTATCCCCCGGACTGGAGATCACTACCCTGAGAGATTCCATCTTGAAATTGAATTTCTTTAGGTAGAAATTAAGGGATTTCAGATTTAAGATTGGTCTGACTGAGCCGTCCGGCTTCGGGACCACGAAGAGGCTTGAATAAAAACCTTCTCCCTGCTGACTAAGGCTGATTTGAACAATCGGTGAGGGGGAACGTCTTGAAACCCCAGTTTGTACCCTTGGGACACTATTTGTAAAACCCACGAGTCCAGGTCCGAATGAATCCAGAACTGACTGAAGAGTTTTAGACGTGCCCCCCACTGGTGCGGGCTCCTGCAAGAGAGCCCCAGCGTCATGCAGTGGATTTGGCAGAAGCAGAGGACGATCTCTGCTCCTGCGATCTTGAAGAGGCTACAGACCTCTTCCCTCTTTTCCTTCCTCTACCTGCAAAGAAAGGGGAATCTTAACTTCTTGCATATCTATTGGGCCGAAATGACTGCGTCAGATAATGATGCGTCTTCATCCGTTGAGAGGGAACATAGGGCAAGAAGGATGACTTACCTGCGGGAGCTGCCGAGATCAAATTAACTAGGCCGTCGCCAAACAAGGCTTCACCTTCATAGGGAAGAGACTCCCTTTCTTCTTGGAGTCAGCATCAGCATTCCCTTGGTGAATCCACAATGCCCTCCTATCCGAGACTGCCATGAAATTGGCCCGTGAGCACTTGTGCCCGGTGTAGGATTTTTAAATATGTGTAGTTTACTGTATGCAAGGGTTTAAAACCTTTTAGGAACTGAGCTCTAAGGTGTATTACATGTAGTTTAAAAAAAACAAAAAAGGTTTATTTGATGGCAGTAGTTTCCAAACTGGGGTTCTTGCACTGGTAGCATAGTTTGGTGGTCCAGGACCAATTAAAATTATTTATACTTTATTAAATTGGCAAAACCATTCCCTCACAACATAACTGAACCTGAGGATGACATGCTATAAACACAATTTATTTTATATTTTTTTCTGAATTTCTCAATAAAAAAAACTTTGGCCTAGGGGTGCCGTGAAACAAATTTTGATACTCTAGGGCAGGGGTGTCAAACCCATGGGCCGCATGCCGCCCCCAATGCATCCTTTTGTGGCCCACAGTCCGGGGTCGGGCAGGGGTCCGACAGGGGTCCTTTTGTGGCCCGATCACCTTGCTTAGAGCGAGGGCAGGAGAGTGCAGCCAGAGTCTTTGCTTTCTATGTGCGGCACCATCTTCCCGAAGAGATCACCGGGAAGATAGTGCCCCTTCCACTGGCTACAGCACAGGTATACTGGGGTGGGGTAGCAAACTGGGGGCCCCAATGGGCCCCTCCAGCAGTCCCTCTACCAAAACACGTCTTTTGGTGGTTTTGCGGTGTTGTTATAACTACATGGTGACGATACTGTAGCACAGAGATTTTCAACCATTTACAACTCACGTCACACAGAACAAGATTTAAATATTGACAAGGCACACTGAAATATAATGGTGATGCATGGTGCAGTATCGTGTCCTAGGATGTCATGTCGCAGCTTCTCCATAGGTAACGCCTGAACAGGCCCGGTGACAGGGGGGACAAAGGGGACACTTGTTTAGGGCTCCAAGTATTAAGAAGAGAAATAATGGGGCCACAGTGCCAATATTGCTTTTTAAAGTGTATCCACCAACTGCTCAATTTAAGCAGGAAAACAATTAACAGGCCAACTAAACCCTCCCCCCTCCTTTTACCCCATCACTTTGTCCAGTCCCTGTGGTCCATACTGTATTGCCATTATTATGCATGTTGCTGTGCTGGCCCTTTTCTGAATGTCCCTGCCACCGCCACCGAAGAGCTGGATAGCCCAGTATGAAAACCACCTGCCGGCCTCACTGACGGTCCGAGTCAAAGGCTCCATTTTTTTTTAAAGATCCCTCTGCCAAGTTAAGGGGGGGGTTGAGGGGGCCCCAGAGATATCAGTGTACTGGGCCCCGAGATTTCTGTTGCTGGCCCTGACCCTCAGGGGCGTATCTACCCCTTGGCCAGGATGGCACTTGCCAGGGGCACCATCCAGCTGTGCCAACCGTGGCTAAGGGATAGAGTTCTGCAGTCTCGAAAGGGCGCTATGGCAATCAGCGTGGGACTGACCAATTAGACGGTGAGGGAAGGATACTGAAATTGTCCCAACCCTGTTACAGTTTGAAACGCCCCTCAACTGCTGTCCACTGCTTCACTCCTAGCTCTGCCCCTTTGAAATTATTAATCCCTACCCCCCGGTAGGCGGAGTTCTCCAGGCCCATACTCAGGAGTCACCACTGCTGTACATTATGTGCCGGTTGTAGAGGTAGAGCGGGGAACATCAGAGAACGCCACAAATTACACAGTGGGCAAGGAGATGGCTGGAGACAGCTGCACAGCCATGCCTTGCAAGTTCGAGAGAGCTGTTGAATTTCAGCACTTCAAGTCAGAGCCTGCCCCCTGCTGCCCAAGCAGTCCGTGACAGTTAGTGTCGAGGAGGGGGGGATTTGTGCATGTGTGCTATCAGTGTGTGTGTGGGGGGGTGGAGGATGTGTGTGACTGTGAGGGAGCTGTCAGTGTCAGTGGGGAGAGGAGCAGGAGGGAGTTGTCAGTGTGTGGAAGTGATGAGAGTTGTCAGTACTGGGGAAATGTGTGTGTGTGTGTGTGTGTGTGTGTGTGTGTACTAGATTTAGGAGTGTGTGTTTGTGAGAGGTTTCAGTTGGGGAATTAGAGTTCATACTGTATTTAAATGTTTTCATATTGAGAACTACATCTCCCAGCATATACAGTGTGCTGGGGATGCTAACAAGCTTTATTTAAAAGTTTAAAAAACATTGGCCCTCATTCCGAGTTGATCGGTCGCAAGGCGAATTTAGCAGAGTTACACACGCTAAGCCGCCGCCTACTGGGAGTGTATCTTAGCATCTTAAAATTGCGACCGATGTATTCGCAATATTGCGATCACAAACTACTTAGCAGTTTTAGAGTAGCTCCACACTTACTCTGCCTGTGCGATCAGTTCAGTGCTTGTCGTTCCTGGTTTGACGTCACAAACACACCCAGCGTTCGCCCAACCACTCCCCCGTTTCTCCGGCCACTCCTGCGTTTTTTCCGGAAATGGTAGCGTTTTCAGCCACACGCCCATAAAACGCCGTGTTTCCGCCCAGTAACACCCATTTCCTGTCAATCACATTACGATCGCCGGAGCGATGAAAAAGCCGTGAGTAAAAATACTATCTTCATTGTTAAATTACTTGGCGCAGTCGCAGTGCGAATATTGCGCATGCGTACTAAGCGGATTTTCATTGCGATGCGATGAAAAATACCGAGCGAACGACTCGGAATGAGGGCCATTGCTTTTATGACTGCAATGGTTAAAAAGGGAGAGCTATAAATCAATTTATCAGTGAATGATCGCAGTTTGAGCTGTTACATTTTACTGAACCACCTATCCCTCCACACTCACTACCTGTCCTCAGGATACATTTACCATCCCGGCAGACGGTATACCGGCGGTCATTTGACCGATGTTGGAATCCTGACACCACTTGGGAGACTGGTGCCGGCACACAGACAGCCAACATCCCGAAGGCGAGTATTGGAGGGAGGGTTAGGACCGGGGGAGGGGGTGTTAGGGAAGGCACTAGGAGGGGGGGGGGGTTAGTCCTAGCTGCCACCCCCTGAGGGTTAGCCCTATCCGCCACCCCCCCAGAGGGTTAGGATTAGGATTAGGTATCATGTGACTGCTGGAATCCCGAGCGCCGGATGCCATACCCAACCCCCTTTACTTTTTCAGGCATTTCTATCTCTCCTCTCTCTATGGTGTTCCGATTGCCCACTTTCCCTTGTGCTTTTCTCTCTCTCTCCTTTGTTTAGAGCATCAGTTTCTGTAGTCCACTTTATCCTTATTTTTTCCAGTGTTTCACTATCTCTCTGATGTAATGAGGATGTATGGTCTAGAGGGATCAGTAATGCATTGCACTGTATAGAGGCGTCAGGGATGTAGCGTAGGGTATAGAGGCGTCAGGGATGTAGCGTAGGTTATAGAGGCATCAGGAATGTAGCGTAGGGAATAAGGCATCACGGATGTAGCGTAGGGTATAGAGGCGTCAGGGATGTAGCATAGGGAATAGAGGCGTCAGGGATGTAGCGTAGGGAATAGAGGCGTCAGGGATTTAGCTTAGGGAATATAGGCATCAGGGATGTACTAGCAGGTATATAGAGGTCAGTGTACTGTATAGAGGGGTCAGTAATGCAGTGATGGTTATAGAAAGGTCAGTGATGTAGTGTAGGGTATAGAGGGGTCAGTTATGTAGTGTGGGGTAAAGAGGGGTCAGTAAAGATACTAAGCTGAAGTACTTAGAACACTTCTTGAATTAAGACACAACCTGCAAGAAAAAGTATGCAATATGGGTGAAAAGGCAAATGTCAGAGGTCTGATACAAGTGACCAGCTCCACACCTTGCACCACATAGCGTTATGTTAAACTGGGATATGTTCTTTTTTGGTGTGTGTGTGTGTGTGTGTGTGTATGTGTGTGTGTGTGGGGGGGGGGGGGGTGCCAAAGGAAATTTTTGCCATTGGCTCCTTTGGTCTAGAACCAGCCCTGATCACAAAATACTTTTGTCTGAGCAGACTGGACACTGATCAGCGTTGGCTCATTCTCAGCCCCCCGCCCAGCCTCTGCTGCCAACAGACTGCTATTAGCTAGTTAACCTTCTGCCTTCCCTATCTATGACACAGACTGCTGCTAATGCTACCAGAATGTTCCCAGTGGCTTCACACCAACAGTGAATCCCAGCCGATGATGTAGGGCAGCGTGTGGGGGAGGGGGTCAGTTGCTGTGGCTCCAACATGGTAACCGCCAATGGACTGCAATGCTTTATCGAAAGGGGGGGGCGCCAGTCCCTTACTTTGCCAGGGGCGCTTGGACCCCTAGCTACACCTCTGTTGACCCTAACCGATACCCCTAAACTAACCATAATTCCTGCAGTAAAAATCCATGTTTCTATGTATATAAGGGGTCATTCTGAGTTGATCGCTTGCTGCCGTTGTTCGCTGCGTAGCAATCAGTTGAAAAAAAATGGCTAATCTGTGCATGCGCATGCTCCGTAATGTGCATGCGCATCGTACGGGTACAAAGTCCATTGTGGTTTTGCACTAGTTCTAGCGATTATTCCAATCACAGAACAGGCCACAAGGAGATTGACAGAAAGAGGGCGTTTCTGGGTGTCAACTGACCGTTTTCAGGGAGTGCTTGGAAAAATGCAGGCGTGGCAGAAGAAATGCAGACGTGGCTGGGCATTCGCTGGATGGGTGTGTGACATCAAAAGCCGTCCCTCGGTTGTTAGAATCAACGCACACGAAGTGTAACTACAGTGCTGGTCTTATTTTGAAACGATTTTGCAGGCGCTCTGCTGCTCAAGTGTTCGCACTTCTCCAAAGTGAATATACACTCTCCAGTGGGCAGCGACAATGCGTTTGCATGGCTGCTAAAAACTGCTAGCGAGCAATCAACTCAGAATGACCCCCATAGTGTATTGCAAGAAAATATCTGTAAATCCAATGGTACCGTAAGGGCGGTATATACTCGCACTTCTTTGCGGGGTGAGAACATCTCCCCTAAGTGAAGTCAGCCCTATGAATAGAGTTTGTGTGATCCCTGTGCAGCAGTCACAGAAAGGGTTCATCTCTGCAGTTTGTCACTCAAATTACATTGCTGCATTTTTTCTAGAAGTGGATCTGAGAGCTGTTACCCGCAGACCAGCTACAATAATTATCCTGGGTACTCACTAGACCAGTGGTTCTCAAACTGCACCCTGGGGTGCCTCAGGACACTTGCAGGGGTGCCTTGGATTGGTGGTCCAGGACCAATTCAAAATATTTATAGTTAGTGTTATAGGCAAAACCAGTGCTGTTGGCTGGCAATCATAACATATGTGCACAAGCAGAAGCAAATCCTGTCCCCTAACAAAGGGCCAGTGCTAGGGTGTTTGGCGCCTCCCTGCAAACTATTAATTTGGGCCCTCTCTCCAATACTTAATAAAGGGACAGTGCGCTCCTTAAAAAAAGAAGGTGTGGTATCACAAGGAAGGGGCATGGCCACACAATAGCACCCCAAATAAAAATACGCCACACAGTAGCACTATCTTATTGTCATTACACCGCATGTAATAATAATAATAATAATAATAATAATAATAATACCCACAGTCGCAGTGCCCTTTATACACATAACCACCATATCAGTGCAGCTTACACACATAATGCCAACAGTAGCAGTGCCCCTTCTACACATGCCCACGGTGGCAATCCTTTACATGGCAAATATCAACCTGGTTTTGCCATGTAAAGGATTGCCACTTTAAAAAACAAACAATAAAAAAAAAAAAAACAACAGGAAAAAACACAAAATCTCTCACTTTCTGATTCTCACACCCTATTACATTCCTCCCTATATATTTAAATGTTTCTATTACTGTATGTTCCCTCTTCCCTTCTCCAAACTATACACATCAACATTTTTTAGTATTTCCAGGTAAGTTTTGTGATGTAGGCCATGCACAATTTTAGTTGCCCTAATGTATTTACAGCCTTCTGGAGATATGGCTTCTGGAACTGAACACAGGATTCTAAATGTGGCTGTACCAAGGACCTATACAGTGGCATTACAGGTTGAGTATCCCTTATCCAAAATGCTTGGGACCAGAGGAATTTTGGATATCGGATTTTTCTGTATTTTGGAATAATTGCATACCATAACGAGATATTATGGTGATGGGACCTAAATCTAAGCACAGAATGCATTTATGTTTCATATACACCTTATACACACAGCCTGAAGGTCATTTTAGCCAATATTTTTTATAACTTTGTGCATTAAACAAAGTGTGTGTACATTCACAGAATTCATTCATGTGTCATATACACCTTATACACACAGTCTGAAGTTCATTTAATACAATATTTTTAATAACTTTGAGTATTAAACAAAGTTTGTGTACACTGAGCCATCAAAAAACAAAGGTTTCACTATCTCAGTCTCACTCAAAAAAGTCCGTATTTCGGAATATTCCGTATTTCGGAATATTTGGATATGGGATACTCAACCTGTATTACTTTTTTCTGCTACTGGTTCTTTAACCTATGCAAACAAGCATCTGACTTGCCTTTCCTATTGCTTTGTTACATTGCTCACCTGAAATAGTAATACTTAGATAGCTTTCCTCTTGCCATTATAATGCCCTTAATATTATAGTTAGCCTTTGCATTTTTGCACGTGTATGATTTTGCATTTTTTGGCATTAAATGTTGCCATGTTCTTGACCATTCCTCTAGTCCAGGGGCAGAACTGCCAGAGACAACGGAGTCAGTTGCCGCCGGGCTCCAGCCCTGAAGGGGCTCCAGCCCTAAAGGGGCTTCCTCCATTGCCCCCCGGCTGTTACGTGCCCTTCCTACTAAATAGACAAAGGCGCTACCAGCAGGGTCTCGCAGTTTGTACATTCCATGCCGTAACACCCTTCTTTCCACCTTTTTCAAGACCCAGCCCAGCAGCCTCGCCGCTGCCACCACCGCTAGCTGCAGCACTGCCAGCGGTGGGGTGCCCCTGCTTCTTCTCACACCACAGATAGCTGGGCAGCACTGCAACTGCCTGCCTGATTGCTCCGCCCCCTTCCGGCTCCCAAGCACCTCTGCTGCCCAGTGATCCAGGAGCCTGCTGCTAGGAAGAAGTGGCCGAGCTTCAGCAAGCGAGTCTGGACACTGGCGGAGGAAGCCATGATAACCAGATAATGGGGAGTGGAGAGCCAGTTCCAAGGTAATACTTTATACAGCTGGTTGAGATCCTGGCCGGTGGATATGGATTCCAAGAAAACCCTGGAGGTGCTTCCTTTCAAGGGAGACACTCTCTTTGGAGAAGACCTCAATAAGATTGTAGCTGATCTGGCTACTGCTAAAACAGCTTGCCTACCTCGTATGACTCCTACCACGCAGAAGGCTAAAAGTACTTTCCCTTGGCCCTTTCATCCCTCAGGTAAAGCGTACCCAAGGTCAGGCATACCCAAAGCAAGCTCATGCTTCCAGACCTGCCAAGCCCAGACTGAAGCAAGCCTGGGCTGCCCATCAGCCTGCTTCCAAAACGGACAAGCCTGCTGCATGACGGTGCAGGCCTCCCTCTGGGGGATCCCAGGGTGGGGGGTCCGACTTCTAGGTTTGGCATAGAAAGGTATAATTCTAAGCTAGAGAATTCTGTTTGGAGCTCACCTTGTACTTTGTGAAGAAATAATCAGCATTGTGGCTGAGCAGATACATGTAGTGTGTGGCTGCAAACTGCATGGATCTGCTGCGTTGTAATGCTGATACTTTTTTTTTGCAAAGTACCAATAGCTTCATATAATGTTCACAATTTTTATGCTGGATCAAATAGCTCAATAGGTAGGGTGTTTGATTAGAATTCAACAGGTTATAGGTTTGAATCCTGGGTATGGTAGTTTGAGATGTGTTATTTAATAAAGTATGTTGTTCTGACTGCTGGGATATCATACTAAATAAATGGAGTTGATCAATTTTTTTTTTATTTTTTTTTTAAACTAGGGACAATTTCCAGATACTTTTCTTTATAACTGAGATTGCCCCCTGGAACTTCACATCAGTTGACAACTATGCATGAGTGGGCAGTCCTTGCTCTGGATCTGCCCACCCATTTATGTGCCGTCATAAAAGAAAGCACAACTGACAGTTATCCTGGGCGTACACTACACAATTATCTGTCAGGCTATCTATCCAGTCTGGATGGATGGAATGAAAATCTGGTAAAGTATAGTAGCAAATGTCAATTAACCATTTGCTCCCAAACACTAGAAAAGTGGTCAAAAATGGTCATTACACAAATTGGTTAAACCCAAAATTTAACCAATTTGTTTAGGGGACCATGTTTGTCCATTTTCTAGTGTTTGAGAGTAAATCGTTGATGGTCATTTGCTCACATAGATAACCGGATTTCTATTCCAACCAGCCAGTGTTGGAGATATGGTCTGCCAGATTACATAATGCATACCAGAGCCATAACTAGACTTTTTGGTGCCCTGTGACAGAGAATTATATGCCCCCCCCTCCCCACCCCATTTTTGCAATATGGACAAAAGGCGCATGCCTTGTGGGGAAGGGGCATAACAAGATTGGTCTCAGAGAAAGCACATGAGATATGAAGATATATCTAGTATACTTGACACTCAATTGTTTGTGGTATTGCCGGGGTGCCCTCCTTAAATGCATATACAGTCACACATGGCGTGTTTGTGCAAATGGCATATCAGCAGTCAGCACTAACTGGTGACATGCCATTTGTAAAAGTAAGCCATGTGTGACTAATATATAAACATACTTTATTAAATAACACCTCAAACTATCATACCCAGGATTCAAATCTATAACCTGTTGAATTCTAATCAAACACCCTACCCATTGAGCTACTTGATCCTGCATCTATTCTAACCTCCAAAAACAGATTCAGTTGCATTTTCCAGCGTGTTTTGTTTGCGCCTTTGCAAATGTCTTACATCGACAAACTTATTTAGAACTATTTTGCAAATAGGGTTACATTGTCGCAACATTGTGTTCCCTAATTGCTTGATTTTTTAAATGCAACAATTGATAAAGACACCTGATAATTGCTCTGTGGAGTATTATTTTGTGTCTACTTCTTATCTACATTTAATTCCCTACCTCTAATCAAGGCATTTTTAAATGCTGGGGGCTGCCAGGACGTGAGGCCTACCTAGACTTTAGATCGGAATTTGAATGTACTTGTGAACTAACTTAATTTCCTACTTCTAAATTCATTCCTAAATTCACTACTTACATTAATCCTGTAGTTGGGCATTTTGAGCCTTCAATTGTGGGTATTGTTTTGTGTCCAGACCAGCAGCTGGTGGTGTGCATTTGCTGGAAAGGCATCGAAGACCTCCGATATGCTGCATCTCCTGATGTGTGTCTCCCTCAAGTGGCTGTCAGCAAATGCATGCTAGACACCCCATTCCAAGCTGATTGTGACATCACGGAACATGCATCATAGAACAGGCATGCTAGAATATAGGTCTTCAACCTGCGACCCTCCAGCTGCTGTGGAACTACATATACCAGCATGCCCTGCCTCAGTTTTAGCATACCTTAATAGCAAAACTGTGGCAGGGCATGCTGGGATGTGTAGTTTCACAGCAGCTGGAGGGCCACAGGATGAAGACCCATGTGCTAGAGCCAAGCCGCAGGTACATTGAATGCTAGCAAGCTGAATGTTTAAATCCTTTTTGTTCCGCAGCATTCCAATGCAGAAGATTCCATGGAACCAGAGATTATTCCATTGAGAAGGACATGCTGCCTGGATGACTGCACTGTGCAAATTAAATCACGGAGCCAGTTGGCTTGTGGGTGGCTCTGGTGACTGGGTGGTTGGGTGGGCGGTGTGTCAGAGGTGGAGCACATGCAAATGAATGTGTATCATCCTGCTAGTGAGAGTGAAAACTCATGCAGGAGTGTGCCTGCTTGTCAGTGGGTTATGCACCTTGCCAGGCGTCAAATCTACATGGAGCAGCTTGAGGGGACAAGAGCAGGTTTGCAAAATATAGATAGAAGAGCATATATGCTGGCGCATTCTCCATGATTGTGTCAGCTTATGCTTTGGTGCACTGCACTTTCCTCCACTAAGTTTTAGCCATTTTGGTTAAACGCAAGTGTAGTTGCTTCTCGCCCTTTTGGCTGTGATCTTGTATCGTGGTTGAAGAGTCTGCTGGAGGGATTGTTTTCTTCATTGACGAGAGACTGAAGATATTACAGGATGGAAGGCTTGGGAACACTATCTGTTTTTCAGTTGTGGAAGAGTTGAAAGACAGCTTTTCCTTGCCAATATCTCTCTTTTGCAAAGAGCTACGCATTGGAAAATTCAGGGCTATACCGTGTAGATGAAGCACTAACAGGAGGCTTTAAAATTTTCATTCTAGTTTCCTTCGTTTGGGAGAAAAATGCAAAGGTACAAGACAGCTTTTCCTTGCCAATATCTCTCTTTTGTAAAGAGCTGCACATTGGAAAATTCAGGGCTATGCCGTGTAGATGATGGCCTAACAGGAGGCTTTAAAATTTTCTTTCTAGTGTCCTTCGTTTGGGAGAAAAATGCAAAGGTACAAGACAGCTTTTCCTTGCCAATATCTCTCTTTTGCAAAGAGCTACGCATTGGAAAATTCAGGGCTATGCCGTGTAGATGATGGCCTAACAGGAGGCTTTAACATTTTCTTTCTAGTGTCCTTCGTTTGGGAGAAAAATGCAAAGGTACAAGACAGCTTTTCCTTGCCAATATCTCTCTTTTGCAAAGAGCTACGCATTGGAAAATTCAGGGCTATACCGTGTAGATGAAGCACTAACAGGAGGCTTTAAAATTTTCATTCTAGTGTCCTTCGTTTGGGAGAAAAATGCAAAGGTAGCTTGTGCCATCACCACTCTGCTCCTTGTGCCGCCTTGGCGGTTTACATGAGCCACTGCGGTGACGTTGACTGACTGGATCAGAACCGGTTGGTCGCAAAGTAAGGTCTCCGCTTGACGTAGGGCATTGTATATGGCCCCTAGTTTCAGGATGTTGATGTGAAGACAAGTCTCTTGACTTGACCAAAGACCTTGGAAATTTCTTCCCTGTGTGACTGCTCCCCAACCTTGGAGGCTTGCATCTGTGGTCACCAGGATCCAGTCCTGAATGCCAAATCTGCGTCACTCGAGAAGGTGAGCACTCTGCAGCCACCACAGGAGTGATACCCTGACCCTGGGGGACAGGGTGATCAACCAATGCATCTGTAAATGTGACCCAGACCACTTGTCCAGTAGGTCCCATTGGAAAGTCCTCGCATGGAACCTGCCGAATGGAATGGCTTTGTATGATGCCACCATCTTTCCCAGGACTCGAGTGCAGTGATGCACTGACACAAGTTTTGGTTTCAATAGGTTCCTGACAAGAGTCATGAGTTCCTGGGCCTTTTCTATCGGGAGATAAACCCTCTTCTGGTCTGTGTCCAGAATCATGCCCAAGAAAGACAGATGAGTCGTAGGAACCAACTGCGACTTTGGGATATTGAAAATCCAGCCGTGTTGCTGTAACACTTTCAGTGAAAGTGATACGCTGTTCAGCAACTGCTCTCTTGATCTCGCTTTTATGAGATCGCTCAAGTACGGGATAATTGTGACACATTGCTTGCGCAGGAGAACCATCATTTCCACCATTACCTTGGTGAAAATTCTCTGGGCCGTGGAGAGACCAAACAGCAACGTCTGAAATTGGCAATGACAGTCCTGTACCGCAAATCTGAGGTACGACTGATGAGATGGATAAATTTGGACATGAAGGTATGCATCCTGTACACAAATGCGGACAACAGGTGTCAAGCCGTGTGTTGCCTTTGTCAAGCTGTAATAAGTAGGGGTAAGGACGTTAACCACCTCAGAACATCCTCCCTTATACGTCACCTGCAGCGCATTAATCATAAGTCAGTGACAAGTTCAAAAACTTTGGATGACAGCGGAAGCAGTCCACTGACCACTAAATCCCTTCCTCTTGTAACCAAGCTCCTGCAAACCACACCACCAACTCCCTCAGTGTCAATTTCCTCCTTAGACAGGAGAGCCAATAGTCCTGCAGGCCATGTCACTGGCAAGTCTGACGAGTCCTCTCCTGCCTGGGATTCCTCCGATGCATCCTTGAGTGTAACGCCTACTGCTGCTGGCGCTGCTGTTGTTGCTGCTGGGAGTCGATCGTCATCCCAGAGGGGAAGTCGGAAGACCACTTGTACTACTTCCAGTAGGCAATTGACTGTCCAACAGTCCTTTGCGAGGAAGATGAAATATCACAGCAGTCATCCTGCTGCAAAGCGGATAACTCAGGTCTTGTCAGCCTGGGTGGTGAGAAACGTGGTTCCGGTAACCATCGTTAATTCAGAGGCAACTAGAGACTTGATTGAGGTACTGTGTCCCCGGTACCAAATGCCATCTAGGTTCCATTTCTCTAGGCAGGCGATACCGAAAATGTACACAGACCTCAGAAAAAGAGTCACCAGTGTCCTAAAAAATGCAGTTGTACCCAATGTCCACTAGTCCACATGTCCGTGGTTAAGTGGAGCAGGGCAGACTCAGGACTATATGACTGTGACAGCCCACTGGGTAGATGTATTGCCTCCCGCAGCAAGAACAGCAGCGGCGGCACCAGTAGCAGCATCTCGCAAATGCCAACTCGTTCCTAGGCAGGCTACGCTTTGTATCACCGCTTTCCATAAGAGGCACACAGCTGACAACCTCTTACGGAAACTGAGGAACATCATCGCAGAATGGCTTACCCCAATTTGACTATCCTGGGGATTTGTGACATCGGACAACGCCACCAATATTGTGCGTGCATTACATCTGGGCAAATTCCAGCACGTCCCATGTTTTGCACATACATTGAATTTGGTGGTGCAGAATTATTTAAAAAACGACAGGGGCATGCAAGAGATGCTGTCGGTGGCCCGAAGAATTGCGGGCCACTTTCTGCATTCAGCCACCGCGTGCCGAAGACTGGAGCACCACCAAACATTCCTGAACCTGCCCTGCCATCCTCTGAAGCAAGAGGTGGTAACGAGGTGGAATTCAACCCTCTATATGCTTCAGAGGATGGAGGAGCAGCAAAATGCCATTCAAGCCTATACATCTACCCACGATATAGGCAAAGGAGGGGGAATGCACCTGACTCAAGCGCAGTGGAGAATGATTTCAACGTTGTACAAGGTTCTGCAATCCTTTGAACTTGCCACACGTGAAGTCAGTTCAGACACTGCCAGCCTGAGTCAGGTCATTCCCCTCATCAGGCTTTTGCAGAAGAAGCTGGAGACATTGAAGGAGGAGCTAAAACAGAGCGATTCCGCTAGGCATGTGGGACTTGTGGATGGAGCCCTTAATTCGCTTAACCAGGATTCAATCTGTTGAAATCAGAGCAATAAATTTTGGCCACCGTGCTCGATCCTAGATTTAAAACCTACATTGTATCTCTCTTTCCTGCAGACACAAGTCTGCAGAAGTTCAAAGACCTGCTGGTGAGAAAATTGTCAAGTCAAGCGGAACGTGACCCGTCAACAGCTCCTCCTTCACATTCTCCCGCAACTGGGGGTGCGAGGAAAAGGCTAAGAATTCCGAGCCCACCCGCTGGCGGTGATGCAGGGCAGTCTGGAGTGAGTGCTGACATCTGGTCCGGACTGAAGGACCTGGCAACGATTACTGACAT
The DNA here is from genome assembly GCF_028390025.1 of Pseudophryne corroboree. Taxonomy (NCBI): domain Eukaryota; kingdom Metazoa; phylum Chordata; class Amphibia; order Anura; family Myobatrachidae; genus Pseudophryne; species Pseudophryne corroboree. The sequence goes on from NC_086444.1 coordinate 688,715,849, forward strand.
GTCGTCTACTGTCACTGCATATGATTCTGTCACCTTTGAAAGAATGGTGGAGGATTATATGAGTGACCGCATCCAGGTAGGCACGTCAGACAGTCCGTATGTATACTGGCAGGAAAAAGAGGCAATTTGGAGGCCCTTGCACAAACTGGCTTTATTCTACCTAAGTTGCCCTCCCTCCAGTGTGTACTCCAAAAGAGTGTTTAGTGCAGCCGCTCACCTTGTCAGCAATCGGCGTACGAGGTTACTTCCAGAAAATGTGGAGAAGATGATGATCATCAAAATGAATTATAATCAATTCCTCCGTGGAGACATTCACCAGCAATTGCCTCCAGAAAGTACACAGGGATCTGAGATGGTGGATTCCAGTGGGGACGAATTAATAATCTGTGAGGAGGGCGATGTACACAGTGAAAGGGGTGAGGAATCGGAGGATGATGAGGTGGACATCTTGCCTCTGTAGAGCCAGTTTGTGCAAGGAGAGATTGATTGCTTCTTTTTTGGTGGGGGTCCAAACCAACCAGTCATTTCAGTCAGCCGTGTGGCAGACCCTGTTGCTGAAATGATGGGTTCGTCAATGTTTTTCTTTTCAATCTAAGCCCCTGCAGTTTTCTGTAAGAATCTGCTTCGCTATGATGATCAACAAGTCACAAGGGCAAATACTCAGGGCTGGAGGCGTAGATCTTAGGACCAGCTGCTACAAGCATGGCAAAGGTGTCACTATCATTGGTGACACCCAGAGAGGCAGCGAGGGAGATTGTAATGCAGTGCGCGCAGATAAGCAGCACAATGGTAAAATGGAGGCATGGTCTCATAGGTAGGGGTGTGGCCTGTTGGCCTGAATCTCCATTTTGTTGCTCCGGGTATCCCGGGGGTTGAGTGCTGCACCCGGGGACTAGTGTGTGAGTGGTGCTGGCTCCTGCACAGTGACAGAAACTGGGTGTTGCACGTAATGTCACAGTGAAACACCCATATTCTGTCACTGAAGAGGAGCCGGCACTTTGGTGTCACCCCCCTTGGCGGGTGACACTCGGGTGTGGGCCGCAACCCCGTTGTGATGCCACTGACCCATGGGAAGCTTTACGTGGCTTACCCATGTGTTAGTAGCCCCAAGCATCTTTTGTGTTAGTCCCTGAAGAAAAACTTCAAATATTTACAAATAAATTTTGTAATCAATGGGCCTAATTCAGTAAGGATTGCAAATTCTGCTAAGTAACAGAATTTGCAATCCTTTGGTTCGCATGCTGGGGCCACCCAGCATGCCGCCTCCCTTCTTGACCACGCTGAAATTGCAGTCGCAGTGCAGTTCAGCGTGATCATAAAAAATGGGTTAGCCTCCTGTTGGTGCAGACTGTATGTGTGATGTCATGCAACCGCTCTGACCACGCCTCCTGTTTCTCCGTTGCCGACCCCATTTTGAAGCCCTGCCCACGCACCGCTCCATCTCTGACTTGGAAATGGAGTGTTGCTGACCCCCCCCCCCCCCCCCCAGCACCGATTGACAGTCAGAGGCGATCGCATTAACTGCGGGGTGCCGCAGAAAATGCAGGCGCATGCGTATGCTCTTAGCAATTTTTGCAGTTGGACTGCTTATTGCGATTGCAATCCAACCTGAATCAGGCTCTATTACCTATCACAATGCACTGCGGGTAGTACAAAATGGGGTTAATATAAGAGAAAACCCCCCAGAGCTGTGCTCCTTAACTGTCCCTGGTGGCTAGTGGAGCAGCTGCCCAGTAATCAGTGTCCACGCCAGTGCGCACATGGCCCGCCCCCTACAGCCACGCTGGATCACGGTATAGTGTGGGCACAGAAGTCCCTTACCTCCCTTTCATCAGCGGCCTCGTGATCCCGGAGGGCGGTGTGTGTGTGACTGACCATAGGAAGAAACCGGAGCCTCCGCTGCAGTGACCCAGCAACCAGGGCGCGGGAGTATACTGCGCCGCTGGGAGTGATGGAGCTGCAGTAAAGATGTCTATTAGACCTAGCCTGCTGCAGCCCTTGTAGATTCTTATAAAAAAAAGTTCTTCTTTTCTTGTCAAAATTAATAGCTAAGAATAGGCTGCCTGAGGCAGCCCCCTCTTAAGTGGCCTGCTACTGAAGGCACCAACTACAAACTGAGCTCCCTGTTCATGGAAGCGAGGTTATAGAGGAGGGGGCGCTGAGCATCTTGGGAACAGTCAAAAGCTTTGAGCCTGTTGGTGCCTCAGATCAAGATCCTACTCTACACCCCAATGTGAATCCTTGTGGAGTCCAGTGTACCCCACAGAAGAAATGAATGTGTCACACCCACTGGCAGCAACATTAGAATAGCTGCTAATGGGCACAATTGAGAAAGGAAGGGGGGAAAACATTTGAATCCAGCACATATATGTAATTTGAATATGTAATTTGTACCTTCCTACTTTAAAATGTAATGGATGAACCTCACCCTGTGAGAACTATCTTCATGATCAAGAGATCTCATACGCAAGAAAAGCATGTGCTGGGATAGGGCTGTGGAGGGCGGCTGCTCGGGCACACACCCGTCAAGTTAAGGAGATTCAACTGAGGAAGCACAAGGGAACTGCAGGGAGACCACATATTTTCAGATGAACATGAGAGGGCGGAAGGCTGCCTAATACTGAAGCACCCTCAAACATCAAACCATATGCAACAACTAGTACAAGCATTCCTGGGGAAAGGTCTGCAGCAGACGGATTTGCATACGGTGATGTCATCCAAGCAATGGGCATAGTTGGCTGCAACCCTCGTCTGCATATGAAAAGAGAAAATGGTCACGCAGGGCATGGCGGCCTTTGTGGGGTTGCGCTTGGATGACCCCTAGATCGCTTTATACACCCCCATCAGTGTGGGGCTCATGTTGGCCATGCCCAAGCCCCTGAAGCATTCAAGCTGATTTCTTGCAGCAGCTGGACCCAGTAACAGCTCCAGAGTTGCTCTACAAGACAAGTAAAAGGGTGTGAGCCCTGCAGCACCACCTGTAGTTTGCATACACACATATATAGGACAGCATCTCTTATATGCCCCAGGGGCAATAAAATAGTAGCCTTATCTAGGGTATCCATCCATGCCGCTACAGAACTACACACCCAGGCCGACGCAATTGCCGGTCTGAGTAAGGTACCTGAATGTGTATAAATGGACTTCAGGGTAATCTCCTGTTTGCGGTCAGCAGACTCTTTGAGGGTAGCTGTATCCTGGGACGGGAGGGCTACCTTCTTGGATAAGCGTGTTAATGCTTTGTCCACCCAAGGGGAGGATTCCCATCGTAACCTATCCGTTGATGGGAAAGGGGAATCCTTTTGGAAATCTGCAGGAGATTCCCAAGCTTTTTCACATAACTCGTTCAGCTCGTGTGAGGGGGGAAAGGTTACCTCAGGCTTCTTTCCCTTGTACATATGTACCCTCTTGTCAGGGATAGGGGGCTCCTCTGTGATGTGCAAAACATCTTTTATTGCCATAATCATATATCAAATGTATTTTGCCAATTTTGGCTGTAACTTTGCATCATCGTAATCGCCACTGGAGTCAGAATCCGTGTCGGTATCTGTGTCAACAATCTGGATAGTGGGCGCTTATGAGACCCTGACAGTCCCTGCGACATAGGATTAGGCATTGGTTGAGACCCTGACTGTCCCAAAGCTTCTGCCTTGTCTAATCTTTTGTGCAATGAGTTTACACTAGCATTTAAAACATTCCACATATCCATCCAATCAGGTGTCGGCGGAGACACCACGTTCATTTGCTCCCGCTCCTCTCTAATATAGCCTTCTTCCTCAGACATGTCGACACACGCGTACCGACACACCACACACACAGGGAATACTTTTACTGAAGACATTTCCCCCACAAGGCCCTTTGGAGAGACAGAGAGAGAGTATGCCAGCACATACCCCAGCGCTATATAACCCAGGAATAGCACAGTAACTTAATGTTTGAACAATCGGTGAGGGGGAACATCTTGAAACCCCAGTTTGTACCCTTGGGACACTATTTGTAAAACACACGAGTCCATGTCCGAATGAATCCAGAACTGACTGAAGAGTTTTAGACGTGCCCCCCACTGGTGCGGGCTCCTGCAAGAGAGCCCCAGCGTCATGCAGTGGATTTGGCAGAAGCAGAGGATGATCTCTGCTCCTGCGATCTTGAAGAGGATGCAGACCTCTTCTCTCTTCTCCTTCCTCTACCTGCAAAGAAAGGGGAATCTTAACTTCTTGCATATCTATTGGGCCGAAATGACTGCATCAGATAATGATGCGTCTTCATCCGTTGGGACGGAACATAGGGCAAGAAGGTTGACTTACCTGCGGGAGCTGCCGAGATCAAATTAACTAGGCAGTCACCAAACAAGGCTTCACCTTCATAGGGAAGAGACTCCCTTTCTTCTTGGAGTCAGCATCAGCATTCTCTTGGTGAATCCACAATGCCCTCCTATCCGACACTGCCATGAAATTGGCCCGTGAACTCAAGAGTCCTATATCCCTTGCAGTCTCACGTAAGTATGCTGCAGTGTCCTTGATATGATACAATGTAAGGAGTATCCCATCTCTCCAGGGTATCTATATCGGATGACAAGGTATTCGACCAATTCTTGAATACTACTACTCACCCATGCACATGTAATGGCAGGTCTAAGTAATGTACCCGTGGTTACATAACTAGAAATAATGTAGCTTCCAGCATACGATCCGCTGGATTTGTGACAGGGCCCCGTGCAAAACAGGGGGTGACTCCCACTTTATTCTGTCCGCGGCGGGAAATGAATAAACAACCAGAATCCTTTTGGGGATTTGAAACCATCTTGTCGAGCTGGCCCAGACTTTCTCAAACAGAGATGGAGGAACGTTACATCAACTTTCATTATATATCTATATATACATACATATAGACCCCTTTGTCAGGAACAGCAGGGTCTTCAGTGATTTTAATATGTCCTTAATATCCACAATCATGTACTGAATGCTCCTTGCCAATATTGGATCTAATCAGGAAACATTATGGTCGACATAAGTATCAGTATCCGTGTCAGTATCAGTGTGTAGTAACTGGGCAAAATAACATTTTTGCGACCCAGCGGGGCCTGAGGGAAAAGAAACATAGCCATGAATATCACATCTATTCTCTACGTCTGTGTCTGGGACACAGATTTATCCAACCTTACTCTGATATTACTGAAACATTTACCCAGTCAGTTATTGGTGGTGCCAACAGGGCCACCATCATATGTCTGCATTCCTAATATAGGCCCTCATTCCGAGTTGATCGGTCGCAAGGCGAATTTAGCAGAGTTACACACGCTAAGCCGCCGCCTACTGGGAGTGTATCTTAGCATCTTAAAATTGCGACCGATGTATTCGCAATATTGCGATCACAAACTACTTAGCAGTTTTAGAGTAGCTCCACACTTACTCTGCCTGTGCGATCAGTTCAGTGCTTGTCGTTCCTGGTTTGACGTCACAAACACACCCAGCGTTCGCCCAACCACTCCCCCGTTTCTCCGGCCACTCCTGCGTTTTTTCCGGAAACGGTAGCGTTTTCAGCCACACGCCCATAAAACGCCATGTTTCCGCCCAGTAACACCCATTTCCTGTCAATCACATTACGATCGCCGGAGCGATGAAAAAGCCGTGAGTAAAAATACTATCTTCATAGCAAAGATACTTGGCGCAGTCGCAATGTGAATATTGCGCATGCGCACTAAGCGGAATTTCACTGCGATGCGATGAAAAATACAGAGCGAACGACTCGGAATGAGGGCCATAGTTTCCTCTTGGGAAAAACATTCAGCCACCGACATGTTGACACACATATACCAAGTACCCACAGACACACCGGCTTATGGGGGACAGACCGTCAGTAAATCTGTCAGAGGGACACAGAGGATTTTTCAGCTCACAATCCAGCGCCAAAAGTACACAGTCTGGGAAATAATAAACTCTATAGTGATAGACTTGTAATGCTCTAAAGATGTTCTGGTGAGGTGAGGAAGAAGCCCCGCCGCTGTAATGGCGCGTATCTGTCCCGCTCAGAAATAATTAATTACGCTAGCGGGGTAAGGACAGTGCCCAGGCACTAATGTCCACTTTTTCCAGCCTTTTGTGAGGAATTTATGCTGCCCAGGGTGCCCCCCCCCCCCGTGCCCTGCACCCTGCAGTGCCTGTGTTTGTGTGGGAGCATGGCGCGCAGCGTTCCGCTCGCTGCTCGGTACCTCAGAATGCCGTCACTGAAGAAGAAGTCTTCTGTTCTTCTGCTACTCACCTGTCTTCTGGCTCTGTAAGGGGGTGACGGCAGGCTGCGGGAGTGTGCATCTAGGCGTACCCAGCGATCAGCACCCTCAGGAGCTTATGGTGTCCTGTCAGCCTGAAGCAGAGCCATTGAACTCACTAGAAGTTGGTCATACTTCTCTCCCCTAAGTCCCACGAAGCAAGGAGACTGTTGCCAGCAGCCTCCCTGAAAATAAAAAAAACTAACAAGTCTTTTCAGAGAAACTCAGTAGAGCTCCCCTGTAGTGCATCCAGTATCACTGCGCACAATACTAAAACTGGAGTCTGGAGGAGGGGCATAGAGGGAGGAGACAGTTCACACCCTTTGAAAGTCTTAAAGTGCCCATGTCTCCTGCGGATCCTGTCTATACCCCATGGTTCTTAATGTGACCCCAGCATCCTCTAGGACGTATGAGAAAACAAATAACGCACACACGAGGAGGAGAGAACTAAGGAAGCTATAAGGAGAAGAGGGGAGGGAGGGGGGGTTGAAAGGTAAGGTAGTAAAGGCATATTGGATAAACTACAACCTTATACATATTCATTAATGTACCAGTAGTTAGAAGTAGAAGAGCTCTAACAGAAACCACAAAGCTTATCTAAAGCCACACCACACTGGATATGCCCAATCTCATTTGATTTTTGAAGCAAAGCAGTATTGGACTTTGTTAATACATGGATGGGAGACTGCTTGGTAGTATCAGATTCTTTAGGTGTTTTTAAACTACCAACACCATTTTCTTGGTACATTTAATTTTTACATGTATTCTTTTATGTACCAGAAGTTAGAAGTAGAAGAGCTGTAACAGAAACCACCAGCTCATCTACAGCCACAGCACACTGGATTTGCCCAATCTCTCCTGATCATGGAAGCTGAGCAGTGTTGGTCCTGGTTTTAGTACTTGGATGGGAGACCACAAGGAAATACCAGGAGCTGTGTGTATTTTTACAATACTAACACCGTTCTCTTGATGCATTCCATTTTGAAACATTGGGGCAGATCTATTAAGCCTGGTGAACTGATAAAGTGCAAGGTGATAAAGTACCAGCCAGTCAGCTCCTAACTGTCATTTTTCAAACCCTGCCTGTGACATGGCAATTAGGAGCTGATTGGCTGGTACTTTATCACCATGCAAATTATCATTTCACCAGGTTTAATAAATCGGCTGCTTACTCATTTATGTACGAGTAGTTAGAAGTAGAAGAACTCTAACAGAAACCACTAAGCTCATCTACAGCCACACCACACTGTATATGCCCAATATCACCTGATTTTAGGCCTGGTTTGTTCTTGGATGTGAGACCACCTGGGAATACCAGGTGCTGTAGGTAGTTTTATACTACCAACACCGTTCTCTTGATGCATTCCATTTTGAAACATTGGGGCAGATCTATTAAGCCTGGTGAACTGATAAAGTGCAAGGTGATAAAGTACCAGCCAGTCAGCTCCTAACTGTCATTTTTCAAACCCAGCCTGTGACATGGCAATTAGGAGCTGATGGGCTGGTACTTTATCACCATGCAAATTATCATTTCACCAGGTTTAATAAATCGGCTGCTTACTCATTTATGTACGAGTAGTTAGAAGTAGAAGAACTCTAACAGAAACCACTAAGCTCATCTACAGCCACACCACACTGTATATGCCCAATATCACCTGATTTTAGGCCTGGTTTGTTCTTGGATGTGAGACCACCTGGGAATACCAGGTGCTGTAGGTAGTTTTATACTACCAACACCGTTCTCTTGATGCATTATATTTTGAAACTTATTCATTGATGTACCAGTAGTTAGAAGTAGAAGTTAGAAACAGCAAAAATCATCTACAGCCGCATCACACTGGATATGTCCAATCTCATCTGATGTTGGAAGCTAAGCAGTGTTGTGCCTGGTTAGTTTTTGGATTTCAGGTCCTGCCTTCTGGTTTGGCCACGGCACCTCGGAAATTCACCAAGGTCATGGCCGTGATGACGACCCTTCACCATCGGTGGACCAGGGAGGAATCTCTCCTCCCGATAAACATTCTGGAATTGCGGGCAGTGTTCAATTCATTGACACTGGCCCTGCCTCTAGTACAGAACAGGCCTGTTCAAGTACAATCGGACAACGACACCACGGTAGTGTACACAAATCATCAAGGCGGCACTCGAAATTGCATGGCAAAGCTGGAAGTATCAAAAATCCTCAGTTGGGTAGAACGTCATCTGCCAGCAATATCGGCAGTGTTCATTCCCGGAGTCCTCAACTGGGAAGCGGATTTCCTCAGTCGACAGTACGTTCACGCTGGAGAGTGGAGAGGCCGCAGCAGAAATGTCTGCACTGGTGTCAGTAGGTGACTGAGGCAGGGATGACTGGGAGATAGTGGGTGACTGAAGCATGTATGACTGGGAGATAGTGGGTGACTGAGGCCGGGGTGACTGGGAGATAGTCAGTGACTAAGGCAGGGGTGATAGGGATATAGTGGATGACTGTGGCAGGGGTGACAGGGACAGTAGGAGACTGAGGCAGGGGTGACAGGGATAGTGGGTGACTGAGGCAGGGGTGATAGGGTGACAGTGGGTGACTGAGGCAGAGGTGACAGGGATAGTGGGTGACTGAGGTAGGGGTGATATGGAGATAGTGGTTGACTGAGGCAGGGGTGACAGAGATAGTGGGTGACTAAAGCAGGGGTGACTGGTATAGTGGGTGACTGAGGCAGGGGTCGCAGGTATATTGGTTAACTGAGGCAGCGGTGACTGGGAGATAGGGGGTAACTGAGGCAGGGGTGACAGGGAAAGTGTGTGACTCAGGCAGGGGTGATAGGGAGATAGTGGGCAGCAGATCACTGCCTCGCTGACAGCAGCACATCCCTGCTTCACTGACAGCAGCACATCCCTGCCTCATTGACAGCAGCACATACCTGCCTCACTTATAGCAGCACATCCCTGCCTCACTGGCAGCAGCAGATCCCTGCCTCACTGGCAGCAGCAGATCACTGCTTCACTGACAGCAGCACATCCCTGCCTCACTGGCAGCAGCAGATCCCTGCCTTACTGACAGCTGTATATAGGGCCTAATTCAGACCTGATCTCTGCTGTGCATATTCACACAACAGGAGATCAGGTCTGAAGTGTGTGTGTGTGTGCTGGTGCCGCAGTGCACCGGCACATGCCAGAGATGCGATCAGCATCTCTGCCCAGTGAGCGCCTCTGCCAACACATACTTATCTTGCATATGAGATCTCTTGATCATGAAGATAGTTCTCACAGGGTGAGGTTCATCCATTACATTTTAAAGTAGGAAGGTACAAATTACATATTCAAATTACATATATGTGCTGGATTCAAATGTTTTCCCCCCTTCCTTTCTCAATTGTGCCCATCAGCAGCTGTTCTAATGTTGCTGCCAATGGGTGTGACACATTCATTTCTTCTGTGGGGTACACTGGACTCCACAAGGATTCACATTGGGGTGTAGAGTAGGATCTTGATCTGAGGCACCAACAGGCTCAAAGCTTTTGACTGTTCCCAAGATGCTCAGCGCCCCCTGCTCTATAACCTCGCTTCCATGAACAGGGAGCTCAGTTTGTAGTTGGTGCCTTCAGTAGCAGGACACTTAACAGGGGGCTGCCTCAGGCAGCCTATACTTAGCTATTAATTTTGACAAGAAAAGAAGAAATTTTTTTATAAGAATGTACAAGGGCTGCAGCAGGCTAGGTCTAATAGACATCTTTACTGCAGCTCCATCACTCCCAGCGGCGCAGTATACTCCCGTGCCCTGGTTGCTGGGTCACTGCAGCGGAGGCTCCGGTTTCTTCCTAAGGTCAGTCACACACACACCGCCCTCCGGGATCACGAGGCCGCTGATGAAAGGGAGGTAAGGGGCTTCTGTGCCCACACTATACCGTGATCCAGCGTGGCAGTAGGGGGCGGGCCGTGTGCGCACTGGCGTGGACACTGATTACTGGGCAGCCGCTCCACTAGCCACCAGGGACAGTTAAGGAGCACAGCTCTGGGGGTTTTTCTCCTATATTAACCCCATTTTGTACTACCTGCAGTGCATTGTGATAGGTAATAGAGCCTGATTCAGGTTGGATTGCAATCACAATAAGCAATCCAACTGCAAAAATTGCTAAGAGCATACGCATGCGCCTGCATTTTCTGTGACTGTCAATCGGTGCGGGGGGGGGGGGTCAGCAACACTCCATTTCAAAGTCGGAGATGGAGCGGTGCGGGGGCAGGGCTTCAACGGAGAAACAGGAGGCGTGGTCAGAGCGGCTGCATGACATCACATGCAGCCGTTGCGATCACAAAAATGGTGGCGGCTTCCTGCGCACACGTACAGTCTGCACCAACAGGAGGCTAACCCATTTTTTATGATCACGCTGTACTGCACTGAGACTGCAATTTCAGCGTGGTCAAGAAGGGAGGCGGCATGCTGGGTGGCCATGCCCTGTGATGGGTGGCCCCAGCATGCGAACCAAAGGATTGCAAATTCTGTTACTTAGCAGAATTTGCAATCCTTACTGAATTAGGCAATTGATTACAAAATTGTAAACAATATTTGAAGTTTTTCTTCAGGGACTAACACAAAAGATGCTTGGGGCTACTAACACATGGGTAAGCCACGTAAAGCTTCCCATGGGTCAGTGGCATCACAACGGGGTTGCGGCACACACCCGAGTGTCACCCGCCAAGTGGGGTGACACCAAAGTGCCGGCTCTTCTTCAGTGACAGAATATGGGTGTTTCACTGTGACATAACGTGCAACACCCAGTTTCTGTCACTGTGCAGGAGCCAGCACCACTCACACACTAGTCCCCGGGTACAGCCCCCAACCCCCGGGATACCCGCAGCAACAAAATGGTGATTCAGGCCACGCCCCTACCTATGAGACCATGCCTCCTTTTTACCATTGCGCTGCTTATCTGCGCGCACTGCATTACAATCTCCCTCGCCGCCTCTCTGGGTGTCACCAGTGATAGTGACACCTCTGCCATGCTTGTAGCAGCTGGTCCTAAGATCTACGCCTCCAGCCCTGAGTGTTTTCCCTTGTGACTTGTTGATCATCATAGCGAAGCAGATGCTTACAGAAAACTGCAGGGGCTTAGATTGAAAAGAAAAACATTGACGAACCCATCATTTCAGCGACAGGGTCTGCCACACGACTGACTGAAATGACTGGTTGGTTTGGGCCCCCACCAAAAAAGAATCAATCAATCTCTCCTTGCACAAACTGGCTCTACAGAGGCAAGATGTCCACCTCATCATCCTCCGATTCCTCACCCCTTTCACTGTGTACATCCCCCTCCTCACAGATTATTAATTCGTCCCCACTGGAATCCACCATCTCAGATCCCTGTGTACTTTCTGGAGGCAATTGCTGGTGAATGTCTCCACGGAGGAATTGATTATAATTCATTTTGATGATCATCATCTTCTCCACATTTTCTGGAAGTAACCTTGTACGCCGATTGCTGACAAGGTGAGCGGCCGCACTAAACACTCTTTCGGAGTACACACTGGAGGGAGGGCAACTTAGGTAGAATAAAGCCAGTTTGTGCAAGGGCCTCCAAATTGCCTCTTTTTCTCCACCATTCTTTCAAAGGTGACAGAATCATATGCAGTGACAGTAGACGACATGTCAGTAATCGTTGCCAGGTCCTTCAGTCTGGACCAGATGTCAGCACTCACTCCAGACTGCGCTGCATCACCGCCAGCGGGTGGGCTCGGAATTCTTAGCCTTTTCCTCGCACCCCCAGTTGCGGGAGAATGTGAAGGAGGAGCTGTTGACGGGTCACGTTCCGCTTGACTTGACAATTTTCTCACCAGCAGGTCTATGAACCTCTGCAGACTTGTGTCTGCCGGAAAGAGAGATACAATGTAGGTTTTAAATCTAGGATCGAGCACGGCGGCCAAAATGTAGTGCTCTGATTTCAACAGATTGAATCCTGGTTAAGCAAATTAAGGGCTCCATCCACAAGTCCCACATGCCTAGTTGAATCGCTCTGTTTTAGCTCCTCCTTCAATGTCTCCAGCTTCTTCTGCAAAAGCCTGATGAGGGGAATGACCTGACTCAGGCTGGCAGTGTCTGAACTGACTTCACGTGTGGAAAGTTCAAAGGGTTGCAGAACCTTGCACAACGTTGAAATCATTCTCCACTGCGCTTGAGTCAGGTGCATTCCCCCTCCTTTGCCTATATCGTGGGCAGATGTATAGGCTTGAATGGCCTTTTGCTGCTCCTCCATCCTCTGAAGCATATAGAGGGTTGAATTCCACCTCGTTACCACCTCTTGCTTCAGATGATGGCAGGGCAGGTTCAGGAATGTTTGGTGGTGCTCCAGTCTTCGGCATGCGGTGGCTGAAGGCAGAAAGTGGCCCGCAATTCTTCGGGCCACCGACAGCATCTCTTGCACGCCCCTGTCGTTTTTTAAATAATTCTGCACCACCAAGTTCAATGTATGTGCAAAACATGGGACGTGCTGGAATTTGCCCAGATGTAATGCACGCACAATATTGGTGGCGTTGTCCGATGTCACAAATCCCCAGGAGAGTTCAATTGGGGTAAGCCATTCTGCGATGATGTTCCTCAGTTTCCGTAAGAGGTTGTCAGCTGTGTGCCTCTTATGGAAAGCGGTGATACAAAGCGTAGCCTACCTAGGAACGAGTTGGCTATTGCGAGATGCTGCTACTGGTGCCGCCGCTGCTGTTCTTGCTGCGGGAGGCAATACATCTACCCAGTGGGCTGTCACAGTCATATAGTCCTGAGTCTGCCCTGCTCCACTTAACCACAGACAAGTGGACATTGGGTACAACTGCATTTTTTAGGACACTGATGACTCTTTTTCTGAGGTCTGTGTACATTTTCGGTATCGCCTGCCTAGAGAAATGGAACCTAGAGGGTATTTGGTACCGGGGACACAGTACCTCAATCAAGTCTCTAGTTGCCTCTAAATTAACGATGGATACCGGAACCACGTTTCTCACCACCCAGACCTGAGTTATCCGCTTTGCAGCAGGATGACTGCTGTGATATTTCATCTTCCTCGCAAAGGACTGTTGGAAAGTCAATTGCTTACTGGAAGAAGTACAAGTGGTCTTCCGACTTCCCCTCTGGGATGACGATCGACTCCCAGCAGCAACAACAGCAGCGCCAGCAGCAGTAGGCGTTACACTCAAGGATGCATCGGAGGAATCCCAGGCAGGAGAGGACTCGTCAGACTTGCCAGTGACATGGCCTGCAGGACTATTGGCTCTCCTGTCTAAGGAGGAAATTGACACTGAGGGAGTTGGTGGTGTGGTTTGCAGGAGCTTGGTTACAAGAGGAAGGGATTTAGTGGTTAGTGGACTGCTTCCACTGTCATCCAAAGTTTTTGAACTTGTCACTAACTTATGATGAATGCGCTGCAGGTGACGTATAAGGGAGGATGTTCCGAGGTGGTTAACGTCCTTATCCCTACTTATTACAGCTTGACAAAGGCAACACACGGCTTGACACCTGTTGTCCGCATTTGTGTACAGGATGCATACCTTCATGTCCCCATTTATCCACCTCATCAGGCGTAACTCAGATTTGCGGTACAGGACTGTCATTGCCAATTTCAGACGTTGCTGTTTGGTCTCTCCATGGCCCTGAGAATTTTCACCAAGGTAATGGCGGAAATGATGGTGCTCCTGTGCAAGCAAGGTGTCACAATTATCCCGTACTTGGGCGATCTCATAAAAGCGAGATCAAGAGAGCAGTTGCTGAACAGCATATCACTTTCACTGAAAGTGTTACAGCAACACGGCTGGATTCTCAATATCCCGAGTCGCAATTGATTCCTACTACTCGTCTGTCTTTCTTGGGCATGATTCTGGACACAGACCAGAAGAGGGTTTATCTCCTGATAGAAAAGGCCCAGGAACTCATGACTCTTGTCAGGAACCTATTGAAACCAAAACAGGTGTCAGTGCATCACTGCACTCGAGTCCTGGGAAAGATGGTGGCATCATACGAGGCCATTCCATTCGGCAGGTTCCATGCGAGGACTTTCCAATGGGACCTACTGGACAAGTGGTCCGGGTCACATTTACAGATGCATTGGTTGATCACCCTGTCCCCCAGGGTCAGGGTATCACTCTTGTGGTGGCTGCAGAGTGCTCACCTTCTCGAGGGACGCAGATTCAGCATTCAGGGCTGGATCCTGGTGACCACAGACGCAAGCCTCCAAGGTTGGGGAGCAGTCACACAGGGAAGAAATTTCCAAGGTCTTTGGTCAAGTCAAGAGACTTGTCTTCACATCAACATCCTGGAACTAAGGGCCATATACAATGCCCTACGTCAAGCGGAGACCTTACTTTGCGACCAACCGGTTCTGATCCAGTCAGACAACGTCACCGCAGTGGCTCATGTAAACCGCCAAGGCGGCACAAGAAGCAGAGTGGCGATGGCACAAGCCACCAGAATTCTTCGCTGGGTGGAGAATCACGCAAGCGCACTGTCAGCAGTGTTCATTCCGGGAGTGGACAACTGGGAAGCAGACATCCTCAGCAGACACGACCTACATCCGGGAGAGTGGGGACTTCATCAGGAAGTCTTTGCACAGATTACAAGTCGGTGGGAACTGCCACAGATAGACATGATGCCGTCCCGGCTCAACAAAAAGCTACAGAGGTATTGCGCAAGGTCAGGAGACCCTCAGGCAGTAGCTGTAGACGCCCTAGTGACACCGTGGGTGTTCCGGTCGGTCTATGTATTTCCTCCTCTTCCTCTCATACCCAAGGTGTTGAGGATAATAAGACAAAGAGGAGTGAGAACAATCCTCATTGTTCCAGATTGGCCACGGAGGACCTGGTATCCGGATCTGCAGGAAATGCTCACAGAAGATCTGTGGCCTCTCCCTCGAAGACAGGACCTGTTGCATCAGGGGCCCTGTCTGTTCCAAGACTTACCGCAGCTGCGTTTGACGGCATGGCGGTTGAATGCCGGATCCTAGCATTCCGGTTGAGGTCATCCCTACGCTGATAAAGGCTAGGAAGGATGTAACGTTAAAACATTACACCGTATATGGCGAAATTATGTTTCTTGGTGTGAGGCCAGGAATGCTCCTACGAAAGAATTCCATCTGGGCCGTTTCCTTCACTTCCTACAAACTGGAGTGAATTTGGGCCTAAAATTAGGCTCTATTAAGGTCCAGATTTCGGCCTTATCCATTTTCTTTCAAAAAGAATTGGCTTCTCTTCCAGAAGTTCAGACTTTTGTAAAAGGAGTGCTGCATATTCAGCCTCCTTTTGTGCCCCCGGTGGCACCTTGGGACCTTAACGTGGTGTTAAGTTTTCTAAAATTACACTGGTTTGAACCACTTAAAACAGTGGAGTTAAAATATCTCACATGGAAGGTGGTCATGTTATTAGCCTTGGCTTCGGCTAGGCGAGTGTCGGAATTAGCGGCTTTGTCACATAAAAGCCCATATTTGGTATTTCATGTGGATAGAGCGGAATTGCAGACCCGTCCTCAATTCCTACCAAAAGTGGTCTCATCTTTTCATATGAACCAACCTATTGTGGTGCCTGTGGCTACGCGTGACTTGGAGGATTCCGAGTTACTTGATGTGGTTAGGGCTTTGAAAATTTACGTGGCCAGGACGGCTAGAGTCAGGAAAACTGAAGCGCTGTTTGTCCTGTATGCAACCAACAAGATTGGTGCCCCTGCTTCAAAGCAGGCTATTGCTCGCCGGATTTGTAACACGATTCAGCAAGCGCATTCTATGGCTGGATTGCAGTTACTGAAATCGGTCAAGGCCCATTCCACGAGGAAAGTGGGCTCTTCTTGGGTGGCTGCCCGAGGGGTCTCGGCACTACAGCTGTGTCAAGCTGCTACTTGGTCGGGTTCACACACCTTTGCAAAATACTATAAGTTTGATACCCTGGCTGAGGAGGAACTCATGTTTGCTCAATCGGTGCTGCAGAGTCATCCGCACTCTCCCGCCCGTTTTGGAGCATTGGTATAATCCCCATGGTCCTTACGGAGTCCCCAGCATCCTCTAGGACGTTAGAGAAAATAAGATTTTAAACCTACTGGTAAATCTTTTTCTCGTAGTCCGTAGAGGATGCTGGGCGCCCGTCCCAAGTGCGGACTACTTCTGCAATACTTGTATATAGTTATTGCTTCAATAAGGGTTATGTTATAGTTGCATCGGTCCTGCACTGATGCTATGTTGTTTTTTCATACTGATAACTGGGTAGTTTATCACAAGTTATACGGTGTGATTGGTGTGGCTGGTATGAATCTTGCCCTGGATTAACAAAATCCTTTCCTCATACTGTCCGTCTCCTCTGGGCACAGTTTCTCTAACTGTGGCATAGAGGGAGGAGCCAGTGCACACCCAGAACTAAAGTCTTTCTTAAAGTGCCCATGTCTCCTGTGGAGCCCGTCTATCCCCATGGTCCTTACGGAGTCCCCAGCATCCTCTACGGACTACGAGAAAAAGATTTACCGGTAGGTTTAAAATCTTATTTTCTACTTTATTCTTTTCTATCCTAGTTTATTATGACCAACTCTCATCCAAGGAGTTTGATATTCTACTACCTGCATGCAATTTAAATTGCTTAAATTGTTTATATGGTTGATTTGTCCTTCACAATCCATAATCTGCAACTTGGATGTACTTGTGTCATTGAAAATCTTATAATAAAAATGTATATACAGATACTCAACCTGTATATTGAAAAAAAAAAAAGTTATAAGACATATGCATTCAATATTTGAAGAAACAAAATAAAATAAAGCTATCTATTGGGTTTCACTAACAAGCACATTGGAAGACTTGACTACTGTTAAAAGACATGCATTACATGGTATAGAGCCACAAACCACAATGTAGTAAAATAAAAACAAACTTACATGTGTATCAAACCTATGTGAGGCTTACATTGATAGTGCAAGATCAACACTCTATCAACTGTGCAAACTAGACTGCACATAAATGCCATAAAATTTATCTGAGATTTTAGTAAATAAGGCCCGTTGCTGTCCGGGTCACGCAGCCGTCACGGCCCGCCCCCATACGGTCCGGTCATGTCTGCGTTGTCCTGACTGTGCCCCCAAAATGGCGGCACAACGCCGCTGGCCCGACTCCTCCTGCCCAGTGACCGCCTCTGCCTATCAATCAGGCAGAGGCGCTCACTGGGCAGAGATGCTGATCGCATCTCTGGCATGTGCCAGTGCACTGCGGCACCAGCACACACGCACTTCAGACCTGATCTCCTGTTGTGTGAATATGCACAGCAGGGATCAGGTCTGAATTAGGCCCTATATACAGCTGTCAGTAAGGCAGGGATGTGCTGCTGCCAGTGAGGCAGGGATGTGCTGCTGGTAGTGAAGCAGTGATGTGCTGCTGTCAGCGAAGCAGTGCTGTGCTGCTGTCAGCGAGACAGGGATGTGCTGCTGTCAGCGAGGCAGGGATGTGCTGCTGTCAGCGAAGCAGGGATGTGCTGCTGTCAGCGAAGCAGGGATGTGCTGCTGTCAGCGAAGCAGGGATGTGCTGCTGTCAGCGAGGCAGGGATGTGCTGCTGTCAGCGAGGCAGGGATGTGCTGCTGTCAGCGAGGCAGGGATGTGCTGCTATAAGTGAGGTAGGGATGTGCTGCTGTCATTGAAGCAGGAATGTGCTGCTGCAGTGAGGCAGAGATATGCTGCCCACTATCTCCCTATCACCCCTGCCTGAGTCACACACTTTCCCTGTCACCCCTGCCTCAGTTACCCACTATCTCCCAGTCACCGCTGCCTCAGTCAACCACTATATCTGCGATCCCTGCCTCAGTCACCCACTATACCAGTCACCCCTGCTTTAGTCACCCACTGTCACCCTATCACCCCTGCTTCAGTCACCCACTATCCCTGTCAACCCTGCCTCAGTCACCCACTATCTCCCAGTCACCCCTGCCTCAGTCAGCCACTATCCCTGTCACCCCTGCCTCAGTCTCTTACTGTCCCTGTCACCCCTGCCACAGTCATCCACTATCTCCCTATCACCCCTGCCTTAGTCATTTATTATACCTGTCACCCACTTTCTTCCCATACTTACCCAACCCCTTCCTATCACCCCTCCCTCAGTAACCCACTATCTCCCTGTCACCCACTATCTCCCAGTCACCCCGGCCTCAGTCACCCACTATCTCCCACTCATACATGCTTCAGTCACCCACTATCTCCCAGTCATCCCTGCCTTAGTCACCTACTGACACCAGTGCAGACATTTCTGCTGCGGCCTCTCCACTCTCCAGCGTGAACGTCCTGACGACTGAGGAAATCCGCTTCCTAGTTGAGGACTCCGGGAATGAACACTGCCGATATTGCTGTCAGATGACTTTCTACCCAACGGAGGATTTTTGATACTTCCAGCTTTGCCATGCAGTTTCGAGTGCCGCCTTGATGATTTGTGTACACTACCGTGGTGGCGTTGTCAGATTGTACTTGAACAGGCTTGTTCTGTACTAGAGGCAGGGCCAGTGTCAATTAATTGAACACTGCCTGCAATTCCAGAATGTATATCAGGAGGAGAGATTCCTCCCTGGTCCACCGACCCTGTAGAAAGTGTTGCTCCAACACCATGGCCCAGCCCAAAAGACTGGCATCCATTGTCAGGAGGACACAGTTGGAGATCCAGAAGGGATGGCCCCTGCTCAACTGTTGGTCCTGTAGCCACCAGCTCAGTGTCAGACGAACCTCCGGAGTCAAGGAGATCATTTGAGACATCATCCGATGAGGCAGGCCGTCCCACTTGGAGAGGATTAACCTCTGCAGAGGGCGGTAATGAAATTGAGCGTACTCTACCATATCGAAAGCCGACACCATGAGGTCTAGTACTTGCATCGCCGTGTGTATCAACACTCTTGGGCGAGAGAGGACGATACTGTCCTGAATTTTCAGGACTTTCTCTGGAGACAGAAACAATTGTTGGCTGTGTGTGTCCAGCAGTGCCCCTAGGTGCACAATGTTCCGAGCAGGGACCAGCGAGGACTTTTTTCAGTTGATGAGCCACCCGTGGACTTTTAGGAATTGGACCGCCAGTTCCAGATAACTGTGGAGAACCTCTTGGGAGTTCACCAGGATCAGCAAGTCGTCCAGATTTGTCAGGATCCTGATTCTCTGATGGTGAAGGGTCGTAATCACGGCCATGACCTTGGTGAATATCCGAGGTGCCGTGGCCAAACCAGAAGGCAGGACTTGAAATCCAAAAACAAACCAGGCACAACACTGCTTAGCTTCCATCATCAGATGAGATTAGACCAGTGGCGTAACTACTGCCCCCGCAGTCCTCGCGGTGGCTTGGGGGCGAGGGGCTGCGGGGGCGCCACTGATTTACAGCAGACTGACATGCGGACGAGCGTCCGCATGTCAGTCTGCAGTCTCCTTCCCTCCGCCGCTTTTTGGAGGGACACGGAGGGCACACAGCGCGCCTCCCTGTGTCCCTCCTGCTGCATCATCTCCGGCGGCCGCGGGTCTAATAGGGGGAAGTGCCGTCCGTGAGCTCTAATTGGCTCACGAACCGGCACTTCCCCCTATTAGACCCGCGGCCGCCGGAGATGATGCAGCAGGAGGGACACAGGAGAGACGAGCTGTGCCCTCCGTGTCCCTCCAAAAAGCGACGGCGGGGGGGGGGTAAATATCTGGCACTGGGGGCATATATGGCACGGGGGGGGGAGGAATATCTGGCACTGGGGCATTTCTGGCACTGGGGGGAATATCTGGCACTGGGGGCATATCTGGCACTGGGGGGGATATCTGGCACTGGGGCATATATGGCACTGGGGGGGAATATCTGGCACTGGGGGCATATATGGCACTGGGGGGGGGTATCTGGCACTGGGGGCATATATGGCACGGGGGGCATATATGGCACTGGGGGGAATATCTGGCACTGGGGGCATATATGGCACTGGGGGGGAATATCTGGCACTGGGGGCATATGTGTACCTGGCACATGGGGGGGACGACTATATTTGGCACTGGGGCATGTAAGTACCTGGCACCGTGGGGGAATATCTGGCACTGGGGACATATGTAGCACTGGGAGCACAGCCCTAGCAACAAGGACTACCTCCTAGCAACGAGCATGACACCCAGTGCATGAAACATCTGGCAACGAGCATGACATCCAGTGCATGAAACACCTGGCAACGAGCATGACACCCAGTGCATGAAACCCCGGGCAACGAGCATGACACCCTGAGCATGAAAACCCCTGGCACCGTGCATGGAACCAAGAGCATGAAACCCCTGGCAACGAGCATGACACCCAGTGCATGAAACCCCTGACAACGAGCAGGTAATTGAAAAGTAATTAGAAGCCTTACTGTAGGACTTAATGTGTAATGTGCATTACGGTGTGTGGCATAATGTATCACGGACATTGCGGTGTGTGTCATAATGTGTCGCAGGCATTACGGTGTATGGTATACTATATCGCGGGCATTGTGATATGTGGTATAATGTCTCAGGGTCATTGCAGTGTGTGGCATAATGTATCACGGACATTGCGGTGTGTGTCATAATGTGTCAGGCATTACGGTGTGTGGTATACTATATCACGGGCATTGTGGTATGTGGTATAATGTCTCAGGGTCATTGCAGTGTGGCATAATACATAACGGGCATTGCGATGTGTGGCATAGGGTATAACGGGCAGGGCATTGCGGTATGTGTCACAGGCATTACGGTGTATGGTATACTATATCACGGGCATTGTGGTATAATGTCTCAAGGTCATTGCAGTGTGTGGCATAATGTGTCACAGGCATTGTATGTGCTATAATGTATCGGGCATTGCAGTGTGTGGCATAATGTATCACGGACATTGCGGTGTGTGTCATAATGTGTCACAGACATTGTATGTGCTATAATGTATCAGGGGCATTGCAGTGTGTAGCATAATGTATAACGGGCATTGCGATTCCTGTCATAATGTGTCACAGGCATTACGGTGTGTGGCATAATGTGTCACAGACATTACGGTGTGTGGCATAATGTGTCGGGGGCATTACAGTGTGTGCATATTGTGTCGTGCATTATTGTGTGCGGCATAATGTCTAAGGGCCATTGCAGTATGTGGCATAATGTATACTGGGCATTACTATAAGGAGGAAAAATGACAAATAATGTAAGGGGCATGAATCAGGATTATTTTTCTTTCCTGTGGTGGCCAACGTATGGGCGTGCAGGTTGCAAAACTGGGGTATAAGGTAGTCTTTTCCTGCAATGCCACGCCCCTTTATGCGAAACCACGCCCACTCCAACAAAACCACGCCCCTTTTTGACGCGCGCGCCTTAGGCGAGCGCATATTTATCCCTTTCTTGCTCCCAATTATGGAGCATGAAGGGGGGGGGGGGGCGCTGAAGAATTTTTTGGCTTGGGGGAGAAAAATTTCTAGTTACGCCACTGGAATGGACATATCCAGTGTGATGCGGCTGTAGATGATTTTTGCTGTTTCTAACTTCTACATCAATTAATAAGTTTCAAAATAGAATGCATCAAGAGAACGGTGTTGGTAGTATAAAACTACCTACAGCACCTGGTATTCCCAGGTGGTCTCACATCCAAGAACAAACCAGGCCTAAGATCAGGTGATATTGGGCATATACAGTGTGGTGTGGCTGTAGATGAGCTTAGTGGTTTCAGTTAGAGTTCTTCTACTTCTAACTACTCGTACATAAATGAATAAGCGGACGATTTATTAAACCTGGTGAAATGATAATTTGCATGGTGATAAAGTACCAGCCAATCAGCTCCTAATTGCCATGTCACAGGCTGGGTTTGAAAAATGACAGTTAGGAGCTGACTGGCTGGTACTTTATCACCTTGCACTTTATCAGTTCACCAGGCTTAATAGATCTGCCCCAATGTTTCAAAATGGAATGCATCAAGAGAACGGTGTTGGTATTGTAAAAATACACACAGCTCCTGGTATTTCCTGGTGGTCTCCCATCCAAGTACTAAAACCAGGACCAACACTGCTTAGCTTCCATGATCAGGAGAGATTGGGCAAATCCAGTGTGCTGTGGCTGTAGATGAGCTCGTGGTTTCTGTTAGAGCTCTTCTACTTCTAACTTCTGGTACATAAAAGAATATGTGTAAAAATTAAATGTACAGTACCAAGAAAAGGGTGTTGGTAGTTTAAAAACACCTAAAGAATCTGATAATACATGGATGGGAGACTGCTTGGTAGTAACAAAGTCCAATACTGCTTTGCTTCAAAGATCAAATGAGATTGGGCATATCCAGTGTGGTGTGGCTTTAGATAAGCTTTGTGGTTTCTGTTAGAGCTCTTCTACTTCTAACTACTGGTACATTAATGAATATGTATAAGGTTGTAGTTTATCCAATATCCCTTTACTACCTTACCTCCCCCCCCCCTCCCCTCCCCTCCTTATAGCTTCCTTTGTTCTCTCCTCCTCGTGTGTGCGTTATTTGTTTTCTCATACGTCCTAGAGGATGCTGGGATCACATTAAGAACCATGGGGTATAGACGGGATCCGCAGGAGACATGGGCACTTTAAGACTTTCAAAGGGTGTGAACTGTCTCCTCCCTCTATGCCCCTCCTCCAGACTCCAGTTTTAGAATTGTGCCCAGTGAGACTGGATGCACTACAGGGGAGCTCTACTGAGTTTCTCTGAAAAGACTTATGTTAGTTTTTCTTATTTTCAGGGAGGCTGCTGGCAACAGTCTCCCTGCTTCGTGGAACTTAGGGGAGAGAAGTATGACCAACTTCTAGTGAGTTCAATGGCTCTACTTCTGGCTGACAGGACACCATTAGCTCCTGAGGGTGCTGATCGCTGGGTACGCCTAGATGCCCACTCCCGTAGCCTGCCATCACCCCCTTACAGAGCCAGAAGTCAGAAGACAGGCGAGTAGCAGAAGAACAGAAGACTTCTTCTCCAGTGACGGCATTCTGAGGTACCACGCAGCGAGCGGAATGCTGTGCGCCATGCTTCCACACAAACACAGGCACTGCAGGGTGCAGGGCATGTGGGTGGGTGGGGGGGGGGGGGGGCACCCTGGGCAGCATAAATTCCTCACAAAAGGCTGGCAAAAGTGGACATTAGTGCCTGGGCACTGTCCTTACCCCGCCAGCGTAATTAATTATTTGTTTCTGAGCGGGACAGAAGCGTGCCATTACAGCGGCGGGGCTTCTTCCTCACCTCACCAGCACATCTATAGAGCGTTACAAGTCTATCACTATAGAGTTTATTATTTCCCAGACTGTGTACTTTTGGCGCTGGGTTGTGAGCTGAAAAATCCTCTCTGTCCCTCTGACAGATTTACTGTAGGTCTATCCCCCATAAGCCGATGTGTCTGTGGGTACTTGGTACATGTGTGTCAACATGTCGGTGGCTGAATGTTTTTCCCAAGAGGAAACTATATTAGGAATGCAGACATATGATGGTGGCCCTGTTGGCACCAGCAATAACTGACTGGGTGAAAGTTTCAATAATATCAGAGTGAGGTTGGATAAATCTGTGTCCAAGACACAGACGTAGAGAATAGATGTGATGTTCATGGCTATGCTTCTTTTCCCTCAGGCCCGCAAAAATGTTACTACACACTGATACTGACTCGGATACTGATTCCTATGTCGACCATAATATTTCCTGATTAGATCCAATATTGGCAAGGAGCATTCAGTACATGATTGTGGATATTAAGGACATATTAACATCACTGAGGACCCTGCTGTTCCTGACAAAGGGGTCTATATGTATGTATATATAGATATATAATGAAAGCTGATGTAACGTTCCTCCATCTCTGTTTGAGAAAGTCTGGGCCAGCTCGACAAGATGGTTTCAAATCCCCAAAAGGTTTCCGATTGTTTATTCATTTCCTGCTGCGGACAGAATAAAGTGGGAGTCACCCCCTGTTCTGCATGGGGCCCTGTCACAAATCCAGCGGATCGTATGCAGGAAGCTACATTATTTCTAGTTATGTAACCACGGGTACATTACTTAGACCTGCCATTACATGCGCATGGGTGAGAAGTAGTATTCAAGAATTGGTCGAATACCTTGTCTTCCGATATAGATATCTTGGAGAGATGGGATACTCCTTACGTTGGATCATATCAAGGACACTGCAGCATACTTACGACTGCAAGGGATATAGGACTCTTGAGTTCACGGGCCAATTTCATGGCAGTCTCGGATAGGAGGGCATTGTGGATTCACCAAGGGAATGCTGATGCTGACTCCAAGAAGAAAGGGAGTCTCTTCCCTATGAAGGTGAAGCCTTGTTTGATCTCGGCAGCTCCCGCAGGTAAGTCAACCTTCTTGCCCTATGTTCCCTCTCAACGGATGAAGACGCATCATTATCTGACGCAGTCATTTCGGCCCAATAGATATGCAAGAAGTTAAGATTCCCCTTTCTTTGCAGGTAGAGGAAGGAGAAGAGGGAAGAGGTCTGTAGCCTCTTCAAGATCGCAGGAGCAGAGATCGTCCTCTGCTTCTGCCAAATCCACTGCATGACGCTGGGGCTCTCTTGCAGGAGCCCACACCAGTGGGGGCACGTCTAAAACACTTCAGTCAGTTCTGGATTAATTTGGACCTGGACTCGTGGGTTTTACAAATAGTGTCACAAGGGTACAAACTGGGGTTTCAAGACGTTCCCCCTCACCGATTGTTCAAATCGGCCTTAGTCAGCAGGGAGAAGGTTTTTATTCAAGCCTCTTCGTGCTCCCGAAGCCGGACGGCTCAGTCAGACCAATCTTAAATCTGAAATCCCTCAATTTCTACCTAAAGAAATTCAATTTCAAGATGGAATCTCTCAGGGTAGGGATCTCCAGTCCGGAGGAAGGAGATTTCATGGTTTTGGTAGACATAAGGATGCCTAATTACATGTTCCCGTTTAGCCACTGCATCAAGCTACCTGAGGTTTGCAATTCAGGATTGTCATTACCAATTTCAGACGTTGCCGTTTGGTCTGTCCACGGCTCCGAGGATTTTCACCAGGGTGATGGTGGAAATGATGGTTCTCCTTCGCAAGCAAGGAGTCACAATTATGCCGTACTTGGATGATCTCCTGATAAAGGCGAGATCCAGGGACCAGCTGGTGCAAAACATCTACTCTCCCTGACAGTTCTTCAACAACATGGTTGGCTCCTAAACTTGCCAAAATCGCAGTTGGTCCCAATGACGCGGTTGTTGTTTCTGGGAGTCATACTGGACACAGAAGAGGCTTTCTTCCAGTGGAAAGGCTATGGAGTTCCAGAGTCTGGTCAAACAAATTCTGAAACCAGCAAGAGTGTTAATCCATCAATGCATTCTGTTGCTGGGGAAGATGGTTGCGGCCTACGAGGCCATTCAGTTTGGCAGGTTCCATGCCAGAGTGTTCCAGTGGGACCTGTTGGACAAGTGGTCCGGATCCCACCTACACATGCACCGGAGGATAATCCTGTCTTCCAAGACCAGAATCTTACTCCATTGGTGGCTGCACAGTTCTCACCTCCTAGAGGGGCGATGGTTCGGGATCCAGGACTGGATCCTAGGGACCATGGATGCAACCCTCCGAGGCTGGGGAGCAGTCACACAGGGGGAAAACATCCAAGGAAGATGGTCAAGTCAGGAAAGTTTTCTCCACATAAATGTTCTGGAGTTAAGGGCCATTTAATAACTGCAGACACAGTACGCACTGGGACGGGTGCCCAGCATCCTCTACGGACTAAGAGAAAAGGATTTACCGGTAGCTATTAAAATCCTATTTTCTCTAACGTCCTAGAGGATGCTGGGGACTCCGTAAGGACCATGGGGATAGATAGGCTCCGCAGGAGACATGGGTACTTTAAGAAAGACTTTAGTTCTGGGTGTGCACTGGCTCCTCCCTCTATGCCCCTCCTCCAGACCTCAGTTTGATACTGTGCCCAGTGGAGACTGGGTGCTTTTCAGGAGCTCTCCTGAGCTTTCTGACAGAAAGTATTTTGTTAGGTTTTTAATTTTCAGGGAGCACTGCTGGCAACAGACTCCCTCATCGAGGGACTGAGGGGAGAGAAGCAGCCCTACTCTCTGAGTTGCAAGGTCCAGCTTCTTAGGCTACTGGACACCATTAGCTCCAGAGGGATTGGTACGCAGGATCTCACCCTCGCCGTCCGTCCCAGAGCCGCGCCTCCGTCCCCCTTGCAGAGCCGGAAGATAGAAGCCGGGTGAGTATGAGAAGAAAAGAAGACTTCAGAGGCGGCAGAAGACTTCATGATCTTCACTGAAGTAACGCACAGCACTGCAGCTGTGCGCCATTGCTCCCATACACCTCACACACTCCGGTCACTGTAAGGGTGCAGGGCGCAGGGGGGGGGGGGGCACCCTGGGCAGCAATATAAACCTCTTTTTGGCAAAAATATAACACATATACAGCGGGGCACTGTATATATGTATGAGCCCCCGCCAATTTTACAGTTTAAGCGGGACAGAAGCCTGCCGCCGAGGGTGCGGGGCTTCTCCCTCAGCACTCACCAGCGCCATTTTTTCTTCACAGCACCGCTGAGAGGAAGCTCCCCGGACTCTCCCCTGCTTATACCACGGTAGACAAGAGAGTTGAAAAGAGGGGGGGGGGCACATAATTTGGCGCAAATTACATACAGCAGTACTACTGGGCAAACATTAAGTTACTCTGTATTCCTGGGTTATATAGCGCTGGGGTGTGTGCTGGCATACTCTCTCTCTGTCTCTCCAAAGGGCCTTGTGGGGAAACTGTCTTCAGAAAAAGCATTCCCTGTGTGTGTGGTGTGTTGGTACACGTGTGTCGACATGTCTGAGGAAGAAGGCTATATTAGAGAGGAGCAGGAGCAAATGAATGTGGTGTCTCCGCCGACAGCTGATTGGATGGATATGTGGAATGTTTTAAATGCTAGTGTAAACTCATTGCACAAAAGATTAGACAAGGCTGAAGCTTTGGGACAGTCAGGGTCTCAACCCATGCCTGATCCTATGTTGCAGGGACTGTCAGGGTCTCATAAGCGCCCACTATCCCAGATTGTTGACACAGATACAGACACGGATTCTGACTCCAGTGTCGATTACGATGATGCAAAGTTACAGCCAAAATTGGCAAAATCCATTCGATATATGATTATGGCAATAAAAGATGTTTTGCACATCAGAGAGGAACCCCCTGTCCCTGACAAGAGGGTACATATGTACAAGGTGAAAAAGCCTGAGGTAACCTTTGAGGGGGTCACACGAGCTGAACGAGTTATGTGAAAAAGCTTGGGAATCTCCAGATAAAAGACTGCAGATTTCCAAAAGGATTCTTATGGCGTATCCTTTCCCATCAATGGATAGGTTACGATGGGAATCCTCCCCTAGGGTGGACAAAGCATTAACACGCTTATCCAAGAAGGTAGCCCTCCCGTCCCAGTATACGGCTACCCTCAAAGAGTCTGCTGACCGCAAACAGGAGATTACCCTGAAGTCCATTTATACACATTCAGGTACCTTACTCAGACCGGCAATTGCGTCGGCCTGGGTGTGTAGTGCTGTAGCGGCATGGACGGATACCTTATCTGAGGGGATGGATACCCTAGATAAGGATACTATTTTATTGACCCTGGGGCATATAAGAGATGCTGTCCTATATATGTGTGTATGCAAACTACAGGTGGTGCTGCAGGGCTCACACCCTTTTACTTGTCTTGTAGAGCAACTCTGGAGCTGTTTCTGGGTCCAGCTGCTGCAAGAAATCAGCTTGAATGCTTCAGGGGCTGGGGCATGGCCAACATGAGCCCACACTGATGGGGGGTGGGGGTGTATAAAGCGATTTAGGGGTCATCCAAGCGCAACCCCACAAAGGCCGCCATGCCCTGCGTGACCCTTTTCTCTTTTCATATGCAGACGAGGGTTGCAGCCAACTATGCCCACTGCTTGGATGACATCACTATATGCAAATCCATCTGCTGCAGGCCTTCCCCCAGGAATGCTTGCAGTAGTTGTTGCATTTGGTTTGTTGTTTGGGGGTGCTTCAGTATTAGGCAGCCTTCTGCCCTCCCACATTCGTCTGAAAATGTGTTCTCCCTGCAGTTGTTGTTCCCAGATGAGAGTTCCCTTGTGCTTCCTCAGTTGAATCTCCTTAACTTGACAGGGGTGTGCCCGAGCAGCCGCCCTCCACAGCCCTATCCCAACACATACTTATCTTGCATATGAGATCTCTTGATCATGAAGATAGTTCTCACAGGGTGAGGTTCATCCATTACATTTTAAAGTAGGAAGGTACAAATTACATATTCAAATTACATATATGTGCTGGATTCAAATGTTTTCCCCCCTTCCTTTCTCAATTGTGCCCATCAGCAGCTATTCTAATGTTGCTGCCAATGGGTGTGACGCATTCATTTCTTCTGTGGGGTACACTGGACTCCACAAGGATTCACATTGTATATGTACACCAGAGTAGGATCTTGATCTGAGGCACCAACAGGCTCAAAGCTTTTGACTGTTCCCAAGATGCTCAGCGCCCCCTCCTCTATAACCTCGCTTCCATGAACAGGGAGCTCAGTTTGTAGTTGGTGCCTTCAGTAGCAGGCCACTTAACAGGGGGCTGCCTCAGGCAGCCTATTCTTAGCTATTAATTTTGGCAAGAAAAGAAGAACTTTTTTTATAAGAATCTACAAGGGCTGCAGCAGGCTAGGTCTAATAGACCTCTTTACTGCAGCTCCATCACTCCCAGTGGCGCAGTATACTCCCGTGCCCCGGTTGCTGGGTCACTGCAGCGGAGGCTCCGGTTTCTTCCTAAGGTCAGTCACACACACACCGCCCTCCGGGATCACGAGGCCGCTGATGGGGGCGGGCCGTGTGCGCACTGGCGTGGACACTGATTACTGGGCAGCCGCTCCACTAGCCACCAGGGACAGTTAAGGAGCACAGCTCTGGGGTTTTTTCTCCTATATTAACCCCATTTTGTACTACCCGCAGTGCATTGTGATAGGTAATGGGGCCTGATTCAGGTTGGATCGCAATCCAACTGCAAAAACTGCTAAGAGCATACGCCTGCATTTTCTGCGGCACCCCGCAGATAATGCGATCACCTCTGCCTGTGAATCGGTGAAGGGGGGGGGGGGGGGGTCAACAACACTCCATTTCCAAGTCGGAGATGGAGCGGTGCGGGGGCACGGTTTCAAAATGGGGTCGGCAATGGAGAAACAGGAGGCGTGGTCAGAGCAGCTGCATGACATCACATGGGCCGGACTCTGCCAGTGGAGCCCCAGCGTCATGAGGTAGATTTTGTAGAGGCCGGGGAGGACTTCTGTTCCTGGGAACTAGCTGTGTTGTGCAGCTTTATTCCTCTGCCCCTACCTCTGGCAAGAAAGGACGCACCTCGCACTTTCTTGTTTCTTTGTGACCGAAAGGACTGCATTTGATAATGCGGAGCGTTCTTATGCTGTGAGGGAACATAAGGTAAAAAATTTGATTTTCCAACTGTAGCTGTGCGTGTTAATGCTTTGTCCATCCTACGGGAGGATTTCCATCGTAACCTATCCGTTGATGGAAAAGGATACGCCATAAGAATCCTTTTGGAAATCTGCAGTCTTTTATCTGGAGATTCCCAAGCTTTTTCACATAACTCGTTCAGCTCGTGTGACCCCCTCAAAGGTTACCTCAGGCTTCTTTCCCTTGTACATATGTACCCTCTTGTCAGGGACAGGGGGTTCCTCTGTGATGTGCAAAACATCTTTTATTGCCATAATCATATATCGAATGGATTTTGCCAATTTTGGCTGTAACTTTGCATCATCGTAATCGACACTGGAGTCAGAATCCGTGTCGGTATCTGTGTCAACAATCTGGGATAGTGGGCGCTTATGAGACCCTGACAGTCCCTGCAACATAGGATCAGGCATGGGTTGAGTCCCTGACTGTCCCAAAGCTTCAGCCTTGTCTAATCTTTTGTACAATGAGTTTACACTAGCATTTAAAACATTCCACATATCCATCCAATCAGGTGTCAGCGGAGACACCACATTCATTTGCTCCCGCTCCTCTCTAATATAGCCTTCTTCCTCAGACATGTCGACACACGTGTACCGACACACCACACACACAGGGAATACTTTTTCTGAAGACAGTTTCCCCACAAGGCCCTTTGGAGAGACAGAGAGAGAGTATGCCAGCACACTCCCCAGCGCTATATAACCCAGGAATAACACAGTAACTTAATGTTTGTCCAGTAGCGCTGCTGTATGTAATTTGCACCGAATTATGTGCCCCCCCTCTCTTTTCAACCCTCTTCTCTACCGTGGTATAAGCAGGGGAGAGTCCGGGGAGCTTCCTCTCAGCGGTGCTGTGGAGAAAAAATGGCGCTGGTGAGTGCTGAGGGAGAAGCCCCGCCCCCTCGGCGGCGGGCTTCTGTCCCGCTTAAACTGTAAAATTGGTGGGGGCTCATACATATATACAGTGCCCAGCTGTATATATGTTATATTTTTGCCAAAAAGAGGTTTATATTGCTGCCCAGGGCGCCCCCCCTGCGCCCTGCACCCTTACAGTGACCGGAGTATGTGAGGTGTATGGGAGCAATGGCGCACAGCTGCAGTGCTGTACGCTACCTCAGTGAAGATCATGAACTCTGTGGAGCCCGTCTATCCCCATGGTCCTTACGGAGTCCCCAGCATCCTCTAGGACGTTAGAGAAACTAGGATTTTAATACCTACCGGTAAATCCTTTTCTCTTAGTCTGTTGAGGATGCTGGGCACCCGTCCCAGTGTGTACTGTGTCTGCAGTTATTAAATGGCCCTTAACTCCAGAACATTTATGTGGAGACAACTTTCCTGACTTGACCATCTTCCTTGGACGTTTTCCCCCTGTGTGACTGCTCCCCAGCCTCGGAGGGTTGCATCTGTGGTCCCTAGGATCCAGTCCTGGATCCCGAACCATCGCCCCTCAAGGAGGTGAGAACTGTGCAGCCACCAATGGAGTGAGATTCTGGTCTTGGAAGACAGGATTATCCTCCGGTGCATGTGTAGGTGGGATCCGGACCAATTGTCCAACAGGTCCCACTGGAACACTCTGGCATGGAACCTGCCAAACTGAATGGCCTCGTAGGCCACAACCATCTTCCCCAGCAACTGAATGCATTGATGGATTAACACTCTTGCTGGTTTCAGAATTTGTTTGACCAGACTCTGGATCTCCATAGCCTTTCCACTGGAAGAAAACCTCTTCTGTGTCCAGTATGTGTTATGATTCCAGCACTCTGGTCAGAGAAGATCTTATGGCAAGGACCGGAGCACTGGAACGGAATGCTGGGGAAGGGAGCAGGACAGGAAAATAGCCCCTGGCGCCCTAACTCTGTTGTCTCACCCGTGTTGTCAGAAATCCCCTGCGAGACTATGGTTTCTTGAGCCCTTGGAAGCCGCGTTTGAAGGGCGGATCATGTCTGCCCAACTTCGATGCCCCCCGGTCTTAATGAGAGACAAAGGGAAACCCGAGACAGGGTGATAACAAGAGGCCCTCTAACTAAACAACCAGGCCAGGGGATAAGCAAACTCAAAACTATAATATGTGCGGAGAAATCGCCAGGAAAAAGGACAACCAAAATATCCACTTGTCCAATTCTCCTACCCGGCACCGCCGAGTACCAGAGAGGACTTGTGGAAGCGGAACCCTCCGCAAATGCTCCAAACACAAAATATAATAGGTAAAGCGGCTGAGCCGCAACACACGGCAGAGCCGCAACTCACGAACACCACTGGATATAAAACGGTGATCAGTCAGGACTCCAGGGAACCAAACGACCTCTTGGGATGAGATGACAACTCCCGAATACCGGACTTCTGCGGACTGGAATGACCGGATACAGCAGGACTGGAAACAGACTCTCAGCAAACAAAGGCAGCATGCAGGAAGCTATTACCGGCATCTGTGAGAAGCCCTGTGAGTGTATTTAACAAGGAGTCCTCCAATCAGCTGCTAATGGCTGATTAGAATAAATGCCGTGCAGCTGCCTTGCTGCACGGCCAGAGAGCAGGTGAATATCTTAATTTCCTAAAGCCTAGCAACGGGGAACGCGGTCCGCCAGTGGCGTCCCCGTTGCTAGGGTCCGTGCGGCTCAGCGTCTAGCGTTGCTAGGGAGCCGGCGGCTGTACGTGCACGGCATCTCTAGTTGCTAGGCGCCGGGCCGCGCAGACCATCAAGCGGACCCCGGCGCCTAACAGTACCCCCCCCCTTGAGGAGGGGTCAAGGAACCCCTAAAGCCAGGTTTCTGAGGAAATTCCCGAAAAAATGCCCTCTTGAGCCTCGGGGCATGAAGATCCTTATCCAGGACCCAAGACCTTTCCTCCGGACCATAGCCTTTCCAGTGAACCAGAAAATACAGCCGATCCCGGGACAATTTGGAATCGAGAACCTTCTCTACCATGAACTCCTGCTGTCCCTGTACATCCACTGGAGATCTACCCTGAGAGATCTTCCGAGGAAATCTACTGGAAGAAACGTATTGTTTCAACAGGGAACAATGAAACGTATTTCCAATCCTGAGAGATCTTGGTAAACGTAACCGAAAGGCAACTGGGTTGACTCTTTTAATAATAAGAAATGGCCCAATAAATTTGGGTCCCAGTCTAGCTGAGGATTGTCGAAGCCTGATGTTGCGAGTCGACAACCACACCCTATCTCCCACCTTAAAAGTGCAAGGACGTCGGAGCCTGTCAGAAAATTTCTTCTCTCGAAAAGCCGCTTTTCTGAGAGCAAGGTGCACCTTTTTCCAAATGGCTCTGAGATGGGAGGTTAAGATAAGCGAGGAGACTGAGGAATGATGAAAAAAAGAATTAGCTCTGGGGTGAAAACCAAAAACTGAAAAGAATGGAGACTCTTTAGTGGAGGAATGACAAGAATTATTGTAAGCAAATTCAGCCAACGGAAGAAACTCGGACCAATCATTCTGGAGTTTGGCTGAATGCAAGCGCAAATATTGTTTCAATGATTGGTTAACTCGTTCGGTTTGCCCGTTGGATTGTGGGTGGTAACCGGATTTTAACGACAATTTCATCTTCAATGAGGCACAAAAACATTTCCAGAATTGTGCGATGAATTGTGGACCCCGATCAGAAACAATATCAGTAGGCAACCCATGAAGCCTGAATACATGGCGGAGAAACAAAACTGCCAACCCTTGGGCAGAAGGCAATCGGGGAAGAGCAATAAAATGAGCCATTTTACTAAAACGGTCCACTACCACCCATATGACTCGGAATCCGGCTGAAAGGGGAAGGTCAACCACAAAATCCATGGAAATATGAGACCACGGCCTGAGAGGAACATTTAAGGGCATAAGTTGCCCGATGGGCAAGGAACGGGGAACCTTATGCTGTGCACAAACCTGACATGAATAAACAAATTCCTTGACGTCTTTAGAAAGACCAGGCCACCATACTGAGCGAGAGACTAACTCCAATGTCTTAGAGACTCCTGGATGCCCTGAAACTTTGTTATCATGGAATTCCGTTAAAACAGTAACTCTCAAAAACTCAGGGACGTAAAGACGACCAGCAGGAGTAATTCTAGGAGCTTGGTGTTGAAGCTGTTTTAACTGGGTAAATAAATCTTGTGTGAGGCCCGCCCAGATGACCGAAGATGGAAGTATGGGGGTAACAGGATTGTTATTGTGAACCGGAAGAAAGCTATGTGACAGGGCATCAGCCTTAGTATTCTTGGAACCAGGCCTGAAAGTGATTATAAATTTGAAACGCGTAAAAAATAATGCCCAACGTGCCTGCCGGGCATTAAGCCGCTTAGCCGATTCAATGTATTGCAGGTTCTTATGGTCAGTCAATACCGAAATAGTATGTTTTGCTCCCTCCAGCCAATGCCTCCACTCCTCGAAAGCCCATTTTACCGCCAGTAACTCCCGATTACCAACGTCATAGTTGGATTCAGCGGAGGAGAATTTCCTGGACATAAAGGCACAAGGATGTAACTCCAGAGACTCCGGATCCTTTTGAGAAAGGATAGCCCCCACTCCAACCTCCGAGGCATCAACCGCCACCACAAAGGGCAATTCCGGATTAGGATGTCTGAGGACTGGAGCCGAGACAAAGGCTTGTTTCAAGGCCCGGAAGGACAACTCAGCTTCACGCGACCAGTTGGTAGGATCCGCTCCTTTCTTTGTCAGAGCTACAATGGGAGCAACCAGGTCAGAAAAAGAATGAATGAACCTCCTATAATAATTCGCAAACCCTAAAAAACGCTGAATTGCTTTTAAATTGGTGGGTTGCGCCCAACTAAGGATGGCCTGGAGTTTCTTTGGTTCCATGGAAAATCCCTGAGGGGAAATTATGTACCCTAAAAAAGATACTTCCGTGACATGAAACTCACACTTCTCCAGCTTGGCATATAAATGATTCTCACATAACTTTTGAAGAACCAGACGCACCTGGGTAACATGTTGTTCCATTGATTTAGAAAAAATCAGGATGTCGTCTAAGTAAACGACCACGAATTTCCCTAGGAAGTCACGGAGCACATCGTTAATGAGGTCTTGAAAAACTGCCGGAGCATTGGACAGGCCGAACGGCATCACCAGGTATTCGTAGTAACCCGACTGAGTACTGAAGGCCGTTTTCCACTCATCTCCAGATTTAATTCGGATGAGGTTGTACGCTCCTCTAAGGTCAATTTTAGAAAAAAATCACAGCAGAACGTAACTGATCAAAGAGTACAGAAATCAACGGCAAAGGATAGGTGTTTTTAACTGAGATCTTATTCAGGGCTCTAAAATCAATGCAAGGTCTAAGCGAGCCATCCTTTTTCTCCACAAAGAAGAAGCCTGCACTTAAAGGAGATTTTGATGGTCTAATAAATCCTTTCTCAAGGCTCTCCTTTACATAATCATTCATAGCCGCAGTTTCTGGCCCGGATAATGCATATAATCTTCCCTTTGGCAATGCGGCACCAGGAATTAACTCAATAGCACAATCATAAGGCCGATGGGGAGGCAGAATGTCCGCATTGCCTTTGGAGAAAACATCAGCAAACTCCTGGTATTCCACCGGAATGAGTTCTGGAATGATAGCTGCTACTCTGACTGGAAACGTGATACATTCCTTATCACAAAAAGTACCCCAATGTGAAATCTCCCCCGACCGCCAATCAATGGTGGGATTATGAAAGGCCAGCCAAGGGTGACCCAGAACAACTGGAACTGCTGGGCAATGTGTAAGAAAGAACTCGATTTTCTCGGAATGTAGAGCTCCTACTGTAAGTAGTACAGGGGGTGTACGGAGAGAAATAATCCCATTAGACAGCGGACTCCCATCTAAGCCATGCATGGTGACACACCTACCCAATGGTAACTGAGGAATGCCTAAGGCCTTAGCCCAAGTTAAATCCATAAAGTTTCCTGCAGCTCCACTGTCAACAAAAGCCGACACCGAAGAACTGAGGCTGCCAAAGGAAACTTTAACTGGGACTAAAAGGGAGTTATTCGAGGAGATAAGCTGCAGACCTAGGTGAACCCCCTCACAATTCACCTGGTCAAAGCATTTCCCGACTTGTTCGGACAATTACGAGCAAAATGTCCCTTACCCCCACAGTACAGACAAAGACCAGAATTTTGCCTTCTGGCTCTTTCTTCAGGAGACAGCCGGGAGAGACCCATCTGCATTGTCTCCTCTACGTCTTCAGGAATGGAATATACACACGGACTTGACCTTACAGGTGCTCCTTTTTCAGCCCTCCGCTCTCTGAGACGACGATCAATCTTAATAGAAAGCTCCATGAGTTTATCGAGAGTCTCAGGAGCGGGGTACTGAAGGAGACTGTCTTTTATAGACTCTGATAAGCCGAGGCGAAACTGACTGCGCAGGGCTGGGTCATTCCAGCCACAGTCGTTCGACCAACGGCGAAACTCCGTACAATAAACCTCTGCAGGATTTCTACCCTGTCTGAGAGCGCGCAACTGACTTTCAGCGGACGCCTCTCTATCAGGGTCATCATACAAGAGCCCTAAAGACTCAAAAAAAGCGTCAACTGACAACAATGCCGGATCCTCTGCTCTTAAACCAAATGCCCAGGTCTGAGGATCCCCCTGGAGCAAAGAAATAATAAACCCGACCCGCTGAGATTCAGTACCCGAGGAAGTCGGTCTTATACGAAAATAAAGTTTACAGGATTCTTTAAAATTAAAAAACTCTTTTCTATCACCAGAAAAACGGACAGGCAAATGCATCTTTGGTTCAGGGACTACCCTTGGGGAAGCTCGCAAAAGATCTTCCTGCGACTTCACCCGAAGAGAAAGATCCTGAACCATCTGAGTAAGTTCTTGAATCTGGCTGACTAAGAGCTGACCAGGATTTGGCCCTAAACCTGTTGGATTCATGAGGCCGATAAACTCTCACAAAACTGAATGAGAAAAAATTAAACCCCGTTTAATTTTAAGTTTTGGTATGGCCGGTAATAATGTTATGATTCCAGCACTCTGGTCAGAGAAGATCTTATGGCAAGGACTGGAGCACTGGAACGGAATGCTGGGGAAGGGAGCAGGACAGGAAAATAGCCCCTGGCGCCCTAACTCTGTTGTCTCACCCGTGTTGTCAGAAATCCCCTGCGAGACTATGGTTTCTTGAGCCCTTGGCAGCCGCGTTTGAAGGGCGGATTATGTCTGCCCAACTTCGATGCCCCCCGGTCTTAATGAGAGACAAAGGGAAACCCGAGACAGGGTGATAACAAGAGGCCCTCTAACTAAACAACCAGGCCAGGGGCTAAGCAAACTCAAAACTATAATATGTGCGGAGAAACCGCCAGGAAAAAGGACAACCAAAATATCCACTTGTCCAATTCTCCTACCCGGCACCGCCAAGTACCAGAGAGAACTTGTGGAAGCGGAACCCTCCACAAATGCTCCAAACACAAAATATAAAAGGTAAAGCGGCTGAGCCGCAACACACGGCAGAGCCGCAACTCACGAACACCACTGGATATAAAACGGTGATCAGTCAGGACTCCAGGGAATCAAACGACCTCTTGGGATGAGATGACAACTCCCGAATACCGGACTTCTGCGGACTGGAATGACCGGATACAGCAGGACTGGAAACAGATTCTCAGCAAACAAAGGCAGCATGCAGGAAGCTATTACCGGCGTCTGTGAGAAGCCCTGGGAGTGTATTTAACAAGGAGTCCTCCAATCAGCTGCTAAAGGCTGATTAGAATAAATGCCGTGCAGCTGCCTTGCTGCACGGCCAGAGAGCAGGTGAATATCTTAATTTCCTAAAGCCTAGCAACGGGGAACGCGGTCCGACAGTGGCGTCCCCGTTGCTAGGGTCCGTGCGGCTCAGCGCGCCCGGCGTCTAGCGTTGCTAGGGAGCCGGCGGCTGTACGTGCACGGCGTCTCAAGTTGCTAGGCGCCGGGCCGCGCAGACCATCAAGCGGACCCCGGCGCCTAACAGTATGACTCCCAAAAACAACAACCGCGTCATTGGGACCAACTGCGATTTTGGCAAGTTTAGGAGCCAACCATGTTGTTGAAGAACTGTCAGGGAGAGTGCAATGTTTTGCACCAACTGGTCCCTGGATCTCGCCTTTATCAGGAGATCATCCAAGTACGGGATAATTGTGACTCCTTGCTTGCGAAGGAGAACCATAATTTCCGCCATCACCCTGGTGAAAATCCTCGGAGCCGTGGACAGACCAAACGGCAATGTCTGAAATTGGTAATGACAATCCTGAATTGCAAACCTTAGGTAGCTTGAGGCAGTGGCTAAATGGGAACATGTAAGTAGGCATCCTTTATGTCTACCAAAACCATGAAATCTCCGTCCTCCGGACTGGAGATCACTGCCCTGAGAAATTCCATCTTGAAATTGAATTTCTTTAGGAAGAAATTGAGGGATTTCAGATTTAAGATTGGTCTGACTGAGCCGTCCGGCTTCGGGACCACGAAGAGGCTTGAATAAAAACCTTCTCCCTGCTGACTAAGGCCAATTTGAACAATCGGTGAGGGGGAACGTCTTGAAACCCCAGTTTGTACCCTTGGGACACTATTTGTAAAACCCACGAGTCCAGGTCCGAATGAATCCAGAACTGACTGAAGAGTTTTAGACGTGCCCCCACTGGTGTGGGCTCCTGCAAGAAAGCCCCAGTGTCATGCAGTGGATTTGGCAGAAGCAGAGGACAATCTCTGGTCCTGCGATCTTGAAGAGGCTACAGACCTCTTCCTTTTCCTTCCTCTACCTGCAAAGAAAGGGGAATCTTAACTTCTTGCATATCTATTGGGCCAAAATGACTGCGGTAGATAATGATGCGTCTTCATCCGTTGAGAGGGAACATAGGGCAAGAAGGTTGACTTACCATTGAAATGAGGATGCATCTTGCTGCCTTTCCAATGAAGCAAGTTTAATTTAGTAATAGGTGAAAAACCATCCTTACAAAGGTGTTAATCAGAGACTTGGCTTTGTGGACACTTTTCAGAGAACAAATTTGTTAGCATAAAAATAAAGCCAGAAAATGAAGAGCTGTTTAATCACTCAATTGGATTTTTCTGCCAGCATATTTTTTTTCTCTGCAACCAACTGCTAAATTGTGCTTCCTAGCTGTTTTTATAAAATCACTGAATCAAATCTAACTCTGATTACATCAGAGAAGGCCAGGTACCCTACACCATAACAGGGGGTTTGAAATTTTGACTTGTCTACTTAAAGATCACCAAAATCTGATAACAAGGTCAATTAGGTCCCTGGGTGGGATTGAACCACCAACCTTATGGTTAATAGCCGTACATACTAACTGATTGCGCCACAGAGACACTTTGCAAAAGTCCATACTGACAAAGGCTAATAAGCATTCATCTAAAACGTTTCCTAGAAAAACTTTAAAAAGTCAATAATCTGGAGAGTTTTTGTAAGATGTTTCTTCCATCAACCAACGAAGAAACACATTTGTACTTTCCCATGATGAGTGAGTGCTTCAGGATCTCTTGCACTTACATGTGCAGCAGAGTACTGCAATGGAAGCATGCTGGGCCCATAACCCAGAGGTAGGCAGATTGAAACTATCCTCTGCTATATGCATTTTTTTTTGTTAATTAAAGTAATCCAAAACTGGGATTGATATTTTGTCTCTTTTATTTTTACTTAAAGTACAATAACTTTTACCATTTTAATTTGTTTTAATAGTATATTGACAGTATTGTTTTCTTTCAAAAATCCACTTCATTTTCTTTACCCTGTTATTAAAATGGTAATTGACAAAAACAAACTACATTGTCACCAGAAGAGCAATACAAAATGTACAAGTGATATATTAAAATCATCTTTCCAGCTTGAATTTCAATGATGCATTGGGTCAACAATTTTGTGAGAAACATCTTCACCCTTAAATAAAGATTTTCTTAATTCCTTACCTGTGTGCTAATTAGATATCACCTTGTTTTCACATTAAACAGACTTCCACATGAGAAAGCAGCAAGGATGCTGTGGCGTTAATGTTTCCTGGTGTCAACCTGTATTATTTCAGTAGACATTGAAATGAGGATACATCTTGCTGCCTTTCCAATGAAGCAAGTTTAATTTAGTAATAGGTGACAAACCATCCCTACAAAGGTGTTAATCAGAGACTTGGCTTTGTGGACACTTTTCAGAGAACAAATTTGTTAGCATAAAAATAAAGCCAGAAAATGAAGAGCTGTTTAATCACGCAATTTGATTTTTTTGCCAGCATATTTCTTTTTCTCTGCAACCCACTGCTAAATTGTGCTTCCTAGATGTTTTTATAAAATCACTGAATCAAATCTAACTCTGATTACATCAGAGAAGGCCAGGTACCCTACACCATAACAGGGGGTATGAAATTTGACTTGTCTACTTAAAGATCACCAAAATCTGATAACAAGGTCAATTACGTCCCTGGGTGGGATTGAACCACCAACCTTTTGGTTAATAGCCGTACACACTAACTGATTGCGCCACAGAGACACTTTGCAAAAGCACATACTGACAAATGCTAATAAGCATTCATCTAAAACGTTTCCTAGAAAAACTTAAAAAAGTCAATAATCTGGAGAGTTTTTGTAAGATGTTTCTTCTATCAACCAACGAAGAAACACATTGGTACTTTCCCATGATGATTGAGTGCTTCAGGATCTCTTGCACTTACATGTGCAGCAGAGTACAGCAATGGAAGCATGCTGGGCCCATAACCCAGAGGTAGGCAGATTGAAACTATCCTCTGCTATATGCATTTTTTTGTTTGTTAATTAAAGTAATCCAAAACTGGGATTGATATTTTGGCTCTTTTATTTTTACTTAAAGTACAATAACTTTTACCATTTTAATTTGTTTTAATAGTATATTGACAGTATTGTTTTCTTTCAAAAATCCACTTAATTTTCTTTACCCTATTATTAAAATGGTAATTGACAAAAACAAACTACATTGTCACCAGAAGAGCAATACAAAATGTACAAGTGATATATTAAAATCATCTTTCCAGCTTGAATTTCAATGATGCATTGGGGCAACGATTTTGTGAGAAACATCTTCACCCTTAAATAAAGATTTTCTTAATTCCTTACCTGTGTGCTAATTAGATATCACCTTGTTTTCACATTAAACAGACTTCCACATGAGAAAGCAGCAAGGATGCAGTGGCGTTAATGTTTCCTGGTGTCAACCTGTATTATTTCAGTAGACATTGAAATGAGGATGCATCTTGCTGCCTTTCCAATGAAGCAAGTTTAATTTAGTA
Organism: Pseudophryne corroboree; assembly: GCF_028390025.1. NCBI lineage: Eukaryota > Metazoa > Chordata > Amphibia > Anura > Myobatrachidae > Pseudophryne > Pseudophryne corroboree. The sequence goes on from NC_086444.1 coordinate 688,756,782, forward strand.
ATAGGTGAAAAACCATCCCTACAAAGGTGTTAATCAGAGACTTGGCTTTGTGGACACTTTTCAGAGAACAAATTTGTTAGCATAAAAATAAAGCCAGAAAATGAAGAGCTGTTTAATCACTCAAATGGATTTTTTTGCCAGCATATTTCTTTTTCTCTGCAACCCACTGCTAAATTGTGCTTCCTAGATGTTTTTATAAAATCACTGAATCAAATCTAACTCTGATTACATCAGAGAAGGCCAGGTACCCTACACCATAACAGGGGGTATGAAATTTGACTTGTCTACTTAAAGATCACCAAAATCTGATAACAAAGTCAATTACGTCCCTGGGTGGGATTGAACCACCAACCTTTTGGTTAATAGCCTTACACACTAACTGATTGCGCCACAGAGACACTTTGCAAAAGTACATACTGACAAATGCTAATAAGCATTCATCTAAAACGTTTTCTAGAAAAACTTAAAAAAGTCAATAATCTGGAGAGTTTTTGTAAGATGTTTCTTCTATCAACCAACGAAGAAACACATTGGTACTTTCCCATGATGAGTGAGTGCTTCAGGATCTCTTGCACTTACATGTGCAGCAGAGTACAGCAATGGAAACATGCTGGGCCCATAACCCAGAGGTAGGCAGATTGAAACTATCCTCTGCTATATGCATTTTTTTGTTTGTTAATTAAAGTAATCCAAAACTGGGATTGATATTTTGGCTCTTTTATTTTTACTTAAAGTACAATAACTTTTACCATTTTAATTTGTTTTAATAGTATATTGACAGTTTTGTTTTCTTTCAAAAATCCACTTAATTTTCTTTACCCTATTATTTAAATGGTAATTGACAAAAACAAACTACATTGTCACCAGAAGAGCAATTCAAAATGTACAAGTGATATATTAAAATCATCTTTCCAGCTTAAATTTCAATGATGCACTGGGGCAACGATTTTGTGAGAAACATCTTCACCCTTAAATAAAGATTTTCTTAATTCCTTACCTGTGTGCTAATTAGATATCACCTTGTTTTCATATTAAACAGACTTCCACATGAGAAAGCAGCAAGGATGAATTGGCGTTAATGTTTCCTGGTGTCAACTTGTAATATTTCAGTAGACATTGAAATGAGGATGCATCTTGCTGCCTTTCCAATGAAGCAAGTTTAATTTAGTAATAGGTGAAAAACCATCCTTACAAAGGTGTTAATCAGAGACTTGGCTTTGTGGACACTTTTCAGAGAACAAATTTGTTAGCATAAAAATAAAGCCAGAAAATAAAGAGCTGTTTAATCACTCAATTGGATTTTTCTGCCAGCATATTTTTTTTCTCTGCAACCCACTGCTAAATTGTGCTTCCTAGCTGTTTTTATAAAATCACTGAATCAAATCTAACTCTGATTACATCAGAGAAGGCCCGATACCCTACACCATAACAGGGGGTTTGAAATTTTGACTTGTCTACTTAAAGATCACCAAAATCTGATAACAAGGTCAATTAGGTCCCTGGGTGGGATTGAACCACCAACCTTTTGGTTAATAGCCATACATACTAACTGATTGCGCCACAGAGACACTTTGCAAAAGTACATACTGACAAATGCTAATAAGCATTCATCTAAAACGTTTCCTAGAAAAACTTAAAAAAGTCAATAATCTGGAGAGTTTTTGTAAGATGTTTCTTCTATCAACCAACGAAGAAACACATTGGTACTTTCCCATGATGAGTGAGTGCTTCAGGATCTCTTGCACTTACATGTGCAGCAGAGTACAGCAATGGAAGCATGCTGGGCCCATAACCCAGAGGTAGGCAGATTGAAACTATCCTCTGCTATATGCATTTTTTTGTTTGTTAATTAAAGTAATCCAAAACTGGGATTGATATTTTTGCTCTTTTATTTTTACTTAAAGTACAATAACTTTTACCATTTTAATTTGTTTTAATAGTATATTGACAGTATTGTTTTCTTTCAAAAATCCACTTCATTTTCTTTACCCTATTATTAAAATGGTAATTGACAAAAACAAACTACATTGTCACCAGAAGAGCAATACAAAATGTACAAGTGATATATTAAAATTATCTTTCCAGCTTGAATTTCAATGATGCATTGGGGCAACGATTTTGTGAGAAACATCTTCACCCTTAAATAAAGATTTTCGTAATTTCTTACCTGTGTGCTAATTAGATATCACCTTGTTTTCACATTAAACAGACTTCCACATGAGAAAGCAGCAAGGATGCAGTGGCGTTAATGTTTCCTGGTGTCAACCTGTATTATTTCAGTAGACATTGAAATGAGGATGCATCTTGCTGCCTTTCCAATGAAGCAAGTTTAATTTAGTTATAGGTGAAAAACCATCCCTACAAAGGTGTTAATCAGAGACTTGGCTTTGTGGACACTTTTCAGAGAACAAATTTGTTAGCATAAAAATAAAGCCAGAAAATGAAGAGCTGTTTAATCACTCAAATGGATTTTTTTGCCAGCATATTTCTTTTTCTCTGCAACCCACTGCTAAATTGTGCTTCCTAGCTGTTTTTATAAAATCACTGAATCAAATCTAACTCTGATTACATCAGAGAAGGCCAGGTACCCTACACCATAACAGGGGGTTTGAAATTTTGACTTGTCTACTTAAAGATCACCAAAATCTGATAACAAGGTCAATTACGTACCTGGGTGGGATTGAACCACCAACCTTTTGGTTAATAGCCATACACACTAACTAATTGCGCCACAGAGACACATTGTGAAAGTATATACTGACAAGGGCTAATAAGCATTCATCTAAAACGTTTCCTAGAAAAACTTTAAAAAGTCAATAATCTGGAGAGTTTTTGTAAGATGTTTCTTCCATCAACCAACGAAGAAACACATTGGTACTTTCCCATGATGAGTGAGTGCTTCAGGATCTCTTGCACTTACATGTGCAGCAGAGTACAGCAATGGAAGCATGCTGGGCCCATAACCCAGAGGTAGGCAGATTGAAACTATTCTCTGCTATATGCATTTTTTTGTTTGTTAATTAAAGTAATCCAAAACTGGGATTGATATTTTGGCTCTTTTATTTTTACTTAAAGTACAATAACTTTTACCATTTTAATTTGTTTTAATAGTATATTGACAGTATTGTTTTCTTTCAAAAATCCACTTAATTTTCTTTACCCTATTATTTAAATGGTAATTGACAAAAACAAACTACATTGTCACCAGAAGAGCAATTCAAAATGTACAAGTGATATATTAAAATCATCTTTCCAGCTTGAATTTCAATGATGCATTGGGGCAACGATTTTGTGAGAAACATCTTCACCCTTAAATAAAGATTTTCTTAATTCCTTACCTGTGTGCTAATTAGATATCACCTTGTTTTCACATTAAACAGACTTCCACATGAGAAAGCAGCAAGGATGCAGTGGCGTTAATGTTTCCTGGTGTCAACCTGTATTATTTCAGTAGACATTGAAATGAGGATGCATCTTGCTGCCTTTCCAATGAAGCAAGTTTAATTTAGTAATAGGTGAAAAACCATCCCTACAATGGTGTTAATCAGAGACTTGGCTTTGTGGACACTTTTCAGAGAACAAATTTGTTAGCATAAAAATAAAGCCAGAAAATGAAGAGCTGTTTAATCACTCAAATGGATTTTTTTGCCAGCATATTTCTTTTTCTCTGCAACCCACTGCTAAATTGTGCTTCCTAGCTGTTTTTATAAAATCACTGAATCAAATCTAACTCTGATTACATCAGAGAAGGCCAGGTACCCTACACCATAACAGGGGGTATGAAATTTGACTTGTCTACTTAAAGATCACCAAAATCTGATAACAAGGTCAATTACGTCCCTGGGTGGGATTGAACCACCAACCTTTTGGTTAATAGCCTTACACTAACTGATTGCGCCACAGAGACACTTTGCAAAAGTACATACTGACAAATGCTAATAAGCATTCATCTAAAATGTTTCCTAGAAAAACTTAAAAAAGTCAATAATCTGGAGAGTTTTTGTAAGATGTTTCTTCTATCAACCAACGAAGAAACACATTGGTACTTTCCCATGATGAGTGAGTGCTTCAGGATCTCTTGCACTTACATGTGCAGCAGAGTACAGCAATGGAAGCATGCTGGGCCCATAACCCAGAGGTAGGCAGATTGAAACTATCCTCTGCTATATGCATTTTTTTGTTTGTTAATTAAAGTAATCCAAAACTGGGATTGATATTTTTGCTCTTTTATTTTTACTTAAAGTACAATAACTTTTACCATTTTAATTTGTTTTAATAGTATATTGACAGTATTGTTTTCTTTCAAAAATCCACTTCATTTTCTTTACCCTATTATTAAAATGGTAATTGACAAAAACAAACTACATTGTCACCAGAAGAGCAATACAAAATGTACAAGTGATATATTAAAATTATCTTTCCAGCTTGAATTTCAATGATGCATTGGGGCAACGATTTTGTGAGAAACATCTTCACCCTTAAATAAAGATTTTCGTAATTTCTTACCTGTGTGCTAATTAGATATCACCTTGTTTTCACATTAAACAGACTTCCACATGAGAAAGCAGCAAGGATGCAGTGGCGTTAATGTTTCCTGGTGTCAACCTGTATTATTTCAGTAGACATTGAAATGAGGATGCATCTTGCTGCCTTTCCAATGAAGCAAGTTTAATTTAGTAATAGGTGAAAAACCATCCCTACAAAGGTGTTAATCAGAGACTTGGCTTTGTGGACACTTTTCAGAGAACAAATTTGTTAGCATAAAAATAAAGCCAGAAAATGAAGAGCTGTTTAATCACGCAATTTGATTTTTTGCCAGCATATTTCTTTTTCTCTGCAACCCACTGCTAAATTGTGCTTCCTAGATGTTTTTATAAAATCACTGAATCAAATCTAACTCTGATTACATCAGAGAAGGCCAGGTACCCTACACCATAACAGGGGGTATGAAATTTGACTTGTCTACTTAAAGATCACCAAAATCTGATAACAAGGTCAATTACGTCCCCGGGTGGGATTGAACCACCAACCTTTTGGTTAATAGCCATACATACTAACTGATTGCGCCACAGAGATACTTTGCAAAAGTTCATACTGACAAAGGCTAATAAGCATTCATCTAAAACGTTTCCTAGAAAAACTTTAAAAAGTCAATAATCTGGAGAGTTTTTGTAAGATGTTTCTTCCATCAACCAACGAAGAAACACATTGGTACTTTCCCATGATGAGTGAGTGCTTCAGGATCTCTTGCACTTACATGTGCAGCAGAGTACTGCAATGGAAGCATGCTGGGCCCATAAGCCAGAGGTAGGCAGATTGAAACTATCCTCTGCTATATGCATTTTTTTTTTTAATTAAAGTAATCCAAAACTGGGATTGATATTTTGTCTCTTTTATTTTTACTTAAAGTACAATAACTTTTACCATTTATTTTGTTTTAATAGTATATTGACAGTATTGTTTTCTTTCAAAAATCCACTTCATTTTCTTTACCCTATTATTAAAATGGTAATTGACAAAAACAAACTACATTGTCACCAGAAGAGCAATACAAAATGTACAAGTGATATATTAAAATCATCTTTCCAGCTTGAATTTCAATGATGCATTGGGGCAACGATTTTGTGAGAAACATCTTCACCCTTAAATAAAGATTTTCGTAATTTCTTACCTGTGTGCTAATTAGATATCACCTTGTTTTCACATTAAACAGACTTCCACATGAGAAAGCAGCAAGGATGCAGTGGCGTTAATGTTTCCTGGTGTCAACCTGTATTATTTCAGTAGACATTGAAATGAGGATGCATCTTGCTGCCTTTCCAATGAAGCAAGTTTAATTTAGTAATAGGTGAAAAACCATCCCTACAAAGGTGTTAATCAGAGACTTGGCTTTGTGGACACTTTTCAGAGAACAAATTTGTTAGCATAAAAATAAAGCCAGAAAATGAAGAGCTGTTTAATCACGCAATTTGATTTTTTTGCCAGCATATTTCTTTTTCTCTGCAACCCACTGCTAAATTGTGCTTCCTAGATGTTTTTATAAAATCACTGAATCAAATCTAACTCTGATTACATCAGAGAAGGCCAGGTACCCTACACCATAACAGGGGGTATGAAATTTGACTTGTCTACTTAAAGATCACCAAAATCTGATAACAAGGTCAATTAGGTCCCTGGGTGGGATCGAACCACCAACGTTTTGGTTAATAGCCGTACATACTAACTGATTGCGCCACAGAGACACTTTGCAAAAGCTCATACTGACAAAGGCTAATAAGCATTCATCTAAAACGTTTCCTAGAAAAACTTTAAAAAGTCAATAATCTGGAGAGTTTTTGTAAGATGTTTCTTCCATCAACCAACGAAGAAACACATTGGTACTTTCCCATGATGAGTGAGTGCTTCAGGATCTCTTGCACTTACATGTGCAGCAGAGTACTGCAATGGAAGCATGCTGGGCCCATAACCCAGAGGTAGGCAGATTGAAACTATCCTCTGCTATATGCATTTTTTTTTGTTAATTAAAGTAATCCAAAACTGGGATTGATATTTTGGCTCTTTTATTTTTACTTAAAGTACAATAACTTTTACCATTTTAATTTGTTTTAATAGTATATTGACAGTATTGTTTTCTTTCAGAAATCCACTTCATTTTCTTTACCCTATTATTAAAATGGTAATTGACAAAAACAAACTACATTGTCACCAGAAGAGCAATACAAAATGTACAAGTGATATATTAAAATTATCTTTCCAGCTTGAATTTCAATGATGCATTGGGGCAACGATTTTGTGAGAAACATCTTCACCCTTAAATAAAGATTTTCTTAATTCCTTACCTGTGTGCTAATTAGATATCACCTTGTTTTCACATTAAACAGACTTCCACATGAGAAAGCAGCAAGGATGCAGTGGCGTTAATGTTTCCTGGTGTCAACCTGTATTATTTCAGTAGACATTGAAATGAGGATGCATCTTGCTGCCTTTCCAATGAAGCAAGTTTAATTTAGTAATAGGTGAAAAACCATCCCTACAAAGGTGTTAATCAGAGACTTGGCTTTGTGGACACTTTTCAGAGAACAAATTTGTTAGCATAAAAATAAAGCCAGAAAATGAAGAGCTGTTTAAGCTGCTTTCTCATGTGGAAGTCTGTTTAATGTGAAAACAAGGTGATATCTAATTAGCACACAGGTAAGGAATTAAGAAAATCTTTATTTAAGGGTGAAGATGTTTCTCACAAAATCGTTGCCCCAATGCATCAAATGCATCATTGAAATTCAAGCTGGAAAGATGATTTTAATATATCACTTGTACATTTTGTATTGCTCTTCTGGTGACAATGTAGTTTGTTTTTGTCAATTACCATTTTAATAATAGGGTAAAGAAAATGAAGTGGATTTCTGAAAGAAAACAATACTGTCAATATACTATTAAAACAAATTAAAATTGTAAAAGTTATTGTACTTTAAGTAAAAATAAAAGAGCCAAAATATCAATCCCAGTTTTGGATTACTTTAATTAACAAAAAAAAATGCATATAGCAGAGGATAGTTTCAATCTGCCTACCTCTGGGTTATGGGCCCAGCATGCTTCCATTGCAGTACTCTGCTGCACATGTAAGTGCAAGAGATCCTGAAGCACTCACTCATCATGGGAAAGTACCAATGTGTTTCTTCGTTGGTTGATGGAAGAAACATCTTACAAAAACTCTCCAGATTATTGACTTTTTAAAGTTTTTCTAGGAAACGTTTTAGATGAATGCTTATTAGCCTTTGTCAGTATGAACTTTTGCAAAGTGTCTCTGTGGCGCAATCAGTTAGTATGTACGGCTATTAACCAAAAGGTTGGTGGTTCAATCCCACCCAGGGACCTAATTGACCTTGTTATCAGATTTTGGTGATCTTTAAGTAGGCAAGTCAAATTTCATACCCCCTGTTATGGTGTAGGGTACCTGGCCTTCTCTGATGTAATCAGAGTTAGATTTGATTCAGTGATTTTATAAAAACAGCTAGGAAGCACAATTTAGCAGTGGGTTGCAGAGAAAAAGAAATATGCTGGCAAAAAAATCAAATTGCGTGATTAAACAGCTCTTCATTTTCTGGCTTTATTTTTATGCTAACAAATTTGTTCTCTGAAAAGTGTCCACAAAGCCAAGTCTCTGATTAACACCTTTGTAGGGATGGTTTTTCACCTATTACTAAATTAAACTTGCTTCATTGGAAAGGCAGCAAGATGCATCCTCATTTCAATGTCTACTGAAATAATACAGGTTGACACCAGGAAACATTAACGCCACTGCATCCTTGCTGCTTTCTCATGTGGAAGTCTGTTTAATGTGAAAACAAGGTGATATCTAATTAGCACACAGGTAAGAAATTACGAAAATCTTTATTTAAGGGTGAAGATGTTTCTCACAAAATCGTTGCCCCAATGCATCATTGAAATTCAAGCTGGAAAGATGATTTTAATATATCACTTGTACATTTTGTATTGCTCTTCTGGTGACAATGTAGTTTGTTTTTGTCAATTACCATTTTAATAATAGGGTAAAGAAAATGAAGTGGATTTTTGAAAGAAAACAATACTGTCAATATACTATTAAAACAAATTAAAATGGTAAAAGTTATTGTACTTTAAGTAAAAATAAAAGAGCCAAAATATCAATCCCAGTTTTGGATTACTTTAATTAACAAAAAAAAATGCATATAGCAGAGGATAGTTTCAATCTGCCTACCTCTGGGTTATGGGCCCAGCATGCTTCCATTGCAGTACTCTGCTGCACATGTAAGTGCAAGAGATCCTGAAGCACTCACTCATCATGGGAAAGTACCAATGTGTTTCTTCGTTGGTTGATGGAAGAAACATCTTACAAAAACTCTCCAGATTATTGACTTTTTAAAGTTTTTCTAGGAAACGTTTTAGATGAATGCTTATTAGCCTTTGTCAGTATGAACTTTTGCAAAGTGTCTCTGTGGCGCAATCAGTTAGTATGTACGGCTATTAACCAAAAGGTTGGTGGTTCAATCCCACCCAGGGACCTAATTGACCTTGTTATCAGATTTTGGTGATCTTTAAGTAGGCAAGTCAAATTTCATACCCCCTGTTATGGTGTAGGGTACCTGGCCTTCTCTGATGTAATCAGAGTTAGATTTGATTCAGTGATTTTATAAAAACAGCTAGGAAGCACAATTTAGCAGTGGGTTGCAGAGAAAAAGAAATATGCTGGCAAAAAAATCAAATTGCGTGATTAAACAGCTCTTCATTTTCTGGCTTTATTTTTATGCTAACAAATTTGTTCTCTGAAAAGTGTCCACAAAGCCAAGTCTCTGATTAACACCTTTGTAGGGATGGTTTTTCACCTATTACTAAATTAAACTTGCTTCATTGGAAAGGCAGCAAGATGCATCCTCATTTCAATGTCTACTGAAATAATACAGGTTGACACCAGGAAACATTAACGCCACTGCATCCTTGCTGCTTTCTCATGTGGAAGTCTGTTTAATGTGAAAACAAGGTGATATCTAATTAGCACACAGGTAAGAAATTACGAAAATCTTTATTTAAGGGTGAAGATGTTTCTCACAAAATCGTTGCCCCAATGCATCATTGAAATTCAAGCTGGAAAGATGATTTTAATATATCACTTGTACATTTTGTATTGCTCTTCTGGTGACAATGTAGTTTGTTTTTGTCAATTGCCATTTTAATAATAGGGTAAAGAAAATGAAGTGGATTTTTGAAAGAAAACAATACTGTCAATATACTATTAAAACAAATTAAAATGGTAAAAGTTATTGTACTTTAAGTAAAAATAAAAGAGCCAAAATATCAATCCCAGTTTTGGATCACTTTAATTAACAAAAAAAAAAAGCATACAGTAGAGGATAGTTTCAATCTGCCTACCTCTGGGTTATGAGCCCAGCATGCTTCCATTGCTGTACTCTGCTGCACATGTAAGTGCAAGAGATCCTGAAGCACTCACTCATCATGGGAAAGTACCAATGTGTTTCTTCGTTGGTTGATGGAAGAAACATCTTACAAAAACTCTCCAGATTATTGACTTTTTAAAGTTTTTCTAGGAAACGTTTTAGATAAATGCTTATTAGCCCTTGTCAGTATATACTTTCACAATGTGTCTCTGTGGCGCAATCAGTTAGTGTGTACGGCTATTAACCAAAAGGTTGGTGGTTCAATCCCACCCAGGTACGTAATTGACCTTGTTATCAGATTTTGGTGATCTTTAAGTAGACAAGTCAAAATTTCAAACCCCCTGTTATGGTGTAGGGTACCTGGCCTTCTCTGATGTAATCAGAGTTAGATTTGATTCAGTGATTTTATAAAAACAGCTAGGAAGCACAATTTAGCAGTGGGTTGCAGAGAAAAAGAAATATGCTGGCAAAAAAATCCATTTGAGTGATTAAACAGCTCTTCATTTTCTGGCTTTATTTTTATGCTAACAAATTAGTTCTCTGAAAAGTGTCCACAAAGCCAAGTCTCTGATTAACACCTTTGTAGGGATGGTTTTTCACCTATTACTAAATTAAACTTGCTTCATTGGAAAGGCAGCAAGATGCATCCTCATTTCAATGTCTACTGAAATAATACAGGTTGACACCAGGAAACATTAACGCCACTGCATCCTTGCTGCTTTCTCATGTGGAAGTCTGTTTAATGTGAAAACAAGGTGATATCTAATTAGCACACAGGTAAGGAATTAAGAAAATCTTTATTTAAGGGTGAAGATGTTTCTCACAAAATCGTTGCCCCAATGCATCATTGAAATTCAAGCTGGAAAGATGATTTTAATATATCACTTGTACATTTTGTATTGCTCTTCTGGTGACAATGTAGTTTGTTTTTGTCAATTACCATTTTAATAATAGGGTAAAGAAAATGAAGTGGATTTCTGAAAGAAAACAATACTGTCAATATACTATTAAAACAAATTAAAATGGTAAAAGTTATTGTACTTTAAGTAAAAATAAAAGAGCCAAAATATCAATCCCAGTTTTGGATTACTTTAATTAACAAAAAAAAATGCATATAGCAGAGGATAGTTTCAATCTGCCTACCTCTGGCTTATGGGCACAGCATGCTTCCATTGCAGTACTCTGCTGCACATGTAAGTGCAAGAGATCCTGAAGCACTCACTCATCATGGGAAAGTACCAATGTGTTTCTTCGTTGGTTGATGGAAGAAACATCTTACAAAAACTCTCCAGATTATTGACTTTTTAAAGTTTTTCTAGGAAACGTTTTAGATGAATGCTTATTAGCCTTTGTCAGTATGAACTTTTGCAAAGTATCTCTGTGGCGCAATCAGTTAGTAAGTATGGCTATTAACCAAAAGGTTGGTGGTTCAATCCCACCCAGGGACGTAATTGACCTTGTTATCAGATTTTGGTGATCTTTAAGTAGACAAGTCAAAATTTCAAACCCCCTGTTATGGTGTAGGGTACCTGGCCTTCTCTGATGTAATCAGAGTTAGATTTGATTCAGTGATTTTATAAAAACAGCTAGGAAGCACAATTTAGCAGTGGGTTGCAGAGAAAAAGAAATATGCTGGCAAAAAAATCCATTTGAGTGATTAAACAGCTCTTCATTTTCTGGCTTTATTTTTATGCTAACAAATTTGTTCTCTGAAAAGTGTCCACAAAGCCAAGTCTCTGATTAACACCTTTGTAGGGATGGTTTTTCACCTATTACTAAATTAAACTTGCTTCATTGGAAAGGCAGCAAGATGCATCCTCATTTCAATGTCTACTGAAATAATACAGGTTGACACCAGGAAACATTAACGCCACTGCATCCTTGCTGCTTTCTCATGTGGAAGTCTGTTTAATGTGAAAACAAGGTGATATCTAATTAGCACACAGGTAAGGAATTAAGAAAATCTTTATTTAAGGGTGAAGATGTTTCTCACAAAATCGTTGCCCCAATGCATCATTGAAATTCAAGCTGGAAAGATGATTTTAATATATCACTTGTACATTTTGTATTGATCTTCTGATGACAATGTAGTTTGTTTTTGTCAATTACCATTTTAATAATAGGGTAAAGAAAATGAAGTGGATTTCTGAAAGAAAACAATACTGTCAATATACTATTAAAACAAATTAAAATGGTAAAATTTATTGTACTTTAAGTAAAAATAAAAGAGCCAAAATATCAATCCCAGTTTTGGATTACTTTAATTAACAAAAAAAAATGCATATAGCAGAGGATAGTTTCAATCTGCCTACCTCTGGGTTATGGGCCCAGCATGCTTCCATTGCAGTACTCTGCTGCACATGTAAGTGCAAGAGATCCTGAAGCACTCACTCATCATGGGAAAGTACCAATGTGTTTCTTCGTTGGTTGATGGAAGAAACATCTTACAAAAACTCTCCAGATTATTGACTTTTTAAAGTTTTTCTAGGAAACGTTTTAGATGAATGCTTATTAGCCTTTGTCAGTATGAACTTTTGCAAAGTGTCTCTGTGGCGCAATCAGTTAGTATGTACGGCTATTAACCAAAAGGTTGGTGGTTCAATCCCACCCAGGGACCTAATTGACCTTGTTATCAGATTTTGGTGATCTTTAAGTAGACAAGTCAAATTTCATACCCCCTGTTATGGTGTAGGGTACCTGGCCTTCTCTGATGTAATCAGAGTTAGATTTGATTCAGTGATTTTATAAAAACATCTAGGAAGCACAATTTAGCAGTGGGTTGCAGAGAAAAAGAAATATGCTGGCAAAAAAATCAAATTGCGTGATTAAACAGCTCTTCATTTTCTGGCTTTATTTTTATGCTAACAAATTTGTTCTCTGAAAAGTGTCCACAAAGCCAAGTCTCTGATTAACACCTTTGTAGGGATGGTTTTTCACCTATTACTAAATTAAACTTGCTTCATTGGAAAGGCAGCAAGATGCATCCTCATTTCAATGTCTACTGAAATAATACAGGTTGACACCAGGAAACATTAACGCCACTGCATCCTTGCTGCTTTCTCATGTGGAAGTCTGTTTAATGTGAAAACAAGGTGATATCTAATTAGCACACAGGTAAGAAATTACGAAAATCTTTATTTAAGGGTAAAGATGTTTCTCACAAAATCGTTGCCCCAATGCATCATTGAAATTCAAGCTGGAAAGATGATTTTAATATATCACTTGTACATTTTGTATTGTGGTGACAATGTAGTTTGTTTTTGTCAATTACCATTTTAATAATAGGGTAAAGAAAATGAAGTGGATTTTTGAAAGAAAACAATACTGTCAATATACTATTAAAACAAAATAAATGGTAAAAGTTATTGTACTTTAAGTAAAAATAAAAGAGCCAAAATATCAATCCCAGTTTTGGATTACTTTAATTAACAAAAAAAAATGCATATAGCAGAGGATAGTTTCAATCTGCCTACCTCTGGCTTATGGGCCCAGCATGCTTCCATTGCAGTACTCTGCTGCACATGTAAGTGCAAGAGATCCTGAAGCACTCACTCATCATGGGAAAGTACCAATGTGTTTCTTCGTTGGTTGATGGAAGAAACATCTTACAAAAACTCTCCAGATTATTGACTTTTTAAAGTTTTTCTAGGAAACGTTTTAGATGAATGCTTATTAGCCTTTGTCAGTATGAACTTTTGCAAAGTGTCTCTGTGGCGCAATCAGTTAGTATGTACGGCTATTAACCAAAAGGTTGGTGGTTCAATCCCACCCAGGGACCTAATTGACCTTGTTATCAGATTTTGGTGATCTTTAAGTAGACAAGTCAAATTTCATACCCCCTGTTATGGTGTAGGGTACCTGGCCTTCTCTGATGTAATCAGAGTTAGATTTGATTCAGTGATTTTATAAAAACATCTAGGAAGCACAATTTAGCAGTGGGTTGCAGAGAAAAAGAAATATGCTGGCAAAAAAATCAAATTGCGTGATTAAACAGCTCTTCATTTTCTGGCTTTATTTTTATGCTAACAAATTTGTTCTCTGAAAAGTGTCCACAAAGCCAAGTCTCTGATTAACACCTTTGTAGGGATGGTTTTTCACCTATTACTAAATTAAACTTGCTTCATTGGAAAGGCAGCAAGATGCATCCTCATTTCAATGTCTACTGAAATAATACAGGTTGACACCAGGAAACATTAACGCCACTGCATCCTTGCTGCTTTCTCATGTGGAAGTCTGTTTAATGTGAAAACAAGGTGATATCTAATTAGCACACAGGTAAGAAATTACGAAAATCTTTATTTAAGGGTGAAGATGTTTCTCACAAAATCGTTGCCCCAATGCATCATTGAAATTCAAGCTGGAAAGATGATTTTAATATATCACTTGTACATTTTGTATTGTGGTGACAATGTAGTTTGTTTTTGTCAATTACCATTTTAATAATAGGGTAAAGAAAATGAAGTGGATTTTTGAAAGAAAACAATACTGTCAATATACTATTAAAACAAAATAAATGGTAAAAGTTATTGTACTTTAAGTAAAAATAAAAGAGCCAAAATATCAATCCCAGTTTTGGATTACTTTAATTAACAAAAAAAATGCATATAGCAGAGGATAGTTTCAATCTGCCTACCTCTGGCTTATGGGCCCAGCATGCTTCCATTGCAGTACTCTGCTGCACATGTAAGTGCAAGAGATCCTGAAGCACTCACTCATCATGGGAAAGTACCAATGTGTTTCTTCGTTGGTTAATGGAAGAAACATCTTACAAAAACTCTCCAGATTATTGACTTTTTAAAGTTTTTCTAGGAAACGTTTTAGATGAATGCTTATTAGCCTTTGTCAGTATGTGCTTTTGCAAAGTGTCTCTGTGGCGCAATCAGTTAGTATGTATAGCTATTAACCAAAAGGTTGGTGGTTCAATCCCACCCAGGGACGTAATTGACCTTGTTATCAGATTTTGGTGATCTTTAAGTAGACAAGTCAAATTTCATACCCCCTGTTATGGTGTAGGGTACCTGGCCTTCTCTGATGTAATCAGAGTTAGATTTGATTCAGTGATTTTATAAAAACATCTAGGAAGCACAATTTAGCAGTGGGTTGCAGAGAAAAAGAAATATGCTGGCAAAAAAATCAAATTGCGTGATTAAACAGCTCTTCATTTTCTGGCTTTATTTTTATGCTAACAAATTTGTTCTCTGAAAAGTGTCCACAAAGCCAAGTCTCTGATTAACACCTTTGCAGGGATGGTTTTTCCACCTATTACTAAATTAAACTTGCTTCATTGGAAAGGCAGCAAGATGCATCCTCATTTCAATGTCTACTGAAATAATACAGGTTGACACCAGGAAACATTAACGCCACTGCATCCTTGCTGCTTTCTCATGTGGAAGTCTGTTTAATATGAAAACAAGGTGATATCTAATTAGCACACAGGTAAGGAATTAAGAAAATCTTTATTTAAGGGTGAAGATGTTTCTCACAAAATCGTTGCCCCAATGCATCATTGAAATTCAAGCTGGAAAGATGATTTTAATATATCACTTGTACATTTTGTATTGCTCTTCTGGTGACAATGTAGTTTGTTTTTGTCAATTACCATTTTAATAATATGGTAAAGAAAATGAAGTGGATTTCTGAAAGAAAACAATACTGTCAATATACTATTAAAACAAATTAAAATGGTAAAATTTATTGTACTTTAAGTAAAAATAAAAGAGCCAAAATATCAATCCCAGTTTTGGATTACTTTAATTAACAAAAAAAAATGCATATAGCAGAGGATAGTTTCAATCTGCCTACCTCTGGGTTATGGGCCCAGCATGCTTCCATTGCAGTACTCTGCTGCACATGTAAGTGCAAGAGATCCTGAAGCACTCACTCATCATGGGAAAGTACCAATGTGTTTCTTCGTTGGTTGATGGAAGAAACATCTTACAAAAACTCTCCAGATTATTGACTTTTTAAAGTTTTTCTAGGAAACGTTTTAGATGAATGCTTATTAGCCTTTGTCAGTATGAACTTTTGCAAAGTGTCTCTGTGGCGCAATAAGTTAGTATGTACGGCTATTAACCAAAAGGTTGGTGGTTCAATCCCACCCAGGGACCTAATTGACCTTGTTATCAGATTTTGGTGATCTTTAAGTAGACAAGTCAAATTTCATACCCCCTGTTATGGTGTAGGGTACCTGGCCTTCTCTGATGTAATCAGAGTTAGATTTGATTCAGTGATTTTATAAAAACATCTAGGAAGCACAATTTAGCAGTGGGTTGCAGAGAAAAAGAAATATGCTGGCAAAAAAATCAAATTGCGTGATTAAACAGCTCTTCATTTTCTGGCTTTATTTTTATGCTAACAAATTTGTTCTCTGAAAAGTGTCCACAAAGCCAAGTCTCTGATTAACACCTTTGTAGGGATGGTTTTTCACCTATTACTAAATTAAACTTGCTTCATTGGAAAGGCAGCAAGATGCATCCTCATTTCAATGTCTACTGAAATAATACAGGTTGACACCAGGAAACATTAACGCCACTGCATCCTTGCTGCTTTCTCATGTGGAAGTCTGTTTAATATGAAAACAAGGTGATATCTAATTAGCACACAGGTAAGGAATTAAGAAAATCTTTATTTAAGGGTGAAGATGTTTCTCACAAAATCGTTGCCCCAATGCATCATTGAAATTCAAGCTGGAAAGATGATTTTAATATATCACTTGTACATTTTGAATTGCTCTTCTGGTGACAATGTAGTTTGTTTTTGTCAATTACCATTTAAATAATAGGGTAAAGAAAATTAAGTGGATTTTTGAAAGAAAACAATACTGTCAATATACTATTAAAACAAATTAAAATGGTAAAAGGTATTGTACTTTAAGTAAAAATAAAAGAGCCAAAATATCAATCCCAGTTTTGGATTACTTTAATTAACAAACAAAAAAATGCATATAGCAGAGAATAGTTTCAATCTGCCTACCTCTGGGTTATGGGCCCAGCATGCTTCCATTGCTGTACTCTGCTGCACATGTAAGTGCAAGAGATCCTGAAGCACTCACTCATCATGGGAAAGTACCAATGTGTTTCTTCGTTGGTTGATGGAAGAAACATCTTACAAAAACTCTCCAGATTATTGACTTTTTAAAGTTTTTCTAGGAAACGTTTTAGATGAATGCTTATTAGCCCTTGTCAGTATATACTTTCACAATGTGTCTCTGTGGCACAATCAGTTAGTGTGTACGGCTATTAACCAAAAGGTTGGTGGTTCAATCCCACCCAGGTACGTAATTGACCTTGTTATCAGATTTTGGTGATCTTTAAGTAGACAAGTCAAAATTTCAAACCCCCTGTTATGGTGTAGGGTACCTGGCCTTCTCTGATGTAATCAGAGTTAGATTTGATTCAGTGAGTTTATAAAAACAGCTAGGAAGCACAATTTAGCAGTGGGTTGCAGAGAAAAAGAAATATGCTGGCAAAAAAATCCATTTGAGTGATTAAACAGCTCTTCATTTTCTGGCTTTATTTTTATGCTAACAAATTTGTTCTCTGAAAAGTGTCCACAAAGCCAAGTCTCTGATTAACACCTTTGTAGGGATGGTTTTTCACCTATTACTAAATTAAACTTGCTTCATTGGAAAGGCAGCAAGATGCATCCTCATTTCAATGTCTACTGAAATAATACAGGTTTGCACCAGGAAACATTAACGCCACTGCATCCTTGCTGCTTTCTCATGTGGAAGTCTGTTTAATGTGAAAACAAGGTGATATCTAATTAGCACACAGGTAAGGAATTAAGAAAATCTTTATTTAAGGGTGAAGATGTTTCTCACAAAATCGTTGCCCCAATGCATCATTGAAATTCAAGCTGGAAAGATAATTTTAATATATCACTTGTACATTTTGTATTGCTCTTCTGGTGACAATGTAGTTTGTTTTTGTCAATTACCATTTTAATAATAGGGTAAAGAAAATGAAGTGGATTTTTGAAAGAAAACAATACTGTCAATATACTATTAAAACAAATTAAAATGGTAAAATTTATTGTACTTTAAGTAAAAATAAAAGAGCCAAAATATCAATCCCAGTTTTGGATTACTTTAATTAACAAAAAAAAATGCATATAGCAGAGGATAGTTTCAATCTGCCTACCTCTGGGTTATGGGCCCAGCATGCTTCCATTGCAGTACTCTGCTGCACATGTAAGTGCAAGAGATCCTGAAGCACTCACTCATCATGGGAAAGTACCAATGTGTTTCTTCGTTGGTTGATGGAAGAAACATCTTACAAAAACTCTCCAGATTATTGACTTTTTAAAGTTTTTCTAGGAAACGTTTTAGATGAATGCTTATTAGCCTTTGTCAGTATAAACTTTTGCAAAGTGTCTCTGTGGCGCAATCAGTTAGTATGTACGGCTATTAACCAAAACGTTGGTGGTTCAATCCCACCCAGGGACCTAATTGACCTTGTTATCAGATTTTGGTGATCTTTAAGTAGACAAGTCAAATTTCATACCCCCTGTTATGGTGTAGGGTACCTGGCCTTCTCTGATGTAATCAGAGTTAGATTTGATTCAGTGATTTTATAAAAACATCTAGGAAGCACAATTTAGCAGTGGGTTGCAGAGAAAAAGAAATATGCTGGCAAAAAATCAAATTGCGTGATTAAACAGCTCTTCATTTTCTGGCTTTATTTTTATGCTAACAAATTTGTTCTCTGAAAAGTGTCCACAAAGCCAAGTCTCTGATTAACACCTTTGTAGGGATGGTTTTTCACCTATTACTAAATTAAACTTGCTTCATTGGAAAGGCAGCAAGATGCATCCTCATTTCAATGTCTACTGAAATAATACAGGTTGACACCAGGAAACATTAACGCCACTGCATCCTTGCTGCTTTCTCATGTGGAAGTCTGTTTAATGTGAAAACAAGGTGATATCTAATTAGCACACAGGTAAGAAATTACGAAAATCTTTATTTAAGGGTGAAGATGTTTCTCACAAAATCGTTGCCCCAATGCATCATTGAAATTCAAGCTGGAAAGATGATTTTAATATATCACTTGTACATTTTGTATTGCTCTTCTGGTGACAATGTAGTTTGTTTTTGTCAATTACCATTTTAATAATAGGGTAAAGAAAATGAAGTGGATTTTTGAAAGAAAACAATACTGTCAATATACTATTAAAACAAAATAAATGGTAAAAGTTATTGTACTTTAAGTAAAAATGAAAGAGACAAAATATCAATTCCAGTTTTGGATTACTTTAATTAACAAAAAAAAATGCATATAGCAAAGGATAGTTTCAATCTGCCTACCTCTGGCTTATGGGCCCAGCATGCTTCCATTGCAGTACTCTGCTGCACATGTAAGTGCAAGAGATCCTGAAGCACTCACTCATCATGGGAAAGTACCAATGTGTTTCTTCGTTGGTTGATGGAAGAAACATCTTACAAAAACTCTCCAGATTATTGACTTTTTAAAGTTTTTCTAGGAAACGTTTTAGATGAATGCTTATTAGCCTTTGTCAGTATGAACTTTTGAAAAGTATCTCTGTGGCACAATCAGTTAGCATGTATGGCTATTAACCAAAAGGTTGGTGGTTCAATCCCACCCAGGGATGTAATTGACCTTGTTATCAGATTTTGGTGATCTTTAAGTAGACAAGTCAAATTTCATACCCCCTGTTATGGTGTAGGGTACCTGGCCTTCTCTGATGTAATCAGAGTTAGATTTGATTCAGTGATTTTATAAAAACATCTAGGAAGCACAATTTAGCAGTGGGTTGCAGAGAAAAAGAAATATGCTGGCAAAAAAATCAAATTGCGTGATTAAACAGCTCTTCATTTTCTGGCTTTATTTTTATGCTAACAAATTTGTTCTCTGAAAAGTGTCCACAAAGCCAAGTCTCTGATTAACACCTTTGTAGGGATGGTTTTTCACCTATTACTAAATTAAACTTGCTTCATTGGAAAGGCAGCAAGATGCATCCTCATTTCAATGTCTACTGAAATAATACAGGTTGACACCAGGAAACATTAACGCCACTGCATCCTTGCTGCTTTCTCATGTGGAAGTCTGTTTAATGTGAAAACAAGGTGATATCTAATTAGCACACAGGTAAGAAATTACGAAAATCTTTATTTAAGGGTAAAGATGTTTCTCACAAAATCGTTGCCCCAATGCATCATTGAAATTCAAGCTGGAAAGATGATTTTAATATATCACTTGTACATTTTGTATTGTGTTGACAATGTAGTTTGTTTTTGTCAATTACCATTTTAATAATAGGGTAAAGAAAATGAAGTGGATTTTTGAAAGAAAACAATACTGTCAATATACTATTAAAACAAAATAAATGGTAAAAGTTATTGTACTTTAAGTAAAAATAAAAGAGCCAAAATATCAATCCCAGTTTTGGATTACTTTAATTAACAAAAAAAAATGCATATAGCAGAGGATAGTTTCAATCTGCCTACCTCTGGCTTATGGGCCCAGCATGCTTCCATTGCAGTACTCTGCTGCACATGTAAGTGCAAGAGATCCTGAAGCACTCACTCATCATGGGAAAGTACCAATGTGTTTCTTCGTTGGTTGATGGAAGAAACATCTTACAAAAACTCTCCAGATTATTGACTTTTTAAAGTTTTTCTAGGAAACGTTTTAGATGAATGCTTATTAGCCTTTGTCAGTATGAACTTTTGCAAAGTGTCTCTGTGGCGCAATCAGTTAGTATGTACGGCTATTAACCAAAAGGTTGGTGGTTCAATCCCACCCAGGGACCTAATTGACCTTGTTATCAGATTTTGGTGATCTTTAAGTAGACAAGTCAAATTTCATACCCCCTGTTATGGTGTAGGGTACCTGGCCTTCTCTGATGTAATCAGAGTTAGATTTGATTCAGTGATTTTATAAAAACATCTAGGAAGCACAATTTAGCAGTGGGTTGCAGAGAAAAAGAAATATGCTGGCAAAAAAATCAAATTGCGTGATTAAACAGCTCTTCATTTTCTGGCTTTATTTTTATGCTAACAAATTTGTTCTCTGAAAAGTGTCCACAAAGCCAAGTCTCTGATTAACACCTTTGTAGGGATGGTTTTTCACCTATTACTAAATTAAACTTGCTTCATTGGAAAGGCAGCAAGATGCATCCTCATTTCAATGTCTACTGAAATAATACAGGTTGACACCAGGAAACATTAACGCCACTGCATCCTTGCTGCTTTCTCATGTGGAAGTCTGTTTAATGTGAAAACAAGGTGATATCTAATTAGCACACAGGTAAGAAATTACGAAAATCTTTATTTAAGGGTGAAGATGTTTCTCACAAAATCGTTGCCCCAATGCATCATTGAAATTCAAGCTGGAAAGATGATTTTAATATATCACTTGTACATTTTGTATTGTGGTGACAATGTAGTTTGTTTTTGTCAATTACCATTTTAATAATAGGGTAAAGAAAATGAAGTGGATTTTTGAAAGAAAACAATACTGTCAATATACTATTAAAACAAAATAAATGGTAAAAGTTATTGTACTTTAAGTAAAAATAAAAGAGCCAAAATATCAATCCCAGTTTTGGATTACTTTAATTAACAAAAAAAATGCATATAGCAGAGGATAGTTTCAATCTGCCTACCTCTGGCTTATGGGCCCAGCATGCTTCCATTGCAGTACTCTGCTGCACATGTAAGTGCAAGAGATCCTGAAGCACTCACTCATCATGGGAAAGTACCAATGTGTTTCTTCGTTGGTTAATGGAAGAAACATCTTACAAAAACTCTCCAGATTATTGACTTTTTAAAGTTTTTCTAGGAAACGTTTTAGATGAATGCTTATTAGCCTTTGTCAGTATGTACTTTTGCAAAGTGTCTCTGTGGCGCAATCAGTTAGTATGTATAGCTATTAACCAAAAGGTTGGTGGTTCAATCCCACCCAGGGACGTAATTGACCTTGTTATCAGATTTTGGTGATCTTTAAGTAGACAAGTCAAATTTCATACCCCCTGTTATGGTGTAGGGTACCTGGCCTTCTCTGATGTAATCAGAGTTAGATTTGATTCAGTGATTTTATAAAAACATCTAGGAAGCACAATTTAGCAGTGGGTTGCAGAGAAAAAGAAATATGCTGGCAAAAAAATCAAATTGCGTGATTAAACAGCTCTTCATTTTCTGGCTTTATTTTTATGCTAACAAATTTGTTCTCTGAAAAGTGTCCACAAAGCCAAGTCTCTGATTAACACCTTTGCAGGGATGGTTTTTCCACCTATTACTAAATTAAACTTGCTTCATTGGAAAGGCAGCAAGATGCATCCTCATTTCAATGTCTACTGAAATAATACAGGTTGACACCAGGAAACATTAACGCCACTGCATCCTTGCTGCTTTCTCATGTGGAAGTCTGTTTAATATGAAAACAAGGTGATATCTAATTAGCACACAGGTAAGGAATTAAGAAAATCTTTATTTAAGGGTGAAGATGTTTCTCACAAAATCGTTGCCCCAATGCATCATTGAAATTCAAGCTGGAAAGATGATTTTAATATATCACTTGTACATTTTGTATTGCTCTTCTGGTGACAATGTAGTTTGTTTTTGTCAATTACTATTTTAATAATATGGTAAAGAAAATGAAGTGGATTTCTGAAAGAAAACAATACTGTCAATATACTATTAAAACAAATTAAAATGGTAAAATTTATTGTACTTTAAGTAAAAATAAAAGAGCCAAAATATCAATCCCAGTTTTGGATTACTTTAATTAACAAAAAAAAATGCATATAGCAGAGGATAGTTTCAATCTGCCTACCTCTGGGTTATGGGCCCAGCATGCTTCCATTGCAGTACTCTGCTGCACATGTAAGTGCAAGAGATCCTGAAGCACTCACTCATCATGGGAAAGTACCAATGTGTTTCTTCGTTGGTTGATGGAAGAAACATCTTACAAAAACTCTCCAGATTATTGACTTTTTAAAGTTTTTCTAGGAAACGTTTTAGATGAATGCTTATTAGCCTTTGTCAGTAGGAACTTTTGCAAAGTGTCTCTGTGGCGCAATCAGTTAGTATGTACGGCTATTAACCAAAACGTTGGTGGTTCAATCCCACCCAGGGACCTAATTGACCTTGTTATCAGATTTTGGTGATCTTTAAGTAGACAAGTCAAATTTCATACCCCCTGTTATGGTGTAGGGTACCTGGCCTTCTCTGATGTAATCAGAGTTAGATTTGATTCAGTGATTTTATAAAAACATCTAGGAAGCACAATTTAGCAGTGGGTTGCAGAGAAAAAGAAATATGCTGGCAAAAAATCAAATTGCGTGATTAAACAGCTCTTCATTTTCTGGCTTTATTTTTATGCTAACAAATTTGTTCTCTGAAAAGTGTCCACAAAGCCAAGTCTCTGATTAACACCTTTGTAGGGATGGTTTTTCACCTATTACTAAATTAAACTTGCTTCATTGGAAAGGCAGCAAGATGCATCCTCATTTCAATGTCTACTGAAATAATACAGGTTGACACCAGGAAACATTAACGCCACTGCATCCTTGCTGCTTTCTCATGTGGAAGTCTGTTTAATGTGAAAACAAGGTGATATCTAATTAGCACACAGGTAAGAAATTACGAAAATCTTTATTTAAGGGTGAAGATGTTTCTCACAAAATCGTTGCCCCAATGCATCATTGAAATTCAAGCTGGAAAGATGATTTTAATATATCACTTGTACATTTTGTATTGCTCTTCTGGTGACAATGTAGTTTGTTTTTGTCAATTACCATTTTAATAATAGGGTAAAGAAAATGAAGTGGATTTTTGAAAGAAAACAATACTGTCAATATACTATTAAAACAAAATAAATGGTAAAAGTTATTGTACTTTAAGTAAAAATGAAAGAGACAAAATATCAATTCCAGTTTTGGATTACTTTAATTAACAAAAAAAAATGCATATAGCAAAGGATAGTTTCAATCTGCCTACCTCTGGCTTATGGGCCCAGCATGCTTCCATTGCAGTACTCTGCTGCACATGTAAGTGCAAGAGATCCTGAAGCACTCACTCATCATGGGAAAGTACCAATGTGTTTCTTCGTTGGTTGATGGAAGAAACATCTTACAAAAACTCTCCAGATTATTGACTTTTTAAAGTTTTTCTAGGAAACGTTTTAGATGAATGCTTATTAGCCTTTGTCAGTATAAACTTTTGCAAAGTGTCTCTGTGGCGCAATCAGTTAGTATGTACGGCTATTAACCAAAACGTTGGTGGTTCAATCCCACCCAGGGACCTAATTGACCTTGTTATCAGATTTTGGTGATCTTTAAGTAGACAAGTCAAATTTCATACCCCCTGTTATGGTGTAGGGTACCTGGCCTTCTCTGATGTAATCAGAGTTAGATTTGATTCAGTGATTTTATAAAAACATCTAGGAAGCACAATTTAGCAGTGGGTTGCAGAGAAAAAGAAATATGCTGGCAAAAAATCAAATTGCGTGATTAAACAGCTCTTCATTTTCTGGCTTTATTTTTATGCTAACAAATTTGTTCTCTGAAAAGTGTCCACAAAGCCAAGTCTCTGATTAACACCTTTGTAGGGATGGTTTTTCACCTATTACTAAATTAAACTTGCTTCATTGGAAAGGCAGCAAGATGCATCCTCATTTCAATGTCTACTGAAATAATACAGGTTGACACCAGGAAACATTAACGCCACTGCATCCTTGCTGCTTTCTCATGTGGAAGTCTGTTTAATATGAAAACAAGGTGATATCTAATTAGCACACAGGTAAGGAATTAAGAAAATCTTTATTTAAGGGTGAAGATGTTTCTCACAAAATCGTTGCCCCAATGCATCATTGAAATTCAAGCTGGAAAGATGATTTTAATATATCACTTGTACATTTTGAATTGCTCTTCTGGTGACAATGTAGTTTGTTTTTGTCAATTACCATTTAAATAATAGGGTAAAGAAAATTAAGTGGATTTTTGAAAGAAAACAATACTGTCAATATACTATTAAAACAAATTAAAATGGTAAAAGGTATTGTACTTTAAGTAAAAATAAAAGAGCCAAAATATCAATCCCAGTTTTGGATTACTTTAATTAACAAACAAAAAAATGCATATAGCAGAGAATAGTTTCAATCTGCCTACCTCTGGGTTATGGGCCCAGCATGCTTCCATTGCTGTACTCTGCTGCACATGTAAGTGCAAGAGATCCTGAAGCACTCACTCATCATGGGAAAGTACCAATGTGTTTCTTCGTTGGTTGATGGAAGAAACATCTTACAAAAACTCTCCAGATTATTGACTTTTTAAAGTTTTTCTAGGAAACGTTTTAGATGAATGCTTATTAGCCTTTGTCAGTATGAACTTTTGCAAAGTATCTCTGTGGCGCGATCAGTTAGTAAGTATGGCTATTAACCAAAAGGTTGGTGGTTCAATCCCACCCAGGGACGTAATTGACCTTGTTATCAGATTTTGGTGATCTTTAAGTAGACAAGTCAAAATTTCAAACCCCCTGTTATGGTGTAGGGTACCTGGCCTTCTCTGATGTAACCAGAGTTAGATTTGATTCAGTGATTTTATAAAAACAGCTAGGAAGCACAATTTAGCAGTGGGTTGCAGAGAAAAAGAAATATGCTGGCAAAAAAATCCATTTGAGTGATTAAACAGCTCTTCATTTTCTGGCTTTATTTTTATGCTAACAAATTTGTTCTCTGAAAAGTGTCCACAAAGCCAAGTCTCTGATTAACACCTTTGTAGGGATGGTTTTTCACCTATTACTAAATTAAACTTGCTTCATTGGAAAGGCAGCAAGATGCATCCTCATTTCAATGTCTACTGAAATAATACAGGTTGACACCAGGAAACATTAACGCCACTGCATCCTTGCTGCTTTCTCATGTGGAAGTCTGTTTAATGTGAAAACAAGGTGATATCTAATTAGCACACAGGTAAGGAATTAAGAAAATCTTTATTTAAGGGTGAAGATGTTTCTCACAAAATCGTTGCCCCAATGCATCATTGAAATTCAAGCTGGAAAGATGATTTTAATATATCACTTGTACATTTTGTATTGCTCTTCTGATGACAATGTAGTTTGTTTTTGTCAATTACCATTTTAATAATAGGGTAAAGAAAATGAAGTGGATTTCTGAAAGAAAACAATACTGTCAATATACTATTAAAACAAATTAAAATGGTAAAATTTATTGTACTTTAAGTAAAAATAAAAGAGCCAAAATATCAATCCCAGTTTTGGATTACTTTAATTAACAAAAAAAAATGCATATAGCAGAGGATAGTTTCAATCTGCCTACCTCTGGGTTATGGGCCCAGCATGCTTCCATTGCAGTACTCTGCTGCACATGTAAGTGCAAGAGATCCTGAAGAACTCACTCATCATGGGAAAGTACCAATGTGTTTCTTCATTGGTTGATGGAAGAAACATCTTACAAAAACTCTCCAGATTATTGACTTTTTAAAGTTTTTCTAGGAAACGTTTTAGATGAATGCTTATTAGCCTTTGTCAGTAGGAACTTTTGCAAAGTGTCTCTGTGGCGCAATCAGTTAGTATGTACGGCTATTAACCAAAACGTTGGTGGTTCAATCCCACCCAGGGACCTAATTGACCTTGTTATCAGATTTTGGTGATCTTTAAGTAGACAAGTCAAATTTCATACCCCCTGTTATGGTGTAGGGTACCTGGCCTTCTCTGATGTAATCAGAGTTAGATTTGATTCAGTGATTTTATAAAAACATCTAGGAAGCACAATTTAGCAGTGGGTTGCAGAGAAAAAGAAATATGCTGGCAAAAAATCAAATTGCGTGATTAAACAGCTCTTCATTTTCTGGCTTTATTTTTATGCTAACAAATTTGTTCTCTGAAAAGTGTCCACAAAGCCAAGTCTCTGATTAACACCTTTGTAGGGATGGTTTTTCACCTATTACTAAATTAAACTTGCTTCATTGGAAAGGCAGCAAGATGCATCCTCATTTCAATGTCTACTGAAATAATACAGGTTGACACCAGGAAACATTAACGCCACTGCATCCTTGCTGCTTTCTCATGTGGAAGTCTGTTTAATGTGAAAACAAGGTGATATCTAATTAGCACACAGGTAAGAAATTACGAAAATCTTTATTTAAGGGTGAAGATGTTTCTCACAAAATCGTTGCCCCAATGCATCATTGAAATTCAAGCTGGAAAGATGATTTTAATATATCACTTGTACATTTTGTATTGCTCTTCTGGTGACAATGTAGTTTGTTTTTGTCAATTACCATTTTAATAATAGGGTAAAGAAAATGAAGTGGATTTTTGAAAGAAAACAATACTGTCAATATACTATTAAAACAAAATAAATGGTAAAAGTTATTGTACTTTAAGTAAAAATGAAAGAGACAAAATATCAATTCCAGTTTTGGATTACTTTAATTAACAAAAAAAAATGCATATAGCAAAGGATAGTTTCAATCTGCCTACCTCTGGCTTATGGGCCCAGCATGCTTCCATTGCAGTACTCTGCTGCACATGTAAGTGCAAGAGATCCTGAAGCACTCACTCATCATGGGAAAGTACCAATGTGTTTCTTCGTTGGTTGATGGAAGAAACATCTTACAAAAACTCTCCAGATTATTGACTTTTTAAAGTTTTTCTAGGAAACGTTTTAGATGAATGCTTATTAGCCTTTGTCAGTATAAACTTTTGCAAAGTGTCTCTGTGGCGCAATCAGTTAGTATGTACGGCTATTAACCAAAACGTTGGTGGTTCAATCCCACCCAGGGACCTAATTGACCTTGTTATCAGATTTTGGTGATCTTTAAGTAGACAAGTCAAATTTCATACCCCCTGTTATGGTGTAGGGTACCTGGCCTTCTCTGATGTAATCAGAGTTAGATTTGATTCAGTGATTTTATAAAAACATCTAGGAAGCACAATTTAGCAGTGGGTTGCAGAGAAAAAGAAATATGCTGGCAAAAAATCAAATTGCGTGATTAAACAGCTCTTCATTTTCTGGCTTTATTTTTATGCTAACAAATTTGTTCTCTGAAAAGTGTCCACAAAGCCAAGTCTCTGATTAACACCTTTGTAGGGATGGTTTTTCACCTATTACTAAATTAAACTTGCTTCATTGGAAAGGCAGCAAGATGCATCCTCATTTCAATGTCTACTGAAATAATACAGGTTGACACCAGGAAACATTAACGCCACTGCATCCTTGCTGCTTTCTCATGTGGAAGTCTGTTTAATATGAAAACAAGGTGATATCTAATTAGCACACAGGTAAGGAATTAAGAAAATCTTTATTTAAGGGTGAAGATGTTTCTCACAAAATCGTTGCCCCAATGCATCATTGAAATTCAAGCTGGAAAGATGATTTTAATATATCACTTGTACATTTTGAATTGCTCTTCTGGTGACAATGTAGTTTGTTTTTGTCAATTACCATTTAAATAATAGGGTAAAGAAAATTAAGTGGATTTTTGAAAGAAAACAATACTGTCAATATACTATTAAAACAAATTAAAATGGTAAAAGGTATTGTACTTTAAGTAAAAATAAAAGAGCCAAAATATCAATCCCAGTTTTGGATTACTTTAATTAACAAACAAAAAAATGCATATAGCAGAGAATAGTTTCAATCTGCCTACCTCTGGGTTATGGGCCCAGCATGCTTCCATTGCTGTACTCTGCTGCACATGTAAGTGCAAGAGATCCTGAAGCACTCACTCATCATGGGAAAGTACCAATGTGTTTCTTCGTTGGTTGATGGAAGAAACATCTTACAAAAACTCTCCAGATTATTGACTTTTTAAAGTTTTTCTAGGAAACGTTTTAGATGAATGCTTATTAGCCTTTGTCAGTATGAACTTTTGCAAAGTATCTCTGTGGCGCAATCAGTTAGTAAGTATGGCTATTAACCAAAAGGTTGGTGGTTCAATCCCACCCAGGGACGTAATTGACCTTGTTATCAGATTTTGGTGATCTTTAAGTAGACAAGTCAAAATTTCAAACCCCCTGTTATGGTGTAGGGTACCTGGCCTTCTCTGATGTAACCAGAGTTAGATTTGATTCAGTGATTTTATAAAAACAGCTAGGAAGCACAATTTAGCAGTGGGTTGCAGAGAAAAAGAAATATGCTGGCAAAAAAATCCATTTGAGTGATTAAACAGCTCTTCATTTTCTGGCTTTATTTTTATGCTAACAAATTTGTTCTCTGAAAAGTGTCCACAAAGCCAAGTCTCTGATTAACACCTTTGTAGGGATGGTTTTTCACCTATTACTAAATTAAACTTGCTTCATTGGAAAGGCAGCAAGATGCATCCTCATTTCAATGTCTACTGAAATAATACAGGTTGACACCAGGAAACATTAACGCCACTGCATCCTTGCTGCTTTCTCATGTGGAAGTCTGTTTAATGTGAAAACAAGGTGATATCTAATTAGCACACAGGTAAGGAATTAAGAAAATCTTTATTTAAGGGTGAAGATGTTTCTCACAAAATCGTTGCCCCAATGCATCATTGAAATTCAAGCTGGAAAGATGATTTTAATATATCACTTGTACATTTTGTATTGCTCTTCTGATGACAATGTAGTTTGTTTTTGTCAATTACCATTTTAATAATAGGGTAAAGAAAATGAAGTGGATTTCTGAAAGAAAACAATACTGTCAATATACTATTAAAACAAATTAAAATGGTAAAATTTATTGTACTTTAAGTAAAAATAAAAGAGCCAAAATATCAATCCCAGTTTTGGATTACTTTAATTAACAAAAAAAAATGCATATAGCAGAGGATAGTTTCAATCTGCCTACCTCTGGGTTATGGGCCCAGCATGCTTCCATTGCAGTACTCTGCTGCACATGTAAGTGCAAGAGATCCTGAAGAACTCACTCATCATGGGAAAGTACCAATGTGTTTCTTCATTGGTTGATGGAAGAAACATCTTACAAAAACTCTCCAGATTATTGACTTTTTAAAGTTTTTCTAGGAAACGTTTTAGATGAATGCTTATTAGCCTTTGTCAGTATGAACTTTTGCAAAGTGTCTCTGTGGCGCAATCAGTTAGTATGTACGGCTATTAACCAAAAGGTTGGTGGTTCAATCCCACCCAGGGACCTAATTGACCTTGTTATCAGATTTTGGTGATCTTTAAGTAGACAAGTCAAATTTCATACCCCCTGTTATGGTGTAGGGTACCTGGCCTTCTCTGATGTAATCAGAGTTAGATTTGATTCAGTGATTTTATAAAAACATCTAGGAAGCACAATTTAGCAGTGGGTTGCAGAGAAAAAGAAATATGCTGGCAAAAAAATCAAATTGCGTGATTAAACAGCTCTTCATTTTCTGGCTTTATTTTTATGCTAACAAATTTGTTCTCTGAAAAGTGTCCACAAAGCCAAGTCTCTGATTAACACCTTTGTAGGGATGGTTTTTCACCTATTACTAAATTAAACTTGCTTCATTGGAAAGGCAGCAAGATGCATCCTCATTTCAATGTCTACTGAAATAATACAGGTTGACACCAGGAAACATTAACGCCACTGCATCCTTGCTGCTTTCTCATGTGGAAGTCTGTTTAATGTGAAAACAAGGTGATATCTAATTAGCACACAGGTAAGAAATTACGAAAATCTTTATTTAAGGGTAAAGATGTTTCTCACAAAATCGTTGCCCCAATGCATCATTGAAATTCAAGCTGGAAAGATGATTTTAATATATCACTTGTACATTTTGTATTGTGGTGACAATGTAGTTTGTTTTTGTCAATTACCATTTTAATAATAGGGTAAAGAAAATGAAGTGGATTTTTGAAAGAAAACAATACTGTCAATATACTATTAAAACAAAATAAATGGTAAAAGTTATTGTACTTTAAGTAAAAATAAAAGAGCCAAAATATCAATCCCAGTTTTGGATTACTTTAATTAACAAAAAAAAATGCATATAGCAGAGGATAGTTTCAATCTGCCTACCTCTGGCTTATGGGCCCAGCATGCTTCCATTGCAGTACTCTGCTGCACATGTAAGTGCAAGAGATCCTGAAGCACTCACTCATCATGGGAAAGTACCAATGTGTTTCTTCGTTGGTTGATGGAAGAAACATCTTACAAAAACTCTCCAGATTATTGACTTTTTAAAGTTTTTCTAGGAAACGTTTTAGATGAATGCTTATTAGCCTTTGTCAGTATGAACTTTTGCAAAGTGTCTCTGTGGCGCAATCAGTTAGTATGTACGGCTATTAACCAAAACGTTGGTGGTTCAATCCCACCCAGGGACCTAATTGACCTTGTTATCAGATTTTGGTGATCTTTAAGTAGACAAGTCAAATTTCATACCCCCTGTTATGGTGTAGGGTACCTGGCCTTCTCTGATGTAATCAGAGTTAGATTTGATTCAGTGATTTTATAAAAACATCTAGGAAGCACAATTTAGCAGTGGGTTGCAGAGAAAAAGAAATATGCTGGCAAAAAAATCAAATTGCGTGATTAAACAGCTCTTCATTTTCTGGCTTTATTTTTATGCTAACAAATTTGTTCTCTGAAAAGTGTCCACAAAGCCAAGTCTCTGATTAACACCTTTGTAGGGATGGTTTTTCACCTATTACTAAATTAAACTTGCTTCATTGGAAAGGCAGCAAGATGCATCCTCATTTCAATGTCTACTGAAATAATACAGGTTGACACCAGGAAACATTAACGCCACTGCATCCTTGCTGCTTTCTCATGTGGAAGTCTGTTTAATGTGAAAACAAGGTGATATCTAATTAGCACACAGGTAAGAAATTACGAAAATCTTTATTTAAGGGTGAAGATGTTTCTCACAAAATCGTTGCCCCAATGCATCATTGAAATTCAAGCTGGAAAGATGATTTTAATATATCACTTGTACATTTTGTATTGTGGTGACAATGTAGTTTGTTTTTGTCAATTACCATTTTAATAATAGGGTAAAGAAAATGAAGTGGATTTTTGAAAGAAAACAATACTGTCAATATACTATTAAAACAAAATAAATGGTAAAAGTTATTGTACTTTAAGTAAAAATAAAAGAGCCAAAATATCAATCCCAGTTTTGGATTACTTTAATTAACAAAAAAAATGCATATAGCAGAGGATAGTTTCAATCTGCCTACCTCTGGCTTATGGGCCCAGCATGCTTCCATTGCAGTACTCTGCTGCACATGTAAGTGCAAGAGATCCTGAAGCACTCACTCATCATGGGAAAGTACCAATGTGTTTCTTCGTTGGTTAATGGAAGAAACATCTTACAAAAACTCTCCAGATTATTGACTTTTTAAAGTTTTTCTAGGAAACGTTTTAGATGAATGCTTATTAGCCTTTGTCAGTATGTACTTTTGCAAAGTGTCTCTGTGGCGCAATCAGTTAGTATGTATAGCTATTAACCAAAAGGTTGGTGGTTCAATCCCACCCAGGGACGTAATTGACCTTGTTATCAGATTTTGGTGATCTTTAAGTAGACAAGTCAAATTTCATACCCCCTGTTATGGTGTAGGGTACCTGGCCTTCTCTGATGTAATCAGAGTTAGATTTGATTCAGTGATTTTATAAAAACATCTAGGAAGCACAATTTAGCAGTGGGTTGCAGAGAAAAAGAAATATGCTGGCAAAAAAATCAAATTGCGTGATTAAACAGCTCTTCATTTTCTGGCTTTATTTTTATGCTAACAAATTTGTTCTCTGAAAAGTGTCCACAAAGCCAAGTCTCTGATTAACACCTTTGCAGGGATGGTTTTTCCACCTATTACTAAATTAAACTTGCTTCATTGGAAAGGCAGCAAGATGCATCCTCATTTCAATGTCTACTGAAATAATACAGGTTGACACCAGGAAACATTAACGCCACTGCATCCTTGCTGCTTTCTCATGTGGAAGTCTGTTTAATATGAAAACAAGGTGATATCTAATTAGCACACAGGTAAGGAATTAAGAAAATCTTTATTTAAGGGTGAAGATGTTTCTCACAAAATCGTTGCCCCAATGCATCATTGAAATTCAAGCTGGAAAGATGATTTTAATATATCACTTGTACATTTTGTATTGCTCTTCTGGTGACAATGTAGTTTGTTTTTGTCAATTACCATTTTAATAATATGGTAAAGAAAATGAAGTGGATTTCTGAAAGAAAACAATACTGTCAATATACTATTAAAACAAATTAAAATGGTAAAATTTATTGTACTTTAAGTAAAAATAAAAGAGCCAAAATATCAATCCCAGTTTTGGATTACTTTAATTAACAAAAAAAAATGCATATAGCAGAGGATAGTTTCAATCTGCCTACCTCTGGGTTATGGGCCCAGCATGCTTCCATTGCAGTACTCTGCTGCACATGTAAGTGCAAGAGATCCTGAAGCACTCACTCATCATGGGAAAGTACCAATGTGTTTCTTCGTTGGTTGATGGAAGAAACATCTTACAAAAACTCTCCAGATTATTGACTTTTTAAAGTTTTTCTAGGAAACGTTTTAGATGAATGCTTATTAGCCTTTGTCAGTATGAACTTTTGCAAAGTGTCTCTGTGGCGCAATCAGTTAGTATGTACGGCTATTAACCAAAACGTTGGTGGTTCAATCCCACCCAGGGACCTAATTGACCTTGTTATCAGATTTTGGTGATCTTTAAGTAGACAAGTCAAATTTCATACCCCCTGTTATGGTGTAGGGTACCTGGCCTTCTCTGATGTAATCAGAGTTAGATTTGATTCAGTGATTTTATAAAAACATCTAGGAAGCACAATTTAGCAGTGGGTTGCAGAGAAAAAGAAATATGCTGGCAAAAAATCAAATTGCGTGATTAAACAGCTCTTCATTTTCTGGCTTTATTTTTATGCTAACAAATTTGTTCTCTGAAAAGTGTCCACAAAGCCAAGTCTCTGATTAACACCTTTGTAGGGATGGTTTTTCACCTATTACTAAATTAAACTTGCTTCATTGGAAAGGCAGCAAGATGCATCCTCATTTCAATGTCTACTGAAATAATACAGGTTGACACCAGGAAACATTAACGCCACTGCATCCTTGCTGCTTTCTCATGTGGAAGTCTGTTTAATGTGAAAACAAGGTGATATCTAATTAGCACACAGGTAAGAAATTACGAAAATCTTTATTTAAGGGTGAAGATGTTTCTCACAAAATCGTTGCCCCAATGCATCATTGAAATTCAAGCTGGAAAGATGATTTTAATATATCACTTGTACATTTTGTATTGCTCTTCTGGTGACAATGTAGTTTGTTTTTGTCAATTACCATTTTAATAATAGGGTAAAGAAAATGAAGTGGATTTTTGAAAGAAAACAATACTGTCAATATACTATTAAAACAAAATAAATGGTAAAAGTTATTGTACTTTAAGTAAAAATGAAAGAGACAAAATATCAATTCCAGTTTTGGATTACTTTAATTAACAAAAAAAAATGCATATAGCAAAGGATAGTTTCAATCTGCCTACCTCTGGCTTATGGGCCCAGCATGCTTCCATTGCAGTACTCTGCTGCACATGTAAGTGCAAGAGATCCTGAAGCACTCACTCATCATGGGAAAGTACCAATGTGTTTCTTCGTTGGTTGATGGAAGAAACATCTTACAAAAACTCTCCAGATTATTGACTTTTTAAAGTTTTTCTAGGAAACGTTTTAGATGAATGCTTATTAGCCTTTGTCAGTATGAACTTTTGAAAAGTATCTCTGTGGCACAATCAGTTAGCATGTATGGCTATTAACCAAAAGGTTGGTGGTTCAATCCCACCCAGGGATGTAATTGACCTTGTTATCAGATTTTGGTGATCTTTAAGTAGACAAGTCAAATTTCATACCCCCTGTTATGGTGTAGGGTACCTGGCCTTCTCTGATGTAATCAGAGTTAGATTTGATTCAGTGATTTTATAAAAACATCTAGGAAGCACAATTTAGCAGTGGGTTGCAGAGAAAAAGAAATATGCTGGCAAAAAAATCAAATTGCGTGATTAAACAGCTCTTCATTTTCTGGCTTTATTTTTATGCTAACAAATTTGTTCTCTGAAAAGTGTCCACAAAGCCAAGTCTCTGATTAACACCTTTGTAGGGATGGTTTTTCACCTATTACTAAATTAAACTTGCTTCATTGGAAAGGCAGCAAGATGCATCCTCATTTCAATGTCTACTGAAATAATACAGGTTGACACCAGGAAACATTAACGCCACTGCATCCTTGCTGCTTTCTCATGTGGAAGTCTGTTTAATATGAAAACAAGGTGATATCTAATTAGCACACAGGTAAGGAATTAAGAAAATCTTTATTTAAGGGTGAAGATGTTTCTCACAAAATCGTTGCCCCAATGCATCATTGAAATTCAAGCTGGAAAGATGATTTTAATATATCACTTGTACATTTTGAATTGCTCTTCTGGTGACAATGTAGTTTGTTTTTGTCAATTACCATTTAAATAATAGGGTAAAGAAAATTAAGTGGATTTTTGAAAGAAAACAATACTGTCAATATACTATTAAAACAAATTAAAATGGTAAAAGGTATTGTACTTTAAGTAAAAATAAAAGAGCCAAAATATCAATCCCAGTTTTGGATTACTTTAATTAACAAACAAAAAAATGCATATAGCAGAGAATAGTTTCAATCTGCCTACCTCTGGGTTATGGGCCCAGCATGCTTCCATTGCTGTACTCTGCTGCACATGTAAGTGCAAGAGATCCTGAAGCACTCACTCATCATGGGAAAGTACCAATGTGTTTCTTCGTTGGTTGATGGAAGAAACATCTTACAAAAACTCTCCAGATTATTGACTTTTTAAAGTTTTTCTAGGAAACGTTTTAAATGAATGCTTATTAGCCCTTGTCAGTATATACTTTCACAATGTGTCTCTGTGGCACAATCAGTTAGTGTGTACGGCTATTAACCAAAAGGTTGGTGGTTCAATCCCACCCAGGTACGTAATTGACCTTGTTATCAGATTTTGGTGATCTTTAAGTAGACAAGTCAAAATTTCAAACCCCCTGTTATGGTGTAGGGTACCTGGCCTTCTCTGATGTAATCAGAGTTAGATTTGATTCAGTGATTTTATAAAAACAGCTAGGAAGCACAATTTAGCAGTGGGTTGCAGAGAAAAAGAAATATGCTGGCAAAAAAATCCATTTGAGTGATTAAACAGCTCTTCATTTTCTGGCTTTATTTTTATGCTAACAAATTTGTTCTCTGAAAAGTGTCCACAAAGCCAAGTCTCTGATTAACACCTTTGTAGGGATGGTTTTTCACCTATTACTAAATTAAACTTGCTTCATTGGAAAGGCAGCAAGATGCATCCTCATTTCAATGTCTACTGAAATAATACAGGTTTGCACCAGGAAACATTAACGCCACTGCATCCTTGCTGCTTTCTCATGTGGAAGTCTGTTTAATGTGAAAACAAGGTGATATCTAATTAGCACACAGGTAAGAAATTACGAAAATCTTTATTTAAGGGTGAAGATGTTTCTCACAAAATCGTTGCCCCAATGCATCATTGAAATTCAAGCTGGAAAGATGATTTTAATATATCACTTGTACATTTTGTATTGCTCTTCTGGTGACAATGTAGTTTGTTTTTGTCAATTACCATTTTAATAATAGGGTAAAGAAAATGAAGTGGATTTTTGAAAGAAAACAATACTGTCAATATACTATTAAAACAAAATAAATGGTAAAAGTTATTGTACTTTAAGTAAAAATGAAAGAGACAAAATATCAATTCCAGTTTTGGATTACTTTAATTAACAAAAAAAAATGCATATAGCAAAGGATAGTTTCAATCTGCCTACCTCTGGCTTATGGGCCCAGCATGCTTCCATTGCAGTACTCTGCTGCACATGTAAGTGCAAGAGATCCTGAAGCACTCACTCATCATGGGAAAGTACCAATGTGTTTCTTCGTTGGTTGATGGAAGAAACATCTTACAAAAACTCTCCAGATTATTGACTTTTTAAAGTTTTTCTAGGAAACGTTTTAGATGAATGCTTATTAGCCTTTGTCAGTATGAACTTTTGAAAAGTATCTCTGTGGCACAATCAGTTAGCATGTATGGCTATTAACCAAAAGGTTGGTGGTTCAATCCCACCCAGGGATGTAATTGACCTTGTTATCAGATTTTGGTGATCTTTAAGTAGACAAGTCAAATTTCATACCCCCTGTTATGGTGTAGGGTACCTGGCCTTCTCTGATGTAATCAGAGTTAGATTTGATTCAGTGATTTTATAAAAACATCTAGGAAGCACAATTTAGCAGTGGGTTGCAGAGAAAAAGAAATATGCTGGCAAAAAAATCAAATTGCGTGATTAAACAGCTCTTCATTTTCTGGCTTTATTTTTATGCTAACAAATTTGTTCTCTGAAAAGTGTCCACAAAGCCAAGTCTCTGATTAACACCTTTGTAGGGATGGTTTTTCACCTATTACTAAATTAAACTTGCTTCATTGGAAAGGCAGCAAGATGCATCCTCATTTCAATGTCTACTGAAATAATACAGGTTGACACCAGGAAACATTAACGCCACTGCATCCTTGCTGCTTTCTCATGTGGAAGTCTGTTTAATATGAAAACAAGGTGATATCTAATTAGCACACAGGTAAGGAATTAAGAAAATCTTTATTTAAGGGTGAAGATGTTTCTCACAAAATCGTTGCCCCAATGCATCATTGAAATTCAAGCTGGAAAGATGATTTTAATATATCACTTGTACATTTTGAATTGCTCTTCTGGTGACAATGTAGTTTGTTTTTGTCAATTACCATTTAAATAATAGGGTAAAGAAAATTAAGTGGATTTTTGAAAGAAAACAATACTGTCAATATACTATTAAAACAAATTAAAATGGTAAAAGGTATTGTACTTTAAGTAAAAATAAAAGAGCCAAAATATCAATCCCAGTTTTGGATTACTTTAATTAACAAACAAAAAAATGCATATAGCAGAGAATAGTTTCAATCTGCCTACCTCTGGGTTATGGGCCCAGCATGCTTCCATTGCTGTACTCTGCTGCACATGTAAGTGCAAGAGATCCTGAAGCACTCACTCATCATGGGAAAGTACCAATGTGTTTCTTCGTTGGTTGATGGAAGAAACATCTTACAAAAACTCTCCAGATTATTGACTTTTTAAAGTTTTTCTAGGAAACGTTTTAGATGAATGCTTATTAGCCCTTGTCAGTATATACTTTCACAATGTGTCTCTGTGGCACAATCAGTTAGTGTGTACGGCTATTAACCAAAAGGTTGGTGGTTCAATCCCACCCAGGTACGTAATTGACCTTGTTATCAGATTTTGGTGATCTTTAAGTAGACAAGTCAAAATTTCAAACCCCCTGTTATGGTGTAGGGTACCTGGCCTTCTCTGATGTAATCAGAGTTAGATTTGATTCAGTGATTTTATAAAAACAGCTAGGAAGCACAATTTAGCAGTGGGTTGCAGAGAAAAAGAAATATGCTGGCAAAAAAATCCATTTGAGTGATTAAACAGCTCTTCATTTTCTGGCTTTATTTTTATGCTAACAAATTTGTTCTCTGAAAAGTGTCCACAAAGCCAAGTCTCTGATTAACACCTTTGTAGGGATGGTTTTTCACCTATTACTAAATTAAACTTGCTTCATTGGAAAGGCAGCAAGATGCATCCTCATT
Source organism: Pseudophryne corroboree (assembly GCF_028390025.1). Classification (NCBI taxonomy): domain Eukaryota; kingdom Metazoa; phylum Chordata; class Amphibia; order Anura; family Myobatrachidae; genus Pseudophryne; species Pseudophryne corroboree. The sequence continues at coordinate 688,795,360 of NC_086444.1, forward strand.
TCAATGTCTACTGAAATAATACAGGTTTGCACCAGGAAACATTAACGCCACTGCATCCTTGCTGCTTTCTCATGTGGAAGTCTGTTTAATGTGAAAACAAGGTGATATCTAATTAGCACACAGGTAAGGAATTAAGAAAATCTTTATTTAAGGGTGAAGATGTTTCTCACAAAATCGTTGCCCCAATGCATCATTGAAATTCAAGCTGGAAAGATAATTTTAATATATCACTTGTACATTTTGTATTGCTCTTCTGGTGACAATGTAGTTTGTTTTTGTCAATTACCATTTTAATAATAGGGTAAAGAAAATGAAGTGGATTTTTGAAAGAAAACAATACTGTCAATATACTATTAAAACAAATTAAAATGGTAAAATTTATTGTACTTTAAGTAAAAATAAAAGAGCCAAAATATCAATCCCAGTTTTGGATTACTTTAATTAACAAAAAAAATGCATATAGCAGAGGATAGTTTCAATCTGCCTACCTCTGGGTTATGGGCCCAGCATGCTTCCATTGCAGTACTCTGCTGCACATGTAAGTGCAAGAGATCCTGAAGCACTCACTCATCATGGGAAAGTACCAATGTGTTTCTTCGTTGGTTGATGGAAGAAACATCTTACAAAAACTCTCCAGATTATTGACTTTTTAAAGTTTTTCTAGGAAACGTTTTAGATGAATGCTTATTAGCCTTTGTCAGTATGAACTTTTGCAAAGTGTCTCTGTGGCGCAATCAGTTAGTATGTACGGCTATTAACCAAAAGGTTGGTGGTTCAATCCCACCCAGGGATGTAATTGACCTTGTTATCAGATTTTGGTGATCTTTAAGTAGACAAGTCAAATTTCATACCCCCTGTTATGGTGTAGGGTACCTGGCCTTCTCTGATGTAATCAGAGTTAGATTTGATTCAGTGATTTTATAAAAACATCTAGGAAGCACAATTTAGCAGTGGGTTGCAGAGAAAAAGAAATATGCTGGCAAAAAAATCAAATTGCGTGATTAAACAGCTCTTCATTTTCTGGCTTTATTTTTATGCTAACAAATTTGTTCTCTGAAAAGTGTCCACAAAGCCAAGTCTCTGATTAACACCTTTGTAGGGATGGTTTTTCACCTATTACTAAATTAAACTTGCTTCATTGGAAAGGCAGCAAGATGCATCCTCATTTCAATGTCTACTGAAATAATACAGGTTGACACCAGGAAACATTAACGCCACTGCATCCTTGCTGCTTTCTCATGTGGAAGTCTGTTTAATATGAAAACAAGGTGATATCTAATTAGCACACAGGTAAGGAATTAAGAAAATCTTTATTTAAGGGTGAAGATGTTTCTCACAAAATCGTTGCCCCAATGCATCATTGAAATTCAAGCTGGAAAGATGATTTTAATATATCACTTGTACATTTTGAATTGCTCTTCTGGTGACAATGTAGTTTGTTTTTGTCAATTACCATTTAAATAATAGGGTAAAGAAAATTAAGTGGATTTTTGAAAGAAAACAATACTGTCAATATACTATTAAAACAAATTAAAATGGTAAAAGGTATTGTACTTTAAGTAAAAATAAAAGAGCCAAAATATCAATCCCAGTTTTGGATTACTTTAATTAACAAACAAAAAAATGCATATAGCAGAGAATAGTTTCAATCTGCCTACCTCTGGGTTATGGGCCCAGCATGCTTCCATTGCTGTACTCTGCTGCACATGTAAGTGCAAGAGATCCTGAAGCACTCACTCATCATGGGAAAGTACCAATGTGTTTCTTCGTTGGTTGATGGAAGAAACATCTTACAAAAACTCTCCAGATTATTGACTTTTTAAAGTTTTTCTAGGAAACGTTTTAGATGAATGCTTATTAGCCCTTGTCAGTATATACTTTCACAATGTGTCTCTGTGGCACAATCAGTTAGTGTGTACGGCTATTAACCAAAAGGTTGGTGGTTCAATCCCACCCAGGTACGTAATTGACCTTGTTATCAGATTTTGGTGATCTTTAAGTAGACAAGTCAAAATTTCAAACCCCCTGTTATGGTGTAGGGTACCTGGCCTTCTCTGATGTAATCAGAGTTAGATTTGATTCAGTGATTTTATAAAAACAGCTAGGAAGCACAATTTAGCAGTGGGTTGCAGAGAAAAAGAAATATGCTGGCAAAAAAATCCATTTGAGTGATTAAACAGCTCTTCATTTTCTGGCTTTATTTTTATGCTAACAAATTTGTTCTCTGAAAAGTGTCCACAAAGCCAAGTCTCTGATTAACACCTTTGTAGGGATGGTTTTTCACCTATTACTAAATTAAACTTGCTTCATTGGAAAGGCAGCAAGATGCATCCTCATTTCAATGTCTACTGAAATAATACAGGTTGACACCAGGAAACATTAACGCCACTGCATCCTTGCTGCTTTCTCATGTGGAAGTCTGTTTAATGTGAAAACAAGGTGATATCTAATTAGCACACAGGTAAGGAATTAAGAAAATCTTTATTTAAGGGTGAAGATGTTTCTCACAAAATCGTTGCCCCAATGCATCATTGAAATTCAAGCTGGAAAGATAATTTTAATATATCACTTGTACATTTTGTATTGCTCTTCTGGTGACAATGTAGTTTGTTTTTGTCAATTACCATTTTAATAATAGGGTAAAGAAAATGAAGTGGATTTTTGAAAGAAAACAATACTGTCAATATACTATTAAAACAAATTAAAATGGTAAAAGTTATTGTACTTTAAGTAAAAATAAAGAGCCAAAATATCAATCCCAGTTTTGGATCACTTTAATTAACAAAAAAAAAAAGCATACAGCAGAGGATAGTTTCAATCTGCCTACCTCTGGGTTATGAGCCCAGCATGCTTCCATTGCTGTACTCTGCTGCACATGTAAGTGCAAGAGATCCTGAAGCACTCACTCATCATGGGAAAGTACCAATGTGTTTCTTCGTTGGTTGATGGAAGAAACATCTTACAAAAACTCTCCAGATTATTGACTTTTTAAAGTTTTTCTAGGAAACGTTTTAGATGAATGCTTATTAGCCCTTGTCAGTATGTTTTTTCGCTATGTGTCTCTGTGGCGCAATCAGTTAGTGTGTACGGCTATTAACCAAAAGTTTGGTGGTTCAATCCCACCCAAGTACGTAATTGACCTTGTTATCAGATTTTGGTGATCTTTAAGTAGACAAGTAAAAATTTCAAACCCCCTGTTATGGTGTAGGGTACCTGGCCTTCTCTGATGTAATCAGAGTTAGATTTGATTCAGTGATTTTATAAAAACAGCTAGGAAGCACAATTTAGCAGTGGGTTGCAGAGAAAAAGAAATATGCTGGCAAAAAAATCCATTTGAGTGATTAGGATGCAGTGGCGTTAATGTTTCCTGGTGTCAACCTGTATTATTTCAGTAGACATTGAAATGAGGATGCATCTTGCTGCCTTTCCAATGAAGCAAGTTTAATTTAGTAATAGGTGAAAAACCATCCCTACAAAGGTGTTAATCAGAGACTTGGCTTTGTGGACACTTTTCAGAGAACAAATTTGTTAGCATAAAAATAAAGCCAGAAAATGAAGAGCTGTTTAATCACTCAAATGGATTTTTTTTGCCAGCATATTTCTTTTTCTCTGCAACCCACTGCTAAATTGTGCTTCCTAGCTGTTTTTATAAAATCACTGAATCAAATCTAACTCTGATTACATCAGAGAAGGCCAGGTACCCTACACCATAACAGGGGGTTTGAAATTTTGACTTGTCTACTTAAAGATCACCAAAATCTGATAACAAGGTCAATTACGTACCTGGGTGGGATTGAACCACCAACCTTTTGGTTAATAGCCGTACACACTAACTGATTGCGCCACAGAGACACATTGCGAAAGTCTATACTGACAAGGGCTAATAAGCATTCATCTAAAACGTTTCCTAGAAAAACTTTAAAAAGTCAATAATCTGGAGAGTTTTTGTAAGATGTTTCTTCCATCAACCAACGAAGAAACACATTGGTACTTTCCCATGATGAGTGAGTGCTTCAGGATCTCTTGCACTTACATGTGCAGCAGAGTACAGCAATGGAAGCATGCTGGGCTCATAACCCAGAGGTAGGCAGATTGAAACTATCCTCTGCTGTATGCTTTTTTTTTTTGTTAATTAAAGTGATCCAAAACTGGGATTGATATTTTGGCTCTTTTATTTTTACTTAAAGTACAATAACTTTTACCATTTTAATTTGTTTTAATAGTATATTGACAGTATTGTTTTCTTTCAAAAATCCACTTAATTTTCTTTACCCTATTATTAAAATGGTAATTGACAAAAACTAACTACATTGTCACCAGAAGAGCAATACAAAATGTACAAGTGATATATTAAAATCATCTTTCCAGCTTGAATTTCAATGATGCATTGGGGCAACGATTTTGTGAGAAACATCTTCACCCTTAAATAAAGATTTTCTTAATTCCTTACCTGTGTGCTAATTAGATATCACCTTGTTTTCACATTAAACAGACTTCCACATGAGAAAGCAGCAAGGAAGCAGTGGCGTTAATGTTTCCTGGTGTCAACCTGTATTATTTCAGTAGACATTGAAATGAGGATGCATCTTGCTGCCTTTCCAATGAAGCAAGTTTAATTTAGTAATAGGTGAAAAACCATCCCTACAAAGGTGTTAATCAGAGACTTGGCTTTGTGGACACTTTTCAGAGATCAAATTTGTTAGCATAAAAATAAAGCCAGAAAATGAAGAGCTGTTTAATCACGCAATTTGATTTTTTTGCCAGCATATTTCTTTTTCTCTGCAACCCACTGCTAAATTGTGCTTCCTAGATGTTTTTATAAAATCACTGAATCAAATCTAACTCTGATTACATCAGAGAAGGCCAGGTACCCTACACCATAACAGGGGGTTTGAAATTTTGACTTGTCTACTTAAAGATCACCAAAATCTGCTAACAAGGTCAATTAGGTCCCTGGGTGGGATTGAACCACCAACCTTTTGGTTAATAGCCATACATACTAACTGATTGCGCCACAGAGACACTTTGCAAAAGTTCCTACTGACAAAGGCTAATAAGCATTCATCTAAAACGTTTCCTAGAAAAACTTTAAAAAGTCAATAATCTGGAGAGTTTTTGTAAGATGTTTCTTCCATCAACCAACGAAAAAACACATTGGTACTTTCCCATGATGAGTGAGTGCTTCAGGATCTCTTGCACTTACATGTGCAGCAGAGTACAGCAATGGAAGCATGCTGGGCCCATAAGCCAGAGGTAGGCAGATTGAAACTATCCTCTGCTATATGCATTTTTTTTTTGTTAATTAAAGTAATCCAAAACTGGGATTGATATTTTGGCTCTTTTATTTTTACTTAAAGTACAATAACTTTTACCATTTTAATTTGTTTTAATAGTATATTGACAGTATTGTTTTCTTTCAAAAATCCACTTCATTTTCTTTACCCTATTATTAAAATGGTAATTGACCAAAACAAACTACATTGTCACCAGAAGAGCAATACAAAATGTACAAGTGATATATTAAAATCATCTTTCCAGCTTGAATTTCAATGATGCATTGGGGCAACGATTTTGTGAGAAACATCTTCACCCTTAAATAAAGATTTTCTTAATTCCTTACCTGTGTGCTAATTAGATATCACCTTGTTTTCACATTAAACAGACTTCCACATGAGAAAGCAGCAAGGATGCAGTGGCGTTAATGTTTCCTGGTGTCAACCTGTATTATTTCAGTAGACATTGAAATGAGGATGCATCTTGCTGCCTTTCCAATGAAGCAAGTTTAATTTAGTAATAGGTGAAAAACCATCCCTACAAAGGTGTTAATCAGAGACTTGGCTTTGTGGACACTTTTCAGAGAACAAATTTGTTAGCATAAAAATAAAGCCAGAAAATGAAGAGCTGTTTAATCACTCAAATGGATTTTTTTGCCAGCATTTTTCTTTTTCTCTGCAACCCACTGCTAAATTGTGCTTCCTAGCTGTTTTTATAAAATCACTGAATCAAATCTAATTACATCAGAGAAGGCCAGGTACCCTACACCATAAACAGGGGGTATGAAATTTGACTTGTCTACTTAAAGATCACCAAAATCTGATAACAAGGTCAATTACGTCCCTAGGTGGGATTGAACCACCAACCTTTTGGTTAATAGCCTTACACACTAACTGATTGCGCCACAAAAACACTTTGCAAAAGTACATACTGACAAATGCTAATAAGCATTCATCTAAAACGTTTCCTAGAAAAACTTAAAAAAGTCAATAATCTGGAGAGTTTTTGTAAGATGTTTCTTCCATCAACCAACGAAAAAACACATTGGTACTTTCCCATGATGAGTGAGTGCTTCAGGACCTCTTGCACTTACATGTGCAGCAGAGTACTGCAATGGAAGCATGCTGGGCCCATAAGCCAGAGGTAGGCAGATTGAAACTATCCTCTGCTATATGCATTTTTTTTTTGTTAATTAAAGTAATCCAAAACTGGGATTGATATTTTGGCTCTTTTATTTTTACTTAAAGTACAATAACTTTTACCATTTTAATTTGTTTTAATAGTATATTGACAGTATTGTTTTCTTTCAAAAATCCACTTCATTTTCTTTACCCTATTATTAAAATGGTAATTGACCAAAACAAACTACATTGTCACCAGAAGACCAATACAAAATGTACAAGTGATATATTAAAATCATCTTTCCAGCTTGAATTTCAATGATGCATTGGGGCAACGATTTTGTGAGAAACATCTTCACCCTTAAATAAAGATTTTCTTAATTCCTTACCTGTGTGCTAATTAGATATCACCTTGTTTTCACATTAAACAGACTTCCACATGAGAAAGCAGCAAGGATGCAGTGGCGTTAATGTTTCCTGGTGTCAACCTGTATTATTTCAGTAGACATTGAAATGAGGATGCATCTTGCTGCCTTTCCAATGAAGCAAGTTTAATTTAGTAATAGGTGAAAAACCATCCCTACAAAGGTGTTAATCAGAGACTTGGTTTGTGGACACTTTTCAGAGAACAAATTTGTTAGCATAAAAATAAAGCCAGAAAATGAAGAGCTGTTTAATCACTCAAATGGATTTTTTTGCCAGCATTTTTCTTTTTCTCTGCAACCCACTGCTAAATTGTGCTTCCTAGCTGTTTTTATAAAATCACTGAATCAAATCTAACTCTGATTACATCAGAGAAGGCCAGGTACCCTACACCATAAACAGGGGGTATGAAATTTGACTTGTCTACTTAAAGATCACCAAAATCTGATAACAAGGTCAATTACGTCCCTGGGTGGGATTGAACCACCAACCTTTTGGTTAATAGCCTTACACACTAACTGATTGCGCCACAAAAACACTTTGCAAAAGTACATACTGACAAATGCTAATAAGCATTCATCTAAAACGTTTCCTAGAAAAACTTAAAAAAGTCAATAATCTGGAGAGTTTTTGTAAGATGTTTCTTCTATCAACCAACGAAGAAACACATTGGTACTTTCCCATGATGAGTGAGTGCTTCAGGATCTCTTGCACTTACATGTGCAGCAGAGTACAGCAATGGAAGCATGCTGGGCTCATAACCCAGAGGTAGGCAGATTGAAACTATCCTCTGCTATATGCATTTTTTTTTGTTAATTAAAGTAATACAAAACTGGGATTGATATTTTGGCTCTTTTATTTTTACTTAAAGTACAATAACTTTTACCATTTATTTTGTTTTAATAGTATATTGACAGTATTGTTTTCTTTCAAAAATCCACTTCATTTTCTTTACCCTATTATTAAAATGGTAATTGACAAAAACAAACTACATTGTCACCAGAAGAGCAATACAAATGTACAAGTGATATATTAAAATCATCTTCCCAGCTTGAATTTCAATGATGCATTGGGGCAACGATTTTGTGAGAAACATCTTCACCCTTAAATAAAGATTTTCGTAATTTCTTACCTGTGTGCTAATTAGATATCACCTTGTTTTCACATTAAACAGACTTCCACATGAGAAAGCAGCAAGGATGCAGTGGCGTTAATGTTTCCTGGTGTCAACCTGTATTATTTCAGTAGACATTGAAATGAGGATGCATCTTGCTGCCTTTCCAATGAAGCAAGTTTAATTTAGTAATAGGTGAAAAACCATCCCTACAAAGGTGTTAATCAGAGACTTGGCTTTGTGGACACTTTTCAGAGAACAAATTTGTTAGCATAAAAATAAAGCCAGAAAATGAAGAGCTGTTTAATCACGCAATTTGATTTTTTTGCCAGCATATTTCTTTTTCTCTGCAACCCACTGCTAAATTGTGCTTCCTAGATGTTTTTATAAAATCACTGAATCAAATCTAACTCTGATTACATCAGAGAAGGCCAGGTACCCTACACCATAACAGGGGGTATGAAATTTGACTTGTCTACTTAAAGATCACCAAAATCTGATAACAAGGTCAATTAGGTCCCTGGGTGGGATTGAACCACCAACCTTTTGGTTAATAGCCGTACATACTAACTGATTGCGCCACAGAGACACTTTGCAGAAGATCATACTGACAAAGGCTAATAAGCATTCATCTAAAACGTTTCCTAGAAAAACTTTAAAAAGTCAATAATCTGGAGAGTTTTTGTAAGATGTTTCTTCCATCAACCAACGAAGAAACACATTGGTACTTTCCCATGATGAGTGAGTGCTTCAGGATCTCTTGCACTTACATGTGCAGCAGAGTACTGCAATGGAAGCATGCTGGGCCCATAACCCAGAGGTAGGCAGATTGAAACTATCCTCTGCCATATGCATTTTTTTTTTGTTAATTAAAGTAATCCAAAACTGGGATTGATATTTTGGCTCTTTTATTTTTACTTAAAGTACAATAACTTTTACCATTTTAATTTGTTTTAATAGTATATTGACAGTATTGTTTTCTTTCAGAAATCCACTTAATTTTCTTTACCCTATTATTAAAATGGTAATTGACAAAAACTAACTACATTGTCACCAGAAGAGCAATACAAAATGTACAAGTGATATATTAAAATCATCTTTCCAGCTTGAATTTCAATGATGCATTGGGGCAACGATTTTGTGAGAAACATCTTCACCCTTAAATAAAGATTTTCTTAATTCCTTACCTGTGTGCTAATTAGATATCACCTTGTTTTCACATTAAACAGACTTCCACATGAGAAAGCAGCAAGGATGCAGTGGCGTTAATGTTTCCTGGTGTCAACCTGTATTATTTCAGTAGACATTGAAATGAGGATGCATCTTGCTGCCTTTCCAATGAAGCAAGTTTAATTTAGTAATAGGTGAAAAACCATCCCTACAAAGGTGTTAATCAGAGACTTGGCTTTGTGGACACTTTTCAGAGAACAAATTTGTTAGCATAAAAATAAAGCCAGAAAATGAAGAGCTGTTTAATCACTCAAATTGATTTTTTTGCCAGCATATTTCTTTTTCTCTGCAACCCACTGCTAAATTGTGCTTCCTAGCTGTTTTTATAAAATCACTGAATCAAATCTAACTCTGATTACATCAGAGAAGGCCAGGTACCCTACACCATAACAGGGGGTTTGAAATTTTGACTTGTCTACTTAAAGATCACCAAAATCTGATAACAAGGTCAATTACGTACCTGGGTGGGATTGAACCACCAACCTATTGGTTAATAGCCGTACACACTAACTGATTGCGCCACAGAGACACATTGCGAAAGTATATACTGACAAGGGCTAATAAGCATTCATCTAAAACGTTTCCTAGAAAAACTTTAAAAAGTCAATAATCTGGAGAGTTTTTGTAAGATGTTTCTTCCATCAACCAACGAAGAAACACATTGGTACTTTCCCATGATGAGTGAGTGCTTCAGGATCTCTCGCACTTACATGTGCAGCAGAGTACAGCAATGGAAGCATGCTGGGCTCATAACCCAGAGGTAGGCAGATTGAAACTATCCTCTGCTGTATGCTTTTTTTTTTGTTAATTAAAGTGATCCAAAACTGGGATTGATATTTTGCTCTTTTATTTTTACTTAAAGTACAATAACTTTTACCATTTTAATTTGTTTTAATAGTATATTGACAGTATTGTTTTCTTTCAGAAATCCACTTCATTTTCTTTACCCTATTATTAAAATGGTAATTGACAAAAACTAACTACATTGTCACCAGAAGAGCAATACAAAATGTACAAGTGATATATTAAAATCTTCTTTCCAGCTTGAATTTCAATGATGCATTGGGGCAACGATTTTGTGAGAAACATCTTCACCCTTAAATAAAGATTTTCTTAATTCCTTACCTGTGTGCTAATTAGATATCACCTTGTTTTCACATTAAACAGACTTCCACATGAGAAAGCAGCAAGGAAGCAGTGGCGTTAATGTTTCCTGGTGTCAACCTGTATTATTTCAGTAGACATTGAAATGAGGATGCATCTTGCTGCCTTTCCAATGAAGCAAGTTTAATTTAGTAATAGGTGAAAAACCATCCCTACAAAGGTGTTAATCAGAGACTTGGCTTTGTGGACACTTTTCAGAGAACAAATTTGTTAGCATAAAAATAAAGCCAGAAAATGAAGAGCTGTTTAATCACGCAATTTGATTTTTTTGCCAGCATATTTCTTTTTCTCTGCAACCCACTGCTAAATTGTGCTTCCTAGATGTTTTTATAAAATCACTGAATCAAATCTAACTCTGATTACATCAGAGAAGGCCAGGTACCCTACACCATAACAGGGGGTTTGAAATTTTGACTTGTCTACTTAAAGATCACCAAAATCTGATAACAAGGTCAATTACGTACCTGGGTGGGATTGAACCACCAACCTTTTGGTTAATAGCCGTACACACTAACTGATTGCGCCACAGAGACACATTGCGAAAGTATATACTGACAAGGGCTAATAAGCATTCATCTAAAACGTTTCCTAGAAAAACTTTAAAAAGTCAATAATCTGGAGAGTTTTTGTAAGATGTTTCTTCCATCAACCAACGAAGAAACACATTGGTACTTTCACATGATGAGTGAGTGCTTCAGGATCTCTTGCACTTACATGTGCAGCAGAGTACAGCAATGGAAGCATGCTGGGCTCATAACCCAGAGGTAGGCAGATTGAAACTATCCTCTGCTGTATGCTTTTTTTTTTTTGTTAATTAAAGTAATCCAAAACTGGGATTGATATTTTGGCTCTTTTATTTTTACTTAAAGTACAATAACTTTTACCATTTTAATTTGTTTTAATAGTATATTGACAGTATTGTTTTCTTTCAGAAATCCACTTCATTTTCTTTACCCTATTATTAAAATGGTAATTGACAAAAACTAACTACATTGTCACCAGAAGAGCAATACAAAATGTACAAGTGATATATTAAAATCATCTTTCCAGCTTGAATTTCAATGATGCATTGGGGCAACGATTTTGTGAGAAACATCTTCACCCTTAAATAAAGATTTTCTTAATTCCTTACCTGTGTGCTAATTAGATATCACCTTGTTTTCACATTAAACAGACTTCCACATGAGAAAGCAGCAAGGATGCAGTGGCGTTAATGTTTCCTGGTGTCAACCTGTATTATTTCAGTAGACATTGAAATGAGGATGCATCTTGCTGCCTTTCCAATGAAGCAAGTTTAATTTAGTAATAGGTGAAAAACCATCCCTACAAAGGTGTTAATCAGAGACTTGGCTTTGTGGACACTTTTCAGAGAACAAATTTGTTAGCATAAAAATAAAGCCAGAAAATGAAGAGCTGTTTAATCACGCAATTTGATTTTTTTGCCAGCATATTTCTTTTTCTCTGCAACCCACTGCTAAATTGTGCTTCCTAGATGTTTTTATAAAATCACTGAATCAAATCTAACTCTGATTACATCAGAGAAGGCCAGGTACCCTACACCATAACAGGGGGTATTAAATTTGACTTGTCTACTTAAAGATCACCAAAATCTGATAACAAGGTCAATTAGGTACCTGGGTGGGATTGAACCACCAACCTTTTGGTTAATAGCCATACATACTAACTGATTGCGCCACAGAGACACTTTGCAAAAGTTCCTACTGACAAAGGCTAATAAGCATTCATCTAAAACGTTTCCTAGAAAAACTTTAAAAAGTCAATAATCTGGAGAGTTTTTGTAAGATGTTTCTTCCATCAACCAACGAAGAAACACATTGGTACTTGCCCATGATGAGTGAGTGCTTCAGGATCTCTTGCACTTACATGTGCAGCAGAGTACTGCAATGGAAGCATGCTGGGCCCATAACCCAGAGGTAGGCAGATTGAAACTATCCTCTGCTATATGCATTTTTTTTTTGTTAATTAAAGTAATCCAAAACTGGGATTGATATTTTGGCTCTTTTATTTTTACTTAAAGTACAATAACTTTTACCATTTTAATTTGTTTTAATAGTATATTGACAGTATTGTTTTCTTTCAAAAATCCACTTCATTTTCTTTACCCTATTATTAAAATGGTAATTGACAAAAACAAACTACATTGTCACCAGAAGAGCAATACAAAATGTACAAGTGATATATTAAAATCATCTTTCCAGCTTGAATTTCAATGATGCATTGGGGCAACGATTTTGTGAGAAACATCTTCACCCTTAAATAAAGATTTTCTTAATTCCTTACCTGTGTGCTAATTAGATATCACCTTGTTTTCACATTAAACAGACTTCCACATGAGAAAGAAGCAAGGATGCAGTGGCGTTAATGTTTCCTGGTGTCAACCTGTATTATTTCAGTAGACATTGAAATGAGGATGCATCTTGCTGCCTTTCCAATGAAGCAAGTTTAATTTAGTAATAGGTGTTAATCAGAGACTTGGCTTTGTGGACACTTTTCAGAGAACTAATTTGTTAGCATAAAAATAAAGCCAGAAAATGAAGAGCTGTTTAATCACTCAAATGGATTTTTTTGCCAGCATATTTCTTTTTCTCTGCAACCCACTGCTAAATTGTGCTTCCTAGCTGTTTTTATAAAATCACTGAATCAAATCTAACTCTGATTACATCAGAGAAGGCCAGTTACCCTACACCAGGGGTTCTCAAACTCGGTCCTCAGGACCCCACACAGTGCATGTTTTGCAGGTAACCCAGCAGGTGCACAGGTGTATTAATTACTCACTGACACATTTTAAAAGGTCCACAGGTGGAGCTAATTATGTTACTTGTGATTCTGTGAAGAGACCTGCAAAACATGCACTGTGTGGGGTCCTGAGGACCGAGTTTGAGAACCTGTGCCCTACACCATAACAGGGGGTTTGAAATTTTGACTTGTCTACTTAAAGATCACCAAAATCTGATAACAAGGTCAATTACGTACCTGGGTGGGATTGAACCACCAACCTTTTGGTTAATAGCCGTACACACTAACTGATTGCGCCACAGAGACACATTGCGAAAGTATTTACTGACAAGGGCTAATAAGCATTCATCTAAAACGTTTCCTAGAAAAACTTTAAAAAGTCAATAATCTGGAGAGTTTTTGTAAGATGTTTCTTCCATCAACCAACGAAGAAACACATTGGTACTTTCACATGATGAGTGAGTGCTTCAGGATCTCTTGCACTTACATGTGCAGCAGAGTACAGCAATGGAAGCATGCTGGGCTCATAACCCAGAGGTAGGCAGATTGAAACTATCCTCTGCTGTATGCTTTTTTTTTTTTGTTAATTAAAGTAATCCAAAACTGGGATTGATATTTTGGCTCTTTTATTTTTACTTAAAGTACAATAACTTTTACCATTTTAATTTGTTTTAATAGTATATTGACAGTATTGTTTTCTTTCAGAAATCCACTTCATTTTCTTTACCCTATTATTAAAATGGTAATTGACAAAAACTAACTACATTGTCACCAGAAGAGCAATACAAAATGTACAAGTGATATATTAAAATCATCTTTCCAGCTTGAATTTCAATGATGCATTGGGGCAACGATTTTGTGAGAAACATCTTCACCCTTAAATAAAGATTTTCTTAATTCCTTACCTGTGTGCTAATTAGATATCACCTTGTTTTCACATTAAACAGACTTCCACATGAGAAAGCAGCAAGGATGCAGTGGCGTTAATGTTTCCTGGTGTCAACCTGTATTATTTCAGTAGACATTGAAATGAGGATGCATCTTGCTGCCTTTCCAATGAAGCAAGTTTAATTTAGTAATAGGTGAAAAACCATCCCTACAAAGGTGTTAATCAGAGACTTGGCTTTGTGGACACTTTTCAGAGAACAAATTTGTTAGCATAAAAATAAAGCCAGAAAATGAAGAGCTGTTTAATCACGCAATTTGATTTTTTTGCCAGCATATTTCTTTTTCTCTGCAACCCACTGCTAAATTGTGCTTCCTAGATGTTTTTATAAAATCACTGAATCAAATCTAACTCTGATTACATCAGAGAAGGCCAGGTACCCTACACCATAACAGGGGGTATTAAATTTGACTTGTCTACTTAAAGATCACCAAAATCTGATAACAAGGTCAATTAGGTACCTGGGTGGGATTGAACCACCAACCTTTTGGTTAATAGCCATACATACTAACTGATTGCGCCACAGAGACACTTTGCAAAAGTTCCTACTGACAAAGGCTAATAAGCATTCATCTAAAACGTTTCCTAGAAAAACTTTAAAAAGTCAATAATCTGGAGAGTTTTTGTAAGATGTTTCTTCCATCAACCAACGAAGAAACACATTGGTACTTGCCCATGATGAGTGAGTGCTTCAGGATCTCTTGCACTTACATGTGCAGCAGAGTACTGCAATGGAAGCATGCTGGGCCCATAACCCAGAGGTAGGCAGATTGAAACTATCCTCTGCTATATGCATTTTTTTTTTTGTTAATTAAAGTAATCCAAAACTGGGATTGATATTTTGGCTCTTTTATTTTTACTTAAAGTACAATAACTTTTACCATTTTAATTTGTTTTAATAGTATATTGACAGTATTGTTTTCTTTCAAAAATCCACTTCATTTTCTTTACCCTATTATTAAAATGGTAATTGACAAAAACAAACTACATTGTCACCAGAAGAGCAATACAAAATGTACAAGTGATATATTAAAATCATCTTTCCAGCTTGAATTTCAATGATGCATTGGGGCAACGATTTTGTGAGAAACATCTTCACCCTTAAATAAAGATTTTCTTAATTCCTTACCTGTGTGCTAATTAGATATCACCTTGTTTTCACATTAAACAGACTTCCACATGAGAAAGAAGCAAGGATGCAGTGGCGTTAATGTTTCCTGGTGTCAACCTGTATTATTTCAGTAGACATTGAAATGAGGATGCATCTTGCTGCCTTTCCAATGAAGCAAGTTTAATTTAGTAATAGGTGAAAAACCATCCCTACAAAGGTGTTAATCAGAGACTTGGCTTTGTGGACACTTTTCAGAGAACTAATTTGTTAGCATAAAAATAAAGCCAGAAAATGAAGAGCTGTTTAATCACTCAAATGGATTTTTTTGCCAGCATATTTCTTTTTCTCTGCAACCCACTGCTAAATTGTGCTTCCTAGCTGTTTTTATAAAATCACTGAATCAAATCTAACTCTGATTACATCAGAGAAGGCCAGTTACCCTACACCATAACAGGGGGTTTGAAATTTTGACTTGTCTACTTAAAGATCACCAAAATCTGATAACAAGGTCAATTACGTACCTGGGTGGGATTGAACCACCAACCTTTTGGTTAATAGCCGTACACACTAACTGATTGCGCCACAGAGACACATTGCGAAAGTATTTACTGACAAGGGCTAATAAGCATTCATCTAAAACGTTTCCTAGAAAAACTTTAAAAAGTCAATAATCTGGAGAGTTTTTGTAAGATGTTTCTTCCATCAACCAACGAAGAAACACATTGGTACTTTCACATGATGAGTGAGTGCTTCAGGATCTCTTGCACTTACATGTGCAGCAGAGTACAGCAATGGAAGCATGCTGGGCTCATAACCCAGAGGTAGGCAGATTGAAACTATCCTCTGCTGTATGCTTTTTTTTTTTTGTTAATTAAAGTAATCCAAAACTGGGATTGATATTTTGGCTCTTTTATTTTTACTTAAAGTACAATAACTTTTACCATTTTAATTTGTTTTAATAGTATATTGACAGTATTGTTTTCTTTCAGAAATCCACTTCATTTTCTTTACCCTATTATTAAAATGGTAATTGACAAAAACTAACTACATTGTCACCAGAAGAGCAATACAAAATGTACAAGTGATATATTAAAATCATCTTTCCAGCTTGAATTTCAATGATGCATTGGGGCAACGATTTTGTGAGAAACATCTTCACCCTTAAATAAAGATTTTCTTAATTCCTTACCTGTGTGCTAATTAGATATCACCTTGTTTTCACATTAAACAGACTTCCACATGAGAAAGCAGCAAGGATGCAGTGGCGTTAATGTTTCCTGGTGTCAACCTGTATTATTTCAGTAGACATTGAAATGAGGATGCATCTTGCTGCCTTTCCAATGAAGCAAGTTTAATTTAGTAATAGGTGAAAAACCATCCCTACAAAGGTGTTAATCAGAGACTTGGCTTTGTGGACACTTTTCAGAGAACAAATTTGTTAGCATAAAAATAAAGCCAGAAAATGAAGAGCTGTTTAATCACGCAATTTGATTTTTTTGCCAGCATATTTCTTTTTCTCTGCAACCCACTGCTAAATTGTGCTTCCTAGATGTTTTTATAAAATCACTGAATCAAATCTAACTCTGATTACATCAGAGAAGGCCAGGTACCCTACACCATAACAGGGGGTATTAAATTTGACTTGTCTACTTAAAGATCACCAAAATCTGATAACAAGGTCAATTAGGTACCTGGGTGGGATTGAACCACCAACCTTTTGGTTAATAGCCATACATACTAACTGATTGCGCCACAGAGACACTTTGCAAAAGTTCCTACTGACAAAGGCTAATAAGCATTCATCTAAAACGTTTCCTAGAAAAACTTTAAAAAGTCAATAATCTGGAGAGTTTTTGTAAGATGTTTCTTCCATCAACCAACGAAGAAACACATTGGTACTTGCCCATGATGAGTGAGTGCTTCAGGATCTCTTGCACTTACATGTGCAGCAGAGTACTGCAATGGAAGCATGCTGGGCCCATAACCCAGAGGTAGGCAGATTGAAACTATCCTCTGCTATATGCATTTTTTTTTTTGTTAATTAAAGTAATCCAAAACTGGGATTGATATTTTGGCTCTTTTATTTTTACTTAAAGTACAATAACTTTTACCATTTTAATTTGTTTTAATAGTATATTGACAGTATTGTTTTCTTTCAAAAATCCACTTCATTTTCTTTACCCTATTATTAAAATGGTAATTGACAAAAACAAACTACATTGTCACCAGAAGAGCAATACAAAATGTACAAGTGATATATTAAAATCATCTTTCCAGCTTGAATTTCAATGATGCATTGGGGCAACGATTTTGTGAGAAACATCTTCACCCTTAAATAAAGATTTTCTTAATTCCTTACCTGTGTGCTAATTAGATATCACCTTGTTTTCACATTAAACAGACTTCCACATGAGAAAGAAGCAAGGATGCAGTGGCGTTAATGTTTCCTGGTGTCAACCTGTATTATTTCAGTAGACATTGAAATGAGGATGCATCTTGCTGCCTTTCCAATGAAGCAAGTTTAATTTAGTAATAGGTGAAAAACCATCCCTACAAAGGTGTTAATCAGAGACTTGGCTTTGTGGACACTTTTCAGAGAACTAATTTGTTAGCATAAAAATAAAGCCAGAAAATGAAGAGCTGTTTAATCACTCAAATGGATTTTTTTGCCAGCATATTTCTTTTTCTCTGCAACCCACTGCTAAATTGTGCTTCCTAGCTGTTTTTATAAAATCACTGAATCAAATCTAACTCTGATTACATCAGAGAAGGCCAGTTACCCTACACCATAACAGGGGGTTTGAAATTTTGACTTGTCTACTTAAAGATCACCAAAATCTGATAACAAGGTCAATTACGTACCTGGGTGGGATTGAACCACCAACCTTTTGGTTAATAGCCGTACACACTAACTGATTGCGCCACAGAGACACATTGCGAAAGTATTTACTGACAAGGGCTAATAAGCATTCATCTAAAACGTTTCCTAGAAAAACTTTAAAAAGTCAATAATCTGGAGAGTTTTTGTAAGATGTTTCTTCCATCAACCAACGAAGAAACACATTGGTACTTTCACATGATGAGTGAGTGCTTCAGGATCTCTTGCACTTACATGTGCAGCAGAGTACAGCAATGGAAGCATGCTGGGCTCATAACCCAGAGGTAGGCAGATTGAAACTATCCTCTGCTGTATGCTTTTTTTTTTTTGTTAATTAAAGTAATCCAAAACTGGGATTGATATTTTGGCTCTTTTATTTTTACTTAAAGTACAATAACTTTTACCATTTTAATTTGTTTTAATAGTATATTGACAGTATTGTTTTCTTTCAGAAATCCACTTCATTTTCTTTACCCTATTATTAAAATGGTAATTGACAAAAACTAACTACATTGTCACCAGAAGAGCAATACAAAATGTACAAGTGATATATTAAAATCATCTTTCCAGCTTGAATTTCAATGATGCATTGGGGCAACGATTTTGTGAGAAACATCTTCACCCTTAAATAAAGATTTTCTTAATTCCTTACCTGTGTGCTAATTAGATATCACCTTGTTTTCACATTAAACAGACTTCCACATGAGAAAGCAGCAAGGATGCAGTGGCGTTAATGTTTCCTGGTGTCAACCTGTATTATTTCAGTAGACATTGAAATGAGGATGCATCTTGCTGCCTTTCCAATGAAGCAAGTTTAATTTAATAATAGGTGAAAAACCATCCCTACAAAGGTGTTAATCAGAGACTTGGCTTTGTGGACACTTTTCAGAGAACAAATTTGTTAGCATAAAAATAAAGCCAGAAAATGAAGAGCTGTTTAATCACGCAATTTGATTTTTTTGCCAGCATATTTCTTTTTCTCTGCAACCCACTGCTAAATTGTGCTTCCTAGATGTTTTTATAAAATCACTGAATCAAATCTAACTCTGATTACATCAGAGAAGGCCAGGTACCCTACACCATAACAGGGGGTATTAAATTTGACTTGTCTACTTAAAGATCACCAAAATCTGATAACAAGGTCAATTAGGTACCTGGGTGGGATTGAACCACCAACCTTTTGGTTAATAGCCATACATACTAACTGATTGCGCCACAGAGACACTTTGCAAAAGTTTCTACTGACAAAGGCTAATAAGCATTCATCTAAAACGTTTCCTAGAAAAACTTTAAAAAGTCAATAATCTGGAGAGTTTTTGTAAGATGTTTCTTCCATCAACCAACGAAGAAACACATTGGTACTTGCCCATGATGAGTGAGTGCTTCAGGATCTCTTGCACTTACATGTGCAGCAGAGTACTGCAATGGAAGCATGCTGGGCCCATAACCCAGAGGTAGGCAGATTGAAACTATCCTCTGCTATATGCATTTTTTTTTGTTAATTAAAGTAATCCAAAACTGGGATTGATATTTTGGCTCTTTTATTTTTACTTAAAGTACAATAACTTTTACCATTTTAATTTGTTTTAATAGTATATTGACAGTATTGTTTTCTTTCAAAAATCCACTTCATTTTCTTTACCCTATTATTAAAATGGTAATTGACAAAAACAAACTACATTGTCACCAGAAGAGCAATACAAAATGTACAAGTGATATATTAAAATCATCTTTCCAGCTTGAATTTCAATGATGCATTGGGGCAACGATTTTGTGAGAAACATCTTCACCCTTAAATAAAGATTTTCTTAATTCCTTACCTGTGTGCTAATTAGATATCACCTTGTTTTCACATTAAACAGACTTCCACATGAGAAAGAAGCAAGGATGCAGTGGCGTTAATGTTTCCTGGTGTCAACCTGTATTATTTCAGTAGACATTGAAATGAGGATGCATCTTGCTGCCTTTCCAATGAAGCAAGTTTAATTTAGTAATAGGTGAAAAACCATCCCTACAAAGGTGTTAATCAGAGACTTGGCTTTGTGGACACTTTTCAGAGAACTAATTTGTTAGCATAAAAATAAAGCCAGAAAATGAAGAGCTGTTTAATCACTCAAATGGATTTTTTTGCCAGCATATTTCTTTTTCTCTGCAACCCACTGCTAAATTGTGCTTCCTAGCTGTTTTTATAAAATCACTGAATCAAATCTAACTCTGATTACATCAGAGAAGGCCAGTTACCCTACACCATAACAGGGGATTTGAAATTTTGACTTGTCTACTTAAAGATCACCAAAATCTGATAACAAGGTCAATTACGTACCTGGGTGGGATTGAACCACCAACCTTTTGGTTAATAGCCGTACACACTAACTGATTGCGCCACAGAGACACATTGCGAAAGTATATACTGACAAGGGCTAATAAGCATTCATCTAAAACGTTTCCTAGAAAAACTTTAAAAAGTCAATAATCTGGAGAGTTTTTGTAAGATGTTTCTTCCATCAACCAACGAAGAAACACATTGGTACTTTCACATGATGAGTGAGTGCTTCAGGATCTCTTGCACTTACATGTGCAGCAGAGTACAGCAATGGAAGCATGCTGGGCTCATAACCCAGAGGTAGGCAGATTGAAACTATCCTCTGCTGTATGCTTTTTTTTTTTTTGTTAATTAAAGTAATCCAAAACTGGGATTGATATTTTGGCTCTTTTAATTTTACTTAAAGTACAATAACGTTTACCATTTTAATTTGTTTTAATAGTATATTGACAGTATTGTTTTCTTTCAGAAATCCACTTCATTTTCTTTACCCTATTATTAAAATGGTAATTGACAAAAACTAACTACATTGTCACCAGAAGAGCAATACAAAATGTACAAGTGATATATTAAAATCATCTTTCCAGCTTGAATTTCAATGATGCATTGGGGCAACGATTTTGTGAGAAACATCTTCACCCTTAAATAAAGATTTTCTTAATTCCTTACCTGTGTGCTAATTAGATATCACCTTGTTTTCACATTAAACAGACTTCCACATGAGAAAGCAGCAAGGATGCAGTGGCGTTAATGTTTCCTGGTGTCAACCTGTATTATTTCAGTAGACATTGAAATGAGGATGCATCTTGCTGCCTTTCCAATGAAGCAAGTTTAATTTAGTAATAGGTGAAAAACCATCCCTACAAAGGTGTTAATCAGAGACTTGGCTTTGTGGACACTTTTCAGAGAACAAATTTGTTAGCATAAAAATAAAGCCAGAAAATGAAGAGCTGTTTAATCACGCAATTTGATTTTTTTGCCAGCATATTTCTTTTTCTCTGCAACCCACTGCTAAATTGTGCTTCCTAGATGTTTTTATAAAATTACTGAATCAAATCTAACTCTGATTACATCAGAGAAGGCCAGGTACCCTACACCATAACAGGGGGTATGAAATTTGACTTGTCTACTTAAAGATCACCAAAATCTGATAACAAGGTCAATTAGGTACCTGGGTGGGATTGAACCACCAACCTTTTGGTTAATAGCCATACATACTAACTGATTGCGCCACAGAGACACTTTGCAAAAGTTCCTACTGACAAAGGCTAATAAGCATTCATCTAAAACGTTTCCTAGAAAAACTTTAAAAAGTCAATAATCTGGAGAGTTTTTGTAAGATGTTTCTTCCATCAACCAACGAAGAAACACATTGGTACTTGCCCATGATGAGTGAGTGCTTCAGGATCTCTTGCACTTACATGTGCAGCAGAGTACTGCAATGGAAGCATGCTGGGCCCATAACCCAGAGGTAGGCAGATTGAAACTATCCTCTGCTATATGCATTTTTTTTGTTAATTAAAGTAATCCAAAACTGGGATTGATATTTTGGCTCTTTTATTTTTACTTAAAGTACAATAACTTTTACCATTTTAATTTGTTTTAATAGTATATTGACAGTATTGTTTTCTTTCAAAAATCCACTTCATTTTCTTTACCCTATTATTAAAATGGTAATTGACAAAAACAAACTACATTGTCACCAGAAGAGCAATACAAAATGTACAAGTGATATATTAAAATCATCTTTCCAGCTTGAATTTCAATGATGCATTGGGGCAACGATTTTGTGAGAAACATCTTCACCCTTAAATAAAGATTTTCTTAATTCCTTACCTGTGTGCTAATTAGATATCACCTTGTTTTCACATTAAACAGACTTCCACATGAGAAAGAAGCAAGGATGCAGTGGCGTTAATGTTTCCTGGTGTCAACCTGTATTATTTCAGTAGACATTGAAATGAGGATGCATCTTGCTGCCTTTCCAATGAAGCAAGTTTAATTTAGTAATAGGTGTAAAACCATCCCTACAAAGGTGTTAATCAGAGACTTGGCTTTGTGGACACTTTTCAGAGAACTAATTTGTTAGCATAAAAATAAAGCCAGAAAATGAAGAGCTGTTTAATCACTCAAATGGATTTTTTTGCCAGCATATTTCTTTTTCTCTGCAACCCACTGCTAAATTGTGCTTCCTAGCTGTTTTTATAAAATCACTGAATCAAATCTAACTCTGATTACATCAGAGAAGGCCAGTTACCCTACACCATAACAGGGGGTTTGAAATTTTGACTTGTCTACTTAAAGATCACCAAAATCTGATAACAAGGTCAATTACGTACCTGGGTGGGATTGAACCACCAACCTTTTGGTTAATAGCCGTACACACTAACTGATTGCGCCACAGAGACACATTGCGAAAGTATATACTGACAAGGGCTAATAAGCATTCATCTAAAACGTTTCCTAGAAAAACTTTAAAAAGTCAATAATCTGGAGAGTTTTTGTAAGATGTTTCTTCCATCAACCAACGAAGAAACACATTGGTACTTTCACATGATGAGTGAGTGCTTCAGGATCTCTTGCACTTACATGTGCAGCAGAGTACAGCAATGGAAGCATGCTGGGCTCATAACCCAGAGGTAGGCAGATTGAAACTATCCTCTGCTGTATGCTTTTTTTTTTTTGTTAATTAAAGTAATCCAAAACTGGGATTGATATTTTGGCTCTTTTATTTTTACTTAAAGTACAATAACTTTTACCATTTTAATTTGTTTTAATAGTATATTGACAGTATTGTTTTCTTTCAGAAATCCACTTCATTTTCTTTACCCTATTATTAAAATGGTAATTGACAAAAACTAACTACATTGTCACCAGAAGAGCAATACAAAATGTACAAGTGATATATTAAAATCATCTTTCCAGCTTGAATTTCAATGATGCATTGGGGCAACGATTTTGTGAGAAACATCTTCACCCTTAAATAAAGATTTTCTTAATTCCTTACCTGTGTGCTAATTAGATATCACCTTGTTTTCACATTAAACAGACTTCCACATGAGAAAGCAGCAAGGATGCAGTGGCGTTAATGTTTCCTGGTGTCAACCTGTATTATTTCAGTAGACATTGAAATGAGGATGCATCTTGCTGCCTTTCCAATGAAGCAAGTTTAATTTAGTAATAGGTGAAAAACCATCCCTACAAAGGTGTTAATCAGAGACTTGGCTTTGTGGACACTTTTCAGAGAACAAATTTGTTAGCATAAAAATAAAGCCAGAAAATGAAGAGCTGTTTAATCACGCAATTTGATTTTTTTGCCAGCATATTTCTTTTTCTCTGCAACCCACTGCTAAATTGTGCTTCCTAGATGTTTTTATAAAATTACTGAATCAAATCTAACTCTGATTACATCAGAGAAGGCCAGGTACCCTACACCATAACAGGGGGTATGAAATGTGACTTGTCTACTTAAAGATCACCAAAATCTGATAACAAGGTCAATTACGTCCCTGGGTGGGATTGAACCACCAACCTTTTGGTTAATAGCCTTACACACTAACTGATTGCGCCACAGAGACACTTTGCAAAAGTACATACTGACAAATGCTAATAAGCATTCATCTAAAACGTTTCCTAGAAAAACTTAAAAAAGTCAATAATCTGGAGAGTTTTTGTAAGATGTTTCTTCTATCAACCAACGAAGAAACACATTGGTACTTTCCCATGATGAGTGAGTGCTTCAGGATCTCTTGCACTTACATGTGCAGCAGAGTACAGCAATGGAAGCATGCTGGGCCCATAACCCAGAGGTAGGCAGATTGAAACTATCCTCTGCTATATGCATTTTTTTGTTTGTTAATTAAAGTAATCCAAAACTGGGATTGATATTTTGGCTCTTTTATTTTTACTTAAAGTACAATAACTTTTACCATTTTAATTTGTTTTAATAGTATATTGACAGTATTGTTTTCTTTCAAAAATCCACTTCATTTTCTTTACCCTATTATTAAAATGGTAATTGACAAAAACAAACTACATTGTCACCAGAAGAGCAATACAAAATGTACAAGTGATATATTAAAATCATCTTTCCAGCTTGAATTTCAATGATGCATTGGGGCAACGATTTTGTGAGAAACATCTTCACCCTTAAATAAAGATTTTCTTAATTCCTTACCTGTGTGCTAATTAGATATCACCTTGTTTTCACATTAAACAGACTTCCACATGAGAAAGCAGCAAGGATGCAGTGGCGTTAATGTTTCCTGGTGTCAACCTGAATTATTTCAGTAGACATTGAAATGAGGATGCATCTTGCTGCCTTTCCAATGAAGCAAGTTTAATTTAGTAATAGGTGAAAAACCATCCCTACAAAGGTGTTAATCAGAGACTTGGCTTTGTGGACACTTTTCAGAGAACAAATTTGTTAGCATAAAAATAAAGCCAGAAAATGAAGAGCTGTTTAATCACGCAATTTGATTTTTTTGCCAGCATATTTCTTTTTCTCTGCAACCCACTGCTAAATTGTGCTTCCTAGATGTTTTTATAAAATCACTGAATCAAATCTAACTCTGATTACATCAGAGAAGGCCAGGTACCCTACACCATAACAGGGGGTATGAAATTTGACTTGTCTACTTAAAGATCACCAAAATCTGATAACAAGGTCAATTAGGTCCCTGGGTGGGATTGAACCACCAACCTTTTGATTAATAGCCATACATACTAACTGATTGCGCCACAGAGACACTTTGCAAAAGTTCATACTGACAAAGGCTAATAAGCATTCATCTAAAACGTTTCCTAAAAAAACTTTAAAAAGTCAATAATCTGGAGAGTTTTTGTAAGATGTTTCTTCCATCAACCAACGAAGAAACACATTGGTACTTTCCCATGATGAGTGAGTGCTTCAGGATCTCTTGCACTTACATGTGCAGCAGAGTACTGCAATGGAAGCATGCTGGGCCCATAACCCAGAGGTAGGCAGATTGAAACTATCCTCTGCTATATGCATTTTTTTTTGTTAATTAAAGTAATCCAAAACTGGGATTGATATTTTGGCTCTTTCATTTTTACTTAAAGTACAATAACTTTTACCATTTTAATTTGTTTTAATAGTCTATTGACAGTATTGTTTTCTTTCAAAAATCCACTTCATTTTCTTTACCCTATTATTAAAATGGTAATTGACAAAAACAAACTACATTGTCACCAGAAGAGCAATACAAAATGTACAAGTGATATATTAAAATCATCTTTCCAGCTTGAATTTCAATGATGCATTGGGGCAACGATTTTGTGAGAAACATCTTCACCCTTAAATAAAGATTTTCTTAATTCCTTACCTGTGTGCTAATTAGATATCACCCTGTTTTCACATTAAACAGACTTCCACATGAGAAAGCAGCAAGGATGCAGTGGCGTTAATGTTTCCTGGTGTCAACCTGTATTATTTCAGTAGACATTGAAATGAGGATGCATCTTGCTGCCTTTCCAATGAAGCAAGTTTAATTTAGTAATAGGTGAAAAACCATCCCTACAAAGGTGTTAATCAGAGACTTGGCTTTGTGGACACTTTTCAGAGAACAAATTTGTTAGCATAAAAATAAAGCCAGAAAATGAAGAGCTGTTTAATCACTCAAATGGATTTTTTTGCCAGCATATTTCTTTTTCTCTGCAACCCACTGCTAAATTGTGCTTCCTATCTGTTTTTATAAAATCACTGAATCAAATCTAACTCTGATTACATCAGAGAAGGCCAGTTACCCTACACCATAACAGGGGGTTTGAAATTTTGACTTGTCTACTTAAAGATCACCAAAATCTGATAACAAGGTCAATTACGTACCTGGGTGGGATTGAACCACCAACCTTTTGGTTAATAGCCGTACACACTAACTGATTGCGCCACAGAGACACATTGCGAAAGTATATACTGACAAGGGCTAATAAGCATTCATCTAAAACGTTTCCTAGAAAAACTTTAAAAAGTCAATAATCTGGAGAGTTTTTGTAAGATGTTTCTTCCATCAACCAACGAAGAAACACATTGGTACTTTCACATGATGAGTGAGTGCTTCAGGATCTCTTGCACTTACATGTGCAGCAGAGTACAGCAATGGAAGCATGCTGGGCTCATAACCCAGAGGTAGGCAGATTGAAACTATCCTCTGCTGTATGCTTTTTTTTTTTTGTTAATTAAAGTAATCCAAAACTGGGATTGATATTTTGGCTCTTTTATTTTTACTTAAAGTACAATAACTTTTACCATTTTAATTTGTTTTAATAGTATATTGACAGTATTGTTTTCTTTCAGAAATCCACTTCATTTTCTTTACCCTATTATTAAAATGGTAATTGACAAAAACTAACTACATTGTCACCAGAAGAGCAATACAAAATGTACAAGTGATATATTAAAATCATCTTTCCAGCTTGAATTTCAATGATGCATTGGGGCAACGATTTTGTGAGAAACATCTTCACCCTTAAATAAAGATTTTCTTAATTCCTTACCTGTGTGCTAATTAGATATCACCTTGTTTTCACATTAAACAGACTTCCACATGAGAAAGCAGCAAGGATGCAGTGGCGTTAATGTTTCCTGGTGTCAACCTGTATTATTTCAGTAGACATTGAAATGAGGATGCATCTTGCTGCCTTTCCAATGAAGCAAGTTTAATTTAGTAATAGGTGAAAAACCATCCCTACAAAGGTGTTAATCAGAGACTTGGCTTTGTGGACACTTTTCAGAGAACAAATTTGTTAGCATAAAAATAAAGCCAGAAAATGAAGAGCTGTTTAATCACGCAATTTGATTTTTTTGCCAGCATATTTCTTTTTCTCTGCAACCCACTGCTAAATTGTGCTTCCTAGATGTTTTTATAAAATTACTGAATCAAATCTAACTCTGATTACATCAGAGAAGGCCAGGTACCCTACACCATAACAGGGGGTATGAAATGTGACTTGTCTACTTAAAGATCACCAAAATCTGATAACAAGGTCAATTACGTCCCTGGGTGGGATTGAACCACCAACCTTTTGGTTAATAGCCTTACACACTAACTGATTGCGCCACAGAGACACTTTGCAAAAGTACATACTGACAAATGCTAATAAGCATTCATCTAAAACGTTTCCTAGAAAAACTTAAAAAAGTCAATAATCTGGAGAGTTTTTGTAAGATGTTTCTTCTATCAACCAACGAAGAAACACATTGGTACTTTCCCATGATGAGTGAGTGCTTCAGGATCTCTTGCACTTACATGTGCAGCAGAGTACAGCAATGGAAGCATGCTGGGCCCATAACCCAGAGGTAGGCAGATTGAAACTATCCTCTGCTATATGCATTTTTTTGTTTGTTAATTAAAGTAATCCAAAACTGGGATTGATATTTTGGCTCTTTTATTTTTACTTAAAGTACAATAACTTTTACCATTTTAATTTGTTTTAATAGTATATTGACAGTATTGTTTTCTTTCAAAAATCCACTTCATTTTCTTTACCCTATTATTAAAATGGTAATTGACAAAAACAAACTACATTGTCACCAGAAGAGCAATACAAAATGTACAAGTGATATATTAAAATCATCTTTCCAGCTTGAATTTCAAT
The DNA here is from genome assembly GCF_028390025.1 of Pseudophryne corroboree. NCBI lineage: Eukaryota > Metazoa > Chordata > Amphibia > Anura > Myobatrachidae > Pseudophryne > Pseudophryne corroboree. The sequence continues at coordinate 688,823,318 of NC_086444.1, forward strand.
GATGCATTGGGGCAACGATTTTGTGAGAAACATCTTCACCCTTAAATAAAGATTTTCTTAATTCCTTACCTGTGTGCTAATTAGATATCACCTTGTTTTCACATTAAACAGACTTCCACATGAGAAAGCAGCAAGGATGCAGTGGCGTTAATGTTTCCTGGTGTCAACCTGAATTATTTCAGTAGACATTGAAATGAGGATGCATCTTGCTGCCTTTCCAATGAAGCAAGTTTAATTTAGTAATAGGTGAAAAACCATCCCTACAAAGGTGTTAATCAGAGACTTGGCTTTGTGGACACTTTTCAGAGAACAAATTTGTTAGCATAAAAATAAAGCCAGAAAATGAAGAGCTGTTTAATCACGCAATTTGATTTTTTTGCCAGCATATTTCTTTTTCTCTGCAACCCACTGCTAAATTGTGCTTCCTAGATGTTTTTATAAAATCACTGAATCAAATCTAACTCTGATTACATCAGAGAAGGCCAGGTACCCTACACCATAACAGGGGGTATGAAATTTGACTTGTCTACTTAAAGATCACCAAAATCTGATAACAAGGTCAATTAGGTCCCTGGGTGGGATTGAACCACCAACCTTTTGGTTAATAGCCATACATACTAACTGATTGCGCCACAGAGACACTTTGCAAAAGTTCATACTGACAAAGGCTAATAAGCATTCATCTAAAACGTTTCCTAAAAAAACTTTAAAAAGTCAATAATCTGGAGAGTTTTTGTAAGATGTTTCTTCCATCAACCAACGAAGAAACACATTGGTACTTTCCCATGATGAGTGAGTGCTTCAGGATCTCTTGCACTTACATGTGCAGCAGAGTACTGCAATGGAAGCATGCTGGGCCCATAACCCAGAGGTAGGCAGATTGAAACTATCCTCTGCTATATGCATTTTTTTTTGTTAATTAAAGTAATCCAAAACTGGGATTGATATTTTGGCTCTTTCATTTTTACTTAAAGTACAATAACTTTTACCATTTTAATTTGTTTTAATAGTCTATTGACAGTATTGTTTTCTTTCAAAAATCCACTTCATTTTCTTTACCCTATTATTAAAATGGTAATTGACAAAAACAAACTACATTGTCACCAGAAGAGCAATACAAAATGTACAAGTGATATATTAAAATCATCTTTCCAGCTTGAATTTCAATGATGCATTGGGGCAACGATTTTGTGAGAAACATCTTCACCCTTAAATAAAGATTTTCTTAATTCCTTACCTGTGTGCTAATTAGATATCACCCTGTTTTCACATTAAACAGACTTCCACATGAGAAAGCAGCAAGGATGCAGTGGCGTTAATGTTTCCTGGTGTCAACCTGTATTATTTCAGTAGACATTGAAATGAGGATGCATCTTGCTGCCTTTCCAATGAAGCAAGTTTAATTTAGTAATAGGTGAAAAACCATCCCTACAAAGGTGTTAATCAGAGACTTGGCTTTGTGGACACTTTTCAGAGAACTAATTTGTTAGCATAAAAATAAAGCCAGAAAATGAAGAGCTGTTTAATCACTCAAATGGATTTTTTTGCCAGCATATTTCTTTTTCTCTGCAACCCACTGCTAAATTGTGCTTCCTAGCTGTTTTTATAAAATCACTGAATCAAATCTAACTCTGATTACATCAGAGAAGGCCAGTTACCCTACACCATAACAGGGGGTTTGAAATTTTGACTTGTCTACTTAAAGATCACCAAAATCTGATAACAAGGTCAATTACGTACCTGGGTGGGATTGAACCACCAACCTTTTGGTTAATAGCCGTACACACTAACTGATTGCGCCACAGAGACACATTGCGAAAGTATATACTGACAAGGGCTAATAAGCATTCATCTAAAACGTTTCCTAGAAAAACTTTAAAAAGTCAATAATCTGGAGAGTTTTTGTAAGATGTTTCTTCCATCAACCAACGAAGAAACACATTGGTACTTTCACATGATGAGTGAGTGCTTCAGGATCTCTTGCACTTACATGTGCAGCAGAGTACAGCAATGGAAGCATGCTGGGCTCATAACCCAGAGGTAGGCAGATTGAAACTATCCTCTGCTGTATGCTTTTTTTTTTTTGTTAATTAAAGTAATCCAAAACTGGGATTGATATTTTGGCTCTTTTATTTTTACTTAAAGTACAATAACTTTTACCATTTTAATTTGTTTTAATAGTATATTGACAGTATTGTTTTCTTTCAGAAATCCACTTCATTTTCTTTACCCTATTATTAAAATGGTAATTGACAAAAACTAACTACATTGTCACCAGAAGAGCAATACAAAATGTACAAGTGATATATTAAAATCATCTTTCCAGCTTGAATTTCAATGATGCATTGGGGCAACGATTTTGTGAGAAACATCTTCACCCTTAAATAAAGATTTTCTTAATTCCTTACCTGTGTGCTAATTAGATATCACCTTGTTTTCACATTAAACAGACTTCCACATGAGAAAGCAGCAAGGATGCAGTGGCGTTAATGTTTCCTGGTGTCAACCTGTATTATTTCAGTAGACATTGAAATGAGGATGCATCTTGCTGCCTTTCCAATGAAGCAAGTTTAATTTAGTAATAGGTGAAAAACCATCCCTACAAAGGTGTTAATCAGAGACTTGGCTTTGTGGACACTTTTCAGAGAACAAATTTGTTAGCATAAAAATAAAGCCAGAAAATGAAGAGCTGTTTAATCACGCAATTTGATTTTTTTGCCAGCATATTTCTTTTTCTCTGCAACCCACTGCTAAATTGTGCTTCCTAGATGTTTTTATAAAATTACTGAATCAAATCTAACTCTGATTACATCAGAGAAGGCCAGGTACCCTACACCATAACAGGGGGTATGAAATGTGACTTGTCTACTTAAAGATCACCAAAATCTGATAACAAGGTCAATTACGTCCCTGGGTGGGATTGAACCACCAACCTTTTGGTTAATAGCCTTACACACTAACTGATTGCGCCACAGAGACACTTTGCAAAAGTACATACTGACAAATGCTAATAAGCATTCATCTAAAACGTTTCCTAGAAAAACTTAAAAAAGTCAATAATCTGGAGAGTTTTTGTAAGATGTTTCTTCTATCAACCAACGAAGAAACACATTGGTACTTTCCCATGATGAGTGAGTGCTTCAGGATCTCTTGCACTTACATGTGCAGCAGAGTACAGCAATGGAAGCATGCTGGGCCCATAACCCAGAGGTAGGCAGATTGAAACTATCCTCTGCTATATGCATTTTTTTGTTTGTTAATTAAAGTAATCCAAAACTGGGATTGATATTTTGGCTCTTTTATTTTTACTTAAAGTACAATAACTTTTACCATTTTAATTTGTTTTAATAGTATATTGACAGTATTGTTTTCTTTCAAAAATCCACTTCATTTTCTTTACCCTATTATTAAAATGGTAATTGACAAAAACAAACTACATTGTCACCAGAAGAGCAATACAAAATGTACAAGTGATATATTAAAATCATCTTTCCAGCTTGAATTTCAATGATGCATTGGGGCAACGATTTTGTGAGAAACATCTTCACCCTTAAATAAAGATTTTCTTAATTCCTTACCTGTGTGCTAATTAGATATCACCTTGTTTTCACATTAAACAGACTTCCACATGAGAAAGCAGCAAGGATGCAGTGGCGTTAATGTTTCCTGGTGTCAACCTGAATTATTTCAGTAGACATTGAAATGAGGATGCATCTTGCTGCCTTTCCAATGAAGCAAGTTTAATTTAGTAATAGGTGAAAAACCATCCCTACAAAGGTGTTAATCAGAGACTTGGCTTTGTGGACACTTTTCAGAGAACAAATTTGTTAGCATAAAAATAAAGCCAGAAAATGAAGAGCTGTTTAATCACGCAATTTGATTTTTTTGCCAGCATATTTCTTTTTCTCTGCAACCCACTGCTAAATTGTGCTTCCTAGATGTTTTTATAAAATCACTGAATCAAATCTAACTCTGATTACATCAGAGAAGGCCAGGTACCCTACACCATAACAGGGGGTATGAAATTTGACTTGTCTACTTAAAGATCACCAAAATCTGATAACAAGGTCAATTAGGTCCCTGGGTGGGATTGAACCACCAACCTTTTGGTTAATAGCCATACATACTAACTGATTGCGCCACAGAGACACTTTGCAAAAGTTCATACTGACAAAGGCTAATAAGCATTCATCTAAAACGTTTCCTAAAAAAACTTTAAAAAGTCAATAATCTGGAGAGTTTTTGTAAGATGTTTCTTCCATCAACCAACGAAGAAACACATTGGTACTTTCCCATGATGAGTGAGTGCTTCAGGATCTCTTGCACTTACATGTGCAGCAGAGTACTGCAATGGAAGCATGCTGGGCCCATAACCCAGAGGTAGGCAGATTGAAACTATCCTCTGCTATATGCATTTTTTTTTGTTAATTAAAGTAATCCAAAACTGGGATTGATATTTTGGCTCTTTCATTTTTACTTAAAGTACAATAACTTTTACCATTTTAATTTGTTTTAATAGTCTATTGACAGTATTGTTTTCTTTCAAAAATCCACTTCATTTTCTTTACCCTATTATTAAAATGGTAATTGACAAAAACAAACTACATTGTCACCAGAAGAGCAATACAAAATGTACAAGTGATATATTAAAATCATCTTTCCAGCTTGAATTTCAATGATGCATTGGGGCAACGATTTTGTGAGAAACATCTTCACCCTTAAATAAAGATTTTCTTAATTCCTTACCTGTGTGCTAATTAGATATCACCCTGTTTTCACATTAAACAGACTTCCACATGAGAAAGCAGCAAGGATGCAGTGGCGTTAATGTTTCCTGGTGTCAACCTGTATTATTTCAGTAGACATTGAAATGAGGATGCATCTTGCTGCCTTTCCAATGAAGCAAGTTTAATTTAGTAATAGGTGAAAAACCATCCCTACAAAGGTGTTAATCAGAGACTTGGCTTTGTGGACACTTTTCAGAGAACAAATTTGTTAGCATAAAAATAAAGCCAGAAAATGAAGAGCTGTTTAATCACTCAAATGGATTTTTTTGCCAGCATATTTCTTTTTCTCTGCAACCCACTGCTAAATTGTGCTTCCTATCTGTTTTTATAAAATCACTGAATCAAATCTAACTCTGATTACATCAGAGAAGGCCAGTTACCCTACACCATAACAGGGGGTTTGAAATTTTGACTTGTCTACTTAAAGATCACCAAAATCTGATAACAAGGTCAATTACGTACCTGGGTGGGATTGAACCACCAACCTTTTGGTTAATAGCCGTACACACTAACTGATTGCGCCACAGAGACACATTGCGAAAGTATATACTGACAAGGGCTAATAAGCATTCATCTAAAACGTTTCCTAGAAAAACTTTAAAAAGTCAATAATCTGGAGAGTTTTTGTAAGATGTTTCTTCCATCAACCAACGAAGAAACACATTGGTACTTTCACATGATGAGTGAGTGCTTCAGGATCTCTTGCACTTACATGTGCAGCAGAGTACAGCAATGGAAGCATGCTGGGCTCATAACCCAGAGGTAGGCAGATTGAAACTATCCTCTGCTGTATGCTTTTTTTTTTTTGTTAATTAAAGTAATCCAAAACTGGGATTGATATTTTGGCTCTTTTATTTTTACTTAAAGTACAATAACTTTTACCATTTTAATTTGTTTTAATAGTATATTGACAGTATTGTTTTCTTTCAGAAATCCACTTCATTTTCTTTACCCTATTATTAAAATGGTAATTGACAAAAACTAACTACATTGTCACCAGAAGAGCAATACAAAATGTACAAGTGATATATTAAAATCATCTTTCCAGCTTGAATTTCAATGATGCATTGGGGCAACGATTTTGTGAGAAACATCTTCACCCTTAAATAAAGATTTTCTTAATTCCTTACCTGTGTGCTAATTAGATATCACCTTGTTTTCACATTAAACAGACTTCCACATGAGAAAGCAGCAAGGATGCAGTGGCGTTAATGTTTCCTGGTGTCAACCTGTATTATTTCAGTAGACATTGAAATGAGGATGCATCTTGCTGCCTTTCCAATGAAGCAAGTTTAATTTAGTAATAGGTGAAAAACCATCCCTACAAAGGTGTTAATCAGAGACTTGGCTTTGTGGACACTTTTCAGAGAACAAATTTGTTAGCATAAAAATAAAGCCAGAAAATGAAGAGCTGTTTAATCACGCAATTTGATTTTTTTGCCAGCATATTTCTTTTTCTCTGCAACCCACTGCTAAATTGTGCTTCCTAGATGTTTTTATAAAATTACTGAATCAAATCTAACTCTGATTACATCAGAGAAGGCCAGGTACCCTACACCATAACAGGGGGTATGAAATGTGACTTGTCTACTTAAAGATCACCAAAATCTGATAACAAGGTCAATTACGTCCCTGGGTGGGATTGAACCACCAACCTTTTGGTTAATAGCCTTACACACTAACTGATTGCGCCACAGAGACACTTTGCAAAAGTACATACTGACAAATGCTAATAAGCATTCATCTAAAACGTTTCCTAGAAAAACTTAAAAAAGTCAATAATCTGGAGAGTTTTTGTAAGATGTTTCTTCTATCAACCAACGAAGAAACACATTGGTACTTTCCCATGATGAGTGAGTGCTTCAGGATCTCTTGCACTTACATGTGCAGCAGAGTACAGCAATGGAAGCATGCTGGGCCCATAACCCAGAGGTAGGCAGATTGAAACTATCCTCTGCTATATGCATTTTTTTGTTTGTTAATTAAAGTAATCCAAAACTGGGATTGATATTTTGGCTCTTTTATTTTTACTTAAAGTACAATAACTTTTACCATTTTAATTTGTTTTAATAGTATATTGACAGTATTGTTTTCTTTCAAAAATCCACTTCATTTTCTTTACCCTATTATTAAAATGGTAATTGACAAAAACAAACTACATTGTCACCAGAAGAGCAATACAAAATGTACAAGTGATATATTAAAATCATCTTTCCAGCTTGAATTTCAATGATGCATTGGGGCAACGATTTTGTGAGAAACATCTTCACCCTTAAATAAAGATTTTCTTAATTCCTTACCTGTGTGCTAATTAGATATCACCTTGTTTTCACATTAAACAGACTTCCACATGAGAAAGCAGCAAGGATGCAGTGGCGTTAATGTTTCCTGGTGTCAACCTGAATTATTTCAGTAGACATTGAAATGAGGATGCATCTTGCTGCCTTTCCAATGAAGCAAGTTTAATTTAGTAATAGGTGAAAAACCATCCCTACAAAGGTGTTAATCAGAGACTTGGCTTTGTGGACACTTTTCAGAGAACAAATTTGTTAGCATAAAAATAAAGCCAGAAAATGAAGAGCTGTTTAATCACGCAATTTGATTTTTTTGCCAGCATATTTCTTTTTCTCTGCAACCCACTGCTAAATTGTGCTTCCTAGATGTTTTTATAAAATCACTGAATCAAATCTAACTCTGATTACATCAGAGAAGGCCAGGTACCCTACACCATAACAGGGGGTATGAAATTTGACTTGTCTACTTAAAGATCACCAAAATCTGATAACAAGGTCAATTAGGTCCCTGGGTGGGATTGAACCACCAACCTTTTGGTTAATAGCCATACATACTAACTGATTGCGCCACAGAGACACTTTGCAAAAGTTCATACTGACAAAGGCTAATAAGCATTCATCTAAAACGTTTCCTAAAAAAACTTTAAAAAGTCAATAATCTGGAGAGTTTTTGTAAGATGTTTCTTCCATCAACCAACGAAGAAACACATTGGTACTTTCCCATGATGAGTGAGTGCTTCAGGATCTCTTGCACTTACATGTGCAGCAGAGTACTGCAATGGAAGCATGCTGGGCCCATAACCCAGAGGTAGGCAGATTGAAACTATCCTCTGCTATATGCATTTTTTTTTGTTAATTAAAGTAATCCAAAACTGGGATTGATATTTTGGCTCTTTCATTTTTACTTAAAGTACAATAACTTTTACCATTTTAATTTGTTTTAATAGTCTATTGACAGTATTGTTTTCTTTCAAAAATCCACTTCATTTTCTTTACCCTATTATTAAAATGGTAATTGACAAAAACAAACTACATTGTCACCAGAAGAGCAATACAAAATGTACAAGTGATATATTAAAATCATCTTTCCAGCTTGAATTTCAATGATGCATTGGGGCAACGATTTTGTGAGAAACATCTTCACCCTTAAATAAAGATTTTCTTAATTCCTTACCTGTGTGCTAATTAGATATCACCTTGTTTTCACACAATGTTGCGACAATGTAACCCTATTTGCAAAATAGTACTAAATAAGTTTGTCGATGTAAGACATTTGCAAAGGCGCAAACAAAACACGCTGGAAAATGCAACTGAATCTGTTTTTGGAGGTTAGAATAGATGCAGGATCAAGTAGCTCAATGGGTAGGGTGTTTGATTAGAATTCAACAGGTTATAGATTTGAATCCTGGGTTTGATAGTTTGAGGTGTTATTTAATAAAGTATGTTTATATATTAGTCACACATGGCTTACTTGTACAAATGGCATGTCACCAGTTAGTGCTGACTGCCGATATGCCATTTGCACAAACACGCCATGTGTGACTGTATATGCATTTAAGGAGGGCACCCCGGCAATACCACAAACCATTGAGTGTCAAGTATACTAGATATATCTTCATATCTCATGTGCTTTCTCTGAGACCAATCTTGTTATGCCCCTTCCCCACAAGGCATGCGCCTTTTGTCCATATTGCAAAAATGGGGAGGGGAGGGGGGGGGCATATAATTCTCTGTCACAGGGCACCAAAAAGTCTAGTTATGGCTCTGGTATGCATTATGTAATCTGGCAGACCATATCTCCAACACTGGCTGGTTGGAATAGAAATCCGGTTATCTATGTGAGCAAATGACCATCAACGATTTACTCTCAAACACTAGAAAATGGACAAACATGGTCCCCTAAACAAATTGGTTAAATTTTGGGTTTAACCAATTTGTGTAATGACCATTTTTGACCACTTTTCTAGTGTTTGGGAGCAAATGGTTAATTGACATTTGCTACTATACATTACCAGATTTTCATTCCATCCATCCAGACTGGATAGATAGCCTGACAGATAATTGTGTAGTGTACGCCCAGGATAACTGTCAGTTGTGCTTTCTTTTATGACGGCACATAAATGGGTGGGCAGATCCAGAGCAAGCACTGCCCACTCATGCATAGTTGTCAACTGATGTGAAGTTCCAGGGGGCAATCTCAGTTATAAAGAAAAGTATCTGGAAATTGTCCCTAGTTTAAAAAAAAAATAAAAAAAAAATTGATCAACTCCATTTATTTAGTATGATATCCCAGCAGTCAGAACAACATACTTTATCAAATAACACATCTCAAACTACCATACCCAGGATTCAAACCTATAACCTGTTGAATTCTAATCAAACACCCTACCTATTGAGCTATTTGATCCTGCATAAAAATCGTGAACATTATATGAAGCTATTGGTACTTTGCAAAAAAAAAGTATCAGCATTACAACGCAGCAGATCCATGCAGTTTGCAGCCACACACTACATGTATCTGCTCAGCCACAATGCTGATTATTTCTTCACAAAGTACAAGGTGAGCTCCAAACAGAATTCTCTAGCTTAGAATTATACCTTTCTATGCCAAACCTAGAAGTCGGGCCCCCCACCCTGGGATCCCCCAGAGGGAGGCCTGCACCGTCATGCGGCAGGCTTGTCCGTTTTGGAAGCAGGCTGATGGGCAGCCCAGGCTTGCTTCAGTCTGGGCTTGGCAGGTCTGGAAGCATGAGCTTGCTTTGGGTATGCCTGACCTTGGGTACGCTTTACCTGAGGGATGAAAGGGCCAAGGGAAAGTACTTTTAGCCTTCTGCGTGGTAGGAGTCATACGAGGTAGGCAAGCTGTTTTAGCAGTAGCCAGATCAGCTACAATCTTATTGAGGTCTTCTCCAAAGAGAGTGTCTCCCTTGAAAGGAAGCACCTCCAGGGTTTTCTTGGAATCCATATCCACCGACCAGGATCTCAACCAGCTGTATAAAGTATTACCTTGGAACTGGCTCTCCACTCCCCATTATCTGGTTATCATGGCTTCCTCCGCCAGTGTCCAGACTCGCTTGCTGAAGCTCGGCCACTTCTTCCTAGCAGCAGGCTCCTGGATCACTGGGCAGCAGAGGTGCTTGGGAGCCGGAAGGGGGCGGAGCAATCAGGCAGGCAGTTGCAGTGCTGCCCAGCTATCTGTGGTGTGAGAAGAAGCAGGGGCACCCCACCGCTGGCAGTGCTGCAGCTAGCGGTGGTGGCAGCGGCGAGGCTGCTGGGCTGGGTCTTGAAAAAGGTGGAAAGAAGGGTGTTATGGCATGGAATGTACAAACTGCGAGACCCTGCTGGTAGCGCCTTTGTCTATTTAGTAGGAAGGGCACGTAACAGCCGGGGGGCAATGGAGGAAGCCCCTTTAGGGCTGGAGCCCCTTCAGGGCTGGAGCCCGGCGGCAACTGACTCCGTTGTCTCTGGCAGTTCTGCCCCTGGACTAGAGGAATGGTCAAGAACATGGCAACATTTAATGCCAAAAAATGCAAAATCATACACGTCTCAAAAATGCAAAGGCTAACTATAATATTAAGGGCATTATAATGGCAAGAGGAAAGCTATCTAAGTATTACTATTTCAGGTGAGCAATGTAACAAAGCAATAGGAAAGGCAAGTCAGATGCTTGTTTGCATAGGTTAAAGAACCAGTAGCAGAAAAAAGTAATACAGGTTGAGTATCCCATATGCAAATATTCCGAAATACGGAATATTCCGAAATACGGACTTTTTTGAGTGAGACTGAGATAGTGAAACCTTTGTTTTTTGATGGCTCAGTGTACACAAACTTTGTTTAATACTCAAAGTTATAAAAAATATTGTATTAAATGAACTTCAGACTGTGTGTATAAGGTGTATATGACACATGAATGAATTCTGTGAATGTACACACACTTTGTTTAATGCACAAAGTTATAAAAAATATTGGCTAAAATGACCTTCAGGCTGTGTGTATAAGGTGTATATGAAACATAAATGCATTCTGTGCTTAGATTTAGGTCCCATCACCATAATATCTCGTTATGGTATGCAATTATTCCAAAATACAGAAAAATCCGATATCCAAAATTCCTCTGGTCCCAAGCATTTTGGATAAGGGATACTCAACCTGTAATGCCACTGTATAGGTCCTTGGTACAGCCACATTTAGAATCCTGTGTTCAGTTCCAGAAGCCATATCTCCAGAAGGCTGTAAATACATTAGGGCAACTAAAATTGTGCATGGCCTACATCACAAAACTTACCTGGAAATACTAAAAAATGTTGATGTGTATAGTTTGGAGAAGGGAAGAGGGAACATACAGTAATAGAAACATTTAAATATATAGGGAGGAATGTAATAGGGTGTGAGAATCAGAAAGTGAGAGATTTTGTGTTTTTTCCTGTTGTTTTTTTTTTTTTTTATTGTTTGTTTTTTAAAGTGGCAATCCTTTACATGGCAAAACCAGGTTGATATTTGCCATGTAAAGGATTGCCACCGTGGGCATGTGTAGAAGGGGCACTGCTACTGTTGGCATTATGTGTGTAAGCTGCACTGATATGGTGGTTATGTGTATAAAGGGCACTGCGACTGTGGGTATTATTATTATTATTATTATTATTATTATTATTATTACATGCGGTGTAATGACAATAAGATAGTGCTACTGTGTGGCGTATTTTGATTTGGGGTGCTATTGTGTGGCCATGCCCCTTCCTTGTGATACCACACCTTCTTTTTTTAAGGAGCGCACTGTCCCTTTATTAAGTATTGGAGAGAGGGCCCAAATTAATAGTTTGCAGGGAGGCGCCAAACACCCTAGCACTGGCCCTTTGGTAGGGGACAGGATTTGCTTCTGCTTGTGCACATATGTTATGATTGCCAGCCAACAGCACTGGTTTTGCCTATAACACTAACTATAAATATTTTGAATTGGTCCTGGACCACCAATCCAAGGCACCCCTGCAAGTGTCCTGAGGCACCCCAGGGTGCAGTTTGAGAACCACTGGTCTAGTGAGTACCCAGGATAATTATTGTAGCTGGTCTGCGGGTAACAGCTCTCAGATCCACTTCTAGAAAAAATGCAGCAATGTAATTTGAGTGACAAACTGCAGAGATGAACCCTTTCTGTGACTGCTGCACAGGGATCACACAAACTCTATTCATAGGGCTGACTTCACTTAGGGGAGATGTTCTCACCCCGCAAAGAAGTGCGAGTATATACCGCACTTACGGTACCATTGGATTTACAGATATTTTCTTGCAATACACTATGGGGGTCATTCTGAGTTGATTGCTCGCTAGCAGTTTTTAGCAGCCATGCAAACGCATTGTCGCTGCCCACTGGAGAGTGTATATTCACTTTGGAGAAGTGCGAACACTTGAGCAGCAGAGCGCCTGCAAAATCGTTTCAAAATAAGACCAGCACTGTAGTTACACTTCGTGTGCGTTGATTCTAACAACCGAGGGACGGCTTTTGATGTCACACACCCATCCAGCGAATGCCCAGCCACGTCTGCATTTCTTCTGCCACGCCTGCATTTTTCCAAGCAGTCCCTGAAAACGGTCAGTTGACACCCAGAAACGCCCTCTTTCTGTCAATCTCCTTGTGGCCTGTTCTGTGATTGGAATAATCGCTAGAACTAGTGCAAAACCACAATGGACTTTGTACCCGTACGATGCGCATGCACATTACGGAGCATGCGCATGCACAGATTAGCCATTTTTTTTCAACTGATTGCTACGCAGCGAACAACGGCAGCAAGCGATCAACTCGGAATGACCCCCTATATACATAGAAACATGGATTTTTACTGCAGGAATTATGGTTAGTTTAGGGGTATCGGTTAGGGTCAACAGAGGTGTAGCTAGGGGTCCAAGCGCCCCTGGCAAAGTAAGGGACTGGCGCCCCCCCTTTCGATAAAGCATTGCAGTCCATTGGCGGTTACCATGTTGGAGCCAGACAAAAATATTTTGTGATCAGGGCTGGTTCTAGACCAAAGGAGCCAATGGCAAAAATTTCCTTTGGCACCCCCCCCCCCCCCCCCCACACACACACATACACACACACACACACACACACCAAAAAAGAACATATCCCAGTTTAACATAACGCTATGTGGTGCAAGGTGTGGAGCTGGTCACTTGTATCAGACCTCTGACATTTGCCTTTTCACCCATATTGCATACTTTTTCTTGCAGGTTGTGTCTTAATTCAAGAAGTGTTCTAAGTACTTCAGTTTAGTATCTTTACTGACCCCTCTTTACCCCACACTACATAACTGACCCCTCTATACCCTACACTACATCACTGACCTTTCTATAACCATCACTGCATTACTGACCCCTCTATACAGTACACTGACCTCTATATACCTGCTAGTACATCCCTGATGCCTATATTCCCTAAACTAAATCCCTGACGCCTCTATTCCCTACGCTACATCCCTGACGCCTCTATTCCCTATGCTACATCCCTGACGCCTCTATACCCTACGCTACATCCCTGATGTCTCTATTCCCTACACTACATTCCTGATGCCTCTATAACCTACGCTACATCCCTGACGCCTCTATACCCTACGCTACATCCCTGACAGTATAATGCATTACTATACAGTACAATGCATTACTGATCCCTCTAGACCATACATCCTCATTACATCAGAGAGATAGTGAAACACTGGAAAAAATAAGGATAAAGTGGACTACAGAAACTGATGCTCTAAACAAAGGAGAGAGAGAGAAAAGCACAAGGGAAAGTGGGCAATCGGAACACCATAGAGAGAGGAGAGATAGAAATGCCTGAAAAAGTAAAGGGGGTTGGGTATGGCATCCGGCGCTCGGGATTCCAGCAGTCACATGATACCTAATCCTAACCCTCTGGGGGGGTGGCGGATAGGGCTAACCCTCAGGGGGTGGCAGCTAGGACTAACCCCCCCCCCCTCCTAGTGCCTTCCCTAACACCCCCTCCCCCGGTCCTAACCCTCCCTCCAATACTCGCCTTCGGGATGTTGGCTGTCTGTGTGCCGGCACCAGTCTCCCAAGTGGTGTCAGGATTCCAACATCGGTCAAATGACCGCCGGTATACCGTCTGCCGGGATGGTAAATGTATCCTGAGGACAGGTAGTGAGTGTGGAGGGATAGGTGGTTCAGTAAAATGTAACAGCTCAAACTGCGATCATTCACTGATAAATTGATTTATAGCTCTCCCTTTTTAACCATTGCAGTCATAAAAGCAATGTTTTTTAAACTTTTAAATAAAGCTTGTTAGCATCCCCAGCACACTGTATATGCTGGGAGATGTAGTTCTCAATATGAAAACATTTAATTACTGTATGAACTCTAATTCCCCAACTGAAACCTCTCACAAACACACACTCCTAAATCTAGTACACACACACACATTTCCCCAGTACTGACAACTCTCATCACTTCCACACACTGACAACTCCCTCCTGCTCCTCTCCCCACTGACACTGACAGCTCCCTCACAGTCACACACATCCTCCACCCCCCCACCCCCCCCACACACACACTGATAGCACACATGCACAAATCCCCCCCTCCTCGACACTAACTGTCACGGACTGCTTGGGCAGCAGGGGGCAGGCTCTGACTTGAAGTGCTGAAATTCAACAGCTCTCTCGAACTTGCAAGGCATGGCTGTGCAGCTGTCTCCAGCCATCTCCTTGCCCACTGTGTAATTTGTGGCGTTCTCTGATGTTCCCCGCTCTGCCTCTACAACCGGCACATAATGTACAGCAGTGGTGACTCCTGAGTATGGGCCTGGAGAACTCCGCCTACCGGGGGGTAGGGATTAATAATTTCAAAGGGGCAGAGCTAGGAGTGAAGCAGTGGACAGCAGTTGAGGGGTGTTTCAAACTGTAACAGGGTTGGGACAATTTCAGTATCCTTCCCTCACCGTCTAATTGGTCAGTCCCACGCTGATTGCCATAGCGCCCTTTCGAGACTGCAGAACTCTATCCCTTAGCCACGGTTGGCACAGCTGGATGGTGCCCCTGGCAAGTGCCATCCTGGCCAAGGGGTAGATACGCCCTGAGGGTCAGGGCCAGCAACAGAAATCTCGGGGCCCAGTACACTGATATCTCTGGGGCCCCCTCAACCCCCCCTTAACTTGGCAGAGGGATCTTTAAAAAAAAATGGAGCCTTTGACTCGGACCGTCAGTGAGGCCGGCAGGTGGTTTTCATACTGGGCTATCCAGCTCTTCGGTGGCGGTGGCAGGGACATTCAGAAAAGGGCCAGCACAGCAACATGCATAATAATGGCAATACAGTATGGACCACAGGGACTGGACAAAGTGATGGGGTAAAAGGAGGGGGGAGGGTTTAGTTGGCCTGTTAATTGTTTTCCTGCTTAAATTGAGCAGTTGGTGGATACACTTTAAAAAGCAATATTGGCACTGTGGCCCCATTATTTCTGTTCTTAATACTTGGAGCCCTGAACAAGTGTCCCCTTTGTCCCCCCTGTCACCGGGCCTGTTCAGGCGTTACCTATGGAGAAGCTGCGACATGACATCCTAGGACACGATACTGCACCATGCATCACCATTATATTTCAGTGTGCCTTGTCAATATTTAAATCTTGTTCTGTGTGACGTGAGTTGTAAATGGTTGAAAATCTCTGTGCTACAGTATCGTCACCATGTAGTTATAACAACACCGCAAAACCACCAAAAGACGTGTTTTGGTAGAGGGACTGCTGGAGGGGCCCATTGGGGCCCCCAGTTTGCTACCCCACCCCAGTATACCTGTGCTGTAGCCAGTGGAAGGGGCACTATCTTCCCGGAGATCTCTTCGGGAAGATGGTGCCGCACATAGAAAGCAAAGACTCTGGCTGTACTCTCCTGCCCTCGCTCTAAGTAAGGTGATCGGGCCACAAAAGGACCCCTGCCGGACCCCGGCCTGTGGGCCACAAAAGGATGCATGCGGCCCATGGGTTTGACACCCCTGCCCTAGAGTATCACAATTTGTTTCACGGCACCCCTAGGCCAAAGTTTTTTTTATTGAGAAATTCAGAAAAAAATATAAAATTAAGTAAATTGTGTTTATAGCATGTCATCCTCAGGTTCAGTTATGTTGTGAGGGAATGGTTTTGCCAATTTAATAAAGTATAAATAATTTTAATTGGTCCTGGACCACCAAACTATGCTACCAGTGCAAGAACCCCAGTTTGGAAACTACTGCCATAAAATAAACCTTTTTTGTTTTTTTTAAACTACATGTAATACACCTTAGAGCTCAGTTCCTAAAAGGTTTTAAACCCTTGCATACAGTAAACTACACATATTTAAAAATCCTACACCGGGCACAAGTGCTCACGGGCCAATTTCATGGCAGTCTCGGATAGGAGGGCATTGTGGATTCACCAAGGGAATGCTGATGCTGACTCCAAGAAGAAAGGGAGTCTCTTCCCTATGAAGGTGAAGCCTTGTTTGGCGACGGCCTAGTTAATTTGATCTCGGCAGCTCCCGCAGGTAAGTCATCCTTCTTGCCCTATGTTCCCTCTCAACGGATGAAGACGCATCATTATCTGACGCAGTCATTTCGGCCCAATAGATATGCAAGAAGTTAAGATTCCCCTTTCTTTGCAGGTAGAGGAAGGAAAAGAGGGAAGAGGTCTGTAGCCTCTTCAAGATCGCAGGAGCAGAGATCGTCCTCTGCTTCTGCCAAATCCACTGCATGACGCTGGGGCTCTCTTGCAGGAGCCCGCACCAGTGGGGGGCACGTCTAAAACTCTTCAGTCAGTTCTGGATTCATTCGGACCTGGACTCGTGGGTTTTACAAATAGTGTCCCAAGGGTACAAACTGGGGTTTCAAGACGTTCCCCCTCACCGATTGTTCAAATCAGCCTTAGTCAGCAGGGAGAAGGTTTTTATTCAAGCCTCTTCGTGGTCCCGAAGCCGGACGGCTCAGTCAGACCAATCTTAAATCTGAAATCCCTTAATTTCTACCTAAAGAAATTAAATTTCAAGATGGAATCTCTCAGGGTAGTGATCTCCAGTCCGGGGGATAAAGGAGATTTCATGGTTTTGGTAGACATAAAGGATGCCTACTTATATGTTCCCATTTAGCCACTGCATCAAGCTACCTGAGGTTTGCAATTCAGGATTGTCATTACCAATTTCAGACGTTGCCGTTTGGTCTGTCCACGGCTCCGAGGATTTTCACCAGGGTGATGGCGGAAATGATGGTTCTCCTTCGCAAGCAAGGAGTCACAATTATCCCGTACTTGGATGATCTCCTGATAAAGGCGAGATCCAGGGACCAGTTGGTGCAAAACATCTACTCTCCCTGACAGTTCTTCAACAACATGGTTGGCTCCTAAACTTGCCAAAATCGCAGTTGGTCCCAATGACGCGGTTGTTGTTTTTGGGAGTGATACTGGACACAGAAGAGGTTTTCTTCTAGTGGAAAGGCTCTGGAGATCCAGAGTCTGGTCAAACAAATTCTGAAACCAGCAAGAGTGTTAATCCATCAATGCATTCAGTTGCTGGGGAAGATGGTTGCGGCCTACGAGGCCATTCAGTTTGGCAGGTTCCATGCCAGAGTGTTCCAGTGGGACCTGTTGGACAAGTGGTCCGGATCCCACCTACACATGCACCGGAGGATAATCCTGTGTTCCAAGACCAGAATCTCACTCCATTGGTAGCTGCACAGTTCTCACCACCTAGAGGGGCGATGGTTCGGGATCCAGGACGGGATCCTAGGGACCACGGATGCAACCCTCCGAGGCTGGAGAGCAGTCACACAGGGGGAAAACATCCAAGGAAGATGGTCAAGTCTTCCTTGGATGTTTTCATCTCCACATAAATGTTCTGGAGTTAAGGGCCATTTAATAACTGCAGACACAGTACGCACTGGGACGGGTGCCCAGCATCCTCTACGGACTAAGAGAAAAGGATTTACCGGTAGGTATTAAAATCCTATTTTCTCTAACGTCCTAGAGGATGCTGTGGACTCCGTAAGGACCATGGGGATAGACGGGCTCCGCAGGAAACATGGGCACTTTAAGAAAGACTTTAGTTCTGGGTGTGCACTGGCTCCTCCCTCTATGCCCCTCCTCCAGAACTCAGTTTGATACTGTACCCAGTGGAGACTGGGTGCTTTTCAGGAGCTCTCCTGAGCTTTCTGACAGAAAGTATTTTGTTAGGTTTTTAATTTTCAGGGAGCACTGCTGGCAACAGACTCCCTCATCGAGGGACTGAGGGGAGAGAAGCAGCCCTACTCTCTGAGTTGCAAGGTCCTGCTTATTAGGCTACTGGACACCATTAGCTCCAGTGGGATTGGTACGCAGGATCTCACCCTCGCCGTCCGTCCCAGAGCCGCGCCGCCGTCCCCCTCGCAGAGCCGGAAGATAGAAGCCGGGTGAGTATGAGAAAAAAAGAAGACTTCAGAGGCGGCAGAAGACTTCATGATCTTCACTGAGGTAACGCATAGCACTGCAGCTGTGCGCCTTTGCTCCCATACACCTCACATACTCCGGTCACTGTAAGGGTGCAGGGCGCAGGGGGGGCGCCCTGGGCAGCAATATAAACCTCTTTCGCAAAAATATAACATATATACAGCTGGGCACTTTATATATGTATAAGCCCCCACCAATTTTACAGTTTAAGCGGGACAGAAGCCCGCCTCCGAGGGGGCGGGGCTTCTCCCTCAGCACTCACCAGCGCCATTTTTTCTCCACAGCACCGCTGAGAGGAAGCTCCCCGGACTCTACCCTGCTTATACCACGTTAGACAAGAGGGTTGAAAAGAGGGGTGGGGGGGGCACATAATTCGCAAATTACATACAGCAGCACTACTGGGCAAACATTAAGTTACTGTTTTATTCCTGGGTTATATAGCGCTGGTGGGTGTGCTGGCATACTCTCTCTCTGTCTCTCCAAAGGGCCTTGTGGGGAAACTGTCTTCAGAAAAAGCATTCCCTGTGTGTGTAGTGTGTCGGTACACGTGTGTCGACATGTCTGAGGAAGAAGGCTATATTAGAGGGGAGCGGGAGCAAATGAATGTGGTGTCTCCGCCGACAGCTGATTGGATGGATATGTGGAATGTTTTAAATGCTAGTGTAAACTCATTGCACAAAAGATTAGACAAGGCAGAAGCTTTGGGACAGTCAGGGTTTCAACCCATGCCTGATCCTATGTTGCAGGGACTGTCAGGGTCTCATAAGCGCCCACTATCCCAGATTGTTGACACAGATACCGACACGGATTCTGACTCCAGTGTCGATTACGATGATGCAAAGTTATAGCCAAAATTGGCAAAATCCATTCGATTTATGATTATGGCAATAAAAGATGTTTTGCACATCACAGAGGAACCCCCTGTCGCTGACAAGAGGGTACATATGTACAAGGGAAAGAAGCCTGAGGTAACCTTTCCCCCCTCACACGAGCTGAACGAGTTATGTGAAAAAGCTTGGGAATCTCCAGATAAAAGACTGCAGATTTCAAAAAGGATTCTTATGGCGTATCCTTTCCCATCAACGGATAGGTTACGATGGGAATGCTCCCCTAGGGTGGACAAAGCATTAACACGCTTATCCAAGAAGGTAGCCCTCCCGTCCCAGGATACGGCTACCCTCAAAGAGTGTGCTGACCACAAACAGGAGATTACCCTGAAGTCCATTTATACACATTCAGGTACCTTACTCAGACCGGCAATTGCGTCGGCCTGTGTGTGTAGTGCTGTAGCGGCATGGACAAATACCTTATCTGAGGGGATGGATAGCCTAGACAAGGATACTATTTTATTGACCCTGGGGCATATAAGAGATGCTGTCCTATATATGTGTGTATGCAAACTACAGGTGGTGCTGCAGGGCCCACACCCTTTTACTTGTCTTGTAGAGCAGCTCTGAAGCTGTTACAGTGCCCAGCTGCTGCAAGAAATCAGCTTGAATGCTACAGGGGCTTGGGCATGGCCAACATGAGCCCCACACCGAAGGAGGGTGGGGGTGTTTAATGCAAACTTGGGGTTATACAAGCGCTGCAAAAGGCCGCCATGCCCTGCATGCCCCTTTTCTCTTTTCATATACAGATGAGGGTTCCAGCCAACTTTGGCCCACTGCTTGGATGACATCACCGTATGCAAATCCGTCTGCTGCAGACCTTCCCCCAGGAATGCTTGCAATAGTTGTTGCATATGGTTTAATGTCTGAGGGTGCTTCAGTATTAGGCAGCCTTCCGCCCTCCCATGTTCATCTGAAAAGATGTGGTCTCCCTGCAGTTGTTGTCCCCAGACGAGAGTTCCCTTGTGCTTCCTCAGTTAAATCTCCTTAACTTGACGGGGGTGTGCCCGAGCAGCCGCCCTACCCAGCCCTATCCCAACACATACTTATCTTGCATATGAGATCTCTTGATCATGAAGATAGTTCTCACAGGTTGAGGTTCATCCTGGCCCCGCTCCCCGCTGGAGAGCGCTGATGGGGACAGCAGCGGGGCTTCAGCAGAAGGGTGAGTATGTGTGGCCAGAGACCTCCCTTGTCATGTGCAGGCCTGCAGAGTCTGCCACGCAGGATGGGGCATGTGGCACTCTCCCTCCCAGGGGCTCTTCCAGATGTAGCTCCTCAGCAGTATTTTTCCCGGGCTGCGCGGCGCTCTCCCCGACTGGCATCCGCCCTGGAACACTGCCTTCCTCAACGCAACATCAGCAGGGGGCCCTGGCCTCATCACCATCCCAGGTCTTTCTCATGTATGTATCATGTATGTGTGTGTGATATATGTATGAATCATATATGTTTGTGATATATATATGTATCTATCTATCTATCTATCTATCGTATGTGTGTGTATATATATGTATCTATCATGTATGTATGTATGTATCTATCTTGTATGTATGTGTTCTATCTATCTATCTATCTATCTATCTATCTATCTATCGTGTGTGTGATATATGTATGTATCTATCATGTATGTGTTATATGTATGTATCACACCTTCCTCTATACATATACATACATACATACATACATACACACACCTATATCTGTACGTACACTGACATACACACACCAACATCTATACATAAACACGCTGACCCCTAAACGTACACCAACGTACCCACACCTGCATCTATACCTACACATGCTGACACGTGGACGTACACCGGCTTACCCACATGTGAATCTATACATACATGTGCTGACACCTGGACATACACTGATGTACCCACACCTAACATCTATACATACACATGCTAACACCTGGACGTATACAGACGTACCCACATTTGCATCCATGCATATATAGATGTAGGTGTGTGTACGTCAGTGTACGTCCAGGTGTCAACGCGTGTATGTATAGATGCAGGTGTGGGTACGTCTGTGTATGTCCAGGTGTCAGAATGTGTATGTATAGATGCAGGTGTGGGAACGTCAGTGTAGGTTCAGGTGTCAGCGCGTGTATGTATAGATGCAGGTGCTTGTATGTCCAGATGTCAGTGCATGTATGTATAGATGCAAGTGTGGGTACGTCGGTGTATGTCCATTTGTCAGCGCGTGTATATATAGATGCAGGTGCTTGTATGTTGGTGTATGTCCAGGTGTCAGCATGTGTATGTATAGATGCAGGTGTGGGAATGTTGGTGTATGTCCAGGTGTCAGGGCGTGTATGTATGGATATTAGGTGTGGGTACATCAGTGTATGTCCAGGTGTTAGCGCATGTATGTATAGATGCAGGATAATAATCACACAGCGTGCCCCCCACCAACCACAAACCTCCCCCACCCCCTGTATGACATAAACACCGCTAATTCCACTTACACACAATAATTTCAGTTTGCGACCAGGAGCCGGCAATGTATGTGCACCCAAATGAAGCCACTGTACATGCCCTGCAGGCTGCTATGTACTGCATAGGTGCAACAAATGTAAATGCCCTATCTTTAAAATGGGGCATATTTTACTAAATTAAAAAAACCTGTAACTTTCTGTAAAACCTTAACCCCAAAAGGCACTACACTAACATCGGGGTGTAGAGTTGGATCTTGATCCAAGGCACCAACAGGCTAAAGCTTTGACTGTTCCCAGGATGCCTTGCACCGCCTCCTCTACAACCCTGCCCAGTGGCGTAACTAGACCTTTGTGGGCCCCATAGCAAAATTCTGAATGGGCCCACCAGCACTCAACAAGAATGAGTGGCGTTTGGGGTCAGAAAAGTAGAGGGGAAGGGGTCTGACAGAGTAGGGGGCAGGACATGAATGAATAGAAACTGAGGTGTCCATTATATAAAGAAATACAGTATGTGTGTCTGTGTGTATATCACACACACACACACACACATATAAGGGAAATTCAAATGCCCTCAATTATTGCGCCCATTACACTCTGGTTTAGGTGCACAAAGCACCTAAACCTGAATAAAGTAATGGGCGCGATCATGAAAAGACACCGTTTGGTTGCCCAAATGGGTCTCTTTGCACACATTTCAGCTTGTTTCCCCTGGGAGTAGCGAGCTGAAATAAACATGTCGCACCCGTTGGCAGCAACATTAGAATAGCTGCTGACGGGCACGATTGAGGGAGGAAAGGGACATTTGAATCCAGCCCATAGATGCAATGTGAATATGTAATTTGTACCTTCCTATCTTAAAATGTATATAGTAGTGTTTACACTAGAGGTCTTTCCGAACCCCCTAATCCTAACATTGTAATTTGCTTTAGGGCGCACCTCTAATTAGTCTAGTGTTTCGTATTTTCACATTAAATACTTTCTTGCATTGGTTGGTTAAAGATTAGATCGTATATTTTTCTAGATATAGCTGTGCATAGTCTACAAGGCTACATGCTTCTCCCCTAACTAGAGATGTGCAGCGGGCATTTTTCGTGTTTCATGTTTTGGTTTTGGTTTCGGATCCGCAGTTGTGTTTTGGATACGGACGCGTTTTGGCAAAACCACCCTTTCGGGTTTTGTATACTATTCGGGTGATTTTTTTTTAAAACCTCAAACAGCTAAAATCATAGAATTTGGGGGTAATTTTGATCCTATAGTATTAAGCTCAATAACCATAATTTCTACTCCTTTCCAGTCTATTCTGAACACCTCACACCTCCCAATATTATTTTTAGTCCTAAAATTTGCACCAAGGTCCCTGGATGACTAAGCTAAGCGACCCAAGTGGGCAGCACAAACACCTGGCCCATCTAGGAGTGGCACTGCAGTGTCAGACAGGATGGCACTTAAAAAAATAGCCCCAAACAGCACATGATGCAAAGATAAATAAAAAAGGAGGCGCAAGATGAAATTGTAGTGTGTCTCTCCTGCTCAGTGTCAGTTCTCAGTAGTATCCTCATCAGTGCTCAGTATCACTGCTCATTGTCTTGTGCTGCAATGTGGTGCTCAGTATACTAGAGTACATTACTAATAGTCCAGTGCTGCATCTTGCTGCTCAGTGTCAGTTCTAGTATCCTCATCAGTGCTCAGTATCACTGCTCATTGTCTTGTGCTGCATTGTGGTGCTCAGTATACTACAGAACATTACTAATAGTCCAGTGCTGCATCTGGCTGCTCAGTGTCAGTTCTAGTAATCTCATCAGTGCTCCGTATCACTGCTCATTGTCTTGTGGTGCTCAGTATACTACAGTACATTACTAATACTCCAGTGTCTTGTGCCGCATATGGCTGCTGTAGGGTGCTGTGGTAGTGTCCTGTCACTGTGCATATGTCATCATTCCAGTCACAGTGATATCTGGTATCTATCTAGTGGTATCTAATTCCAGACATTACCACCGTCTAATTCCAGATATATTACTGGCATATAATTCCACACATTAAAAAATGGAGAACAAAAAGGTGGAGGGTAAAATAGGGAAAGATCAAGATCCACTTCCACCTAGTGCTGAAGCTGCTGCCACTAGTCAAGGCAGAGACAATTCAATGCCATCAACATTATGTAATGATTATACGATACATTATATATCATATCATTGTATGGTTGTAAAATACAACTTAAAAATTTTAATGAATAAATACATAAAGTAGCTTTTATGTAACCTTTTTAAACCTATTAGCATAGACCGAATCTCATCGTGTGTATAGGCCTTTAGTTCAACAACAGCATGGGACCAGTTAGTGTGTTTTGACCACTGCACAGCACCTGGTGTTATATAGTAAGCACCACTATGGCATAGTAGACAGCATTATGGGCCTGATATGAGTGTGACCAGCGGTGATGTGGAATGCAGTAGGAGGTGCTGTTTAGCAAGCACCACTTCTATATTCACCATGCAGTATATTGTGTGAATATAGAAGTGTTGGCTGTGTTATGTATTAGAGTAATTATTGCAGCTCCCAGCTAAAATTGCAACAATGTAATTTAGTGACAAGCTGCAGAACTTCCGGCAGGGAAGCCAGTTCTTTTTGGAAGAAAATCGACAGAGCCGAAATCTGGACCTTAATGGACCCCAATTTGAGGCCCATATTCACCCCTGACTGTAGGAAGTGCAGGAATCGACCCAGTTGAAATTCCTCCGTTGGGGCCTTCCTGTCCTCACACCAAGCAACATATTTTCGCCATATGTGGTGATAATGTTTTGCGGTCACGTCCTTCCTGGCTTTGATCAGCGTAGGAATGACTTCCTCCGGAATGCCCTTTTCCTTCAGGATCCGGTGTTCAACAGCCATGCCGTCAAACGCAGCCGCGGTAAGTCTTGGAACAGACAAGGCCCCTGCTGCAGCAGGTCTTGTCTGAGCGGTAGAGGCCATGGGTCCTCCGAGATCATTTCTTGAAGCTCTTCTTGGCCAATCCGGAATAATGAGTATAGTTCTTACTCTTCTCCTTCTTATTATCCTCAGCACCCTTGGTATGAGAGGAAGAGGAGGAAACACATAAACCGACCGGTACACCCACGGTGTCACTAGAGCATCCAACGCTATCGCCTGAGGGTCCCTTGACCTGGCGCAATAGTTTTCTAGCTTTTTGTTGAGGCGGTACGCCATCATGTCCACCTGTGGCCATTCCCATCGGTTTGTAATCAGCCGGAAGACTTCTGGATGAAGTCCCCACTCTCCCGGGTGGAGGTCGTATCTGCTGAGGAAGTCTGCTTCCCAGTTGTCCACTCCCGGAATAAACACTGCCGACAGTGCTAACACGTGATTTTCCGCCCATCGGAGAATCTTCGTGGCTTCTGCCATCGCCATCCTGCTTCTCGTCCCGCCTTGTCGGTTTACATGGGCGACCGCCGTGATGTTGTCTGACTGAATCAGTACTGGCTGACTTTGAAGCAGGGGTCTTGCCTGACTTAGGGCATTGTAAATAGCTCTTAGTTCCAGAATATTTATGTGTAGGGACATTTCCTGGCTTGACCATAGTCCCTGGAAATTTCTTCCCTGTGTGACTGCTCCCCAGCCTCGAAGGCTGGCGTCCGTGGTTACCAGGACCCAGTCCTGTATGCCGAATCTGCGGCCCTCCAGAAGATGAGCACTCTGCAGCCACCACAGTAGAGACACCCTGGTCCTTGCAGACAGGGTTATCCTCTGATGCATCTGAAGATGCGATCCGGACCACTTGTCCAACAGATCCCACTGAAAGATCCGTGCATGGAACCTTCCGAACGGAATTGCTTCGTAAGAAGCTACCATCTTTCCCAGGACTCGCGTGCAGTGGTGCACCGACACCTGTTTTGGTCTTAGGAGGTCTCTGACTAGCGATGACAACTCCTTGTCCTTCTCCTCCGGGAGAAACACCCTTTTCTGTTCTGTGTCCAGAACCATCCCCAGGAACAATAGACGTGTTGCAGGAACCAGCTGCGACTTTGGAATATTCAGGATCCAGCCGCGCTGTTGTAGCACCTGCCGAGCAAGTGCTACTCCGATCAACAACTGTTCCTTGGACCTCGCCTTTATCAGGAGATCGTCCAAGTACGGGATAATTATAACTCCCTTTTTTCGCAGGAGTATCATCATCTCGGCCATTACCTTGGTAAACACCCTCGGTGCCGTGGACAGACCAAACGGCAGCGTCTGGAATTGGTAATGACAGTCCTGTACCACAAATCTGATGTACTCCTGGTGAGGAGAGTAAATGGGGACATGCAGGTAAGCATCCTTGATGTCCAGTGATACCATGTAATCCCCTTCCTCCAGGCTTGAGATAACCGCCCTGAGCGATTCCATCTTGAACTTGAACCGTTTTATATACGTGTTCAAAGATTTAAAATTTAAAATGGGTCTCACCGAACCGTCCGGTTTCGGTACCACAAACATTGTGGAATAGTAACCCCTTCCTTGTTGAAGGAGGGGTACCTTGACTATCACCTGCTGCAAATACAGCTTGTGAATTTGCCTCTATCACAGCCTCCCTGTCCAAGGGAGATGTTGGCAAGGCAGATTTTAGGAAACGGCGAGGGGGAGACGTCTCGAATTCCAGCTTGAATCCCTGAGACACTACTTGTAGAATCCAGGGATCCACCTGTGAGCAAGCCCACTGATTGCTGAAGCACTTGAGACGGGCCCCCACCGCACCTGGCTCCACCAGTGGAGCCCCAGCGTCATGCTGTGGACTTAGCGGAAGCGGGGGAGGACTTTTGTTCCTGGGAACTGGCTGTATATATATATATATATGCACACACACACATGTATATACATGTATACACAAATACACGTATGTACATGTTTATGTATGTATAATACACTGATAGAGTACATTATATTTATGAATTAATTGCTTCCCGATTCTGCAGCAGCATCATCAGCACCATCAGTGTTACTCACAGTCACTTCACACTGACTGCTGCACAACACATCATTTAATTTCCGGGCCGCCCGCCACCTGGTGAAGAGACATGGGAGATGAAGGACCAGCAGTGCCACGTTGAGCGGAAGTATTGTGAATTAGTTACCCACACACTCCTTGTGACACCTGCTCCCCGTCTGCCCTCCCACCCGCCGCCTGCCATCCGGAACCCGCACTGACAAGTAAGTCTCAGCAGAATGTGTCTGCCGGCGGCTCCCAGTCCCCCCTAGAGGAACACTGCCAGTGGTGTGGCAGCCGCGGCAAACTAGGACTGAGAGACCGCAGCGGGAGGAAAGCACGGGTGGGCGGGAGGAGAGCATAGGCGGACATCACCACGTCACATTGCAAGGTGACACCAGTCCCCCCAGTGAGGCCGCCGACGAATGCACTCAGCATAGTATTAGCAGCAGGCAGAGGGGGGGCGGGCGCAGCGGTGGTGGGAGGTACGGAAATGAGCTACAGGCTAGGCTCCACCGATCACACACTCAGCGATCACTGTGCCACAGCAAGCGTGGCGTGCAGCGGTGCTGGACATTAGGGAGTGCCTGTGCGCACCAGGCACCCCCTGTACGCACGCCTATGCGCTACCACCCCCCATATGCCACACTACATCACTATGCTATAGCCCTCCCATATGCTGCACTTCATAGTTACACTATACCCCCCATACAACATACTACATCACCACACTACACTACTCACAATAAAATTAAAACATCCCAGTTCCTCATTCTTAATGAGCTCACGTGAGTTCTCTCCCCAACGGAGCTCCAGACCAAGTAACAATGAAGACACCAGCAGCGTGTAGGGGGCAGGCCTGGTCCACTTGTCAGGAGAGAGCAGTCACTGGAGGGTAAGAAGGGGGCGGGGCCTAGTCCTACAAACGGGAGAGAGCACAGACAGGAGAGAGCAAGGTACAGGGGTAGAAGGGGACGGCTGATGTGAAGAAGGGGGCGGGGCCTATTCTTGCATCCTTTCAAAATTCGACTTTTTAAAATTCGACATTTGACAAATTCGACTTTTCTGCAATGGTACAAATGCGGCAATTCAACAAAAGTATATTCAATTGAAGTTTGTAAATTCGACAACAGTGCTTTTAAACAGTAAATTCGTCATTTTCAATCCGCCACACTTTGCAGGCGGAATCTAATAAAAAAAATTTAAAACATGTTTTTTTTGGGGTAATAGCATATCTATTTATATTAGAAGGGATTAGGTACTTGGTTTGTCTTTTTTGGAGGCACAAGTATTATTTATATATTTTTTAAAAGATTATTATTATTTTTTTTTTAAATGGAATGTGAAAAACCCGGAAAAGAAAAATTGCGTGGGGTCCCCCCTCCAAAGCATAACCAGCCTCGGGCTCTTCGAGCCGGTCCTGGTTCTAAAAATCCGGGGGAAAAACGGACAGGGGATCCCCCGTATTTTTAAAACCAGCTCCGGGCTCTGCGCCTGGTGCTGGTGCAAAAAATACGGGGGACAAAAAGAGTAGAGTCCCCCATTATTTTTACACCAGCATCGGGCTCCACTAGCTGGACAGATAATGCCACAGCCGGGGGTCACTTTTATACAGTGCCCTGCGGCCGTGGCATTAAATATCCAACTAGTCACCCCTGGCCGGGGTACCCTGGGGGAGTGGGGACCCCTTCAATCAAGGGGTCCCCCCCCCAGCCACCCAAGGGCCAGGGGTGAAGCCCGAGGCTGTCCCCCCCATCCAAGGGCTGCGGATGGGAGGCTGATAGCCTTGAGAAAATTGAAAGTATATTGTTTTTTCCAGTAGTACTACAAGTCCCAGCAAGCCTCCCCCGCAATCTGGTACTTTGAGAACCACAAGTACCAGCATGCGGGAGAAAAACGGGCCCGCTGGTACCTGTAGTTCTACTGGGGAAAAAATACCCAAATAAAAACAGGACACAGACACCGTGAAAGTATAACTTTATTTCACACCTGCCGACACACACATACTTACCTATGTTGACACGAAGCAGTCGGTCCTCTTCTCCAAGTAGAATCCACGGGTACCTGAAAATAAAAGATAATTATACTCACCTGATCCAGGTTCCAGATTAAATCCACGTACTTGGCAAAACAACAAACCGAACACCCGGACCAGACGGACTGAAAGGGGTCCCATGTTTACACATGGGACCCCTTTCCACGAATGCAGACATCCGAATCTCGCGGGAATCCGACAGCGGGATGATGACGTTCGGGCGCGCTCGGGTTAGCCGAGCAAGGCGGGAAGGTTCGAACCTGCCTCGGACCCATGTAAAATGGGTGAAGTTTGGGGGGTCCGGATTCCGACGAACCGAACCCACTCATCACTAGTATGTACGTGTGTGTCAGGTGCCGTGTACGTACGTACGTACGTACGTACATGTGTGTCAGGTGTCGTGCGTGTACGTGTGTGTGTGTGTGTGTGTCAGGTGGCGCGTACCTACATGTGTGTATGTCAGGTGCTGTGCATGTGTGTACGTACACGCGTGTATGTGTCAGGTGCCGCGCGTGTACGTGTGTGTGTGTGCCAGGAGCCACGCGTGTACATGCGTGAGGGTGTCAGGAGCCGCGCGTATACGTACATACGTGTAGGTTTCAGGTGCCGCGCGTATACATACGTGTGTGTGTCAGGAGCCGAGCATGTACGTACATGTGTGTGTGTCAGGAGCAACGCGCGTGTGTGTCAGGAGCCACACGTGTGCATACGTGTGTGTGTCAGGTGCCACACATGTACGTACGTACGTATGTACGTACGTACGTACGTACGTGTGTGTGTCAGGTGCCGCGC
This sequence comes from Pseudophryne corroboree, assembly GCF_028390025.1. Taxonomy (NCBI): domain Eukaryota; kingdom Metazoa; phylum Chordata; class Amphibia; order Anura; family Myobatrachidae; genus Pseudophryne; species Pseudophryne corroboree. The sequence goes on from NC_086444.1 coordinate 688,852,962, forward strand.
GTGTACGTGTGTGTGTCAAGTGCCGCGTGTGTACGTACGTATGTGTGTGCCTGGAGCCGCGCGTGTACATACATGTGTGTGTGTGTGTGTGTCTCAGGTGCTGTACGTGTATGTGTGTGTCTCAGGTGCTGCACGTGTATATGTGTGTATTTCAGGTGCTGCATTTGTATGCATCAGCTGCCACGTGGGTGTCAGGTGTTGAGCGTGTATGTGTTTGTGTCAGCTGTCGCATCTGTATGTGTGTGACTGTCAGGTGCTGCGCGTGTATGTGTGTGTCAGGTGCTGTTCATGTATGTGGGAGTGGCAGGTGCTGCATGTGTATATATGTGTGAGTGGCAGGTGCTGCGTGTGTATACGATTGTGTGTGAGGTGCTGCGAGTGTATGTGTGTGTTAGGTGCTCTGAGTGTATATGATTGTGTGTCAGGTGCTGTGCGTGTGTGCGTTAAATGCCACATGTATATATGTGTGTCAGGTGCTGCGTGTGTGTGTGTGTGTGTCAGGTGCTGCATGTTTGTATGTGGGTGTGTGTGTCAGGTGCTGCATGTCTGTATGTATGTGTGTCAGGCGCTGCATGTCTGTGTGTGTGTGTGTGTGTGTGTCAGGTGCTGCATGTCTGTATATGTGTGTGGGTGTGTCAGGTGATACATGTCTGTGTGTGTGGGTGTGTCAAGTGATGCATGTGTGTGTGTGTGTGGGTGTGTCAGGTGCTGCATGTCTGTGTGTGTGTGTGTGTGTGTGTCTGTCAGGTGCTGCATGTGTGTGTCAGGTGCTGCATGTCTGCGTGTGTGTGTGTCAGGCGCAGTATGTCTGCGTGTGTGTGTCAGGCGCTGCATATCTGTGTCAGGTGCTGTGTGTGTGTGTGCGCGTGTCTGTCAGGTGCTGCGTGTCTGCGTGTGTGTCAGGTGCTGCGTGTCTGCGTGTGTGTCAGGCGCTGCGTGTCTGCGTGTGTGTCAGGCGCTGCGTGTCTGCGTGTGTGTCAGGCGCTGCGTGTCTGCGTGTGTGTCAGGCGCTGCGTGTCTGCGTGTGTGTCAGGCGCTGCGTGTCTGTCAGGCGCTGCGTGTCTGCGTGTGTGTCAGGCGCTGCGTGTCTGTCAGGCGCTGCGTGTCTGCGTGTGTGTCAGGCGCTGCGTGTGTGTCAGGCGCTGCGTGTCTGCGTGTGTGTCAGGCGCTGCGTGTCTGCGTGTGTGTCAGGCGCTGCGTGTGTGTCAGGCGCTGCGTGTCTGCGTGTGTGTCAGGCGCTGCGTGTCTGCGTGTGTGTCAGGCGCTGCGTGTGTGTCAGGCGCTGCGTGTGTGTCAGGCGCTGCGTGTCTGCGTGTGTGTCAGGCGCTGCGTGTCTGCGTGTGTGTCAGGCGCTGCGTGTCTGCGTGTGTGTCAGGCGCTGCATGTCTGCGTGTTTGTGTGTCAGGTGCTGCGTGTGTGTGTCAGGTGCTGCGTGTGTGTGTGTCAGATGCTGCGTGTCTGCGTGTGTGTCAGGTGCTGCGTGTGAGTATGTCAGGTGCTGCGTGTGTCAGGAGCATGTGAGTGTCAGGTGCGTGTGTGTGTCAGGCGCTGCGTGTGTCAGGCGCTGCGTGTGTCAGGCGCTGCCTGTGCGTGTGCGTGTGTGTCAGGCGCTGCCTGTGCGTCAGGCGCTGCGTGTCTGTGTGTGTCAGGCGCTGCGTGTCTGTGTGTGTCAGGCGCTGCGTGTCTGTGTGTGTCAGGCGCTGCGTGTGTGTCAGGCGCTGCCTGTGCGTGTGTGCCAGGCGCTGCCTGTGCGTGTGTGCCAGGCGCTGCCTGTGCGTGTGTGTCAGGTGCCGCGCGTGTCAGGCGCCGCGTGTCTGTCAGGCGCCGCGTGTCTGTCAGGCGCCGCGTGTGCGTCAGGCGCCGCGTGTGCGTCAGGCGCCGCATGTCTATGTGCGTCAGGCGCCACTTGTGAGTGTGTGCGTGTGTGTCAGGTCCGTGTGAGTGTCAGGTGCTGCGTCTGTGTGTGCGTGTGTCAGGTGCTGCGTGTGTGTCAGGTGCTGCGTGTGAGTGTGTGTGCGCGTGTGTCAGGTCCGTGTGAGTGTCAGGTGCTGTGTGTGTGTGTGTCAGGTGCTGTGTGTGTGCGTGTGTGTCAGGTGCTGTGTGTGTGTGTGTGTGTGTGTCAGGTGCTGTGTGTGTGCGTGTGTGTCAGGCGCTGCATATGCGTATGCGTGTCAGGCGTTGCATGTCTGTGTGTGTCAGGCGCTGCGTGTCTGGGGGGGGTGGCCGGACACACAGCAGAGAGGGGAGGGTGACCGGACACACGGCAGGGAGGGGAGGGGGTAGGGGGTGGCCGAACACAGCGGGAAGAGGGGGGAGTTGCCGAACACACAGCAGGGGAGGGGAGGGGATGGTGGCCAGACAAACAGCAGGGGAGGGGAGGGTAGGCCGGACACACAGCAGGTGGGGGGGGGTGGCTGGACACACAGCAGGGAGGGGGGTAGGCAGGACACACAGCAGGGGAGGGGAGGGTGGCCGGAAAAACAGCAGGGAGGGGGGGGGTAGGCCGGACACACAGCAGGGGAGGGGGGGTGGCTGGACACACAGCAGGTGAGGGGGGGGCTGGACACACAGCAGGTGAGGGGGGGGGGCTGGACACACAGCAGGTGAGGGGGGGGGCTGGACACACAGCAGGTGAGGGGGGGGGGGGGCTGGACACACAGCAGGTGAGGGGGGGGCTGGACACACAGCAGGTGAGGGGGGGGGGGCTGGACACACAGCAGGTGAGGGGGGGGGCTGGACACACAGCAGGTGAGGGGGGGGGGGGCTGGACACACAGCAGGTGAGGGACACAGCAGGTGAGGGGGGGGGCTGGACACACAGCAGGTGAGGGGGGGGGCTGGACACGCAGCAGGTGAGGGGGGGGGCTGGACACGCAGCAGGGGAGGGGGGGGTAGGCCGGACACACAGCAGGGAAGGGGAGGGTGGCCGGACACACAGCAGGGGAGGGGAGGGTGGCCGGACACACAGCAGGGGAGGGGAGGGTGGCCGGACAAACAGCAGGGAGGGGGGGGGTAGGCCGGACACACAGCAGGGGAGGAGGGGGGGGGGCTGGACACACAGCAGGTGAGGGGGGGGGGCTGGACACACAGCAGGTGAGGGGGGGGTAGGCCGGACACACAGCAGGGAGGGGGGGGTAGGCCGCCGCGGACACACAGCAGGGGAGGGGAGGGTGGCCGGACAAACAGCAGGGAGGGGGGGGTAGGCCGGACACACAGCAGGTGAGGGGGGGGGTGGCTGGACACACAGCAGGTGAGGTGGGGGGTCTGGACACACAGCAGGGAGGGGTGGGGGTAGGCCGGACAAACAGCAGGGAGGGGGGGGTAGGCCGGACACACAGCAGGGAGGGGGGGGGGGGCTGGACACACAGCAGGGGGGGGTAGGCCGGACACACAGCAGGTGAGGGGGGGTGGCTGGACACACAGCAGGGAGGGGGGGGGTAGGCCGGACACACAGCAGGTGAGGGGGGGGGGGGCTGGACACACAGCAGGTGAGGGGGGGGGGCTGGACACACAGCAGGTGAGGGGGGGGCTGGACACACAGCAGGTGAGGGGGGGTGGGGGTAGGCCGGACACACAGCAGGTGAGGGGGGGGGTGGCTGGACACACAGCAGGGAGGGAAGGGGGTAGGGGGGTGGCCTTATTATAATAACCGTGTGGGGGAGGAGTCTGCGGCGGTGGGTGAATGAGATGTGGGGGCAGGCTGCTAAGGGTGCAGGGGAGGAGGGGAAGGGAGCCGGATGGATCTGAATGTGAGCCGCACGTCAGGGACCATACTGATCCTCCCCACCTCAGCCCGCTGGTGCTGCTGCTGCCTGACTTCTTCCGTGCAGCACAGCTGTCTTCTCCGGCTGCCGCTCCCGCACCCGCTTCAGGTGTGGGGGTACCACACCGCTCAGTAGGCAAGCGCTGTCAGTCAGGAGTCAGCGCTGCACCGGATGTCTCTTCTGGATGTCCTCTGACTTTCTCCTGCGGCGCAACTCCAGCTATTCCTCCCGCTGCAGCTCCCACTTCGGGTAAGGGGACCATATTGCTCAGTAGTGAGCACTTTCGGTAAGCCTGCGGCTGCTATGCCGCTACCCCTCTCCTCCACAGTCCTAATGGGTCGCTGCAGTCTGTAAGGGACCGCAGGTGCACACACCCAGGAACCGCTGGCTCTCCTCCCGCCACCAGCAGCTACTTTTATAACCTCAGCCTGCACGAGACCCCTTCCCTCACTCACTCTCGCTCTCCTGGCGGCCACTGCGCAGCCGCAACAAATTGAAAAGCCCTATCTCTATAATGGGGCATATTTCTCTTAATTAAAAAAACCCTATAACTTTCTGAAAAACCACAACCCCAAAAGGCACTACACTGGGGCATACTCTATCTAGTAAAACAAACCCCAAGTCTTAATTCATCCTCTATCCGGAGTTATGCCTTCCCAAAAAATATCTAATTCACTCTATAGGAAAACGGTGTCAAAAAGCCACAAAGGAAGTCACAGAAAAAAACTGACAGTTGGAACTTTAGGTTACTCCCAATTCCTCATTTTTTATTATTTTGCCCTGAAATTTGGCATGCAGCACCGGGTGACGATTCTACACGCCCATGCCAAATTTCAGCTCAGTACGTCCAATCAGTTTTGAGGTGTAGCCCCTCAAACACCATGCCCCCATCTCAGAAGTTCCCTATGGGAGAATTCCGTTTGTTCGATTCAGCCTTAATATAAGGGCACGACCGTGCCCTTATAATATCTATCTATCTATCTATCTATCTATCTATCTATCTATCTATCGTATGTGTGTGTATATATACACATCTATACATACATGCGCTAACACCTGGACATACACTGATGTACCCACACCTAATATCCATACATACACGCCCTGACACCTGGACATACACCAACATTCCCACACCTGCATCTATACATACACATGCTGACACCTGGACATACACCAACATACAAGCACCTGCATCTATATATACACGCGCTGACAAATGGACATACACCGACGTACCCACACTTGCATCTATACATACATGCACTGACATCTGGACATACAAGCACCTGCATCTATACATACACGCGCTGACACCTGAACCTACACTGACCTTCCCACACCTGCATCTATACATACACATTCTGACACCTGGACATACACAGACGTACCCACACCTGCATCTATACATACACGCGTTGACACCTGGACGTACACTGACGTACACACACCTACATCTATATATGCATGGATGCAAATGTGGGTACGTCTGTATACGTCCAGGTGTTAGCATGTGTATGTATAGATGTTAGGTGTGGGTACATCAGTGTATGTCCAGGTGTCAGCACATGTATGTATAGATTCACATGTGGGTAAGCCGGTGTACGTCCACGTGTCAGCATGTGTAGGTATAGATGCAGGTGTGGGTACGTTGGTGTACGTTTAGGGGTCAGCGTGTTAATGTATAGATGTTGGTGTGTGTATGTCAGTGTACGTACAGATATAGGTGTGTGTGTGTGTATGTATGTATGTATGTATGTATGTATGTGTATAGAGGAAGGTGTGATACATACATATAACACATACATGATAGATACATACATATATCACACACACGATAGATAGATAGATAGATAGATAGATAGATAGATAGATAGATAGAACACATACATACAAGATAGATACATACATACATGATAGATACATATATATACACACATACGATAGATAGATAGATAGATATATCACAAACATATATGATTCATACATATATCACACACACATACATGATACATACATGAGAAAGACCTGGGATGGTGATGAGGCCAGGGCCCCCTGCTGATGTTGCGTTGAGGAAGGCAGTGTTCCAGGGCGGATGCCAGTCGGGGAGAGCGCCGCGCAGCCCGGGAGAAATACTGCTGAGGAGCTACATCTGGAAGAGCCCCTGGGAGGGAGAGTGCCACATGCCCCATCCTGCGCGGCAGACTCTGCAGGCCTGCACATGGGAAGGGAGGTCTCTGGCCACACGTACTCACCCTTCTGCTGAAGCCCCGCTGCTGTCCCCATCAGCGCTCTCCAGCGGGGAGCGGGGCCAGGATGAACCTCAACCTGTGAGAACTATCTTCATGATCAAGAGATCTCATATGCAAGATAAGTATGTGTTGGGATAGGGCTGGGGAGGGCGGCTGCTCGGGCACACCCCCGTCAAGTTAAGGAGATTTAACTGAGGAAGCACAAGGGAACTCTCGTCTGGGGACAACAACTGCAGGGAGACCACATCTTTTCAGATGAACATGGGAGGGCGGAAGGCTGCCTAATACTGAAGCACCCTCAGACATTAAACCATATGCAACAACTATTGCAAGCATTCCTGGGGGAAGGTCTGCAGCAGACGGTGATGTCATCCAAGCAGTGGGCTAAAGTTGGCTGGAACCCTCATCTGTACATGAAAAGAGAAAAGGGGCATGCAGGGCATGGCGGCCTTTTGCGGCGCTTGGATAACCCCAAGTTTGCATTAAACACCCCCACCCTCCTTCGGTGTGGGGCTCATGTTGGCCATGCCCAAGCCCCTGAAGCATTCAAGCTGATTTCTTGCAGCAGCTGGGCACTGTAACAGCTTCAGAGCTGCTCTACAAGACAAGTAAAAGGGTGTGGGCCCTGCAGCACCACCTGTAGTTTGCATACACACATATATAGGACAGCATCTCTTATATGCCCCAGGGTCAATAAAATAGTATCCTTGTCTAGGCTATCCATCCCCTCAGATAAGGTATTTGTCCATGCCGCTACAGCACTACACACCCAGGCCGACGCAATTGCCGGTCTGAGTAAGGTACCTGAATGTGTATAAATGGACTTCAGGGTAATCTCCTGTTTGCGGTCAGCACACTCTTTGAGGGTAGCCGTATCCTGGGACGGGACGGCTATCTAATTGGATAAGCGTGTTAATGCTTTGTCCACCCTAGGGGAGGATTCCCATCGTAACCTATCCGTTGATGGGAAAGGATACGCCATAAGAATCCTTTTGGAAATCTGCAGTCTTTTATCTGGAGATTCCCAAGCTTTTTCACATAACTCGTTCAGCTCGTGTGAGGGGGGAAAGGTTACCTCAGGCTTCTTTCCCTTGTACATATGTACCCTCTTGTCAGCGACAGGGGGTTCCTCTGTGATGTGCAAAACATCTTTTATTGCCATAATCATAAATCGAATGGATTTTGCCAATTTTGGCTGTAACTTTGCATCATCGTAATCGACACTGGAGTCAGAATCCGTGTCGGTATCTGTGTCAACAATCTGGGATAGTGGGCGCTTATGAGACCCTGACAGTCCCTGCAACATAGGATCAGGCATGGGTTGAAACCCTGACTGTCCCAAAGCTTCTGCCTTGTCTAATCTTTTGTGCAATGAGTTTACACTAGCATTTAAAACATTCCACATATCCATCCAATCAGCTGTCGGCGGAGACACCACATTCATTTGCTCCCGCTCCTCTCTAATATAGCCTTCTTCCTCAGACATGTCGACACACGTGTACCGACACACTTCACACACAGGGAATGCTTTTTCTGAAGACAGTTTCCCCACAAGGCCCTTTGGAGAGACAGAGAGAGAGTATGCCAGCACACCCCCCAGCGCTATATAACCCAGGAATAAAACAGTAACTTAATGTTTGCCCAGTAGTGCTGCTGTATGTAATTTGCGAATTATGTGCCCCCCCCCCCCTCTTTTCAACCCTCTTGTCTAACGTGGTATAAGCAGGGTAGAGTCCGGGGAGCTTCCTCTCAGCGGTGCTGTGGAGAAAAAATGGCGCTGGTGAGTGCTGAGGGAGAAGCCCCGCCCCCTCGGAGGCGGGCTTCTGTCCCGCTTAAACTGTAAAATTGGTGGGGGCTTATACATATATAAAGTGCCCAGCTGTATATATGTTATATTTTTGCAAAAGAGGTTTATATTGCTGCCCAGGGCGCCCCCCCTGCGCCCTGCACCCTTACAGTGACCGGAGTATGTGAGGTGTATGGGAGCAAAGGCGCACAGCTGCAGTGCTGTGCATTACCTCAGTGAAGATCATGAAGTCTTCTGCCGCCTCTGAAGTCTTCTTTTCTTCTCATACTCACCCGGCTTCTATCTTCCGGCTCTGCGAGGGGGACGGCGGCGCGGCTCTGGGACGGACGGCGAGGGTGAGATACTGCGTACCAATCCCACTGGAGCTAATGGTGTCCAGTAGCCTAAGAAGCAGGACCTTGCAACTCAGAGAGTAGGGCTGCTTCTCTCCCCTCAGTCCCTCGATGAGGGAGTCTGTTGCCAGCAGTGCTCCCTGAAAATTAAAAACCTAACAAAATACTTTCTGTCAGAAAGCTCAGGAGAGCTCCTGAAAAGCACCCAGTCTCCACTGGGTACAGTATCAAACTGAGGTCTGGAGGAGGGGCATAGAGGGAGGAGCCAGTGCACACCCAGAACTAAAGTCTTTCTTAAAGTGCCCATGTCTCCTGCGGAGCCCGTCTATCCCCATGGTCCTTACGGAGTCCCCAGCATCCTCTAGGACGTTAGAGAAAATAGGATTTTAATACCTACCGGTAAATCCTTTTCTCTTAGTCCGTAGAGGATGCTGGGCACCCGTCCCAGTGCGTACTGTGTCTGCAGTTATTAAATGGCCCTTAACTCCAGAACATTTATGTGGAGATGAAAACATCCAAGGAAGACTTGACCATCTTCCTTGGATGTTTTCCCCCTGTGTGACTGCTCTCCAGCCTCAGAGGGTTGCATCCGTGGTCCCTAGGATCCCGTCCTGGATCCCGAACCATCGCCCCTCTAGGTGGTGAGAACTATGCAGCCACCAATGGAGTGAGATTCTGGTCTTGGAAGACAGGATTATCCTCCGGTGCATGTGTAGGTGGGATCCGGACCACTTGTCCAACAGGTCCCACGGGAACACTCTGGCATGGAACCTGCCAAACTGAATGGCCTCGTAGGCCGCAACCATCTTCCCCAGCAACTGAATGCATTGATGGATTAACACTCTTGCTGGTTTCAGAATTTGTTTGACCAGACTCTGGATCTCCAGAGCCTTTCCACTAGAAGAAAACCTCTTCTGTGTCCAGTATCACTCCCAAAAACAACAACCGCGTCATTGGGACCAACTGCGATTTTGGCAAGTTTAGGAGCCAACCATGTTGTTGAAGAACTGTCAGGGAGAGTAGATGTTTTGCACCAACTGGTCCCTGGATCTCGCCTTTATCAGGAGATCATCCAAGTACGGGATAATTGTGACTCCTTGCTTGCGAAGGAGAACCATCATTTCCGCCATCACCCTGGTGAAAATCCTCGGAGCCGTGGACAGACCAAACGGCAACGTCTGAAATTGGTAATGACAATCCTGAATTGCAAACCTCAGGTAGCTTGATGCAGTGGCTAAATGGGAACATATAAGTAGGCATCCTTTATGTCTACCAAAACCATGAAATCTCCTTTATCCCCCGGACTGGAGATCACTACCCTGAGAGATTCCATCGTGAAATTGAATTTCTTTAGGTAGAAATTAAGGGATTTCAGATTTAAGATTGGTCTGACTGAGCCGTCCGGCTTCGGGACCACGAAGAGGCTTGAATAAAAACCTTCTCCCTGCTGACTAAGGCTGATTTGAACAATCGGTGAGGGGGAACGTCTTAAAACCCCAGTTTGTACCTTTGGGACACTATTTGTAAAGCCCACGAGTCCAGGTCCGAATGAATCCAGAACTGACTGAAGAGTTTTAGACGTGCCCCCCACTGGTGCGGGCTCCTGCAAGAGAGCCCCAGCGTCATGCAGTGGATTTGGCAAAAGCAGAGGACGATCTCTGCTCCTGCGATCTTGAAGAGGCTACAGACCTCTTCCCTCTTTTCCTTCCTCTACCTGCAAAGAAAGGGGAATCTTAACTTCTTGCATATCTATTGGGCCGAAATGACTGCGTCAGATAATGATGCGTCTTCATCCGTTGAGAGGGAACATAGGGCAAGAAGGATGACTTACCTGCGGGAGCTGCCGAGATCAAATTAACTAGGCCGTCGCCAAACAAGGCTTCACCTTCATAGGGAAGAGACTCCCTTTCTTCTTGGAGTCAGCATCAGCATTCCCTTGGTGAATCCACAATGCCCTCCTATCCGAGACTGCCATGAAATTGGCCCGTGAGCACTTGTGCCCGGTGTAGGATTTTTAAATATGTGTAGTTTACTGTATGCAAAGGTTTAAAACCTTTTAGGAACTGAGATCTAAGGTGTATTACATGTAGTTTAAAAAAAACAAAAAAGGTTTATTTTATGGCAGTAGTTTCCAAACTGGGGTTCTTGCACTGGTAGCATAGTTTGGTGGTCCAGGACCAATTAAAATTATTTATACTTTATTAAATTGGCAAAACCATTCCCTCACAACATAACTGAACCTGAGGATGACATGCTATAAACACAATTTACTTAATTTTATATTTTTTTCTGAATTTCTCAATAAAAAAAAGTTTGGCCTAGGGGTGCCGTGAAACAAATTGTGATACTCTAGGGCAGGGGTGTCAAACCCATGGGCCGCATGCCGCCCCCAATGCATCCTTTTGTGGCCCACAGGCCGGGGTCCGACAGGGGTCCTTTTGTGGCCCGATCACCTTGCTTAGAGCGAGTGCAGGAGAGTGCAGCCAGAGTCTTTGCTTTCTATGTGCGGCACCATCTTCCCGAAGAGATCACCGGGAAGATAGTGCCCCTTCCACTGGCTACAGCACAGGTATACTGGGGTGGGGTAGCAAACTGGGGGCCCCAATGGGCCCCTCCAGCAGTCTCTCTACCAAAACACGTCTTTTGGTGGTTTTGCGGTGTTGTTATAACTACATGGTGACGATACTGTAGCACAGAGATTTTCAACCATTTACAACTCACGTCACACAGAACAAGATTTAAATATTGACAAGGCACACTGAAATATAATGGTGATGCATGGTGCAGTATCGTGTCCTAGGATGTCATGTCGCAGCTTCTCCATAGGTAACGCCTGAACAGGCCCGGTGACAGGGGGGACAAAGGGGACACTTGTTCAGGGCTCCAAGTATTAAGAACAGAAATAATGGGGCCACAGTGCCAATATTGATTTTTAAAGTGTATCCACCAACTGCTCAATTTAAGAAGGAAAACAATTAACAGGCCAACTAAACCCTCCCCCCTCCTTTTACCCCATCACTTTGTCCAGTCCCTGTGGTCCATACTGTATTGCCATTATTATGCATGTTGCTGTGCTGGCCCTTTTCTGAATGTCCCTGCCACCGCCACCGAAGAGCTGGATAGCCCAGTATGAAAACCACCTGCCGGCCTCACTGACGGTCCGAGTCAAAGGCTCCATTTTTTTTTAAAGATCCCTCTGCCAAGTTAAGGGGGGGTTGAGGGGGCCCCAGAGATATCAGTGTACTGGGCCCCGAGATTTCTGTTGCTGGCCCTGACCCTCAGGGGCGTATCTACCCCTTGGCCAGGATGGCACTTGCCAGGGGCACCATCCAGCTGTGCCAACCGTGGCTAAGGGATAGAGTTCTGCAGTCTCGAAAGGGCGCTATGGCAATCAGCGTGGGACTGACCAATTAGACGGTGAGGGAAGGATACTGAAATTGTCCCAACCCTGTTACAGTTTGAAACGCCCCTCAACTGCTGTCCACTGCTTCACTCCTAGCTCTGCCCCTTTGAAATTATTAATCCCTACCCCCCGGTAGGCGGAGTTCTCCAGGCCCATACTCAGGAGTCACCACTGCTGTACATTATGTGCCGGTTGTAGAGGCAGAGCGGGGAACATCAGAGAACGCCACAAATTACACAGTGGGCAAGGAGATGGCTGGAGACAGCTGCACAGCCATGCCTTGCAAGTTCGAGAGAGCTGTTGAATTTCAGCACTTCAAGTCAGAGCCTGCCCCCTGCTGCCCAAGCAGTCCGTGACAGTTAGTGTCGAGGAGGGGGGGATTTGTGCATGTGTGCTATCAGTGTGTGTGGGGGGGGGTGGAGGATGTGTGTGACTGTGAGGGAGCTGTCAGTGTCAGTGGGGAGAGGAGCAGGAGGGAGTTGTCAGTGTGTGGAAGTGATGAGAGTTGTCAGTACTGGGGAAATGTGTGTGTGTGTGTGTGTGTGTGTGTGTGTGTACTAGATTTAGGAGTGTGTGTTTGTGAGAGGTTTCAGTTGGGGAATTAGAGTTCATACAGTAATTAAATGTTTTCATATTGAGAACTACATCTCCCAGCATATACAGTGTGCTGGGGATGCTAACAAGCTTTATTTAAAAGTTTAAAAAACATTGCTTTTATGACTGCAATGGTTAAAAAGGGAGAGCTATAAATCAATTTATCAGTGAATGATCGCAGTTTGAGCTGTTACATTTTACTGAACCACCTATCCCTCCACACTCACTACCTGTCCTCAGGATACATTTACCATCCCGGCAGACGGTATACCGGCGGTCATTTGACCGATGTTGGAATCCTGACACCACTTGGGAGACTGGTGCCGGCACACAGACAGCCAACATCCCGAAGGCGAGTATTGGAGGTAGAGATGAGCGGGTTCGGTTTCTCTGAATCCGAACCCGCCAGAACTTCATGTTTTTTTCACGGGTCCGAGCGACTCGGATCTTCCCGCCTTGCTCGGTTAACCCGAGCGCGCCCGAACGTCATCATGACGCTGTCGGATTCTCGCGAGGCTCGGATTCTATCGCGAGACTCGGATTCTATATAAGGAGCCGCGCGTCGCCGCCATTTTCACACGTGCATTGAGATTGATAGGGAGAGGACGTGGCTGGCGTCCTCTCCATTTAGATTATAAGAGACTGAGAGAGATTTACTGGAGCTGACTAGGAGGAGTACTGTTACTGTAGAAGTGTAGAGACTGAGTGGAGAGAGTTTACTAGTGAGGACAGTGCAGTTTACTTTATAATCCGTTCTCTGCCTGAAAAAAGCGATACACAGCACACAGTGACTCAGTCACATACCATATCTGTGTGCACTGCTCAGGCTCAGGCCAGTGTGCTGCATCATCTATTATCTATATATAATATTATATATATCTGTCTGACTGCTCAGCTCACACAGCTTATAATTGTGGGGGAGACTGGGGAGCACTACTGCAGTGCCAGTTATAGGTTATAGCAGGAGCCAGGAGTACATAATATATTATATAGTGAGTGACCACCAGACACACAGTGCAGTTTATTTAATATATCCGTTCTCTGCCTGAAAAAAGCGATACACACAGTGACTCAGTCAGTCACATACCATATCTGTGTGCACTGCTCAGGCTCAGGCCAGTGTGCTGCATCATCTATTATCTATATATAATATTATATATATCTGTCTGACTGCTCAGCTCACACAGCTTATAATTGTGGGGGAGACTGGGGAGCACTACTGCAGTGCCAGTTATAGGTTATAGCAGGAGCCAGGAGTACATAATATATTATATAGTGAGTGACCACCAGACACACAGTGCAGTTTATTTAATATATCCGTTCTCTGCCTGAAAAAAGCGATACACACAGTGACTCAGTCAGTCACATACCATATCTGTGTGCACTGCTCAGGCTCAGGCCAGTGTGCTGCATCATCTATTATCTATATATAATATTATATATATCTGTCTGACTGCTCAGCTCACACAGCTTATAATTGTGGGGGAGACTGGGGAGCACTACTGCAGTGCCAGTTATAGGTTATAGCAGGAGCCAGGAGTAAATAATATATTATATAGTGAGTGACCACCAGACACACAGTGCAGTTTATTTAATATATCCGTTCTCTGCCTGAAAAAAGCGATACACACAGTGACTCAGTCAGTCACATACCATATCTGTGTGCACTGCTCAGGCTCAGGCCAGTGTGCTGCATCATCTATTATCTATATATAATATTATATATATCTGTCTGACTGCTCAGCTCACACAGCTTATAATTGTGGGGGAGACTGGGGAGCACTACTGCAGTGCCCGTTATAGGTTATAGCAGGAGCCAGGAGTACATAATATATTATATAGTGAGTGACCACCAGACACACAGTGCAGTTTATTTAATATATCCGTTCTCTGCCTGAAAAAAGCGATACACACAGTGACTCAGTCAGTCACATACCATATCTGTGTGCACTGCTCAGGCTCAGGCCAGTGTGCTGCATCATCTATTATCTATATATAATATTATATATATCTGTCTGACTGCTCAGCTCACACAGCTTATAATTGTGGGGGAGACTGGGGAGCACTACTGCAGTGCCAGTTATAGGTTATAGCAGGAGCCAGGAGTACATAATATATTATATAGTGAGTGACCACCAGACACACAGTGCAGTTTATTTAATATATCCGTTCTCTGCCTGAAAAAAGCGATACACACAGTGACTCAGTCAGTCACATACCATATCTGTGTGCACTGCTCAGGCTCAGGCCAGTGTGCTGCATCATCTATATATATTATATATCTGTCTGACTGCTCAGCTCACACAGCTTATAATTGTGGGGGAGACTGGGGAGCACTACTGCAGTGCCAGTTATAGGTTATAGCAGGAGCCAGGAGTACATATTATTAAACAGTGCACACTTTTGCTGCAGGAGTGCCACTGCCAGTGTGACTGACCAGTGACCTGACCACACTGACCACCAGTATAGTTAGTAGTATACTTATATTGTGATTGCCTGAAAAAGTTAAACACTCGTCGTGTGACTTCACTTGTGTGTTTTTTTTTTTTTATTCTATAAAAATAAAACTCATTCTGCTGACAGACAGTGTCCAGCAGGTCCGTCATTATATAATATATAATATATACCTGTCCGGCTGCAGTAGTGATATATATATATTTTTTATATAATTTATCATCCAGTCGCAGCAGACACAGTACGGTAGTTCACGGCTGTGGCTACCTCTGTGTCTCTGCACTCGGCAGGCAGTCCGTCCATAATTGTAATACCACCTAACCGTGGATTTTTTTCATTCTTCTTTATACATACATAGTTACATAGACATCTTCTCTTTATCAACCAGTCTATATTAGCTGCAGACACAGTACAGTACGGTAGTTCACGGCTGTGGCTACCTCTGTGTCTGCACTCGGCAGGCAGTCCGTCCATAATTGTATACCACCTAACCGTGGATTTTTTTCAGTCTTCTTTATACATACATAGTTACATAGACATCTTCTCTTTATCAACCAGTCTATATTAGCTGCAGACACAGTACAGTACGGTAGTTCACGGCTGTGGCTACCTCTGTGTCTGCAGTCGGCAGGCAGTCCATAATTGTATACTAGTATCCATCTCCATTGTTTACCTGAGGTGCCTTTTAGTTGTGCCTATTAAAATATGGAGAACAAAAATGTTGAGGTTCCAAAATTAGGGAAAGATCAAGATCCACTTCCACCTCGTGCTGAAGCTGCTGCCACTAGTCATGGCCGAGAC
Source organism: Pseudophryne corroboree (assembly GCF_028390025.1). Classification (NCBI taxonomy): domain Eukaryota; kingdom Metazoa; phylum Chordata; class Amphibia; order Anura; family Myobatrachidae; genus Pseudophryne; species Pseudophryne corroboree. The sequence goes on from NC_086444.1 coordinate 688,868,368, forward strand.
GATGAAATGCCAGCAACGTCGTCTGCCAAGGCCGATGCCCAATGTCATAGTACAGAGCATGTCAAATCCAAAACACCAAATATCAGAAAAAAAAGGACTCCAAAACCTAAAATAAAATTGTCGGAGGAGAAGCGTAAACTTGCCAATATGCCATTTACCACACGGAGTGGCAAGGAACGGCTGAGGCCCTGGCCTATGTTCATGGCTAGTGGTTCAGCTTCACATGAGGATGGAAGCACTCAGCCTCTCGCTAGAAAAATGAAAAGACTCAAGCTGGCAAAAGCAGCACAGCAAAGAACTGTGCATTCTTCGAAATCCCAAATCCACAAGGAGAGTCCAATTGTGTCGGTTGCGATGCCTGACCTTCCCAACACTGGACGTGAAGAGCATGCGCCTTCCACCATTTGCACGCCCCCTGCAAGTGCTGGAAGGAGCACCCGCAGTCCAGTTCCTGATAGTCAGATTGAAGATGTCAGTGTTGAAGTACACCAGGATGAGGAGGATATGGGTGTTGCTGGCGCTGGGGAGGAAATTGACCAGGAGGATTCTGATGGTGAGGTGGTTTGTTTAAGTCAGGCACCCGGGGAGACACCTGTTGTCCGTGGGAGGAATATGGCCGTTGACATGCCAGGTGAAAATACCAAAAAAATCAGCTCTTCGGTGTGGAGGTATTTCACCAGAAATGCGGACAACAGGTGTCAAGCCGTGTGTTCCCTTTGTCAAGCTGTAATAAGTAGGGGTAAGGACGTTAACCACCTCGGAACATCCTCCCTTATACGTCACCTGCAGCGCATTCATAATAAGTCAGTGACAAGTTCAAAAACTTTGGGTGACAGCGGAAGCAGTCCACTGACCAGTAAATCCCTTCCTCTTGTAACCAAGCTCACGCAAACCACCCCATCAACTCCCTCAGTGTCAATTTCCTCCTTCCCCAGGAATGCCAATAGTCCTGCAGGCCATGTCACTGGAAATTCTGACGAGTCCTCTCCTGCCTGGGATTCCTCCGATGCATCCTTGCGTGTAACGCCTACTGCTGCTGGCGCTGCTGTTGTTGCCGCTGGGAGTCGATGGTCATCCCAGAGGGGAAGTCGTAAGCCCACTTGTACTACTTCCAGTAAGCAATTGACTGTTCAACAGTCCTTTGCGAGGAAGATGAAATATCACAGCAGTCATCCTACTGCAAAGCGGATAACTGAGGCCTTGACAACTATGTTGGTGTTAGACGTGCGTCCGGTATCCGCCGTTAGTTCACAGGGAACTAGACAATTTATTGAGGCAGTGTGCCCCCGTTACCAAATACCATCTAGGTTCCACTTCTCTAGGCAGGCGATACCGAGAATGTACACGGACGTCAGAAAAAGACTCACCAGTGTCCTAAAAAATGCAGTTGTACCCAATGTCCACTTAACCACGGACATGTGGACAAGTGGAGCAGGGCAGGGTCAGGACTATATGACTGTGACAGCCCACTGGGTAGATGTATGGACTCCCGCCGCAAGAACAGCAGCGGCGGCACCAGTAGCAGCATCTCGCAAACGCCAACTCTTTCCTAGGCAGGCTACGCTTTGTATCACCGCTTTCCAGAATACGCACACAGCTGAAAACCTCTTACGGCAACTGAGGAAGATCATCGCGGAATGGCTTACCCCAATTGGACTCTCCTGTGGATTTGTGGCATCGGACAACGCCAGCAATATTGTGTGTGCATTAAATATGGGCAAATTCCAGCACGTCCCATGTTTTGCACATACCTTGAATTTGGTGGTGCAGAATTTTTTTAAAAACGACAGGGGCGTGCAAGAGATGCTGTCGGTGGCCAGAAAAATTGCGGGACACTTTCGGCGTACAGGCACCACGTACAGAAGACTGGAGCACCACCAAAAACTACTGAACCTGCCCTGCCATCATCTGAAGCAAGAAGTGGTAACGAGGTGGAATTCAACCCTCCATATGCTTCAGAGGTTGGAGGAGCAGCAAAAGGCCATTCAAGCCTATACAATTGAGCACGATATAGGAGGTGGAATGCACCTGTCTCAAGTGCAGTGGAGAATGATTTCAACGTTGTGCAAGGTTCTGATGCCCTTTGAACTTGCCACACGTGAAGTCAGTTCAGACACTGCCAGCCTGAGTCAGGTCATTCCCCTCATCAGGCTTTTGCAGAAGAAGCTGGAGGCATTGAAGAAGGAGCTAAAAGGGAGCGATTCCGCTAGGCATGTGGGACTTGTGGATGCAGCCCTTAATTCGCTTAACAAGGATTCACGGGTGGTCAATCTGTTGAAATCAGAGCACTACATTTTGGCCACCGTGCTCGATCCTAGATTTAAAGCCTACCTTGGATCTCTCTTTCCGGCAGACACAGGTCTGCTGGGGTTGAAAGACCTGCTGGTGACAAAATTGTCAAGTCAAGCGGAACGCGACCTGTCAACATCTCCTCCTTCACATTCTCCCGCAACTGGGGGTGCGAGGAAAAGGCTCAGAATTCCGAGCCCACCCGCTGGCGGTGATGCAGGGCAGTCTGGAGCGACTGCTGATGCTGACATCTGGTCCGGACTGAAGGACCTGACAACGATTACGGACATGTCGTCTACTGTCACTGCATATGATTCTCTCAACATTGACAGAATGGTGGAGGATTATATGAGTGACCGCATCCAAGTAGGCACGTCACACAGTCCGTACTTATACTGGCAGGAAAAAGAGGCAATTTGGAGGCCCTTGCACAAACTGGCTTTATTCTACCTAAGTTGCCCTCCCACAAGTGTGTACTCCGAAAGAGTGTTTAGTGCCGCCGCTCACCTTGTCAGCAATCGGCGTACGAGGTTACATCCAGAAAATGTGGAGAAGATGATGTTCATTAAAATGAATTATAATCAATTCCTCCGCGGAGACATTGACCAGCAGCAATTGCCTCCACAAAGTACACAGGGAGCTGAGATGGTGGATTCCAGTGGGGACGAATTGATAATCTGTGAGGAGGGGGATGTACACGGTGATATATCGGAGGGTGAAGAGGAGGTGGACATCTTGCCTCTGTAGAGCCAGTTTGTGCAAGGAGAGATTAATTGCTTCTTTTTTGGGGGGGGTCCAAACCAACCCGTCATATCAGTCACAGTCGTGTGGCAGACCCTGTCACTGAAATGATGGGTTGGTTAAAGTGTGCATGTCCTGTTTTGTTTATACAACATAAGGGTGGGTGGGAGGGCCCAAGGACAATTCCATCTTGCACCTCTTTTTTCTTTTCTTTTTCTTTGCATCATGTGCTGATTGGGGAGGGTTTTTTGGAAGGGACATCCTGCGTGACACTGCAGTGCCACTCCTAGATGGGCCCGGTGTTTGTGTCGGCCACTAGGGTCGCTAATCTTACTCACACAGCTACCTCATTGCGCCTCTTTTTTTCTTTGCGTCATGTGCTGTTTGGGGAGGGTTTTTTGGAAGGGACATCCTGCGTGACACTGCAGTGCCACTCCTAGATGGGCCCGGTGTTTGTGTCGGCCACTAGGGTCGCTAATCTTACTCACACAGCTACCTCATTGCGCCTCTTTTTTTCTTTGCGTCATGTGCTGTTTGGGGAGGGTTTTTTGGAAGGGCCATCCTGCGTGACACTGCAGTGCCACTCCTAGATGGGCCCGGTGTTTGTGTCGGCCACTAGGGTCGCTAATCTTACTCACACAGCTACCTCATTGCGCCTCTTTTTTTCTTTGCGTCATGTGCTGTTTGGGGAGGGTTTTTTGGAAGGGACATCCTGCGTGACACTGCAGTGCCACTCCTAGATGGGCCCGGTGTTTGTGTCGGCCACTAGGGTCGCTTATCTTACTCACACAGCGACCTCGGTGCAAATTTTAGGACTAAAAATAATATTGTGAGGTGTGAGATATTCAGAATAGACTGAAAATGAGTGTAAATTATGGTTTTTGAGGTTAATAATACTTTGGGATCAAAATGACCCCCAAATTCTATGATTTAAGCTGTTTTTTAGTGTTTTTTGAAAAAAACACCCGAATCCAAAACACACCCGAATCCGACAAAAAAAATTCGGTGAGGTTTTGCCAAAACGCGTTCGAACCCAAAACACGGCCGCGGAACCGAACCCAAAACCAAAACACAAAACCCGAAAAATTTCAGGCGCTCATCTCTAATTGGAGGGAGGGTTAGGACCGGGGGAGGGGGTGTTAGGGAAGGCACTAGGAGGTGGGGGGGGGGTTAGTCCTAGCTGCCACCCCCTGAGGGTTAGCCCTATCCGCCACCCCCCCCAGAGGGTTAGGATTAGGATTAGGTATCATGTGACTGCTGGAATCCCGAGCGCCGGATGCCATACCCAACCCCCTTTACTTTTTCAGGCATTTCTATCTCTCCTCTCTCTATGGTGTTCCGATTGCCCACTTTCCCTTGTGCTTTTCTCTCTCTCTCTCTCTCCTTTGTTTAGAGCATCAGTTTCTGTAGTCCACTTTATCCTTATTTTCTCTAACGTCCTAAGTGGATGCTGGGGACTCCGTAAGGACCATGGGGAATAGCGGCTCCGCAGGAGACTGGGCACATCTAAAGAAAGCTTTAGGACTAGCTGGTGTGCACTGGCTCCTCCCCCTATGACCCTCCTCCAAGCCTCAGTTAGATTTCTGTGCCCGACGAGAAGGGTGCACACTAGGGGCTCTCCTGAGCTTCTTAGTGAAAGTTTTAGTTTAGGTTTGTTATTTTCAGTGAGACCTGCTGGCAACAGGCTCACTGCATCGAGGGACTAAGGGGAGAAGAAGCGAACTCACCTGCGTGCAGAGTGGATTGGGCTTCTTGGCTACTGGACATTAGCTCCAGAGGGACGATCACAGGTCCAGCCTGGATGGGTCCCGGAGCCGCGCCGCCGGCCCCCTTACAGAGCCAGAAGAGCGAAGAGGTCCGGAAAAATCGGCGGCAGAAGACGTTCCTGTCTTCAATAAGGTAGCGCACAGCACTGCAGCTGTGCGCCATTGCTCTCAGCACACTTCATACTCCGGTCACTGAGGGTGCAGGGCGCTGGGGGGGGGCGCCCTGAGACGCAATAAAACACGACAGAAATACCTTACATGGCAAAAAATACATCACATATAGCTCCTGGGCTATATGGATGCATTTAACCCCTGCCAAAATATACAAAAAACCGGGAGATAAGGCCGCCGGAAAGGGGGCGGAGCCTATCTCCTCAGCACACTGGCGCCATTTTCCCTCACAGTTCAGTTGGAGGGAAGCTCCCCTGGCTCTCCCCTGCAGTCACTACACTACAGAAAAGGTTAAAAAAGAGAGGGGGGCACTAATTAGGCGCAGTATTAAAACATACAGCAGCTATAAGGGGAAAAACACTTATATAAGGTTATCCCTGTATATATATAGCGCTCTGGTGTGTGCTGGCATACTCTCCCTCTGTCTCCCCAAAGGGCTAGTGGGGTCCTGTCCTCTATCAGAGCATTCCCTGTGTGTGTGCTGTGTGTCGGTACGTTTGTGTCGACATATATGAGGAGAAAAATGATGTGGAGACGGAGCAGAGTGTCTGTAACAGTGATGTCACCCCCTAGGGGGTCGACACCTGAGTGGATGTACTGTTGAAAATTACGTGACAGTGTCAGCTCTATATAAAAACAGTGGTTGACATGAGACAGCCGGCTACTCAGCTTGTGCCTGTCCAGACGTCTCATAGGCCGTCAGGGGCTCTAAAGCGGCCGTTACCTCAGATGGCAGATACAGACGCCGACACGGATACTGACTCCTGTGTCGACGGTGAAGAGACAACCGTGATTTCCAGTAGGGCCACACGTTACATGATTGATACAATGGAAAATGTTTTTATACATTTCTGATAATACGAGTACCACCAAAAAGGGGTATTATGTTCGGTGGGGGAAAAACTACCTGTAGTTTTCCTAAATCTGAAAAATAAAATGAGGTGTGTGATGATGCGTGGGTTTCCCCCCGATAACACTTGATAATTTCTTAAAAAGTATTGGCTGCATACCCTTTCCCGCCAGAGGTTAGGGTGCGTTGGGAAACACCCCCTAGGGGGGATAAGGCGCTCACACGCTTGTAAGAACAAGGGCTCTACCCTCTCATGAGATGGCCGCCCTTAAGGATCCTGCTGATAGAAAGCAGGAGGGTATCCAAAAATGTATTTACACACATACTGGTGTTATACTGCGACCAGCTATCGCCTCAGCCTGGAGGTGCAGTGCTGGGTTGGCATGGTCGGATTCCCTGACTGGAAATATTGATATCCTAGATAAGGATAGTATATTATTGCCTATAGAGCATTTAAAAGATGCATTTCTATATATGCATGATGCACAGCGGAATAATTGCCGACTGGCATCAAGTATAAGTGCGTTGTCCAATTCTACCAGTAAAATGGTCAGGTGATGCGGATTCCAAACGGCATTTGGAAGTATTGCCTTTGAAAGGGGACATTTGCGGTCGGTCCTTTAGACCTGGTGGCCACGGCAACAGCTGGGAAATCCACGTTTGTACCCCAGGTCGCCTCTCAAAATAAGACGCCGTATTATCAGGCGCAGTCCTTTGTTGGCAAGCGGACAAAAGGTTCCTCTTTTCTGCTCGTGACAGACGGAGAGGAAAAAGGCTGCAGAGATCAGCCAGTTCCCAGGAACAGAAACCCTTTCCCGCCTCTGCCAAGCCCTCAGTATGACGCTAGGGCTATACAAGCTCAGGCACGGTGGGGGCCCATTCTCAATGAATTTCAGTGCGCAGTGGGCTCACTCGCAAGTAGACCCCTGGATCCTTCAGGTAATATCTCAGGGGTACATATTGGAATTCGAGACGTCTCCCCCTCGCCGTTTCCAAAAGTTGGCTTTACCGATGTCTCCCTCTGACAGGGAGGCAGTTTTGGAAGCCATTCACAAGCTGTATTCCCAGCAGGTGATAATCAAGGTACCCCTCCTGCAACAGGGAACGGGGTATTATTCCACACTATTGTGGTACCGAAGCCAGACGGCTCGGTGAGACCGATTCTAAATCTAAAATCTAAAATTTTTGAACACTTACATACAGAGGTTCAAATTCAAGATTGAGTCACTCAGAGTAGTGATTGCGAACCTGGAAGAAGGGGACTACATGATGTCTCGGGACATCAAGGATGCTTACCTTCATGTCAAAATTTACCCTTCTCACCAAGGGTACCTCAGGTTATGGTACAGAACTGTCACTATCAGTTCAGATGCTGCCGTAGGGATGGTCCACGGCACCCCGGGTCTTTACCAAGGTAACGGACGAAATGATATCCCTTCGAAGGAAGGGAATTTTAGTTATCCCTTACTTGGACGATTCCCTGATAAGGGTAAGATCCAGGGAACAGTTGGAGGTCGGTGTAGCACTATCTCAGGTAGTGTTGCGGCAGCACGATTGGATTCTCAATATTCCAAAATCGCAGCTGGTTCCGACGACTTGTCTTCTGTTTCCTAGGGATGATCCTGGACACAGTCCAGAAAAAAGGTGTTTCTCCCGGAAGAGAAAGCCAGGGAGTTATCCGAGCTAATCAGGAACCTCCTAAAACCGAACCAAGTCTCAGTGCATCAATGCACAAGGGTTCTGGGAAAAAATGATGGCTTCATACGAAGCAATCCCATTCGTTAGATTCCACGCAAGAACTTTCCAGTGGAACCTACTGGACAAATGGTCCGGGTCGCATTTTCAGATGCATCAGCGGATAACCCTGTCACCAAGGACAAGGGTATCCATCCTGTGGTGGTTGCAGAGTGCTCATCTTCTAGAGAGCCGCAGATTCGGCATTCAGGACTGGGTCCTGGTGACCACGGATGCCAGCCTGCGAGGCTGGGGAGCAGTCACACAGGGAAGGAATATCCAGGGCTTAGGGTCAAGCCGGGATACATCACTTCACATAAATATCCTGAAGCTAAGGGCCATTTACAATGCTCTAAGCTTAGCAAGACCTCTGCTTCAAGGTCAGCCGGTGTTGATCCAGTCGGACAACATCATGGCAGTCACCCACGTAAACAGACAGGGTGGCACAAGAAGCAGGAGGGCAATGGCAGAAGCTGCAAGGATTCTTCGCTGGGCGGAAAATCATGTGATAGCACTGTCAATAGTATTCATTCCGGGAGTGGACAACTGGGAAGCAGACTTCCTCAGCACGACCTCCACCCGGGAGAGTGGGGACTTCACCCAGAAGTCGTCCACATGATTAAAAAACTCGACAGGTATTGCGCCAGGTCAAGAGACCCTCAGGCAATAGTTGTAGACGCTCTGGTAACACCGTGGGTGTACCAGTCAGTATATGTGTTCCCTCCTCTGCCTCTCATACCCAAGGTACTGAGATTGATAAGATGGAGAGGAGAAAGCACTATATTCGTGGCTCCGGATTGGCCAAGAAGGACTTGGTAACCGGAACTTCAAGAGATGCTCACGGAGGATCCGTGGCCTCTACCTCTAAGAAGGGACCTGCTCCAGCAAGGACCCTGTCTGTTCCAAGACTTACAGCGGCTGCGTTTGACGGCATGGCGGTTGAACACCGGATCCTGAAGGAAAAAAGGCATTCCGGATGAAGTCATCCCTATCCTGATCAATAGCCAGGAAGGATGTAACCGCAAAAAACATTATCACCGCAATTGGCGAAAATATGTTGCGTAGTGCGAGGCCAGTAAGGCCCGACGGAGGAAATTCAACTGGGTCGATTCCTACATTTCCTGCATACAGGAGTGTTTATGGGCCTGAAATTGGGGTCCATTAAGGTTCAGATTTCGGCCCTGTCAATTTTCTTCCAAAAAAGAACTAGCTTCAGTCCCTGAAGTTTAGACGTTTGTAAAAGGGGTACTGCATATACAGCCTCCTTTTGTGCCTCCAGTGGCAATTTGGGATCTCAATGTAGTTTGGGTTCCAAAAGTCACATTGGTTTGAACCACTTAAATCTGTGGAGTTAAAATATCTCACATGGAAAGTGGTCATGCTGTTGGCCCTGGCCTCGGCCAGGCGCGTGTCAGAATTGGCGGCTTTATCCTGTGAAAGCCCTTATCTGATTTTCCATTCGGACAGGGCGGAATTGAGGACTCGTCCTCAGTTTCTCCCTAAGGTGGTTCCAGCGTTTTCACCTGAACCAACCTATTGTGGTGCCTGCGGCTACTAGGGACTTGGAGGAATCCAGGTTGCTGGATGTTGTCAGGGCCCTGAAAAAGATGTTTCCAGGACGGCTGGAGTCAGGAAATCTGACTCGCTGTTTATCCTGTATGCACCCAACATGCTGGGTGTTTCTGCTTCTAAGCAGACTATTGCTCGTTGGATTGTAGTGCAATTCAGCTTGCACATTCTGTGGCAGGCCTGCCACAGCTAAAATCTGTAAAAGCCCGTTCCACAAGGAAAGTGGGCTCATCTTGGGCGGCTGCCCGAGGGGTCTCGGCTTTACAACTTTGCCGAGCAGCTACTTGGTCAGGGGCAAAACACGTTTGCTAAATTCTACAAATTTGATACCCTGGCTGAGGAGGACCTTGAGTTCTCTCATTCGGTGCTGCAGAGTCATCCGCACTCTCCCGCCCGTTTGGGAGCTTTGGTATAATCCCCATGGTCCTTACGGAGTCCCCAGCATCCACTTAGGACGTTAGAGAAAATAAGAATTTACTTACCGATAATTCTATTTCTCATAGTCCGTAGTGGATGCTGGGCGCCCATCCCAAGTGCGGATTGTCTGCAATACTTGTACATAGTTATTGTTACAAAAATCGGGTTATTATTGTTGGGAGCCATCTTTTCAGAGGCTCCTCTGTTATCATACTGTTAACTGGGTTCAGATCACAAGTTATACGGTGTGATCGGTGTGGCTGGTATGAGTCTTACCCGGGATTCAAAATCCTTCCTTATTGTGTACGCTCGTCCGGGCACAGTATCCTAACTGAGGCTTGGAGGAGGGTCATAGGGGGAGGAGCCAGTGCACACCAGCTAGTCCTAAAGCTTTCTTTAGATGTGCCCAGTCTCCTGCGGAGCCGCTATTCCCCATGGTCCTTACGGAGTCCCCAGCATCCACTACGGACTATGAGAAATAGAATTATCGGTAAGTAAATTCTTATTTTTTCCAGTGTTTCACTATCTCACTGATGTAATGAGGATGTATGGTCTAGAGGGATCAGTAATGCATTGTACTGTATAGAGGCGTCAGGGATGTAGCGTAGGGTATAGAGGCGTCAGGGATGTAGCGTAGGTTATAGAGGCATCAGGAATGTAGCGTAGGGAATAGAGGCATCAGGGATGTAGCGTAGGGTATAGAGGCGTCAGGGATGTAGCATAGGGAATAGAGGCGTCAGGGATGTAGCGTAGGGAATAGAGGCGTCTGGGATTTAGCTTAGGGAATATAGGCATCAGGGATGTACTAGCAGGTATATAGAGGTCAGTGTACTGTATAGAGGGTAGAGATGAGCGGGTTCGGTTCCTCAGAATCCGAACCCGCCCGAACTTCAGGTTTTTTTACACGGGGCCGAGCGACTCGGATCTTCCCGCCTTGCTCGGTTAACCCGAGCGCGCCCGAACGTCATCATTGAGATTGATAGGGAGAGGACGTGGCTGGCGTCCTCTCCGTTTAGACTAGAGTACTAGAGAGAGACACAAATTTTGGGGAGCATATTATTAGGAGGAGTACTACTTGCTGCTGATAGTGTGACCAGTGACCACCAGTTTAATTAATCCGTTCTCTGCCTGAAAAAAAACGATACACAGTGTGACACAGTCACATACCATATCTGTGCTCAGCCCAGTGTGCTGCATTATATGTAATACTGTATATCATTATCTGACTGTGCTGAGTGCTCACTGCTCACACAGCTTAATTGTGGGGGAGACTGGGGAGCAGTTATAGCAGGAGTACATATTTTAAGTACAGTGCACACTTTTGCTGCCAGAGTGCCACTGCCAGTGTGACTGACCAGTGACCACTGACCACCAGTATTGTGATTGTCTGCTGACCACCAGTATATTGTGATTGTCTGCCTGAAAAAGTTAAACACTCGTCGTGTGGTGTTTTTATAAACGCATTCTGCAGACAGTGTCCAGCAGGTCCGTTATTACATAATATATACCTGTCCGGCTGCAGTACTAGTGTGATATATATATATATATATATTTTAATTTTATCTCATTATCATCCAGTCTATATTAGCAGCAGACACAGTACGGTAGTCCCTGGCTGTAGCTACCTCTGTGTCGGCAGTCGCTCGTCCATCCATAATTGTATACCACCTACCCGTGGTTTTTTTTTTTCTATCTTCTTGATACTAGTAGCTTACTTTAGGAGTCTGCAGTGCTGAGTCTGACAGACAGTGTCCAGCAGGTCCGTCAATACATAATATATACCTGTCCGGCTGCAGTACTAGTGTGATATATAATATATATATATTTTAATTTTATCTCATTATCATCCAGTCTATATTAGCAGCAGACACAGTACGGTAGTCCACGGCTGTAGCTACCTCTGTGTCGGCAGTCGCTCGTCCATCCATAATTGTATACCACCTACCCGTGGTTTTTTTTTTTTCTATCTTCTTGATACTAGTAGCTTACTTTAGGAGTCTGCAGTGCTGACAGACAGTGTCCAGCAGGTCCGTCATTACATAATATATACCTGTCCGGCTGCAGTACTAGTGTGATATATATATATATTTTAATTTTATCTCATTATCATCCAGTCTATATTAGCAGCAGACACAGTACGGTAGTCCACGGCTGTAGCTACCTCTGTGTCGGCAGTCGCTCGTCCATCCATAATTGTATACCACCTACCCGTGGTTTTTTTTTTTTTCTATCTTCTTGATACTAGTAGCTTACTTGAGGAGTCTGCAGTGCTGACAGACAGTGTCCAGCAGGTCCGTCATTACATAATATATACCTGTCCGGCTGCAGTACTAGTGTGATATATATATATATTTTAATTTTATCTCATTATCATCCAGTCTATATTAGCAGCAGACACAGTACGGTAGTCCACGGCTGTAGTTACCTCTGTGTCGGCAGTCGCTCGTCCATCCATAATTGTATACCACCTACCCGTGGTTTTTTTTTTCTATCTTCTTGATACTAGTAGCTTACTTTAGGAGTCTGCAGTGCTGACAGACAGTGTCCAGCAGGTCCGTCATTACATAATATATACCTGTCCGGCTGCAGTACTAGTGTGATATATATATATATATATTTTAATTTTATCTCATTATCATCCAGTCTATATTAGCAGCAGACACAGTACGGTAGTCCACGGCTGTAGCTACCTCTGTGTCGGCAGTCGCTCGTCATCCATAAGTATACTAGTATCCATCCATCTCCATTGTTTACCTGAGGTGCCTTTTAGTTGTGCCTATTAAAATATGGAGAACAAAAATGTTGAGGTTCCAAAAATAGGGAAAGATCAAGATCGACTTCCACCTCGTGCTGAAGCTGCCACCACTAGTCATGGCCGAGACGATGAAATGCCAGCAACGTTGTCTGCCAAGGCCGATGCCCAATGTCATAGTACAGAGCATGTAAAATCCAAAACACCAAATATCAGTAAAAAAAGGACTCAAAAATCTAAAATAAAATTGTCGGAGGAGAAGCGTAAACTTGCCAATATGCCATTTACCACACGGAGTGGCAAGGAACGGCTGAGGCCCTGGCCTATGTTCATGGCTAGTGGTTCAGCTTCACATGAGGATGGAAGCACTCAGCCTCTCGCTAGAAAAATGAAAAGACTCAAGCTGGCAAAAGCACAGCAAAGAACTGTGCGTTCTTCGAAATCCCAAATCCACAAGGAGAGTCCAATTGTGTCGGTTGCGATGCCTGACCTTCCCAACACTGGACGTGAAGAGCATGCGCCTTCCACCATTTGCACGCCCCCTGCAAGTGCTGGAAGGAGCACCCGCAGTCCAGTTCCTGATAGTCAGATTGAAGATGTCAGTGTTGAAGTACACCAGGATGAGGAGGATATGGGTGTTGCTGGCGCTGGGGAGGAAATTGACCAGGAGGATTCTGATGGTGAGGTGGTTTGTTTAAGTCAGGCACCCGGGGAGACACCTGTTGTCCGTGGGAGGAATATGGCCATTGACATGCCTGGTGAAAATACCAAAAAAATCAGCTCTTCGGTGTGGAGGTATTTCAACACAAATGCGGACAACAGGTGTCAAGCCGTGTGTTGCCTTTGTCAAGCTGTAATAAGTAGGGGTAAGGACGTTAACCACCTCGGAACATCCTCCCTTATACGTCACCTGCAGCGCATTCATAATAAGTCAGTTACAAGTTCAAAAACTTTGGGCGACAGCGGAAGCAGTCCACTGACCAGTAAATCCCTTCCTCTTGTAACCAAGCTCACGCAAACCACCCCACCAACTCCCTCAGTGTCAATTTCCTCCTTCCCCAGGAATGCCAATAGTCCTGCAGGCCATGTCACTGGCAATTCTGACGAGTCCTCTCCTGCCTGGGATTCCTCCGATGCATCCTTGCGTGTAACGCCTACTGCTGCTGGCGCTGCTGTTGTTGCTGCTGGGAGTCGATGGTCATCCCAGAGGGGAAGTCGTAAGCCCACTTTTACTACTTCCACCAAGCAATTGACTGTCCAACAGTCCTTTGCGAGGAAGATGAAATATCACAGCAGTCATCCTGTTGCAAAGCGGATAACTGAGGCCTTGACAACTATGTTGGTGTTAGACGTGCGTCCGGTATCCGCCGTTAGTTCACAGGGAACTAGACAATTTCTTGAGGTAGTGTGCCCCCGTTACCAAATACCATCTAGGTTCCACTTCTCTAGGCAGGCGATACCGAGAATGTACACGGACGTCAGAAAAAGACTCACCAGTGTCCTAAAAAATGCAGCTGTACCCAATGTCCACTTAACCACGGACATGTGGACAAGTGGAGCAGGGCAGGGTCAGGACTATATGACTGTGACAGCCCACTGGGTAGATGTATGGACTCCCGCCGCAAGAACAGCAGCGGCGGCACCAGTAGCAGCATCTCGCAAACGCCAACTCTTTCCTAGGCAGGCTACGCTTTGTATCACCGGTTTCCAGAATACGCACACAGCTGAAAACCTCTTACGGCAACTGAGGAAGATCATCGCGGAAGGGCTTACCCCAATTGGACTCTCCTGTGGATTTGTGGCATCGGACAACGCCAGCAATATTGTGTGTGCATTAAATATGGGCAAATTCCAGCACGTCCCATGTTTTGCACATACCTTGAATTTGGTGGTGCAGAATTATTTAAAAAACGAGAGGGGCGTGCAAGAGATGCTGTCGGTGGCCAGAAGAATTGTGGGACACTTTCGGCGTACAGGCACCACGTACAGAAGACTGGAGCAACACCAAAAACGCCTGAACCTGCCCTGCCATCATCTGAAGCAAGAAGTGGTAACGAGGTGGAATTCAACCCTATATATGCTTCAGAGGTTGGAGGAGCAGCAAAAGGCCATTCAAGCCTATACAATTGAGCACGATATAGGAGGTGGAATGCACCTGTCTCAAGCGCAGTGGAGAATGATTTCAACGTTGTGCAAGGTTCTGCTGCCCTTTGAACTTGCCACACGTGAAGTCAGTTCAGACACTGCCAGCCTGAGTCAGGTCATTCCCCTCATCAGGCTTTTGCAGAAGAAGCTGGAGACATTGAAGGAGGAGCTAACACAGAGCGATTCCGCTAGGCATGTGGGACTTGTGGATGGAGCCCTTAATTCGCTTAACAAGGATTCACGGGTGGTCAATCCGTTGAAATCAGAGCACTACATTTTGGCCACCATGCTCGATCCTAGATTTAAAACCTACCTTGGATCTCTCTTTCCGGCACACACAAGTCTGCTGGGGTTCAAAGACCTGCTGGTGAGAAAATTGTCAAGTCAAGCGGAACGCGACCTGTCAACATCTCCTCCTTCACATTCTCCCGCAACTGGGGGTGCGAGGAAAAGGCTCAGAATTCCGAGCCCATCCGCTGGCGGTGATGCAGGGCAGTCTGGAGCGACTGCTGATGCTGACATCTGGTCCGGACTGAAGGACCTGACAACGATTACGGAGTCGGACATGTCGTCTACTGGCACTGCATATGATTCTCTCCCCATTGAAAGAATGGTGGAGGATTATATGAGTGACCGCATCCAAGTAGGCACGTCAGACAGTCCGTACTTATACTGGCAGGAAAAAGAGGCAATTTGGAGGCCCTTGCACAAACTGGCTTTATTCTACCTAAGTTGCCCTCCCACAAGTGTGTACTCCGAAAGAGTGTTTAGTGCCGCCGCTCACCTTGTCAGCAATCGGCGTACGAGGTTACTTCCAGAAAATGTGGAGAAGATGATGTTCATTAAAATGAATTATAATCAATTCCTCCGTGGAGACATTGACCAGCAGCAATTGCCTCCACAAAGTACACAGGGAGCTGAGATGGTGGATTCCAGTGGGGACGAATTGATAATCTGTGAGGAGGGGGATGTACACGGTGATATATCGGAGGATGATGATGAGGTGGACATCTTGCCTCTGTAGAGCCAGTTTGTGCAAGGAGAGATTAATGGCTTCTTTTTTGGTGGGGGTCCAAACCAACCCGTCATTTCAGTCACAGTCGTGTGGCAGACCCTGTCACTGAAATGATGGGTTGGTTAAAGTGTGCATGTCCTGTTTATACAACATAAGGGTGGGTGGGAGGGCCCAAGGACAATTCCATCTTGCACCTCTTTTTTCTTTCATTTTTCTTTGCGTCATGTGCTGTTTGGGGAGTATTTTTTTGAAGGGTGATAGGGTATGTTAACCTATTCAGGTCTGATTATGAACTCTCTTCAGTCATCAGTCAGAATGCTGTTCCCCTTAGCAACCGGTTGGAGATCAGTGAATGAATAGATGACACAGGATCATTGTGTAACCTAAGCAGTTCATAGTTGATCTGTCTTAGGGGCCATCATGGCTTTATTTTATAGCAAAAGAACAAAGGATTCATGTGTGCCAATACATTTAGCCAATCAAAATACACCATGTATGTCTTGAAAACTGAAACACGTAATTTGTCAAATAAGATTACAATTTGCAATTAAAATATATTTATTGCTTTGCGATTATCAGCTTTCCCGGAACATCCTTTCTGGAGGTCAGGACAGGTCAAAATCCTCCCCGATGTTCAGAACTTTTGGCGATATGCTTGACTGGCCTTGGATACATCTGGCGTTATAACAATGAGTAATTCATGCTTTGAAATACAATGTTGCTTATAACATATCTGTGAAGCTTTTAAGGAAACACGAACCTAAAGAAGTGAGGAGCAGTAAATATCTTAGTTAATGTGAAAAAGCTTGAATCAATATATATTTGCCATTTAAAAGGAAGCTCCTACACCATCATTTCCCCTCTTTTTGATTCCACTTTTTCTCCCTAATATCTACCTACACTATCTAGGCCTGAACTATTTTCTTTCAGTAAACCAGTCCCCTGGACTTATAGTCCAAACCTTGGGAATTTCCCCTAACAACAATCAAAGGATAAGCAACTTCATTCTTCTGGCTGGAGAGTCACTGTCAGCTTCTTTGAGTGGGATGCATGTAATCAAGTATCACGACCTTTCATCTTAATTTAAGGTAGACATGGTTAGCAGCACTTGATATGGACCATCATATCTTGGTTCAAAGGTCTTTCTCACATGTCTCTTTAAATAGACCCAATCTCCTGGATTTAGCTTATGCGTAGCTGATCCTTCTGGGTCTGGAATGGAAGAAAACACTCGGCAATGGAGGTTAGTCAATGTTTTACAGACCTCCTGTACATAACCTGTAAAAATCATCATGATTATGTTGTAATTGTTGTGGATAATAACAATCTGTTCTTAGAGCTGACCCAAACAATATTTATATGGAGTCAGTTTACTAGGTTTCATGGGTGTGGTCCTAATATTAAACAAGACAATAGGTAGGCATTCTGGACAAGTTCTTTTGGTTTCTGTCATTTCTGTAGTTTTAGCTTAAGGTCAAAGTTCAGATGTCCCCCCTCCCACTCGCCTGGGGCTGGTAAGGCACATGGAAGGCCTGCTGTACCCCCAAATCTTTCATTATATGCTGCATGACTTCTCCCGTGAAATGTGTACCTCTATCTGATTCTATAACCTCAGGTATCCCAAATCTACATACTACTTCTGCTATCAGTTTCTTTGCAGTGGTTTTTGCTGTGGCTTTGCTTACTGGCCAGGCTTCGGCCCAGTGACTAAACATGTCCGTTGCTACTAGCACATATTCATATGGACTGCTTCGTCGCCACTGTATATAGTCAATTTGTAGTCTTTCAAATGGGTAAGAGGCTTTGGGTATAGTTCCTAGAGGTGTCTTGGTTCTTTTTTCTGGATTGCTGATTCCACAGATCCAGCATCCTGCTACAAAGTTTGTTGCAGCTTTATTGAAGCCTGGAGCTATCCAATGCTCTTGTACTCTATTCACCGTGGCTTCCTTTGAATGGTGTACTTGTCCATGAGCTACTTGTAACATAGGTGGAAATAGAGCTGCTGGTAGACAGTACTTCAATTCTCTTGACTTCCAAAGTCCATGTTCATCTTCTTCTGCCCCCAATCGTCTCCATTTCTCCTTTTCTCCTTGTGATGCTTGTTGTTGAATTTTGATCAGCTCCTGTTCACTAGGCATTTGCTTCACATCTTGAGCTACGAAGACTTGCTCAGGTTCTTTTGATTGTAAGGCAATTCTCTTGGCTTCTGCATCTGCAAATGCATTTCCTTTAGCTTCCATGGTTTGGCTCTTAGTATGTGCTTGTACCTTGATTATTCCAATTCTTTTAGGTAGTTCCAATGCTCTGAAGAGTTCCATAATCAAACTGGCATGTTTGATGGGTTTTCCGTTTGCACTTTTGAAGTCCCTACTTTTCCATATAACAGCGTAATCCTGGGACTAGATGTTAGCTGTCATGTTTTCAGCATGTATGCAGGCTTTGGTCATTGCTATGAGTTCTGCTTCTTGTGCTGACATACTTGGTAGCAATGCTCCAGAGTCTATGACTTCAGTTTCAGTTGTTACTGCATATCCTGTCCTTGGGGATCCATTATCATAATATCTTGATCCATCGACGAACAGGTTCATGTCTGGATTGTCCAATGGTGTATCTTGGACATTAGGGAGAGGTAAAGTCTCTAATTCCATGAAGGCTAGGCAATCACTTCATATTTGGTAAGTCTGGCTGCAGAAAGATGCTTGCTATTTTCTTGACTTAATATTTCTGTTACAGCGTGAGGTACTTGTATACACAGTGTAATCAGGCAATCCTAATGCTGGGGCTGTTATTATGGTTTGCTTTAGTTGTCTTACTGCTTCTTCAATGGTGTCCCTGTTTTCTGCTGACGCCTCCTTTTTTATTAATTCATATAGGGGTTGCATCAGTAATGAGGCTGAGGGTATCCATTCTCTGCAATAACCAATAAGGCCCAGGAAAGCTCTGATTTCTTTTAATGTTCTTGGGGTTTTTTCTTGAGTTATTGCTTTTGTTCTTTTATCAGTAAGGTGCCTTGTTCCTTGAGATATGCAGTGTCCTAAGAAGACAACTTTTTTCTGTACTAGCTGAAGCTTGTCTTTTGACACTCTGCAATCTTCTTCTGCCATAAAGATGAGTAGTGATACTGTTTCCTTTTTGCACTTCTCTTCTGTCTGTGCAGCAATAAGCAGATCATCGACATATTGAACTAACTGGGTGTATGTAAAGTGTGGTCTCCATATCTGCAGGATTAATGCCATTGCCTCTGAGAAATCTGATGGACTAGTGGCTCCCCCTTGGGGTAATTGTGTCCAACCATATTGTTTACCTTCGTGAGTGAATATTAGAAACTTCTGGCTTTCCCATTCATCAGTAGATAATCTGATTTTCCCTCCTTTTGAATCTTGAGATTCAACACCTTTATTGATTAATGTTGGAAAAGGGTTGCTGCGTTGAGGGTAATACATCTTCTGATGGTTACTTGTCGCACTTTGGCAGTGCTACTTCATACATGGTCAGCCTTGCCACTGACAGGTGTTTGGTTCTTGCTTGTTGAAGCTTCTCTGTACCTGCATGTGGACCCTGGATGATAAGTTCATGATTCAGCACTATGCCTGTGCTCTTGTCCTCTTCTAGGACTTCTGATTCATCACTGTCTCTGTGCTCTTATACTCTTCTAGGACTGTTGCTGCTATTACTGCTCTGATGCCGGTAGGTACTCTTTGATTACGGTAGGTACTCTTTGATTACCGCTGTCAAGTTTGCTTAAGTTGTAGGCCACTGGTCTTCACCTCAGTCCATGATTTTGCATAAGGACTTCTATGTATGGCCTCCTTCTTTAATAGTCAGGTAGTTCTAGGGCTTGAGATGAGGCAACTGCTGTTTCCAACTGTTCAATAGCCTAATTCATCTGTTGCTGTATGTAGGATGCGGACCCTCCTCCCTTTCAGTGTTGTCATACAATGCTTGCATGTAGACTGGTGCTAGAGGTATCCGTGTTCTGTAGTGTCCTACTAGGCCCAGGAATGATCATCTGACTTGCTTGACACTAGTTGGCATCTTAGCTTGCAGTCTGAATCTTTTCCTTTTCACTTTTGTTAGATGTCTGGTACCTTGAGTGTCCTAGAAAGATTAACTCTTGCTTGACTAGCTGCAATTTCTCCTTCTGAGGCTCTGCAGTCTTGGTCTTTCAGAAACTTCACTAAGGACACTGCCCCTTCTTAGTGCTTTTTTTTAGTAGTGGTGGTGGCAATCAGCAGTTCATTCACATCCTGTATTTAGCTGTGTGTTTTGTGGATAAATCACTTGGTGATATAGCCCCTCCACAAAGCTATCCTGGTCCAGTAGTATTGCTTCCTTTCTTCTACAACTGGTACTGCTGGAATGAGTCAATACTGAACTTCTGTTTTAACTTGCTTCTAAATGGCTTTTTGTTCTTTCCTTTGATAAGTTGCTGGAAAGTTAAACTTCTGCTGGTGTGTACTGTATTCTCCTTGGATAAGCTTTAGTACATTGTGCTTCAGCAAAGTCACTGGACATGTACTCCGAGGTCAAGAATTGGGCTGGTATTGGTGACTGCATTTCTCTCATCTCCTGTCCCTTTAAGAATTTCTGATATCACCAGTTCTTGTGGAATCTCCCTCTGCTGTCTTCTGCGTGTGCCGGCTCCAGCATTCATTAGGCACAAACGTATTTCTCCAGTGGGCAAGGTGACTGTAATCATACCTTCTGCTGTTTCTTCTGGAGACATTATGTTCACTGGGGAGTACCTGAAGAAGCTTGTACTTCATATTGTCAGAAGAAGCATCATTCATTTGTTTTCTGGAACTTTTTCTGTCTTGTTCCTTATTATTTGCTTTAAACCCCAGAGCTTCTGTTGCTTTAAATCATGGCATTATCTCTGTAATCTTGCCAGGTAGTACTGACCACTTGTCAGATGTCTTTCTTTGTCCTTCTTAAAGCAGACTTCCTTTAGTCTCCAAACTTTCATGCAACCTTCATATTGTTTCTCAACTTTTCTTTTTTCCAATCACCTCTCTTTATGATTCATTCATTATTCTTCATACTTTGTCCTTTCTTCACTTGCATATTCTTTCTCACTGCTGCTGGCATGTCATTTTCTTAGTCCAAGTCCACCCAGGCTGGTGTTTAACATAATGATGTTTATGCTGGGAGTTGTTGTTCCTCTTTGTCTTACTTTTCCTGTGAGATATAGTCTTGTATAGCAGCTTGTATTTCAGGTTACATCTTTGCTTTCTTGCAGGGGTAGGGCTTAACCTCCCAATCCAGTCGGTGCAATGGCTTGATCTGTAAGTAAACGTAGAGGAATCTGGTTGTGCATAAAAACAGCTCTTGAAACCCTTGGGTCTCCTGTAGGTAAAGTCACTTTTATCGAACTGCCAGTGGTGACTGAGTACACTGTTGCCGACACAGGAGTTGCACACTTTCATATTCTATCATCTTGTGTGTCGTATAGTGACTTTATCATAGTAAGTTCTGATGGACTCAGTCTTTTCCTGTTTCAAGTCTGGGGCTGCTGGTGCCCTGAGTGTCTGTGCATGACACCATCTCTTAAGTCTTGTCATGTACATCTTTCCACTTTCAAACGTTGTTCTATTTTTCTCTGTCGGAACGTCCGTTATGGCTGGGCAATCATCTACTGCATCTGCTTTTAACATGGTGCTTACTGTTTGGGCAGTTGCTGGTCCTAGTATAGCCTCACACAACTGGTGGTAGTCGACCCATGCCGGTGTCCATATGGTTTGAATTCTTTCCATATAGGCATAAACTGCTGTTGGTTTTTTTTTTCTTTCTAGGATCTGGGGACTCTGCAACTATATTTGCGAGGTCATTGCCATACCATGGTTTGTGGTGTTGGCTCTGTACGATGTATGGTTCGTTCGTCCTGGCTGCATTATCTGGGTTGCGTATTCTCTGTACTTGTGCTGGATACAGAGAAACAGGCAATGATGACCGTCTTTCAGTATTTCTAGTCGCATAGATATCTTGGCATGGTGGTTCATGGTGTGAAATCCAGTTTCCACAATTTGGGCAATGTTCATATCCTTCTGGAACGCAAAACTGACATACCGGACACAATCTTTCTGGAAAATCTGTCAGTTTATTCTGTACATTATGCACCTGGGCATGAAAAGCTGTAGAGGCTGTGTCTTGACCCCTTGCTTCTCCTCTTCACCTGATTTGCACCCTTTCGCCTATAGTTCCTGATTGTGGACAATTGTTTACTGGACTCAGCTTGATTCCAGGTGTCTACCACTCGTTTAAACATGAGGGAAGCATTAGGTGGCTAGTTTCTTTGGTTGGTCTTGTTGGGGTTTCTTGTGATAAAGTATCAGGACACTGGGGCATACTCTGTACACATAGCTCAGGTAAATCATTCGGATTTTCAACCACAGATCCTTCTAAGATAGGGCTGATTATTCGTCACTCTTTTCCTTGCTCGTCTCTTTTTAATTTCACTGTTAGTGAGCTTGTAGGTAATTTCATTCTGTTCATACTATGGGTACCTTGGTGTGCATGCATGTCTGGGTATAGGGGTGGGGTATAGTGTGCAGGTGCTGTTGCTGCAATTACAGGCAGTGAGTTTAACGCTGGTTGTGGTGCTATTGAGTACTCTGGTACAATGGGGAAATCATTTTCCTCATTTCTTCTTCTATTCTCTGCTCCTAATTCTTTTGCTACAGTGATCCAGATGGATGCTTGATCTCTACTATTATGCTTAATTATCCAAGGTCAAGTGTCCCCTCTGACGGGAAGCCTGCTCTTTTGAAATTCCTTTCAGAGATTTATTACCCTCCCTGTTATTAACAATATCCACGGGTTTGTCGGGCCCTGACATCTTTACAGACCGCGCTCCCATGCCTGGGTGAACGTGCGCGGAACCCCTCCTGATGTGGTATTTTAATAACTCCTTTTGAGGGACTTAAAATCTCCTTTTAAAGAATCTCTACCTAAAGAGCTTCTTCAATCCGTCTGTGGACAAATGACTGGGGTTGTCCCATTTCTCTACTTTTGTTACAGGAGGCAAATTTTTCTAGGTCAAGTGTGCCCTCTGACGGGAAGCCTGCTCTTTTGAAATTCCTTTCAGAGATTTATTACCCTCCCTGTTATTAACAATATCCACGGGTTTGAACCCATCCTGATGTGGTATTTTAATAACTCCTTTTGAGGGACTTAAAATCTCCTTTTAAAGAATCTCTACCTAAAGAGCTTCTTCAATCCGTCTGTGGACAAATGACTGGGGTTGTCTCTAGGTCAAGTGTCCCCTCTGACGGGAAGCCTGCTCTTTTGAAAATTTTCCTAAAGAGCTTCTTCAATCCGTCTGTGGACAAATGACTGGGGTTGTAGTGTTGCCCCTTCCTCCCTGCTTT
The DNA here is from genome assembly GCF_028390025.1 of Pseudophryne corroboree. Classification (NCBI taxonomy): domain Eukaryota; kingdom Metazoa; phylum Chordata; class Amphibia; order Anura; family Myobatrachidae; genus Pseudophryne; species Pseudophryne corroboree. The sequence goes on from NC_086444.1 coordinate 688,891,184, forward strand.
TGTGGAAGATCTGTTAGTACTGCTCCCCAAGTGAGACCTGCATAATAGATTATTTCTTCTGGATCACTGAGATGCGTCCCTAATATTATTGTTAAGTTACTCCAAGGGTCTACCCCCCTGCCTATATGGCTTGTAAAGTAACAGCTAACACCGGGGACTGCTTGGATGTGAGAAATACCTATCAGTGTGTGTAGGAGAACCTAGTTTCATTTATTCAGCAGACAACCCGACTCCCCCCCACCTTTTCAAAAGCATATTGACAGAGTACATATAACAGTGCAAGGATACAAAAACAAAGATGACAGTAAATCCTATATCTGTTATCTGCGTGCACGGCAGCTGTTTGAGGCTGCACGGGCACATGGGTCTTAGACCTGGGATTATGTGGTTCCTAGGCCAATAGGTTATGATGTTAAATCAATCATTCTTAATGTAATGTTCCAACAATTCTCTTTTTAAAATGACAACCTTTTGTACAATAAAATTCATCATCATTTTCCACATAACCAAATGAGACTTCAGTGCTTGTAATTGCCAGCAATCTTGGTGCTACAGACCCTTTGTATTTTCTTAACACAACAACACAGGTACAAGATTTGCATATACCTCTTTGGTTATTTATCAATTCAAACTGGTTATCAGCATTAGAACATATCTTGGCTATGCGCCACCTTCATAAAACGGCTCTATTTTCTTAATAAACATGCATTAATACTTGCACAATTTAAAAGTTTTCTGCATACTTGATTAATTCCCCCTGTGCACTTGTGACAATTTATCTGAAATTATTTACCCACAATTCAACAATATAACATAATTCAACAATATAACATAATTCAACAATATAACATACATGTATGGTACCTTAAAAAAATTTCTTCTGACTGACGCTGGGCTCTTTAAAATATTCTCTGACCTTCCCGACTGGACTTCCACTTGATTTACACAAGAAGCGCTGATTTCAAGTGAGCAGGTAGAAATCTACACAATAAATCTCACTTACCGTTTTTTTTTTTTTTGTTATCATCGGTTCCTGAAAGATCAGAGGATTTATTGCCAGTGGAGGAGATGCTGGAATATCCCGGACGAGATCCCAAAATGATAGGGTATGTTAACCTATTCAGGTCTGATTATGAACTCTCTTCAGTCATCAGTCAGAATGCTGTTCCCCTTAGCAACCGGGTGGAGATCAGTGAATGAATAGATGACACAGGATCATTGTGTAACCTAAGCAGTTCATAGTTGATCTGTCTTAGGGGCCATCATGGCTTTATTTTATAGCAAAAGAACAAAGGATTCATGTGTGCCAATACATTTAGCCAATCAAAATACACCATGTATGTCTTGAAAACTGAAACACGTCATTTGTCAAATAAGATTACAATTTGCAATTAAAATATATTTATTGCTTTGCGATTATCAGCATTCCCGGAACATCCTTTCTGGAGGTCAGGACAGGTCAAAATCCTCCCCGATGTTCAGAACTTTTGGCGATATGCTTGACTGGCCTTGGATACATCTGGCGTTATAACAATGAGTAATTCATGCTTTGAAATACAATGTTGCTTTTAACATATCTGTGAAGCTTTTAAGGAAACACGAACCTAAAGAAGTGAGGAGCAGTAAATATCTTAGTTAATGTGAAAAAGCTTGAATCAATATATATTTGCCATTTAAAAGGAAGCTCCTACACCATCAAGGGCCATCCTGCGTGACACTGCAGTGCCACTCCTAGATGGGCCAGGTGTTTGTGTCGGCCACTAGGGTCGCTTATCTTACTCACACAGCTACCTCATTGCGCCTCTTTTTTTCTTTGCGTCATGTGCTGTTTGGGGAGTGTTTTTTGGAAGGGCCATCCTGCGTGACACTGCAGTGCCACTCCTAGATGGGCCAGGTGTTTGTGTCGGCCACTAGGGTCGCTTATCTTACTCACACAGCTACCTCATTGCGCCTCTTTTTTTCTTTGCATCATGTGCTGTTTGGGGAGTGTTTTTTGGAAGGGCCATCCTGCGTGACACTGCAGTGCCACTCCTAGATGGGCCAGGTGTTTGTGTCGGCCGCTAGGGTCGCTTAGCTTACTCACACAGCTACCTCATTGCGCCTCTTTTTTTCTTTGCGTCATGTGCTGTTTGGGGAGTGTTTTTTGGAAGGGCCATCCTGCGTGACACTGCAGTGCCACTCCTAGATGGGCCAGGTGTTTGTGTCGGCCACTAGGGTCGCTTAGCTTAGTCATCCAGCGACCTCTGTGCAAATTTTAGGACTAAAAATAATATTGTGAGGTGTGAGGCGTTCAGAATAGACTGAAAATGAGTGGAAATTATGGTTTTTGAGGTTAATAATACTTTGGGATCAAAATGACCCCCAAATTCTATGATTTAAGCTGTTTTTTAGTGTTTTTTGAAAAAAACACCCGAATCCAAAACACACCCGAATCCGACAAAAAAAATTCGGTGAGGTTTTGCCAAAACGCGGTCGAACCCAAAACACGGCCGCGGAACCGAACCCAAAACCAAAACACAAAACCCGAAAAATTTCAAGTGCACATCTCTAGGGGTCAGTAATGCAGTGATGGTTATAGAAAGGTCAGTGATGTAGTGTAGGGTATAGAGGGGTCAGTTATGTAATGTGGGGTAAAGAGGGGTCAGTAAAGATACTAAGCTGAAGTACTTAGAACACTTCTTGAATTAAGACACAACCTGCAAGAAAAAGTATGCAATATGGGTGAAAAGGCAAATGTCAGAGGTCTGATACAAGTGACCAGCTCCACACCTTGCACCACATAGCGTTATGTTAAACTGGGATATGTTCTTTTTTGGTGTGTGTGTGTGTGTGTGTGTGTGTGTGTGTGTGTGTGTGTATGTGTGTGTGTGTGTGTGTGTGGGGGGGGTGCCAAAGGAAATTTTTGCCATTGGCTCCTTTGGTCTAGAACCAGCCCTGATCACAAAATATTTTTGTCTGAGCAGACTGGACACTGATCAGCGTTGGCTCATTCTCAGCCCCCCGCCCAGCCTCTGCTGCCAACAGACTGCTATTAGCTAGTTAACCTTCTGCCTTCCCTATCTATGACACAGACTGCTGCTAATGCTACCAGAATGTTCCCAGTGGCTTCACACCAACAGTGAATCCCAGCCGATGATGTAGGGCAGCGTGTGGGGGAGGGGGTCAGTTGCTGTGGCTCCAACATGGTAACCGCCAATGGACTGCAATGCTTTATCGAAAGGGGGGGCGCCAGTCCCTTACTTTGCCAGGGGCGCTTGGACCCCTAGCTACACCTCTGTTGACCCTAACCGATACCCCTAAACTAACCATAATTCCTGCAGTAAAAATCCATGTTTCTATGTATATAGGGGGTCATTCCGAGTTGATCGCTTGCTGCCGTTGTTCGCTGCGTAGCAATCAGTTGAAAAAAAATGGCTAATCTGTGCATGCGCATGCTCCGTAATGTGCATGCGCATCGTACGGGTACAAAGTCCATTGTGGTTTTGCACTAGTTCTAGCGATTATTCCAATCACAGAACAGGCCACAAGGAGATTGACAGAAAGAGGGCGTTTCTGGGTGTCAACTGACCGTTTTCAGGGAGTGCTTGGAAAAATGCAGGCGTGGCAGAAGAAATGCAGACGTGGCTGGGCATTCGCTGGATGGGTGTGTGACATCAAAAGCCGTCCCTCGGTTGTTAGAATCAACGCACACGAAGTGTAACTACAGTGCTGGTCTTATTTTGAAACGATTTTGCAGGCGCTCTGCTACTCAAGTATTCGCACTTCTCCAAAGTGAATATACACTCTCCAGTGGGCAGCGACAATGCGTTTGCATGGCTGCTAAAAACTGCTAGCGAGCAATCAACTCAGAATGACCCCCATAGTGTATTGCAAGAAAATATCTGTAAATCCAATGGTACCGTAAGTGCGGTATATACTCGCACTTATTTGCGGGGTGAGAACATCTCCCCTAAGTGAAGTCAGCCCTATGAATAGAGTTTGTGTGATCACTGTGCAGCAGTCACAGAAAGGGTTCATCTCTGCAGTTTGTCACTCAAATTACATTGCTGCATTTTTTCTAGAAGTGGATCTGAGAGCTGTTACCCGCAGACCAGCTACAATAATTATCCTGGGTACTCACTAGACCAGTGGTTCTCAAACTGCACCCTGGGGTGCCTCAGGACACTTGCAGGGGTGCCTTGGATTGGTGGTCCAGGACCAATTCAAAATATTTATAGTTAGTGTTATAGGCAAAACCAGTGCTGTTGGCTGGCAATCATAACATATGTGCACAAGCAGAAGCAAATCCTGTCCCCTACCAAAGGGCCAGTGCTAGGGTGTTTGGCGCCTCCCTGCAAACTATTAATTTGGGCCCTCTCTCCAATACTTAATAAAGGGACAGTGCGCTCCTTAAAAAAAGAAGGTGTGGTATCACAAGGAAGGGGCATGGCCACACAATAGCACCCCAAATCAAAATACGCCACACAGTAGCACTATCTTATTGTCATTACACCGCATGTAATAATAATAATAATAATAATAATACCCACAGTCGCAGTGCCCTTTATACACATAACCACCATATCAGTGCAGTTTACACACATAATGCCAACAGTAGCAGTGCCCCTTCTACACATGCCCACGGTGGCAATCCTTTACATGGCAAATATCAACCTGGTTTTGCCATGTAAAGGATTGCCACTTTAAAAACAAACAATCAAACAAAAAAAAAAAAAAAACAACAGGAAAAAACACAAAATCTCTTACTTTCTGATTCTCACACCCTATTACATTCCTCCCTATATATTTAAATGTTTCTATTACTGTATGTTCCCTCTTCCCTTCTCCAAACTATACACATCAACATTTTTTAGTATTTCCAGGTAAGTTTTGTGATGTAGGCCATGCACAATTTTAGTTGCCCTAATGTATTTACAGCCTTCTGGAGATATGGCTTCTGGAACTGAACACAGGATTCTAAATGTGGCTGTACCAAGGACCTATACTGTGGCATTACAGGTTGAGTATCCCTTATCCAAAATGCTTGGGACCAGAGGAATTTTGGATATCGGATTTTTCTGTATTTTGGAATAATTGCATACCATAACGAGATATTATGGTGATGGGACCTAAATCTAAGCACAGAAGGCATTTATGTTTCATATACACCTTATACACACAGCCTGAAGGTCATTTTAGCCAATATTTTTTATAACTTTGTGCATTAAACAAAGTGTGTGTACATTCACAGAATTCATTTATGTTTCATATACACCTTATACACACAGTCTGAAGTTCATTTAATACAATATTTTTAATAACTTTGAGTATTAAACAAAGTTTGTGTACACTGAGCCATCAAAACACAAAGGTTTCACTATCTCAGTCTCACTCAAAAAAGTCTGTATTTCGGAATATTCCGTATTTCGGAATATTTGGATATGGGATACTCAACCTGTATTACTTTTTTCTGCTACTGGTTCTTTAACCTATGCAAACAAGCATCTGACTTGCCTTTCCTATTGCTTTGTTACATTGCTCACCTGAAATAGTAATACTTAGATAGCTTTCCTCTTGCCATTATAATGCCCTTAATATTATAGTTAGCCTTTGCATTTTTGAGACGTGTATGATTTTGCATTTTTTGGCATTAAATGTTGCCATGTTCTTGACCATTCCTCTAGTCCAGGGGCGGAACTGCCAGAGACAACGGAGTCAGTTGCCGCCGGGCTCCAGCCCTAAAGGGGCTTCCTCCATTGCCCCCCGGCTGTTACGTGCCCTTCCTACTAAATAGACAAAGGCGCTACCAGCAGGGTCTCGCAGTTTGTACATTCCATGCCGTAACACCCTTCTTTCCACCTTCACAATGAAGCTATTGGTACTTTGCAAAAAAAAAATTATTAGCATTGCAACTCAGCAGATCTATGCAGTGTGCAGCCACACACTCCATATATCTGCTCAGCCACAAAGCTGATTATTTCTTCACAAAGTACAAGGTGAGCTCCAAATAGAATTCTCTAGCTTAGATTATACCTTTCTATGCAAGGGTAAATAGCTCAATTGTTTGACTGCAATGCCACAGGAAATGGTTTGGATCCAAGACAGTGTGACTGAATAATAAAGAAACCTTAAGATGAGTTCATGAATGTTGTATAAGTATTAGTGAGAGAAGGGGTCAGGAGCATGCTAGGCTGCAAAAAATAAGGTAGGCTGCAAGTGAAAGTAATGATCTCCTATATATTTTCCCAGATCTGTCACTCTGTGTGGCTAACTCTGGGGGAAGTCACAGCAATGGGCGGAGACGGCATCTGCAGGACGATACACCAGTGCCAGCAGCAGACCGTAACAAAGTGACAGATCAGGGAGAATATATAGGAGGTAGGGAGGTGGCCATGGTACATGGCTGGCCAAGGGACACTAGCTCATGTACCCCTTTACCACTGAGGCTGGCCACCAAGGATGGACCTGTCACCAGTGCACATGCAATAACCTCTTCTGCTGCCCTCTTTGCAACTCAGATTGCCCAGTGCTCCCCTTCGCTAACAGTCCACAAAGTTTCCCCATCTCACGATCTGCCTCCTCACCCCCACTTTCATCTCTACAGCACACGCGCATATCATACAAGATCCCATCATGTGTACGTAGGTCTGAAATGCAAGAGGGAGGTTGGGGGGAGATTGGCATGCGCCAGCAACACCACACAGCTCACTGTGACCACAGTGGAGAGGCGCTGCAACAGGACAATACACCAACCTCAGAGCAAGGAACTGCGTCGGTCAGGAGGAGAACTATTTCAATAGCATAAAAAGGTTAATGCGTCCCACCCTATGGACACCAGACTCATCAAGTCACTGTTGCCAGAGTCTCATACAATGACTCTGAACCTCTAAGCACACTATTTGACTGTCCACACCCTGCTGTGCCTATTACCCATCTCCTCCACCACCCTCAACACTAACCCACACATCATTCACCCACAAAGATACAATAAAGGTAGTTTGGATAAATTAGCTAAATGAAATGGATTTAACCAATTTATCTAAATGACCATTTTTGGATGTTTTCCAGTGTTTGTGAGCAAATGGTCAATTGTCATTTGCTGCCACATATTAGCATAATTTTGTTTCAACTAGAAAAAAAAAATTGGACAGATAATCTAAGTGTGGATCCAGTTTAAAGGTCCGTATTCATGGCCCGATTTTGGGGAGAGATGTGTGCTGAGCGAACTGCTCAGCACACATCTCTGCCCCCGCTCAGCACAGCGTGATGTGTGCTGAGCGTACGGGGGGTGGGGGGGGCGCTCATTTCACCCCCTGTGTAGGGCATTCTGTGTGTATCCAGTTTAACAGGTGTGAGCATCATACAACTACTGACTTGCGAGTAACTATACAGCAGCTCCATACCTTGTGACTTGAAGAAACACCAGTTAACCCCGGGAATGCTGCAGTCAAAGCAACAATTCCTCTTCTTACATTCCGCTGCACTTATTGTGGGGTAGCCGCAATCCCTTCTGCTGTACGGTTCCACATTACATTGTTTCTTGTCACTTCCTGTTGATGCAGTAAGGAAACATCCAGGAATTACAGCAGCTTAGTTTTTTTTTTAACTGGGGCAATTTAGCTAGATCACAGGGCAATTTAGCTCCTTTGGTCCTTTTTTAGGACCAGTTAATCAGACAGTTGAGCAAACTGAAAAACAGCTAACAGGAAATTTCCACTTAAATGGTATTTTCTAATCTTATCTGACCATGACTAAGAATAAAGGATACACAAGATAAACTCTTAGAGCCATGGACCTTATCCATGTTTAAGCTCCATCAAATCTGTAATCAATAGCACTACATGCTCCCACTTTACCACTGTACTATATACTCTACCTGTGTTTTTAAGGTAAAAACACCATTTAACCCCAGTGACACTTGAATTAAAGCAGCAGCCTCTGGAATAGCATTCCTTAGCATTAATCCCAGGAAATCTGCAATCTTCACGCTCTTTGATAGCCATGCTACATTGCTGTTTACTTGGATGGAGCAGAGAGCACAACATCAGGACATAGGAAATATTACAATGCATGATAAGAAAGGTGTGAGCTCTACAGCAAGGCCTCTAACCCTTTGCCAGTGCCAAATACATAGGGCTTAACTCAGATCTGATCACAGCAGCAAATTTATTAGCTAAAACCATGTACACTGCAGGGGGGGGGTGTATAATATGTGCAGAGAGAGTTAGATTTTGGTGCGGTGTGTTCAAACTGAAATCTAAATTGCAGTGTAAAAACAAAACAGCCAGTATTTACCCTGCACACAAACAATATAACCCACCTAAATCTCTCTGCAAATGTTATATCTGCCCCCCCCCAACCCTGCAGTGCACATGGTTTTGCCCACTAGCTAACAAATTTGCTGCATCTGGGAATTACAGCAGCTTAATATTTCTTTTTACAGAAGGTTCAGCAAATTAAATTATTTAGTGAAATACTGTAATCATAACAGTTACAGGGATATTGTAGGTAGATTTATTGTCAGTGGATAAATGTAAAAATTAAACCCTTAGGCATAGTTCCAAAATGCTGTCATTGCAATCCAGATTTTAAGGATATCATGCTTGAGCACAGGTGACTTAATTAGAACTTCGGTCAATGTGAATTAACCATTGGACTCAACCATGGTTATGCTTAAAACCCAGGGGTCTATTTAAGATCGATCTTAATCGATGTTGGGCTTCCAGGTTGAAAAAAAAAAACACATTTACTAACATTTTAAAATTTATATAAAAAATCATCTGTTCGTAAATAGAGATGAGCGGGTTCGGTTTCTCTGAATCCGAACCCGCCAGAACTTCATGTTTTTTTTCACGGGTCCGAGCGACTCGGATCTTCCCGCCTTGCTCGGTTAACCCGAGCGCGCCCGAACGTCATCATGACGCTGTCGGATTCTCGCGAGGCTCGGATTCTATCGCGAGACTCGGATTCTATATAAGGAGCCGCGCGTCGCCGCCATTTTCACACGTGCATTGAGATTGATAGGGAGAGGACGTGGCTGGCGTCCTCTCCGTTTAGAATTAGAATAGATTAGAGAGACACTTGATTTACTAATTTTGGGGAGCATTAGGAGTACTCAGTAGTGTACAGTGCAGAGTTTTGCTGATAGTGACCAGTGACCACCACTTTTATTTATAATCCGTTCTCTGCCTGAAAAAAGCGATACACAGCACACAGTGACTCAGTCACATACCATATCTGTGTGCACTGCTCAGGCTCAGGCCAGTGTGCTGCATCATCTATTATCTATATATAATATTATATATATATCTGTCTGACTGCTCAGCTCACACAGCTTCTAATTGTGGGGGAGACTGGGGAGCACTACTGCAGTGCCAGTTATAGGTTATAGCAGGAGCCAGGAGTACATAATATAATCCGTTCTCTGCCTGAAAAAAGCGATACACAGCACACAGTGACTCAGTCACATACCATATCTGTGTGCACTGCTCAGGCTCAGGCCAGTGTGCTGCATCATCTATTATCTATATATAATATTATATATATCTGTCTGACTGCTCAGCTCACACAGCTTATAATTGTGGGGGAGACTGGGGAGCACTACTGCAGTGCCAGTTATAGGTTATAGCAGGAGCCAGGAGTACATAATATATTATATAGTGAGTGACCACCAGACACACAGTGCAGTTTATTTAATATATCCGTTCTCTGCCTGAAAAAAGCGATACACACAGTGACTCAGTCAGTCACATACCATATCTGTGTGCACTGCTCAGGCTCAGGCCAGTGTGCTGCATCATCTATATATATTATATATCTGTCTGACTGCTCAGCTCACACAGCTTATAATTGTGGGGGAGACTGGGGAGCACTACTGCAGTGCCAGTTATAGGTTATAGCAGGAGCCAGGAGTACATAATATTATATTAAAATTAAACAGTGCACACTTTTGCTGCAGGAGTGCCACTGCCAGTGTGACTAGTGACCAGTGACCTGACCACCAGTATATAATATTAGTAGTATACTATCTCTTTATCAACCAGTCTATATTAGCAGCAGACACAGTACAGTGCGGTAGTTCACGGCTGTGGCTACCTCTGTGTCGGCACTCGGCAGCCCGTCCATAATTGTATATACCAGTGACCTAACCGTGGTTTTTTTTCTTTCTTTATACATACATACTAGTTACGAGTATACTATCTCTTTATCAACCAGTCTATATATTAGCAGCAGACACAGTACAGTGCGGTAGTTCACGGCTGTGGCTACCTCTGTGTCGGCACTCGGCAGCCCGTCCATAATTGTATATACCACCTAACCGTGGTTTTTTTTTCTTTCTTTATACATACATACTAGTTACGAGTATACTATCTCTTTATCAACCAGTCTATATATTAGCAGCAGACAGAGTGTTTAGTGCCGCCGCTCACCTTGTCAGCAATCGGCGTACGAGGTTACATCCAGAAAATGTGGAGAAGATGATGTTCATTAAAATGAATTATAATCAATTCCTCCGCGGAGACATTGACCAGCAGCAATTGCCTCCACAAAGTACACAGGGAGCTGAGATGGTGGATTCCAGTGGGGACGAATTGATAATCTGTGAGGAGGGGGATGTACACGGTGATATATCGGAGGGTGAAGATGAGGTGGACATCTTGCCTCTGTAGAGCCAGTTTGTGCAAGGAGAGATTAATTGCTTCTTTTTTGGGGGGGGTCCAAACCAACCCGTCATATCAGTCACAGTCGTGTGGCAGACCCTGTCACTGAAATGATGGGTTGGTTAAAGTGTGCATGTCCTGTTTTGTTTATACAACATAAGGGTGGGTGGGAGGGCCCAAGGACAATTCCATCTTGCACCTCTTTTTTCTTTTCTTTTTCTTTGCATCATGTGCTGATTGGGGAGGGTTTTTTGGAAGGGACATCCTGCGTGACACTGCAGTGCCACTCCTAGATGGGCCCGGTGTTTGTGTCGGCCACTAGGGTCGCTAATCTTACTCACACAGTCAGCTACCTCATTGCGCCTCTTTTTTTCTTTGCGTCATGTGCTGTTTGGGGAGGGTTTTTTGGAAGGGACATCCTGCGTGACACTGCAGTGCCACTCCTAGATGGGCCCGGTGTTTGTGTCGGCCACTAGGGTCGCTAATCTTACTCACACAGTCAGCTACCTCATTGCGCCTCTTTTTTTCTTTGCGTCATGTGCTGTTTGGGGAGGGTTTTTTGGAAGGGACATCCTGCGTGACACTGCAGTGCCACTCCTAGATGGGCCCGGTGTTTGTGTCGGCCACTAGGGTCGCTAATCTTACTCACACAGTCAGCTACCTCATTGCGCCTCTTTTTTTCTTTGCGTCATGTGCTGTTTGGGGAGGGTTTTTTGGAAGGGCCATCCTGCGTGACACTGCAGTGCCACTCCTAGATGGGCCCGGTGTTTGTGTCGGCCACTAGGGTCGCTAATCTTACTCACACAGCTACCTCATTGCGCCTCTTTTTTTCTTTGCGTCATGTGCTGTTTGGGGAGGGTTTTTTGGAAGGGACATCCTGCGTGACACTGCAGTGCCACTCCTAGATGGGCCCGGTGTTTGTGTCGGCCACTAGGGTCGCTTATCTTACTCACACAGCGACCTCGGTGCAAATTTTAGGACTAAAAATAATATTGTGAGGTGTGAGGTATTCAGAATAGACTGAAAATGAGTGTAAATTATGGTTTTTGAGGTTAATAATACTTTGGGATCAAAATGACCCCCAAATTCTATGATTTAAGCTGTTTTTTAGTGTTTTTGGAAAAAAACACCCGAATCCAAAACACACCCGAATCCGACAAAAAAAATTCGGTGAGGTTTTGCCAAAACGCGTTCGAACCCAAAACACGGCCGCGGAACCGAACCCAAAACCAAAACACAAAACCCGAAAAATTTCAGGCGCTCATCTCTATTCGTAAATGCAGTGCACATGGTTTTGCCCAACTGCTAACAAAAATCCTGCTGCGATCAACTCAGAATTACCCCCCATGGCCCTCATTCCGAGTTGTTCGCTCGCAAGCTGCTTTTAGCAGCATTGCACACGCTAAGCTGCCGCCTACTGGGAGTGAATCTTAGCATCTTAAAATTGCGAACGAAAGATTTGCAATATTGCGATAAGACATCTCTGTGCAGTTTCGGAGTAGCTCGAGACTTACTCTGCCAGTGCGATCAGTTCAGTGCTTGTCGTTCCTGGTTTGACGTCACAAACACACCCAGCGTTCGCCCAGACACTCCTCCGTTTCTCCAGCCACTCCCGCGTTTTTCCCAGAAACGGTAGCATTTTTTCCCACACGCCCCTAAAACGGCCTGTTTCCGCCCAGAAACACCCACTTCCTGTCAATCACATTACGATCACCAGAACGATGAAAAAAACGTGAGTAATATTCCTAACTGCATAGCAAATTTACTTGGCGCAGTCGCAGTGTGAACATTGCGCATGCGCACTAAGCGGAAAATCGCTGCGATGCGAAGAAAATTACAGAGCGAACAACTCGGAATGACCACCTATGTGCACTGCAGGGAAGGCAGATTTAACATGTGCAGAGAGAGTTAGATTTGGGTGTGGTGTGTTCAATCTGCAATCTAATTTGCAGTGTAAAAATAAAGCAGTCAGTATTTACCCTGCACAGAAACAAAATAACTCACCCAAATCTAACTCTTTCTGCACATGTTATATCTGCCTCCCCTGCAGTACACATGGTTTTGCCCAACTGCTAACAAAATTCCTGCTGCGATCAACTTGGAATTACCCCCATCGATTGATGTTTTCACACTGCTCGTGTATATAAGACATAGGGCCTAATTCAGTTTGGATCGTAATACGCGTTCCAACCGCAAAAACTATGAAGAGGATGGGGGCATATACGCAGGGTCCATCCTGTGCGTGTGCCTACATTTTCTCCGGGTGCCCCGCAGAAAATACGAATGCCTCTGCCTGTCAATCAGTAGAGGGCGTACCTTCGCAGGTATATCGCGATCATGAGCCATGTCTCCCATTTTTGTCATTATAGGTGCTCTGTGAGCTGCTGGCCATGCCCCAGCCCCTCTGTCTCCCGTGAATAGAGATTGAGGCTTATTCAGACCAGATCGCTTCAATTTATTTTCACCCAGCGGGCAATCTGGTTTGCACTGCACATGCGTATGCGCCACAATGCGTAAGTGCGACGGTCCGGAGATCACAAGAAGATTGACAAGAAGAGGGTGTTTGTGTGGGTGGCAACTGAATGTTTCTAGGGAGTGTCCGGAAAAACACTGGAGGGACCCGGCGTTTTGTGGGAGGATTTGTGACGTCACCTCAATGGCTGAGTAAGTGCTGAGCTGTGCAGCTCTTGTGCACATGTGATCACACACCTGCACAGCAAATTTTCCCTTCCGCTGTAGGCGACAACTACCTGATTACAGGGATGCAAAAAACACACCCTAGCGATCAGGTCTGAATTACCCACAATGTGCATATTTGCAGAGCAACAAGCTACAGGGAGCCTTCCACCCCCCCCCCCCCTTCCCCATGGGAAGGGGGGGGGGGTTGTTTGGGTTAGCTGGACATTCCCCAAAAAAGTGACTGTCCTGCAAAAATTGGGATAGTTGGGAGGTATGTTCAAATACATTTATTGTTTTGCATGCAGGGTAAATACTGGCTTCTTTGACATTTAGCCACAAATGCTGCACAGCTGAATTACAGTATTACACTGCAATTAACAGTTATGCTAGGACATTCCCCCTCCCAAATCTACCTCTCTCTGCATGTTACATCTGTCCCACAGTGGCGTGCGGTGAGGTCAGTGGCTAGTGAGGCACTACAGCCATAATGTCCGCCGAATCCTGCCGATGACCCTTAGCCAATGCCCGCTACTGCCTCTGAGCCGATACCCGCTGCCACCGCCAATGGCTTACAAACTCACCCACAATCAACTGACCCAGCCCTCCACCACTAATTTCTATCTCAGTCCGATGCCGCCAATGCCCGCTGCCTGCCTGCTCATTGTTCTCGTTATATATTATAAATTTTTAAAGAAAAAAAAAATGAGTGTTTGGGACTGGGAAGGGTGAGGGAGGAGGACATGAATGCAATTTTGTTGTCCAGGGCTTCCATTAACTTAAAGGAGAAGGGTCTGAATGGGTTAAAAAAAATGTGTGAGGTCCCCCCTCCTTAGTATAACCAGCCTCGGGCTCTTTGAGCCGGTCCTGGTTATTTAAATACTGGGGGGAAAATTGGACAGGGGTTCCCCGTATTTAGACAACCAGCACCGGGCTCTTAGACCGGTCCAGGTTCCAAAAATACGTGGGACAATAGATGTAGGGGTCCCCCATATTTTTAAAACCAGCACCGGGCTCCACTAGCCAGAGAGATAATGCCACAGCCGGGGGACACTTTTATGTAGGTCCCTGCGGCCCAGGCATTACCCCTCCAACTAGTCACCCCTGGCCAGGGTTCCCTGGAGGAGTGGGGACCCCTTAAATCAAGAGGTTCCTCCCCTCGAGGCACCCAAGGGCCAGGGGTGAAGCCCGAGGCTGTCCCCAGCACCCCTGGGTGGTGGGTGCCGGGCTGATAGCCATGTGTGTAAAAAAAGAATATTGTTTTTTCGTTGTGGAACTACAAGGCCCAGCAAGCCTCCCCCGCTTGCTGGTACTTGGAGAACCTCAAGTACCTGCAGGCGGGGAAATAACGGGCTTGCTGGTACCTGTAGTTCTACAACAACAAAAAATACCCAAATAAAAACACAAACACACACAGCGTGACAGTAAAATTATTGAGACAGGCTGTAGCATGTGGGTGCATGTAACCCTATAAAAGTGATGGATTGGGTGACTATTACAATACCCACTGTTGCTGTCTGAAAAATGATGGATTTATAGATTGCTCTGCCGAGACATGTTTTTTTCTAAAATGCACCACAGGTATGGATGGATAGTATACTTGACGACACAGAGGTAGGTAGAGCAGTGGCCTACTGTACCGTACTGCTATATATTATATTATTTATTATTATTATTATCCTTTATTTATATGGCGCCACAAGGGTTCCGCAGTCCCCAATTACAGAGTACATAAACAAATAATCAAACAGGAAAACAGCAACTTACAGTTGACGACAATATAGGACAAGTACAGGGTAAATAAACATAGCTACATCAGCAGATGACACTGGAATAAGTATCAGGTGGCAGAAGACTGCTGGATTTGGTGCAGCTGAAGATTATTAAAGTAAGAAAAGAGTAAGCACATGAGGGAAGAGGGCCCTGCTCGTGAGAGCTTACATTCTAAAAGGGAGGGGTAGACAGACAGGGGTGAGACAGATGGGGTACATAGAGAGCATGGAACAGAGGTTTAGGATGAGATTTGGCTGGGTTTGGTGAAGAAGTGGGTCTTGAGAGCCCGTTTGAAGTTTTGTAGAGAGGTGGAGAGTCTGAGGGGGAGAGGTAGGGAATTCCAGAGAAGTGGTGCAGCACGTGAAAAATCTTGGAGGTAGGAGTGGGAGGAAGTAATCCGTAGGCAGGAGAGTCGGTGTGCATTAGCAGAGCGAAGAGGATGGGTGGGAGTGTAAAGCGAGATAAGATCAGAGATGTAGATGGGAGAGGAGTGGGTGAGGGCTTTGTAAGCAAGTGTGAGAAGCTTGAAATGGATTCTGAAAGGGAAGGGGAGCCAGTGAAGGACTAGTAAGAGAGGAGAGGTGGACGTAGTGCGTTTGGTGAGGAAAATGAGCCGGGCAGCAGCATTGAGGATAGATTGGAGTGGAGAGAGGTATTTGTCAGGAATGCCAGTCAGGAAGAGATTACAGCAGTCCAGTCTGGAGATGACCAGTGAGTGGATAAGAGTCTTAGTAGCATCCTGGGTCAGAAAGGGTCTGATCCTGGAAATATTTTTTAGATGAAAACGGCAGGTTTGTGAGAGGTGCTGAATGTGTGGTTTGAAGGAGAGGGAGGAGTCAAGGATTACTCCAAGACAGCGCGCTTGGGGGGTAGAGGAGATAGTAGTGCCATCAACAGATAATGAGATTGTAGGAGGTGAGATTATGCGGGAGGGAGGGAAGATGATCAGCTCGGTCTTAGACATGTTAAGTTTAAGAAAGCGCTGGGACATCCAGGAAGAGATAGCAGAGAGACAGTTGGAGATACGAGTGAGGAGAGTAGGGGAGAGGTCTGGAGAGGAAAGATAGATTTGAGTGTCATCAGCATAGAGATGATATTGGAAACCAAAAGAACTAATGAGCTTACCTAGTGAGGACGTATAGAGAGAGAAGAGAAGAGGACCAAGGACAGAACCTTGGGGTACCCCTACAGTTAGTGGAAGTGAGGGGGAGGTGGAGTCATGAGAGGAGACAGAGAATGAACGGTCAGAAAGGTAGGACGACAACCAAGAGAGGGCAGTGTTACGCAGACCAATGGAGTGAAGGATTTGCAGTAGGAGAGGATGGTCCACAGTGTCAAAAGCAGCAGAGAGATCAAGTAGAATAAGTAGAGAGTAGTGTCCCTTAGATTTAGCAGCATGGAGGTCATTGCATACTTTTGTAAGGGCAGTTTCAGTGGAGTGGAGAGGACGGAAGCCAGACTGGAATGGGTCAAGCAGTGAGTGTGAGGAAAGAAAGGAAGTAAGGCGGTTGTAGACAATACGCTCAAGGAGTTTGGAGGCAAAAGGGAGGAGAGAGATGGGTCGGTAGTTGGAGAGAGTGTTTGGATCAAGGGTAGGTTTTTTAAGAATAGGAGAGATGAGAGCGTGCTTGAAGGCAGAGGGGACAGTGCCTGGTGAGAGGGAGAGATTGAGAAGGTGGGAAAGATGGGAACAAGCAGAAGAAGAGAGGTGGCAAAGGAGGCGGGAGGGGATAGGGTCAAGTGGGGAGGTGGTGAGGGGACAGGAACGAATGAGGGCCATGACTTCCTCTCCAGATGCATGGGAGAAAGATGACAGAGTTGGTGCGAGGGATGGGGAGGGTTGGTAAGGGATGGGAGAAGGCTGGTTACTGATAGTCTGGTGTGATGTGATGTCCTGACGTATGGAGTCAATTTTGGATGTGAAGTGAGTGGCAAAGTCAAGAGCAGAGAGTGAGGAAGGGAGACGAGGTGGAGGTGGGCAGAGGAGTGAGTTGAGAGTGGCAAAGAGGCGCCGGGGGTTGGAAGACTGGGAGGAGATGAGGTGCTTGAAGTATGACTGTTTAGCAAGAGAAAGGGCAGCACTGAAGGATGAGAGCATAAGTTTGAAATGGAGGAAGTCTGCCTTAGAGCGTGATTTCCTCCAGTGTCGCTCAGCAGTACATGAGCATTTTTGCAGATATCTGGTGCATTTGGTGTGCCAGGGTTGAGGTGTTAATTTGCAAGGGTGAATAGTGGTTGGTGGAGCAACAGAGTCAAGAGCAGAAGTAAGGGAAGCATTGTATGTGGAAGTGGCTTGTTCAGGGCATGAGAGAGAGAGAATAGGAGAGAGAAGTGAGTCAAACAGGGAGGAAAGGAATGTGGTGTCAATAGCTTCAATGTTACGCTTAGTGATGGTAGCCTTAGGAGGTAGAGATGGGGAAGTCGAGAGAGATAGGTTGAAGGAGAGCAGGTGGTGGTCAGAGAGGGGAAATGGGGAGTTGGAAAAATCAGAAATATCACAGCGGTGAGTGAAGACCAGATCCAGTGAGCTCCCATTCACATGGGAGGGTGAGGAGGTCCACTGACTACAACCACCAATATATTCTGCTGCACTATATCTATATATGAAAAGCTAATTCTGCTGAGTAATTACAATTGACTACAACCACCAATATATTCTGCTGCACTATATCTATATATGCAAAGCTAATTCTGCTGGGTAATGCAAATTGAAACAATATTGCATAGTATGTGATTTTTAAGTACTTTTTTCAAGTTTTGAATGATATAGACCCAGTTTAATCTTTGTGGAATGCCTGGTTGTTGTTTTTAAGGTAATTTATTGCCTGGCATTTGAGGGGGTGGGGTGTGGTTACAGATTTCAATTATTGGTTTCACTTGTAATAGTCTTCTACTTAAGTCCAATGGTGTAGGCTGTGCAAAGCCGTTTGGCTGTGCATTTATTGATCCAAGCGTGCATTTTTATCAAAGCATGATAAAATTGACACATAACAGCAGCGTTCAATCAGCGTTAATTTATCTTCAGCTGATATCGATTGTGAATTGACGTTTCTTCTCTTCTTGTCACCTACAGGTAATTACAATTGACTACAACCACCAATATATTCTGCTGCACTATATCTATATATGCAAAGCTAATTCTGCTGGGTAATGCAAATTGAAACATTATTGCATAGTATGTGATTTTTAAGTACTTTTTTAAAGTTTTGAATGATATAGACCCTTGCCCTTTCTCTTGCTAAACAGTCATACTTCAAGAACCTCATCTCCTCCCAGTCTTCCAACCCCCGGCGCCTCTTTGCCACTCTCAACTCACTCCTCTGCCCACCTCCACCTCGTCTCCCTTCCTCACTCTCTGCTCTTGACTTTGCCACTTACTTCACATCCAAAATTGACTCCATACGTCAGGACATCACATCACACCAGACTATCAGTAACCAGCCTTCTCCCATCCCTTACCAACCCTCCCCATCCCTCGCACCAACTCTGTCATCTTTCTCCCATGCATCTGGAGAGGAAGTCATGGCCCTCATTCGTTCCTGTCCCCTCACCACCTCCCCACTTGACCCTATCCCCTCCCGCCTCCTTTGCCACCTCTCTTCTTCTGCTTGTTCCCATCTTTCCCACCTTCTCAATCTCTCCCTCTCATCAGGCACTGTCCCCTCTGCCTTCAAGCACGCTCTCATCTCTCCTATTCTTAAAAAACCTACCCTTGATCCAAACACTCTCTCCAACTACCGACCCATCTCTCTCCTCCCTTTTGCCTCCAAACTCCTTGAGCGTATTGTCTACAACCGCCTTACTTCCTTTCTTTCCTCACACTCACTGCTTGACCCATTCCAGTCTGGCTTCCGTCCTCTCCACTCCACTGAAACTGCCCTTACAAAAGTATGCAATGACCTCCATGCTGCTAAATCTAAGGGACACTACTCTCTACTTATTCTACTTGATCTCTCTGCTGCTTTTGACACTGTGGACCATCCTCTCCTACTGCAAATCCTTCACTCCATTGGTCTGCGTAACACTGCCCTCTCTTGGTTGTCGTCCTACCTTTCTGACCGTTCATTCTCTGTCTCCTCTCATGACTCCACCTCCCCCTCACTTCCACTAACTGTAGGGGTACCCCAAGGTTCTGTCCTTGGTCCTCTTCTCTTCTCTCTCTATACGTCCTCACTAGGTAAGCTCATTAGTTCTTTTGGTTTCCAATATCATCTCTATGCTGATGACACTCAAATCTATCTTTCCTCTCCAGACCTCTCCCCTACTCTCCTCACTCGTATCTCCAACTGTCTCTCTGCTATCTCTTCCTGGATGTCCCAGCGCTTTCTTAAACTTAACATGTCTAAGACCGAGCTGATCATCTTCCCTCCCTCCCGCATAATCTCACCTCCTACAATCTCATTATCTATTGATGGCACTACTATCTCCTCTACCCCCCAAGCGCGCTGTCTTGGAGTAATCCTTGACTCCTCCCTCTCCTTCAAACCACACATTCAGCACCTCTCACAAACCTGCCGTTTTCATCTAAAAAATATTTCCAGGATCAGACCCTTTCTGACCCAGGATGCTACTAAGACTCTTATCCACTCACTGGTCATCTCCAGACTGGACTGCTGTAATCTCTTCCAGACTGGCATTCCTGACAAATACCTCTCTCCACTCCAATCTTTCCTCAATGCTGCTGCCCGGCTCATTTTCCTCACCAAACGCACTACGTCCACCTCTCCTCTCTTACTAGTCCTTCACTGGCTCCCCTTCCCTTTCAGAATCCATTTCAAGCTTCTCACACTTGCTTACAAAGCCCTCACCCACTCCTCTCCCATCTACATCTCTGATCTTATCTCGCTTTACACTCCCACCCGTCCTCTTCGCTCTGCTAATGCACACCGACTCTCCTGCCTACGGATTACTTCCTCCCACTCCTACCTCCAAGATTTTTCACGTGCTGCACCACTTCTCTGGAATTCCCTACCTCTCCCCCTCAGACTCTCCACCTCTCTACAAAACTTCAAACGGGCTCTCAAGACCCACTTCTTCACCAAACCCAGCCAAATCTCATCCTAAACCTCTGTTCCATGCTCTCTATGTACCCCATCTGTCTCACCCCTGTCTGTCTACCCCTCCCTTTTAGAATGTAAGCTCTCACGAGCAGGGCCCTCTTCCCTCATGTGCTTACTCTTTTCTTACTTTAATAATCTTCAGCTGCACCAAATCCAGCAGTCTTCTGCCACCTGATACTTATTCCAGTGTCATCTGCTGATGTAGCTATGTTTATTTACCCTGTACTTGTCCTATATTGTCGTCAACTGTAAGTTGCTGTTTTCCTGTTTGATTATTTGTTTATGTACTCTGTAATTGGGCACTGCGGAACCCTTGTGGCGCCATATAAATAAAGGATAATAATAATAATAAATAATATAATATATAGCAGTACGGTACAGTAGGCCACTGCTCTACCTACCTCTGTGTCGTCAAGTATACTATCCATCCATACCTGTGGTGCATTTTAGAAAAAAACATGTCTCGGCAGAGCAATCTATAAATCCATCATATTTCAGACAGCAACAGTGGGTATTGTAATAGTCACCCAATCCATCACTTTTATAGGGTTACATGCACCCACATGCTACAGCCTGTCTCAATAATTTTACTGTCACGCTGTGTGTGTTTGTGTTTTTATTTGGGTATTTTTTGTTGTTGTAGAACTACAGGTACCAGCAAGCCCGTTATTTCCCCGCCTGCTGGTACTTGAGGTTCTCCAAGTACCAGCAAGCGGGGGAGGCTTGCTGGGCCTTGTAGTTCCACAACAAAAAAACAATATTCTTTTTTTACACACATGGCTATCAGCCCGGCACCCACCACCCAGGGGTGCTGGGGACAGCCTCGGGCTTCACCCCTGGCCCTTGGGTGCCTCGAGGGGAGGAACCTCTTGATTTAAGGGGTCCCCACTCCTCCAGGGAACCCCGGCCAGGGGTGACTAGTTGGAGGGGTAATGCCAGGGCCGCAGGGACCTACATAAAAGTGTCCCCCGGCTGTGGCATTATCTCTCTGGCTAGTGGAGCCCGGTGCTGGTTTTAAAAATATGGGGGACCCCTACATCTATTGTCCCACGTATTTTTGGAACCTGGACCGGTCTAAGAGCCCGGTGCTGGTTGTCTAAATACGGGGAACCCCTGTCCAATTTTTCCCCCAGTATTTAAATAACCAGGACCGGCTCAAAGAGCCCGAGGCTGGTTATACTAAGGAGGGGGGACCTCACGCATTTTTTTTAACCCATTCAGACCCTTCTCCTTTAAGTTAATGGAAGCCCTGGACAACAAAATTGCATTCATGTCCTCCTCCCTCACCCTTCCCAGTCCCAAACACTCATTTTTTTTTTCTTTAAAAATTTATAATATATAACGAGAACAATGAGCAGGCAGGCAGCGGGCATTGGCGGCATCGGACTGAGATAGAAATTAGTGGTGGAGGGCTGGGTCAGTTGATTGTGGGCGAGTTTGTAAGCCATTGGCGGTGGCAGCGGGTATCGGCTCAGAGGCAGTAGCGGGCATTGGCTAAGGGTCATCGGCAGGATTCGGCGGACATTATGGCTGTAGTGCCTCACTAGCCACTGACCTCACCGCACGCCACTGTGGGACAGATGTAACATGCAGAGAGAGGTAGATTTGGGAGGGGGAATGTCCTAGCATAACTGTTAATTGCAGTGTAATACTGTAATTCAGCTGTGCAGCATTTGTGGCTAAATGTCAAAGAAGCCAGTATTTACCCTGCATGCAAAACAATAAATGTATTTGAACATACCTCCCAACTATCCCAATTTTTGCAGGACAGTCACTTTTTTGGGGAATGTCCAGCTAACCCAAACAACCCCCCCCCCTTCCCATGGGAAAGGGGTGGGGGGTGGAAGGCTCCCTGTAGCTTGTTGCTCTGCAAATATGCACATTGTGGGTAATTCAAACCTGATCGCTAGGGTGTGTTTTTTGCATCCCTGTAATCAGGTAGTTGTCGCCTACAGCGGAAGGGAAAATTTGCTGTGCAGGTGTGTGATCACATGTGCACAAGAGCTGCACAGCTCAGCACTTACTCAGCCATTGAGGTGACGTCACAAATCCTCCCACAAAATGCCGGGTCCCTCCAGTGTTTTTCCGGACACTCCCTAGAAACATTCAGTTGCCACCCACACAAACACCCTCTTCTTGTCAATCTTCTTGTGATCTCCGGACCATCGCACTTACGCATTGTGGCGCATACGCATGTGCAGTGCAAACCAGATTGCCCGCTGGGTGAAAATAAATTGAAGCGATCTGGTCTGAATAAGCCTCAATCTCTATTCACGGGAGACAGAGGGGCTGGGGCATGGCCAGCAGCTCACAGAGCACCTATAATGACAAAAATGGGAGACATGGCTCATGATCGCGATATACCTGCGAAGGTACGCCCTCTACTGATTGACAGGCAGAGGCATTCGCATTTTCTGCGGGGAACCCGGAGAAAATGTAGGCACACGCACAGGATGGACCCTGCGTATATGCCCCCATCCTCTTCATAGTTTTTGCGGTTGGAACGCGTATTACGATCCAAACTGAATTAGGCCCTATATGTCTTATATACACGAGCAGTGTGAAAACATCAATCGATGGGGGTAATTCCAAGTTGATCGCAGCAGGAATTTTGTTAGCAGTTGGGCAAAACCATGTGTACTGCAGGGGAGGCAGATATAACATGTGCAGAAAGAGTTAGATTTGGGTGAGTTATTTTGTTTCTGTGCAGGGTAAATACTGACTGCTTTATTTTTACACTGCAAATTAGATTGCAGATTGAACACACCACACCCAAATCTAACTCTCTCTGCACATGTTAAATCTGCCTTCCCTGCAGTGCACATAGGTGGTCATTCCGAGTTGTTCGCTCGGTAATTTTCTTCGCATCGCAGCGATTTTCCGCTTAATGCGCATGCGCAATGTTTACACTGCGACTGCGCCAAGTAAATTTGCTATGCAGTTAGGAATATTACTCACGTTTTTTTCATCGTTCTGGTGATCGTAATGTGATTGACAGGAAGTGGGTGTTTCTGGGCGGAAACAGGCCGTTTTAGGGGCGTGTGGGAAAAAATGCTACCGTTTCTGGGAAAAACGCGGGAGTGGCTGGAGAAACGGAGGAGTGTCTGGGCGAACGCTGGGTGTGTTTGTGACGTCAAACCAGGAACGACAAGCACTGAACTGATCGCACTGGCAGAGTAAGTCTCGAGCTACTCAGAAAC
Organism: Pseudophryne corroboree; assembly: GCF_028390025.1. NCBI lineage: Eukaryota > Metazoa > Chordata > Amphibia > Anura > Myobatrachidae > Pseudophryne > Pseudophryne corroboree. The sequence goes on from NC_086444.1 coordinate 688,914,533, forward strand.
TGCACAGAGATGTCTTATCGCAATATTGCAAATCTTTCGTTCGCAATTTTAAGATGCTAAGATTCACTCCCAGTAGGCGGCAGCTTAGCGTGTGCAATGCTGCTAAAAGCAGCTTGCGAGCGAACAACTCGGAATGAGGGCCATGGGGGGTAATTCTGAGTTGATCCCAGCAGGATTTTTGTTAGCAGTTGGGCAAAACCATGTGCACTGCATTTACGAACAGATGATTTTTTATATAAATTTTAAAATGTTAGTAAATGTGTGTTTTTTTTTCAACCTGGAAGCCCAACATCGATTAAGATCGATCTTAAATAGACCCCTGGGTTTTAAGCATAACCATGGTTGAGTCCAATGGTTAATTCACATTGACCGAAGTTCTAATTAAGTCACCTGTGCTCAAGCATGATATCCTTAAAATCTGGATTGCAATGACAGCATTTTGGAACTATGCCTAAGGGTTTAATTTTTACATTTATCCACTGACAATAAATCTACCTACAATATCCCTGTAACTTGTTATGATTACAGTATTTCACTAAATAATTTAATTTGCTGAACCTTCTGTAAAAAGAAATATTAAGCTGCTGTAATTCCCAGATGCAGCAAATTTGTTAGCTAGTGGGCAAAACCATGTGCACAGCAGGGTTGGGGGGGGCAGATATAACATTTGCAGAGAGATTTAGGTGGGTTATATTGTTTGTGTGCAGAGTAAATACTGGCTGTTTTGTTTTTACACTGCAATTTAGATTTCAGTTTGAACACACCGCACCAAAATCTAACTCTCTCTGCACATATTATACACCCCCCCCCCCTGCAGTGTACATGGTTTTAGCTAATAAATTTGCTGCTGTGATCAGATCTGAGTTAAGCCCTATGTATTTGGCACTGGCAAAGGGTTAGAGGCCTTGCTGTAGAGCTCACACCTTTCTTATCATGCATTGTAATATTTCCTATGTCCTGATGTTGTGCTCTCTGCTCCATCCAAGTAAACAGCAATGTAGCATGGCTATCAAAGAGCGTGAAGATTGCAGATTTCCTGGGATTAATGCTAAGGAATGCTATTCCAGAGGCTGCTGCTTTAATTCAAGTGTCACTGGGGTTAAATGGTGTTTTTACCTTAAAAACACAGGTAGAGTATATAGTACAGTGGTAAAGTGGGAGCATGTAGTGCTATTGATTACAGATTTGATGGAGCTTAAACATGGATAAGGTCCATGGCTCTAAGAGTTTATCTTGTGTATCCTTTATTCTTAGTCATGGTCAGATAAGATTAGAAAATACCATTTAAGTGGAAATTTCCTGTTAGCTGTTTTTCAGTTTGCTCAACTGTCTGATTAACTGGTCCTAAAAAAGGACCAAAGGAGCTAAATTGCCCTGTGATCTAGCTAAATTGCCCCAGTTAAAAAAACTAAAAAAAACTAAGCTGCTGTAATTCCTGGATGTTTCCTTACTGCATCAACAGGAAGTGACAAGAAACAATGTAATGTGGAACCGTACAGCAGAAGGGATTGCGGCTACCCCACAATAAGTGCAGCGGAATGTAAGAAGAGGAATTGTTGCTTTGACTGCAGCATTCCCGGGGTTAACTGGTGTTTCTTCAAGTCACAAGGTATGGAGCTGCTGTATAGTTACTCGCAAGTCAGTAGTTGTATGATGCTCACACCTGTTAAACTGGATACACACAGAATGCCCTACACAGGGGGTGAAATGAGCGCCCCCCCCCCACCCCCCGTACGCTCAGCACACATCACACTGTGCTGAGCGGGGGCAGAGATGTGTGCTGAGCAGTTCGCTCAGCACACATCTCTCCCCAAAATCGGTCCGTGAATACGGACCTTTAAACTGGATCCACACTTAGATTATCTGTCCATTTTTTTTTTCTAGTTGAAACAAAATTATGCTAATATGTGGCAGCAAATGACAATTGACCATTTGCTCACAAACACTGGAAAACATCCAAAAATGGTCATTTAGATAAATTGGTTAAATCCATTTCATTTAGCTAATTTATCCAAACTACCTTTATTGTATCTTTGTGGGTGAATGATGTGTGGGTCAGTGTTGAGGGTGGTGGAGGAGATGGGTAATAGGCACAGCAGGGTGTGGACAGTCAAATAGTGTGCTTAGAGGTTCAGAGTCATTGTATGAGACTCTGGCAACAGTGACTTGATGAGTCTGGTGTCCATAGGGTGGGACGCATTAACCTTTTTATGCTATTGAAATAGTTCTCCTCCTGACCGACGCAGTTCCTTGCTCCGAGGTTGGTGTATTGTCCTGTTGCAGCGCCTCTCCACTGTGGTCACAGTGAGCTGTGTGGTGTTGCTGGCGCATGCCAATCTCCCCCCAACCTCCCTCTTGCATTTCAGACCTACGTACGCATGATGGGATCTTGTATGATATGCGCGTGTGCTGTAGAGATGAAAGTGGGGGTGAGGAGGCAGATCGTGAGATGGGGAAACTTTGTGGACTGTTAGCGAAGGGGAGCACTGGGCAATCTGAGTTGCAAAGAGGGCAGCAGAAGAGGTTATTGCATGTGCACTGGTGACAGGTCCATCCTTGGTGGCCAGCCTCAGTGGTAAAGGGGTACATGAGCTAGTGTCCCTTGGCCAGCCATGTACCATGGCCACCTCCCTACCTCCTATATATTTTCCCTGATCTGTCACTTTGTTACGGTCTGCTGCTGGCACTGGTGTATCGTCCTGCAGATGCCGTCTCCGCCCATTGCTGTGACTTCCCCCAGAGTTAGCCACACAGAGTGACAGATCTGGGAAAATATATAGGAAATCATTACTTTCACTTGCAGCCTACCTTATTTTTTGCAGCCTAGCATGCTCCTGACCCCTTCTCTCACTAATACTTATACAACATTCATGAACTCATCTTAAGGTTTCTTTATTATTCAGTCACACTGTCTTGGATCCAAACCATTTCCTGTGGCATTGCAGTCAAACAATTGAGCTATTTACCCTTGCATAGAAAGGTATAATCTAAGCTAGAGAATTCTATTTGGAGCTCACCTTGTACTTTGTGAAGAAATAATCAGCTTTGTGGCTGAGCAGATATATGGAGTGTGTGGCTGCACACTGCATTGATCTGCTGAGTTGCAATGCTAATAATTTTTTTTTTGCAAAGTACCAATAGCTTCATTGTGAAGGTGGAAAGAAGGGTGTTACGGCATGGAATGTACAAACTGCGAGACCCTGCTGGTAGCGCCTTTGTCTATTTAGTAGGAAGGGCACGTAACAGCCGGGGGGCAATGGAGGAAGCCCCTTTAGGGCTGGAGCCCGGCGGCAACTGACTCTGTTGTCTCTGGCAGTTCCGCCCCTGGACTAGAGGAATGGTCAAGAACATGGCAACATTTAATGCCAAAAAATGCAAAATCATACACGTCTCAAAAATGCAAAGGCTAACTATAATATTAAGGGCATTATAATGGCAAGAGGAAAGCTATCTAAGTATTACTATTTCAGGTGAGCAATGTAACAAAGCAATAGGAAAGGCAAGTCAGATGCTTGTTTGCATAGGTTAAAGAACCAGTAGCAGAAAAAAGTAATACAGGTTGAGTATCCCATATCCAAATATTCCGAAATACGGAATATTCCGAAATACGGACTTTTTTGAGTGAGACTGAGATAGTGAAACCTTTGTGTTTTGATGGCTCAGTGTACACAAACTTTGTTTAATACTCAAAGTTATTAAAAATATTGTATTAAATGAACTTCAGACTGTGTGTATAAGGTGTATATGAAACATAAATGAATTCTGTGAATGTACACACACTTTGTTTAATGCACAAAGTTATAAAAAATATTGGCTAAAATGACCTTCAGGCTGTGTGTATAAGGTGTATATGAAACATAAATACCTTCTGTGCTTAGATTTAGGTCCCATCACCATAATATCTCGTTATGGTATGCAATTATTCCAAAATACAGAAAAATCCGATATCCAAAATTCCTCTGGTCCCAAGCATTTTGGATAAGGGATACTCAACCTGTAATGCCACTGTATAGGTCCTTGGTACAGCCACATTTAGAATCCTGTGTTCAGTTCCAGAAGCCATATCTCCAGAAGGCTGTAAATACATTAGGGCAACTAAAATTGTGCATGGCCTACATCACAAAACTTACCTGGAAATACTAAAAAATGTTGATGTGTATAGTTTGGAGAAGGGAAGAGGGAACATACAGTAATAGAAACATTTAAATATATAGGGAGGAATGTAATAGGGTGTGAGAATCAGAAAGTGAGAGATTTTGTGTTTTTTCCTGTTGTTTTTTGTTTTGTTTGTTTGATTGTTTGTTTTTAAAGTGGCAATCCTTTACATGGCAAAACCAGGTTGATATTTGCCATGTAAAGGATTGCCACCGTGGGCATGTGTAGAAGGGGCACTGCTACTGTTGGCATTATGTGTGTAAGCTGCACTGATATGGTGGTTATGTGTATAAAGGGCACTGCGACTGTGGGTATTATTATTATTATTATTACATGCGGTGTAATGACAATAAGATAGTGCTACTGTGTGGCATATTTTGATTTGGGGTGCTATTGTGTGGCCATGCCCCTTCCTTGTGATACCACACCTTCTTTTTTTAAGGAGCGCACTGTCCCTTTATTAAGTATTGGAGAGAGGGCCCAAATTAATAATTTGCAGGGAGGCGCCAAACACCCTAGCACTGGCCCTTTGGTAGGGGACAGGATTTGCTTCTGCTTGTGCACATATGTTATGATTGCCAGCCAACAGCACTGGTTTTGCCTATAACACTAACTATAAATATTTTGAATTGGTCCTGGACCACCAATCCAAGGCACCCCTGCAAGTGTCCTGAGGCACCCCAGGGTGCAGTTTGAGAACCACTGGTCTAGTGAGTACCCAGGATAATTATTGTAGCTGGTCTGCGGGTAACAGCTCTCAGATCCACTTCTAGAAAAAATGCAGCAATGTAATTTGAGTGACAAACTGCAGAGATGAACCCTTTCTGTGACTGCTGCACAGGGATCACACAAACTCTATTCATAGGGCTGACTTCACTTAGAGGAGATATTCTCACCCCGCAAAGAAGTGCGAGTATATACCGCACTTACGGTACCATTGGATTTACAGATATTTTCTTGCAATACACTATGGGGGTCATTCTGAGTTGATTGCTCGCTAGCAGTTTTTAGCAGCCATGCAAACGCATTGTCGCTGCCCACTGGAGAGTGTATATTCACTTTGGAGAAGTGCGAATACTTGAGTAGCAGAGCGCCTGCAAAATCGTTTCAAAATAAGACCAGCACTGTAGTTACACTTCGTGTGCGTTGATTCTAACAACCGAGGGACGGCTTTTGATGTCACACACCCATCCAGCGAATGCCCAGCCACGTCTGCATTTCTTCTGCCACGCCTGCATTTTTCCAAGCACTCCCTGAAAACGGTCAGTTGACACCCAGAAACGCCCTCTTTCTGTCAATCTCCTTGTGGCCTGTTCTGTGATTGGAATAATCGCTAGAACTAGTGCAAAACCACAATGGACTTTGTACCCGTACGATGCGCATGCACATTACGGAGCATGCGCATGCACAGATTAGCCATTTTTTTTCAACTGATTGCTACGCAGCGAACAACGGCAGCAAGCGATCAACTCGGAATGACCCCCTATATACATAGAAACATGGATTTTTACTGCAGGAATTATGGTTAGTTTAGGGGTATCGGTTAGGGTCAACAGAGGTGTAGCTAGGGGTCCAAGCGCCCCTGGCAAAGTAAGGGACTGGCGCCCCCCCTTTCGATAAAGCATTGCAGTCCATTGGCGGTTACCATGTTGGAGCCACAGCAACTGACCCCCTCCCCCACACGCTGCCCTACATCATCGGCTGGGATTCACTGTTGGTGTGAAGCCACTGGGAACATTCTGGTAGCATTAGCAGCAGTCTGTGTCATAGATAGGGAAGGCAGAAGGTTAACTAGCTAATAGCAGTCTGTTGGCAGCAGAGGCTGGGCGGGGGGCTGAGAATGAGCCAACGCTGATCAGTGTCCAGTCTGCTCAGACAAAAATATTTTGTGATCAGGGCTGGTTCTAGACCAAAGGAGCCAATGGCAAAAATTTCCTTTGGCACCCCCCCCCCCCACACACACACACACACATACACACACACACACACACACACACACACACACACACCAAAAAAGAACATATCCCAGTTTAACATAACGCTATGTGGTGCAAGGTGTGGAGCTGGTCACTTGTATCAGACCTCTGACATTTGCCTTTTCACCCATATTGCATACTTTTTCTTGCAGGTTGTGTCTTAATTCAAGAAGTGTTCTAAGTACTTCAGCTTAGTATCTTTACTGACCCCTCTTTACCCCACACTACATAACTGACCCCTCTATACCCTACACTACATCACTGACCTTTCTATAACCATCACTGCATTACTGAACCCTCTATTAGAGATGTGCACTTGAAATTTTTCGGGTTTTGTGTTTTGGTTTTGGGTTCGGTTCCGCGGCCGTGTTTTGGGTTCGACCGCGTTTTGGCAAAACCTCACCGAATTTTTTTTGTCGGATTCGGGTGTGTTTTGGATTCGGGTGTTTTTTTCAAAAAACACTAAAAAACAGCTTAAATCATAGAATTTGGGGGTCATTTTGATCCCAAAGTATTATTAACCTCAAAAACCATAATTTCCACTAATTTTCAGTCTATTCTGAACGCCTCACACCTCACAATATTATTTTTAGTCCTAAAATTTGCACCGAGGTCGCTGGATGACTAAGCTAAGCGACCCTAGTGGCCGACACAAACACCTGGCCCATCTAGGAGTGGCACTGCAGTGTCACGCAGGATGGCCCTTCCAAAAAACACTCCCCAAACAGCACATGACGCAAAGAAAAAAAGAGGCGCAATGAGGTAGCTGTGTGAGTAAGCTAAGCGACCCTAGCGGCCGACACAAACACCTGGCCCATCTAGGAGTGGCACTGCAGTGTCACGCAGGATGGCCCTTCCAAAAAACACTCCCCAAACAGCACATGACGCAAAGAAAAAAAGAGGCGCAATGAGGTAGCTGTGTGAGTAAGATAAGCGACCCTAGTGGCAGACACAAACACCTGGCCCATCTAGGAGTGGCACTGCAGTGTCACGCAGGATGGCCCTTCCAAAAAACACTCCCCAAACAGCACATGACGCAAAGAAAAAAAGAGGCGCAATGAGGTAGCTGTGTGAGTAAGATAAGCGACCCTAGTGGCCGACACAAACACCTGGCCCATCTAGGAGTGGCACTGCAGTGTCACGCAGGATGGCCCTTCAAAAAAATACTCCCCAAACAGCACATGACGCAAAGAAAAATGAAAGAAAAAAGAGGTGCAAGATGGAATTGTCCTTGGGCCCTCCCACCCACCCTTATGTTGTATAAACAGGACATGCACACTTTAACCAACCCATCATTTCAGTGACAGGGTCTGCCACACGACTGTGACTGAAATGACGGGTTGGTTTGGACCCCCACCAAAAAAGAAGCAATTAATCTCTCCTTGCACAAACTGGCTCTACAGAGGCAAGATGTCCACCTCATCATCATCCTCCGATATATCACCGTGTACATCCCCCTCCTCACAGATTATCAATTCGTCCCCACTGGAATCCACCATCTCAGCTCCCTGTGTACTTTGTGGAGGCAATTGCTGCTGGTCAATGTATCCACGGAGGAATTGATTATAATTCATTTTAATGAACATCATCTTCTCCACATTTTCTGGAAGTAACCTCGTACGCCGATTGCTGACAAGGTGAGCGGCGGCACTAAACACTCTTTCGGAGTACACACTTGTGGGAGGGCAACTTAGGTAGAATAAAGCCAGTTTGTGCAAGGGCCTCCAAATTGCCTCTTTTTCCTGCCAGTATAAGTACGGACTGTCTGACGTGCCTACTTGGATGCGGTCACTCATTTAATCCTCCACCATTCTTTCAATGGGGAGAGAATCATATGCAGTGCCAGTAGACGACATGTCCGACTCCGTAATCGTTGTCAGGTCCTTCAGTCCGGACCAGATGTCAGCATCAGCAGTCGCTCCAGACTGCCCTGCATCACCGCCAGCGGGTGGGCTCGGAATTCTGAGCCTTTTCCTCGCACCCCCAGTTGCGGGAGAATGTGAAGGTGTTATGCACACCAGTGCCTGCAGGAAAGTACTGGTGTCAGGACTGTTATGCACTCCAGTGCCTGCAGGAATGTACTGGTGTTTGAACTGTTATGCAAAACAAATGGACTCACAGACAGACTAGGGAATATGACATAACGTACACAGAAGGTGGTAGGGTAACAAAATACACACAACGTGAACAGAGAAGCCCAGAGGCTAAGGAACTGGGTATCTCCCTTGTATTAGAACTGCTCAGATGTGAAAAGCAAGATGTTGTGTTTTAATACATAGAAAACCCGAAATGCTGTTGCTAAGGGCAACAGCAAAACCCTAAAGGGTTACCAACGGGTGTGGCAGTAAACTCCTTGGTCAGAGATGGAATGATAGACACAAGGAGATTCTCCACAATCCTAATTCTCACTTGCAGTGCACAGGTTCGGTTTACTGCCACTAAACTGACCCCTGACACCTAGCACAGTGAGACAGGATTAGACAGGCAAGTCTTAGAATACAGCCGCAAACTTGCTAAGTTCACAGAGTAGTAACAGAACCCCAGCAAGCTAAACGACTGACTCCAGTCTTACTGCTAGGTCTGGATTGGCAGAGTGTAATACCAAATCCCCAGGCCTATTTGCAGTAAGCAACAAACAAATACAAAGCTACACAGTACTGGCTAACTTTCAGAAACTGACTAACCAACAAAGATTCAGCAGCATCTGCTTACCCTGAAAAGAGGCCTTATAAAGCAGGTGCTGTCCACGCCCCACTCAGACCTCACAGACTGTGAGCACAAAAACCAGCACCGGATCCCCTGCCATGCACAGAGCCTATAACCACTGCTCAGCAAAAGACCCGAACCGGAGTATCAGCTGCGCTCAGGTTACTCCGCTAGCACTTGTCTCCCGGTTGCCATGACGACGTGGCAGCACAGGGCAGGAGACCCTAACAGTACCCCCCCTCTGATGAGGGGTCAAAGAACCCCTACCACCGGGTTTATCGGGGAACTGCGAGAAGAAAGAGCGTATCAGTCTGGGGGCATGAAGATCACAACTGCGCACCCACGACCGCTCCTCCGGGCCATACCCCTTCCAGTGCACCAAAAATGACAGCCGACCCCGAACCACCTTGGAGTCAAGAATCCTTTCAACAACAAACTCCCTCTGGCCACGTATCAGAAGAGGGGAAGGTCTTCCACTGGAAGAAGGATTACTAATCGCCCGTTTTAAAAGGGAACAATGAAATGTTTTATTGATACCCAAAGAACGGGGCAGATCTAACTGAAATGCCACCGGATTGATAACCCTGGTGATCTTATAAGGGCCGATGAACCGGGGGCCTAACTTATGAGATGGCTGTCTCAACTTCAAATTCTTGGTAGACAACCAGACGAAGTCTCCTAATTTGAAGCTGCAGGGTCTTTTCCGCTTATCAAAAACCCTTTTGGTCACTAATGACACAGACACAAGGGCTTTCTTCACTTTCCGCCAAATACCTCTAAGGACCGAAACCACAGAGGAACCACCAGGCGTGGAGTCCAGGGGGTCAAAAGAATTGGCCTTAGGATGATGCCCATACACACAAAGGAAGGGAGAGATCCCTGTAGCAGAGTGAGCCGCGTTGTTATAGGCAAACTCCGCCATGGACAGATGAGCAACCCAGTCAGTCTGACACTTGGAGACATAACACCTGAGGAACTGCTCCAAGGACTGGTTCACCCTTTCAGTCTGCCCATTAGACTGCGGATGGTAGCCCGACGACAAGCTGACAGAAATCTGGAGATCGGAACAAAATGCCCTCCAGAATTTGGCCACAAACTGGGATCCGCGGTCAGAGACCACATCAAGTGGCAACCCGTGGAGATGCACAACATGCAGCATAAATAATTCAGACAGGCGTCTGGCCGATGGCAGCCCAACCAGTGGAACGAAGTGCGCCATCTTCGAAAACCTGTCAACGACAACCCAGATGGCTGTCATCCCCGAGGATTTGGGCAAGTCCACCACAAAATCCATTGAAATGTGGGTCCATGGCTTAGATGGGATAGAGAGTGGATGTAGTGGGCCAACAGGAACCCCTCTAGGAGTCTTATTTCGGGCACAGATGTCACATGCCCGAACCCACTGATCCACATCCTTAGCCACCGAGGGCCACCACACCGCCCTAGATAGCAACTCCCGAGTTCTGGCAATACCCGGGTGACCTGCAGACTTCTTGGCATGGAATTCCAGGAACACTCGCTGTCTTAACCTAGGAGGCACAAACAAAAGACCTACCGGAAGGTCTGGAGGAGCCTGCTCCTGTGCTCTAAGGACTAATGATAAGAGGTCCTGGGTAATGCCCACTTTAATACATGATGGGGAAACAATGGGCAACGGCTCCTCGGTGGTCTCCTGGATTGGAGCAAAACTCCGCGAGAGCGCATCAGCCTTGATGTTTTTTGACCCAGGGCGATATGTTATCAAAAAATTAAAGCGAGCAAAAAACAAAGCCCATCGTGCCTGCCTGGCATTGATACGCTTCGCTGACTCTAAATATGCCAGATTCTTATGGTCAGTGAGAATTGAGACCACAAACTTAGCCCCCTCAAGCCAGTGTCTCCACTCCTCGAGTGCATCCTTAATAGCCAACAATTCCCGGTTACCCACGTCATAATTCATCTCGGCAGGCGAAAATTTACGGGAAAAGTAAGCACAGGGATGAAGGCGATTATCTGACACTCCCATCTGAGAAAGCACTGCCCCAATACCCATCTCAGAGGCATCCACCTCCACCACAAAAGGACGCTCTGGATCTGGGTGTCGCAGCACCTTGGCCGAAACAAATGCCCTTTTGAGACGGGCAAAAGCCGCTTTAGCCTCACAAGACCAGTGAGCAACATCCGCCCCTTTCTTAGTGAGTGCCACCAAGGGCGCCACTATAGACGAAAATCCAGCGATAAATCGTCTATAAAAATTCGCAAAGCCCAGGAAACGCTGAAGCGCCTTCAAACTAGTGGGCTGCACCCAATCCAGGACTGCCTGTACCTTGGAACCCTCCATTTGGAAACCTTCTGGGGAGATAATATATCCTAGAAATGCGATTTGCTGAACTTCAAATTCGCACTTCTCCAGCTTCGCCCCAAGCCGGTGGTCTCTGAGTTTCTGGAGGACTAAGCGTACATGCTTCCGATGTTCCTCCAGGGAATGGGAGAAGATTAGGATGTCATCTAAGTATACAACTAAGAATCTATCCAAATATTCCCTGAGCACATCATTCATGAAATCCTGGAAGACTGCCGGGGCATTACAGAGCCCAAAAGGCATCACCAAATATTCATAATGCCCCGAGTGGGTATTAAAGGCAGTCTTCCATTCATCCCCCTCTCTTATTCGGATTAGATTGTACGCACCGCGTAGGTCAATCTTAGAAAAAATGGTGGCAGTACGAAGCTGGTCAAACAAGACCGAAATGAGAGGCAGTGGGTATGAGTTTTTAATCGTGATACGGTTCAATTCCCTGAAGTCGATGCAGGGTCGCAACGAACCGTCCTTTTTACCCACGAAGAAGAACCCCGACCCAACTGGAGACTGTGAAGGTCTGATAAATCCCTTAGCCAAGTTCTCCTGAATGTACTCTGCCATAGCCTGAGTCTCAGGACGTGACAGGGAGTACAACCTGCTCTTGGGAAGCTTAGCATTTGGCAACAAATCAATGGCACAGTCATAGGAGCGATGGGGAGGTAGTACCTCTGCAACTTTTTTGGAGAACACGTCCGCAAAATCTGCATAACACCCTGGCAATCCTGGCAAACTTAGCTGCGAGAACCTGACTGGAAGGCTCAAGCAACTCCTGAAACAATCAGTACTCCAACTAAGAATCTCCCCAGAGACCCAGTCAAATTGAGGATTGTGGGCCCTTAACCAGGGTAACCCCAACACCAATGGGGCAAAAGTACAGACAGTCACATAAAAGGACAATTTTTCAGAGTGTGTGGCTCCAATAAACAAAGAAATCTGGCTAGTGCAAGAGGTAATTTTACCTTGGGATAATGGTTCCCCGTTTAACCCACAAATCTCAATTTCCGATGCCAAGGGTACTAAGGGAACAGAGTGTTTCAGGGCGAATTGGCGGTCCATAAAAACCCCGTCGGCCCCACTGTCCACAAAGGCCTCAGTCTTGACAGTTTGACCGAGGATCTTCAAAGTCACCGGAATGATAAAAGTCTTCTTGGGAAATTCTGACTTCTGGCCTGACAGGATATTTCCCATCACCCTCAGGCCCTGAAGTTTTCCGGCTTTTCTGGGCATGATACTACCACATGACCTTTATTCCCACAGTACAAACACAACCCCTGCTGTCTCCTCCGCATCTTCTCACGCGAGGAGAGGCGGGTAGCCCCAATCTGCATAGGCTCCTCGGAAAATTCCTCAGAGTCTGAGGTTCCCTTGGGAAGGAAGGAAATCTCAGTCTCCCTTTCAAGCCTACGCTCTCTCAGCCGTCTATCCACCCGGATGGATAACTGCATGAGCTGATCCAAGCTATCAGGCAAGGGATGTTGTACCAGTTGGTCCTTTATCTGGTTAGAAAGACCTCTTCGGTACTGGTGTCTCAGGGCTGGGTCATTCCACTGGGTATCATGGGCCAACCTCCGAAACTCCGTACAGTAAACCTCAACTGGCCTTCGCCCTTGCTTAAGGATCGAAATCTGAGCCTCGGCTGAGGCCGTCTTGTCAGGGTCATCATACAACATGCCCAGTGCCGTAAAAAAAGCATCAACACTTTTAAGCGACGGACAGTCAGGCTGCAACCCATATGCCCAGACCTGTGGGTCTCCTTGTAGCAAGGAAATCACTATGCCCACCCGCTGAATCTCCGACCCAGAAGACTGAGGCCTAAGCCGGAAGTATAGCTTGCAGCTCTCCTTGAAACAAAAGAACTGCGAGCGATCTCCAAAAAAACGATCCGGGAGATTTACTTTCGGCTCCTTAACCCCTGCAGGTGCTGCTGCTGCGGGAGCTCCGCCAGCAGCCTGGGAGGTGTGCATTTTAATGGACAAATCATTACATTTTTGAGTCAGGACCTGCACCTGATCAACCACCTGTTGCAACGTATTTTGAGGGGTATGCTCCATATTCCCACAAAATTTCAACAGGAGTATTGGGCTGCTGAATATGTTATGCACACCAGTGCCTGCAGGAAAGTACTGGTGTCAGGACTGTTATGCACTCCAGTGCCTGCAGGAATGTACTGGTGTTTGAACTGTTATGCAAAACAAATGGACTCACAGACAGACTAGGGAATATGACGTAACGTACACAGAAGGTGGTAGGGTAACAAAATACACACAACGTGAACAGAGAAGCCCAGAGGCTAAGGAACTGGGTATCTCCCTTGTATTAGAACTGCTCAGATGTGAAAAGCAAGATGTTGTGTTTTAATACATAGAAAACCCGAAATGCTGTTGCTAAGGGCAACAGCAAAACCCTAAAGGGTTACCAACGGGTGTGGCAGTAAACTCCTTGGTCAGAGATGGAATGATAGACACAAGGAGATTCTCCACAATCCTAATTCTCACTTGCAGTGCACAGGTTCGGTTTACTGCCACTAAACTGACCCCTGACACCTAGCACAGTGAGAGAGGATTAGACAGGCAAGTCTTAGAATACAGCCGCAAACTTGCTAAGTTCACAGAGTAGTAACAGAACCCCAGCAAGCTAAACGACTTACTCCAGTCTTACTGCTAGGTCTGGATTGGCAGAGTGTAATACCAAATCCCCAGGCCTATTTGCAGTAAGCAACAAACAAATACAAAGCTACACAGTACTGGCTAACTTTCAGAAACTGACTAACCAACAAAGATTCAGCAGCATCTGCTTACCCTGAAAAGAGGCCTTATAAAGCAGGTGCTGTCCACGCCCCACTCAGACCTCACAGACTGTGAGCACAAAAACCAGCACCGGATCCCCTGCCATGCACAGAGCCTATAACCACTGCTCAGCAAAAGACCCGAACCGGAGTATCAGCTGCGCTCAGGTTACTCCGCTAGCACTTGTCTCCCGGTTGCCATGACGACGTGGCAGCACAGGGCAGGAGACCCTAACAGAAGGAGGAGATGTTGACAGGTCGCGTTCCGCTTGACTTGACAATTTTCTCACCAGCAGGTCTTTGAACCCCAGCAGACTTGTGTGTGCCGGAAAGAGAGATCCAAGGTAGGTTTTAAATCTAGGATCGAGCACGGTGGCCAAAATGTAGTGCTCTGATTTCAACGAATTGACCACCCGTGAATCCTTGTTAAGCGAATTAAGGGCTCCATCCACAAGTCCCACATGCCTAGCGGAATCGCTCTGTGTTAGCTCCTCCTTCAATGTCTCCAGCTTCTTCTGCAAAAGCCTGATGAGGGGAATGACCTGACTCAGGCTGGCAGTGTCTGAACTGACTTCACGTGTGGCAAGTTCAAAGGGCAGCAGAACCTTGCACAACGTTAAAATCATTCTCCACTGCGCTTGAGACAGGTGCATTCCACCTCCTATATCGTGCTCAATTGTATAGGCTTGAATGGCCTTTTGCTGCTCCTCCAACCTCTGAAGCATATATAGGGTTGAATTCCACCTCATTACCACTTCTTGCTTCAGATGATGGCAGGGCAGGTTCAGGCGTTTTTGGTGTTGCTCCAGTCTTCTGTACGTGGTGCCTGTACGCCGAAAGTGTCCCGCAATTCTTCTGGCCACCGACAGCATCTCTTGCACGCCCCTCTCGTTTTTTAAATAATTCTGCACCACCAAATTCAAGGTATGTGCAAAACATGGGACGTGCTGGAATTTGCCCATATTTAATGCACACACAATATTGCTGGCGTTGTCCGATGCCACAAATCCACAGGAGAGTCCAATTGGGGTAATCCATTCCGCAATGATCTTCCTCAGTTGCCGTAAGAGGTTTTCAGCTGTGTGCGTATTCTGGAAACCGGTGATACAAAGCGTAGCCTGCCTAGGAAAGAGTTGGCGTTTGCGAGATGCTGCTACTGGTGCCGCCGCTGCTGTTCTTGCGGCGGGAGTCCATACATCTACCCAGTGGGCTGTCACAGTCATATAGTCCTGACCCTGCCCTGCTCCACTTGTCCACATGTCCGTGGTTAAGTGGACATTGGGTACAACTGCATTTTTTAGGACACTGGTGAGTCTTTTTCTGACGTCCGTGTACATTCTCGGTATCGCCTGCCTAGAGAAGTGGAACCTAGATGGTATATGGTAACGGGGGCACACTACCTCAAGAAATTGTCTAGTTCCCTGTGAACTAACGGCGGATACCGGACGCACGTCTAACACCAACATAGTTGTCAAGGCCTCAGTTATCCGCTTTGCAACAGGATGACTGCTGTGATATTTCATCTTCCTCGCAAAGGACTGCTGGACAGTCAATTGCTTGGTGGAAGTAGTAAAAGTGGGCTTACGACTTCCCCTCTGGGATGACCATCGACTCCCAGCAGCAACAACAGCAGCGCCAGCAGCAGTAGGCGTTACACGCAAGGATGCATCGGAGGAAGCCCAGGCAGGAGAGGACTCGTCAGAATTGCCAGTGACATGGCCTGCAGGACTATTGGCATTCCTGGGGAAGGAGGAAATTGACACTGAGGGAGTTGGTGGGGTGGTTTGCGTGAGCTTGGTTACAAGAGGAAGGGATTTACTGGTCAGTGGACTGCTTCCACTGTCGCCCAAAGTTTTTGAACTTGTCACTGACTTATTATGAATGCGCTGCAGGTGACGTATAAGGGAGGATGTTCCGAGGTGGTTAACGTCCTTACCCCTACTTATTACAGCTTGACAAAGGCAACACACGGCTTGACACCTGTTGTCCGCATTTCTGTTGAAATACTTCCACACCGAAGAGCTGATTTTTTTGGTATTTTCACCAGGCATGTCAATGGCCATATTCCTCCCACGGACAACAGGTGTCTCCCCGGGTGCCTGACTTAAACAAACCACCTCACCATCAGAATCCTCCTGGTCAATTTCCTCCCCAGCGCCAGCAACACCCATATCCTCCTCATCCTGGTGTACTTCAACACTGACATCTTCAATCTGACTATCAGGAACTGGACTGCGGGTGCTCCTTCCAGCACTTGCAGGGGGCGTGCAAATGGTGGAAGGCGCATGCTCTTCACGTCCAGTGTTGGGAAGGTCAGGCATCGCAACCGACACAATTGGACTCTCCTTGTGGATTTGGGATTTCGAAGAACGCACAGTTCTTTGCTGTGCTTTTGCCAGCTTGAGTCTTTTCATTTTTCTAGCGAGAGGCTGAGTGCTTCCATCCTCATGTGAAACTGAACCACTAGCCATGAACATAGGCCATTGCCACTCCGTGTGGTAAATGGCATATTGGCAAGTTTACGCTTCTCCTCCGACAATTTTATTTTAGATTTTTGAGTCCTTTTTTTACTGATATTTGGTGTTTTGGATTTTACATGCTCTGTACTATGACATTGGGCATCGGCCTTGGCAGACAACGTTGCTGGCATTTCATCGTCTCGGCCATGACTAGTGGCAGCAGCTTCAGCACGAGGTGGAAGTCGATCTTGATCTTTCCCTATTTTTGGAACCTCAACATTTTTGTTCTCCATATTTTAATAGGCACAACTAAAAGGCACCTCAGGTAAACAATGGAGATGGATGGATACTAGTATACTTATGGATGATGAGCGACTGCCGACACAGAGGTAGCTACAGCCGTGGACTACCGTACTGTGTCTGCTGCTAATATAGACTGGATGATAATGAGATAAAATTAAAATATATATATATATATCACACTAGTACTGCAGCCGGACAGGTATATATTATGTAATGACGGACCTGCTGGACACTGTCTGTCAGCACTGCAGACTCCTAAAGTAAGCTACTAGTATCAAGAAGATAGAAAAAAAAAAACCACGGGTAGGTGGTATACAATTATGGATGGACGAGCGACTGCCGACACAGAGGTCACTACAGCCGTGGACTACCGTACTGTGTCTGCTGCTAATATAGACTGGATGATAATGAGATAAAATTAAAATATATATATATATCACACTAGTACTGCAGCCGGACAGGTATATATTATGTAATGACGGACCTGCTGGACACTGTCTGTCAGCACTGCAGACTCCTAAAGTAAGCTACTAGTATCAAGAAGATAGAAAAAAAAAAAAACCACGGGTAGGTGGTATACAATTATGGATGGACGAGCGACTGCCGACACAGAGGTAGCTACAGCCGTGGACTACCGTACTGTGTCTGCTGCTAATATAGACTGGATGATAATGAGATAAAATTAAAATATATATATATTATATATCACACTAGTACTGCAGCCGGACAGGTATATATTATGTAATGACGGACCTGCTGGACACTGTCTGTCAGACTCAGCACTGCAGACTCCTAAAGTAAGCTACTAGTATCAAGAAGATAGAAAAAAAAAACCACGGGTAGGTGGTATACAATTATGGATGGACGAGCGACTGCCGACACAGAGGTAGCTACAGCCGTGGACTACCGTACTGTGTCTGCTGCTAATATAGACTGGATGATAATGAGATAAAATTAAAATATATATATATATATCACACTAGTACTGCAGCCGGACAGGTATATATTATGTAATGACGGACCTGCTGGACACTGTCTGCAGAATGCGTTTATAAAAACACCACACGACGAGTGTTTAACTTTTTCAGGCAGACAATCACAATATACTGGTGGTCAGCAGACAATCACAATACTGGTGGTCAGTGGTCACTGGTCAGTCACACTAGCAGTGGCACTCTGGCAGCAAAAGTGTGCACTGTACTTAAAATATGTACTCCTGCTATAACTTCTCCCCAGTCTCCCCCACAATTAAGCTGTGTGAGCAGTGAGCACTCAGCACAGTCAGATAATGATATACAGTATTACATATAATGCAGCACACTGGGCTGAGCACAGATATGGTATGTGACTGTGTCACACTGTGTATCGTTTTTTTTCAGGCAGAGAACGGATTAATTAAACTGGTGGTCACTGGTCACACTATCAGCAGCAAGTAGTACTCCTCCTAATAATATGCTCCCCAAAATTTGTGTCTCTCTCTAGTACTCTAGTCTAAACGGAGAGGACGCCAGCCACGTCCTCTCCCTATCAATCTCAATGCACGTGTGAAAATGGCGGCGACGCGCGGCTCCTTATATAGAATCCGAGTCTCGCGATAGAATACGAGCCTCGCGAGAATCCGACAGCGGGATGATGACGTTCGGGCGCGCTCGGGTTAACCGAGCAAGGCGGGAAGATCCGAGTCGCTCGGCCCCGTGTAAAAAAACCTGAAGTTCGGGCGGGTTCGGATTCCGAGGAACCGAACCCGCTCATCTCTACCCTCTATACAGTACACTGACCTCTATATACCTGCTAGTACATCCCTGATGCCTATATTCCCTAAGCTAAATCCCTGACGCCTCTATTCCCTACGCTACATCCCTGACGCCTCTATTCCCTATGCTACATCCCTGACGCCTCTATACCCTACGCTACATCCCTGATGCCTCTATTCCCTACGCTACATTCCTGATGCCTCTATAACCTACGCTACATCCCTGACGCCTCTATACCCTACGCTACATCCCTGACGCCTCTATACAGTACAATGCATTACTGATCCCTCTAGACCATACATCCTCATTACATAAGAGAGAGTGTGAAACACTGGAAAAAATAAGGATAAAGTGGACTACAGAAACTGATGCTCTAAACAAAGGAGAGAGAGAGAGAGAGAAAAGCACAAGGGAAAGTGGGCAATCGGAACACCATAGAGAGAGGAGAGATAGAAATGCCTGAAAAAGTAAAGGGGGTTGGGTACGGCATCCGGCGCTCGGGATTCCAGCAGTCACATGATACCTAATCCTAACCCTCTGGGGGGGTGGCGGATAGGGCTAACCCTCAGGGGGTGGCAGCTAGGACTAACCCCCCCCCCCCTCCTAGTGCCTTCCCTAACACCCCCTCCCCCGGTCCTAACCCTCCCTCCAATACTCGCCTTCGGGATGTTGGCTGTCTGTGTGCCGGCACCAGTCTCCCAAGTGGTGTCAGGATTCCAACATCGGTCAAATGACCGCCGGTATACCGTCTGCCGGGATGGTAATTGTATCCTGAGGACAGGTAGTGAGTGTGGAGGGATAGGTGGTTCAGTAAAATGTAACAGCTCAAACTGCGATCATTCACTGATAAATTGATTTATAGCTCTCCCTTTTTAACCATTGCAGTCATAAAAGCAATGTTTTTTAAACTTTTAAATAAAGCTTGTTAGCATCCCCAGCACACTGTATATGCTGGGAGATGTAGTTCTCAATATGAAAACATTTAATTACTGTATGAACTTTAATTCCCCAACTGAAACCTCTCACAAACACACACTCCTAAATCTAGTACACACACACACACACATTTCCCCAGTACTGACAACTCTCATCACTTCCACACACTGACAACTCCCTCCTGCTCCTCTCCCCACTGACACTGACAGCTCCCTCACAGTCACACACATCCTCCACCCCCCCACACACACACTGATAGCACACATGCACAAATCCCCCCCTCCTCGACACTAACTGTCACGGACTGCTTGGGCAGCAGGGGGCAGGCTCTGACTTGAAGTGCTGAAATTCAACAGCTCTCTCGAACTTGCAAGGCATGGCTGTGCAGCTGTCTCCAGCCATCTCCTTGCCCACTGTGTAATTTGTGGCGTTCTCTGATGTTCCCCGCTCTGCCTCTACAACCGGCACATAATGTACAGCAGTGGTGACTCCTGAGTATGGGCCTGGAGAACTCCGCCTACCGGGGGGTAGGGATTAATAATTTCAAAGGGGCAGAGCTAGGAGTGAAGCAGTGGACAGCAGTTGAGGGGCGTTTCAAACTGTAACAGGGTTGGGACAATTTCAGTATCCTTCCCTCACCGTCTAATTGGTCAGTCCCACGCCGAGACTGCAGAACTCTATCCCTTAGCCACGGTTGGCACAGCTGGATGGTGCCCCTGGCAAGTGCCATCCTGGCCAAGGGGTAGATACGCCCCTGAGGGTCAGGGCCAGCAACAGAAATCTCGGGGCCCAGTACACTGATATCTCTGGGGCCCCCTCAATCCCCCCTTAACTTGGCAGAGGGATCTTTAAAAAAAAATGGAGCCTTTGACTCGGACCGTCAGTGAGGCCGGCAGGTGGTTTTCATACTGGGCTATCCAGCTCTTCGGTGGCGGTGGCAGGGACATTCAGAAAAGGGCCAGCACAGCAACATGCATAATAATGGCAATACAGTATGGACCACAGGGACTGGACAAAGTGATGGGGTAAAAGGAGGGGGGAGGGTTTAGTTGGCCTGTTAATTGTTTTCCTGCTTAAATTGAGCAGTTGGTAGATACACTTTAAAAAGCAATATTGGCACTGTGGCCCCATTATTTCTGTTCTTAATACTTGGAGCCCTGAACAAGTGTCCCCTTTGTCCCCCCTGTCACCGGGCCTGTTCAGGCGTTACCTATGGAGAAGCTGCGACATGACATCCTAGGACACAATACTGCACCATGCATCACCATTATATTTCAGTGTGCCTTGTCAATATTTAAATCTTGTTCTGTGTGACGTGAGTTGTAAATGGTTGAAAATCTCTGTGCTACAGTATCGTCACCATGTAGTTATAACAACAGAGCTAGGAGTGAAGCAGTGGACAGCAGTTGAGGGGCGTTTCAAACTGTAACAGGGTTGGGACAATTTCAGTATCCTTCCCTCACCGTCTAATTGGTCAGTCCCACGCCGAGACTGCAGAACTCTATCCCTTAGCCACGGTTGGCACAGCTGGATGGTGCCCCTGGCAAGTGCCATCCTGGCCAAGGGGTAGATACGCCCCTGAGGGTCAGGGCCAGCAACAGAAATCTCGGGGCCCAGTACACTGATATCTCTGGGGCCCCCTCAATCCCCCCTTAACTTGGCAGAGGGATCTTTAAAAAAAAATGGAGCCTTTGACTCGGACCGTCAGTGAGGCCGGCAGGTGGTTTTCATACTGGGCTATCCAGCTCTTCGGTGGCGGTGGCAGGGACATTCAGAAAAGGGCCAGCACAGCAACATGCATAATAATGGCAATACAGTATGGACCACAGGGACTGGACAAAGTGATGGGGTAAAAGGAGGGGGGAGGGTTTAGTTGGCCTGTTAATTGTTTTCCTGCTTAAATTGAGCAGTTGGTGGATACACTTTAAAAAGCAATATTGGCACTGTGGCCCCATTATTTCTGTTCTTAATACTTGGAGCCCTGAACAAGTGTCCCCTTTGTCCCCCCTGTCACCGGGCCTGTTCAGGCGTTACCTATGGAGAAGCTGCGACATGACATCCTTTGATGTCTCTGTGCTACAGTATCGTCACCATGTAGTTATAACAACACCGCAAAACCACCAAAAGACGTGTTTTGGTAGAGGGACTGCTGGAGGGGCCCATTGGGGCCCCCAGTTTGCTACCCCACCCCAGTATACCTGTGCTGTAGCCAGTGGAAGGGGCACTATCTTCCCGGTGATCTCTTCGGGAAGATGGTGCCGCACATAGAAAGCAAAGACTCTGGCTGCACTCTCCTGCCCTCGCTCTAAGCAAGGTGATCGGGCCACAAAAGGACCCCTGTCGGACCCCGGCCTGTGGGCCACAAAAGGATGCATTGGGGGCGGCATGCGGCCCATGGGTTTGACACCCCTGCCCTAGAGTATCAAAATTTGTTTCACGGCACCCCTAGGCCAAAGTTTTTTTTATTGAGAAATTCAGAAAAAAATATAAAATTAAGTAAATTGTGTTTATAGCATGTCATCCTCAGGTTCAGTTATGTTGTGAGGGAATGGTTTTGCCAATTTAATAAAGTATAAATAATTTTAATTGGTCCTGGACCACCAAACTATGCTACCAGTGCAAGAACCCCAGTTTGGAAACTACTGCCATAAAATAAACCTTTTTTTTTTTTTTTTAAACTACATGTAATACACCTTAGATCTCAGTTCCTAAAAGGTTTTAAACCTTTGCATACAGTAAACTACACATATTTAAAAATCCTACACCGGGCACAAGTGCTCACGGGCCAATTTCATGGCAGTCTCGGATAGGAGGGCATTGTGGATTCACCAAGGGAATGCTGATGCTGACTCCAAGAAGAAACGGAGTCTCTTCCCTATGAAGGTGAAGCCTTGTTTGGCGACGGTCTAGTTAATTTGATCTCGGCAGCTCCCGCAGGTAAGTCATCCTTCTTGCCCTATGTTCCCTCTCAACGGATGAAGACGCATCATTATCTGACGCAGTCATTTCGGCCCAATAGATATGCAAGAAGTTAAGATTCCCCTTTCTTTGCAGGTAGAGGAAGGAAAAGAGGGAAGAGGTCTGTAGCCTCTTCAAGATCGCAGGAGCAGAGATCGTCCTCTGCTTTTGCCAAATCCACTGCATGACGCTGGGGCTCTCTTGCAGGAGCCCGCACCAGTGGGGGGCACGTCTAAAACTCTTCAGTCAGTTCTGGATTCATTCGGACCTGGACTCGTGGGTTTTACAAATAGTGTCCCAAGGGTACAAACTGGGGTTTCAAGACGTTCCCCCTCACCGATTGTTCAAATCAGCCTTAGTCAGCAGGGAGAAGGTTTTTATTCAAGCCTCTTCGTGGTCCCGAAGCCGGACGGCTCAGTCAGACCAATCTTAAATCTGAAATCCCTTAATTTCTACCTAAAGAAAGTCAATTTCAAGATGGAATCTCTCAGGGTAGTGATCTCCAGTCCGGGGGATAAAGGAGATTTCATGGTTTTGGTAGACATAAAGGATGCCTACTTATATGTTCCCATTTAGCCACTGCATCAAGCTACCTGAGGTTTGCAATTCAGGATTGTCATTACCAATTTCAGACGTTGCCGGTTGGTCTGTCCACGGCTCCGAGGATTTTCACCAGGGTGATGGCGGAAATGATGGTTCTCCTTCGCAAGCAAGGAGTCACAATTATCCCGTACTTGGATGATCTCCTGATAAAGGCGAGACCCAGGGACCAGTTGGTGCAAAACATCTACTCTCCCTGACAGTTCTTCAACAACATGGTTGGCTCCTAAACTTGCCAAAATCGCAGTTGGTCCCAATGACGCGGTTGTTGTTTTTGGGAGTGATACTGGACACAGAAGAGGTTTTCTTCTAGTGGAAAGGCTCTGGAGATCCAGAGTCTGGTCAAACAAATTCTGAAACCAGCAAGAGTGTTAATCCATCATTGCATTCAGTTGCTGGGGAAGATGGTTGCGGCCTACGAGGCCATTCAGTTTGGCAGGTTCCATGCCAGAGTGTTCCAGTGGGACCTGTTGGACAAGTGGTCCGGATCCCACCTACACATGCACCGGAGGATAATCCTGTCTTCCAAGACCAGAATCTCACTCCATTGGTGGCTGCACAGTTCTCACCACCTAGAGGGGCGATGGTTCGGGATCCAGGACGGGATCCTAGGGACCACGGATGCAACCCTCTGAGGCTGGAGAGCAGTCACACAGGGGGAAAACATCCAAGGAAGATGGTCAAGTCTTCCTTGGATGTTTTCATCTCCACATAAATGTTCTGGAGTTAAGGGCCATTTAATAACTGCAGACACAGTACGCACTGGGACGGGTGCCCAGCATCCTCTACGGACTAAGAGAAAAGGATTTACCGGTAGGTATTAAAATCCTATTTTCTCTAACGTCCTAGAGGATGCTGGGGACTCCGTAAGGACCATGGGGATAGACGGGCTCCGCAGGAGACATGGGCACTTTAAGAAAGACTTTAGTTCTGGGTGTGCACTGGCTCCTCCCTCTATGCCCCTCCTCCAGACCTCAGTTTGATACTGTACCCAGTGGAGACTGGGTGCTTTTCAGGAGCTCTCCTGAGCTTTCTGACAGAAAGTATTTTGTTAGGTTTTTCATTTTCAGGGAGCACTGCTGGCAACAGACTCCCTCATCGAGGGACTGAGGGGAGAGAAGCAGCCCTACTCTCTGAGTTGCAAGGTCCTGCTTCTTAGGCTACTGGACACCATTAGCTCCAGTGGGATTGGTACGCAGGATCTCACCCTCGCCGTCCGTCCCAGAGCCGCACCGCCGTCCCCCTCGCAGAGCCGGAAGATAGAAGCCGGGTGAGTATGAGAAGAAAAGAAGACTTCAGAGGCGGCAGAAGACTTCATGATCTTCACTGAGGTAACGCACAGCACTGCAGCTGTGCGCCTTTGCTCCCATACACCTCACATACTCCGGTCACTGTAAGGGTGCAGGGCGCAGGGGGGGCGCCCTGGGCAGCAATATAAACCTCTTTCGCAAAAATATAACATATATACAGCTGGGCACTTTATATATGTATAAGCCCCCACCAATTTTACAGTTTAAGCGGGACAGAAGCCCGCCTCCGAGGGGGCGGGGCTTCTCCCTCAGCACTCACCAGCGCCATTTTTTCTCCACAGCACCGCTGAGAGGAAGCTCCCCGGACTCTACCCTGCTTATACCACGTTAGACAAGAGGGTTGAAAAGAGGGGGGGGGCACATAATTCGCAAATTACATACAGCAGCACTACTGGGCAAACATTAAGTTACTGTTTTATTCCTGGGTTATATAGCGCTGGGGGGTGTGCTGGCATACTCTCTCTCTGTCTCTCCAAAGGGCCTTGTGGGGAAACTGTCTTCAGAAAAAGCATTCCCTGTGTGTGAAGTGTGTCGGTACACGTGTGTCGACATGTCTGAGGGAGAAGGCTATATTAGAGAGGAGCGGGAGCAAATGAATGTGGTGTCTCCGCCGACAGCTGATTGGATGGATATGTGGAATGTTTTAAATGCTAGTGTAAACTCATTGCACAAAAGATTAGACAAGGCAGAAGCTTTGGGACAGTCAGGGACTCAACCCATGCCTGATCCTATGTTGCAGGCACTGTCAGGGTCTCATAAGCGCCCACTATCCCAGATTGTTGACACAGATACCGACACGGATTCTGACTCCAGTGTCGATTACGATGATGCAAAGTTACAGCCAAAATTGGCAAAATCCATTTGATTTATGATTATGGCAATAAAAGATGTTTTGCACATCACAGAGGAACCCCCTGTCGCTGACAAGAGGGTACATATGTACAAGGGAAAGAAGCCTGAGGTAACCTTTCCCCCCTCACACGAGCTGAACGAGTTATGTGAAAAAGCTTGGGAATCTCCAGATAAAAGACTGCAGATTTCCAAAAGGATTCTTATGGCGTATCCTTTCCCATCAACGGATAGGTTACGATGGGAATGCTCCCCTAGGGTGGACAAAGCATTAACACGCTTATCCAAGAAGGTAGCCCTCCCGTCCCAGGATACGGCTACCCTCAAAGAGTGTGCTAACCGCAAACAGGAGATTACCCTGAAGTCCATTTATACACATTCAGGTACCTTACTCAGACCGGCAATTGCGTCGGCCTGGGTGTGTAGTGCTGTAGCGGCATGGACAAATACCTTATCTGAGGGGATGGATAGCCTAGACAAGGATACTATTTTATTGACCCTGGGGCATATAAGAGATGCTGTCCTATATATGTGTGTATGCAAACTACAGGTGGTGCTGCAGGGCCCACACCCTTTTACTTGTCTTGTAGAGCAGCTCTGAAGCTGTTACAGTGCCCAGCTGCTGCAAGAAATCAGCTTGAATGCTTCAGGGGCTTGGGCATGGCCAACATGAGCCCCACAACGAAGGAGGGTGGGGGTGTTTAATGCAAACTTGGGGTTATCCAAGCGCCGCAAAAGGCCGCCATGCCCTGCATGCCCCTTTTCTCTTTTCATATACAGATGAGGGTTCCAGCCAACTTTGGCCCACTGCTTGGATGACATCACCGTATGCAAATCCGTCTGCTGCAGACCTTCCCCCAGGAATGCTTGCAATAGTTGTTGCATATGGTTTAATGTCTGCGGGTGCTTCAGTATTAGGCAGCCTTCCGCCCTCCCATGTTCATCTGAAAAGATGTGGTCTCCCTGCAGTTGTTGTCCCCAGACGAGAGTTCCCTTGTGCTTCCTCAGTTAAATCTCCTTAACTTGACAGGGGTGTGCCCGAGCAGCCACCCTCCCCAGCCCTATCCCAACACATACTTATCTTGCATATGAGATCTCTTGATCATGAAGATAGTTCTCACAGGTTGAGGTTCATCCTGGCCCCGCTCCCCGCTGGAGAGCGCTGATGGGGACAGCAGCGGGGCTTCAGCAGAAGGGTGAGTACGTATGGCCAGAGACCTCCCTTCCCATGTGCAGGCCTGCAGAGTCTGCCGCGCAGGATGGGGCATGTGGCACTCTCCCTCCCAGGGGCTCTTCCAGATGTAGCTCCTCAGCAGTATTTTTCCCGGGCTGCGCGCCGCTCTCCCCGACTGGCGTCCGCCCTGGAACACTGCCTTCCTCAACGCAACATCAGCAGGGGGCCCTGGCCTCATCACCATCCCAGGTCTTTCTCATGTATGTATCATGTATGTGTGTGTGATATATGTATGAATCATATATGTTTGTGATATATATATATATATATGTATGTATCTATCTATCTATCTATCTATCTATCTATCTATCGTGTGTGTGATATATGTATGTATCTATCATGTATGTGTTATATGTATGTATCACACCTTCCTCTATACATATACATACATACATACATACATACATACATACACACACCTATATCTGTACGTACACTGACATACACACACCAACATCTATACATTAACACGCTGACCCCTAAACGTACACCAACGTACCCACACCTGCATCTATACCTACACATGCTGACACGTGGACGTACACCGGCTTACCCACATGTGAATCTATACATACATGTGCTGACACCTGGACATACACTGATGTACCCACACCTAACATCTATACATACACATGCTAACACCTGGACGTATACAGACGTACCCACATTTGCATCCATGCATATATAGATGTAGGTGTGTGTACGTCAGTGTAGGTCCAGGTGTCAACGCGTGTATATATAGATGCAGGTGTGGGTACGTCTGTGTATGTCCAGGTGTCAGAATGTGTATGTATAGATGCAGGTGTGGGAAGGTCAGTGTAGGTTCAGGTGTCAGCGCGTGTATGTATAGATGCAGGTGCTTGTATGTCCAGATGTCAGTGCATGTATGTATAGATGCAAGTGTGGGTACGTCGGTGTATGTCCATTTGTCAGCGCGTGTATATATAGATGCAGGTGCTTGTATGTTGGTGTATGTCCAGGTGTCAGCATGTGTATGTATAGATGCAGGTGTGGGAATGTTGGTGTATGTCCAGGTGTCAGGGCGTGTATGTATGGATATTAGGTGTGGATACATCAGTGTATGTCCAGGTGTTAGCGCATGTATGTATAGATGTATATATACACACACATACGATAGATAGATAGATAGATAGATAGATAGATAGATAGATAGATAGATAGATAGATATTATAAGGGCACGGTCGTGCCCTTATATTAAGGCTGAATCGAACAAACGGAATTCTCCCATAGGGAACTTCTGAGATGGGGGCATGGTGTTTGAGGGGCTACACCTCAAAACTGATTGGACGTACTGAGCTGAAATTTGGCATGGGCGTGTAGAATCGTCACCCGGTGCTGCATGCCAAATTTCAGGGCAAAATAATAAAAAATGAGGAACTGTCAGTTTTTTTCTGTGACTTCCTTTGTGGCTTTTTGACACCGTTTTCCTATAGAGTGAATTAGATATTTTTTGGGAAGGCATAACTCCGGATAGAGGACGAATTAAGACTTGGGGTTTGTTTTACTAGATAGAGTATGCCCCAGTGTAGTGCCTTTTGGGGTTGTGGTTTTTCAGAAAGTTATAGGGTTTTTTTAATTAAGAGAAATATGCCCCATTATAGAGATAGGGCTTTTCAATTTGTTGCGGCTGCGCAGTGGCCGCCAGGAGAGCGAGAGTGAGTGAGGGAAGGGGTCTCGTGCAGGCTGAGGTTATAAAAGTAGCTGCTGGCGGCGGGAGGAGAGCCAGCGGTTCCTGGGTGTGTGCACCTGCGGTCCCTTACAGACTGCAGCGACCCATTAGGACTGTGGAGGAGAGGGGTAGCGGCATAGCAGCCGCAGGCTTACCGAAAGTGCTCACTACTGAGCAATATGGTCCCCTTACCCGAAGTGGGAGCCGCAGCGGGAGGAATAGCTGGAGTTGCGCCGCAGGAGAAAGTCAGAGGACATCCAGAAGAGACATCCGGTGCAGCGCTGACTCCTGACTGACAGCGCTTGCCTACTGAGCGGTGTGGTACCCCCACACCTGAAGCGGGTGCGGGAGCGGCAGCCAGAGAAGACAGCTGTGCTGCACGGAAGAAGTCAGGCAGCAGCAGCACCAGCGGGCTGAGGTGGGGAGGATCAGTATGGTCCCTTACGTGCGGCTCACATTCAGATCCATCCGGCTCCCTTCTCCTCCTCCCCTGCACCCTTAGCAGCCTGCCCCCACATCTCATTCACCCACCGCCGCAGACTTAGCCCTGAATTTTCCAATGCGTAGCTCTTTGCAAAAGAGAGATATTGGCAAGGAAAAGCTGTCTTGTACCTTTGCATTTTTCTCCCAAACGAAGGTCACTAGAAAGAAAATTTTAAAGCCTCCTATTAGGCCATCATCTACACGACATAGCCCTGAATTTTCCAATGCGTAGCTCTTTGCAAAAGAGAGATATTGGCAAGGAAAAGCTGCCTTGTACCTTTGCATTTTTCTCCGAAACGAAGGAAACTAGAAAGAAAATTTTAAAGCCTCCTGTTAGGCCATCATCTACACGGCATAGCCATGAATTTTCCAATGCGCAGCTCTTTGCAAAAGAGAGATATTGGCAAGGAAAAGCTGTCTTGTACCATTGCATTTTTCTCCCAAACGAAGGACACTAGAAAGAAAATTTTAAAGCCTCCTGTTAGGCCATCATCTACACGACATAGCCCTGAATTTTCCAATGTGCAGCTCTTTGCAAAAGAGAGATATTGGCAAGGAAAAGCTGTCTTGTACCTTTGCATTTTTCTCCCAAACGAAGGTCACTAGAAAGAAAATTTTAAAGCCTCCTGTTAGGCCATCATCTACACGACATAGCCCTGAATTTTCCAATGCGTAGCTCTTTGCAAAAGAGAGATATTGGCAAGGAAAAGCTGTCTTGTACCTTTGCATTTTTCTCCCAAACGAAGGACACTAGAATTAAAATTTTAAAGCCTCCTGTTAGGCCATCATCTGCACGACATAGCCCTGAATTTTCCAATGCGCAGCTCTTTGCAAAAGAGAGATATTGGCAAGGAAAAGCTGTCTTGTACCTTTGCATTTTTCTCCCAAACGAAGGACACTAGAAAGAAAATTTTAAAGCCTCCTGTTAGAACATCATCTACACGGCATAGCCATGAATTTTCCAATGCGCAGCTCTTTGCAAAAGAGAGATATTGGCAAGGAAAAGCTGTCTTGTACCTTTGCATTTTTCTCCCAAACGAAGGACACTAGAATTGAAATTTTAAAGCCTCCTGTTAGGCCATCAGATTCTACACGATATAGCCCTGAATTTTCCAATGCGCAGCTCTTTGCAAAAGAGAGATATTGGCAAGGAAAAGCTGTCTTGTACCTTTGCATTTTTCTCCCAAACGAAGGACACTAGAATTAAAATTTTAAAGCCTCCTGTTAGGCCATCATCTACACGAAATAGTCCTGAATTTTCCAATGCGCAGCTCTTTGCAAAAGAGAGATATTGGCAAGGAAAAGCTGTCTTGTACCTTTGCATTTTTCTCCCAAACGAAGGACACTAGAAAGAAAATTTTAAAGCCTCCTGTTAGGCCATCATCTACACGACATAGGCCTGAATTTTCCAATGCGCAGCTCTTTGCTAAAGAGAGATATTGGCAAGGAAAAGCTGTCTTGTACCTTTGCATTTTTCTCCCAAACGAAGGACACTAGAATTAAAATTTTAAAGCCTCCTGTTAGGCCATCATCTACACGACATAGCCCTGAATTTTCCAATGCGCAGCTCTTTGCAAAAGAGAGATATTGGCAAGGAAAAGCTGTCTTGTACCTTTGCATTTTTCTCCCAAACGAAGGACACTAGAATTTAAATTTTAAAGCCTCCTGTTATGCCATCATCTACACGACATAGCCCTGAATTTTCCAATGCGCAGCTCTTTGCAAAAGAGAGATATTGGCAAGGAAAAGCTGTCTTGTACCTTTGCATTTTTCTCCCAAACGAAGGTCACTAGAAAGAAAATTTTAAAGCCTCCTGTTAGGCCATCATCTACACGACATAGCCCTGAATTTTCCAATGCGCAGCTCTTTGCAAAAGAGAGATATTGGCAAGGAAAAGCTGTCTTGTACCATTGCATTTTTCTCCCAAACGAAGGACACTAGAAAGAAAATTTTAAAGCCTCCTGTTAGGCCATCATCTACACGACATAGCCCTGCATTTTCCAATGCGCAGCTCTTTGCAAAAGAGAGATATTGGCAAGGAAAAGCTGTCTTGTACCTTTGCATTTTTCTCCCAAACGAAGGTCACTAGAAAGAAAATTTTAAAGCCTCCTGTTAGACCATCATCTACACGACATAGCCCTGAATTTTCCAATGCGTAGCTCTTTGCAAAAGAGAGATATTGGCAAGGAAAAGCTGTCTTGTACCATTGCATTTTTCTCCCAAACGAAGGACACTAGAAAGAAAATTTTAAAGCCTCCTGTTAGGCTATCATCTACACGACATAGCCCTGAATTTTCCAATGCGCAGCTCTTTGCAAAAGAGAGATATTGGCAAGGAAAAGCTGTCTTGTACCTTTGCATTTTTCTCCCAAACGAAGGTCACTAGAAAGAAAATTTTAAAGCCTCCTGTTAGACCATCATCTACACGACATAGCCCTGAATTTTCCAATGCGCAGCTCTTTGCAAAAGAGAGATATTGGCAAGGAAAAGCTGTCTTGTACCATTGCATTTTTCTCCCAAACGAAGGACACTAGAAAGAAAATTTTAAAGCCTCCTGTTAGGCCATCATCTACACGACATAGCCCTGAATTTTCCAATGCGCAGCTCTTTGCAAAAGAGAGATATTGGCAAGGAAAAGCTGTCTTGTACCTTTGCATTTTTCTCCCAAACGAAGGTCACTAGAAAGAAAATTTTAAAGCCTCCTGTTAGGCCATCATCTACACGACATAGCCCTGAATTTTCCAATGCGTAGCTCTTTGCAAAAGAGAGATATTGGCAAGGAAAAGCTGTCTTGTACCTTTGCATTTTTCTCCCAAACGAAGGTCACTAGAAAGAAAATTTTAAAGCCTCCTGTTAGACCATCATCTACACGACATAGCCCTGAATTTTCCAATGCGTAGCTCTTTGCAAAAGAGAGATATTGGCAAGGAAAAGCTGTCTTGTACCATTGCATTTTTCTCCCAAACGAAGGACACTAGAAAGAAAATTTTAAAGCCTCCTGTTAGACCATCATCTACACGGCATAGCCATGAATTTTCCAATGCGCAGCTCTTTGCAAAAGAGAGATATTGGCAAGGAAAAGCTGTCTTGTACCTTTGCATTTTTCTCCCAAACGAAGGACACTAGAAAGAAAATTTTAAAGCCTCCTGTTAGGCCATCATCTACACGACATAGCCCTGAATTTTCCAATGCGCAGCTCTTTGCAAAAGAGAGATATTGGCAAGGAAAAGCTGTCTTGTACCTTTGCATTTTTCTCCCAAACGAAGGTCACTAGAAAGAAAATTTTAAAGCCTCCTGTTAGGCCATCATCTACACGACATAGCCCTGAATTTTCCAATGCGTAGCTCTTTGCAAAAGAGAGATATTGGCAAGGAAAAGCTGTCTTGTACCATTGCATTTTTCTCCCAAACGAAGGACACTAGAAAGAAAATTTTAAAGCCTCCTGTTAGGCCATCATCTACACGACATAGCCCTGAATTTTCCAATGCGCAGCTCTTTGCAAAAGAGAGATATTGGCAAGGAAAAGCTGTCTTGTACCTTTGCATTTTTCTCCCAAACGAAGGTCACTAGAAAGAAAATTTTAAAGCCTCCTGTTAGACCATCATCTACACGACATAGCCCTGAATTTTCCAATGCGCAGCTCTTTGCAAAAGAGAGATATTGGCAAGGAAAAGCTGTCTTGTACCTTTGCATTTTTCTCCCACACGAAGGTCACTAGAAAGAAAATTTTAAAGCCTCCTATTAGGCCATCATCTACACGACATAGCCCTGAATTTTCCAATGCGTAGCTCTTTGCAAAAGAGAGATATTGGCAAGGAAAAGCTGTCTTGTACCTTTGCATTTTTCTCCCAAACGAAGAAAACTAGAAAGAAAATTTTAAAGCCTCCTGTTAGGCCATCATCTACACGACATAGCCCTGAATTTTCCAATGCGCAGCTCTTTGCAAAAGAGAGATATTGGCAAGGAAAAGCTGTCTTGTACCATTGCATTTTTCTCCCAAACGAAGGACACTAGAAAGAAAATTTTAAAGCCTCCTGTTAGGCCATCATCTACACGACATAGCCCTGAATTTTCCAATGCGCAGCTCTTTGCAAAAGAGAGATATTGGCAAGGAAAAGCTGTCTTGTACCTTTGCATTTTTCTCCCAAACGAAGGTCACTAGAAAGAAAATTTTAAAGCCTCCTGTTAGGCCATCATCTACACGACATAGCCCTGAATTTTCCAATGCGTAGCTCTTTGCAAAAGAGAGATATTGGCAAGGAAAAGCTGTCTTGTACCTTTGCATTTTTCTCCCAAACGAAGGTCACTAGAAAGAAAATTTTAAAGCCTCCTGTTAGACCATCATCTACACGACATAGCCCTGAATTTTCCAATGCGTAGCTCTTTGCAAAAGAGAGATATTGGCAAGGAAAAGCTGTCTTGTACCATTGCATTTTTCTCCCAAACGAAGGACACTAGAAAGAAAATTTTAAAGCCTCCTGTTAGACCATCATCTACACGGCATAGCCATGAATTTTCCAATGCGCAGCTCTTTGCTAAAGAGAGATATTGGCAAGGAAAAGCTGTCTTGTACCTTGGCATTTTTCTCCCAAACGAAGGACACTAGAATTAAAATTTTAAAGCCTCCTGTTAGGCCATCATCTACACGACATAGCCCTGAATTTTCCAATGCGCAGCTCTTTGCAAAAGAGAGATATTGGCAAGGAAAAGCTGTCTTGTACCTTTGCATTTTTCTCCCAAACGAAGGACACTAGAAAGAAAATTTTAAAGCCTCCTGTTAGACCATCATCTACACGACATAGGCCTGAATTTTCCAATGCGCAGCTCTTTGCTAAAGAGAGATATTGGCAAGGAAAAGCTGTCTTGTACCTTGGCATTTTTCTCCCAAACGAAGGACACTAGAATTAAAATTTTAAAGCCTCCTGTTAGGCCATCATCTACACGACATAGCCCTGAATTTTCCAATGCGCAGCTCTTTGCAAAAGAGAGATATTGGCAAGGAAAAGCTGTCTTGTACCTTTGCATTTTTCTCCCAAACGAAGGACACTAGAAAGAAAATTTTAAAGCCTCCTGTTAGGCCATCATCTACACGACATAGGCCTGAATTTTCCAATGCGCAGCTCTTTGCTAAAGAGAGATATTGGCAAGGAAAAGCTGTCTTGTACCTTTGCATTTTTCTCCCAAACGAAGGACACTAGAATTAAAATTTTAAAGCCTCCTGTTAGGCCATCATCTACACGACATAGCCCTGAATTTTCCAATGCGCAGCTCTTTGCAAAAGAGAGATATTGGCAAGGAAAAGCTGTCTTGTACCTTTGCATTTTTCTCCCAAACGAAGGACACTAGAATTTAAATTTTAAAGCCTCCTGTTATGCCATCATCTACACGACATAGCCCTGAATTTTCCAATGCGCAGCTCTTTGCAAAAGAGAGATATTGGCAAGGAAAAGCTGTCTTGTACCTTTGCATTTTTCTCCCAAACGAAGGTCACTAGAAAGAAAATTTTAAAGCCTCCTGTTAGGCCATCATCTACACGACATAGCCCTGAATTTTCCAATGCGCAGCTCTTTGCAAAAGAGAGATATTGGCAAGGAAAAGCTGTCTTGTACCATTGCATTTTTCTCCCAAACGAAGGACACTAGAAAGAAAATTTTAAAGCCTCCTGTTAGACCATCATCTACACGACATAGCCCTGAATTTTCCAATGCGCAGCTCTTTGCAAAAGAGAGATATTGGCAAGGAAAAGCTGTCTTGTACCATTGCATTTTTCTCCCAAACGAAGGACACTAGAAAGAAAATTTTAAAGCCTCCTGTTAGGCCATCATCTACACGACATAGCCCTGAATTTTCCAATGCGCAGCTCTTTGCAAAAGAGAGATATTGGCAAGGAAAAGCTGTCTTGTACCTTTGCATTTTTCTCCCAAACGAAGGTCACTAGAAAGAAAATTTTAAAGCCTCCTGTTAGGCCATCATCTACACGACATAGCCCTGAATTTTCCAATGCGTAGCTCTTTGCAAAAGAGAGATATTGGCAAGGAAAAGCTGTCTTGTACCTTTGCATTTTTCTCCCAAACGAAGGTCACTAGAAAGAAAATTTTAAAGCCTCCTGTTAGACCATCATCTACACGACATAGCCCTGAATTTTCCAATGCGTAGCTCTTTGCAAAAGAGAGATATTGGCAAGGAAAAGCTGTCTTGTACCATTGCATTTTTCTCCCAAACGAAGGACACTAGAAAGAAAATTTTAAAGCCTCCTGTTAGACCATCATCTACACGGCATAGCCATGAATTTTCCAATGCGCAGCTCTTTGCAAAAGAGAGATATTGGCAAGGAAAAGCTGTCTTGTACCTTTGCATTTTTCTCCCAAACGAAGGACACTAGAAAGAAAATTTTAAAGCCTCCTGTTAGGCCATCATCTACACGACATAGCCCTGAATTTTCCAATGCGCAGCTCTTTGCAAAAGAGAGATATTGGCAAGGAAAAGCTGTCTTGTACCTTTGCATTTTTCTCCCAAACGAAGGTCACTAGAAAGAAAATTTTAAAGCCTCCTGTTAGGCCATCATCTACACGACATAGCCCTGAATTTTCCAATGCGCAGCTCTTTGCAAAAGAGAGATATTGGCAAGGAAAAGCTGTCTTGTACCATTGCATTTTTCTCCCAAACGAAGGACACTAGAAAGAAAATTTTAAAGCCTCCTGTTAGGCCATCATCTACACGACATAGCCCTGCATTTTCCAATGCGCAGCTCTTTGCAAAAGAGAGATATTGGCAAGAAAAAGCTGTCTTGTACCTTTGCATTTTTCTCCCAAACGAAGGTCACTAGAAAGAAAATTTTAAAGCCTCCTGTTAGACCATCATCTACACGACATAGCCCTGAATTTTCCAATGCGTAGCTCTTTGCAAAAGAGAGATATTGGCAAGGAAAAGCTGTCTTGTACCATTGCATTTTTCTCCCAAACGAAGGACACTAGAAAGAAAATTTTAAAGCCTCCTGTTAGGCTATCATCTACACGACATAGCCCTGAATTTTCCAATGCGCAGCTCTTTGCAAAAGAGAGATATTGGCAAGGAAAAGCTGTCTTGTACCTTTGCATTTTTCTCCCAAACGAAGGTCACTAGAAAGAAAATTTTAAAGCCTCCTGTTAGACCATCATCTACACGACATAGCCCTGAATTTTCCAATGCGCAGCTCTTTGCAAAAGAGAGATATTGGCAAGGAAAAGCTGTCTTGTACCATTGCATTTTTCTCCCAAACGAAGGACACTAGAAAGAAAATTTTAAAGCCTCCTGTTAGGCCATCATCTACACGACATAGCCCTGAATTTTCCAATGCGCAGCTCTTTGCAAAAGAGAGATATTGGCAAGGAAAAGCTGTCTTGTACCTTTGCATTTTTCTCCCAAACGAAGGTCACTAGAAAGAAAATTTTAAAGCCTCCTGTTAGACCATCATCTACACGACATAGCCCTGAATTTTCCAATGCGTAGCTCTTTGCAAAAGAGAGATATTGGCAAGGAAAAGCTGTCTTGTACCATTGCATTTTTCTCCCAAACGAAGGACACTAGAAAGAAAATTTTAAAGCCTCCTGTTAGGCCATCATCTACACGACATAGCCCTGAATTTTCCAATGCGCAGCTCTTTGCAAAAGAGAGATATTGGCAAGGAAAAGCTGTCTTGTACCTTTGCATTTTTCTCCCAAACGAAGGTCACTAGAAAGAAAATTTTAAAGCCTCCTGTTAGACCATCATCTACACGACATAGCCCTGAATTTTCCAATGCGCAGCTCTTTGCAAAAGAGAGATATTGGCAAGGAAAAGCTGTCTTGTACCTTTGCATTTTTCTCCCACACGAAGGTCACTAGAAAGAAAATTTTAAAGCCTCCTATTAGGCCATCATCTACACGACATAGCCATGAATTTTCCAATGCGCAGCTCTTTGCTAAAGAGAGATATTGGCAAGGAAAAGCTGTCTTGTACCTTGGCATTTTTCTCCCAAACGAAGGACACTAGAATTAAAATTTTAAAGCCTCCTGTTAGGCCATCATCTACACGACATAGCCCTGAATTTTCCAATGCGCAGCTCTTTGCAAAAGAGAGATATTGGCAAGGAAAAGCTGTCTTGTACCTTTGCATTTTTCTCCCAAACGAAGGACACTAGAAAGAAAATTTTAAAGCCTCCTGTTAGACCATCATCTACACGACATAGGCCTGAATTTTCCAATGCGCAGCTCTTTGCTAAAGAGAGATATTGGCAAGGAAAAGCTGTCTTGTACCTTGGCATTTTTCTCCCAAACGAAGGACACTAGAATTAAAATTTTAAAGCCTCCTGTTAGGCCATCATCTACACGACATAGCCCTGAATTTT
Source organism: Pseudophryne corroboree (assembly GCF_028390025.1). Classification (NCBI taxonomy): domain Eukaryota; kingdom Metazoa; phylum Chordata; class Amphibia; order Anura; family Myobatrachidae; genus Pseudophryne; species Pseudophryne corroboree. Next base: position 688,951,437 of record NC_086444.1, read on the forward strand.
CCAATGCGCAGCTCTTTGCAAAAGAGAGATATTGGCAAGGAAAAGCTGTCTTGTACCTTTGCATTTTTCTCCCAAACGAAGGACACTAGAAAGAAAATTTTAAAGCCTCCTGTTAGGCCATCATCTACACGACATAGGCCTGAATTTTCCAATGCGCAGCTCTTTGCTAAAGAGAGATATTGGCAAGGAAAAGCTGTCTTGTACCTTTGCATTTTTCTCCCAAACGAAGGACACTAGAATTAAAATTTTAAAGCCTCCTGTTAGGCCATCATCTACACGACATAGCCCTGAATTTTCCAATGCGCAGCTCTTTGCAAAAGAGAGATATTGGCAAGGAAAAGCTGTCTTGTACCTTTGCATTTTTCTCCCAAACGAAGGACACTAGAATTTAAATTTTAAAGCCTCCTGTTAGGCCATCATCTACACGACATAGCCCTGAATTTTCCAATGCGCAGCTCTTTGCAAAAGAGAGATATTGGCAAGGAAAAGCTGTCTTGTACCTTTGCATTTTTCTCCCAAACGAAGGACACTAGAAAGAAAATTTTAAAGCCTCCTGTTAGGCCATCATCTACACGACATAGGCCTGAATTTTCCAATGCGCAGCTCTTTGCTAAAGAGAGATATTGGCAAGGAAAAGCTGTCTTGTACCTTTGCATTTTTCTCCCAAACGAAGGACACTAGAATTAAAATTTTAAAGCCTCCTGTTAGGCCATCATCTACACGACATAGCCCTGAATTTTCCAATGCGCAGCTCTTTGCAAAAGAGAGATATTGGCAAGGAAAAGCTGTCTTGTACCTTTGCATTTTTCTCCCAAACGAAGGACACTAGAATTTAAATTTTAAAGCCTCCTGTTATGCCATCATCTACACGACATAGCCCTGAATTTTCCAATGCGCAGCTCTTTGCAAAAGAGAGATATTGGCAAGGAAAAGCTGTCTTGTACCTTTGCATTTTTCTCCCAAACGAAGGTCACTAGAAAGAAAATTTTAAAGCCTCCTGTTAGGCCATCATCTACACGACATAGCCCTGAATTTTCCAATGCGCAGCTCTTTGCAAAAGAGAGATATTGGCAAGGAAAAGCTGTCTTGTACCATTGCATTTTTCTCCCAAACGAAGGACACTAGAAAGAAAATTTTAAAGCCTCCTGTTAGGCCATCATCTACACGACATAGCCCTGCATTTTCCAATGCGCAGCTCTTTGCAAAAGAGAGATATTGGCAAGGAAAAGCTGTCTTGTACCTTTGCATTTTTCTCCCAAACGAAGGTCACTAGAAAGAAAATTTTAAAGCCTCCTGTTAGACCATCATCTACACGACATAGCCCTGAATTTTCCAATGCGTAGCTCTTTGCAAAAGAGAGATATTGGCAAGGAAAAGCTGTCTTGTACCATTGCATTTTTCTCCCAAACGAAGGACACTAGAAAGAAAATTTTAAAGCCTCCTGTTAGGCTATCATCTACACGACATAGCCCTGAATTTTCCAATGCGCAGCTCTTTGCAAAAGAGAGATATTGGCAAGGAAAAGCTGTCTTGTACCTTTGCATTTTTCTCCCAAACGAAGGTCACTAGAAAGAAAATTTTAAAGCCTCCTGTTAGACCATCATCTACACGACATAGCCCTGAATTTTCCAATGCGCAGCTCTTTGCAAAAGAGAGATATTGGCAAGGAAAAGCTGTCTTGTACCATTGCATTTTTCTCCCAAACGAAGGACACTAGAAAGAAAATTTTAAAGCCTCCTGTTAGGCCATCATCTACACGACATAGCCCTGAATTTTCCAATGCGCAGCTCTTTGCAAAAGAGAGATATTGGCAAGGAAAAGCTGTCTTGTACCTTTGCATTTTTCTCCCAAACGAAGGTCACTAGAAAGAAAATTTTAAAGCCTCCTGTTAGACCATCATCTACACGACATAGCCCTGAATTTTCCAATGCGTAGCTCTTTGCAAAAGAGAGATATTGGCAAGGAAAAGCTGTCTTGTACCATTGCATTTTTCTCCCAAACGAAGGACACTAGAAAGAAAATTTTAAAGCCTCCTGTTAGGCCATCATCTACACGACATAGCCCTGAATTTTCCAATGCGCAGCTCTTTGCAAAAGAGAGATATTGGCAAGGAAAAGCTGTCTTGTACCTTTGCATTTTTCTCCCAAACGAAGGTCACTAGAAAGAAAATTTTAAAGCCTCCTGTTAGACCATCATCTACACGACATAGCCCTGAATTTTCCAATGCGCAGCTCTTTGCAAAAGAGAGATATTGGCAAGGAAAAGCTGTCTTGTACCTTTGCATTTTTCTCCCACACGAAGGTCACTAGAAAGAAAATTTTAAAGCCTCCTATTAGGCCATCATCTACACGACATAGCCATGAATTTTCCAATGCGCAGCTCTTTGCTAAAGAGAGATATTGGCAAGGAAAAGCTGTCTTGTACCTTGGCATTTTTCTCCCAAACGAAGGACACTAGAATTAAAATTTTAAAGCCTCCTGTTAGGCCATCATCTACACGACATAGCCCTGAATTTTCCAATGCGCAGCTCTTTGCAAAAGAGAGATATTGGCAAGGAAAAGCTGTCTTGTACCTTTGCATTTTTCTCCCAAACGAAGGACACTAGAAAGAAAATTTTAAAGCCTCCTGTTAGACCATCATCTACACGACATAGGCCTGAATTTTCCAATGCGCAGCTCTTTGCTAAAGAGAGATATTGGCAAGGAAAAGCTGTCTTGTACCTTGGCATTTTTCTCCCAAACGAAGGACACTAGAATTAAAATTTTAAAGCCTCCTGTTAGGCCATCATCTACACGACATAGCCCTGAATTTTCCAATGCGCAGCTCTTTGCAAAAGAGAGATATTGGCAAGGAAAAGCTGTCTTGTACCTTTGCATTTTTCTCCCAAACGAAGGACACTAGAAAGAAAATTTTAAAGCCTCCTGTTAGGCCATCATCTACACGACATAGGCCTGAATTTTCCAATGCGCAGCTCTTTGCTAAAGAGAGATATTGGCAAGGAAAAGCTGTCTTGTACCTTTGCATTTTTCTCCCAAACGAAGGACACTAGAATTAAAATTTTAAAGCCTCCTGTTAGGCCATCATCTACACGACATAGCCCTGAATTTTCCAATGCGCAGCTCTTTGCAAAAGAGAGATATTGGCAAGGAAAAGCTGTCTTGTACCTTTGCATTTTTCTCCCAAACGAAGGACACTAGAATTTAAATTTTAAAGCCTCCTGTTAGGCCATCATCTACACGACATAGCCCTGAATTTTCCAATGCGCAGCTCTTTGCAAAAGAGAGATATTGGCAAGGAAAAGCTGTCTTGTACCTTTGCATTTTTCTCCCAAACGAAGGACACTAGAAAGAAAATTTTAAAGCCTCCTGTTAGGCCATCATCTACACGACATAGGCCTGAATTTTCCAATGCGCAGCTCTTTGCTAAAGAGAGATATTGGCAAGGAAAAGCTGTCTTGTACCTTTGCATTTTTCTCCCAAACGAAGGACACTAGAATTAAAATTTTAAAGCCTCCTGTTAGGCCATCATCTACACGACATAGCCCTGAATTTTCCAATGCGCAGCTCTTTGCAAAAGAGAGATATTGGCAAGGAAAAGCTGTCTTGTACCTTTGCATTTTTCTCCCAAACGAAGGACACTAGAATTTAAATTTTAAAGCCTCCTGTTATGCCATCATCTACACGACATAGCCCTGAATTTTCCAATGCGCAGCTCTTTGCAAAAGAGAGATATTGGCAAGGAAAAGCTGTCTTGTACCTTTGCATTTTTCTCCCAAACGAAGGTCACTAGAAAGAAAATTTTAAAGCCTCCTGTTAGGCCATCATCTACACGACATAGCCCTGAATTTTCCAATGCGCAGCTCTTTGCAAAAGAGAGATATTGGCAAGGAAAAGCTGTCTTGTACCATTGCATTTTTCTCCCAAACGAAGGACACTAGAAAGAAAATTTTAAAGCCTCCTGTTAGGCCATCATCTACACGACATAGCCCTGCATTTTCCAATGCGCTGCTCTTTGCAAAAGAGAGATATTGGCAAGGAAAAGCTGTCTTGTACCTTTGCATTTTTCTCCCAAACGAAGGTCACTAGAAAGAAAATTTTAAAGCCTCCTGTTAGACCATCATCTACACGACATAGCCCTGAATTTTCCAATGCGTAGCTCTTTGCAAAAGAGAGATATTGGCAAGGAAAAGCTGTCTTGTACCATTGCATTTTTCTCCCAAACGAAGGACACTAGAAAGAAAATTTTAAAGCCTCCTGTTAGGCTATCATCTACACGACATAGCCCTGAATTTTTAAATGCGCAGCTCTTTGCAAAAGAGAGATATTGGCAAGGAAAAGCTGTCTTGTACCTTTGCATTTTTCTCCCAAACGAAGGACACTAGAAAGAAAATTTTAAAGCCTCCTGTTAGACCATCATCTACACGACATAGGCCTGAATTTTCCAATGCGCAGCTCTTTGCTAAAGAGAGATATTGGCAAGGAAAAGCTGTCTTGTACCTTGGCATTTTTCTCCCAAACGAAGGACACTAGAATTAAAATTTTAAAGCCTCCTGTTAGGCCATCATCTACACGACATAGCCCTGAATTTTCCAATGCGCAGCTCTTTGCAAAAGAGAGATATTGGCAAGGAAAAGCTGTCTTGTACCTTTGCATTTTTCTCCCAAACGAAGGACACTAGAAAGAAAATTTTAAAGCCTCCTGTTAGGCCATCATCTACACGACATAGGCCTGAATTTTCCAATGCGCAGCTCTTTGCTAAAGAGAGATATTGGCAAGGAAAAGCTGTCTTGTACCTTTGCATTTTTCTCCCAAACGAAGGACACTAGAATTAAAATTTTAAAGCCTCCTGTTAGGCCATCATCTACACGACATAGCCCTGAATTTTCCAATGCGCAGCTCTTTGCAAAAGAGAGATATTGGCAAGGAAAAGCTGTCTTGTACCTTTGCATTTTTCTCCCAAACGAAGGACACTAGAATTTAAATTTTAAAGCCTCCTGTTATGCCATCATCTACACGACATAGCCCTGAATTTTCCAATGCGCAGCTCTTTGCAAAAGAGAGATATTGGCAAGGAAAAGCTGTCTTGTACCTTTGCATTTTTCTCCCAAACGAAGGTCACTAGAAAGAAAATTTTAAAGCCTCCTGTTAGGCCATCATCTACACGACATAGCCCTGAATTTTCCAATGCGCAGCTCTTTGCAAAAGAGAGATATTGGCAAGGAAAAGCTGTCTTGTACCATTGCATTTTTCTCCCAAACGAAGGACACTAGAAAGAAAATTTTAAAGCCTCCTGTTAGGCCATCATCTACACGACATAGCCCTGCATTTTCCAATGCGCAGCTCTTTGCAAAAGAGAGATATTGGCAAGGAAAAGCTGTCTTGTACCTTTGCATTTTTCTCCCAAACGAAGGTCACTAGAAAGAAAATTTTAAAGCCTCCTGTTAGACCATCATCTACACGACATAGCCCTGAATTTTCCAATGCGTAGCTCTTTGCAAAAGAGAGATATTGGCAAGGAAAAGCTGTCTTGTACCATTGCATTTTTCTCCCAAACGAAGGACACTAGAAAGAAAATTTTAAAGCCTCCTGTTAGGCTATCATCTACACGACATAGCCCTGAATTTTCCAATGCGCAGCTCTTTGCAAAAGAGAGATATTGGCAAGGAAAAGCTGTCTTGTACCTTTGCATTTTTCTCCCAAACGAAGGTCACTAGAAAGAAAATTTTAAAGCCTCCTGTTAGACCATCATCTACACGACATAGCCCTGAATTTTCCAATGCGCAGCTCTTTGCAAAAGAGAGATATTGGCAAGGAAAAGCTGTCTTGTACCATTGCATTTTTCTCCCAAACGAAGGACACTAGAAAGAAAATTTTAAAGCCTCCTGTTAGGCCATCATCTACACGACATAGCCCTGAATTTTCCAATGCGCAGCTCTTTGCAAAAGAGAGATATTGGCAAGGAAAAGCTGTCTTGTACCTTTGCATTTTTCTCCCAAACGAAGGTCACTAGAAAGAAAATTTTAAAGCCTCCTGTTAGGCCATCATCTACACGACATAGCCCTGAATTTTCCAATGCGTAGCTCTTTGCAAAAGAGAGATATTGGCAAGGAAAAGCTGTCTTGTACCTTTGCATTTTTCTCCCAAACGAAGGTCACTAGAAAGAAAATTTTAAAGCCTCCTGTTAGACCATCATCTACACGACATAGCCCTGAATTTTCCAATGCGTAGCTCTTTGCAAAAGAGAGATATTGGCAAGGAAAAGCTGTCTTGTACCATTGCATTTTTCTCCCAAACGAAGGACACTAGAAAGAAAATTTTAAAGCCTCCTGTTAGACCATCATCTACACGGCATAGCCATGAATTTTCCAATGCGCAGCTCTTTGCAAAAGAGAGATATTGGCAAGGAAAAGCTGTCTTGTACCTTTGCATTTTTCTCCCAAACGAAGGACACTAGAAAGAAAATTTTAAAGCCTCCTGTTAGGCCATCATCTACACGACATAGCCCTGAATTTTCCAATGCGCAGCTCTTTGCAAAAGAGAGATATTGGCAAGGAAAAGCTGTCTTGTACCTTTGCATTTTTCTCCCAAACGAAGGTCACTAGAAAGAAAATTTTAAAGCCTCCTGTTAGGCCATCATCTACACGACATAGCCCTGAATTTTCCAATGCGCAGCTCTTTGCAAAAGAGAGATATTGGCAAGGAAAAGCTGTCTTGTACCATTGCATTTTTCTCCCAAACGAAGGACACTAGAAAGAAAATTTTAAAGCCTCCTGTTAGGCCATCATCTACACGACATAGCCCTGCATTTTCCAATGCGCAGCTCTTTGCAAAAGAGAGATATTGGCAAGGAAAAGCTGTCTTGTACCTTTGCATTTTTCTCCCAAACGAAGGTCACTAGAAAGAAAATTTTAAAGCCTCCTGTTAGACCATCATCTACACGACATAGCCCTGAATTTTCCAATGCGTAGCTCTTTGCAAAAGAGAGATATTGGCAAGGAAAAGCTGTCTTGTACCATTGCATTTTTCTCCCAAACGAAGGACACTAGAAAGAAAATTTTAAAGCCTCCTGTTAGGCTATCATCTACACGACATAGCCCTGAATTTTCCAATGCGCAGCTCTTTGCAAAAGAGAGATATTGGCAAGGAAAAGCTGTCTTGTACCTTTGCATTTTTCTCCCAAACGAAGGTCACTAGAAAGAAAATTTTAAAGCCTCCTGTTAGACCATCATCTACACGACATAGCCCTGAATTTTCCAATGCGCAGCTCTTTGCAAAAGAGAGATATTGGCAAGGAAAAGCTGTCTTGTACCATTGCATTTTTCTCCCAAACGAAGGACACTAGAAAGAAAATTTTAAAGCCTCCTGTTAGGCCATCATCTACACGACATAGCCCTGAATTTTCCAATGCGCAGCTCTTTGCAAAAGAGAGATATTGGCAAGGAAAAGCTGTCTTGTACCTTTGCATTTTTCTCCCAAACGAAGGTCACTAGAAAGAAAATTTTAAAGCCTCCTGTTAGACCATCATCTACACGACATAGCCCTGAATTTTCCAATGCGTAGCTCTTTGCAAAAGAGAGATATTGGCAAGGAAAAGCTGTCTTGTACCATTGCATTTTTCTCCCAAACGAAGGACACTAGAAAGAAAATTTTAAAGCCTCCTGTTAGGCCATCATCTACACGACATAGCCCTGAATTTTCCAATGCGCAGCTCTTTGCAAAAGAGAGATATTGGCAAGGAAAAGCTGTCTTGTACCTTTGCATTTTTCTCCCAAACGAAGGTCACTAGAAAGAAAATTTTAAAGCCTCCTGTTAGACCATCATCTACACGACATAGCCCTGAATTTTCCAATGCGCAGCTCTTTGCAAAAGAGAGATATTGGCAAGGAAAAGCTGTCTTGTACCTTTGCATTTTTCTCCCACACGAAGGTCACTAGAAAGAAAATTTTAAAGCCTCCTATTAGGCCATCATCTACACGACATAGCCCTGAATTTTCCAATGCGTAGCTCTTTGCAAAAGAGAGATATTGGCAAGGAAAAGCTGTCTTGTACCTTTGCATTTTTCTCCCAAACGAAGAAAACTAGAAAGAAAATTTTAAAGCCTCCTGTTAGGCCATCATCTACACGACATAGCCCTGAATTTTCCAATGCGCAGCTCTTTGCAAAAGAGAGATATTGGCAAGGAAAAGCTGTCTTGTACCATTGCATTTTTCTCCCAAACGAAGGACACTAGAAAGAAAATTTTAAAGCCTCCTGTTAGGCCATCATCTACACGACATAGCCCTGAATTTTCCAATGCGCAGCTCTTTGCAAAAGAGAGATATTGGCAAGGAAAAGCTGTCTTGTACCTTTGCATTTTTCTCCCAAACGAAGGTCACTAGAAAGAAAATTTTAAAGCCTCATGTTAGGCCATCATCTACACGACATAGCCCTGAATTTTCCAATGCGTAGCTCTTTGCAAAAGAGAGATATTGGCAAGGAAAAGCTGTCTTGTACCTTTGCATTTTTCTCCCAAACGAAGGTCACTAGAAAGAAAATTTTAAAGCCTCCTGTTAGACCATCATCTACACGACATAGCCCTGAATTTTCCAATGCGTAGCTCTTTGCAAAAGAGAGATATTGGCAAGGAAAAGCTGTCTTGTACCATTGCATTTTTCTCCCAAACGAAGGACACTAGAAAGAAAATTTTAAAGCCTCCTGTTAGACCATCATCTACACGGCATAGCCATGAATTTTCCAATGCGCAGCTCTTTGCAAAAGAGAGATATTGGCAAGGAAAAGCTGTCTTGTACCTTTGCATTTTTCTCCCAAACGAAGGACACTAGAAAGAAAATTTTAAAGCCTCCTGTTAGGCCATCATCTACACGACATAGCCCTGAATTTTCCAATGCGCAGCTCTTTGCTAAAGAGAGATATTGGCAAGGAAAAGCTGTCTTGTACCTTGGCATTTTTCTCCCAAACGAAGGACACTAGAATTAAAATTTTAAAGCCTCCTGTTAGGCCATCATCTACACGACATAGCCCTGAATTTTCCAATGCGCAGCTCTTTGCAAAAGAGAGATATTGGCAAGGAAAAGCTGTCTTGTACCTTTGCATTTTTCTCCCAAACGAAGGACACTAGAAAGAAAATTTTAAAGCCTCCTGTTAGACCATCATCTACACGGCATAGCCATGAATTTTCCAATGCGCAGCTCTTTGCAAAAGAGAGATATTGGCAAGGAAAAGCTGTCTTGTACCTTTGCATTTTTCTCCCAAACGAAGGACACTAGAAAGAAAATTTTAAAGCCTCCTGTTAGGCCATCATCTACACGACATAGCCCTGAATTTTCCAATGCGCAGCTCTTTGCTAAAGAGAGATATTGGCAAGGAAAAGCTGTCTTGTACCTTTGCATTTTTCTCCCAAACGAAGGACACTAGAATTAAAATTTTAAAGCCTCCTGTTAGGCCATCATCTACACGACATAGCCCTGAATTTTCCAATGCGCAGCTCTTTGCAAAAGAGATATATTGGCAAGGAGAAGCTGTCTTGTACCTTTGCATTTTTCTCCCAAACGAAGGACACTAGAATTTAAATTTTAAAGCCTCCTGTTATGCCATCATCTACACGACATAGCCCTGAATTTTCCAATGCGCAGCTCTTTGCAAAAGAGAGATATTGGCAAGGAAAAGCTGTCAGGTACCTTTGCATTTTTCTCCCAAACGAAGGTCACTAGAAAGAAAATTTTAAAGCCTCCTGTTAGGCCATCATCTACACGACATAGTCCTAAATTTTCCAATGCGTAGCTCTTTACAAAAGAGAGATATTGGCAAGGAAAAGCTGTCTTGTACCTTTGCATTTTTCTCCCAAACGAAGGACACTAGAAAGAAAATTTTAAAGCCTCCTGTTAGGCCATCATCTACACGACATAGCCCTGAATTTTCCAATGCGCAGCTCTTTGCAAAAGAGAGATATTGGCAAGGAAAAGCTTTCTTGTACCATTGCATTTTTCTCCCAAACGAAGGACACTAGAAAGAAAATGTTAAAGCCTCCTGTTAGGCCATCATCTACACGACATAGCCCTGAATTTTCCAATGCGCAGCTCTTTGCAAAAGAGAGATATTGGCAAGGAAAAGCTGTCTTGTACCTTTGCATTTTTCTCCCAAACGAAGGACACTAGAATTAAAATTTTAAAGCCTCCTGTTAGGCCATCATCTACACGACATAGCCCTGAATTTTCCAATGCGCAGCTCTTTGCAAAAGAGAGATATTGGCAAGGAAAAGCTGTCTTGTACCTTTGCATTTTTCTCCCAAACGAAGGACACTAGAATTAAAATTTTAAAGCCTCCTGTTAGGCCATCATCTACACGACATAGCCCTGAATTTTCCAATGCGCAGCTCTTTGCAAAAGAGAGATATTGGCAAGGAAAAGCTGTCTTGTACCTTTGCATTTTTCTCCCAAACGAAGGACACTAGAAAGAAAATTTTAAAGCCTCCTGTTAGACCATCATCTACACGGCATAGCCATGAATTTTCCAATGCGCAGCTCTTTGCAAAAGAGAGATATTGGCAAGGAAAAGCTGTCTTGTACCTTTGCATTTTTCTCCCAAACGAAGGACACTAGAAAGAAAATTTTAAAGCCTCCTGTTAGGCCATCATCTACACGACATAGCCCTGAATTTTCCAATGCGCAGCTCTTTGCTAAAGAGAGATATTGGCAAGGAAAAGCTGTCTTGTACCTTTGCATTTTTCTCCCAAACGAAGGACACTAGAATTAAAATTTTAAAGCCTCCTGTTAGGCCATCATCTACACGACATAGCCCTGAATATTCCAATGCGCAGCTCTTTGCAAAAGAGAGATATTGGCAAGGAAAAGCTGTCTTGTACCTTTGCATTTTTCTCCCAAACGAAGGACACTAGAATTTAAATTTTAAAGCCTCCTGTTATGCCATCATCTACACGACATAGCCCTGAATTTTCCAATGCGCAGCTCTTTGCAAAAGAGAGATATTGGCAAGGAAAAGCTGTCAGGTACCTTTGCATTTTTCTCCCAAACGAAGGTCACTAGAAAGAAAATTTTAAAGCCTCCTGTTAGGCCATCATCTACACGACATAGTCCTGAATTTTCCAATGCGTAGCTCTTTACAAAAGAGAGATATTGGCAAGGAAAAGCTGTCTTGTACCTTTGCATTTTTCTCCCAAACGAAGGACACTAGAAAGAAAATTTTAAAGCCTCCTGTTAGGCCATCATCTACACGACATAGCCCTGAATTTTCCAATGCGCAGCTCTTTGCAAAAGAGAGATATTGGCAAGGAAAAGCTTTCTTGTACCATTGCATTTTTCTCCCAAACGAAGGACACTAGAAAGAAAATGTTAAAGCCTCCTGTTAGACCATCATCTACACGACATAGCCCTGAATTTTCCAATGCGTAGCTCTTTGCAAAAGAGAGATATTGGCAAGGAAAAGCTGTCTTGTACCATTGCATTTTTCTCCCAAACGAAGGACAATAGAAAGAAAATTTTAAAGCCTCCTGTTAGACCATCATCTACACGGCATAGCCATGAATTTTCCAATGCGCAGCTCTTTGCAAAAGAGAGATATTGGCAAGGAAAAGCTGTCTTGTACCTTTGCATTTTTCTCCCAAACGAAGGACACTAGAAAGAACATTTTAAAGCCTCCTGTTAGGCCATCATCTACACGACATAGCCCTGAATTTTCCAATGCGCAGCTCTTTGCTAAAGAGAGATATTGGCAAGGAAAAGCTGTCTTGTACCTTTGCATTTTTCTCCCAAACGAAGGACACTAGAATTAAAATTTTAAAGCCTCCTGTTAGGCCATCATCTACACGACATAACCCTGAATTTTCCAATGCGCAGCTCTTTGCAAAAGAGAGATATTGGCAAGGAAAAGCTGTCTTGTACCTTTGCATTTTTCTCCCAAACGAAGGACACTAGAAAGAAAATTTTAAAGCCTCCTGTTAGACCATCATCTACACGGCATAGCCATGAATTTTCCAATGCGCAGCTCTTTGCAAAAGAGAGATATTGGCAAGGAAAAGCTGTCTTGTACCTTTGCATTTTTCTCCCAAACGAAGGACACTAGAAAGAAAATTTTAAAGCCTCCTGTTAGGCCATCATCTACACGACATAGGCCTGAATTTTCCAATGCGCAGCTCTTTGCTAAAGAGAGATATTGGCAAGGAAAAGCTGTCTTGTACCTTTGCATTTTTCTCCCAAACGAAGGACACTAGAATTAAAATTTTAAAGCCTCCTGTTAGGCCATCATCTACACGACATATCCCTGAATTTTTCAATGCGCAGCTCTTTGCAAAAGAGAGATATTGGCAAGGAAAAGCTGTCTTGTACCTTTGCATTTTTCTCCCAAACGAAGGACACTAGAATTTAAATTTTAAAGCCTCCTGTTATGCCATCATCTACACGACATAGCCCTGAATTTTCCAATGCGCAGCTCTTTGCAAAAGAGAGATATTGGCAAGGAAAAGCTGTCAGGTACCTTTGCATTTTTCTCCCAAACGAAGGTCACTAGAAAGAAAATTTTAAAGCCTCCTGTTAGGCCATCATCTACACGACATAGCCCTGAATTTTCCAATGCGTAGCTCTTTGCAAAAGAGAGATATTGGCAAGGAAAAGCTGTCTTGTACCTTTGCATTTTTCTCCCAAACGAAGGACACTAGAAAGAAAATTTTAAAGCCTCCTGTTAGGCCATCATCTACACGACATAGCCCTGAATTTTCCAATGCGTAGCTCTTTGCAAAAGAGAGATATTGGCAAGGAAAAGCTGTCTTGTAACTTTGCATTTTCTCCCAAACGAAGGACACTAGAAAGAAAATTTTAAAGCCTCCTGTTAGGCCATCATCTACACGACATAGCCCTGAATTTTCCAATGCGCAGCTCTTTGCAAAAGAGAGATATTGGCAAGGAAAAGCTGTCTTGTACCATTGCATTTTTCTCCCAAACGAAGGACACTAGAAAGAAAATTTTAAAGCCTCCTGTTAGGCCATCATCTACACAACATAGCCCTGAATTTTCCAATGCGCAGCTCTTTGCTAAAGAGAGATATTGGCAAGGAAAAGCTGTCTTGTACCTTTGCATTTTTCTCCCAAACGAAGGACACTAGAATTAAAATTTTAAAGCCTCCTGTTAGGCCATCATCTACACGACAGAGCCCTGAATTTTCCAATGCGCAGCTCTTTGCAAAAGAGAGATATTGGCAAGGAAAAGCTGTCTTGTACCTTTGCATTTTTCTCCCAAACGAAGGACACTAGAAAGAAAATTTTAAAGCCTCCTGTTAGACCATCATCTACACGACATAGGCCTGAATTTTCCAATGCGCAGCTCTTTGCTAAAGAGAGATATTGGCAAGGAAAAGCTGTCTTGTACCTTGGCATTTTTCTCCCAAACGAAGGACACTAGAATTAAAATTTTAAAGCCTCCTGTTAGGCCATCATCTACACGACATAGCCCTGAATTTTCCAATGCGCAGCTCTTTGCAAAAGAGAGATATTGGCAAGGAAAAGCTGTCTTGTACCTTTGCATTTTTCTCCCAAACGAAGGACACTAGAAAGAAAATTTTAAAGCCTCCTGTTAGGCCATCATCTACACGACATAGGCCTGAATTTTCCAATGCGCAGCTCTTTGCTAAAGAGAGATATTGGCAAGGAAAAGCTGTCTTGTACCTTTGCATTTTTCTCCCAAACGAAGGACACTAGAATTAAAATTTTAAAGCCTCCTGTTAGGCCATCATCTACACGACATAGCCCTGAATTTTCCAATGCGCAGCTCTTTGCAAAAGAGAGATATTGGCAAGGAAAAGCTGTCTTGTACCTTTGCATTTTTCTCCCAAACGAAGGACACTAGAATTTAAATTTTAAAGCCTCCTGTTATGCCATCATCTACACGACATAGCCCTGAATTTTCCAATGCGCAGCTCTTTGCAAAAGAGAGATATTGGCAAGGAAAAGCTGTCTTGTACCTTTGCATTTTTCTCCCAAACGAAGGTCACTAGAAAGAAAATTTTAAAGCCTCCTGTTAGGCCATCATCTACACGACATAGCCCTGAATTTTCCAATGCGCAGCTCTTTGCAAAAGAGAGATATTGGCAAGGAAAAGCTGTCTTGTACCATTGCATTTTTCTCCCAAACGAAGGACACTAGAAAGAAAATTTTAAAGCCTCCTGTTAGGCCATCATCTACACGACATAGCCCTGCATTTTCCAATGCGCAGCTCTTTGCAAAAGAGAGATATTGGCAAGGAAAAGCTGTCTTGTACCTTTGCATTTTTCTCCCAAACGAAGGTCACTAGAAAGAAAATTTTAAAGCCTCCTGTTAGACCATCATCTACACGACATAGCCCTGAATTTTCCAATGCGTAGCTCTTTGCAAAAGAGAGATATTGGCAAGGAAAAGCTGTCTTGTACCATTGCATTTTTCTCCCAAACGAAGGACACTAGAAAGAAAATTTTAAAGCCTCCTGTTAGGCTATCATCTACACGACATAGCCCTGAATTTTCCAATGCGCAGCTCTTTGCAAAAGAGAGATATTGGCAAGGAAAAGCTGTCTTGTACCTTTGCATTTTTCTCCCAAACGAAGGTCACTAGAAAGAAAATTTTAAAGCCTCCTGTTAGACCATCATCTACACGACATAGCCCTGAATTTTCCAATGCGCAGCTCTTTGCAAAAGAGAGATATTGGCAAGGAAAAGCTGTCTTGTACCATTGCATTTTTCTCCCAAACGAAGGACACTAGAAAGAAAATTTTAAAGCCTCCTGTTAGGCCATCATCTACACGACATAGCCCTGAATTTTCCAATGCGCAGCTCTTTGCAAAAGAGAGATATTGGCAAGGAAAAGCTGTCTTGTACCTTTGCATTTTTCTCCCAAACGAAGGTCACTAGAAAGAAAATTTTAAAGCCTCCTGTTAGGCCATCATCTACACGACATAGCCCTGAATTTTCCAATGCGTAGCTCTTTGCAAAAGAGAGATATTGGCAAGGAAAAGCTGTCTTGTACCTTTGCATTTTTCTCCCAAACGAAGGTCACTAGAAAGAAAATTTTAAAGCCTCCTGTTAGACCATCATCTACACGACATAGCCCTGAATTTTCCAATGCGTAGCTCTTTGCAAAAGAGAGATATTGGCAAGGAAAAGCTGTCTTGTACCATTGCATTTTTCTCCCAAACGAAGGACACTAGAAAGAAAATTTTAAAGCCTCCTGTTAGACCATCATCTACACGGCATAGCCATGAATTTTCCAATGCGCAGCTCTTTGCAAAAGAGAGATATTGGCAAGGAAAAGCTGTCTTGTACCTTTGCATTTTTCTCCCAAACGAAGGACACTAGAAAGAAAATTTTAAAGCCTCCTGTTAGGCCATCATCTACACGACATAGCCCTGAATTTTCCAATGCGCAGCTCTTTGCAAAAGAGAGATATTGGCAAGGAAAAGCTGTCTTGTACCTTTGCATTTTTCTCCCAAACGAAGGTCACTAGAAAGAAAATTTTAAAGCCTCCTGTTAGGCCATCATCTACACGACATAGCCCTGAATTTTCCAATGCGCAGCTCTTTGCAAAAGAGAGATATTGGCAAGGAAAAGCTGTCTTGTACCATTGCATTTTTCTCCCAAACGAAGGACACTAGAAAGAAAATTTTAAAGCCTCCTGTTAGGCCATCATCTACACGACATAGCCCTGCATTTTCCAATGCGCAGCTCTTTGCAAAAGAGAGATATTGGCAAGGAAAAGCTGTCTTGTACCTTTGCATTTTTCTCCCAAACGAAGGTCCCTAGAAAGAAAATTTTAAAGCCTCCTGTTAGGCCATCATCTACACGACATAGCCCTGAATTTTCCAATGCGCAGCTCTTTGCAAAAGAGAGATATTGGCAAGGAAAAGCTGTCTTGTACCTTTGCATTTTTCTCCCAAACGAAGGACACTAGAATTAAAATTTTAAAGCCTCCTGTTAGGCCATCATCTACACGACATAGCCCTGAATTTTCCAATGCGCAGCTCTTTGCAAAAGAGAGATATTGGCAAGGAAAAGCTGTCTTGTACCTTTGCATTTTTCTCCCAAACGAAGGACACTAGAAAGAAAATTTTAAAGCCTCCTGTTAGACCATCATCTACACGGCATAGCCATGAATTTTCCAATGCGCAGCTCTTTGCAAAAGAGAGATATTGGCAAGGAAAAGCTGTCTTGTACCTTTGCATTTTTCTCCCAAACGAAGGACACTAGAAAGAAAATTTTAAAGCCTCCTGTTAGGCCATCATCTACACGACATAGCCCTGAATTTTCCAATGCGCAGCTCTTTGCTAAAGAGAGATATTGGCAAGGAAAAGCTGTCTTGTACCTTTGCATTTTTCTCCCAAACGAAGGACACTAGAATTAAAATTTTAAAGCCTCCTGTTAGGCCATCATCTACACGACATAGCCCTGAATATTCCAATGCGCAGCTCTTTGCAAAAGAGAGATATTGGCAAGGAAAAGCTGTCTTGTACCTTTGCATTTTTCTCCCAAACGAAGGACACTAGAATTTAAATTTTAAAGCCTCCTGTTATGCCATCATCTACACGACATAGCCCTGAATTTTCCAATGCGCAGCTCTTTGCAAAAGAGAGATATTGGCAAGGAAAAGCTGTCAGGTACCTTTGCATTTTTCTCCCAAACGAAGGTCACTAGAAAGAAAATTTTAAAGCCTCCTGTTAGGCCATCATCTACACGACATAGTCCTGAATTTTCCAATGCGTAGCTCTTTACAAAAGAGAGATATTGGCAAGGAAAAGCTGTCTTGTACCTTTGCATTTTTCTCCCAAACGAAGGACACTAGAAAGAAAATTTTAAAGCCTCCTGTTAGGCCATCATCTACACGACATAGCCCTGAATTTTCCAATGCGCAGCTCTTTGCAAAAGAGAGATATTGGCAAGGAAAAGCTTTCTTGTACCATTGCATTTTTCTCCCAAACGAAGGACACTAGAAAGAAAATGTTAAAGCCTCCTGTTAGACCATCATCTACACGACATAGCCCTGAATTTTCCAATGCGTAGCTCTTTGCAAAAGAGAGATATTGGCAAGGAAAAGCTGTCTTGTACCATTGCATTTTTCTCCCAAACGAAGGACAATAGAAAGAAAATTTTAAAGCCTCCTGTTAGACCATCATCTACACGGCATAGCCATGAATTTTCCAATGCGCAGCTCTTTGCAAAAGAGAGATATTGGCAAGGAAAAGCTGTCTTGTACCTTTGCATTTTTCTCCCAAACGAAGGACACTAGAAAGAACATTTTAAAGCCTCCTGTTAGGCCATCATCTACACGACATAGCCCTGAATTTTCCAATGCGCAGCTCTTTGCTAAAGAGAGATATTGGCAAGGAAAAGCTGTCTTGTACCTTTGCATTTTTCTCCCAAACGAAGGACACTAGAATTAAAATTTTAAAGCCTCCTGTTAGGCCATCATCTACACGACATAACCCTGAATTTTCCAATGCGCAGCTCTTTGCAAAAGAGAGATATTGGCAAGGAAAAGCTGTCTTGTACCTTTGCATTTTTCTCCCAAACGAAGGACACTAGAAAGAAAATTTTAAAGCCTCCTGTTAGGCCATCATCTACACGACATAGGCCTGAATTTTCCAATGCGCAGCTCTTTGCTAAAGAGAGATATTGGCAAGGAAAAGCTGTCTTGTACCTTTGCATTTTTCTCCCAAACGAAGGACACTAGAATTAAAATTTTAAAGCCTCCTGTTAGGCCATCATCTACACGACATATCCCTGAATTTTTCAATGCGCAGCTCTTTGCAAAAGAGAGATATTGGCAAGGAAAAGCTGTCTTGTACCTTTGCATTTTTCTCCCAAACGAAGGACACTAGAATTAAAATTTTAAAGCCTCCTGTTATGCCATCATCTACACGACATAGCCCTGAATTTTCCAATGCGCAGCTCTTTGCAAAAGAGAGATATTGGCAAGGAAAAGCTGTCAGGTACCTTTGCATTTTTCTCCCAAACGAAGGTCACTAGAAAGAAAATTTTAAAGCCTCCTGTTAGGCCATCATCTACACGACATAGCCCTGAATTTTCCAATGCGTAGCTCTTTGCAAAAGAGAGATATTGGCAAGGAAAAGCTGTCTTGTACCTTTGCATTTTTCTCCCAAACGAAGGACACTAGAAAGAAAATTTTAAAGCCTCCTGTTAGGCCATCATCTACACGACATAGCCCTGAATTTTCCAATGCGTAGCTCTTTGCAAAAGAGAGATATTGGCAAGGAAAAGCTGTCTTGTAACTTTGCATTTTCTCCCAAACGAAGGACACTAGAAAGAAAATTTTAAAGCCTCCTGTTAGGCCATCATCTACACGACATAGCCCTGAATTTTCCAATGCGCAGCTCTTTGCAAAAGAGAGATATTGGCAAGGAAAAGCTGTCTTGTACCTTTGCATTTTTCTCCCAAACGAAGGTCACTAGAAAGAAAATTTTAAAGCCTCCTGTTAGACCATCATCTACACGACATAGCCCTGAATTTTCCAATGCGCAGCTCTTTGCAAAAGAGAGATATTGGCAAGGAAAAGCTGTCTTGTACCATTGCATTTTTCTCCCAAACGAAGGACACTAGAAAGAAAATTTTAAAGCCTCCTGTTAGGCCATCATCTACACGACATAGCCCTGAATTTTCCAATGCGCAGCTCTTTGCAAAAGAGAGATATTGGCAAGGAAAAGCTGTCTTGTACCTTTGCATTTTTCTCCCAAACGAAGGTCACTAGAAAGAAAATTTTAAAGCCTCCTGTTAGGCCATCATCTACACGACATAGCCCTGAATTTTCCAATGCGTAGCTCTTTGCAAAAGAGAGATATTGGCAAGGAAAAGCTGTCTTGTACCTTTGCATTTTTCTCCCAAACGAAGGTCACTAGAAAGAAAATTTTAAAGCCTCCTGTTAGACCATCATCTACACGACATAGCCCTGAATTTTCCAATGCGTAGCTCTTTGCAAAAGAGAGATATTGGCAAGGAAAAGCTGTCTTGTACCATTGCATTTTTCTCCCAAACGAAGGACACTAGAAAGAAAATTTTAAAGCCTCCTGTTAGACCATCATCTACACGGCATAGCCATGAATTTTCCAATGCGCAGCTCTTTGCAAAAGAGAGATATTGGCAAGGAAAAGCTGTCTTGTACCTTTGCATTTTTCTCCCAAACGAAGGACACTAGAAAGAAAATTTTAAAGCCTCCTGTTAGGCCATCATCTACACGACATAGCCCTGAATTTTCCAATGCGCAGCTCTTTGCAAAAGAGAGATATTGGCAAGGAAAAGCTGTCTTGTACCTTTGCATTTTTCTCCCAAACGAAGGTCACTAGAAAGAAAATTTTAAAGCCTCCTGTTAGGCCATCATCTACACGACATAGCCCTGAATTTTCCAATGCGCAGCTCTTTGCAAAAGAGAGATATTGGCAAGGAAAAGCTGTCTTGTACCATTGCATTTTTCTCCCAAACGAAGGACACTAGAAAGAAAATTTTAAAGCCTCCTGTTAGGCCATCATCTACACGACATAGCCCTGCATTTTCCAATGCGCAGCTCTTTGCAAAAGAGAGATATTGGCAAGGAAAAGCTGTCTTGTACCTTTGCATTTTTCTCCCAAACGAAGGTCCCTAGAAAGAAAATTTTAAAGCCTCCTGTTAGGCCATCATCTACACGACATAGCCCTGAATTTTCCAATGCGCAGCTCTTTGCAAAAGAGAGATATTGGCAAGGAAAAGCTGTCTTGTACCTTTGCATTTTTCTCCCAAACGAAGGACACTAGAATTAAAATTTTAAAGCCTCCTGTTAGGCCATCATCTACACGACATAGCCCTGAATTTTCCAATGCGCAGCTCTTTGCAAAAGAGAGATATTGGCAAGGAAAAGCTGTCTTGTACCTTTGCATTTTTCTCCCAAACGAAGGACACTAGAAAGAAAATTTTAAAGCCTCCTGTTAGACCATCATCTACACGGCATAGCCATGAATTTTCCAATGCGCAGCTCTTTGCAAAAGAGAGATATTGGCAAGGAAAAGCTGTCTTGTACCTTTGCATTTTTCTCCCAAACGAAGGACACTAGAAAGAAAATTTTAAAGCCTCCTGTTAGGCCATCATCTACACGACATAGCCCTGAATTTTCCAATGCGCAGCTCTTTGCTAAAGAGAGATATTGGCAAGGAAAAGCTGTCTTGTACCTTTGCATTTTTCTCCCAAACGAAGGACACTAGAATTAAAATTTTAAAGCCTCCTGTTAGGCCATCATCTACACGACATAGCCCTGAATATTCCAATGCGCAGCTCTTTGCAAAAGAGAGATATTGGCAAGGAAAAGCTGTCTTGTACCTTTGCATTTTTCTCCCAAACGAAGGACACTAGAATTTAAATTTTAAAGCCTCCTGTTATGCCATCATCTACACGACATAGCCCTGAATTTTCCAATGCGCAGCTCTTTGCAAAAGAGAGATATTGGCAAGGAAAAGCTGTCAGGTACCTTTGCATTTTTCTCCCAAACGAAGGTCACTAGAAAGAAAATTTTAAAGCCTCCTGTTAGGCCATCATCTACACGACATAGTCCTGAATTTTCCAATGCGTAGCTCTTTACAAAAGAGAGATATTGGCAAGGAAAAGCTGTCTTGTACCTTTGCATTTTTCTCCCAAACGAAGGACACTAGAAAGAAAATTTTAAAGCCTCCTGTTAGGCCATCATCTACACGACATAGCCCTGAATTTTCCAATGCGCAGCTCTTTGCAAAAGAGAGATATTGGCAAGGAAAAGCTTTCTTGTACCATTGCATTTTTCTCCCAAACGAAGGACACTAGAAAGAAAATGTTAAAGCCTCCTGTTAGACCATCATCTACACGACATAGCCCTGAATTTTCCAATGCGTAGCTCTTTGCAAAAGAGAGATATTGGCAAGGAAAAGCTGTCTTGTACCATTGCATTTTTCTCCCAAACGAAGGACAATAGAAAGAAAATTTTAAAGCCTCCTGTTAGACCATCATCTACACGGCATAGCCATGAATTTTCCAATGCGCAGCTCTTTGCAAAAGAGAGATATTGGCAAGGAAAAGCTGTCTTGTACCTTTGCATTTTTCTCCCAAACGAAGGACACTAGAAAGAACATTTTAAAGCCTCCTGTTAGGCCATCATCTACACGACATAGCCCTGAATTTTCCAATGCGCAGCTCTTTGCTAAAGAGAGATATTGGCAAGGAAAAGCTGTCTTGTACCTTTGCATTTTTCTCCCAAACGAAGGACACTAGAATTAAAATTTTAAAGCCTCCTGTTAGGCCATCATCTACACGACATAACCCTGAATTTTCCAATGCGCAGCTCTTTGCAAAAGAGAGATATTGGCAAGGAAAAGCTGTCTTGTACCTTTGCATTTTTCTCCCAAACGAAGGACACTAGAAAGAAAATTTTAAAGCCTCCTGTTAGGCCATCATCTACACGACATAGGCCTGAATTTTCCAATGCGCAGCTCTTTGCTAAAGAGAGATATTGGCAAGGAAAAGCTGTCTTGTACCTTTGCATTTTTCTCCCAAACGAAGGACACTAGAATTAAAATTTTAAAGCCTCCTGTTAGGCCATCATCTACACGACATATCCCTGAAATTTTCAATGCGCAGCTCTTTGCAAAAGAGAGATATTGGCAAGGAAAAGCTGTCTTGTACCTTTGCATTTTTCTCCCAAACGAAGGACACTAGAATTAAAATTTTAAAGCCTCCTGTTATGCCATCATCTACACGACATAGCCCTGAATTTTCCAATGCGCAGCTCTTTGCAAAAGAGAGATATTGGCAAGGAAAAGCTGTCAGGTACCTTTGCATTTTTCTCCCAAACGAAGGTCACTAGAAAGAAAATTTTAAAGCCTCCTGTTAGGCCATCATCTACACGACATAGCCCTGAATTTTCCAATGCGTAGCTCTTTGCAAAAGAGAGATATTGGCAAGGAAAAGCTGTCTTGTACCTTTGCATTTTTCTCCCAAACGAAGGACACTAGAAAGAAAATTTTAAAGCCTCCTGTTAGGCCATCATCTACACGACATAGCCCTGAATTTTCCAATGCGTAGCTCTTTGCAAAAGAGAGATATTGGCAAGGAAAAGCTGTCTTGTAACTTTGCATTTTCTCCCAAACGAAGGACACTAGAAAGAAAATTTTAAAGCCTCCTGTTAGGCCATCATCTACACGACATAGCCCTGAATTTTCCAATGCGCAGCTCTTTGCAAAAGAGAGATATTGGCAAGGAAAAGCTGTCTTGTACCATTGCATTTTTCTCCCAAACGAAGGACACTAGAAAGAAAATTTTAAAGCCTCCTGTTAGGCCATCATCTACACAACATAGCCCTGAATTTTCCAATGCGCAGCTCTTTGCTAAAGAGAGATATTGGCAAGGAAAAGCTGTCTTGTACCTTTGCATTTTTCTCCCAAACGAAGGACACTAGAATTAAAATTTTAAAGCCTCCTGTTAGGCCATCATCTACACGACATAGCCCTGAATTTTCCAATGCGCAGCTCTTTGCAAAAGAGAGATATTGGCAAGGAAAAGCTGTCTTGTACCTTTGCATTTTTCTCCCAAACGAAGGACACTAGAAAGAAAATTTTAAAGCCTCCTGTTAGACCATCATCTACACGACATAGGCCTGAATTTTCCAATGCGCAGCTCTTTGCTAAAGAGAGATATTGGCAAGGAAAAGCTGTCTTGTACCTTGGCATTTTTCTCCCAAACGAAGGACACTAGAATTAAAATTTTAAAGCCTCCTGTTAGGCCATCATCTACACGACATAGCCCTGAATTTTCCAATGCGCAGCTCTTTGCAAAAGAGAGATATTGGCAAGGAAAAGCTGTCTTGTACCTTTGCATTTTTCTCCCAAACGAAGGACACTAGAAAGAAAATTTTAAAGCCTCCTGTTAGGCCATCATCTACACGACATAGGCCTGAATTTTCCAATGCGCAGCTCTTTGCTAAAGAGAGATATTGGCAAGGAAAAGCTGTCTTGTACCTTTGCATTTTTCTCCCAAACGAAGGACACTAGAATTAAAATTTTAAAGCCTCCTGTTAGGCCATCATCTACACGACATAGCCCTGAATTTTCCAATGCGCAGCTCTTTGCAAAAGAGAGATATTGGCAAGGAAAAGCTGTCTTGTACCTTTGCATTTTTCTTCCAAACGAAGGACACTAGAATTTAAATTTTAAAGCCTCCTGTTATGCCATCATCTACACGACATAGCCCTGAATTTTCCAATGCGCAGCTCTTTGCAAAAGAGAGATATTGGCAAGGAAAAGCTGTCTTGTACCTTTGCATTTTTCTCCCAAACGAAGGTCACTAGAAAGAAAATTTTAAAGCCTCCTGTTAGGCCATCATCTACACGACATAGCCCTGAATTTTCCAATGCGCAGCTCTTTGCAAAAGAGAGATATTGGCAAGGAAAAGCTGTCTTGTACCATTGCATTTTTCTCCCAAACGAAGGACACTAGAAAGAAAATTTTAAAGCCTCCTGTTAGGCCATCATCTACACGACATAGCCCTGCATTTTCCAATGCGCAGCTCTTTGCAAAAGAGAGATATTGGCAAGGAAAAGCAGTCTTGTACCTTTGCATTTTTCTCCCAAACGAAGGTCACTAGAAAGAAAATTTTAAAGCCTCCTGTTAGACCATCATCTACACGACATAGCCCTGAATTTTCCAATGCGTAGCTCTTTGCAAAAGAGAGATATTGGCAAGGAAAAGCTGTCTTGTACCATTGCATTTTTCTCCCAAACGAAGGACACTAGAAAGAAAATTTTAAAGCCTCCTGTTAGGCTATCATCTACACGACATAGCCCTGAATTTTCCAATGCGCAGCTCTTTGCAAAAGAGAGATATTGGCAAGGAAAAGCTGTCTTGTACCTTTGCATTTTTCTCCCAAACGAAGGTCACTAGAAAGAAAATTTTAAAGCCTCCTGTTAGACCATCATCTACACGACATAGCCCTGAATTTTCCAATGCGCAGCTCTTTGCAAAAGAGAGATATTGGCAAGGAAAAGCTGTCTTGTACCATTGCATTTTTCTCCCAAACGAAGGACACTAGAAAGAAAATTTTAAAGCCTCCTGTTAGGCCATCATCTACACGACATAGCCCTGAATTTTCCAATGCGCAGCTCTTTGCAAAAGAGAGATATTGGCAAGGAAAAGCTGTCTTGTACCTTTGCATTTTTCTCCCAAACGAAGGTCACTAGAAAGAAAATTTTAAAGCCTCCTGTTAGGCCATCATCTACACGACATAGCCCTGAATTTTCCAATGCGTAGCTCTTTGCAAAAGAGAGATATTGGCAAGGAAAAGCTGTCTTGTACCTTTGCATTTTTCTCCCAAACGAAGGTCACTAGAAAGAAAATTTTAAAGCCTCCTGTTAGACCATCATCTACACGACATAGCCCTGAATTTTCCAATGCGTAGCTCTTTGCAAAAGAGAGATATTGGCAAGGAAAAGCTGTCTTGTACCATTGCATTTTTCTCCCAAACGAAGGACACTAGAAAGAAAATTTTAAAGCCTCCTGTTAGACCATCATCTACACGGCATAGCCATGAATTTTCCAATGCGCAGCTCTTTGCAAAAGAGAGATATTGGCAAGGAAAAGCTGTCTTGTACCTTTGCATTTTTCTCCCAAACGAAGGACACTAGAAAGAAAATTTTAAAGCCTCCTGTTAGGCCATCATCTACACGACATAGCCCTGAATTTTCCAATGCGCAGCTCTTTGCAAAAGAGAGATATTGGCAAGGAAAAGCTGTCTTGTACCTTTGCATTTTTCTCCCAAACGAAGGTCACTAGAAAGAAAATTTTAAAGCCTCCTGTTAGGCCATCATCTACACGACATAGCCCTGAATTTTCCAATGCGCAGCTCTTTGCAAAAGAGAGATATTGGCAAGGAAAAGCTGTCTTGTACCATTGCATTTTTCTCCCAAACGAAGGACACTAGAAAGAAAATTTTAAAGCCTCCTGTTAGGCCATCATCTACACGACATAGCCCTGCATTTTCCAATGCGCAGCTCTTTGCAAAAGAGAGATATTGGCAAGGAAAAGCTGTCTTGTACCTTTGCATTTTTCTCCCAAACGAAGGTCACTAGAAAGAAAATTTTAAAGCCTCCTGTTAGACCATCATCTACACGACATAGCCCTGAATTTTCCAATGCGTAGCTCTTTGCAAAAGAGAGATATTGGCAAGGAAAAGCTGTCTTGTACCATTGCATTTTTCTCCCAAACGAAGGACACTAGAAAGAAAATTTTAAAGCCTCCTGTTAGGCTATCATCTACACGACATAGCCCTGAATTTTCCAATGCGCAGCTCTTTGCAAAAGAGAGATATTGGCAAGGAAAAGCTGTCTTGTACCTTTGCATTTTTCTCCCAAACGAAGGTCACTAGAAAGAAAATTTTAAAGCCTCCTGTTAGACCATCATCTACACGACATAGCCCTGAATTTTCCAATGCGCAGCTCTTTGCAAAAGAGAGATATTGGCAAGGAAAAGCTGTCTTGTACCATTGCATTTTTCTCCCAAACGAAGGACACTAGAAAGAAAATGTTAAAGCCTCCTGTTAGGCCATCATCTACACGACATAGCCCTGAATTTTCCAATGCGCAGCTCTTTGCAAAAGAGAGATATTGGCAAGGAAAAGCTGTCTTGTACCTTTGCATTTTTCTCCCAAACGAAGGTCACTAGAAAGAAAATTTTAAAGCCTCCTGTTAGACCATCATCTACACGACATAGCCCTGAATTTTCCAATGCGTAGCTCTTTGCAAAAGAGAGATATTGGCAAGGAAAAGCTGTCTTGTACCATTGCATTTTTCTCCCAAACGAAGGACACTAGAAAGAAAATTTTAAAGCCTCCTGTTAGGCCATCATCTACACGACATAGCCCTGAATTTTCCAATGCGCAGCTCTTTGCAAAAGAGAGATATTGGCAAGGAAAAGCTGTCTTGTACCTTTGCATTTTTCTCCCAAACGAAGGTCACTAGAAAGAAAATTTTAAAGCCTCCTGTTAGACCATCATCTACACGACATAGCCCTGAATTTTCCAATGCGCAGCTCTTTGCAAAAGAGAGATATTGGCAAGGAAAAGCTGTCTTGTACCTTTGCATTTTTCTCCCACACGAAGGTCACTAGAAAGAAAATTTTAAAGCCTCCTATTAGGCCATCATCTACACGACATAGCCCTGAATTTTCCAATGCGTAGCTCTTTGCAAAAGAGAGATATTGGCAAGGAAAAGCTGTCTTGTACCTTTGCATTTTTCTCCCAAACGAAGAAAACTAGAAAGAAAATTTTAAAGCCTCCTGTTAGGCCATCATCTACACGACATAGCCCTGAATTTTCCAATGCGCAGCTCTTTGCAAAAGAGAGATATTGGCAAGGAAAAGCTGTCTTGTACCATTGCATTTTTCTCCCAAACGAAGGACACTAGAAAGAAAATTTTAAAGCCTCCTGTTAGGCCATCATCTACACGACATAGCCCTGAATTTTCCAATGCGCAGCTCTTTGCAAAAGAGAGATATTGGCAAGGAAAAGCTGTCTTGTACCTTTGCATTTTTCTCCCAAACGAAGGTCACTAGAAAGAAAATTTTAAAGCCTCCTGTTAGGCCATCATCTACACGACATAGCCCTGAATTTTCCAATGCGTAGCTCTTTGCAAAAGAGAGATATTGGCAAGGAAAAGCTGTCTTGTACCTTTGCATTTTTCTCCCAAACGAAGGTCACTAGAAAGAAAATTTTAAAGCCTCCTGTTAGACCATCATCTACACGACATAGCCCTGAATTTTCCAATGCGTAGCTCTTTGCAAAAGAGAGATATTGGCAAGGAAAAGCTGTCTTGTACCATTGCATTTTTCTCCCAAACGAAGGACACTAGAAAGAAAATTTTAAAGCCTCCTGTTAGACCATCATCTACACGGCATAGCCATGAATTTTCCAATGCGCAGCTCTTTGCAAAAGAGAGATATTGGCAAGGAAAAGCTGTCTTGTACCTTTGCATTTTTCTCCCAAACGAAGGACACTAGAAAGAAAATTTTAAAGCCTCCTGTTAGGCCATCATCTACACGACATAGCCCTGAATTTTCCAATGCGCAGCTCTTTGCTAAAGAGA
Source organism: Pseudophryne corroboree (assembly GCF_028390025.1). Classification (NCBI taxonomy): domain Eukaryota; kingdom Metazoa; phylum Chordata; class Amphibia; order Anura; family Myobatrachidae; genus Pseudophryne; species Pseudophryne corroboree. Next base: position 688,978,545 of record NC_086444.1, read on the forward strand.
GATATTGGCAAGGAAAAGCTGTCTTGTACCTTGGCATTTTTCTCCCAAACGAAGGACACTAGAATTAAAATTTTAAAGCCTCCTGTTAGGCCATCATCTACACGACATAGCCCTGAATTTTCCAATGCGCAGCTCTTTGCAAAAGAGAGATATTGGCAAGGAAAAGCTGTCTTGTACCTTTGCATTTTTCTCCCAAACGAAGGACACTAGAAAGAAAATTTTAAAGCCTCCTGTTAGACCATCATCTACACGGCATAGCCATGAATTTTCCAATGCGCAGCTCTTTGCAAAAGAGAGATATTGGCAAGGAAAAGCTGTCTTGTACCTTTGCATTTTTCTCCCAAACGAAGGACACTAGAAAGAAAATTTTAAAGCCTCCTGTTAGGCCATCATCTACACGACATAGCCCTGAATTTTCCAATGCGCAGCTCTTTGCTAAAGAGAGATATTGGCAAGGAAAAGCTGTCTTGTACCTTTGCATTTTTCTCCCAAACGAAGGACACTAGAATTAAAATTTTAAAGCCTCCTGTTAGGCCATCATCTACACGACATAGCCCTGAATTTTCCAATGCGCAGCTCTTTGCAAAAGAGATATATTGGCAAGGAGAAGCTGTCTTGTACCTTTGCATTTTTCTCCCAAACGAAGGACACTAGAATTTAAATTTTAAAGCCTCCTGTTATGCCATCATCTACACGACATAGCCCTGAATTTTCCAATGCGCAGCTCTTTGCAAAAGAGAGATATTGGCAAGGAAAAGCTGTCAGGTACCTTTGCATTTTTCTCCCAAACGAAGGTCACTAGAAAGAAAATTTTAAAGCCTCCTGTTAGGCCATCATCTACACGACATAGTCCTAAATTTTCCAATGCGTAGCTCTTTACAAAAGAGAGATATTGGCAAGGAAAAGCTGTCTTGTACCTTTGCATTTTTCTCCCAAACGAAGGACACTAGAAAGAAAATTTTAAAGCCTCCTGTTAGGCCATCATCTACACGACATAGCCCTGAATTTTCCAATGCGCAGCTCTTTGCAAAAGAGAGATATTGGCAAGGAAAAGCTGTCTTGTACCATTGCATTTTTCTCCCAAACGAAGGACACTAGAAAGAAAATGTTAAAGCCTCCTGTTAGGCCATCATCTACACGACATAGCCCTGAATTTTCCAATGCGCAGCTCTTTGCAAAAGAGAGATATTGGCAAGGAAAAGCTGTCTTGTACCTTTGCATTTTTCTCCCAAACGAAGGACACTAGAATTAAAATTTTAAAGCCTCCTGTTAGGCCATCATCTACACGACATAGCCCTGAATTTTCCAATGCGCAGCTCTTTGCAAAAGAGAGATATTGGCAAGGAAAAGCTGTCTTGTACCTTTGCATTTTTCTCCCAAACGAAGGACACTAGAATTAAAATTTTAAAGCCTCCTGTTAGGCCATCATCTACACGACATAGCCCTGAATTTTCCAATGCGCAGCTCTTTGCAAAAGAGAGATATTGGCAAGGAAAAGCTGTCTTGTACCTTTGCATTTTTCTCCCAAACGAAGGACACTAGAAAGAAAATTTTAAAGCCTCCTGTTAGACCATCATCTACACGGCATAGCCCTGAATTTTCCAATGCGCTGCTCTTTGCAAAAGAGAGATATTGGCAAGGAAAAGCTGTCTTGTACCTTTGCATTTTTCTCCCAAACGAAGGACACTAGAAAGAAAATTTTAAAGCCTCCTGTTAGGCCATCATCTACACGACATAGCCCGGAAATTTTCCAATGCGCAGCTCTTTGCTAAAGAGAGATATTGGCAAGGAAAAGCTGTCTTGTACCTTTGCATTTTTCTCCCAAACGAAGGACACTAGAATTAAAATTTTAAAGCCTCCTGTTAGGCCATCATCTACACGACATAGCCCTGAATATTCCAATGCGCAGCTCTTTGCAAAAGAGAGATATTGGCAAGGAAAAGCTGTCTTGTACCTTTGCATTTTTCTCCCAAACGAAGGACACTAGAATTTAAATTTTAAAGCCTCCTGTTATGCCATCATCTACACGACATAGCCCTGAATTTTCCAATGCGCAGCTCTTTGCAAAAGAGAGATATTGGCAAGGAAAAGCTGTCAGGTACCTTTGCATTTTTCTCCCAAACGAAGGTCACTAGAAAGAAAATTTTAAAGCCTCCTGTTAGGCCATCATCTACACGACATAGTCCTGAATTTTCCAATGCGTAGCTCTTTACAAAAGAGAGATATTGGCAAGGAAAAGCTGTCTTGTACCTTTGCATTTTTCTCCCAAACGAAGGACACTAGAAAGAAAATTTTAAAGCCTCCTGTTAGGCCATCATCTACACGACATAGCCCTGAATTTTCCAATGCGCAGCTCTTTGCAAAAGAGAGATATTGGCAAGGAAAAGCTTTCTTGTACCATTGCATTTTTCTCCCAAACGAAGGACACTAGAAAGAAAATGTTAAAGCCTCCTGTTAGACCATCATCTACACGACATAGCCCTGAATTTTCCAATGCGTAGCTCTTTGCAAAAGAGAGATATTGGCAAGGAAAAGCTGTCTTGTACCATTGCATTTTTCTCCCAAACGAAGGACAATAGAAAGAAAATTTTAAAGCCTCCTGTTAGACCATCATCTACACGGCATAGCCATGAATTTTCCAATGCGCAGCTCTTTGCAAAAGAGAGATATTGGCAAGGAAAAGCTGTCTTGTACCTTTGCATTTTTCTCCCAAACGAAGGACACTAGAAAGAACATTTTAAAGCCTCCTGTTAGGCCATCATCTACACGACATAGCCCTGAATTTTCCAATGCGCAGCTCTTTGCTAAAGAGAGATATTGGCAAGGAAAAGCTGTCTTGTACCTTTGCATTTTTCTCCCAAACGAAGGACACTAGAATTAAAATTTTAAAGCCTCCTGTTAGGCCATCATCTACACGACATAACCCTGAATTTTCCAATGCGCAGCTCTTTGCAAAAGAGAGATATTGGCAAGGAAAAGCTGTCTTGTACCTTTGCATTTTTCTCCCAAACGAAGGACACTAGAAAGAAAATTTTAAAGCCTCCTGTTAGACCATCATCTACACGGCATAGCCATGAATTTTCCAATGCGCAGCTCTTTGCAAAAGAGAGATATTGGCAAGGAAAAGCTGTCTTGTACCTTTGCATTTTTCTCCCAAACGAAGGACACTAGAAAGAAAATTTTAAAGCCTCCTGTTAGGCCATCATCTACACGACATAGGCCTGAATTTTCCAATGCGCAGCTCTTTGCTAAAGAGAGATATTGGCAAGGAAAAGCTGTCTTGTACCTTTGCATTTTTCTCCCAAACGAAGGACACTAGAATTAAAATTTTAAAGCCTCCTGTTAGGCCATCATCTACACGACATATCCCTGAATTTTTCAATGCGCAGCTCTTTGCAAAAGAGAGATATTGGCAAGGAAAAGCTGTCTTGTACCTTTGCATTTTTCTCCCAAACGAAGGACACTAGAATTTAAATTTTAAAGCCTCCTGTTATGCCATCATCTACACGACATAGCCCTGAATTTTCCAATGCGCAGCTCTTTGCAAAAGAGAGATATTGGCAAGGAAAAGCTGTCAGGTACCTTTGCATTTTTCTCCCAAACGAAGGTCACTAGAAAGAAAATTTTAAAGCCTCCTGTTAGGCCATCATCTACACGACATAGCCCTGAATTTTCCAATGCGTAGCTCTTTGCAAAAGAGAGATATTGGCAAGGAAAAGCTGTCTTGTACCTTTGCATTTTTCTCCCAAACGAAGGACACTAGAAAGAAAATTTTAAAGCCTCCTGTTAGGCCATCATCTACACGACATAGCCCTGAATTTTCCAATGCGTAGCTCTTTGCAAAAGAGAGATATTGGCAAGGAAAAGCTGTCTTGTAACTTTGCATTTTCTCCCAAACGAAGGACACTAGAAAGAAAATTTTAAAGCCTCCTGTTAGGCCATCATCTACACGACATAGCCCTGAATTTTCCAATGCGCAGCTCTTTGCAAAAGAGAGATATTGGCAAGGAAAAGCTGTCTTGTACCATTGCATTTTTCTCCCAAACGAAGGACACTAGAAAGAAAATTTTAAAGCCTCCTGTTAGGCCATCATCTACACAACATAGCCCTGAATTTTCCAATGCGCAGCTCTTTGCTAAAGAGAGATATTGGCAAGGAAAAGCTGTCTTGTACCTTTGCATTTTTCTCCCAAACGAAGGACACTAGAATTAAAATTTTAAAGCCTCCTGTTAGGCCATCATCTACACGACATAGCCCTGAATTTTCCAATGCGCAGCTCTTTGCAAAAGAGAGATATTGGCAAGGAAAAGCTGTCTTGTACCTTTGCATTTTTCTCCCAAACGAAGGTCACTAGAAAGAAAATTTTAAAGCCTCCTGTTAGACCATCATCTACACGACATAGCCCTGAATTTTCCAATGCGCAGCTCTTTGCAAAAGAGAGATATTGGCAAGGAAAAGCTGTCTTGTACCTTTGCATTTTTCTCCCACACGAAGGTCACTAGAAAGAAAATTTTAAAGCCTCCTATTAGGCCATCATCTACACGACATAGCCCTGAATTTTCCAATGCGCAGCTCTTTGCAAAAGAGAGATATTGGCAAGGAGAAGCTGTCTTGTACCTTTGCATTTTTCTCCCAAACGAAGGACACTAGAATTTAAATTTTAAAGCCTCCTGTTATGCCATCATCTACACGACATAGCCCTGAATTTTCCAATGCGCAGCTCTTTGCAAAAGAGAGATATTGGCAAGGAAAAGCTGTCAGGTACCTTTGCATTTTTCTCCCAAACGAAGGTCACTAGAAAGAAAATTTTAAAGCCTCCTGTTAGGCCATCATCTACACGACATAGTCCTAAATTTTCCAATGCGTAGCTCTTTACAAAAGAGAGATATTGGCAAGGAAAAGCTGTCTTGTACCTTTGCATTTTTCTCCCAAACGAAGGACACTAGAAAGAAAATTTTAAAGCCTCCTGTTAGGCCATCATCTACACGACATAGCCCTGAATTTTCCAATGCGCAGCTCTTTGCAAAAGAGAGATATTGGCAAGGAAAAGCTTTCTTGTACCATTGCATTTTTCTCCCAAACGAAGGACACTAGAAAGAAAATGTTAAAGCCTCCTGTTAGGCCATCATCTACACGACATAGCCCTGAATTTTCCAATGCGCAGCTCTTTGCAAAAGAGAGATATTGGCAAGGAAAAGCTGTCTTGTACCTTTGCATTTTTCTCCCAAACGAAGGACACTAGAATTAAAATTTTAAAGCCTCCTGTTAGGCCATCATCTACACGACATAGCCCTGAATTTTCCAATGCGCAGCTCTTTGCAAAAGAGAGATATTGGCAAGGAAAAGCTGTCTTGTACCTTTGCATTTTTCTCCCAAACGAAGGACACTAGAATTAAAATTTTAAAGCCTCCTGTTAGGCCATCATCTACACGACATAGCCCTGAATTTTCCAATGCGCAGCTCTTTGCAAAAGAGAGATATTGGCAAGGAAAAGCTGTCTTGTACCTTTGCATTTTTCTCCCAAACGAAGGACACTAGAAAGAAAATTTTAAAGCCTCCTGTTAGACCATCATCTACACGGCATAGCCATGAATTTTCCAATGCGCAGCTCTTTGCAAAAGAGAGATATTGGCAAGGAAAAGCTGTCTTGTACCTTTGCATTTTTCTCCCAAACGAAGGACACTAGAAAGAAAATTTTAAAGCCTCCTGTTAGGCCATCATCTACACGACATAGCCCTGAATTTTCCAATGCGCAGCTCTTTGCTAAAGAGAGATATTGGCAAGGAAAAGCTGTCTTGTACCTTTGCATTTTTCTCCCAAACGAAGGACACTAGAATTAAAATTTTAAAGCCTCCTGTTAGGCCATCATCTACACGACATAGCCCTGAATTTTCCAATGCGCAGCTCTTTGCAAAAGAGAGATATTGGCAAGGAAAAGCTGTCTTGTACCTTTGCATTTTTCTCCCAAACGAAGGACACTAGAATTTAAATTTTAAAGCCTCCTGTTATGCCATCATCTACACGACATAGCCCTGAATTTTCCAATGCGCAGCTCTTTGCAAAAGAGAGATATTGGCAAGGAAAAGCTGTCAGGTACCTTTGCATTTTTCTCCCAAACGAAGGTCACTAGAAAGAAAATTTTAAAGCCTCCTGTTAGGCCATCATCTACACGACATAGTCCTGAATTTTCCAATGCGTAGCTCTTTACAAAAGAGAGATATTGGCAAGGAAAAGCTGTCTTGTACCTTTGCATTTTTCTCCCAAACGAAGGACACTAGAAAGAAAATTTTAAAGCCTCCTGTTAGGCCATCATCTACACGACATAGCCCTGAATTTTCCAATGCGCAGCTCTTTGCAAAAGAGAGATATTGGCAAGGAAAAGCTTTCTTGTACCATTGCATTTTTCTCCCAAACGAAGGACACTAGAAAGAAAATGTTAAAGCCTCCTGTTAGGCCATCATCTACACGACATAGCCCTGAATTTTCCAATGCGCAGCTCTTTGCAAAAGAGAGATATTGGCAAGGAAAAGCTGTCTTGTACCTTTGCATTTTTCTCCCAAACGAAGGTCACTAGAAAGAAAATTTTAAAGCCTCCTGTTAGACCATCATCTACACGACATAGCCCTGAATTTTCCAATGCGTAGCTCTTTGCAAAAGAGAGATATTGGCAAGGAAAAGCTGTCTTGTACCATTGCATTTTTCTCCCAAACGAAGGACAATAGAAAGAAAATTTTAAAGCCTCCTGTTAGACCATCATCTACACGGCATAGCCATGAATTTTCCAATGCGCAGCTCTTTGCAAAAGAGAGATATTGGCAAGGAAAAGCTGTCTTGTACCTTTGCATTTTTCTCCCAAACGAAGGACACTAGAAAGAACATTTTAAAGCCTCCTGTTAGGCCATCATCTACACGACATAGCCCTGAATTTTCCAATGCGCAGCTCTTTGCTAAAGAGAGATATTGGCAAGGAAAAGCTGTCTTGTACCTTTGCATTTTTCTCCCAAACGAAGGACACTAGAATTAAAATTTTAAAGCCTCCTGTTAGGCCATCATCTACACGACATAACCCTGAATTTTCCAATGCGCAGCTCTTTGCAAAAGAGAGATATTGGCAAGGAAAAGCTGTCTTGTACCTTTGCATTTTTCTCCCAAACGAAGGACACTAGAAAGAAAATTTTAAAGCCTCCTGTTAGGCCATCATCTACACGACATAGGCCTGAATTTTCCAATGCGCAGCTCTTTGCTAAAGAGAGATATTGGCAAGGAAAAGCTGTCTTGTACCTTTGCATTTTTCTCCCAAACGAAGGACACTAGAATTAAAATTTTAAAGCCTCCTGTTAGGCCATCATCTACACGACATATCCCTGAATTTTTCAATGCGCAGCTCTTTGCAAAAGAGAGATATTGGCAAGGAAAAGCTGTCTTGTACCTTTGCATTTTTCTCCCAAACGAAGGACACTAGAATTTAAATTTTAAAGCCTCCTGTTATGCCATCATCTACACGACATAGCCCTGAATTTTCCAATGCGCAGCTCTTTGCAAAAGAGAGATATTGGCAAGGAAAAGCTGTCAGGTACCTTTGCATTTTTCTCCCAAACGAAGGTCACTAGAAAGAAAATTTTAAAGCCTCCTGTTAGGCCATCATCTACACGACATAGCCCTGAATTTTCCAATGCGTAGCTCTTTGCAAAAGAGAGATATTGGCAAGGAAAAGCTGTCTTGTACCTTTGCATTTTTCTCCCAAACGAAGGACACTAGAAAGAAAATTTTAAAGCCTCCTGTTAGGCCATCATCTACACGACATAGCCCTGAATTTTCCAATGCGTAGCTCTTTGCAAAAGAGAGATATTGGCAAGGAAAAGCTGTCTTGTAACTTTGCATTTTCTCCCAAACGAAGGACACTAGAAAGAAAATTTTAAAGCCTCCTGTTAGGCCATCATCTACACGACATAGCCCTGAATTTTCCAATGCGCAGCTCTTTGCAAAAGAGAGATATTGGCAAGGAAAAGCTGTCTTGTACCATTGCATTTTTCTCCCAAACGAAGGACACTAGAAAGAAAATTTTAAAGCCTCCTGTTAGGCCATCATCTACACAACATAGCCCTGAATTTTCCAATGCGCAGCTCTTTGCTAAAGAGAGATATTGGCAAGGAAAAGCTGTCTTGTACCTTTGCATTTTTCTCCCAAACGAAGGACACTAGAATTAAAATTTTAAAGCCTCCTGTTAGGCCATCATCTACACGACATAGCCCTGAATTTTCCAATGCGCAGCTCTTTGCAAAAGAGAGATATTGGCAAGGAAAAGCTGTCTTGTACCTTTGCATTTTTCTCCCAAACGAAGGTCACTAGAAAGAAAATTTTAAAGCCTCCTGTTAGACCATCATCTACACGACATAGCCCTGAATTTTCCAATGCGCAGCTCTTTGCAAAAGAGAGATATTGGCAAGGAAAAGCTGTCTTGTACCTTTGCATTTTTCTCCCACACGAAGGTCACTAGAAAGAAAATTTTAAAGCCTCCTATTAGGCCATCATCTACACGACATAGCCCTGAATTTTCCAATGCGTAGCTCTTTGCAAAAGAGAGATATTGGCAAGGAAAAGCTGTCTTGTACCATTGCATTTTTCTCCCAAACGAAGGACACTAGAAAGAAAATTTTAAAGCCTCCTGTTAGACCATCATCTACACGGCATAGCCATGAATTTTCCAATGCGCAGCTCTTTGCAAAAGAGAGATATTGGCAAGGAAAAGCTGTCTTGTACCTTTGCATTTTTCTCCCAAACGAAGGACACTAGAAAGAAAATTTTAAAGCCTCCTGTTAGGCCATCATCTACACGACATAGCCCTGAATTTTCCAATGCGCAGCTCTTTGCTAAAGAGAGATATTGGCAAGGAAAAGCTGTCTTGTACCTTTGCATTTTTCTCCCAAACGAAGGACACTAGAATTAAAATTTTAAAGCCTCCTGTTAGGCCATCATCTACACGACATAGCCCTGAATTTTCCAATGCGCAGCTCTTTGCAAAAGAGAGATATTGGCAAGGAAAAGCTGTCTTGTACCTTTGCATTTTTCTCCCAAACGAAGGACACTAGAAAGAAAATTTTAAAGCCTCCTGTTAGACCATCATCTACACGGCATAGCCATGAATTTTCCAATGCGCAGCTCTTTGCAAAAGAGAGATATTGGCAAGGAAAAGCTGTCTTGTACCTTTGCATTTTTCTCCCAAACGAAGGTCACTAGAAAGAAAATTTTAAAGCTTCCTGTTAGGCCATCATCTACACAACATAGCCCTGAATTTTCCAATGCGCAGCTCTTTGCTAAAGAGAGATATTGGCAAGGAAAAGCTGTCTTGTACCTTTGCATTTTTCTCCCAAACGAAGGACACTAGAATTAAAATTTTAAAGCCTCCTGTTAGGCCATCATCTACACGACATAGCCCTGAATTTTCCAATGCGCAGCTCTTTGCAAAAGAGAGATATTGGCAAGGAAAAGCTGTCTTGTACCTTTGCATTTTTCTCCCAAACGAAGGACACTAGAAAGAAAATTTTAAAGCCTCCTGTTAGACCATCATCTACACGGCATAGCCATGAATTTTCCAATGCGCAGCTCTTTGCAAAAGAGAGATATTGGCAAGGGAAAGCTGTCTTGTACCTTTGCATTTTTCTCCCAAACGAAGGTCACTAGAAAGAAAATTTTAAAGCCTCCTGTTAGGCCATCATCTACACAACATAGCCCTGAATTTTCCAATGCGCAGCTCTTTGCTAAAGAGAGATATTGGCAAGGAAAAGCTGTCTTGTACCTTTGCATTTTTCTCCCAAACGAAGGACACTAGAATTAAAATTTTAAAGCCTCCTGTTAGGCCATCATCTACACGACATAGCCCTGAATTTTCCAATGCGCAGCTCTTTGCAAAAGAGAGATATTGGCAAGGAAAAGCTGTCTTGTACCTTTGCATTTTTCTCCCAAACGAAGGTCACTAGAAAGAAAATTTTAAAGCCTCCTGTTAGACCATCATCTACACGACATAGCCCTGAATTTTCCAATGCGCAGCTCTTTGCAAAAGAGAGATATTGGCAAGGAAAAGCTGTCTTGTACCTTTGCATTTTTCTCCCACACGAAGGTCACTAGAAAGAAAATTTTAAAGCCTCCTATTAGGCCATCATCTACACGACATAGCCCTGAATTTTCCAATGCGTAGCTCTTTGCAAAAGAGAGATATTGGCAAGGAAAAGCTGTCTTGTACCTTTGCATTTTTCTCCCAAACGAAGAACACTAGAAAGAAAATTTTAAAGCCTCCTGTTAGGCCATCATCTACACGACATAGCCCTGAATTTTTCAATGCGCAGCTCTTTGCAAAAGAGAGATATTGGCAAGGAAAAGCTGTCTTGTACCATTGCATTTTTCTCCCAAACGAAGGACACTAGAAAGAAAATTTTAAAGCCTCCTGTTAGGCCATCATCTACACGACATAGCCCTGAATTTTCCAATGCGCAGCTCTTTGCAAAAGAGAGATATTGGCAAGGAAAAGCTGTCTTGTACCTTTGCATTTTTCTCCCAAACGAAGGTCACTAGAAAGAAAATTTTAAAGCCTCCTGTTAGGCCATCATCTACACGACATAGCCCTGAATTTTCCAATGCGTAGCTCTTTGCAAAAGAGAGATATTGGCAAGGAAAAGCTGTCTTGTACCTTTGCATTTTTCTCCCAAACGAAGGTCACTAGAAAGAAAATTTTAAAGCCTCCTGTTAGACCATCATCTACACGACATAGCCCTGAATTTTCCAATGCGTAGCTCTTTGCAAAAGAGAGATATTGGCAAGGAAAAGCTGTCTTGTACCATTGCATTTTTCTCCCAAACGAAGGACACTAGAAAGAAAATTTTAAAGCCTCCTGTTAGACCATCATCTACACGGCATAGCCATGAATTTTCCAATGCGCAGCTCTTTGCAAAAGAGAGATATTGGCAAGGAAAAGCTGTCTTGTACCTTTGCATTTTTCTCCCAAACGAAGGACACTAGAAAGAAAATTTTAAAGCCTCCTGTTAGGCCATCATCTACACGACATAGCCCTGAATTTTCCAATGCGCAGCTCTTTGCTAAAGAGAGATATTGGCAAGGAAAAGCTGTCTTGTACCTTTGCATTTTTCTCCCAAACGAAGGACACTAGAATTAAAATTTTAAAGCCTCCTGTTAGGCCATCATCTACACGACATAGCCCTGAATTTTCCAATGCGCAGCTCTTTGCAAAAGAGAGATATTGGCAAGGAAAAGCTGTCTTGTACCTTTGCATTTTTCTCCCAAACGAAGGACACTAGAAAGAAAATTTTAAAGCCTCCTGTTAGACCATCATCTACACGGCATAGCCATGAATTTTCCAATGCGCAGCTCTTTGCAAAAGAGAGATATTGGCAAGGAAAAGCTGTCTTGTACCTTTGCATTTTTCTCCCAAACGAAGGTCACTAGAAAGAAAATTTTAAAGCCTCCTGTTAGGCCATCATCTACACGACATAGCCCTGAATTTTCCAATGCGTAGCTCTTTGCAAAAGAGAGATATTGGCAAGGAAAAGCTGTCTTGTACCTTTGCATTTTTCTCCCAAACGAAGGTCACTAGAAAGAAAATTTTAAAGCCTCCTGTTAGACCATCATCTACACGACATAGCCCTGAATTTTCCAATGCGTAGCTCTTTGCAAAAGAGAGATATTGGCAAGGAAAAGCTGTCTTGTACCATTGCATTTTTCTCCCAATCGAAGGACACTAGAAAGAAAATTTTAAAGCCTCCTGTTAGACCATCATCTACACGGCATAGCCATGAATTTTCCAATGCGCAGCTCTTTGCAAAAGAGAGATATTGGCAAGGAAAAGCTGTCTTGTACCTTTGCATTTTTCTCCCAAACGAAGGACACTAGAAAGAAAATTTTAAAGCCTCCTGTTAGGCCATCATCTACACGACATAGCCCTGAATTTTCCAATGCGCAGCTCTTTGCTAAAGAGAGATATTGGCAAGGAAAAGCTGTCTTGTACCTTTGCATTTTTCTCCCAAACGAAGGACACTAGAATTAAAATTTTAAAGCCTCCTGTTAGGCCATCATCTACACGACATAGCCCTGAATTTTCCAATGCGCAGCTCTTTGCAAAAGAGAGATATTGGCAAGGAAAAGCTGTCTTGTACCTTTGCATTTTTCTCCCAAACGAAGGACACTAGAAAGAAAATTTTAAAGCCTCCTGTTAGACCATCATCTACACGGCATAGCCATGAATTTTCTAATGCGCAGCTCTTTGCAAAAGAGAGATATTGGCAAGGAAAAGCTGTCTTGTACCTTTGCATTTTTCTCCCAAACGAAGGACACTAGAAAGAAAATTTTAAAGCCTCCTGTTAGGCCATCATCTACACGACATAGCCCTGAATTTTCCAATGCGCAGCTCTTTGCTAAAGAGAGATATTGGCAAGGAAAAGCTGTCTTGTACCTTTGCATTTTTCTCCCAAACGAAGGACACTAGAATTAAAATTTTAAAGCCTCCTGTTAGGCCATCATCTACACGACATAGCCCTGAATTTTCCAATGCGCAGCTCTTTGCAAAAGAGAGATATTGGCTAGGAAAAGCTGTCTTGTACCTTTGCATTTTTCTCCCAAACGAAGGACACTAGAATTTAAATTTTAAAGCCTCCTGTTATGCCATCATCTACACGACATAGCCCTGAATTTTCCAATGCGCAGCTCTTTGCAAAAGAGAGATATTGGCAAGGAAAAGCTGTCAGGTACCTTTGCATTTTTCTCCCAAACGAAGGACACTAGAAAGAAAATTTTAAAGCCTCCTGTTAGGCCATCATCTACACGACATAGTCCTGAATTTTCCAATGCGTAGCTCTTTACAAAAGAGAGATATTGGCAAGGAAAAGCTGTCTTGTACCTTTGCATTTTTCTCCCAAATGAAGGACACTAGAAAGAAAATTTTAAAGCCTCCTGTTAGGCCATCATCTACACGACATAGCCCTGAATTTTCCAATGCGCAGCTCTTTGCAAAAGAGAGATATTGGCAAGGAAAAGCTTTCTTGTACCATTGCATTTTTCTCCCAAACGAAGGACACTAGAAAGAAAATGTTAAAGCCTCCTGTTAGGCCATCATCTACACGACATAGCCCTGAATTTTCCAATGCGCAGCTCTTTGCAAAAGAGAGATATTGGCAAGGAAAAGCTGTCTTGTACCTTTGCATTTTTCTCCCAAACGAAGGTCACTAGAAAGAAAAATTTAAAGCCTCCTGTTAGGCCATCATCTACACGACATAGCCCTGAATTTTCCAATGCGTAGCTCTTTGCAAAAGAGAGATATTGGCAAGGAAAAGCTGTCTTGTACCTTTGCATTTTTCTCCCAAACGAAGGACACTAGAAAGAAAATTTTAAAGCCTCCTGTTAGGCCATCATCTACACGACATAGCCCTGAATTTTCCAATGCGTAGCTCTTTGCAAAAGAGAGATATTGGCAAGGAAAAGCTGTCTTGTAACTTTGCATTTTCTCCCAAACGAAGGACACTAGAAAGAAAATTTTAAAGCCTCCTGTTAGGCCATCATCTACACGACATAGCCCTGAATTTTCCAATGCGCAGCTCTTTGCAAAAGAGAGATATTGGCAAGGAAAAGCTGTCTTGTACCATTGCATTTTTCTCCCAAACGAAGGACACTAGAAAGAAAATTTTAAAGCCTCCTGTTAGGCCATCATCTACACGACATAGCCCTGAATTTTCCAATGCGCAGCTCTTTGCTAAAGAGAGATATTGGCAAGGAAAAGCTGTCTTGTACCTTTGCATTTTTCTCCCAAACGAAGGACACTAGAATTAAAATTTTAAAGCCTCCTGTTAGGCCATCATCTACACGACATAGCCCTGAATTTTCCAATGCGCAGCTCTTTGCAAAAGAGAGATATTGGCAAGGAAAAGCTGTCTTGTACCTTTGCATTTTTCTCCCAAACGAAGGACACTAGAATTTAAATTTTAAAGCCTCCTGTTATGCCATCATCTACACGACATAGCCCTGAATTTTCCAATGCGCAGCTCTTTGCAAAAGAGAGATATTGGCAAGGAAAAGCTGTCAGGTACCTTTGCATTTTTCTCCCAAACGAAGGTCACTAGAAAGAAAATTTTAAAGCCTCCTGTTAGGCCATCATCTACACGACATAGTCCTGAATTTTCCAATGCGTAGCTCTTTACAAAAGAGAGATATTGGCAAGGAAAAGCTGTCTTGTACCTTTGCATTTTTCTCCCAAACGAAGGACACTAGAAAGAAAATTTGAAAGCCTCCTGTTAGGCCATCATCTACACGACATAGCCCTGAATTTTCCAATGCGCAGCTCTTTGCAAAAGAGAGATATTGGCAAGGAAAAGCTTTCTTGTACCATTGCATTTTTCTCCCAAACGAAGGACACTAGAAAGAAAATGTTAAAGCCTCCTGTTAGGCCATCATCTACACGACATAGCCCTGAATTTTCCAATGCGCAGCTCTTTGCAAAAGAGAGATATTGGCAAGGAAAAGCTGTCTTGTACCTTTGCATTTTTCTCCCAAACGAAGGTCACTAGAAAGAAAATTTTAAAGCCTCCTGTTAGGCCATCATCTACACGACATAGCCCTGAATTTTCCAATGCGTAGCTCTTTGCAAAAGAGAGATATTGGCAAGGAAAAGCTGTCTTGTACCTTTGCATTTTTCTCCCAAACGAAGGACACTAGAAAGAAAATTTTAAAGCCTCCTGTTAGGCCATCATCTACACGACATAGCCCTGAATTTTCCAATGCGCAGCTCTTTGCAAAAGAGAGATATTGGCAAGGAAAAGCTGTCTTGTACCTTTGCATTTTTCTCCCAAACGAAGGTCACTAGAAAGAAAATTTTAAAGCCTCCTGTTAGGCCATCATCTACACGACATAGCCCTGAATTTTCCAATGCGTAGCTCTTTGCAAAAGAGAGATATTGGCAAGGAAAAGCTGTCTTGTAACTTTGCATTTTCTCCCAAACGAAGGACACTAGAATTAAAATTTTAAAGCCTCCTGTTAGGCCATCATCTACACGATATAGCCCTGAATTTTCCAATGCGCAGCTCTTTGCAAAAGAGAGATATTGGCAAGGAAAAGCTGTCTTGTACCATTGCATTTTTCTCCCAAACGAAGGTCACTAGAAAGAAAATTTTAAAGCCTCCTGTTAGGCCATCATCTACACGACATAGCCCTGAATTTTCCAATGCGTAGCTCTTTGCAAAAGAGAGATATTGGCAAGGACAAGCTGTCTTGTACCTTTGCATTTTTCTCCCAAACGAAGGTCACTAGAAAGAACATTTTAAAGCCTCCTGTTAGGTTATCATCTACACGACATAGCCATGAATTTTCCAATGCGTAGCTCTTTGCAAAATAGAGATATTGGCAAGGAAAAGCTGTCCTGTACCTTTGCATTTTTCTCCCAAACGAAGGACACTAGAAAGAAAATTTTAAAGCCTCCTGTTAGGCCATCATCTACACGACATAGCCCTGAATTTTCCAATGCGCAGCACTTTGCAAAAGAGAGATATTGGCAAGGAAAAGCTGTCTTGTACCTTTGCATTTTTCTCCCAAACGAAGGACACTAGAATTAAAATTTTAAAGCCTCCTGTTAGGCCATCATCTACACGACATAGCCCTGAATTTTCCAATGCGCAGCTCTTTGCAAAAGAGAGATATTGGCAAGGAAAAGCTGTCTTGTACCTTTGCATTTTTCTCCCAAACGAAGGACACTAGAATTAAAATTTTAAAGCCTCCTGTTAGGCCATCATCTACACGACATAGCCCTGAATTTTTCAATGCGCAGCTCTTTGCAAAAAAGAGATATTGGCAAGGAAAAGCTGTCAGGTACCTTTGCATTTTTCTCCCAAACGAAGGTCACTAGAAAGAAAATTTTAAAGCCTCCTGTTAGGCCATCATCTACACGACATAGCCCTGAATTTTCCAATGCGCAGCTCTTTGCAAAAGAGAGATATTTGCAAGGAAAAGCTGTCTTGTACCTTTGCATTTTTCTCCCAAACGAAGGTCACTAGAAAGAAAATTTTAAAGCCTCCTGTTAGGCCATCATCTACACGACATAGCCCTGAATTTTCCAATGCGTAGCTCTTTGCAAAAGAGAGATATTGGCAAGGAAAAGCTGTCTTGTACCTTTGCATTTTTCTCCCAAACGA
This sequence comes from Pseudophryne corroboree, assembly GCF_028390025.1. Taxonomy (NCBI): domain Eukaryota; kingdom Metazoa; phylum Chordata; class Amphibia; order Anura; family Myobatrachidae; genus Pseudophryne; species Pseudophryne corroboree. Next base: position 688,994,726 of record NC_086444.1, read on the forward strand.
AGGACACTAGAAAGAAAATGTTAAAGCCTCCTGTTAGGCCATCATCTACACGACATAGCCCTGAATTTTCCAATGCGCATCCCTTTGCAAAAGAGAGATATTGGCAAGGAAAAGCTGTCTTGTACCTTTGCATTTTTCTCCCAAACGAAGGTCACTAGAAAGAAAATTTTAAAGCCTCCTGTTAGGCCATCATCTACACGACATAGCCATGAATTTTCCAATGCGCAGCTCTTTGCAAAAGAGATATTGGCAAGGAAAAGCTGTCTTGTACCTTTGCATTTTTCTCCCAAACGAAGGACACTAGAATTAAAATTTTAAAGCCTCCTGTTAGGCCATCATCTACACGACATAGCCCTGAATTTTCCAATGCGTAGCTCTTTGCAAAAGAGAGATATTGGCAAGGAAAAGCTGTCTTGTAACTTTGCATTTTCTCCCAAACGAAGGACACTAGAATTAAAATTTTAAAGCCTCCTGTTAGGCCATCATCTACACGATATAGCCCTGAATTTTCCAATGCGCAGCTCTTTGCAAAAGAGAGATATTGGCAAGGAAAAGCTGTCTTGTACCATTGCATTTTTCTCCCAAACGAAGGTCACTAGAAAGAAAATTTTAAAGCCTCCTGTTAGGCCATCATCTACACGACATAGCCCTGAATTTTCCAATGCGTAGCTCTTTGCAAAAGAGAGATATTGGCAAGGACAAGCTGTCTTGTACCTTTGCATTTTTCTCCCAAACGAAGGTCACTAGAAAGAACATTTTAAAGCCTCCTGTTAGGTTATCATCTACACGACATAGCCATGAATTTTCCAATGCGTAGCTCTTTGCAAAATAGAGATATTGGCAAGGAAAAGCTGTCCTGTACCTTTGCATTTTTCTCCCAAACGAAGGACACTAGAAAGAAAATGTTAAAGCCTCCTGTTAGGCCATCATCTACACGACATAGCCCTGAATTTTCCAATGCGCAGCACTTTGCAAAAGAGAGATATTGGCAAGGAAAAGCTGTCTTGTACCTTTGCATTTTTCTCCCAAACGAAGGACACTAGAATTAAAATTTTAAAGCCTCCTGTTAGGCCATCATCTACACGACATAGCCCTGAATTTTCCAATGCGCAGCTCTTTGCAAAAGAGAGATATTGGCAAGGAAAAGCTGTCTTGTACCTTTGCATTTTTCTCCCAAACGAAGGACACTAGAATTAAAATTTTAAAGCCTCCTGTTAGGCCATCATCTACACGACATAGCCCTGAATTTTTCAATGCGCAGCTCTTTGCAAAAAAGAGATATTGGCAAGGAAAAGCTGTCAGGTACCTTTGCATTTTTCTCCCAAACGAAGGTCACTAGAAAGAAAATTTTAAAGCCTCCTGTTAGGCCATCATCTACACGACATAGCCCTGAATTTTCCAATGCGTAGCTCTTTGCAAAAGAGAGATATTGGCAAGGAAAAGCTGTCTTGTACCTTTGCATTTTTCTCCCAAACGAAGGACACTAGAAAGAAAATTTTAAAGCCTCCTGTTAGGCCATCATCTACACGACATAGCCCTGAATTTTCCAATGCGCAGCTCTTTGCAAAAGAGAGATATTTGCAAGGAAAAGCTGTCTTGTACCTTTGCATTTTTCTCCCAAACGAAGGTCACTAGAAAGAAAATTTTAAAGCCTCCTGTTAGGCCATCATCTACACGACATAGCCCTGAATTTTCCAATGCGTAGCTCTTTGCAAAAGAGAGATATTGGCAAGGAAAAGCTGTCTTGTACCTTTGCATTTTTCTCCCAAACGAAGGACACTAGAAAGAAAATGTTAAAGCCTCCTGTTAGGCCATCATCTACACGACATAGCCCTGAATTTTCCAATGCGCATCCCTTTGCAAAAGAGAGATATTGGCAAGGAAAAGCTGTCTTGTACCTTTGCATTTTTCTCCCAAACGAAGGTCACTAGAAAGAAAATTTTAAAGCCTCCTGTTAGGCCATCATCTACACGACATAGCCCTGAATTTTCCAATGCGTAGCTCTTTGCAAAAGAGAGATATTGGCAAGGAAAAGCTGTCTTGTACCTTTGCATTTTTCTCCCAAACGAAGGACACTAGAAAGAAAATTTTAAAGCCTCCTGTTAGGCCATCATCTACACGACATAACCATGAATTTTCCAATGCGCAGCTCTTTGCAAAAGAGAGATATTGGCAAGGAAAAGCTGTCTTGTACCATTGCATTTTTCTCCCAAACGAAGGACACTAGAAAGAAAATTTTAAAGCCTCCTGTTAGACCATCATCTACACGGCATAGCCATGAATTTTCCAATGCGCAGCTCTTTGCAAAAGAGAGATATTGGCAAGGAAAAGCTGTCTTGTAACTTTGCATTTTCTCCCAAACGAAGGACACTAGAATTAAAATTTTAAAGCCTCCTGTTAGGCCATCATCTACACGATATAGCCCTGAATTTTCCAATGCGCAGCTCTTTGCAAAAGAGAGATATTGGCAAGGAAAAGCTGTCTTGTACCATTGCATTTTTCTCCCAAACGAAGGTCACTAGAAAGAAAATTTTAAAGCCTCCTGTTAGGCCATCATCTACACGACATAGCCCTGAATTTTCCAATGCGTAGCTCTTTGCAAAAGAGAGATATTGGCAAGGACAAGCTGTCTTGTACCTTTGCATTTTTCTCCCAAACGAAGGTCACTAGAAAGAAAATTTTAAAGCCTCCTGTTAGGCCATCATCTACACGACATAGCCATGAATTTTCCAATGCGTAGCTCTTTGCAAAATAGAGATATTGGCAAGGAAAAGCTGTCCTGTACCTTTGCATTTTTCTCCCAAACGAAGGTCACTAGAAAGAAAATTTTAAAGCCTCCTGTTAGGCCATCATCTACACGACATAGCCCTGAATTTTCCAATGCGAAGCTCTTTGCAAAAGAGAGATATTGGCAAGGAAAAGCTGTCTTGTACCTTTGCATTTTTCTCCCAAACGAAGGACACTAGAAAGAAAATTTTAAAGCCTCCTGTTAGACCATCATCTACACGGCATAGCCATGAATTTTCCAATGTGCAGCTCTTTGCAAAAGAGAGATATTGGCAAGGAAAAGCTGTCTTGTACCTTTGCATTTTTCTCCCAAACGAAGGACACTAGAATTAAAATTTTAAAGCCTCCTGTTAGGCCATCATCTACACGACATAGCCCTGAATTTTCCAATGCGCAGCTCTTTGCAAAAGAGAGATATTGGCAAGGAAAAGCTGTCTTGTACCTTTGCATTTTTCTCCCAAACGAAGGTCACTAGAAAGAAAATTTTAAAGCCTCCTGTTAGGCCATCATCTACACGACATAGCCCTGAATTTTCCAATGCCTAGCTCTTTGCAAAAGAGAGATATTGGCAAGGAAAAGCTGTCTTGTACCTTTGCATTTTTCTCCCAAACGAAGGACACTAGAAAGAAAATTTTAAAGCCTCCTGTTAGGCCATCATCTACACGACATAGCCCTGAATTTTCCAATGCGCAGCTCTTTGCAAAAGAGAGATATTGGCAAGGAAAAGCTGTCTTGTACCATTGCATTTTTCTCCCAAACGAAGGACACTAGAAAGAAAATTTTAAAGCCTCCTGTTAGGCCATCATCTACACGACATAGCCCTGAATTTTCCAATGCGCAGCTCTTTGCAAAAGAGAGATATTGGCAAGGAAAAGCTGTCTTGTACCTTTGCATTTTTCTCCCAAACGAAGGACACTAGAATTAAAATTTTAAAGCCTCCTGTTAGGCCATCATCTACACGACATAGCCCTGAATTTTCCAATGCGCAGCTCTTTGCAAAAGAGAGATATTGGCAAGGAAAAGCTGTCTTGTACCTTTGCATTTTTCTCCCAAACGAAGGACACTAGAATTAAAATTTTAAAGCCTCCTGTTATGCCATCATCTACACGACATAGCCCTGAATTTTCCAATGCGCAGCTCTTTGCAAAAGAGAGATATTGGCAAGGAAAAGCTGTCAGGTACCTTTGCATTTTTCTCCCAAACGAAGGTCACTAGAAAGAAAATTTTAAAGCCTCCTGTTAGGCCATCATCTACACGACATAGCCCTGAATTTTCCAATGCGCATCCCTTTGCAAAAGAGAGATATTGGCAAGGAAAAGCTGTCTTGTACCTTTGCATTTTTCTCCCAAACGAAGGTCACTAGAAAGAAAATTTTAAAGCCTCCTGTTAGGCCATCATCTACACGACATAGCCATGAATTTTCCAATGCGCAGCTCTTTGCAAAAGAGATATTGGCAAGGAAAAGCTGTCTTGTACCTTTGCATTTTTCTCCCAAACGAAGGACACTAGAATTAAAATTTTAAAGCCTCCTGTTAGGCCATCATCTACACGACATAGCCCTGAATTTTCCAATGCGTAGCTCTTTGCAAAAGAGAGATATTGGCAAGGAAAAGCTGTCTTGTAACTTTGCATTTTCTCCCAAACGAAGGACACTAGAATTAAAATTTTAAAGCCTCCTGTTAGGCCATCATCTACACGATATAGCCCTGAATTTTCCAATGCGCAGCTCTTTGCAAAAGAGAGATATTGGCAAGGAAAAGCTGTCTTGTACCATTGCATTTTTCTCCCAAACGAAGGTCACTAGAAAGAAAATTTTAAAGCCTCCTGTTAGGCCATCATCTACACGACATAGCCCTGAATTTTCCAATGCGTAGCTCTTTGCAAAAGAGAGATATTGGCAAGGACAAGCTGTCTTGTACCTTTGCATTTTTCTCCCAAACGAAGGTCACTAGAAAGAACATTTTAAAGCCTCCTGTTAGGTTATCATCTACACGACATAGCCATGAATTTTCCAATGCGTAGCTCTTTGCAAAATAGAGATATTGGCAAGGAAAAGCTATCCTGTACCTTTGCATTTTTCTCCCAAACGAAGGACACTAGAAAGAAAATGTTAAAGCCTCCTGTTAGGCCATCATCTACACGACATAGCCCTGAATTTTCCAATGCGCAGCACTTTGCAAAAGAGAGATATTGGCAAGGAAAAGCTGTCTTGTACCTTTGCATTTTTCTCCCAAACGAAGGACACTAGAATTAAAATTTTAAAGCCTCCTGTTAGGCCATCATCTACACGACATAGCCCTGAATTTTCCAATGCGCAGCTCTTTGCAAAAGAGAGATATTGGCAAGGAAAAGCTGTCTTGTACCTTTGCATTTTTCTCCCAAACGAAGGACACTAGAATTAAAATTTTAAAGCCTCCTGTTAGGCCATCATCTACACGACATAGCCCTGAATTTTTCAATGCGCAGCTCTTTGCAAAAAAGAGATATTGGCAAGGAAAAGCTGTCAGGTACCTTTGCATTTTTCTCCCAAACGAAGGTCACTAGAAAGAAAATTTTAAAGCCTCCTGTTAGGCCATCATCTACACGACATAGCCCTGAATTTTCCAATGCGTAGCTCTTTGCAAAAGAGAGATATTGGCAAGGAAAAGCTGTCTTGTACCTTTGCATTTTTCTCCCAAACGAAGGACACTAGAAAGAAAATTTTAAAGCCTCCTGTTAGGCCATCATCTACACGACATAGCCCTGAATTTTCCAATGCGCAGCTCTTTGCAAAAGAGAGATATTTGCAAGGAAAAGCTGTCTTGTACCTTTGCATTTTTCTCCCAAACGAAGGTCACTAGAAAGAAAATTTTAAAGCCTCCTGTTAGGCCATCATCTACACGACATAGCCCTGAATTTTCCAATGCGTAGCTCTTTGCAAAAGAGAGATATTGGCAAGGAAAAGCTGTCTTGTACCTTTGCATTTTTCTCCCAAACGAAGGACACTAGAAAGAAAATGTTAAAGCCTCCTGTTAGGCCATCATCTACACGACATAGCCCTGAATTTTCCAATGCGCATCCCTTTGCAAAAGAGAGATATTGGCAAGGAAAAGCTGTCTTGTACCTTTGCATTTTTCTCCCAAACGAAGGTCACTAGAAAGAAAATTTTAAAGCCTCCTGTTAGGCCATCATCTACACGACATAGCCCTGAATTTTCCAATGCGTAGCTCTTTGCAAAAGAGAGATATTGGCAAGGAAAAGCTGTCTTGTACCTTTGCATTTTTCTCCCAAACGAAGGACACTAGAAAGAAAATTTTAAAGCCTCCTGTTAGGCCATCATCTACACGACATAACCATGAATTTTCCAATGCGCAGCTCTTTGCAAAAGAGAGATATTGGCAAGGAAAAGCTGTCTTGTACCATTGCATTTTTCTCCCAAACGAAGGACACTAGAAAGAAAATTTTAAAGCCTCCTGTTAGACCATCATCTACACGGCATAGCCATGAATTTTCCAATGCGTAGCTCTTTGCAAAAGAGAGATATTGGCAAGGACAAGCTGTCTTGTACCTTTGCATTTTTCTCCCAAACGAAGGTCACTAGAAAGAAAATTTTAAAGCCTCCTGTTAGGCCATCATCTACACGACATAGCCATGAATTTTCCAATGCGTAGCTCTTTGCAAAATAGAGATATTGGCAAGGAAAAGCTGTCCTGTACCTTTGCATTTTTCTCCCAAACGAAGGTCACTAGAAAGAAAATTTTAAAGCCTCCTGTTAGGCCATCATCTACACGACATAGCCCTGAATTTTCCAATGCGTAGCTCTTTGCAAAAGAGAGATATTGGCAAGGAAAAGCTGTCTTGTACCTTTGCATTTTTCTCCCAAACGAAGGACACTAGAAAGAAAATTTTAAAGCCTCCTGTTAGACCATCATCTACACGGCATAGCCATGAATTTTCCAATGCGCAGCTCTTTGCAAAAGAGAGATATTGGCAAGGAAAAGCTGTCTTGTACCTTTGCATTTTTCTCCCAAACGAAGGACACTAGAATTAAAATTTTAAAGCCTCCTGTTAGGCCATCATCTACACGACATAGCCCTGAATTTTCCAATGCGCAGCTCTTTGCAAAAGAGAGATATTGGCAAGGAAAAGCTGTCTTGTACCTTTGCATTTTTCTCCCAAACGAAGGTCACTAGAAAGAAAATTTTAAAGCCTCCTGTTAGGCCATCATCTACACGACATAGCCCTGAATTTTCCAATGCCTAGCTCTTTGTAAAAGAGAGATATTTGCAAGGAAAAGCTGTCTTGTACCTTTGCATTTTTCTCCCAAACGAAGGACACTAGAAAGAAAATTTTAAAGCCTCCTGTTAGGCCATCATCTACACGACATAGCCCTGAATTTTCCAATGCGCAGCTCTTTGCAAAAGAGAGATATTGGCAAGGAAAAGCTGTCTTGTACCATTGCATTTTTCTCCCAAACGAAGGACACTAGAAAGAAAATTTTAAAGCCTCCTGTTAGGCCATCATCTACACGACATAGCCCTGAATTTTCCAATGCGCAGCTCTTTGCAAAAGAGAGATATTGGCAAGGAAAAGCTGTCTTGTACCTTTGCATTTTTCTCCCAAACGAAGGACACTAGAATTAAAATTTTAAAGCCTCCTGTTAGGCCATCATCTACACGACATAGCCCTGAATTTTCCAATGCGCAGCTCTTTGCAAAAGAGAGATATTGGCAAGGAAAAGCTGTCTTGTACCTTTGCATTTTTCTCCCAAACGAAGGACACTAGAATTAAAATTTTAAAGCCTCCTGTTATGCCATCATCTACACGACATAGCCCTGAATTTTCCAATGCGCAGCTCTTTGCAAAAGAGAGATATTGGCAAGGAAAAGCTGTCAGGTACCTTTGCATTTTTCTCCCAAACGAAGGTCACTAGAAAGAAAATTTTAAAGCCTCCTGTTAGGCCATCATCTACACGACATAGTCCTGAATTTTCCAATGCGTAGCTCTTTACAAAAGAGAGATATTGGCAAGGAAAAGCTGTCTTGTACCTTTGCATTTTTCTCCCAAACGAAGGACACTAGAAAGAAAATTTTAAAGCCTCCTGTTAGGCCATCATCTACACGACATAGCCCTGAATTTTCCAATGCGCAGCTCTTTGCAAAAGAGAGATATTGGCAAGGAAAAGCTGTCTTGTACCATTGCATTTTTCTCCCAAACGAAGGTCACTAGAAAGAAAATTTTAAAGCCTCCTGTTAGGCCATCATCTACACGACATAGCCCTGAATTTTCCAATGCGCAGCTCTTTGCAAAAGAGAGATATTGGCAAGGAAAAGCTGTCAGGTACCTTTGCATTTTTCTCCCAAACGAAGGTCACTAGAAAGAAAATGTTAAAGCCTCCTGTTAGGCCATCATCTACACGACATAGCCCTGAATTTTCCAATGCGCAGCTCTTTGCAAAAGAGAGATATTGGCAAGGAAAAGCTGTCTTGTACCTTTGCATTTTTCTCCCAAACGAAGGTCACTAGAAAGAAAATTTTAAAGCCTCCTGTTAGGCCATCATCTACACGACATAGCCCTGAATTTTCCAATGCGTAGCTCTTTGCAAAAGAGAGATATTGGCAAGGAAAAGCTGTCTTGTACCTTTGCATTTTTCTCCCAAACGAAGGTCACTAGAAAGAAAATTTTAAAGCCTCCTGTTAGACCATCATCTACACGACATAGCCCTGAATTTTCCAATGCGTAGCTCTTTGCAAAAGAGAGATATTGGCAAGGAAAAGCTGTCTTGTACCATTGCATTTTTCTCCCAAACGAAGGACACTAGAAAGAAAATTTTAAAGCCTCCTGTTAGACCATCATCTACACGGCATAGCCATGAATTTTCCAATGCGCAGCTCTTTGCAAAAGAGAGATATTGGCAAGGAAAAGCTGTCTTGTACCTTTGCATTTTTCTCCCAAACGAAGGACGCTAGAAAGAAAATTTTAAAGCCTCCTGTTAGGCCATCATCTACACGACATAGCCCTGAATTTTCCAATGCGCAGCTCTTTGCTAAAGAGAGATATTGGCAAGGAAAAGCTGTCTTGTACCTTTGCATTTTTCTCCCAAACGAAGGACACTAGAATTAAAATTTTAAAGCCTCCTGTTAGGCCATCATCTACACGACATAGCCCTGAATTTTCCAATGCGCAGCTCTTTGCAAAAGAGAGATATTGGCAAGGAAAAGCTGTCTTGTACCTTTGCATTTTTCTCCCAAACGAAGGACACTAGAAAGAAAATTTTAAAGCCTCCTGTTAGACCATCATCTACACGGCATAGCCATGAATTTTCCAATGCGCAGCTCTTTGCAAAAGAGAGATATTGGCAAGGAAAAGCTGTCTTGTACCTTTGCATTTTTCTCCCAAACGAAGGTCACTAGAAAGAAAATTTTAAAGCCTCCTGTTAGGCCATCATCTACACGACATAGCCCTGAATTTTCCAATGCGTAGCTCTTTGCAAAAGAGAGATATTGGCAAGGAAAAGCTGTCTTGTACCTTTGCATTTTTCTCCCAAACGAAGGTCACTAGAAAGAAAATTTTAAAGCCTCCTGTTAGACCATCATCTACACGACATAGCCCTGAATTTTCCAATGCGTAGCTCTTTGCAAAAGAGAGATATTGGCAAGGAAAAGCTGTCTTGTACCATTGCATTTTTCTCCCAAACGAAGGACACTAGAAAGAAAATTTTAAAGCCTCCTGTTAGACCATCATCTACACGGCATAGCCATGAATTTTCCAATGCGCAGCTCTTTGCAAAAGAGAGATATTGGCAAGGAAAAGCTGTCTTGTACCTTTGCATTTTTCTCCCAAACGAAGGACACTAGAAAGAAAATTTTAAAGCCTCCTGTTAGGCCATCATCTACACGACATAGCCCTGAATTTTCCAATGCGCAGCTCTTTGCTAAAGAGAGATATTGGCAAGGAAAAGCTGTCTTGTACCTTTGCATTTTTCTCCCAAACGAAGGACACTAGAATTAAAATTTTAAAGCCTCCTGTTAGGCCATCATCTACACGACATAGCCCTGAATTTTCCAATGCGCAGCTCTTTGCAAAAGAGAGATATTGGCAAGGAAAAGCTGTCTTGTACCTTTGCATTTTTCTCCCAAACGAAGGACACTAGAAAGAAAATTTTAAAGCCTCCTGTTAGACCATCATCTACACGGCATAGCCATGAATTTTCCAATGCGCAGCTCTTTGCAAAAGAGAGATATTGGCAAGGAAAAGCTGTCTTGTACCTTTGCATTTTTCTCCCAAACGAAGGACACTAGAAAGAAAATTTTAAAGCCTCCTGTTAGGCCATCATCTACACGACATAGCCCTGAATTTTCCAATGCGCAGCTCTTTGCAAAAGAGAGATATTGGCAAGGAAAAGCTGTCTTGTACCATTGCATTTTTCTCCCAAACGAAGGACACTAGAAAGAAATTTTTAAAGCCTCCTGTTAAGCCATCATCTACACGACATAGCCCTGAATTTTCCAATGCGCAGCTCTTTGCAAAAGAGAGATATTGGCAAGGAAAAGCTGTCTTGTACCATTGCATTTTTCTCCCAAACGAAGGACACTAGAAAGAAAATTTTAAAGCCTCCTGTTAGGCCATCATCTACACGACATAGCCCTGAATTTTCCAATGCGTAGCTCTTTGCAAAAGAGAGATATTGGCAAGGAAAAGCTGTCTTGTACCTTTGCATTTTTCTCCCAAACGAAGGACACTAGAATTGAAATTTTAAAGCCTCCTGTTAGGCCATCATCTACACGACATAGCCCTGAATTTTCCAATGCGCAGCTCTTTGCAAAAGAGAGATATTGGCAAGGAAAAGCTGTCTTGTACCATTGCATTTTTCTCCCAAACGAAGGACACAAGAAAGAAAATTTTAAAGCCTCCTGTTAGGCCATCATCTACACGACATAGCCCTGAATTTTCCAATGCGCAGCTCTTTGCAAAAGAGAGATATTGGCAAGGAAAAGCTGTCTTGTACCATTGCATTTTTCTCCCAAACGAAGGACACTAGAAAGAAAATTTTAAAGCCTCCTGTTAGGCCATCATCTACACGACATAGCCCTGAATTTTCCAATGCGTAGCTCTTTGCAAAAGAGAGATATTGGCAAGGAAAAGCTGTCTTGTACCATTGCATTTTTCTCCCAAACGAAGGACACTAGAAAGTAACTTTTAAAGCCTCCTGTTAGGCCATCATCTACACGACATAGCCCTGAATTTTCCAATGCGCAGCTCTTTGCAAAAGAGAGATATTGGCAAGGAAAAGCTGTCTTGTACCTTTGCATTTTTCTCCCAAACGAAGGACACTAGAATTAAAATTTTAAAGCCTCCTGTTAGGCCATCATCTACACGACATAGCCCTGAATTTTCCAATGCGTAGCTCTTTGCAAAAGAGAGATATTGGCAAGGAAAAGCTATCTTGTACCTTTGCATTTTTCTCCCAAACGAAGGACACTAGAATTAAAATTTTAAAGCCTCCTGTTAGGCCATCATCTACACGACATAGACCTGAATTTTCCAATGCGCAGCTCTTTGCAAAAGAGAGATATTGGCAAGGAAAAGCTGTCTTGTACCTTTGCATTTTTCTCCCAAACGAAGGACACAAGAAAGAAAATTTTAAAGCCTCCTTTAGGCCATCATCTACACGACATAGCCCTGAATTTTCCAATGCGCAGCTCTTTGCAAAAGAGAGATATTGGCAAGGAAAAGCTATCGTGTACCTTTGCATTTTTCTCCCAAACGAAGGACACTAGAATTAAAATTTTAAAGCCTCCTGTTAGGCCATCATCTACACGACATAGCCCTGAATTTTCCAATGCGCAGCTCTTTGCAAAAGAGAGATATTGGCAAGGAAAAGCTGTCTTGTACCTTTGCATTTTTCTCCCAAACGAAGGAAACTAGAATTAAAATTTTAAAGCCTCCTGTTAGGCCATCATCTACACGACATAGCCCTGAATTTTCCAATGCGTAGCTCTTTGCAAAAGAGAGATATTGGCAAGGAAAAGCTGTCTTGTACCTTTGCATTTTTCTCCCAAACGAAGGACACTAGAATTAAAATTTTAAAGCCTCCTGTTAGGCCATCATCTACACGACATAGCCCTGAATTTTCCAATGCGTAGCTCTTTGCAAAAGAGAGATATTGGCAAGGAAAAGCTGTCTTGTACCATTGCATTTTTCTCCCAAACGAAGGACACTAGAAAGAAAATTTTAAAGCCTCCTGTTAGGCCATCATCTACACGACATAGCCCTGAATTTTCCAATGCGCAGCTCTTTGCAAAAGAGAGATATTGGCAAGGAAAAGCTGTCTTGTACCTTTGCATTTTTCTACCAAACGAAGGACACTAGAATTAAAATTTTAAAGCCTCCTGTTAGGACATCATCTACACGACATAGCCCTGAATTTTCCAATGCGTAGCTCTTTGCAAAAGAGAGATATTGGCAAGGAAAAGCTGTCTTGTACCTTTGCATTTTTCTCCCAAACGAAGGACACTAGAATTAAAATTTTAAAGCCTCCTGTTAGGCCATCATCTACACGACATAGCCCTGAATTTTCCAATGCGTAGCTCTTTGCAAAAGAGAGATATTGGCAAGGAAAAGCTGTCTTGTACCTTTGCATTTTTCTCCCAAACGAAGGACACTAGAATTAAAATTTTAAAGCCTCCTGTTAGGCCATCATCTACACGACATAGCCCTGATTTTTCCAATGCGCAGCTCTTTGCAAAAGAGAGATATTGGCAAGGAAAAGCTGTCTTGTACCATTGCATTTTTCTCCCAAACGAAGGACACTAGAAAGAAAATTTTAAAGCCTCCTGTTAGGCCATCATCTACACGACATAGCCCTGATTTTTCCAATGCGCAGCTCTTTGCAAAAGAGAGATATTGCCAAGGAAAAGCTGTCTTGTACCATTGCATTTTTCTCCCAAACGAAGGACACTAGAAAGAAAATTTTAAAGCCTCCTGTTAAGCCATCATCTACACGACATAGCCCTGAATTTTCCAATGCGCAGCTCTTTGCAAAAGAGAGATATTGGCAAGGAAAAGCTGTCTTGTACCATTGCATTTTTCTCCAAACGAAGGACACTAGAAAGAAAATTTTAAAGCCTCCTGTTAGGCCATCATCTACACGACATAGCCCTGAATTTTCCAAAGCGTAGCTCTTTGCAAAAGAGAGATATTGGCAAGGAAAAGCTGTCTTGTACCTTTGCATTTTTCTCCCAAACGAAGGACACTAGAATTGAAATTTTAAAGCCTCCTGTTAGGCCATCATCTACACGACATAGCCCTGAATTTTCCAATGCGCAGCTCTTTGCAAAAGAGAGATATTGGCAAGGAAAAGCTGTCTTGTACCATTGCATTTTTCTCCCAAACGAAGGACACTAGAAAGAAAATTTTAAAGCCTCCTGTTAGGCCATCATCTACACGACATAGCCCTGAATTTTCCAATGCGCAGCTCTTTGCAAAAGAGAGATATTGGCAAGGAAAAGCTGTCTTGTACCATTGCATTTTTCTCCCAAACGAAGGACACTAGAAAGAAAATTTTAAAGCCTCCTGTTAGGCCATCATCTACACGACATAGCCCTGAATTTTCCAATGCGTAGCTCTTTGCAAAAGAGAGATATTGGCAAGGAAAAGCTGTCTTGTACCATTGCATTTTTCTCCCAAACGAAGGACACTAGAAAGAAACTTTTAAAGCCTCCTGTTAGGCCATCATCTACACGACATAGCCCTGAATTTTCCAATGCGCAGCTTTTTGCAAAAGAGAGATATTGGCAAGGAAAAGCTGTCTTGTACCTTTGCATTTTTCTCCCAAACGAAGGACACTAGAATTAAAATTTTAAAGCCTCCTGTTAGGCCATCATCTACACGACATAGCCCTGAATTTTCCAATGCGTAGCTCTTTGCAAAAGAGAGATATTGGCAAGGAAAAGCTATCTTGTACCTTTGCATTTTTCTCCCAAACGAAGGACACTAGAATTAAAATTTTAAAGCCTCCTGTTAGGCCATCATCTACACGACATAGACCTGAATTTTCCAATGCGCAGCTCTTTGCAAAAGAGAGATATTGGCAAGGAAAAGCTGTCTTGTACCATTGCATTTTTCTCCCAAACGAAGGACACTAGAAATAAAAATTTAAAGCCTCCTGTTAGGCCATCATCTACACGACATAGCCCTGAATTTTCCAATGCGTAGCTCTTTGCAAAAGAGAGATATTGGCAAGGAAAAGCTGTCTTGTACCATTGCATTTTTCTCCCAAACGAAGGACACTAGAAAGTAACTTTTAAAGCCTCCTGTTAGGCCATCATCTACACGACATAGCCCTGAATTTTCCAATGCGCAGCTCTTTGCAAAAGAGAGATATTGGCAAGGAAAAGCTGTCTTGTACCTTTGCATTTTTCTCCCAAACGAAGGACACTAGAATTAAAATTTTAAAGCCTCCTGTTAGGCCATCATCTACACGACATAGCCCTGAATTTTCCAATGCGTAGCTCTTTGCAAAAGAGAGATATTGGCAAGGAAAAGCTATCTTGTACCTTTGCATTTTTCTCCCAAACGAAGGACACTAGAATTAAAATTTTAAAGCCTCCTGTTAGGCCATCATCTACACGACATAGACCTGAATTTTCCAATGCGCAGCTCTTTGCAAAAGAGAGATATTGGCAAGGAAAAGCTGTCTTGTACCTTTGCATTTTTCTCCCAAACGAAGGACACAAGAAAGAAAATTTTAAAGCCTCCTTTAGGCCATCATCTACACGACATAGCCCTGAATTTTCCAATGCGCAGCTCTTTGCAAAAGAGAGATATTGGCAAGGAAAAGCTATCGTGTACCTTTGCATTTTTCTCCCAAACGAAGGACACTAGAATTAAAATTTTAAAGCCTCCTGTTAGGCCATCATCTACACGACATAGCCCTGAATTTTCCAATGCGCAGCTCTTTGCAAAAGAGAGATATTGGCAAGGAAAAGCTGTCTTGTACCTTTGCATTTTTCTCCCAAACGAAGGAAACTAGAATTAAAATTTTAAAGCCTCCTGTTAGGCCATCATCTACACGACATAGCCCTGAATTTTCCAATGCGTAGCTCTTTGCAAAAGAGAGATATTGGCAAGGAAAAGCTGTCTTGTACCTTTGCATTTTTCTCCCAAACGAAGGACACTAGAATTAAAATTTTAAAGCCTCCTGTTAGGCCATCATCTACACGACATAGCCCTGAATTTTCCAATGCGTAGCTCTTTGCAAAAGAGAGATATTGGCAAGGAAAAGCTGTCTTGTACCATTGCATTTTTCTCCCAAACGAAGGACACTAGAAAGAAAATTTTAAAGCCTCCTGTTAGGCCATCATCTACACGACATAGCCCTGAATTTTCCAATGCGCAGCTCTTTGCAAAAGAGAGATATTGGCAAGGAAAAGCTGTCTTGTACCTTTGCATTTTTCTACCAAACGAAGGACACTAGAATTAAAATTTTAAAGCCTCCTGTTAGGCCATCATCTACACGACATAGCCCTGAATTTTCCAATGCGTAGCTCTTTGCAAAAGAGAGATATTGGCAAGGAAAAGCTGTCTTGTACCTTTGCATTTTTCTCCCAAACGAAGGACACTAGAATTAAAATTTTAAAGCCTCCTGTTAGGCCATCATCTACACGACATAGCCCTGAATTTTCCAATGCGTAGCTCTTTGCAAAAGAGAGATATTGGCAAGGAAAAGCTGTCTTGTACCTTTGCATTTTTCTCCCAAACGAAGGACACTAGAATTAAAATTTTAAAGCCTCCTGTTAGGCCATCATCTACACGACATAGCCCTGATTTTTCCAATGCGCAGCTCTTTGCAAAAGAGAGATATTGGCAAGGAAAAGCTGTCTTGTACCATTGCATTTTTCTCCCAAACGAAGGACACTAGAAAGAAAATTTTAAAGCCTCCTGTTAGGCCATCATCTACACGACATAGCCCTGATTTTTCCAATGCGCAGCTCTTTGCAAAAGAGAGATATTGGCAAGGAAAAGCTGTCTTGTACCATTGCATTTTTCTCCCAAACGAAGGACACTAGAAAGAAAATTTTAAAGCCTCCTGTTAAGCCATCATCTACACGACATAGCCCTGAATTTTCCAATGCGCAGCTCTTTGCAAAAGAGAGATATTGGCAAGGAAAAGCTGTCTTGTACCATTGCATTTTTCTCCAAACGAAGGACACTAGAAAGAAAATTTTAAAGCCTCCTGTTAGGCCATCATCTACACGACATAGCCCTGAATTTTCCAAAGCGTAGCTCTTTGCAAAAGAAAGATATTGGCAAGGAAAAGCTGTCTTGTACCTTTGCATTTTTCTCCCAAACGAAGGACACTAGAATTGAAATTTTAAAGCCTCCTGTTAGGCCATCATCTACACGACATAGCCCTGAATTTTCCAATGCGCAGCTCTTTGCAAAAGAGAGATATTGGCAAGGAAAAGCTGTCTTGTACCATTGCATTTTTCTCCCAAACGAAGGACACTAGAAAGAAAATTTTAAAGCCTCCTGTTAGGCCATCATCTACACGACATAGCCCTGAATTTTCCAATGCGCAGCTCTTTGCAAAAGAGAGATATTGGCAAGGAAAAGCTGTCTTGTACCATTGCATTTTTCTCCCAAACGAAGGACACTAGAAAGAAAATTTTAAAGCCTCCTGTTAGGCCATCATCTACACGACATAGCCCTGAATTTTCCAATGCGTAGCTCTTTGCAAAAGAGAGATATTGGCAAGGAAAAGCTGTCTTGTACCATTGCATTTTTCTCCCAAACGAAGGACACTAGAAAGAAACTTTTAAAGCCTCCTGTTAGGCCATCATCTACACGACATAGCCCTGAATTTTCCAATGCGCAGCTTTTTGCAAAAGAGAGATATTGGCAAGGAAAAGCTGTCTTGTACCTTTGCATTTTTCTCCCAAACGAAGGACACTAGAATTAAAATTTTAAAGCCTCCTGTTAGGCCATCATCTACACGACATAGCCCTGAATTTTCCAATGCGTAGCTCTTTGCAAAAGAGAGATATTGGCAAGGAAAAGCTATCTTGTACCTTTGCATTTTTCTCCCAAACGAAGGACACTAGAATTAAAATTTTAAAGCCTCCTGTTAGGCCATCATCTACACGACATAGACCTGAATTTTCCAATGCGCAGCTCTTTGCAAAAGAGAGATATTGGCAAGGAAAAGCTGTCTTGTACCATTGCATTTTTCTCCCAAACGAAGGACACTAGAAATAAAAATTTAAAGCCTCCTGTTAGGCCATCATCTACACGACATAGCCCTGAATTTTCCAATGCGCAGCTCTTTGCAAAAGAGAGATATTGGCAAGGAAAAGCTGTCTTGTACCTTTGCATTTTTCTCCCAAACGAAGGTCACTAGAAAGAAAATTTTAAAGCCTCCTGTTAGGCCATCATCTACACGACATAGCCCTGAATTTTCCAATGCGTAGCTCTTTGCAAAAGAGAGATATTGGCAAGGAAAAGCTGTCTTGTACCATTGCATTTTTCTCCCAAACAAAGGACACTAGAAAGAAAATTTTAAAGCCTCCTGTTAGACCATCATCTACACGGCATAGCCATGAATTTTTCAATGCGCAGCTCTTTGCAAAAGAGAGATATTGGCAAGGAAAAGCTGTCTTGTACCTTTGCATTTTTCTCCCAAACGAAGGACACTAGAATTAAAATTTTAAAGCCTCCTGTTAGGCCATCATCTACACGATATAGCCCTGAATTTTCCAATGCACAGCTCTTTGCAAAAGAGAGATATTGGCAAGGAAAAGCTGTCTTGTACCTTTGCATTTTTCTCCCAAACGAAGGACACAAGAAAGAAAATTTTAAAGCCTCCTTTAGGCCATCATCTACACGACATAGCCCTGAATTTTCCAATGCGCAGCTCTTTGCAAAAGAGAGATATTGGCAAGGAAAAGCTATCGTGTACCTTTGCATTTTTCTCCCAAACGAAGGACACTAGAATTAAAATTTTAAAGCCTCCTGTTAGGCCATCATCTACACGACATAGCCCTGAATTTTCCAATGCGCAGCTCTTTGCAAAAGAGAGATATTGGCAAGGAAAAGCTGTCTTGTACCATTGCATTTTTCTCCCAAACGAAGGACACTAGAAAGAAAATTTTAAAGCCTCCTGTTAGGCCATCATCTACACGACATAGCCCTGATTTTTCCAATGCGCAGCTCTTTGCAAAAGAGAGATATTGGCAAGGAAAAGCTGTCTTGTACCATTGCATTTTTCTCCCAAACGAAGGACACTAGAAAGAAAATTTTAAAGCCTCCTGTTAAGCCATCATCTACACGACATAGCCCTGAAATTTCCAATGCGCAGCTCTTTGCAAAAGAGAGATATTGGCAAGGAAAAGCTGTCTTGTACCATTGCATTTTTCTCCCAAACGAAGGACACTAGAAAGAAAATTTTAAAGCCTCCTGTTAGGCCATCATCTACACGACATAGCCCTGAATTTTCCAATGCGTAGCTCTTTGCAAAAGAGAGATATTGGCAAGGAAAAGCTGTCTTGTACCTTTGCATTTTTCTCCCAAACGAAGGACACTAGAATTGAAATTTTAAAGCCTCCTGTTAGGCCATCATCTACACGACATAGCCCTGAATTTTCCAATGCGCAGCTCTTTGCAAAAGAGAGATATTGGCAAGGAAAAGCTGTCTTGTACCATTGCATTTTTCTCCCAAACGAAGGACACTAGAAAGAAAATTTTAAAGCCTCCTGTTAGGCCATCATCTACACGACATAGCCCTGAATTTTCCAATGCGCAGCTCTTTGCAAAAGAGAGATATTGGCAAGGAAAAGCTGTCTTGTACCATTGCATTTTTCTCCCAAACGAAGGACACTAGAAAGAAAATTTTAAAGCCTCCTGTTAGGCCATCATCTACACGACATAGCCCTGAATTTTCCAATGCGTAGCTCTTTGCAAAAGAGAGATATTGGCAAGGAAAAGCTGTCTTGTACCATTGCATTTTTCTCCCAAACGAAGGACACTAGAAAGAAACTTTTAAAGCCTCCTGTTAGGCCATCATCTACACGACATAGCCCTGAATTTTCCAATGCGCAGCTTTTTGCAAAAGAGAGATATTGGCAAGGAAAAGCTGTCTTGTACCTTTGCATTTTTCTCCCAAACGAAGGACACTAGAATTAAAATTTTAAAGCCTCCTGTTAGGCCATCATCTACACGACATAGCCCTGAATTTTCCAATGCGTAGCTCTTTGCAAAAGAGAGATATTGGCAAGGAAAAGCTGTCTTGTACCTTTGCATTTTTCTCCCAAACGAAGGACACTAGAATTAAAATTTTAAAGCCTCCTGTTAGGCCATCATCTACACGATATAGCCCTGAATTTTCCAATGCACAGCTCTTTGCAAAAGAGAGATATTGGCAAGGAAAAGCTGTCTTGTACCTTTGCATTTTTCTCCCAAACGAAGGACACTAGAAAGAAAATTTTAAAGCCTCCTGTTAGGCCATCATCTACACGACATAGCCCTGAATTTTCCAATGCGCAGCTCTTTGCAAAAGAGAGATATTGGCAAGGAAAAGCTGTCTTGTACCATTGCATTTTTCTCCCAAACGAAGGACACTAGAAAGAAAATTTTAAAGCCTCCTGTTAGGCCATCATCTACACGACATAGTCCTGATTTTTCCAATGCGCAGCTCTTTGCAAAAGAGAGATATTGGCAAGGAAAAGCTGTCTTGTACCATTGCATTTTTCTCCCAAACGAAGGACACTAGAAAGAAAATTTTAAAGCCTCCTGTTAGGCCATCATCTACACGACATAGCCCTGAATTTTCCAATGCGCAGCTCTTTGCAAAAGAGAGATATTGGCAAGGAAAAGCTGTCTTGTACCATTGCATTTTTCTCCCAAACGAAGGACACTAGAAAGAAAATTTTAAAGCCTCCTGTTAGGCCATCATCTACACGACATAGTCCTGATTTTTCCAATGCGCAGCTCTTTGCAAAAGAGAGATATTGGCAAGGAAAAGCTGTCTTGTACCATTGCATTTTTCTCCCAAACGAAGGACACTAGAAAGAAAATTTTAAAGCCTCCTGTTAGGCCATCATCTACACGACATAGCCCTGAATTTTCCAATGCGCAGCTCTTTGCAAAAGAGAGATATTGGCAAGGAAAAGCTGTCTTGTACCATTGCATTTTTCTCCCAAACGAAGGACACTAGAAAGAAAATTTTAAAGCCTCCTGTTAGGCCATCATCTACACGACATAGCCCTGAATTTTCCAATGCGCAGCTCTTTGCAAAAGAGAGATATTGGCAAGGAAAAGCTGTCTTGTACCATTGCATTTTTCTCCCAAACGAAGGACACTAGAAAGAAAATTTTAAAGCCTCCTGTTAGGCCATCATCTACACGACATAGCCCTGAATTTTCCAATGCGTAGCTCTTTGCAAAAGAGAGATATTGGCAATGAAAAGCTGTCTTGTACCTTTGCATTTTTCTCCCAAACGAAGGACACTAGAATTAAAATTTTAAAGCCTCCTGTTAGGCCATCATCTACACGACATAGCCCTGAATTTTCCAATGCGTAGCTCTTTGCAAAAGAGAGATATTGGCAAGGAAAAGCTGTCTTGTACCTTTGCATTTTTCTCCCAAACGAAGGACACTAGAATTAAAATTTTAAAGCCTCCTGTTAGGCCATCATCTACACGACATAGCCCTGAATTTTCCAATGCGTAGCTCTTTGCAAAAGAGAGATATTGGCAAGGAAAAGCTGTCTTGTACCTTTGCATTTTTCTCCCAAACGAAGGACACTAGAATTAAAATTTTAAAGCCTCCTGTTAGGCCATCATCTACACGACATAGCCCTGATTTTTCCAATGCGCAGCTCTTTGCAAAAGAGAGATATTGGCAAGGAAAAGCTGTCTTGTACCATTGCATTTTTCTCCCAAACGAAGGACACTAGAAAGAAAATTTTAAAGCCTCCTGTTAGGCCATCATCTACACGACATAGCCCTGATTTTTCCAATGCGCAGCTCTTTGCAAAAGAGAGATATTGGCAAGGAAAAGCTGTCTTGTACCATTGCATTTTTCTCCCAAACGAAGGACACTAGAAAGAAAATTTTAAAGCCTCCTGTTAGGCCATCATCTACACGACATAGCCCTGAATTTTCCAATGCGTAGCTCTTTGCAAAAGAGAGATATTGGCAAGGAAAAGCTGTCTTGTACCTTTGCATTTTTCTCCCAAACGAAGGACACTAGAATTGAAATTTTAAAGCCTCCTGTTAGGCCATCATCTACACGACATAGCCCTGAATTTTCCAATGCGCAGCTCTTTGCAAAAGAGAGATATTGGCAAGGAAAAGCTGTCTTGTACCATTGCATTTTTCTCCCAAACGAAGGACACTAGAAAGAAAATTTTAAAGCCTCCTGTTAGGCCATCATCTACACGACATAGACCTGAATTTTCCAATGCGCAGCTCTTTGCAAAAGAGAGATATTGGCAAGGAAAAGCTGTCTTGTACCATTGCATTTTTCTCCCAAACGAAGGACACTAGAAAGAAAATTTTAAAGCCTCCTGTTAGGCCATCATCTACACGACATAGCCCTGAATTTTCCAATGCGTAGCTCTTTGCAAAAGAGAGATATTGGCAAGGAAAAGCTGTCTTGTACCATTGCATTTTTCTCCCAAACGAAGGACACTAGAAAGAAACTTTTAAAGACTCCTGTTAGGCCATCATCTACACGACATAGCCCTGAATTTTCCAATGCGTAGCTCTTTGCAAAAGAGAGATATTGGCAAGGAAAAGCTGTCTTGTACCTTTGCATTTTTCTCCCAAACGAAGGACACTAGAATTGAAATTTTAAAGCCTCCTGTTAGGCCATCATCTACACGACATAGCCCTGAATTTTCCAATGCGCAGCTCTTTGCAAAAGAGAGATATTGGCAAGGAAAAGCTGTCTTGTACCATTGCATTTTTCTCCCAAACGAAGGACACTAGAAAGAAAATTTTAAAGCCTCCTGTTAGGCCATCATCTACACGACATAGCCCTGAATTTTCCAATGCGCAGCTCTTTGCAAAAGAGAGATATTGGCAAGGAAAAGCTGTCTTGTACCATTGCATTTTTCTCCCAAACGAAGGACACTAGAAAGAAAATTTTAAAGCCTCCTGTTAGGCCATCATCTACACGACATAGCCCTGAATTTTCCAATGCGTAGCTCTTTGCAAAAGAGAGATATTGGCAAGGAAAAGCTGTCTTGTACCATTGCATTTTTCTCCCAAACGAAGGACACTAGAAAGAAACTTTTAAAGCCTCCTGTTAGGCCATCATCTACACGACATAGCCCTGAATTTTCCAATGCGCAGCTTTTTGCAAAAGAGAGATATTGGCAAGGAAAAGCTGTCTTGTACCTTTGCATTTTTCTCCCAAACGAAGGACACTAGAATTAAAATTTTAAAGCCTCCTGTTAGGCCATCATCTACACGACATAGCCCTGAATTTTCCAATGCGTAGCTCTTTGCAAAAGAGAGATATTGGCAAGGAAAAGCTATCTTGTACCTTTGCATTTTTCTCCCAAACGAAGGACACTAGAATTAAAATTTTAAAGCCTCCTGTTAGGCCATCATCTACACGACATATACCTGAATTTTCCAATGCGCAGCTCTTTGCAAAAGAGAGATATTGGCAAGGAAAAGCTGTCTTGTACCATTGCATTTTTCTCCCAAACGAAGGACACTAGAAATAAAAATTTAAAGCCTCCTGTTAGGCCATCATCTACACGACATAGCCCTGAATTTTCCAATGCGCAGCTCTTTGCAAAAGAGAGATATTGGCAAGGAAAAGCTGTCTTGTACCTTTGCATTTTTCTCCCAAACGAAGGTCACTAGAAAGAAAATTTTAAAGCCTCCTGTTAGGCCATCATCTACACGACATAGCCCTGAATTTTCCAATGCGTAGCTCTTTGCAAAAGAGAGATATTGGCAAGTAAAAGCTGTCTTGTACCATTGCATTTTTCTCCCAAACAAAGGACACTAGAAAGAAAATTTTAAAGCCTCCTGTTAGACCATCATCTACACGGCATAGCCATGAATTTTTCAATGCGCAGCTCTTTGCAAAAGAGAGATATTGGCAAGGAAAAGCTGTCTTGTACCTTTGCATTTTTCTCCCAAACGAAGGACACTAGAATTAAAATTTTAAAGCCTCCTGTTAGGCCATCATCTACACGATATAGCCCTGAATTTTCCAATGCACAGCTCTTTGCAAAAGAGAGATATTGGCAAGGAAAAGCTGTCTTGTACCTTTGCATTTTTCTCCCAAACGAAGGACACTAGAAAGAAAATTTTAAAGCCTCCTGTTAGGCCATCATCTACACGACATAGCCCTGAATTTTCCAATGCGCAGCTCTTTGCAAAAGAGAGATATTGGCAAGGAAAAGCTGTCTTGTACCATTGCATTTTTCTCCCAAACGAAGGACACTAGAAAGAAAATTTTAAAGCCTCCTGTTAGGCCATCATCTACACGACATAGTCCTGAATTTTCCAATGCGCAGCTCTTTGCAAAAGAGAGATATTGGCAAGGAAAAGCTGTCTTGTACCATTGCATTTTTCTCCCAAACGAAGGACACTAGAAAGAAAATTTTAAAGCCTCCTGTTAGGCCATCATCTACACGACATAGCCCTGAATTTTCCAATGCGCAGCTCTTTGCAAAAGAGAGATATTGGCAAGGAAAAGCTGTCTTGTACCATTGCATTTTTCTCCCAAACGAAGGACACTAGAAAGAAAATTTTAAAGCCTCCTGTTAGGCCATCATCTACACGACATAGCCCTGAATTTTCCAATGCGTAGCTCTTTGCAAAAGAGAGATATTGGCAAGGAAAAGCTGTCTTGTACCATTGCATTTTTCTCCCAAACGAAGGACACTAGAAAGAAACTTTTAAAGCCTCCTGTTAGGCCATCATCTACACGACATAGCCCTGAATTTTCCAATGCGCAGCTTTTTGCAAAAGAGAGATATTGGCAAGGAAAAGCTGTCTTGTACCTTTGCATTTTTCTCCCAAACGAAGGACACTAGAATTAAAATTTTAAAGCCTCCTGTTAGGCCATCATCTACACGACATAGCCCTGAATTTTCCAATGCGTAGCTCTTTGCAAAAGAGAGATATTGGCAAGGAAAAGCTATCTTGTACCTTTGCATTTTTCTCCCAAACGAAGGACACTAGAATTAAAATTTTAAAGCCTCCTGTTAGGCCATCATCTACACGACATATACCTGAATTTTCCAATGCGCAGCTCTTTGCAAAAGAGAGATATTGGCAAGGAAAAGCTGTCTTGTACCATTGCATTTTTCTCCCAAACGAAGGACACTAGAAATAAAAATTTAAAGCCTCCTGTTAGGCCATCATCTACACGACATAGCCCTGAATTTTCCAATGCGCAGCTCTTTGCAAAAGAGAGATATTGGCAAGGAAAAGCTGTCTTGTACCTTTGCATTTTTCTCCCAAACGAAGGTCACTAGAAAGAAAATTTTAAAGCCTCCTGTTAGGCCATCATCTACACGACATAGCCCTGAATTTTCCAATGCGTAGCTCTTTGCAAAAGAGAGATATTGGCAAGTAAAAGCTGTCTTGTACCATTGCATTTTTCTCCCAAACAAAGGACACTAGAAAGAAAATTTTAAAGCCTCCTGTTAGACCATCATCTACACGGCATAGCCATGAATTTTTCAATGCGCAGCTCTTTGCAAAAGAGAGATATTGGCAAGGAAAAGCTGTCTTGTACCTTTGCATTTTTCTCCCAAACGAAGGACACTAGAATTAAAATTTTAAAGCCTCCTGTTAGGCCATCATCTACACGATATAGCCCTGAATTTTCCAATGCACAGCTCTTTGCAAAAGAGAGATATTGGCAAGGAAAAGCTGTCTTGTACCTTTGCATTTTTCTCCCAAACGAAGGACACTAGAAAGAAAATTTTAAAGCCTCCTGTTAGGCCATCATCTACACGACATAGCCCTGAATTTTCCAATGCGCAGCTCTTTGCAAAAGAGAGATATTGGCAAGGAAAAGCTGTCTTGTACCATTGCATTTTTCTCCCAAACGAAGGACACTAGAAAGAAAATTTTAAAGCCTCCTGTTAGGCCATCATCTACACGACATAGTCCTGAATTTTCCAATGCGCAGCTCTTTGCAAAAGAGAGATATTGGCAAGGAAAAGCTGTCTTGTACCATTGCATTTTTCTCCCAAACGAAGGACACTAGAAAGAAAATTTTAAAGCCTCCTGTTAGGCCATCATCTACACGACATAGCCCTGAATTTTCCAATGCGCAGCTCTTTGCAAAAGAGAGATATTGGCAAGGAAAAGCTGTCTTGTACCATTGCATTTTTCTCCCAAACGAAGGACACTAGAAAGAAAATTTTAAAGCCTCCTGTTAGGCCATCATCTACACGACATAGTCCTGATTTTTCCAATGCGCAGCTCTTTGCAAAAGAGAGATATTGGCAAGGAAAAGCTGTCTTGTACCATTGCATTTTTCTCCCAAACGAAGGACACTAGAAAGAAAATTTTAAAGCCTCCTGTTAGGCCATCATCTACACGACATAGCCCTGAATTTTCCAATGCGCAGCTCTTTGCAAAAGAGAGATATTGGCAAGGAAAAGCTGTCTTGTACCATTGCATTTTTCTCCCAAACGAAGGACACTAGAAAGAAAATTTTAAAGCCTCCTGTTAGGCCATCATCTACACGACATAGCCCTGAATTTTCCAATGCGCAGCTCTTTGCAAAAGAGAGATATTGGCAAGGAAAAGCTGTCTTGTACCATTGCATTTTTCTCCCAAACGAAGGACACTAGAAAGAAAATTTTAAAGCCTCCTGTTAGGCCATCATCTACACGACATAGCCCTGAATTTTCCAATGCGTAGCTCTTTGCAAAAGAGAGATATTGGCAATGAAAAGCTGTCTTGTACCTTTGCATTTTTCTCCCAAACGAAGGACACTAGAATTAAAATTTTAAAGCCTCCTGTTAGGCCATCATCTACACGACATAGCCCTGAATTTTCCAATGCGTAGCTCTTTACAAAAGAGAGATATTGGCAAGGAAAAGCTGTCTTGTACCTTTGCATTTTTCTCCCAAACGAAGGACACTAGAATTAAAATTTTAAAGCCTCCTGTTAGGCCATCATCTACACGACATAGCCCTGAATTTTCCAATGCGTAGCTCTTTGCAAAAGAGAGATATTGGCAAGGAAAAGCTGTCTTGTACCTTTGCATTTTTCTCCCAAACGAAGGACACTAGAATTAAAATTTTAAAGCCTCCTGTTAGGCCATCATCTACACGACATAGCCCTGATTTTTCCAATGCGCAGCTCTTTGCAAAAGAGAGATATTGGCAAGGAAAAGCTGTCTTGTACCATTGCATTTTTCTCCCAAACGAAGGACACTAGAAAGAAAATTTTAAAGCCTCCTGTTAGGCCATCATCTACACGACATAGCCCTGATTTTTCCAATGCGCAGCTCTTTGCAAAAGAGAGATATTGGCAAGGAAAAGCTGTCTTGTACCATTGCATTTTTCTCCCAAACGAAGGACACTAGAAAGAAAATTTTAAAGCCTCCTGTTAGGCCATCATCTACACGACATAGCCCTGAATTTTCCAATGCGTAGCTCTTTGCAAAAGAGAGATATTGGCAAGGAAAAGCTGTCTTGTACCTTTGCATTTTTCTCCCAAACGAAGGACACTAGAATTGAAATTTTAAAGCCTCCTGTTAGGCCATCATCTACACGACATAGCCCTGAATTTTCCAATGCGCAGCTCTTTGCAAAAGAGAGATATTGGCAAGGAAAAGCTGTCTTGTACCATTGCATTTTTCTCCCAAACGAAGGACACTAGAAAGAAAATTTTAAAGCCTCCTGTTAGGCCATCATCTACACGACATAGACCTGAATTTTCCAATGCGCAGCTCTTTGCAAAAGAGAGATATTGGCAAGGAAAAGCTGTCTTGTACCATTGCATTTTTCTCCCAAACGAAGGACACTAGAAAGAAAATTTTAAAGCCTCCTGTTAGGCCATCATCTACACGACATAGCCCTGAATTTTCCAATGCGTAGCTCTTTGCAAAAGAGAGATATTGGCAAGGAAAAGCTGTCTTGTACCATTGCATTTTTCTCCCAAACGAAGGACACTAGAAAGAAACTTTTAAAGCCTCCTGTTAGGCCATCATCTACACGACATAGCCCTGAATTTTCCAATGCGCAGCTCTTTGCAAAAGAGAGATATTGGCAAGGAAAAGCTGTCTTGTACCTTTGCATTTTTCTCCCAAACGAAGGACACTAGAATTAAAATTTGAAAGCCTCCTGTTAGGCCATCATCTACACGACATAGCCCTGAATTTTCCAATGCGTAGCTCTTTGCAAAAGAGAGATATTGGCAAGGAAAAGCTATCTTGTACCTTTGCATTTTTCTCCCAAACGAAGGACACTAGAATTAAAATTTTAAAGCCTCCTGTTAGGCCATCATCTACACGACATAGACCTGAATTTTCCAATGCGCAGCTCTTTGCAAAAGAGAGATATTGGCAAGGAAAAGCTGTCTTGTACCTTTGCATTTTTCTCCCAAACGAAGGTCACTAGAAATAAAAATTTAAAGCCTCCTGTTAGGCCATCATCTACACGACATAGCCCTGAATTTTCCAATGCGCAGCTCTTTGCAAAAGAGAGATATTGGCAAGGAAAAGCTGTCTTGTACCTTTGCATTTTTCTCCCAAACAAAGGACACTAGAAAGAAAATTTTAAAGCCTCCTGTTAGACCATCATCTACACGGCATAGCCATGAATTTTTCAATGCGCAGCTCTTTGCAAAAGAGAGATATTGGCAAGGAAAAGCTGTCTTGTACCTTTGCATTTTTCTCCCAAACGAAGGACACTAGAATTAAAATTTTAAAGCCTCCTGTTAGGCCATCATCTACACGATATAGCCCTGAATTTTCCAATGCACAGCTCTTTGCAAAAGAGAGATATTGGCAAGGAAAAGCTGTCTTGTACCTTTGCATTTTTCTCCCACACGAAGGACACTAGAATTAAAATTTTAAAGCCTCCTGTTAGGCCATCATCTACACGATATAGCCCTGAATTTTCCAATGCACAGCTCTTTGCAAAAGAGAGATATTGGCAAGGAAAAGCTGTCTTGTACCTTTGCATTTTTCTCCCAAACGAAGGACACAAGAAAGAAAATTTTAAAGCCTCCTTTAGGCCATCATCTACACGACATAGCCCTGAATTTTCCAATGCGCAGCTCTTTGCAAAAGAGAGATTTTGGCAAGGAAAAGCTATTGTGTACCTTTGCATTTTTCTCCCAAACGAAGGACACTAGAATTAAAAATTTAAAGCCTCCTGTTAGGCCATCATCTACACGACATAGCCCTGAATTTTCCAATGCGCAGCTCTTTGCAAAAGAGAGATATTGGCAAGGAAAAGCTGTCTTGTACCTTTGCATTTTTCTCCCAAACGAAGGACACTAGAATTAAAATTTTAAAGCCTCCTGTTAGGCCATCATCTACACGACATAGCCCTGAATTTTCCAATGCGTAGCTCTTTGCAAAAGAGAGATATTGGCAAGGAAAAGCTGTCTTGTACCTTTGCATTTTTCTCCCAAACGAAGGACACTAGAAAGAAAATTTTAAAGCCTCCTGTTAGGCCATCATCTACACGACATAGTCCTGATTTTTCCAATGCGCAGCTCTTTGCAAAAGAGAGATATTGGCAAGGAAAAGCTGTCTTGTAACATTGCATTTTTCTCCCAAACGAAGGACACTAGAAAGAAAATTTTAAAGCCTCCTGTTAGGCCATCATCTACACGACATAGCCCTGAATTTTCCAATGCGCAGCTCTTTGCAAAAGAGAGATATTGGCAAGGAATAGCTGTCTTGTACCTTTGCATTTTTCTCCCAAACGAAGGACACTAGAATTAAAATTTTAAAGCCTCCTGTTATGCCATCATCTACACGACATAGCCCTGAATTTTCCAATGCGCAGCTCTTTGCAAAAGAGAGATATTGGCAAGGAAAAGCTGTCAGGTACCTTTGCATTTTTCTCCCAAACGAAGGACACTAGAATTAAAATTTTAAAGCCTCCTGTTAGGCCATCAGCTACACGACATAGCCCTGAATTTTCCAATGCGCAGCTCTTTGCAAAAGAGAGATATTGGCAAGGAAAAGCTGTCTTGTACCTTTGCATTTTTCTCCCAAACGAAGGTCACTAGAAAGAAAATTTTAAAGCCTCCTGTTAGGCCATCATCTACACGACATAGCCCTGAATTTTCCAATGCGCAGCTCTTTGCAAAAGAGAGATATTGGCAAGGAAAAGCTGTCTTGTACCATTGCATTTTTCTCCCAAACGAAGGACACTAGAAAGAAAATTTTAAAGCCTCCTGTTAGGCCATCATCTACACGATATAGCCCTGAATTTTCCAATGCACAGCTCTTTGCAAAAGAGAGATATTGGCAAGGAAAAGCTGTCTTGTACCTTTGCATTTTTCTCCCAAACGAAGGACACAAGAAAGAAAATTTTAAAGCCTCCTTTAGGCCATCATCTACACGACATAGCCCTGAATTTTCCAATGCGCAGCTCTTTGCAAAAGAGAGATTTTGGCAAGGAAAAGCTATCGTGTACCTTTGCATTTTTCTCCCAAACGAAGGACACTAGAATTAAAAATTTAAAGCCTCCTGTTAGGCCATCATCTACACGACATAGCCCTGAATTTTCCAATGCGCAGCTCTTTGCAAAAGAGAGATATTGGCAAGGAAAAGCTGTCTTGTACCTTTGCATTTTTCTCCCAAACGAAGGACACTAGAATTAAAATTTTAGGCCATCATCTACACGACATAGCCCTGAATTTTCCAATGCGTAGCTCTTTGCAAAAGAGAGATATTGGCAAGGAAAAGCTGTCTTGTACCTTTGCATTTTTCTCCCAAACGAAGGACACTAGAATTAAAATTTTAAAGCCTCCTGTTAGGCCATCATCTACACGACATAGTCCTGATTTTTCCAATGCGCAGCTCTTTGCAAAAGAGAGATATTGGCAAGGAAAAGCTGTCTTGTACCATTGCATTTTTCTCCCAAACGAAGGACACTAGAAAGAAAATTTTAAAGCCTCCTGTTAGGCCATCATCTACACGACATAGCCCTGAATTTTCCAATGCGCAGCTCTTTGCAAAAGAGAGATATTGGCAAGGAAAAGCTGTCTTGTACCTTTGCATTTTTCTCCCAAACGAAGGACACTAGAATTAAAATTTTAAAGCCTCCTGTTAGGCCATCATCTACACGACATAGCCCTGAATTTTCCAATGCGCAGCTCTTTGCAAAAGAGAGATATTGGCAAGGAAAAGCTGTCTTGTACCTTTGCATTTTTCTCCCAAACGAAGGACACTAGAATTAAAATTTTAAAGCCTCCTGTTATGCCATCATCTACACGACATAGCCCTGAATTTTCCAATGCGCAGCTCTTTGCAAAAGAGAGATATTGGCAAGGAAAAGCTGTCAGGTACCTTTGCATTTTTCTCCCAAACGAAGGACACTAGAATTAAAATTTTAAAGCCTCCTGTTAGGCCATCAGCTACACGAAATAGCCCTGAATTTTCCAATGCGCAGCTCTTTGCAAAAGAGAGATATTGGCAAGGAAAAGCTGTCTTGTACCTTTGCATTTTTCTCCCAAACGAAGGTCACTAGAAAGAAAATTTTAAAGCCTCCTGTTAGGCCATCATCTACACGACATAGCCCTGAATTTTCCAATGCGCAGCTCTTTGCAAAAGAGAGATATTGGCAAGGAAAAGCTGTCTTGTACCATTGCATTTTTCTCCCAAACGAAGGACACTAGAAAGAAAATTTTAAAGCCTCCTGTTAGGCCATCATCTACACGACATAGCCCTGAATTTTCCAATGCGCAGCTCTTTGCAAAAGAGAGATATTGGCAAGGAAAAGCTGTCTTGTACCTTTGCATTTTTCTCCCAAACGAAGGACACTAGAAAGAAAATTTTAAAGCCTCCTGTTAGGCCATCATCTACACGACATAGCCCTGAATTTTCCAATGCGTAGCTCTTTGCAAAAGAGAGATATTGGCAAGGAAAAGCTGTCTTGTACCTTTGCATTTTTCTCCCAAACGAAGGACACTAGAAAGAAAATGTTAAAGCCTCCTGTTAGGCCATCATCTACACGACATAGCCCTGATTTTTCCAATGCGCAGCTCTTTGCAAAAGAGAGATATTGGCAAGTAAAAGCTGTCTTGTACCATTGCATTTTTCTCCCAAACGAAGGACACTAGAAAGAAAATTTTAAAGCCTCCTGTTAGGCCATCATCTACACGACATAGCCCTGAATTTTCCAATGCGCAGCTCTTTGCAAAAGAGAGATATTGGCAAGGAAAAGCTGTCTTGTACCTTTGCATTTTTCTCCCAAACGAAGGACACTAGAATTAAAATTTTAAAGCCTCCTGTTAGGCCATCATCTACACGACATAGCCCTGAATTTTCCAATGCGCAGCTCTTTGCAAAAGAGAGATATTGGCAAGGAAAAGCTGTCTTGTACCTTTGCATTTTTCTCCCAAACGAAGGACACTAGAATTAAAATTTTACAGCCTCCTGTTATGCCATCATCTACACGACATAGCCCTGAATTTTCCAATGCGCAGCTCTTTGCAAAAGAGAGATATTGGCAAGGTAAAGCTGTCTTGTACCTTTGCATTTTTCTCCCAAACGAAGGACACTAGAATTAAAATTTTAAAGCCTCCTGTTATGCCATCATCTACACGACATATCCCTGAATTTTCCAATGCGCAGCTCTTTGCAAAAGAGAGATATTGGCAAGGAAAAGCTGTCAGGTACCTTTGCATTTTTCTCCCAAACGAAGGACACTAGAATTAAAATTTTAAAGCCTCCTGTTAGGCCATCATCTACACGACATAGCCCTGAATTTTCCAATGCGCAGCTCTTTGCAAAAGAGAGATATTGGCAAGGAAAAGCTGTCTTGTACCTTTGCATTTTTCTCCCAAACGAAGGTCACTAGAAAGAAAATTTTAAAGCCTCCTGTTAGGCCATCATCTACACGACATAGCCCTGAATTTTCCAATGCGTAGCTCTTTGCAAAAGAGAGATATTGGCAAGGAAAAGCTATCTTGTACCTTTGCATTTTTCTCCCAAACGAAGGACACTAGAATTAAAATTTTAAAGCCTCCTGTTAGGCCATCATCTACACGACATAGCCCTGAATTTTCCAATGCGCAGCTCTTTGCAAAAGAGAGATATTGGCAAGGAAAAGCTGTCTTGTACCATTGCATTTTTCTCCCAAACGAAGGACACTAGAAAGAAAATTTTACAGCCTCCTGTTAGGCCATCATCTACACGACATAGCCCTGAATTTTCCAATGCGCAGCTCTTTGCAAAAGAGAGATATTGGCAAGGAAAAGCTGTCTTGTACCTTTGCATTTTTCTCCCAAACGAAGGACACTAGAAAGAAAATTTGAAAGCCTCCTGTTAGGCCATCATCTACACGACATAGCCCTGAATTTTCCAATGCGTAGCTCTTTGCAAAAGAGAGATATTGGCAAGGAAAAGCTGTCTTGTACCTTTGCATTTTTCTCCCAAACGAAGGACACTAGAATGAAAATTTTAAAGCCTCCTGTTAGGCCATCATCTACACGACATAGCCCTGATTTTTCCAATGCGCAGCTCTTTGCAAAAGAGAGATATTGGCAAGGAAAAGCTGTCTTGTACCATTGCATTTTTCTCCCAAACGAAGGACACTAGAAAGAAAATTTTAAAGCCTCCTGTTAGGCCATCATCTACACGACATAGCCCTGAATTTTCCAATGCGCAGCTCTTTGCAAAAGAGAGATATTGGCAAGGAAAAGCTGTCTTGTACCATTGCATTTTCCTCCCAAACGAAGGACACTAGAAAGAAAATTTTAAAGCCTCCTGTAATGCCATCATCTACACGACATAGCCCTGAATTTTCCAATGCGCAGCTCTTTGCAAAAGAGAGATATTGGCAAGGAAAAGCTGTCTTGTACCATTGCATTTTCCTCCCAAACGAAGGACACTAGAAAGAAAATTTTAAAGCCTCCTGTAATGCCATCATCTACACGACATAGCCCTGAATTTTCCAATGCGCAGCTCTTTGCAAAAGAGAGATATTGGCAAGGAAAAGCTGTCTTGTACCTTTGCATTTTTCTCCCAAACGAAGGACACTAGAAAGAAAATTTTAAAGCCTCCTGTTAGGCCATCATCTACACGACATAGCCCTGAATTTTCCAATGCGTAGCTCTTTGCAAAAGAGAGATATTGGCAAGGAAAAGCTGTCTTGTACCTTTGCATTTTTCTCCCAAACGAAGGACACTAGAAAGAAAATTTTAAAGCCTCCTGTTAGGCCATCATCTACACGACATAGCCCTGATTTTTCCAATGCGCAGCTCTTTGCAAAAGAGAGATATTGGCAAGGAAAAGCTGTCTTGTACCATTGCATTTTTCTCCCAAACGAAGGACACTAGAATTAAAATTTTAAAGCCTCCTGTTAGGCCATCATCTACACGACATAGCCCTGAATTTTCCAATGAGCAGCTCTTTGCAAAAGAGAGATATTGGCAAGGAAAAGCTGTCTTGTACCTTTGCATTTTTCTCCCAAACGAAGGACACTAGAATTAAAATTTTACAGCCTCCTGTTATGCCATCATCTACACGACATAGCCCTGAATTTTCCAATGCGCAGCTCTTTGCAAAAGAGAGATATTGGCAAGGAAAAGCTGTCTTGTACCTTTGCATTTTTCTCCCAAACGAAGGACACTAGAATTAAAATTTTAAAGCCTCCTGTTATGCCATCATCTACACGACATATCCCTGAATTTTCCAATGCGCAGCTCTTTGCAAAAGAGAGATATTGGCAAGGAAAAGCTGTCAGGTACCTTTGCATTTTTCTCCCAAACGAAGGACACTAGAATTAAAATTTTAAAGCCTCCTGTTAGGCCATCATCTACACGACATAGCCCTGAATTTTCCAATGCGCAGCTCTTTGCAAAAGAGAGATATTGGCAAGGAAAAGCTGTCTTGTACCTTTGCATTTTTCTCCCAAACGAAGGTCACTAGAAAGAAAATTGTAAAGCCTCCTGTTAGGCCATCATCTACACGACATAGCCCTGAATTTTCCAATGCGTAGCTCTTTGCAAAAGAGAGATATTGGCAAGGAAAAGCTATCTTGTACCTTTGCATTTTTCTCCCAAACGAAGGACACTAGAAAGAAAATTTTAAAGCCTCCTGTTAGGCCATCATCTACACGACATAGCCCTGATTTTTCCAATGCGCAGCTCTTTGCAAAAGAGAGATATTGGCAAGGAAAAGCTGTCTTGTACCATTGCATTTTTCTCCCAAACGAAGGACACTAGAAAGAAAATTTTAAAGCCTCCTGTTAGGCCATCATCTACACGACATAGCCCTGAATTTTCCAATGCGCAGCTCTTTGCAAAAGAGAGATATTGGCAAGGAAAAGCTGTCTTGTACCTTTGCATTTTTCTCCCAAACGAAGGACACTAGAATTAAAATTTTACAGCCTCCTGTTATGCCATCATCTACACGACATATTCCTGAATTTTCCAATGCGCAGCTCTTTGCAAAAGAGAGATATTGGCAAGGAAAAGCTGTCAGGTACCTTTGCATTTTTCTCCCAAACGAAGGTCAATAGAAAGAAAATTTTAAAGCCTCCTGTTAGGCCATCATCTACACGACATATTCCTGAATTTTCCAATGCGCAGCTCTTTGCAAAAGAGAGATATTGGCAAGGAAAAGCTGTCAGGTACCTTTGCATTTTTCTCCCAAACGAAGGACACTAGAATTAAAATTTTAAAGCCTCCTGTTAGGCCATCATCTACACGACATAGCCCTGAATTTTCCAATGCGCAGCTCTTTGCAAAAGAGAGATATTGGCAAGGAAAAGCTGTCTTGTACCTTTGCATTTTTCTCCCAAACGAAGGTCAATAGAAAGAAAATTTTACAGCCTCCTGTTAGGCCATCATCTACACGACATAGCCCTGAATTTTCCAATGCGTAGCTCTTTGCAAAAGAGAGATATTGGCAAGGAAAAGCTATCTTGTACCTTTGCATTTTTCTCCCAAACGAAGGACACTAGAATTAAAATTTTAAAGCCTCCTGTTAGGCCATCATCTACACGACATAGCCCTGAATTTTCCAATGCGCAGCTCTTTGCAAAAGAGAGATATTGGCAAGGAAAAGCTGTCTTGTACCATTGCATTTTTCTCCCAAACGAAGGACACTAGAAAGAAAATTTTAAAGCCTCCTGTTAGGCCATCATCTACACGACATAGCCCTGAATTTTCCAATGCGCAGCTCTTTGCAAAAGAGAGATATTGGCAAGGAAAAGCTGTCTTGTACCTTTGCATTTTTCTCCCAAACGAAGGACACTAGAAAGAAAATTTTAAAGCCTCCTGTTAGGCCATCATCTACACGACATAGCCCTGAATTTTCCAATGCGTAGCTCTTTGCAAAAGAGAGATATTGGCAAGGAAAAGCTGTCTTGTACCTTTGCATTTTTCTCCCAAACGAAGGACACTAGAAAGAAAATTTTAAAGCCTCCTGTTAGGCCATCATCTACACGACATAGCCCTGATTTTTCCAATGAGCAGCTCTTTGCAAAAGAGAGATATTGGCAAGGAAAAGCTGTCTTGTACCATTGCATTTTTCTCCCAAACGAAGGACACTAGAAAGAAAATTTTAAAGCCTCCTGTTAGGCCATTATCTACACGACATAGCCCTGAATTTTCCAATGCGCAGCTCTTTGCAAAAGAGAGATATTGGCAAGGAAAAGCTGTCTTGTACCTTTGCATTTTTCTCCCAAACGAAGGACACTAGAATTAAAATTTTAAAGCCTCCTGTTAGGCCATCATCTACACGGCATAGCCATGAATTTTCCAATGCGCAGCTCTTTGCAAAAGAGAGATATTGGCAAGGAAAAGCTGTCTTGTACCTTTGCATTTTTCTCCCAAACGAAGGACACTAGAATTAAAATTTTAAAGCCTCCTGTTAGGCCATCATCTACACGATATAGCCCTGAATTTTCCAATGCACAGCTCTTTGCAAAAGAGAGATATTGGCAAGGAAAAGCTGTCTTGTACCTTTGCATTTTTCTCCCAAACGAAGGACACAAGAAAGAAAATTTTAAAGCCTCCTTTAGGCCATCATCTACACGACATAGCCCTGAATTTTCCAATGCGCAGCTCTTTGCAAAAGAGAGATATTGGCAAGGAAAAGCTATCTTGTACCTTTGCATTTTTCTCCCAAACGAAGGACACTAGAAAGAAAATTTTAAAGCCTCCTGTTAGACCATCATCTACACGGCATAGCCATGAATTTTCCAATGCGCAGCTCTTTGCAAAAGAGAGATATTGGCAAGGAAAAGCTATCTTGTACCTTTGCATTTTTCTCCCAAACGAAGGACACTAGAATTAAAATTTTAAAGCCTCCTGTTAGGCCATCATCTACACGACATAGCCCTGAATTTTCCAATGCGCAGCTCTTTGCAAAAGAGAGATATTGGCAAGGAAAAGCTGTCTTGTACCTTTGCATTTTTCTCCCAAACGAAGGTCACTAGAAAGAAAATTTTAAAGCCTCCTGTTAGGCCATCATCTACACGACATAGCCCTGAATTTTCCAATGCGTAGCTCTTTGCAAAAGAGAGATATTGGCAAGGAAAAGCTATCTTGTACCTTTGCATTTTTCTCCCAAACGAAGGACACTAGAAAGAAAATTTTAAAGCCTCCTGTTAGGCCATCATCTACACGACATAGCCCTGATTTTTCCAATGCGCAGCTCTTTGCAAAAGAGAGATATTGGCAAGGAAAAGCTGTCTTGTACCATTGCATTTTTCTCCCAAACGAAGGACACTAGAAAGAAAATTTTAAAGCCTCCTGTTAGGCCATCATCTACACGACATAGCCCTGAATTTTCCAATGCGCAGCTCTTTGCAAAAGAGAGATATTGGCAAGGAAAAGCTGTCTTGTACCTTTGCATTTTTCTCCCAAACGAAGGACACTAGAATTAAAATTTTACAGCCTCCTGTTATGCCATCATCTACACGACATAGCCCTGAATTTTCCAATGCGCAGCTCTTTGCAAAAGAGAGATATTGGCAAGGAAAAGCTGTCTTGTACCTTTGCATTTTTCTCCCAAACGAAGGACACTAGAATTAAAATTTTAAAGCCTCCTGTTATGCCATCATCTACACGACATATTCCTGAATTTTCCAATGCGCAGCTCTTTGCAAAAGAGAGATATTGGCAAGGAAAAGCTGTCAGGTACCTTTGCATTTTTCTCCCAAACGAAGGACACTAGAATTAAAATTTTAAAGCCTCCTGTTAGGCCATCATCTACACGACATAGCCCTGAATTTTCCAATGCGCAGCTCTTTGCAAAAGAGAGATATTGGCAAGGAAAAGCTGTCTTGTACCTTTGCATTTTTCTCCCAAACGAAGGTCAATAGAAAGAAAATTTTAAAGCCTCCTGTTAGGCCATCATCTACACGACATAGCCCGGAATTTTCCAATGCGTAGCTCTTTGCAAAAGAGAGATATTGGCAAGGAAAAGCTATCTTGTACCTTTGCATTTTTCTCCCAAACGAAGGACACTAGAATTAAAATTTTAATGCCTCCTGTTAGGCCATCATCTACACGACATAGCCCTGAATTTTCCAATGCGCAGCTCTTTGCAAAAGAGAGATATTGGCAAGGAAAAGCTGTCTTGTACCTTTGCATTTTTCTCCCAAACGAAGGACACTAGAATTAAAATTTTAAAGCCTCCTGTTATGCCATCATCTACACGACATATTCCTGAATTTTCCAATGCGCAGCTCTTTGCAAAAGAGAGATATTGGCAAGGAAAAGCTGTCAGGTACCTTTGCATTTTTCTCCCAAACGAAGGACACTAGAATTAAAATTTTAAAGCCTCCTGTTAGGCCATCATCTACACGACATAGCCCTGAATTTTCCAATGCGCAGCTCTTTGCAAAAGAGAGATATTGGCAAGGAAAAGCTGTCTTGTACCTTTGCATTTTTCTCCCAAACGAAGGTCAATAGAAAGAAAATTTTAAAGCCTCCTGTTAGGCCATCATCTACACGACATAGCCCTGAATTTTCCAATGCGTAGCTCTTTGCAAAAGAGAGATATTGGCAAGGAAAAGCTATCTTGTACCTTTGCATTTTTCTCCCAAACGAAGGACACTAGAATTAAAATTTTAAAGCCTCCTGTTAGGCCATCATCTACACGACATAGCCCTGAATTTTCCAATGCGCAGCTCTTTGCAAAAGAGAGATATTGGCAAGGAAAAGCTGTCTTGTACCATTGCATTTTTCTCCCAAACGAAGGACACTAGAAAGAAAATTTTAAAGCCTCCTGTTAGGCCATCATCTACACGACATAGCCCTGAATTTTCCAATGCGTAGCTCTTTGCAAAAGAGAGATATTGGCAAGGAAAAGCTGTCTTGTACCTTTGCATTTTTCTCCCAAACGAAGGACACTAGAAAGAAAATTTTAAAGCCTCCTGTTAGGCCATCATCTACACGACATAGCCCTGAATTTTCCAATGCGCAGCTCTTTGCAAAAGAGAGATATTGGCAAGGAAAAGCTGTCTTGTACCTTTGCATTTTTCTCCCAAACGAAGGACACTAGAATTAAAATTTTAAAGCCTCCTGTTAGGCCATCATCTACACGGCATAGCCATGAATTTTCCAATGCGCAGCTCTTTGCAAAAGAGAGATATTGGCAAGGAAAAGCTGTCTTGTACCTTTGCATTTTTCTCCCAAACGAAGGACACTAGAATTAAAATTTTAAAGCCTCCTGTTAGGCCATCATCTACACGATATAGCCCTGAATTTTCCAATGCACAGCTCTTTGCAAAAGAGAGATATTGGCAAGGAAAAGCTGTCTTGTACCTTTGCATTTTTCTCCCAAACGAAGGACACAAGAAAGAAAATTTTAAAGCCTCCTTTAGGCCATCATCTACACGACATAGCCCTGAATTTTCCAATGCGCAGCTCTTTGCAAAAGAGAGATATTGGCAAGGAAAAGCTATCTTGTACCTTTGCATTTTTCTCCCAAACGAAGGACACTAGAAAGAAAATTTTAAAGCCTCCTGTTAGACCATCATCTACACGGCATAGCCATGAATTTTCCAATGCGCAGCTCTTTGCAAAAGAGAGATATTGGCAAGGAAAAGCTATCTTGTACCTTTGCATTTTTCTCCCAAACGAAGGACACTAGAATTAAAATTTTAAAGCCTCCTGTTAGGCCATCATCTACACGACATAGCCCTGAATTTTCCAATGCGCAGCTCTTTGCAAAAGAGAGATATTGGCAAGGAAAAGCTGTCTTGTACCTTTGCATTTTTCTCCCAAACGAAGGTCACTAGAAAGAAAATTTTAAAGCCTCCTGTTAGGCCATCATCTACACGACATAGCCCTGAATTTTCCAATGCGTAGCTCTTTGCAAAAGAGAGATATTGGCAAGGAAAAGCTGTCTTGTACAATTGCATTTTTCTCCCAAACAAAGGACACTAGAAAGAAAATTTTAAAGCCTCCTGTTAGACCATCATCTACAAGGCATAGCCATGAATTTTTCAATGCGCAGCTCTTTGCAAAAGAGAGATATTGACAAGGAAAAGCTGTCTTGTACCTTTGCATTTTTCAAACGAAGGACACTAGAATTAAAATTTTAAAGCCTCCTGTTAGGCCATCATCTACACGATATAGCCCTGAATTTTCCAATGCACAGCTCTTTGCAAAAGAGAGATATTGGCAAGGAAAAGCTGTCTTGTACCTTTGCATTTTTCTCCCAAACGAAGGACACAAGAAAGAAAATGTTAAAGCCTCCTTTAGGCCATCATCTACACGACATAGCCCTGAATTTTCCAATGCGCAGCTCTTTGCAAAAGAGAGATATTGGCAAGGTAAAACTATCGTGTACCTTTGCATTTTTCTCCCAAACGAAGGACACTAGAATTAAAATTTTAAAGCCTCCTGTTAGGCCATCATCTACACGACATAGCCCTGAATTTTCCAATGCGCAGCTCTTTGCAAAAGAGAGATATTGGCAAGGAAAAGCTGTCTTGTACCTTTGCATTTTTCTCCCAAACGAAGGACACTAGAAAGAAAATTTTAAAGCCTCCTGTTAGGCCATCATCTACACGACATAGTCCTGATTTTTCCAATGCGCAGCTCTTTGCAAAAGAGAGATATTGGCAAGGAAAAGCTGTCTTGTACCATTGCATTTTTCTCCCAAACGAAGGACACTAGAAAGAAAATTTTAAAGCCTCCTGTTAGGCCATCATCTACACGACATAGCCCTGAATTTTCCAATGCGCAGCTCTTTGCAAAAGAGAGATATTGGCAAGGAAAAGCTGTCTTGTACCTTTGCATTTTTCTCCCAAACGAAGGACACTAGAATTAAAATTTTAAAGCCTCCTGTTAGGCCATCATCTACACGACATAGCCCTGAATTTTCCAATGCGCAGCTCTTTGCAAAAGAGAGATATTGGCAAGGAAAAGCTGTCTTGTACCTTTGCATTTTTCTCCCAAACGAAGGACACTAGAATTAAAATTTTAAAGCCTCCTGTTAGGCCATCAGCTACACGACATAGCCCTGAATTTTCCAATGCGCAGCTCTTTGCAAAAGAGAGATATTGGCAAGGAAAAGCTGTCTTGTACCTTTGCATTTTTCTCCCAAACGAAGGTCACTAGAAAGAAAATTTTAAAGCCTCCTGTTAGGCCATCATCTACACGACATAGCCCTGAATTTTCCAATGCGTAGCTCTTTGCAAAAGAGAGATATTGGCAAGGAAAAGCTGTCTTGTACCTTTGCATTTTTCTCCCAAACGAAGGACACTAGAAAGAAAATTTTAAAGCCTCCTGTTAGGCCATCATCTACACGACATAGCCCTGAATTTTCCAATGCGTAGCTCTTTGCAAAAGAGAGATATTGGCAAGGAAAAGCTGTCTTGTACCTTTGCATTTTTCTCCCAAACGAAGGACACTAGAAAGAAAATTTTAAAGCCTCCTGTTAGGCCATCATCTACACGACATAGCCCTGAATTTTCCAATGCGCAGCTCTTTGCAAAAGAGAGATATTGGCAAGGAAAAGCTG
This sequence comes from Pseudophryne corroboree, assembly GCF_028390025.1. NCBI lineage: Eukaryota > Metazoa > Chordata > Amphibia > Anura > Myobatrachidae > Pseudophryne > Pseudophryne corroboree. Next base: position 689,035,657 of record NC_086444.1, read on the forward strand.
TCTTGTACCATTGCATTTTTCTCCCAAACGAAGGACACTAGAAAGAAAATTTTAAAGCCTCCTGTTAGGCCATCATCTACACGACATAGCCCTGAATTTTCCAATGCGCAGCTCTTTGCAAAAGAGAGATATTGGCAAGGAAAAGCTGTCTTGTACCTTTGCATTTTTCTCCCAAACGAAGGACACTAGAATTAAAATTTTAAAGCCTCCTGTTAGGCCATCATCTACACGACATAGCCCTGAATTTTCCAATGCGCAGCTCTTTGCAAAAGAGAGATATTGGCAAGGAAAAGCTGTCTTGTACCTTTGCATTTTTCTCCCAAACGAAGGACACTAGAATTAAAATTTTAAAGCCTCCTGTTAGGCCATCATCTACACGACATAGCCCTGAATTTTCCAATGCGTAGCTCTTTGCAAAAGAGAGATATTGGCAAGGAAAAGCTGTCTTGTACCTTTGCATTTTTCTCCCAAACGAAGGACACTAGAAAGAAAATTTTAAAGCCTCCTGTTAGGCCATCATCTACACGACATAGTCCTGATTTTTCCAATGCGCAGCTCTTTGCAAAAGAGAGATATTGGCAAGGAAAAGCTGTCTTGTACCATTGCATTTTTCTCCCAAACGAAGGACACTAGAAAGAAAATTTTAAAGCCTCCTGTTAGGCCATCATCTACACGACATAGCCCTGAATTTTCCAATGCGCAGCTCTTTGCAAAAGAGAGATATTGGCAAGGAAAAGCTGTCTTGTACCTTTGCATTTTTCTCCCAAACGAAGGACACTAGAATTAAAATTTTAAAGCCTCCTGTTAGGCCATCATCTACACGACATAGCCCTGAATTTTCCAATGCGCAGCTCTTTGCAAAAGAGAGATATTGGCAAGGAAAAGCTGTCTTGTACCTTTGCATTTTTCTTCCAAACGAAGGACACTAGAAAGAAAATTTTAAAGCCTCCTGTTATGCCATCATCTACACGACATAGCCCTGAATTTTCCAATGCGCAGCTCTTTGCAAAAGAGAGATATTGGCAAGGAAAAGCTGTCAGGTACCTTTGCATTTTTCTCCCAAACGAAGGACACTAGAATTAAAATTTTAAAGCCTCCTGTTAGGCCGTCAGCTACACGACATAGCCCTGAATTTTCCAATGCGCAGCTCTTTGCAAAAGAGAGATATTGGCAAGGAAAAGCTGTCTTGTACCTTTGCATTTTTCTCCCAAACGAAGGTCACTAGAAAGAAAATTTTAAAGCCTCCTGTTAGGCCATCATCTACACGACATAGCCCTGAATTTTCCAATGCGTAGCTCTTTGCAAAAGAGAGATATTGGCAAGGAAAAGCTGTCTTGTACCTTTGCATTTTTCTCCCAAACGAAGGACACTAGAAAGAAAATTTTAAAGCCTCCTGTTAGGCCATCATCTACACGACATAGCCCTGATTTTTCCAATGCGCAGCTCTTTGCAAAAGAGAGATATTGGCAAGGAAAAGCTGTCTTGTACCATTGCATTTTTCTCCCAAACGAAGGACACTAGAAAGAAAATTTTAAAGCCTCCTGTTAGGCCATCATCTACACGACATAGCCCTGAATTTTCCAATGCGCAGCTCTTTGCAAAAGAGAGATATTGGCAAGGAAAAGCTGTCTTGTACCTTTGCATTTTTCTCCCAAACGAAGGACACTAGAATTAAAATTTTACAGCCTCCTGTCATGCCATCATCTACACGACATAGCCCTGAATTTTCCAATGCGCAGCTCTTTGCAAAAGAGAGATATTGGCAAGGAAAAGCTGTCTTGTACCTTTGCATTTTTCTCCCAAACGAAGGTCACTAGAAAGAAAATTTTAAAGCCTCCTGTTATGCCATCATCTACACGACATAGCCCTGAATTTTCCAATGCGCAGCTCTTTGCAAAAGAGAGATATTGGCAAGGAAAAGCTGTCAGGTACCTTTGCATTTTTCTCCCAAACGAAGGACACTAGAATTAAAATTTTAAAGCCTCCTGTTAGGCCGTCAGCTACACGACATAGCCCTGAATTTTCCAATGCGCAGCTCTTTGCAAAAGAGAGATATTGGCAAGGAAAAGCTGTCTTGTACCTTTGCATTTTTCTCCCAAACGAAGGTCACTAGAAAGAAAATTTTAAAGCCTCCTGTTAGGCCATCATCTACACGACATAGCCCTGATTTTTCCAATGCGCAGCTCTTTGCAAAAGAGAGATATTGGCAAGGAAAAGCTGTCTTGTACCATTGCATTTTTCTCCCAAACGAAGGACACTAGAAAGAAAATTTTAAAGCCTCCTGTTAGGCCATCATCTACACGACATAGCCCTGAATTTTCCAATGCGCAGCTCTTTGCAAAAGAGAGATATTGGCAAGGAAAAGCTGTCTTGTACCTTTGCATTTTTCTCCCAAACGAAGGACACTAGAATTAAAATTTTACAGCCTCCTGTCATGCCATCATCTACACGACATAGCCCTGAATTTTCCAATGCGCAGCTCTTTGCAAAAGAGAGATATTGGCAAGGAAAAGCTGTCTTGTACCTTTGCATTTTTCTCCCAAACGAAGGACACTAGAATTAAAATTTTAAAGCCTCCTGTTATGCCATCATCTACACGACATATCCCTGAATTTTCCAATGCGCAGCTCTTTGCAAAAGAGAGATATTGGCAAGGAAAAGCTGTCAGGTACCTTTGCATTTTTCTCCCAAACGAAGGACACTAGAATTAAAATTTTAAAGCCTCCTGTTAGGCCATCATCTACACGACATAGCCCTGAATTTTCCAATGCGCAGCTCTTTGCAAAAGAGAGATATTGGCAAGGAAAAGCTGTCTTGTACCTTTGCATTTTTCTCCCAAACGAAGGTCACTAGAAAGAAAATTTTAAAGCCTCCTGTTAGGCCATCATCTACACGACATAGCCCTGAATTTTCCAATGCGTAGCTCTTTGCAAAAGAGAGATATTGGCAAGGAAAAGCTATCTTGTACCTTTGCATTTTTCTCCCAAACGAAGGACACTAGAATTAAAATTTTAAAGCCTCCTGTTAGGCCATCATCTACACGACATAGCCCTGAATTTTCCAATGCGCAGCTCTTTGCAAAAGAGAGATATTGGCAAGGAAAAGCTGTCTTGTACCATTGCATTTTTCTCCCAAACGAAGGACACTAGAAAGAAAATTTTACAGCCTCCTGTTAGACCATCATCTACACGACATAGCCCTGATTTTTCCAATGCGCAGCTCTTTGCAAAAGAGAGATATTGGCAAGGAAAAGCTGTCTTGTACCTTTGCATTTTTCTCCCAAACGAAGGACACTAGAAAGAAAATTTTAAAGCCTCCTGTTAGGCCATCATCTACACGACATAGCCCTGAATTTTCCAATGCGTAGCTCTTTGCAAAAGAGAGATATTGGCAAGGAAAAGCTGTCTTGTACCTTTGCATTTTTCTCCCAAACGAAGGACACTAGAAAGAAAATTTTAAAGCCTCCTGTTAGGCCATCATCTACACGACATAGCCCTGATTTTTCCAATGCGCAGCTCTTTGCAAAAGAGAGATATTGGCAAGGAAAAGCTGTCTTGTACCATTGCATTTTTCTCCCAAACGAAGGACACTAGAAAGAAAATTTTAAAGCCTCCTGTTAGGCCATCATCTACACGACATAGCCCTGAATTTTCCAATGCGTAGCTCTTTGCAAAAGAGAGATATTGGCAAGGAAAAGCTGTCTTGTACCTTTGCATTTTTCTCCCAAACGAAGGACACTAGAAAGAAAATTTTAAAGCCTCCTGTTAGGCCATCATCTACACGACATAGTCCTGATTTTTCCAATGCGCAGCTCTTTGCAAAAGAGAGATATTGGCAAGGAAAAGCTGTCTTGTACCATTGCATTTTTCTCCCAAACGAAGGACACTAGAAAGAAAATTTTAAAGCCTCCTGTTAGGCCATCATCTACACGACATAGCCCTGAATTTTCCAATGCGCAGCTCTTTGCAAAAGAGAGATATTGGCAAGGAAAAGCTGTCTTGTACCTTTGCATTTTTCTCCCAAACGAAGGACACTAGAATTAAAATTTTAAAGCCTCCTGTTAGGCCATCATCTACACGACATAGCCCTGAATTTTCCAATGCGCAGCTCTTTGCAAAAGAGAGATATTGGCAAGGAAAAGCTGTCTTGTACCTTTGCATTTTTCTTCCAAACGAAGGACACTAGAAAGAAAATTTTAAAGCCTCCTGTTATGCCATCATCTACACGACATAGCCCTGAATTTTCCAATGCGCAGCTCTTTGCAAAAGAGAGATATTGGCAAGGAAAAGCTGTCAGGTACCTTTGCATTTTTCTCCCAAACGAAGGACACTAGAATTAAAATTTTAAAGCCTCCTGTTAGGCCGTCAGCTACACGACATAGCCCTGAATTTTCCAATGCGCAGCTCTTTGCAAAAGAGAGATATTGGCAAGGAAAAGCTGTCTTGTACCTTTGCATTTTTCTCCCAAACGAAGGTCACTAGAAAGAAAATTTTAAAGCCTCCTGTTAGGCCATCATCTACACGACATAGCCCTGAATTTTCCAATGCGTAGCTCTTTGCAAAAGAGAGATATTGGCAAGGAAAAGCTGTCTTGTACCTTTGCATTTTTCTCCCAAACGAAGGACACTAGAAAGAAAATTTTAAAGCCTCCTGTTAGGCCATCATCTACACGACATAGCCCTGATTTTTCCAATGCGCAGCTCTTTGCAAAAGAGAGATATTGGCAAGGAAAAGCTGTCTTGTACCATTGCATTTTTCTCCCAAACGAAGGACACTAGAAAGAAAATTTTAAAGCCTCCTGTTAGGCCATCATCTACACGACATAGCCCTGAATTTTCCAATGCGCAGCTCTTTGCAAAAGAGAGATATTGGCAAGGAAAAGCTGTCTTGTACCTTTGCATTTTTCTCCCAAACGAAGGACACTAGAATTAAAATTTTACAGCCTCCTGTCATGCCATCATCTACACGACATAGCCCTGAATTTTCCAATGCGCAGCTCTTTGCAAAAGAGAGATATTGGCAAGGAAAAGCTGTCTTGTACCTTTGCATTTTTCTCCCAAACGAAGGACACTAGAATTAAAATTTTAAAGCCTCCTGTTATGCCATCATCTACACGACATATCCCTGAATTTTCCAATGCGCAGCTCTTTGCAAAAGAGAGATATTGGCAAGGAAAAGCTGTCAGGTACCTTTGCATTTTTCTCCCAAACGAAGGACACTAGAATTAAAATTTTAAAGCCTCCTGTTAGGCCATCATCTACACGACATAGCCCTGAATTTTCCAATGCGCAGCTCTTTGCAAAAGAGAGATATTGGCAAGGAAAAGCTGTCTTGTACCTTTGCATTTTTCTCCCAAACGAAGGTCACTAGAAAGAAAATTTTAAAGCCTCCTGTTAGGCCATCATCTACACGACATAGCCCTGAATTTTCCAATGCGTAGCTCTTTGCAAAAGAGAGATATTGGCAAGGAAAAGCTATCTTGTACCTTTGCATTTTTCTCCCAAACGAAGGACACTAGAATTAAAATTTTAAAGCCTCCTGTTAGGCCATCATCTACACGACATAGCCCTGAATTTTCCAATGCGCAGCTCTTTGCAAAAGAGAGATATTGGCAAGGAAAAGCTGTCTTGTACCATTGCATTTTTCTCCCAAACGAAGGACACTAGAAAGAAAATTTTACAGCCTCCTGTTAGACCATCATCTACACGACATAGCCCTGATTTTTCCAATGCGCAGCTCTTTGCAAAAGAGAGATATTGGCAAGGAAAAGCTGTCTTGTACCTTTGCATTTTTCTCCCAAACGAAGGACACTAGAAAGAAAATTTTAAAGCCTCCTGTTAGGCCATCATCTACACGACATAGCCCTGAATTTTCCAATGCGTAGCTCTTTGCAAAAGAGAGATATTGGCAAGGAAAAGCTGTCTTGTACCTTTGCATTTTTCTCCCAAACGAAGGACACTAGAAAGAAAATTTTAAAGCCTCCTGTTAGGCCATCATCTACACGACATAGCCCTGATTTTTCCAATGCGCAGCTCTTTGCAAAAGAGAGATATTGGCAAGGAAAAGCTGTCTTGTACCATTGCATTTTTCTCCCAAACGAAGGACACTAGAAAGAAAATTTTAAAGCCTCCTGTTAGGCCATCATCTACACGACATAGCCCTGAATTTTCCAATGCGCAGCTCTTTGCAAAAGAGAGATATTGGCAAGGAAAAGCTGTCTTGTACCATTGCATTTTCCTCCCAAACGAAGGACACTAGAAAGAAAATTTTAAAGCCTCCTGTTAGGCCATCATCTACACGACATAGCCCTGAATTTTCCAATGCGTAGCTCTTTGCAAAAGAGAGATATTGGCAAGGAAAAGCTGTCTTGTACCTTTGCATTTTTCTCCCAAACGAAGGACACTAGAAAGAAAATTTTAAAGCCTCCTGTTAGGCCATCATCTACACGACATAGCCCTGATTTTTCCAATGCGCAGCTCTTTGCAAAAGAGAGATATTGGCAAGGAAAAGCTGTCTTGTACCATTGCATTTTTCTCCCAAACGAAGGACACTAGAATTAAAATTTTAAAGCCTCCTGTTAGGCCATCATCTACACGACATAGCCCTGAATTTTCCAATGCGCAGCTCTTTGCAAAAGAGAGATATTGGCAAGGAAAAGCTGTCTTGTACCTTTGCATTTTTCTCCCAAACGAAGGACACTAGAATTAAAATTTTACAGCCTCCTGTTATGCCATCATCTACACGACATAGCCCTGAATTTTCCAATGCGCAGCTCTTTGCAAAAGAGAGATATTGGCAAGGAAAAGCTGTCTTGTACCTTTGCATTTTTCTCCCAAACGAAGGACACTAGAATTAAAATTTTAAAGCCTCCTGTTATGCCATCATCTACACGACATATCCCTGAATTTTCCAATGCGTAGCTCTTTGCAAAAGAGAGATATTGGCAAGGAAAAGCTGTCAGGTACCTTTGCATTTTTCTCCCAAACGAAGGACACTAGAATTAAAATTTTAAAGCCTCCTGTTAGGCCATCATCTACACGACATAGCCCTGAATTTTCCAATGCGCAGCTCTTTGCAAAAGAGAGATATTGGCAAGGAAAAGCTGTCTTGTACCTTTGCATTTTTCTCCCAAACGAAGGTCACTAGAAAGAAAATTTTAAAGCCTCCTGTTAGGCCATCATCTACACGACATAGCCCTGAATTTTCCAATGCGTAGCTCTTTGCAAAAGAGAGATATTGGCAAGGAAAAGCTATCTTGTACCTTTGCATTTTTCTCCCAAACGAAGGACACTAGAAAGAAAATTTTAAAGCCTCCTGTTAGGCCATCATCTACACGACATAGCCCTGATTTTTCCAATGCGCAGCTCTTTGCAAAAGAGAGATATTGGCAAGGAAAAGCTGTCTTGTACCATTGCATTTTTCTCCCAAACGAAGGACACTAGAAAGAAAATTTTAAAGCCTCCTGTTAGGCCATCATCTACACGACATAGCCCTGAATTTTCCAATGCGCAGCTCTTTGCAAAAGAGAGATATTGGCAAGGAAAAGCTGTCTTGTACCTTTGCATTTTTCTCCCAAACGAAGGACACTAGAATTAAAATTTTAAAGCCTCCTTGTTAGGCCATCATCTACACGACATAGCCCTGAATTTTCCAATGCGCAGCTCTTTGCAAAAGAGAGATATTGGCAAGGAAAAGCTGTCTTGTACCTTTGCATTTTTCTCCCAAACGAAGGACACTAGAATTAAAATTTTACAGCCTCCTGTTATGCCATCATCTACACGACATAGCCCTGAATTTTCCAATGCGCTGCTCTTTGCAAAAGAGAGATATTGGCAAGGAAAAGCTGTCTTGTACCTTTGCATTTTTCTCCCAAACGAAGGACACTAGAATTAAAATTTTAAAGCCTCCTGTTATGCCATCATCTACACGACATATCCCTGAATTTTCCAATGCGCAGCTCTTTGCAAAAGAGAGATATTGGCAAGGAAAAGCTGTCAGGTACCTTTGCATTTTTCTCCCAAACGAAGGACACTAGAATTAAAATTTTAAAGCCTCCTGTTAGGCCATCATCTACACGACATAGCCCTGAATTTTCCAATGCGCAGCTCTTTGCAAAAGAGAGATATTGGCAAGGAAAAGCTGTCTTGTACCTTTGCATTTTTCTCCCAAACGAAGGTCACTAGAAAGAAAATTTTAAAGCCTCCTGTTAGGCCATCATCTACACGACATAGCCCTGAATTTTCCAATGCGTAGCTCTTTGCAAAAGAGAGATATTGGCAAGGAAAAGCTATCTTGTACCTTTGCATTTTCCTCCCAAACGAAGGACACTAGAATTAAAATTTTAAAGCCTCCTGTTAGGCCATCATCTACACGACATAGCCCTGAATTTTCCAATGCGCAGCTCTTTGCAAAAGAGAGATATTGGCAAGGAAAAGCTGTCTTGTACCTTTGCATTTTTCTCCCAAACGAAGGACACTAGAATTAAAATTTTACAGCCTCCTGTTATGCCATCATCTACACGACATAGCCCTGAATTTTCCAATGCGCAGCTCTTTGCAAAAGAGAGATATTGGCAAGGAAAAGCTGTCTTGTACCTTTGCATTTTTCTCCCAAACGAAGGACACTAGAATTAAAATTTTAAAGCCTCCTGTTATGCCATCATCTACACGACATATCCCTGAATTTTCCAATGCGTAGCTCTTTGCAAAAGAGAGATATTGGCAAGGAAAAGCTGTCAGGTACCTTTGCATTTTTCTCCCAAACGAAGGACACTAGAATTAAAATTTTAAAGCCTCCTGTTAGGCCATCATCTACACGACATAGCCCTGAATTTTCCAATGCGCAGCTCTTTGCAAAAGAGAGATATTGGCAAGGAAAAGCTGTCTTGTACCTTTGCATTTTTCTCCCAAACGAAGGTCACTAGAAAGAAAATTTTAAAGCCTCCTGTTAGGCCATCATCTACACGACATAGCCCTGAATTTTCCAATGCGTAGCTCTTTGCAAAAGAGAGATATTGGCAAGGAAAAGCTATCTTGTACCTTTGCATTTTTCTCCCAAACGAAGGACACTAGAAAGAAAATTTTAAAGCCTCCTGTTAGGCCATCATCTACACGACATAGCCCTGATTTTTCCAATGCGCAGCTCTTTGCAAAAGAGAGATATTGGCAAGGAAAAGCTGTCTTGTACCATTGCATTTTTCTCCCAAACGAAGGACACTAGAAAGAAAATTTTAAAGCCTCCTGTTAGGCCATCATCTACACGACATAGCCCTGAATTTTCCAATGCGCAGCTCTTTGCAAAAGAGAGATATTGGCAAGGAAAAGCTGTCTTGTACCTTTGCATTTTTCTCCCAAACGAAGGACACTAGAATTAAAATTTTAAAGCCTCCTGTTAGGCCATCATCTACACGACATAGCCCTGAATTTTCCAATGCGCAGCTCTTTGCAAAAGAGAGATATTGGCAAGGAAAAGCTGTCTTGTACCTTTGCATTTTTCTCCCAAACGAAGGACACTAGAATTAAAATTTTACAGCCTCCTGTTATGCCATCATCTACACGACATAGCCCTGATTTTTCCAATGCGCAGCTCTTTGCAAAAGAGAGATATTGGCAAGGAAAAGCTGTCTTGTACCATTGCATTTTTCTCCCAAACGAAGGACACTAGAAAGAAAATTTTAAAGCCTCCTGTTAGGCCATCATCTACACGACATAGCCCTGAATTTTCCAATGCGCAGCTCTTTGCAAAAGAGAGATATTGGCAAGGAAAAGCTGTCTTGTACCTTTGCATTTTTCTCCCAAACGAAGGACACTAGAATTAAAATGTTAAAGCCTCCTGTTAGGCCATCATCTACACGACATAGCCCTGAATTTTCCAATGCGCAGCTCTTTGCAAAAGAGAGATATTGGCAAGGAAAAGCTGTCTTGTACCTTTGCATTTTTCTCCCAAACGAAGGACACTAGAATTAAAATTTTACAGCCTCCTGTTATGCCATCATCTACACGACATAGCCCTGAATTTTCCAATGCGCTGCTCTTTGCAAAAGAGAGATATTGGCAAGGAAAAGCTGTCTTGTACCTTTGCATTTTTCTCCCAAACGAAGGACACTAGAATTAAAATTTTAAAGCCTCCTGTTATGCCATCATCTACACGACATATCCCTGAATTTTCCAATGCGCAGCTCTTTGCAAAAGAGAGATATTGGCAAGGAAAAGCTGTCAGGTACCTTTGCATTTTTCTCCCAAACGAAGGACACTAGAATTAAAATTTTAAAGCCTCCTGTTAGGCCATCATCTACACGACATAGCCCTGAATTTTCCAATGCGCAGCTCTTTGCAAAAGAGAGATATTGGCAAGGAAAAGCTGTCTTGTACCTTTGCATTTTTCTCCCAAACGAAGGTCACTAGAAAGAAAATTTTAAAGCCTCCTGTTAGGCCATCATCTACACGACATAGCCCTGAATTTTCCAATGCGTAGCTCTTTGCAAAAGAGAGATATTGGCAAGGAAAAGCTATCTTGTACCTTTGCATTTTCCTCCCAAACGAAGGACACTAGAATTAAAATTTTAAAGCCTCCTGTTAGGCCATCATCTACACGACATAGCCCTGAATTTTCCAATGCGCAGCTCTTTGCAAAAGAGAGATATTGGCAAGGAAAAGCTGTCTTGTACCATTGCATTTTTCTCCCAAACGAAGGACACTAGAAAGAAAATTTTAAAGCCTCCTGTTAGGCCATCATCTACACGACATAGCCCTGAATTTTCCAATGCGCAGCTCTTTGCAAAAGAGAGATATTGGCAAGGAAAAGCTGTCTTGTACCGTTGCATTTTTCTCCCAAACGAAGGACACTAGAAAGAAAATTTTAAAGCCTCCTGTTAGGCCATCATCTACACGACATAGCCCTGAATTTTCCAATGCGTAGCTCTTTGCAAAAGAGAGATATTGGCAAGGAAAAGCTGTCTTGTACCTTTGCATTTTTCTCCCAAACGAAGGACACTAGAAAGAAAATTTTAAAGCCTCATGTTAGGCCATCATCTACACGACATAGCCCTGATTTTTCCAATGCGCAGCTCTTTGCAAAAGAGAGATATTGGCAAGGAAAAGCTGTCTTGTACCATTGCATTTTTCTCCCAAACGAAGGACACTAGAAAGAAAATTTTAAAGCCTCCTGTTAGGCCATCATCTACACGACATAGCCCTGAATTTTCCAATGCGCAGCTCTTTGCAAAAGAGAGATATTGGCAAGGAAAAGCTGTCTTGTACCTTTGCATTTTTCTCCCAAACGAAGGACACTAGAATTAAAATTTTAAAGCCTCCTGTTAGGCCATCATCTACACGGCATAACCATGAATTTTCCAATGCGCAGCTCTTTGCAAAAGAGAGATATTGGCAAGGAAAAGCTGTCTTGTACCTTTGCATTTTTCTCCCAAACGAAGGACACTAGAAAGAAAATTTTAAAGCCTCCTGTTAGACCATCATCTACACGGCATAGCCATGAATTTTCCAATGCGCAGCTCTTTGCAAAAGAGAGATATTGGCAAGGAAAAGCTATCTTGTACCTTTGCATTTTTCTCCCAAACGAAGGACACTAGAATTAAAATTTTAAAGCCTCCTGTTAGGCCATCATCTACACGACATAGCCCTGAATTTTCCAATGCGCAGCTCTTTGCAAAAGAGAGATATTGGCAAGGAAAAGCTGTCTTGTACCTTTGCATTTTTCTCCCAAACGAAGGAAACTAGAAAGAAAATTTTAAAGCCTCCTGTTAGGCCATCATCTACACGACATAGCCCTGATTTTTCCAATGCGCAGCTCTTTGCAAAAGAGAGATATTGGCAAGGAAAAGTTGTCTTGTACCTTTGCATTTTTCTCCCAAACGAAGGACACTAGAAAGAAAATTTTAAAGCCTCCTGTTAGGCCATCATCTACACGACATAGCCCTGAATTTTCCAATGCGCAGCTCTTTGCAAAAGAGAGATATTGGCAAGGAAAAGCTGTCTTGTACCTTTGCATTTTTCTCCCAAACGAAGGACACTAGAATTAAAATTTTAAAGCCTCCTGTTATGCCATCATCTACACGACATAGCCCTGAATTTTCCAATGCGCAGCTCTTTGCAAAAGAGAGATATTGGCAAGGAAAAGCTGTCAGGTACCTTTGCATTTTTCTCCCAAACGAAGGACACTAGAATTAAAATTTTAAAGCCTCCTGTTAGGCCATCATCTACACGACATAGCCCTGAATTTTCCAATGCGCAGCTCTTTGCAAAAGAGAGATATTGGCAAGGAAAAGCTGTCTTGTACCTTTGCATTTTTCTCCCAAACGAAGGTCACTAGAAAGAAAATTTTAAAGCCTCCTGTTAGGCCATCATCTACACGACATAGCCCTGAATTTTCCAATGCGTAGCTCTTTGCAAAAGAGAGATATTGGCAAGGAAAAGCTGTCTTGTACCTTTGCATTTTTCTCCCAAACGAAGGTCACTAGAAAGAAAATTTTAAAGCCTCCTGTTAGGCCATCATCTACACGACATAGCCCTGAATTTTCCAATGCGCAGCTCTTTGCAAAAGAGAGATATTGGCAAGGAAAAGCTGTCTTGTACCTTTGCATTTTTCTCCCAAACGAAGGACACTAGAATTAAAATTTTAAAGCCTCCTGTTAGGCCATCATCTACACGACATAGCCCTGAATTTTCCAATGCGTAGCTCTTTGCAAAAGAGAGATATTGGCAAGGAAAAGCTGTCTTGTACCTTTGCATTTTTCTCCCAAACGAAGGACACTAGAAAGAAAATTTTAAAGCCTCCTGTTAGGCCATCATCTACACGACATAGTCCTGATTTTTCCAATGCGCAGCTCTTTGCAAAAGAGAGATATTGGCAAGGAAAAGCTGTCTTGTACCATTGCATTTTTCTCCCAAACGAAGGACACTAGAAAGAAAATTTTAAAGCCTCCTGTTAGGCCATCATCTACACGACATAGCCCTGAATTTTCCAATGCGCAGCTCTTTGCAAAAGAGAGATATTGGCAAGGAAAAGCTGTCTTGTACCTTTGCATTTTTCTCCCAAACGAAGGACACTAGAATTAAAATTTTAAAGCCTCCTGTTAGGCCATCATCTACACGACATAGCCCTGAATTTTCCAATGCGCAGCTCTTTGCAAAAGAGAGATATTGGCAAGGAAAAGCTGTCTTGTACCTTTGCATTTTTCTCCCAAACGAAGGACACTAGAATTAAAATTTTAAAGCCTCCTGTTAGGCCATCAGCTACACGACATAGCCCTGAATTTTCCAATGCGCAGCTCTTTGCAAAAGAGAGATATTGGCAAGGAAAAGCTGTCTTGTACCTTTGCATTTTTCTCCCAAACGAAGGTCACTAGAAAGAAAATTTTAAAGCCTCCTGTTAGGCCATCATCTACACGACATAGCCCTGAATTTTCCAATGCGTAGCTCTTTGCAAAAGAGAGATATTGGCAAGGAAAAGCTGTCTTGTACCTTTGCATTTTTCTCCCAAACGAAGGACACTAGAAAGAAAATTTTAAAGCCTCCTGTTAGGCCATCATCTACACGACATAGCCCTGAATTTTCCAATGCGTAGCTCTTTGCAAAAGAGAGATATTGGCAAGGAAAAGCTGTCTTGTACCTTTGCATTTTTCTCCCAAACGAAGGACACTAGAAAGAAAATTTTAAAGCCTCCTGTTAGGCCATCATCTACACGACATAGCCCTGAATTTTCCAATGCGCAGCTCTTTGCAAAAGAGAGATATTGGCAAGGAAAAGCTGTCTTGTACCATTGCATTTTTCTCCCAAACGAAGGACACTAGAAAGAAAATTTTAAAGCCTCCTGTTAGGCCATCATCTACACGACATAGCCCTGAATTTTCCAATGCGCAGCTCTTTGCAAAAGAGAGATATTGGCAAGGAAAAGCTGTCTTGTACCTTTGCATTTTTCTCCCAAACGAAGGACACTAGAATTAAAATTTTAAAGCCTCCTGTTAGGCCATCATCTACACGACATAGCCCTGAATTTTCCAATGCGCAGCTCTTTGCAAAAGAGAGATATTGGCAAGGAAAAGCTGTCTTGTACCTTTGCATTTTTCTCCCAAACGAAGGACACTAGAATTAAAATGTTACAGCCTCCTGTTATGTCATCATCTACACGACATAGCCCAGAATTTTCCAATGCGCAGCTCTTTGCAAAAGAGAGATATTGGCAAGGAAAAGCTGTCTTGTACCTTTGCATTTTTCTCCCAAACGAAGGACACTAGAATTAAAATTTTAAAGCCTCCTGTTATGCCATCATCTACACGACATATCCCTGAATTTTCCAATGCGCAGCTCTTTGCAAAAGAGAGATATTGGCAAGGAAAAGCTGTCAGGTACCTTTGCATTTTTCTCCCAAACGAAGGACACTAGAATTAAAATTTTAAAGCCTCCTGTTAGGCCATCATCTACACGACATAGCCCTGAATTTTCCAATGCGCAGCTCTTTGCAAAAGAGAGATATTGGCAAGGAAAAGCTGTCTTGTACCTTTGCATTTTTCTCCCAAACGAAGGACACTAGAATTAAAATTTTAAAGCCTCCTGTTAGGCCATCATCTACACGACATAGCCCTGAATTTTCCAATGCGTAGCTCTTTGCAAAAGAGAGATATTGGCAAGGAAAAGCTGTCTTGTACCTTTGCATTTTTCTCCCAAACGAAGGACACTAGAAAGAAAATTTTAAAGCCTCCTGTTAGGCCATCATCTACACGACATAGTCCTGATTTTTCCAATGCGCAGCTCTTTGCAAAAGAGAGATATTGGCAAGGAAAAGCTGTCTTGTACCATTGCATTTTTCTCCCAAACGAAGGACACTAGAAAGAAAATTTTAAAGCCTCCTGTTAGGCCATCATCTACACGACATAGCCCTGAATTTTCCAATGCGCAGCTCTTTGCAAAAGAGAGATATTGGCAAGGAAAAGCTGTCTTGTACCTTTGCATTTTTCTCCCAAACGAAGGACACTAGAATTAAAATTTTAAAGCCTCCTGTTAGGCCATCATCTACACGACATAGCCCTGAATTTTCCAATGCGCAGCTCTTTGCAAAAGAGAGATATTGGCAAGGAAAAGCTGTCTTGTACCTTTGCATTTTTCTTCCAAACGAAGGACACTAGAAAGAAAATTTTAAAGCCTCCTGTTATGCCATCATCTACACGACATAGCCCTGAATTTTCCAATGCGCAGCTCTTTGCAAAAGAGAGATATTGGCAAGGAAAAGCTGTCAGGTACCTTTGCATTTTTCTCCCAAACGAAGGACACTAGAATTAAAATTTTAAAGCCTCCTGTTAGGCCGTCAGCTACACGACATAGCCCTGAATTTTCCAATGCGCAGCTCTTTGCAAAAGAGAGATATTGGCAAGGAAAAGCTGTCTTGTACCTTTGCATTTTTCTCCCAAACGAAGGTCACTAGAAAGAAAATTTTAAAGCCTCCTGTTAGGCCATCATCTACACGACATAGCCCTGAATTTTCCAATGCGTAGCTCTTTGCAAAAGAGAGATATTGGCAAGGAAAAGCTGTCTTGTACCTTTGCATTTTTCTCCCAAACGAAGGACACTAGAAAGAAAATTTTAAAGCCTCCTGTTAGGCCATCATCTACACGACATAGCCCTGAATTTTCCAATGCGTAGCTCTTTGCAAAAGAGAGATATTGGCAAGGAAAAGCTGTCTTGTACCTTTGCATTTTTCTCCCAAACGAAGGACACTAGAAAGAAAATTTTAAAGCCTCCTGTTAGGCCATCATCTACACGACATAGCCCTGATTTTTCCAATGCGCAGCTCTTTGCAAAAGAGAGATATTGGCAAGGAAAAGCTGTCTTGTACCATTGCATTTTTCTCCCAAACGAAGGACACTAGAAAGAAAATTTTAAAGCCTCCTGTTAGGCCATCATCTACACGACATAGCCCTGAATTTTCCAATGCGCAGCTCTTTGCAAAAGAGAGATATTGGCAAGGAAAAGCTGTCTTGTACCTTTGCATTTTTCTCCCAAACGAAGGACACTAGAATTAAAATTTTACAGCCTCCTGTCATGCCATCATCTACACGACATAGCCCTGAATTTTCCAATGCGCAGCTCTTTGCAAAAGAGAGATATTGGCAAGGAAAAGCTGTCTTGTACCTTTGCATTTTTCTCCCAAACGAAGGACACTAGAATTAAAATTTTAAAGCCTCCTGTTATGCCATCATCTACACGACATATCCCTGAATTTTCCAATGCGCAGCTCTTTGCAAAAGAGAGATATTGGCAAGGAAAAGCTGTCAGGTACCTTTGCATTTTTCTCCCAAACGAAGGAAACTAGAATTAAAATTTTAAAGCCTCCTGTTAGGCCATCATCTACACGACATAGCCCTGAATTTTCCAATGCGCAGCTCTTTGCAAAAGAGAGATATTGGCAAGGAAAAGCTGTCTTGTACCTTTGCATTTTTCTCCCAAACGAAGGTCACTAGAAAGAAAATTTTAAAGCCTCCTGTTAGGCCATCATCTACACGACATAGCCCTGAATTTTCCAATGCGTAGCTCTTTGCAAAAGAGAGATATTGGCAAGGAAAAGCTATCTTGTACCTTTGCATTTTTCTCCCAAACGAAGGACACTAGAATTAAAATTTTAAAGCCTCCTGTTAGGCCATCATCTACACGACATAGCCCTGAATTTTCCAATGCGCAGCTCTTTGCAAAAGAGAGATATTGGCAAGGAAAAGCTGTCTTGTACCATTGCATTTTTCTCCCAAACGAAGGACACTAGAAAGAAAATTTTACAGCCTCCTGTTAGACCATCATCTACACGACATAGCCCTGATTTTTCCAATGCGCAGCTCTTTGCAAAAGAGAGATATTGGCAAGGAAAAGCTGTCTTGTACCTTTGCATTTTTCTCCCAAACGAAGGACACTAGAAAGAAAATTTTAAAGCCTCCTGTTAGGCCATCATCTACACGACATAGCCCTGAATTTTCCAATGCGTAGCTCTTTGCAAAAGAGAGATATTGGCAAGGAAAAGCTGTCTTGTACCTTTGCATTTTTCTATCAAACGAAGGACACTAGAAAGAAAATTTTAAAGCCTCCTGTTAGGCCATCATCTACACGACATAGCCCTGATTTTTCCAATGCGCAGCTCTTTGCAAAAGAGAGATATTGGCAAGGAAAAGCTGTCTTGTACCATTGCATTTTTCTCCCAAACGAAGGACACTAGAAAGAAAATTTTAAAGCCTCCTGTTAGGCCATCATCTACACGACATAGCCCTGAATTTTCCAATGCGCAGCTCTTTGCAAAAGAGAGATATTGGCAAGGAAAAGCTGTCTTGTACCATTGCATTTTCCTCCCAAACGAAGGACACTAGAAAGAAAATTTTAAAGCCTCCTGTTAGGCCATCATCTACACGACATAGCCCTGAATTTTCCAATGCGCAGCTCTTTGCAAAAGAGAGATATTGGCAAGGAAAAGCTGTCTTGTACCTTTGCATTTTTCTCCCAAACGAAGGACACTAGAATTAAAATTTTAAAGCCTCCTGTTAGGCCATCAGCTACACGACATAGCCCTGAATTTTCCAATGCGCAGCTCTTTGCAAAAGAGAGATATTGGCAAGGAAAAGCTGTCTTGTACCTTTGCATTTTTCTCCCAAACGAAGGTCACTAGAAAGAAAATTTTAAAGCCTCCTGTTAGGCCATCATCTACACGACATAGCCCTGAATTTTCCAATGCGTAGCTCTTTGCAAAAGAGAGATATTGGCAAGGAAAAGCTGTCTTGTACCTTTGCATTTTTCTCCCAAACGAAGGACACTAGAAAGAAAATTTTAAAGCCTCCTGTTAGGCCATCATCTACACGACATAGCCCTGAATTTTCCAATGCGTAGCTCTTTGCAAAAGAGAGATATTGGCAAGGAAAAGCTGTCTTGTACCTTTGCATTTTTCTCCCAAACGAAGGACACTAGAAAGAAAATTTTAAAGCCTCCTGTTAGGCCATCATCTACACGACATAGCCCTGAATTTTCCAATGCGCAGCTCTTTGCAAAAGAGAGATATTGGCAAGGAAAAGCTGTCTTGTACCATTGCATTTTTCTCCCAAACGAAGGACACTAGAAAGAAAATTTTAAAGCCTCCTGTTAGGCCATCATCTACACGACATAGCCCTGAATTTTCCAATGCGCAGCTCTTTGCAAAAGAGAGATATTGGCAAGGAAAAGCTGTCTTGTACCTTTGCATTTTTCTCCCAAACGAAGGACACTAGAATTAAAATTTTAAAGCCTCCTGTTAGGCCATCATCTACACGACATAGCCCTGAATTTTCCAATGCGCAGCTCTTTGCAAAAGAGAGATATTGGCAAGGAAAAGCTGTCTTGTACCTTTGCATTTTTCTCCCAAACGAAGGACACTAGAATTAAAATGTTACAGCCTCCTGTTATGTCATCATCTACACGACATAGCCCAGAATTTTCCAATGCGCAGCTCTTTGCAAAAGAGAGATATTGGCAAGGAAAAGCTGTCTTGTACCTTTGCATTTTTCTCCCAAACGAAGGACACTAGAATTAAAATTTTAAAGCCTCCTGTTATGCCATCATCTACACGACATATCCCTGAATTTTCCAATGCGCAGCTCTTTGCAAAAGAGAGATATTGGCAAGGAAAAGCTGTCAGGTACCTTTGCATTTTTCTCCCAAACGAAGGACACTAGAATTAAAATTTTAAAGCCTCCTGTTAGGCCATCATCTACACGACATAGCCCTGAATTTTCCAATGCGCAGCTCTTTGCAAAAGAGAGATATTGGCAAGGAAAAGCTGTCTTGTACCTTTGCATTTTTCTCCCAAACGAAGGACACTAGAATTAAAATTTTAAAGCCTCCTGTTAGGCCATCATCTACACGACATAGCCCTGAATTTTCCAATGCGTAGCTCTTTGCAAAAGAGAGATATTGGCAAGGAAAAGCTGTCTTGTACCTTTGCATTTTTCTCCCAAACGAAGGACACTAGAAAGAAAATTTTAAAGCCTCCTGTTAGGCCATCATCTACACGACATAGTCCTGATTTTTCCAATGCGCAGCTCTTTGCAAAAGAGAGATATTGGCAAGGAAAAGCTGTCTTGTACCATTGCATTTTTCTCCCAAACGAAGGACACTAGAAAGAAAATTTTAAAGCCTCCTGTTAGGCCATCATCTACACGACATAGCCCTGAATTTTCCAATGCGCAGCTCTTTGCAAAAGAGAGATATTGGCAAGGAAAAGCTGTCTTGTACCTTTGCATTTTTCTCCCAAACGAAGGACACTAGAATTAAAATTTTAAAGCCTCCTGTTAGGCCATCATCTACACGACATAGCCCTGAATTTTCCAATGCGCAGCTCTTTGCAAAAGAGAGATATTGGCAAGGAAAAGCTGTCTTGTACCTTTGCATTTTTCTTCCAAACGAAGGACACTAGAAAGAAAATTTTAAAGCCTCCTGTTATGCCATCATCTACACGACATAGCCCTGAATTTTCCAATGCGCAGCTCTTTGCAAAAGAGAGATATTGGCAAGGAAAAGCTGTCAGGTACCTTTGCATTTTTCTCCCAAACGAAGGACACTAGAATTAAAATTTTAAAGCCTCCTGTTAGGCCGTCAGCTACACGACATAGCCCTGAATTTTCCAATGCGCAGCTCTTTGCAAAAGAGAGATATTGGCAAGGAAAAGCTGTCTTGTACCTTTGCATTTTTCTCCCAAACGAAGGTCACTAGAAAGAAAATTTTAAAGCCTCCTGTTAGGCCATCATCTACACGACATAGCCCTGAATTTTCCAATGCGTAGCTCTTTGCAAAAGAGAGATATTGGCAAGGAAAAGCTGTCTTGTACCTTTGCATTTTTCTCCCAAACGAAGGACACTAGAAAGAAAATTTTAAAGCCTCCTGTTAGGCCATCATCTACACGACATAGCCCTGAATTTTCCAATGCGTAGCTCTTTGCAAAAGAGAGATATTGGCAAGGAAAAGCTGTCTTGTACCTTTGCATTTTTCTCCCAAACGAAGGACACTAGAAAGAAAATTTTAAAGCCTCCTGTTAGGCCATCATCTACACGACATAGCCCTGATTTTTCCAATGCGCAGCTCTTTGCAAAAGAGAGATATTGGCAAGGAAAAGCTGTCTTGTACCATTGCATTTTTCTCCCAAACGAAGGACACTAGAAAGAAAATTTTAAAGCCTCCTGTTAGGCCATCATCTACACGACATAGCCCTGAATTTTCCAATGCGCAGCTCTTTGCAAAAGAGAGATATTGGCAAGGAAAAGCTGTCTTGTACCTTTGCATTTTTCTCCCAAACGAAGGACACTAGAATTAAAATTTTACAGCCTCCTGTCATGCCATCATCTACACGACATAGCCCTGAATTTTCCAATGCGCAGCTCTTTGCAAAAGAGAGATATTGGCAAGGAAAAGCTGTCTTGTACCTTTGCATTTTTCTCCCAAACGAAGGACACTAGAATTAAAATTTTAAAGCCTCCTGTTATGCCATCATCTACACGACATATCCCTGAATTTTCCAATGCGCAGCTCTTTGCAAAAGAGAGATATTGGCAAGGAAAAGCTGTCAGGTACCTTTGCATTTTTCTCCCAAACGAAGGAAACTAGAATTAAAATTTTAAAGCCTCCTGTTAGGCCATCATCTACACGACATAGCCCTGAATTTTCCAATGCGCAGCTCTTTGCAAAAGAGAGATATTGGCAAGGAAAAGCTGTCTTGTACCTTTGCATTTTTCTCCCAAACGAAGGTCACTAGAAAGAAAATTTTAAAGCCTCCTGTTAGGCCATCATCTACACGACATAGCCCTGAATTTTCCAATGCGTAGCTCTTTGCAAAAGAGAGATATTGGCAAGGAAAAGCTATCTTGTACCTTTGCATTTTTCTCCCAAACGAAGGACACTAGAATTAAAATTTTAAAGCCTCCTGTTAGGCCATCATCTACACGACATAGCCCTGAATTTTCCAATGCGCAGCTCTTTGCAAAAGAGAGATATTGGCAAGGAAAAGCTGTCTTGTACCATTGCATTTTTCTCCCAAACGAAGGACACTAGAAAGAAAATTTTACAGCCTCCTGTTAGACCATCATCTACACGACATAGCCCTGATTTTTCCAATGCGCAGCTCTTTGCAAAAGAGAGATATTGGCAAGGAAAAGCTGTCTTGTACCTTTGCATTTTTCTCCCAAACGAAGGACACTAGAAAGAAAATTTTAAAGCCTCCTGTTAGGCCATCATCTACACGACATAGCCCTGAATTTTCCAATGCGTAGCTCTTTGCAAAAGAGAGATATTGGCAAGGAAAAGCTGTCTTGTACCTTTGCATTTTTCTATCAAACGAAGGACACTAGAAAGAAAATTTTAAAGCCTCCTGTTAGGCCATCATCTACACGACATAGCCCTGATTTTTCCAATGCGCAGCTCTTTGCAAAAGAGAGATATTGGCAAGGAAAAGCTGTCTTGTACCATTGCATTTTTCTCCCAAACGAAGGACACTAGAAAGAAAATTTTAAAGCCTCCTGTTAGGCCATCATCTACACGACATAGCCCTGAATTTTCCAATGCGCAGCTCTTTGCAAAAGAGAGATATTGGCAAGGAAAAGCTGTCTTGTACCATTGCATTTTCCTCCCAAACGAAGGACACTAGAAAGAAAATTTTAAAGCCTCCTGTTAGGCCATCATCTACACGACATAGCCCTGAATTTTCCAATGCGTAGCTCTTTGCAAAAGAGAGATATTGGCAAGGAAAAGCTGTCTTGTACCTTTGCATTTTTCTCCCAAACGAAGGACACTAGAAAGAAAATTTTAAAGCCTCCTGTTAGGCCATCATCTACACGACATAGCCCTGATTTTTCCAATGCGCAGCTCTTTGCAAAAGAGAGATATTGGCAAGGAAAAGCTGTCTTGTACCATTGCATTTTTCTCCCAAACGAAGGACACTAGAATTAAAATTTTAAAGCCTCCTGTTAGGCCATCATCTACACGACATAGCCCTGAATTTTCCAATGCGCAGCTCTTTGCAAAAGAGAGATATTGGCAAGGAAAAGCTGTCTTGTACCTTTGCATTTTTCTCCCAAACGAAGGACACTAGAATTAAAATTTTACAGCCTCCTGTTATGCCATCATCTACACGACATAGCCCTGAATTTTCCAATGCGCAGCTCTTTGCAAAAGAGAGATATTGGCAAGGAAAAGCTGTCTTGTACCTTTGCATTTTTCTCCCAAACGAAGGACACTAGAATTAAAATTTTAAAGCCTCCTGTTATGCCATCATCTACACGACATATCCCTGAATTTTCCAATGCGTAGCTCTTTGCAAAAGAGAGATATTGGCAAGGAAAAGCTGTCAGGTACCTTTGCATTTTTCTCCCAAACGAAGGACACTAGAATTAAAATTTTAAAGCCTCCTGTTAGGCCATCATCTACACGACATAGCCCTGAATTTTCCAATGCGCAGCTCTTTGCAAAAGAGAGATATTGGCAAGGAAAAGCTGTCTTGTACCTTTGCATTTTTCTCCCAAACGAAGGTCACTAGAAAGAAAATTTTAAAGCCTCCTGTTAGGCCATCATCTACACGACATAGCCCTGAATTTTCCAATGCGTAGCTCTTTGCAAAAGAGAGATATTGGCAAGGAAAAGCTATCTTGTACCTTTGCATTTTTCTCCCAAACGAAGGACACTAGAAAGAAAATTTTAAAGCCTCCTGTTAGGCCATCATCTACACGACATAGCCCTGATTTTTCCAATGCGCAGCTCTTTGCAAAAGAGAGATATTGGCAAGGAAAAGCTGTCTTGTACCATTGCATTTTTCTCCCAAACGAAGGACACTAGAAAGAAAATTTTAAAGCCTCCTGTTAGGCCATCATCTACACGACATAGCCCTGAATTTTCCAATGCGCAGCTCTTTGCAAAAGAGAGATATTGGCAAGGAAAAGCTGTCTTGTACCTTTGCATTTTTCTCCCAAACGAAGGACACTAGAATTAAAATTTTAAAGCCTCCTGTTAGGCCATCATCTACACGACATAGCCCTGAATTTTCCAATGCGCAGCTCTTTGCAAAAGAGAGATATTGGCAAGGAAAAGCTGTCTTGTACCTTTGCATTTTTCTCCCAAACGAAGGACACTAGAATTAAAATTTTACAGCCTCCTGTTATGCCATCATCTACACGACATAGCCCTGAATTTTCCAATGCGCTGCTCTTTGCAAAAGAGAGATATTGGCAAGGAAAAGCTGTCTTGTACCTTTGCATTTTTCTCCCAAACGAAGGACACTAGAATTAAAATTTTAAAGCCTCCTGTTATGCCATCATCTACACGACATATCCCTGAATTTTCCAATGCGCAGCTCTTTGCAAAAGAGAGATATTGGCAAGGAAAAGCTGTCAGGTACCTTTGCATTTTTCTCCCAAACGAAGGACACTAGAATTAAAATTTTAAAGCCTCCTGTTAGGCCATCATCTACACGACATAGCCCTGAATTTTCCAATGCGCAGCTCTTTGCAAAAGAGAGATATTGGCAAGGAAAAGCTGTCTTGTACCTTTGCATTTTTCTCCCAAACGAAGGTCACTAGAAAGAAAATTTTAAAGCCTCCTGTTAGGCCATCATCTACACGACATAGCCCTGAATTTTCCAATGCGTAGCTCTTTGCAAAAGAGAGATATTGGCAAGGAAAAGCTATCTTGTACCTTTGCATTTTTCTCCCAAACGAAGGACACTAGAATTAAAATTTTAAAGCCTCCTGTTAGGCCATCATCTACACGACATAGCCCTGAATTTTCCAATGCGCAGCTCTTTGCAAAAGAGAGATATTGGCAAGGAAAAGCTGTCTTGTACCATTGCATTTTTCTCCCAAACGAAGGACACTAGAAAGAAAATTTTAAAGCCTCCTGTTAGGCCATCATCTACACGACATAGCCCTGAATTTTCCAATGCGCAGCTCTTTGCAAAAGAGAGATATTGGCAAGGAAAAGCTGTCTTGTACCTTTGCATTTTTCTCCCAAACGAAGGACACTAGAAAGAAAATTTTAAAGCCTCCTGTTAGGCCATCATCTACACGACATAGCCCTGAATTTTCCAATGCGTAGCTCTTTGCAAAAGAGAGATATTGGCAAGGAAAAGCTGTCTTGTAACTTTGCATTTTTCTCCCAAACGAAGGACACTAGAAAGAAAATTTTAAAGCCTCATGTTAGGCCATCATCTACACGACATAGCCCTGATTTTTCCAATGCGCAGCTCTTTGCAAAAGAGAGATATTGGCAAGGAAAAGCTGTCTTGTACCATTGCATTTTTCTCCCAAACGAAGGACACTAGAAAGAAAATTTTAAAGCCTCCTGTTAGGCCATCATCTACACGACATAGCCCTGAATTTTCCAATGCGCAGCTCTTTGCAAAAGAGAGATATTGGCAAGGAAAAGCTGTCTTGTACCTTTGCATTTTTCTCCCAAACGAAGGACACTAGAATTAAAATTTTAAAGCCTCCTGTTAGGCCATCATCTACACGGCATAGCCATGAATTTTCCAATGCGCAGCTCTTTGCAAAAGAGAGATATTGGCAAGGAAAAGCTGTCTTGTACCTTTGCATTTTTCTCCCAAACGAAGGACACTAGAATTTAAATTTTAAAGCCTCCTGTTAGGCCATCATCTACACGATATAGCCCTGAATTTTCCAATGCACAGCTCTTTGCAAAAGAGAGATATTGGCAAGGAAAAGCTGTCTTGTACCTTTGCATTTTTCTCCCAAACGAAGGACACAAGAAAGAAAATTTTAAAACCTCCTTTAGGCCATCATCTACACGACATAGCCCTGAATTTTCCAATGCGCAGCTCTTTGCAAAAGAGAGATATTGGCAAGGAAAAGCTATCTTGTACCTTTGCATTTTTCTCCCAAACGAAGGACACTAGAAAGAAAAATTTAAAGCCTCCTGTTAGACCATCATCTACACGGCATAGCCATGAATTTTCCAATGCGCAGCTCTTTGCAAAAGAGAGATATTGGCAAGGAAAAGCTATCTTGTACCTTTGCATTTTTCTCCCAAACGAAGGACACTAGAATTAAAATTTTAAAGCCTCCTGTTAGGCCATCATCTACACGACATAGCCCTGAATTTTCCAATGCGCAGCTCTTTGCAAAAGAGAGATATTGGCAAGGAAAAGCTGTCTTGTACCTTTGCATTTTTCTCCCAAACGAAGGAAACTAGAAAGAAAATTTTAAAGCCTCCTGTTAGGCCATCATCTACACGACATAGCCCTGATTTTTCCAATGCGCAGCTCTTTGCAAAAGAGAGATATTGGCAAGGAAAAGTTGTCTTGTACCTTTGCATTTTTCTCCCAAACGAAGGACACTAGAAAGAAAATTTTAAAGCCTCCTGTTAGGCCATCATCTACACGACATAGCCCTGAATTTTCCAATGCGCAGCTCTTTGCAAAAGAGAGATATTGGCAAGGAAAAGCTGTCAGGTACCTTTGCATTTTTCTCCCAAACGAAGGACACTAGAATTAAAATTTTAAAGCCTCCTGTTAGGCCATCATCTACACGACATAGCCCTGAATTTTCCAATGCGCAGCTCTTTGCAAAAGAGAGATATTGGCAAGGAAAAGCTGTCTTGTACCTTTGCATTTTTCTCCCAAACGAAGGTCACTAGAAAGAAAATTTTAAAGCCTCCTGTTAGGCCATCATCTACACGACATAGCCCTGAATTTTCCAATGCGTAGCTCTTTGCAAAAGAGAGATATTGGCAAGGAAAAGCTGTCTTGTACCTTTGCATTTTTCTCCCAAACGAAGGTCACTAGAAAGAAAATTTTAAAGCCTCCTGTTAGGCCATCATCTACACGACATAGCCCTGAATTTTCCAATGCGTAGCTCTTTGCAAAAGAGAGATATTGGCAAGGAAAAGCTATCTTGTACCTTTGCATTTTTCTCCCAAACGAAGGACACTAGAATTAAAATTTTAAAGCCTCCTGTTAGGCCATCATCTACACGACATAGCCCTGAATTTTCCAATGCGTAGCTCTTTGCAAAAGAGAGATATTGGCAAGGAAAAGCTGTCTTGTACCTTTGCATTTTTCTCCCAAACGAAGGACACTAGAAAGAAAATTTTAAAGCCTCCTGTTAGGCCATCATCTACACGACATAGCCCTGATTTTTCCAATGCGCAGCTCTTTGCAAAAGAGAGATATTGGCAAGGAAAAGCTGTCTTGTACCATTGCATTTTTCTCCCAAACGAAGGACACTAGAAAGAAAATTTTAAAGCCTCCTGTTAGGCCATCATCTACACGACATAGCCCTGAATTTTCCAATGCGCAGCTCTTTGCAAAAGAGAGATATTGGCAAGGAAAAGCTGTCTTGTACCATTGCATTTTCCTCCCAAACGAAGGACACTAGAAAGAAAATTTTAAAGCCTCCTGTTAGGCCATCATCTACACGACATAGCCCTGAATTTTCCAATGCGCAGCTCTTTGCAAAAGAGAGATATTGGCAAGGAAAAGCTGTCTTGTACCTTTGCATTTTTCTCCCAAACGAAGGACACTAGAAAGAAAATTTTAAAGCCTCCTGTTAGTCCATCATCTACACGACATAGCCCTGAATTTTCCAATGCGTAGCTCTTTGCAAAAGAGAGATATTGGCAAGGAAAAGCTGTCTTGTACCTTTGCATTTTTCTCCCAAACGAAGGACACTAGAAAGAAAATTTTAAAGCCTCCTGTTAGGCCATCATCTACACGACATAGCCCTGATTTTTCCAATGCGCAGCTCTTTGCAAAAGAGAGATATTGGCAAGGAAAAGCTGTCTTGTACCATTGCATTTTTCTCCCAAACGAAGGACACTGGAATTAAAATTTTAAAGCCTCCTGTTAGGCCATCATCTACACGACATAGCCCTGAATTTTCCAATGCGCAGCTCTTTGCAAAAGAGAGATATTGGCAAGGAAAAGCTGTCTTGTACCTTTGCATTTTTCTCCCAAACGAAGGACACTAGAATTAAAATTTTACAGCCTCCTGTTATGCCATCATCTACACGACATAGCCCTGAATTTTCCAATGCGCAGCTCTTTGCAAAAGAGAGATATTGGCAAGGAAAAGCTGTCTTGTACCTTTGCATTTTTCTCCCAAACGAAGGACACTAGAATTAAAATTTTAAAGCCTCCTGTTATGCCATCATCTACACGACATATCCCTGAATTTTCCAATGCGTAGCTCTTTGCAAAAGAGAGATATTGGCAAGGAAAAGCTGTCAGGTACCTTTGCATTTTTCTCCCAAACGAAGGACACTAGAATTAAAATGTTAAAGCCTCCTGTTAGGCCATCATCTACACGACATAGCCCTGAATTTTCCAATGCGCAGCTCTTTGCAAAAGAGAGATATTGGCAAGGAAAAGCTGTCTTGTACCTTTGCATTTTTCTCCCAAACGAAGGTCACTAGAAAGAAAATTTTAAAGCCTCCTGTTAGGCCATCATCTACACGACATAGCCCTGAATTTTCCAATGCGTAGCTCTTTGCAAAAGAGAGATATTGGCAAGGAAAAGCTATCTTGTACCTTTGCATTTTTCTCCCAAACGAAGGACACTAGAAAGAAAATTTTAAAGCCTCCTGTTAGGCCATCATCTACACGACATAGCCCTGATTTTTCCAATGCGCAGCTCTTTGCAAAAGAGAGATATTGGCAAGGAAAAGCTGTCTTGTACCATTGCATTTTTCTCCCAAACGAAGGACACTAGAAAGAAAATTTTAAAGCCTCCTGTTAGGCCATCATCTACACGACATAGCCCTGAATTTTCCAATGCGCAGCTCTTTGCAAAAGAGAGATATTGGCAAGGAAAAGCTGTCTTGTACCTTTGCATTTTTCTCCCAAACGAAGGACACTAGAATTAAAATTTTAAAGCCTCCTGTTAGGCCATCATCTACACGACATAGCCCTGAATTTTCCAATGCGCAGCTCTTTGCAAAAGAGAGATATTGGCAAGGAAAAGCTGTCTTGTACCTTTGCATTTTTCTCCCAAACGAAGGACACTAGAATTAAAATTTTACAGCCTCCTGTTATGCCATCATCTACACGACATAGCCCTGAATTTTCCAATGCGCAGCTCTTTGCA
Source organism: Pseudophryne corroboree (assembly GCF_028390025.1). NCBI lineage: Eukaryota > Metazoa > Chordata > Amphibia > Anura > Myobatrachidae > Pseudophryne > Pseudophryne corroboree. Next base: position 689,063,749 of record NC_086444.1, read on the forward strand.
AAAGAGAGATATTGGCAAGGAAAAGCTGTCTTGTACCTTTGCATTTTTCTCCCAAACGAAGGACACTAGAATTAAAATTTTAAAGCCTCCTGTTAGGCCATCATCTACACGGCATAGCCATGAATTTTCCAATGCGCAGCTCTTTGCAAAAGAGAGATATTGGCAAGGAAAAGCTGTCTTGTACCTTTGCATTTTTCTCCCAAACGAAGGACACTAGAATTTAAATTTTAAAGCCTCCTGTTAGGCCATCATCTACACGATATAGCCCTGAATTTTCCAATGCACAGCTCTTTGCAAAAGAGAGATATTGGCAAGGAAAAGCTGTCTTGTACCTTTGCATTTTTCTCCCAAACGAAGGACACAAGAAAGAAAATTTTAAAACCTCCTTTAGGCCATCATCTACACGACATAGCCCTGAATTTTCCAATGCGCAGCTCTTTGCAAAAGAGAGATATTGGCAAGGAAAAGCTATCTTGTACCTTTGCATTTTTCTCCCAAACGAAGGACACTAGAAAGAAAAATTTAAAGCCTCCTGTTAGACCATCATCTACACGGCATAGCCATGAATTTTCCAATGCGCAGCTCTTTGCAAAAGAGAGATATTGGCAAGGAAAAGCTATCTTGTACCTTTGCATTTTTCTCCCAAACGAAGGACACTAGAATTAAAATTTTAAAGCCTCCTGTTAGGCCATCATCTACACGACATAGCCCTGAATTTTCCAATGCGCAGCTCTTTGCAAAAGAGAGATATTGGCAAGGAAAAGCTGTCTTGTACCTTTGCATTTTTCTCCCAAACGAAGGAAACTAGAAAGAAAATTTTAAAGCCTCCTGTTAGGCCATCATCTACACGACATAGCCCTGATTTTTCCAATGCGCAGCTCTTTGCAAAAGAGAGATATTGGCAAGGAAAAGTTGTCTTGTACCTTTGCATTTTTCTCCCAAACGAAGGACACTAGAAAGAAAATTTTAAAGCCTCCTGTTAGGCCATCATCTACACGACATAGCCCTGAATTTTCCAATGCGCAGCTCTTTGCAAAAGAGAGATATTGGCAAGGAAAAGCTGTCAGGTACCTTTGCATTTTTCTCCCAAACGAAGGACACTAGAATTAAAATTTTAAAGCCTCCTGTTAGGCCATCATCTACACGACATAGCCCTGAATTTTCCAATGCGCAGCTCTTTGCAAAAGAGAGATATTGGCAAGGAAAAGCTGTCTTGTACCTTTGCATTTTTCTCCCAAACGAAGGTCACTAGAAAGAAAATTTTAAAGCCTCCTGTTAGGCCATCATCTACACGACATAGCCCTGAATTTTCCAATGCGTAGCTCTTTGCAAAAGAGAGATATTGGCAAGGAAAAGCTGTCTTGTACCTTTGCATTTTTCTCCCAAACGAAGGTCACTAGAAAGAAAATTTTAAAGCCTCCTGTTAGGCCATCATCTACACGACATAGCCCTGAATTTTCCAATGCGTAGCTCTTTGCAAAAGAGAGATATTGGCAAGGAAAAGCTATCTTGTACCTTTGCATTTTTCTCCCAAACGAAGGACACTAGAATTAAAATTTTAAAGCCTCCTGTTAGGCCATCATCTACACGACATAGCCCTGAATTTTCCAATGCGTAGCTCTTTGCAAAAGAGAGATATTGGCAAGGAAAAGCTGTCTTGTACCTTTGCATTTTTCTCCCAAACGAAGGACACTAGAAAGAAAATTTTAAAGCCTCCTGTTAGGCCATCATCTACACGACATAGCCCTGATTTTTCCAATGCGCAGCTCTTTGCAAAAGAGAGATATTGGCAAGGAAAAGCTGTCTTGTACCATTGCATTTTTCTCCCAAACGAAGGACACTAGAAAGAAAATTTTAAAGCCTCCTGTTAGGCCATCATCTACACGACATAGCCCTGAATTTTCCAATGCGCAGCTCTTTGCAAAAGAGAGATATTGGCAAGGAAAAGCTGTCTTGTACCATTGCATTTTCCTCCCAAACGAAGGACACTAGAAAGAAAATTTTAAAGCCTCCTGTTAGGCCATCATCTACACGACATAGCCCTGAATTTTCCAATGCGCAGCTCTTTGCAAAAGAGAGATATTGGCAAGGAAAAGCTGTCTTGTACCTTTGCATTTTTCTCCCAAACGAAGGACACTAGAAAGAAAATTTTAAAGCCTCCTGTTAGTCCATCATCTACACGACATAGCCCTGAATTTTCCAATGCGTAGCTCTTTGCAAAAGAGAGATATTGGCAAGGAAAAGCTGTCTTGTACCTTTGCATTTTTCTCCCAAACGAAGGACACTAGAAAGAAAATTTTAAAGCCTCCTGTTAGGCCATCATCTACACGACATAGCCCTGATTTTTCCAATGCGCAGCTCTTTGCAAAAGAGAGATATTGGCAAGGAAAAGCTGTCTTGTACCATTGCATTTTTCTCCCAAACGAAGGACACTAGAATTAAAATTTTAAAGCCTCCTGTTAGGCCATCATCTACACGACATAGCCCTGAATTTTCCAATGCGCAGCTCTTTGCAAAAGAGAGATATTGGCAAGGAAAAGCTGTCTTGTACCTTTGCATTTTTCTCCCAAACGAAGGACACTAGAATTAAAATTTTACAGCCTCCTGTTATGCCATCATCTACACGACATAGCCCTGAATTTTCCAATGCGCAGCTCTTTGCAAAAGAGAGATATTGGCAAGGAAAAGCTGTCTTGTACCTTTGCATTTTTCTCCCAAACGAAGGACACTAGAATTAAAATTTTAAAGCCTCCTGTTATGCCATCATCTACACGACATATCCCTGAATTTTCCAATGCGTAGCTCTTTGCAAAAGAGAGATATTGGCAAGGAAAAGCTGTCAGGTACCTTTGCATTTTTCTCCCAAACGAAGGACACTAGAATTAAAATGTTAAAGCCTCCTGTTAGGCCATCATCTACACGACATAGCCCTGAATTTTCCAATGCGCAGCTCTTTGCAAAAGAGAGATATTGGCAAGGAAAAGCTGTCTTGTACCTTTGCATTTTTCTCCCAAACGAAGGTCACTAGAAAGAAAATTTTAAAGCCTCCTGTTAGGCCATCATCTACACGACATAGCCCTGAATTTTCCAATGCGTAGCTCTTTGCAAAAGAGAGATATTGGCAAGGAAAAGCTATCTTGTACCTTTGCATTTTTCTCCCAAACGAAGGACACTAGAAAGAAAATTTTAAAGCCTCCTGTTAGGCCATCATCTACACGACATAGCCCTGATTTTTCCAATGCGCAGCTCTTTGCAAAAGAGAGATATTGGCAAGGAAAAGCTGTCTTGTACCATTGCATTTTTCTCCCAAACGAAGGACACTAGAAAGAAAATTTTAAAGCCTCCTGTTAGGCCATCATCTACACGACATAGCCCTGAATTTTCCAATGCGCAGCTCTTTGCAAAAGAGAGATATTGGCAAGGAAAAGCTGTCTTGTACCTTTGCATTTTTCTCCCAAACGAAGGACACTAGAATTAAAATTTTAAAGCCTCCTGTTAGGCCATCATCTACACGACATAGCCCTGAATTTTCCAATGCGCAGCTCTTTGCAAAAGAGAGATATTGGCAAGGAAAAGCTGTCTTGTACCTTTGCATTTTTCTCCCAAACGAAGGACACTAGAATTAAAATTTTACAGCCTCCTGTTATGCCATCATCTACACGACATAGCCCTGAATTTTCCAATGCGCAGCTCTTTGCAAAAGAGAGATATTGGCAAGGAAAAGCTGTCTTGTACCTTTGCATTTTTCTCCCAAACGAAGGACACTAGAATTAAAATTTTAAAGCCTCCTGTTAGGCCATCATCTACACGGCATAGCCATGAATTTTCCAATGCGCAGCTCTTTGCAAAAGAGAGATATTGGCAAGGAAAAGCTGTCTTGTACCTTTGCATTTTTCTCCCAAACGAAGGACACTAGAATTTAAATTTTAAAGCCTCCTGTTAGGCCATCATCTACACGATATAGCCCTGAATTTTCCAATGCACAGCTCTTTGCAAAAGAGAGATATTGGCAAGGAAAAGCTGTCTTGTACCTTTGCATTTTTCTCCCAAACGAAGGACACAAGAAAGAAAATTTTAAAACCTCCTTTAGGCCATCATCTACACGACATAGCCCTGAATTTTCCAATGCGCAGCTCTTTGCAAAAGAGAGATATTGGCAAGGAAAAGCTATCTTGTACCTTTGCATTTTTCTCCCAAACGAAGGACACTAGAAAGAAAAATTTAAAGCCTCCTGTTAGACCATCATCTACACGGCATAGCCATGAATTTTCCAATGCGCAGCTCTTTGCAAAAGAGAGATATTGGCAAGGAAAAGCTATCTTGTACCTTTGCATTTTTCTCCCAAACGAAGGACACTAGAATTAAAATTTTAAAGCCTCCTGTTAGGCCATCATCTACACGACATAGCCCTGAATTTTCCAATGCGCAGCTCTTTGCAAAAGAGAGATATTGGCAAGGAAAAGCTGTCTTGTACCTTTGCATTTTTCTCCCAAACGAAGGAAACTAGAAAGAAAATTTTAAAGCCTCCTGTTAGGCCATCATCTACACGACATAGCCCTGATTTTTCCAATGCGCAGCTCTTTGCAAAAGAGAGATATTGGCAAGGAAAAGTTGTCTTGTACCTTTGCATTTTTCTCCCAAACGAAGGACACTAGAAAGAAAATTTTAAAGCCTCCTGTTAGGCCATCATCTACACGACATAGCCCTGAATTTTCCAATGCGCAGCTCTTTGCAAAAGAGAGATATTGGCAAGGAAAAGCTGTCAGGTACCTTTGCATTTTTCTCCCAAACGAAGGACACTAGAATTAAAATTTTAAAGCCTCCTGTTAGGCCATCATCTACACGACATAGCCCTGAATTTTCCAATGCGCAGCTCTTTGCAAAAGAGAGATATTGGCAAGGAAAAGCTGTCTTGTACCTTTGCATTTTTCTCCCAAACGAAGGTCACTAGAAAGAAAATTTTAAAGCCTCCTGTTAGGCCATCATCTACACGACATAGCCCTGAATTTTCCAATGCGTAGCTCTTTGCAAAAGAGAGATATTGGCAAGGAAAAGCTGTCTTGTACCTTTGCATTTTTCTCCCAAACGAAGGTCACTAGAAAGAAAATTTTAAAGCCTCCTGTTAGGCCATCATCTACACGACATAGCCCTGAATTTTCCAATGCGTAGCTCTTTGCAAAAGAGAGATATTGGCAAGGAAAAGCTATCTTGTACCTTTGCATTTTTCTCCCAAACGAAGGACACTAGAATTAAAATTTTAAAGCCTCCTGTTAGGCCATCATCTACACGACATAGCCCTGAATTTTCCAATGCGTAGCTCTTTGCAAAAGAGAGATATTGGCAAGGAAAAGCTGTCTTGTACCTTTGCATTTTTCTCCCAAACGAAGGACACTAGAAAGAAAATTTTAAAGCCTCCTGTTAGGCCATCATCTACACGACATAGCCCTGATTTTTCCAATGCGCAGCTCTTTGCAAAAGAGAGATATTGGCAAGGAAAAGCTGTCTTGTACCATTGCATTTTTCTCCCAAACGAAGGACACTAGAAAGAAAATTTTAAAGCCTCCTGTTAGGCCATCATCTACACGACATAGCCCTGAATTTTCCAATGCGCAGCTCTTTGCAAAAGAGAGATATTGGCAAGGAAAAGCTGTCTTGTACCATTGCATTTTCCTCCCAAACGAAGGACACTAGAAAGAAAATTTTAAAGCCTCCTGTTAGGCCATCATCTACACGACATAGCCCTGAATTTTCCAATGCGCAGCTCTTTGCAAAAGAGAGATATTGGCAAGGAAAAGCTGTCTTGTACCTTTGCATTTTTCTCCCAAACGAAGGACACTAGAAAGAAAATTTTAAAGCCTCCTGTTAGTCCATCATCTACACGACATAGCCCTGAATTTTCCAATGCGTAGCTCTTTGCAAAAGAGAGATATTGGCAAGGAAAAGCTGTCTTGTACCTTTGCATTTTTCTCCCAAACGAAGGACACTAGAAAGAAAATTTTAAAGCCTCCTGTTAGGCCATCATCTACACGACATAGCCCTGATTTTTCCAATGCGCAGCTCTTTGCAAAAGAGAGATATTGGCAAGGAAAAGCTGTCTTGTACCATTGCATTTTTCTCCCAAACGAAGGACACTAGAATTAAAATTTTAAAGCCTCCTGTTAGGCCATCATCTACACGACATAGCCCTGAATTTTCCAATGCGCAGCTCTTTGCAAAAGAGAGATATTGGCAAGGAAAAGCTGTCTTGTACCTTTGCATTTTTCTCCCAAACGAAGGACACTAGAATTAAAATTTTACAGCCTCCTGTTATGCCATCATCTACACGACATAGCCCTGAATTTTCCAATGCGCAGCTCTTTGCAAAAGAGAGATATTGGCAAGGAAAAGCTGTCTTGTACCTTTGCATTTTTCTCCCAAACGAAGGACACTAGAATTAAAATTTTAAAGCCTCCTGTTATGCCATCATCTACACGACATATCCCTGAATTTTCCAATGCGTAGCTCTTTGCAAAAGAGAGATATTGGCAAGGAAAAGCTGTCAGGTACCTTTGCATTTTTCTCCCAAACGAAGGACACTAGAATTAAAATGTTAAAGCCTCCTGTTAGGCCATCATCTACACGACATAGCCCTGAATTTTCCAATGCGCAGCTCTTTGCAAAAGAGAGATATTGGCAAGGAAAAGCTGTCTTGTACCTTTGCATTTTTCTCCCAAACGAAGGTCACTAGAAAGAAAATTTTAAAGCCTCCTGTTAGGCCATCATCTACACGACATAGCCCTGAATTTTCCAATGCGTAGCTCTTTGCAAAAGAGAGATATTGGCAAGGAAAAGCTATCTTGTACCTTTGCATTTTTCTCCCAAACGAAGGACACTAGAAAGAAAATTTTAAAGCCTCCTGTTAGGCCATCATCTACACGACATAGCCCTGATTTTTCCAATGCGCAGCTCTTTGCAAAAGAGAGATATTGGCAAGGAAAAGCTGTCTTGTACCATTGCATTTTTCTCCCAAACGAAGGACACTAGAAAGAAAATTTTAAAGCCTCCTGTTAGGCCATCATCTACACGACATAGCCCTGAATTTTCCAATGCGCAGCTCTTTGCAAAAGAGAGATATTGGCAAGGAAAAGCTGTCTTGTACCTTTGCATTTTTCTCCCAAACGAAGGACACTAGAATTAAAATTTTAAAGCCTCCTGTTAGGCCATCATCTACACGACATAGCCCTGAATTTTCCAATGCGCAGCTCTTTGCAAAAGAGAGATATTGGCAAGGAAAAGCTGTCTTGTACCTTTGCATTTTTCTCCCAAACGAAGGACACTAGAATTAAAATTTTACAGCCTCCTGTTATGCCATCATCTACACGACATAGCCCTGAATTTTCCAATGCGCAGCTCTTTGCAAAAGAGAGATATTGGCAAGGAAAAGCTGTCTTGTACCTTTGCATTTTTCTCCCAAACGAAGGACACTAGAATTTAAATTTTAAAGCCTCCTGTTAGGCCATCATCTACACGGCATAGCCATGAATTTTCCAATGCGCAGCTCTTTGCAAAAGAGAGATATTGGCAAGGAAAAGCTGTCTTGTACCTTTGCATTTTTCTCCCAAACGAAGGACACTAGAATTTAAATTTTAAAGCCTCCTGTTAGGCCATCATCTACACGATATAGCCCTGAATTTTCCAATGCACAGCTCTTTGCAAAAGAGAGATATTGGCAAGGAAAAGCTGTCTTGTACCTTTGCATTTTTCTCCCAAACGAAGGACACAAGAAAGAAAATTTTAAAACCTCCTTTAGGCCATCATCTACACGACATAGCCCTGAATTTTCCAATGCGCAGCTCTTTGCAAAAGAGAGATATTGGCAAGGAAAAGCTATCTTGTACCTTTGCATTTTTCTCCCAAACGAAGGACACTAGAAAGAAAAATTTAAAGCCTCCTGTTAGACCATCATCTACACGGCATAGCCATGAATTTTCCAATGCGCAGCTCTTTGCAAAAGAGAGATATTGGCAAGGAAAAGCTATCTTGTACCTTTGCATTTTTCTCCCAAACGAAGGACACTAGAATTAAAATTTTAAAGCCTCCTGTTAGGCCATCATCTACACGACATAGCCCTGAATTTTCCAATGCGCAGCTCTTTGCAAAAGAGAGATATTGGCAAGGAAAAGCTGTCTTGTACCTTTGCATTTTTCTCCCAAACGAAGGAAACTAGAAAGAAAATTTTAAAGCCTCCTGTTAGGCCATCATCTACACGACATAGCCCTGATTTTTCCAATGCGCAGCTCTTTGCAAAAGAGAGATATTGGCAAGGAAAAGTTGTCTTGTACCTTTGCATTTTTCTCCCAAACGAAGGACACTAGAAAGAAAATTTTAAAGCCTCCTGTTAGGCCATCATCTACACGACATAGCCCTGAATTTTCCAATGCGCAGCTCTTTGCAAAAGAGAGATATTGGCAAGGAAAAGCTGTCAGGTACCTTTGCATTTTTCTCCCAAACGAAGGACACTAGAATTAAAATTTTAAAGCCTCCTGTTAGGCCATCATCTACACGACATAGCCCTGAATTTTCCAATGCGCAGCTCTTTGCAAAAGAGAGATATTGGCAAGGAAAAGCTGTCTTGTACCTTTGCATTTTTCTCCCAAACGAAGGTCACTAGAAAGAAAATTTTAAAGCCTCCTGTTAGGCCATCATCTACACGACATAGCCCTGAATTTTCCAATGCGTAGCTCTTTGCAAAAGAGAGATATTGGCAAGGAAAAGCTGTCTTGTACCTTTGCATTTTTCTCCCAAACGAAGGTCACTAGAAAGAAAATTTTAAAGCCTCCTGTTAGGCCATCATCTACACGACATAGCCCTGAATTTTCCAATGCGTAGCTCTTTGCAAAAGAGAGATATTGGCAAGGAAAAGCTATCTTGTACCTTTGCATTTTTCTCCCAAACGAAGGACACTAGAATTAAAATTTTAAAGCCTCCTGTTAGGCCATCATCTACACGACATAGCCCTGAATTTTCCAATGCGTAGCTCTTTGCAAAAGAGAGATATTGGCAAGGAAAAGCTGTCTTGTACCTTTGCATTTTTCTCCCAAACGAAGGACACTAGAAAGAAAATTTTAAAGCCTCCTGTTAGGCCATCATCTACACGACATAGCCCTGATTTTTCCAATGCGCAGCTCTTTGCAAAAGAGAGATATTGGCAAGGAAAAGCTGTCTTGTACCATTGCATTTTTCTCCCAAACGAAGGACACTAGAAAGAAAATTTTAAAGCCTCCTGTTAGGCCATCATCTACACGACATAGCCCTGAATTTTCCAATGCGCAGCTCTTTGCAAAAGAGAGATATTGGCAAGGAAAAGCTGTCTTGTACCATTGCATTTTCCTCCCAAACGAAGGACACTAGAAAGAAAATTTTAAAGCCTCCTGTTAGGCCATCATCTACACGACATAGCCCTGAATTTTCCAATGCGCAGCTCTTTGCAAAAGAGAGATATTGGCAAGGAAAAGCTGTCTTGTACCTTTGCATTTTTCTCCCAAACGAAGGACACTAGAAAGAAAATTTTAAAGCCTCCTGTTAGTCCATCATCTACACGACATAGCCCTGAATTTTCCAATGCGTAGCTCTTTGCAAAAGAGAGATATTGGCAAGGAAAAGCTGTCTTGTACCTTTGCATTTTTCTCCCAAACGAAGGACACTAGAAAGAAAATTTTAAAGCCTCCTGTTAGGCCATCATCTACACGACATAGCCCTGATTTTTCCAATGCGCAGCTCTTTGCAAAAGAGAGATATTGGCAAGGAAAAGCTGTCTTGTACCATTGCATTTTTCTCCCAAACGAAGGACACTAGAATTAAAATTTTAAAGCCTCCTGTTAGGCCATCATCTACACGACATAGCCCTGATTTTTCCAATGCGCAGCTCTTTGCAAAAGAGAGATATTGGCAAGGAAAAGCTATCTTGTACCTTTGCATTTTTCTCCCAAACGAAGGACACTAGAATTAAAATTTTAAAGCCTCCTGTTAGGCCATCATCTACACGACATAGCCCTGAATTTTCCAATGCGTAGCTCTTTGCAAAAGAGAGATATTGGCAAGGAAAAGCTGTCTTGTACCTTTGCATTTTTCTCCCAAACGAAGGACACTAGAAAGAAAATTTTAAAGCCTCCTGTTAGGCCATCATCTACACGACATAGCCCTGATTTTTCCAATGCGCAGCTCTTTGCAAAAGAGAGATATTGGCAAGGAAAAGCTGTCTTGTACCATTGCATTTTTCTCCCAAACGAAGGACACTAGAAAGAAAATTTTAAAGCCTCCTGTTAGGCCATCATCTACACGACATAGCCCTGAATTTTCCAATGCGCAGCTCTTTGCAAAAGAGAGATATTGGCAAGGAAAAGCTGTCTTGTACCATTGCATTTTCCTCCCAAACGAAGGACACTAGAAAGAAAATTTTAAAGCCTCCTGTTAGGCCATCATCTACACGACATAGCCCTGAATTTTCCAATGCGCAGCTCTTTGCAAAAGAGAGATATTGGCAAGGAAAAGCTGTCTTGTACCTTTGCATTTTTCTCCCAAACGAAGGACACTAGAAAGAAAATTTTAAAGCCTCCTGTTAGTCCATCATCTACACGACATAGCCCTGAATTTTCCAATGCGTAGCTCTTTGCAAAAGAGAGATATTGGCAAGGAAAAGCTGTCTTGTACCTTTGCATTTTTCTCCCAAACGAAGGACACTAGAAAGAAAATTTTAAAGCCTCCTGTTAGGCCATCATCTACACGACATAGCCCTGATTTTTCCAATGCGCAGCTCTTTGCAAAAGAGAGATATTGGCAAGGAAAAGCTGTCTTGTACCATTGCATTTTTCTCCCAAACGAAGGACACTAGAATTAAAATTTTAAAGCCTCCTGTTAGGCCATCATCTACACGACATAGCCCTGAATTTTCCAATGCGCAGCTCTTTGCAAAAGAGAGATATTGGCAAGGAAAAGCTGTCTTGTACCTTTGCATTTTTCTCCCAAACGAAGGACACTAGAATTAAAATTTTACAGCCTCCTGTTATGCCATCATCTACACGACATAGCCCTGAATTTTCCAATGCGCAGCTCTTTGCAAAAGAGAGATATTGGCAAGGAAAAGCTGTCTTGTACCTTTGCATTTTTCTCCCAAACGAAGGACACTAGAATTAAAATTTTAAAGCCTCCTGTTATGCCATCATCTACACGACATATCCCTGAATTTTCCAATGCGTAGCTCTTTGCAAAAGAGAGATATTGGCAAGGAAAAGCTGTCAGGTACCTTTGCATTTTTCTCCCAAACGAAGGACACTAGAATTAAAATGTTAAAGCCTCCTGTTAGGCCATCATCTACACGACATAGCCCTGAATTTTCCAATGCGCAGCTCTTTGCAAAAGAGAGATATTGGCAAGGAAAAGCTGTCTTGTACCTTTGCATTTTTCTCCCAAACGAAGGTCACTAGAAAGAAAATTTTAAAGCCTCCTGTTAGGCCATCATCTACACGACATAGCCCTGAATTTTCCAATGCGTAGCTCTTTGCAAAAGAGAGATATTGGCAAGGAAAAGCTATCTTGTACCTTTGCATTTTTCTCCCAAACGAAGGACACTAGAAAGAAAATTTTAAAGCCTCCTGTTAGGCCATCATCTACACGACATAGCCCTGATTTTTCCAATGCGCAGCTCTTTGCAAAAGAGAGATATTGGCAAGGAAAAGCTGTCTTGTACCATTGCATTTTTCTCCCAAACGAAGGACACTAGAAAGAAAATTTTAAAGCCTCCTGTTAGGCCATCATCTACACGACATAGCCCTGAATTTTCCAATGCGCAGCTCTTTGCAAAAGAGAGATATTGGCAAGGAAAAGCTGTCTTGTACCTTTGCATTTTTCTCCCAAACGAAGGACACTAGAATTAAAATTTTACAGCCTCCTGTTATGCCATCATCTACACGACATAGCCCTGAATTTTCCAATGCGCAGCTCTTTGCAAAAGAGAGATATTGGCAAGGAAAAGCTGTCTTGTACCTTTGCATTTTTCTCCCAAACGAAGGACACTAGAATTAAAATTTTAAAGCCTCCTGTTAGGCCATCATCTACACGGCATAGCCATGAATTTTCCAATGCGCAGCTCTTTGCAAAAGAGAGATATTGGCAAGGAAAAGCTGTCTTGTACCTTTGCATTTTTCTCCCAAACGAAGGACACTAGAATTTAAATTTTAAAGCCTCCTGTTAGGCCATCATCTACACGATATAGCCCTGAATTTTCCAATGCACAGCTCTTTGCAAAAGAGAGATATTGGCAAGGAAAAGCTGTCTTGTACCTTTGCATTTTTCTCCCAAACGAAGGACACAAGAAAGAAAATTTTAAAACCTCCTTTAGGCCATCATCTACACGACATAGCCCTGAATTTTCCAATGCGCAGCTCTTTGCAAAAGAGAGATATTGGCAAGGAAAAGCTATCTTGTACCTTTGCATTTTTCTCCCAAACGAAGGACACTAGAAAGAAAAATTTAAAGCCTCCTGTTAGACCATCATCTACACGGCATAGCCATGAATTTTCCAATGCGCAGCTCTTTGCAAAAGAGAGATATTGGCAAGGAAAAGCTATCTTGTACCTTTGCATTTTTCTCCCAAACGAAGGACACTAGAATTAAAATTTTAAAGCCTCCTGTTAGGCCATCATCTACACGACATAGCCCTGAATTTTCCAATGCGCAGCTCTTTGCAAAAGAGAGATATTGGCAAGGAAAAGCTGTCTTGTACCTTTGCATTTTTCTCCCAAACGAAGGAAACTAGAAAGAAAATTTTAAAGCCTCCTGTTAGGCCATCATCTACACGACATAGCCCTGATTTTTCCAATGCGCAGCTCTTTGCAAAAGAGAGATATTGGCAAGGAAAAGTTGTCTTGTACCTTTGCATTTTTCTCCCAAACGAAGGACACTAGAAAGAAAATTTTAAAGCCTCCTGTTAGGCCATCATCTACACGACATAGCCCTGAATTTTCCAATGCGCAGCTCTTTGCAAAAGAGAGATATTGGCAAGGAAAAGCTGTCAGGTACCTTTGCATTTTTCTCCCAAACGAAGGACACTAGAATTAAAATTTTAAAGCCTCCTGTTAGGCCATCATCTACACGACATAGCCCTGAATTTTCCAATGCGCAGCTCTTTGCAAAAGAGAGATATTGGCAAGGAAAAGCTGTCTTGTACCTTTGCATTTTTCTCCCAAACGAAGGTCACTAGAAAGAAAATTTTAAAGCCTCCTGTTAGGCCATCATCTACACGACATAGCCCTGAATTTTCCAATGCGTAGCTCTTTGCAAAAGAGAGATATTGGCAAGGAAAAGCTGTCTTGTACCTTTGCATTTTTCTCCCAAACGAAGGTCACTAGAAAGAAAATTTTAAAGCCTCCTGTTAGGCCATCATCTACACGACATAGCCCTGAATTTTCCAATGCGTAGCTCTTTGCAAAAGAGAGATATTGGCAAGGAAAAGCTATCTTGTACCTTTGCATTTTTCTCCCAAACGAAGGACACTAGAATTAAAATTTTAAAGCCTCCTGTTAGGCCATCATCTACACGACATAGCCCTGAATTTTCCAATGCGTAGCTCTTTGCAAAAGAGAGATATTGGCAAGGAAAAGCTGTCTTGTACCTTTGCATTTTTCTCCCAAACGAAGGACACTAGAAAGAAAATTTTAAAGCCTCCTGTTAGGCCATCATCTACACGACATAGCCCTGATTTTTCCAATGCGCAGCTCTTTGCAAAAGAGAGATATTGGCAAGGAAAAGCTGTCTTGTACCATTGCATTTTTCTCCCAAACGAAGGACACTAGAAAGAAAATTTTAAAGCCTCCTGTTAGGCCATCATCTACACGACATAGCCCTGAATTTTCCAATGCGCAGCTCTTTGCAAAAGAGAGATATTGGCAAGGAAAAGCTGTCTTGTACCATTGCATTTTCCTCCCAAACGAAGGACACTAGAAAGAAAATTTTAAAGCCTCCTGTTAGGCCATCATCTACACGACATAGCCCTGAATTTTCCAATGCGCAGCTCTTTGCAAAAGAGAGATATTGGCAAGGAAAAGCTGTCTTGTACCTTTGCATTTTTCTCCCAAACGAAGGACACTAGAAAGAAAATTTTAAAGCCTCCTGTTAGTCCATCATCTACACGACATAGCCCTGAATTTTCCAATGCGTAGCTCTTTGCAAAAGAGAGATATTGGCAAGGAAAAGCTGTCTTGTACCTTTGCATTTTTCTCCCAAACGAAGGACACTAGAAAGAAAATTTTAAAGCCTCCTGTTAGGCCATCATCTACACGACATAGCCCTGATTTTTCCAATGCGCAGCTCTTTGCAAAAGAGAGATATTGGCAAGGAAAAGCTGTCTTGTACCATTGCATTTTTCTCCCAAACGAAGGACACTAGAATTAAAATTTTAAAGCCTCCTGTTAGGCCATCATCTACACGACATAGCCCTGAATTTTCCAATGCGCAGCTCTTTGCAAAAGAGAGATATTGGCAAGGAAAAGCTGTCTTGTACCTTTGCATTTTTCTCCCAAACGAAGGACACTAGAATTAAAATTTTACAGCCTCCTGTTATGCCATCATCTACACGACATAGCCCTGAATTTTCCAATGCGCAGCTCTTTGCAAAAGAGAGATATTGGCAAGGAAAAGCTGTCTTGTACCTTTGCATTTTTCTCCCAAACGAAGGACACTAGAATTAAAATTTTAAAGCCTCCTGTTATGCCATCATCTACACGACATATCCCTGAATTTTCCAATGCGTAGCTCTTTGCAAAAGAGAGATATTGGCAAGGAAAAGCTGTCAGGTACCTTTGCATTTTTCTCCCAAACGAAGGACACTAGAATTAAAATGTTAAAGCCTCCTGTTAGGCCATCATCTACACGACATAGCCCTGAATTTTCCAATGCGCAGCTCTTTGCAAAAGAGAGATATTGGCAAGGAAAAGCTGTCTTGTACCTTTGCATTTTTCTCCCAAACGAAGGTCACTAGAAAGAAAATTTTAAAGCCTCCTGTTAGGCCATCATCTACACGACATAGCCCTGAATTTTCCAATGCGTAGCTCTTTGCAAAAGAGAGATATTGGCAAGGAAAAGCTATCTTGTACCTTTGCATTTTTCTCCCAAACGAAGGACACTAGAAAGAAAATTTTAAAGCCTCCTGTTAGGCCATCATCTACACGACATAGCCCTGATTTTTCCAATGCGCAGCTCTTTGCAAAAGAGAGATATTGGCAAGGAAAAGCTGTCTTGTACCATTGCATTTTTCTCCCAAACGAAGGACACTAGAAAGAAAATTTTAAAGCCTCCTGTTAGGCCATCATCTACACGACATAGCCCTGAATTTTCCAATGCGCAGCTCTTTGCAAAAGAGAGATATTGGCAAGGAAAAGCTGTCTTGTACCTTTGCATTTTTCTCCCAAACGAAGGACACTAGAATTAAAATTTTAAAGCCTCCTGTTAGGCCATCATCTACACGACATAGCCCTGAATTTTCCAATGCGCAGCTCTTTGCAAAAGAGAGATATTGGCAAGGAAAAGCTGTCTTGTACCTTTGCATTTTTCTCCCAAACGAAGGACACTAGAATTAAAATTTTACAGCCTCCTGTTATGCCATCATCTACACGACATAGCCCTGAATTTTCCAATGCGCAGCTCTTTGCAAAAGAGAGATATTGGCAAGGAAAAGCTGTCTTGTACCTTTGCATTTTTCTCCCAAACGAAGGACACTAGAATTAAAATTTTAAAGCCTCCTGTTATGCCATCATCTACACGACATATCCCTGAATTTTCCAATGCGCAGCTCTTTGCAAAAGAGAGATATTGGCAAGGAAAAGCTGTCAGGTACCTTTGCATTTTTCTCCCAAACGAAGGACACTAGAATTAAAATTTTAAAGCCTCCTGTTAGGCCATCATCTACACGACATAGCCCTGAATTTTCCAATGCGCAGCTCTTTGCAAAAGAGAGATATTGGCAAGGAAAAGCTGTCTTGTACCTTTGCATTTTTCTCCCAAACGAAGGTCACTAGAAAGAAAATTTTAAAGCCTCCTGTTAGGCCATCATCTACACGACATAGCCCTGAATTTTCCAATGCGTAGCTCTTTGCAAAAGAGAGATATTGGCAAGGAAAAGCTATCTTGTACCTTTGCATTTTTCTCCCAAACGAAGGACACTAGAATTAAAATTTTAAAGCCTCCTGTTAGGCCATCATCTACACGACATAGCCCTGAATTTTCCAATGCGCAGCTCTTTGCAAAAGAGAGATATTGGCAAGGAAAAGCTGTCTTGTACCATTGCATTTTTCTCCCAAACGAAGGACACTAGAAAGAAAATTTTAAAGCCTCCTGTTAGGCCATCATCTACACGACATAGCCCTGAATTTTCCAATGCGCAGCTCTTTGCAAAAGAGAGATATTGGCAAGGAAAAGCTGTCTTGTACCTTTGCATTTTTCTCCCAAACGAAGGACACTAGAAAGAAAATTTTAAAGCCTCCTGTTAGGCCATCATCTACACGACATAGCCCTGAATTTTCCAATGCGTAGCTCTTTGCAAAAGAGAGATATTGGCAAGGAAAAGCTGTCTTGTACCTTTGCATTTTTCTCCCAAACGAAGGACACTAGAAAGAAAATTTTAAAGCCTCCTGTTAGGCCATCATCTACACGACATAGCCCTGATTTTTCCAATGCGCAGCTCTTTGCAAAAGATAGATATTGGCAAGGAAAAGCTGTCTTGTACCATTGCATTTTTCTCCCAAACGAAGGACACTAGAAAGAAAATTTTAAAGCCTCCTGTTAGGCCATCATCTACACGACATAGCCCTGAATTTTCCAATGCGCAGCTCTTTGCAAAAGAGAGATATTGGCAAGGAAAAGCTGTCTTGTACCTTTGCATTTTTCTCCCAAACGAAGGACACTAGAATTAAAATTTTAAAGCCTCCTGTTAGGCCATCATCTACACGGCATAGCCATGAATTTTCCAATGCGCAGCTCTTTGCAAAAGAGAGATATTGGCAAGGAAAAGCTGTCTTGTACCTTTGCATTTTTCTCCCAAACGAAGGACACTAGAATTTAAATTTTAAAGCCTCCTGTTAGGCCATCATCTACACGATATAGCCCTGAATTTTCCAATGCACAGCTCTTTGCAAAAGAGAGATATTGGCAAGGAAAAGCTGTCTTGTACCTTTGCATTTTTCTCCCAAACGAAGGACACAAGAAAGAAAATTTTAAAACCTCCTTTAGGCCATCATCTACACGACATAGCCCTGAATTTTCCAATGCGCAGCTCTTTGCAAAAGAGAGATATTGGCAAGGAAAAGCTATCTTGTACCTTTGCATTTTTCTCCCAAACGAAGGACACTAGAAAGAAAATTTTAAAGCCTCCTGTTAGACCATCATCTACACGGCATAGCCATGAATTTTCCAATGCGCAGCTCTTTGCAAAAGAGAGATATTGGCAAGGAAAAGCTATCTTGTACCTTTGCATTTTTCTCCCAAACGAAGGACACTAGAATTAAAATTTTAAAGCCTCCTGTTAGGCCATCATCTACACGACATAGCCCTGAATTTTCCAATGCGCAGCTCTTTGCAAAAGAGAGATATTGGCAAGGAAAAGCTGTCTTGTACCTTTGCATTTTTCTCCCAAACGAAGGAAACTAGAAAGAAAATTTTAAAGCCTCCTGTTAGGCCATCATCTACACGACATAGCCCTGATTTTTCCAATGCGCAGCTCTTTGCAAAAGAGAGATATTGGCAAGGAAAAGTTGTCTTGTACCTTTGCATTTTTCTCCCAAACGAAGGACACTAGAAAGAAAATTTTAAAGCCTCCTGTTAGGCCATCATCTACACGACATAGCCCTGAATTTTCCAATGCGCAGCTCTTTGCAAAAGAGAGATATTGGCAAGGAAAAGCTGTCTTGTACCTTTGCATTTTTCTCCCAAACGAAGGACACTAGAATTAAAATTTTAAAGCCTCCTGTTAGGCCATCATCTACACGACATAGCCCTGAATTTTCCAATGCGCAGCTCTTTGCAAAAGAGAGATATTGGCAAGGAAAAGCTGTCTTGTACCTTTGCATTTTTCTCCCAAACGAATGACACTAGAATTAAAATTTTAAAGCCTCCTGTTATGCCATCATCTACACGACATAGCCCTGAATTTTCCAATGCGCAGCTCTTTGCAAAAGAGAGATATTGGCAAGGAAAAGCTGTCAGGTACCTTTGCATTTTTCTCCCAAACGAAGGACACTAGAATTAAAATTTTAAAGCCTCCTGTTAGGCCATCATCTACACGACATAGCCCTGAATTTTCCAATGCGCAGCTCTTTGCAAAAGAGAGATATTGGCAAGGAAAAGCTGTCTTGTACCTTTGCATTTTTCTCCCAAACGAAGGTCACTAGAAAGAAAATTTTAAAGCCTCCTGTTAGGCCATCATCTACACGACATAGCCCTGAATTTTCCAATGCGTAGCTCTTTGCAAAAGAGAGATATTGGCAAGGAAAAGCTATCTTGTACCTTTGCATTTTTCTCCCAAACGAAGGACACTAGAATTAAAATTTTAAAGCCTCCTGTTAGGCCATCATCTACATGACATAGCCCTGAATTTTCCAATGCGCAGCTCTTTGCAAAAGAGAGATATTGGCAAGGAAAAGCTGTCTTGTACCTTTGCATTTTTCTCCCAAACGAAGGACACTAGAAAGAAAATTTTAAAGCCTCCTGTTAGGCCATCATCTACACGACATAGCCCTGAATTTTCCAATGCGCAGCTCTTTGCAAAAGAGAGATATTGGCAAGGAAAAGCTGTCAGGTACCTTTGCATTTTTCTCCCAAACGAAGGACACTAGAATTAAAATTTTAAAGCCTCCTGTTAGGCCATCATCTACACGGCATAGCCCTGAATTTTCCAATGCGCAGCTCTTTGCAAAAGAGAGATATTGGCAAGGAAAAGCTGTCTTGTACCTTTGCATTTTTCTCCCAAACGAAGGTCACTAGAAAGAAAATTTTAAAGCCTCCTGTTAGGCCATCATCTACACGACATAGCCCTGAATTTTCCAATGCGCAGCTCTTTGCAAAAGAGAGACATTGGCAAGGAAAAGCTGTCAGGTACCTTTGCATTTTTCTCCCAAACGAAGGACACTAGAATTAAAATTTTAAAGCCTCCTGTTAGGCCATCATCTACACGGCATAGCCCTGAATTTTCCAATGCGCAGCTCTTTGCAAAAGAGAGATATTGGCAAGGAAAAGCTGTCTTGTACCTTTGCATTTTTCTCCCAAACGAAGGTCACTAGAAAGAAAATTTTAAAGCCTCCTGTTAGGCCATCATCTACACGACATAGCCCTGAATTTTCCAATGCGCAGCTCTTTGCAAAAGAGAGATATTGGCAAGGAAAAGCTGTCTTGTACCATTGCATTTTTCTCCCAAACGAAGGACACTAGAAAGAAAATTTTAAAGCCTCCTGTTAGGCCATCATCTACACGACATAGCCCTGAATTTTCCAATGCGCAGCTCTTTGCAAAAGAGAGATATTGGCAAGGAAAAGCTGTCTTGTACCTTTGCATTTTTCTCCCAAACGAAGGACACTAGAAAGAAAATTTTAAAGCCTCCTGTTAGGCCATCATCTACACGACATAGCCCTGAATTTTCCAATGCGTAGCTCTTTGCAAAAGAGAGATATTGGCAAGGAAAAGCTGTCTTGTACCTTTGCATTTTTCTCCCAAACGAAGGAAACTAGAAAGAAAATTTTAAAGCCTCCTGTTAGGCCATCATCTACACGACATAGCCCTGCTTTTTCCAATGCGCAGCTCTTTGCAAAAGAGAGATATTGGCAAGGAAAAGCTGTCTTGTACCATTGCATTTTTCTCCCAAACGAAGGACACTAGATAGAAAATTTTAAAGCCTCCTGTTAGGCCATCATCTACACGACATAGCCCTGAATTTTCCAATGCGCAGCTCTTTGCAAAAGAGAGATATTGGCAAGGAAAAGCTGTCTTGTACCATTGCATTTTTCTCCCAAACGAAGGACACTAGAAAGAAAATTTTAAAGCCTCCTGTTAGGCCATCATCTACACGACATAGCCCTGATTTTTCCAATGCGCAGCTCTTTGCAAAAGAGAGATATTGGCAAGGAAAAGCTGTCTTATACCATTGCATTTTTCTCCCAAACGAAGGACACTAGAAAGAAAATTTTAAAGCCTCCTGTTAGGCCATCATCTACACGACATAGCCCTGAATTTTCCAATGCGCAGCTCTTTGCAAAAGAGAGATATTGGCAAGGAAAAGCTGTCTTGTACCTTTGCATTTTTCTCCCAAACGAAGGACACTAGAATTAAAATTTTAAAGCCTCCTGTTAGGCCATCATCTACACGACATAGCCCTGAATTTTCCAATGCGCAGCTCTTTGCAAAAGAGAGATATTGGCAAGGAAAAGCTGTCTTGTACCTTTGCATTTTTCTCCCAAACGAAGGACACTAGAATTAAAATTTTAAAGCCTCCTGTTATGCCATCATCTACACGACATAGCCCTGAATTTTCCAATGCGCAGCTCTTTGCAAAAGAGAGATATTGGCAAGGAAAAGCTGTCAGGTACCTTTGCATTTTTCTCCCAAACGAAGGACACTAGAATTAAAATTTTAAAGCCTCCTGTTAGGCCATCATCTACACGACATAGCCCTGAATTTTCCAATGCGCAGCTCTTTGCAAAAGAGAGATATTGGCAAGGAAAAGCTGTCTTGTACCTTTGCATTTTTCTCCCAAACGAAGGTCACTAGAAAGAAAATTTTAAAGCCTCCTGTTAGGCCATCATCTACACGACATAGCCCTGAATTTTCCAATGCGTAGCTCTTTGCAAAAGAGAGATATTGGCAAGGAAAAGCTATCTTGTACCTTTGCATTTTTCTCCCAAACGAAGGACACTAGAATTAAAATTTTAAAGCCTCCTGTTAGGCCATCATCTACATGACATAGCCCTGAATTTTCCAATGCGCAGCTCTTTGCAAAAGAGAGATATTGGCAAGGAAAAGCTGTCTTGTACCTTTGCATTTTTCTCCCAAACGAAGGACACTAGAAAGAAAATTTTAAAGCCTCCTGTTAGGCCATCATCTACACGACATAGCCCTGAATTTTCCAATGCGCAGCTCTTTGCAAAAGAGAGATATTGGCAAGGAAAAGTTGTCTTGTACCTTTGCATTTTTCTCCCAAACGAAGGACACTAGAAAGAAAATTTTAAAGCCTCCTGTTAGGCCATCATCTACACGACATAGCCCTGAATTTTCCAATGCGCAGCTCTTTGCAAAAGAGAGATATTGGCAAGGAAAAGCTGTCTTGTACCTTTGCATTTTTCTCCCAAACGAAGGACACTAGAATTAAAATTTTAAAGCCTCCTGTTAGGCCATCATCTACACGACATAGCCCTGAATTTTCCAATGCGCAGCTCTTTGCAAAAGAGAGATATTGGCAAGGAAAAGCTGTCTTGTACCTTTGCATTTTTCTCCCAAACGAAGGACACTAGAATTAAAATTTTAAAGCCTCCTGTTATGCCATCATCTACACGACATAGCCCTGAATTTTCCAATGCGCAGCTCTTTGCAAAAGAGAGATATTGGCAAGGAAAAGCTGTCAGGTACCTTTGCATTTTTCTCCCAAACGAAGGACACTAGAATTAAAATTTTAAAGCCTCCTGTTAGGCCATCATCTACACGACATAGCCCTGAATTTTCCAATGCGCAGCTCTTTGCAAAAGAGAGATATTGGCAAGGAAAAGCTGTCTTGTACCTTTGCATTTTTCTCCCAAACGAAGGTCACTAGAAAGAAAATTTTAAAGCCTCCTGTTAGGCCATCATCTACACGACATAGCCCTGAATTTTCCAATGCGTAGCTCTTTGCAAAAGAGAGATATTGGCAAGGAAAAGCTATCTTGTACCTTTGCATTTTTCTCCCAAACGAAGGACACTAGAATTAAAATTTTAAAGCCTCCTGTTAGGCCATCATCTACATGACATAGCCCTGAATTTTCCAATGCGCAGCTCTTTGCAAAAGAGAGATATTGGCAAGGAAAAGCTGTCTTGTACCTTTGCATTTTTCTCCCAAACGAAGGACACTAGAAAGAAAATTTTAAAGCCTCCTGTTAGGCCATCATCTACACGACATAGCCCTGAATTTTCCAATGCGCAGCTCTTTGCAAAAGAGAGATATTGGCAAGGAAAAGCTGTCAGGTACCTTTGCATTTTTCTCCCAAACGAAGGACACTAGAATTAAAATTTTAAAGCCTCCTGTTAGGCCATCATCTACACGGCATAGCCCTGAATTTTCCAATGCGCAGCTCTTTGCAAAAGAGAGATATTGGCAAGGAAAAGCTGTCTTGTACCTTTGCATTTTTCTCCCAAACGAAGGTCACTAGAAAGAAAATTTTAAAGCCTCCTGTTAGGCCATCATCTACACGACATAGCCCTGAATTTTCCAATGCGCAGCTCTTTGCAAAAGAGAGATATTGGCAAGGAAAAGCTGTCAGGTACCTTTGCATTTTTCTCCCAAACGAAGGACACTAGAATTAAAATTTTAAAGCCTCCTGTTAGGCCATCATCTACACGGCATAGCCCTGAATTTTCCAATGCGCAGCTCTTTGCAAAAGAGAGATATTGGCAAGGAAAAGCTGTCTTGTACCTTTGCATTTTTCTCCCAAACGAAGGTCACTAGAAAGAAAATTTTAAAGCCTCCTGTTAGGCCATCATCTACACGACATAGCCCTGAATTTTCCAATGCGCAGCTCTTTGCAAAAGAGAGATATTGGCAAGGAAAAGCTGTCTTGTACCATTGCATTTTTCTCCCAAACGTAGGACACTAGAAAGAAAATTTTAAAGCCTCCTGTTAGGCCATCATCTACACGACATAGCCCTGAATTTTCCAATGCGCAGCTCTTTGCAAAAGAGAGATATTGGCAAGGAAAAGCTGTCTTGTACCTTTGCATTTTTCTCCCAAACGAAGGACACTAGAAAGAAAATTTTAAAGCCTCCTGTTAGGCCATCATCTACACGACATAGCCCTGAATTTTCCAATGCGTAGCTCTTTGCAAAAGAGAGATATTGGCAAGGAAAAGCTGTCTTGTACCTTTGCATTTTTCTCCCAAACGAAGGAAACTAGAAAGAAAATTTTAAAGCCTCCTGTTAGGCCATCATCTACACGACATAGCCCTGCTTTTTCCAATGCGCAGCTCTTTGCAAAAGAGAGATATTGGCAAGGAAAAGCTGTCTTGTACCATTGCATTTTTCTCCCAAACGAAGGACACTAGATAGAAAATTTTAAAGCCTCCTGTTAGGCCATCATCTACACGACATAGCCCTGAATTTTCCAATGCGCAGCTCTTTGCAAAAGAGAGATATTGGCAAGGAAAAGCTGTCTTGTACCATTGCATTTTTCTCCCAAACGAAGGACACTAGAAAGAAAATTTTAAAGCCTCCTGTTAGGCCATCATCTACACGACATAGCCCTGATTTTTCCAATGCGCAGCTCTTTGCAAAAGAGAGATATTGGCAAGGAAAAGCTGTCTTATACCATTGCATTTTTCTCCCAAACGAAGGACACTAGAAAGAAAATTTTAAAGCCTCCTGTTAGGCCATCATCTACACGACATAGCCCTGAATTTTCCAATGCGCAGCTCTTTGCAAAAGAGAGATATTGGCAAGGAAAAGCTGTCTTGTACCTTTGCATTTTTCTCCCAAACGAAGGACACTAGAATTAAAATTTTAAAGCCTCCTGTTAGGCCATCATCTACACGACATAGCCCTGAATTTTCCAATGCGCAGCTCTTTGCAAAAGAGAGATATTGGCAAGGAAAAGCTGTCAGGTACCTTTGCATTTTTCTCCCAAACGAAGGACACTAGAATTAAAATTTTAAAGCCTCCTGTTAGGCCATCATCTACACGACATAGCCCTGAATTTTCCAATGCGCAGCTCTTTGCAAAAGAGAGATATTGGCAAGGAAAAGCTGTCTTGTACCTTTGCATTTTTCTCCCAAACGAAGGTCACTAGAAAGAAAATTTTAAAGCCTCCTGTTAGGCCATCATCTACACGACATAGCCCTGAATTTTCCAATGCGTAGCTCTTTGCAAAAGAGAGATATTGGCAAGGAAAAGCTATCTTGTACCTTTGCATTTTTCTCCCAAACGAAGGACACTAGAATTAAAATTTTAAAGCCTCCTGTTAGGCCATCATCTACATGACATAGCCCTGAATTTTCCAATGCGCAGCTCTTTGCAAAAGAGAGATATTGGCAAGGAAAAGCTGTCTTGTACCTTTGCATTTTTCTCCCAAACGAAGGACACTAGAAAGAAAATTTTAAAGCCTCCTGTTAGGCCATCATCTACACGACATAGCCCTGAATTTTCCAATGCGCAGCTCTTTGCAAAAGAGAGATATTGGCAAGGAAAAGCTGTCAGGTACCTTTGCATTTTTCTCCCAAACGAAGGACACTAGAATTAAAACTTTAAAGCCTCCTGTTAAGCCATCATCTACACGGCATAGCCCTGAATTTTCCAATGCGCAGCTCTTTGCAAAAGAGAGATATTGGCAAGGAAAAGCTGTCTTGTACCTTTGCATTTTTCTCCCAAACGAAGGTCACTAGAAAGAAAATTTTAAAGCCTCCTGTTAGGCCATCATCTACACGACATAGCCCTGAATTTTCCAATGCGCAGCTCTTTGCAAAAGAGAGATATTGGCAAGGAAAAGCTGTCAGGTACCTTTGCATTTTTCTCCCAAACGAAGGACACTAGAATTAAAATTTTAAAGCCTCCTGTTAGGCCATCATCTACACGGCATAGCCCTGAATTTTCCAATGCGCAGCTCTTTGCAAAAGAGAGATATTGGCAAGGAAAAGCTGTCTTGTACCTTTGCATTTTTCTCCCAAACGAAGGTCACTAGAAAGAAAATTTTAAAGCCTCCTGTTAGGCCATCATCTACACGACATAGCCCTGAATTTTCCAATGCGCAGCTCTTTGCAAAAGAGAGATATTGGCAAGGAAAAGCTGTCTTGTACCATTGCATTTTTCTCCCAAACGAAGGACACTAGAAAGAAAATTTTAAAGCCTCCTGTTAGGCCATCATCTACACGACATAGCCCTGAATTTTCCAATGCGCAGCTCTTTGCAAAAGAGAGATATTGGCAAGGAAAAGCTGTCTTGTACCTTTGCATTTTTCTCCCAAACGAAGGACACTAGAAAGAAAATTTTAAAGCCTCCTGTTAGGCCATCATCTACACGACATAGCCCTGAATTTTCCAATGCGTAGCTCTTTGCAAAAGAGAGATATTGGCAAGGAAAAGCTGTCTTGTACCTTTGCATTTTTCTCCCAAACGAAGGAAACTAGAAAGAAAATTTTAAAGCCTCCTGTTAGGCCATCATCTACACGACATAGCCCTGCTTTTTCCAATGCGCAGCTCTTTGCAAAAGAGAGATATTGGCAAGGAAAAGCTGTCTTGTACCATTGCATTTTTCTCCCAAACGAAGGACACTAGATAGAAAATTTTAAAGCCTCCTGTTAGGCCATCATCTACACGACATAGCCCTGAATTTTCCAATGCGCAGCTCTTTGCAAAAGAGAGATATTGGCAAGGAAAAGCTGTCTTGTACCATTGCATTTTTCTCCCAAACGAAGGACACTAGAAAGAAAATTTTAAAGCCTCCTGTTAGGCCATCATCTACACGACATAGCCCTGATTTTTCCAATGCGCAGCTCTTTGCAAAAGAGAGATATTGGCAAGGAAAAGCTGTCTTATACCATTGCATTTTTCTCCCAAACGAAGGACACTAGAAAGAAAATTTTAAAGCCTCCTGTTAGGCCATCATCTACACGACATAGCCCTGAATTTTCCAATGCGCAGCTCTTTGCAAAAGAGAGATATTGGCAAGGAAAAGCTGTCTTGTACCTTTGCATTTTTCTCCCAAACGAAGGACACTAGAAAGAAAATTTTAAAGCCTCCTGTTAGGCCATCATCTACACGACATAGCCCTGAATTTTCCAATGCGCAGCTCTTTGCAAAAGAGAGATATTGGCAAGGAAAAGCTGTCTTGTACCTTTGCATTTTTCTCCCAAACGAAGGACACTAGAATTAAAATTTTAAAGCCTCCTGTTAGGCCATCATCTACACGACATAGCCCTGAATTTTCCAATGCGCAGCTCTTTGCAAAAGAGAGATATTGGCAAGGAAAAGCTGTCTTGTACCTTTGCATTTTTCTCCCAAACGAAGGACACTAGAATTAAAATTTTAAAGCCTCCTGTTATGCCATCATCTACACGACATAGCCCTGAATTTTCCAATGCGCAGCTCTTTGCAAAAGAGAGATATTGGCAAGGAAAAGCTGTCTTGTACCTTTGCATTTTTCTCCCAAACGAAGGACACTAGAAAGAAAATTTTAAAGCCTCCTGTTAGGCCATCATCTACACGACATAGCCCTGATTTTTCCAATGCGCAGCTCTTTGCAAAAGAGAGATATTGGCAAGGAAAAGCTGTCTTGTACCATTGCATTTTTCTCCCAAACGAAGGACACTAGATAGAAAATTTTAAAGCCTCCTGTTAGGCCATCATCTACACGACATAGCCCTGAATTTTCCAATGCGTAGCTCTTTGCAAAATAGAGATATTGGCAAGGAACAGCTGTCTTGTACCTTTGCATTTTTCTCCCAAACGAAGGACACTAGAAAGAAAATTTTAAAGCCTCCTGTTAGGCCATCATCTACACGACATAGCCCTGATTTTTCCAATGCGCAGCTCTTTGCAAAAGAGAGATATTGGCAAGGAAAAGCTGTCTTGTACCATTGCATTTTTCTCCCAAACGAAGGACACTAGAAAGAAAATTTTAAAGCCTCCTGTTAGGCCATCATCTACACGACATAGCCCTGAATTTTCCAATGCGCAGCTCTTTGCAAAAGAGAGATATTGGCAAGGAAAAGCTGTCTTGTACCATTGCATTTTTCTCCCAAACGAAGGACACTAGAAAGAAAATTTTAAAGCCTCCTGTTAAGCCATCATCTACACGACATAGCCCTGAATTTTCCAATGCGCAGCTCTTTGCAAAAGAGAGATATTGGCAAGGAAAAGCTGTCTTGTACCATTGCATTTTTCTCCCAAACGAAGGACACTAGAAAGAAAATTTTAAAGCCTCCTGTTAGGCCATCATCTACACGACATAGCCCTGATTTTTCCAATGCGCAGCTCTTTGCCAAAGAGAGATATTGGCAAGGAAAAGCTGTCTTGTACCATTGCATTTTTCTCCCAAACGAAGGACACTAGAAAGAAAATGTTAAAGCCTCCTGTTAGGCCATCATCTACACGACATAGCCCTGAATTTTCCAATGCGCAGCTCTTTGCAAAAGAGAGATATTGGCAAGGAAAAGCTGTCTTGTACCTTTGCATTTTTCTCCCAAACGAAGGACACTAGAATTAAAATTTTAAAGCCTCCTGTTAGGCCATCATCTACACGACATAGCCCTAAATTTTCCAATGCGCAGCTCTTTGCAAAAGAGAGATATTGGCAAGGAAAAGCTGTCTTGTACCTTTGCATTTTTCTCCCAAACGAAGGACACTAGAATTAAAATTTTAAAGCCTCCTGTTATGCCATCATCTACACGACATAGCCCTGAATTTTCCAATGCGCAGCTCTTTGCAAAAGAGAGATATTAGCAAGGAAAAGCTGTCTTGTACCTTTGCATTTTCTCCCAAACGAAGGACACTAGAATTAAAATTTTAAAGCCTCCTGTTATGCCATCATCTACACGACATAGCCCTGAATTTTCCAATGCGCAGCTCTTTGCAAAAGAGAGATATTGGCAAGGAAAAGCTGTCAGGTACCTTTGCATTTTTCTCCCAAACGAAGGACACTAGAATTAAAATTTTAAAGCCTCCTGTTAGGCCATCATCTACACGACATAGCCCTGAATTTTCCAATGCGCAGCTCTTTGCAAAAGAGAGATATTGGCAAGGAAAAGCTGTCTTGTACCTTTGCATTTTTCTCCCAAACGAAGGTCACTAGAAAGAAAATTTTAAAGCCTCCTGTTAGGCCATCATCTACACGACATAGCCCTGAATTTTCCAATGCGCAGCTCTTTGCAAAAGAGAGATATTGGCAAGGAAAAGCTGTCTTGTACCATTGCATTTTTCTCCCAAACGAAGGACACTAGAAAGAAAATTTTAAAGCCTCCTGTTAGGCCATCATCTACACGACATAGCCCTGAATTTTCCAATGCGCAGCTCTTTGCAAAAGAGAGATATTGGCAAGGAAAAGCTGTCTTGTACCTTTGCATTTTTCTCCCAAACGAAGGAAACTAGAAAGAAAATTTTAAAGCCTCCTGTTAGGCCATCATCTACACGACATAGCCCTGATTTTTCCAATGCGCAGCTCTTTGCAAAAGAGAGATATTGGCAAGGAAAAGTTGTCTTGTACCTTTGCATTTTTCTCCCAAACGAAGGACACTAGAAAGAAAATTTTAAAGCCTCCTGTTAGGCCATCATCTACACGACATAGCCCTGAATTTTCCAATGCGCAGCTCTTTGCAAAAGAGAGATATTGGCAAGGAAAAGCTGTCTTGTACCTTTGCATTTTTCTCCCAAACGAAGGACACTAGAATTAAAATTTTAAAGCCTCCTGTTAGGCCATCATCTACACGACATAGCCCTGAATTTTCCAATGCGCAGCTCTTTGCAAAAGAGAGATATTGGCAAGGAAAAGCTGTCTTGTACCTTTGCATTTTTCTCCCAAACGAAGGACACTAGAATTAAAATTTTAAAGCCTCCTGTTATGCCATCATCTACACGACATAGCCCTGAATTTTCCAATGCGCAGCTCTTTGCAAAAGAGAGATATTGGCAAGGAAAAGCTGTCAGGTACCTTTGCATTTTTCTCCCAAACGAAGGACACTAGAATTAAAATTTTAAAGCCTCCTGTTAGGCCATCATCTACACGACATAGCCCTGAATTTTCCAATGCGCAGCTCTTTGCAAAAGAGAGATATTGGCAAGGAAAAGCTGTCTTGTACCTTTGCATTTTTCTCCCAAACGAAGGTCACTAGAAAGAAAATTTTTAAAGCCTCCTGTTAGGCCATCATCTACACGACATAGCCCTGAATTTTCCAATGCGTAGCTCTTTGCAAAAGAGAGATATTGGCAAGGAAAAGCTATCTTGTACCTTTGCATTTTTCTCCCAAACGAAGGACACTAGAATTAAAATTTTAAAGCCTCCTGTTAGGCCATCATCTACATGACATAGCCCTGAATTTTCCAATGCGCAGCTCTTTGCAAAAGAGAGATATTGGCAAGGAAAAGCTGTCAGGTACCTTTGCATTTTTCTCCCAAACGAAGGACACTAGAATTAAAATTTTAAAGCCTCCTGTTAGGCCATCATCTACACGGCATAGCCCTGAATTTTCCAATGCGCAGCTCTTTGCAAAAGAGAGATATTGGCAAGGAAAAGCTGTCTTGTACCTTTGCATTTTTCTCCCAAACGAAGGTCACTAGAAAGAAAATTTTAAAGCCTCCTGTTAGGCCATCATCTACACGACATAGCCCTGAATTTTCCAATGCGCAGCTCTTTGCAAAAGAGAGATATTGGCAAGGAAAAGCTGTCAGGTACCTTTTGCATTTTTCTCCCAAACGAAGGACACTAGAATTAAAATTTTAAAGCCTCCTGTTAGGCCATCATCTACACGGCATAGCCCTGAATTTTCCAATGCGCAGCTCTTTGCAAAAGAGAGATATTGGCAAGGAAAAGCTGTCTTGTACCTTTGCATTTTTCTCCCAAACGAAGGTCACTAGAAAGAAAATTTTAAAGCCTCCTGTTAGGCCATCATCTACACGACATAGCCCTGAATTTTCCAATGCGCAGCTCTTTGCAAAAGAGAGATATTGGCAAGGAAAAGCTGTCTTGTACCATTGCATTTTTCTCCCAAACGAAGGACACTAGAAAGAAAATTTTAAAGCCTCCTGTTAGGCCATCATCTACACGACATAGCCCTGAATTTTCCAATGCGCAGCTCTTTGCAAAAGAGAGATATTGGCAAGGAAAAGCTGTCTTGTACCTTTGCATTTTTCTCCCAAACGAAGGACACTAGAAAGAAAATTTTAAAGCCTCCTGTTAGGCCATCATCTACACGACATAGCCCTGAATTTTCCAATGCGTAGCTCTTTGCAAAAGAGAGATATTGGCAAGGAAAAGCTGTCTTGTACCTTTGCATTTTTCTCCCAAACGAAGGAAACTAGAAAGAAAATTTTAAAGCCTCCTGTTAGGCCATCATCTACACGACATAGCCCTGCTTTTTCCAATGCGCAGCTCTTTGCAAAAGAGAGATATTGGCAAGGAAAAGCTGTCTTGTACCATTGCATTTTTCTCCCAAACGAAGGACACTAGATAGAAAATTTTAAAGCCTCCTGTTAGGCCATCATCTACACGACATAGCCCTGAATTTTCCAATGCGCAGCTCTTTGCAAAAGAGAGATATTGGCAAGGAAAAGCTGTCTTGTACCATTGCATTTTTCTCCCAAACGAAGGACACTAGAAAGAAAATTTTAAAGCCTCCTGTTAGGCCATCATCTACACGACATAGCCCTGATTTTTCCAATGCGCAGCTCTTTGCAAAAGAGAGATATTGGCAAGGAAAAGCTGTCTTATACCATTGCATTTTTCTCCCAAACGAAGGACACTAGAAAGAAAATTTTAAAGCCTCCTGTTAGGCCATCATCTACACGACATAGCCCTGAATTTTCCAATGCGCAGCTCTTTGCAAAAGAGAGATATTGGCAAGGAAAAGCTGTCTTGTACCTTTGCATTTTTCTCCCAAACGAAGGACACTAGAAAGAAAATTTTAAAGCCTCCTGTTAGGCCATCATCTACACGACATAGCCCTGAATTTTCCAATGCGCAGCTCTTTGCAAAAGAGAGATATTGGCAAGGAAAAGCTGTCTTGTACCTTTGCATTTTTCTCCCAAACGAAGGACACTAGAATTAAAATTTTAAAGCCTCCTGTTAGGCCATCATCTACACGACATAGCCCTGAATTTTCCAATGCGCAGCTCTTTGCAAAAGAGAGATATTGGCAAGGAAAAGCTGTCTTGTACCTTTGCATTTTTCTCCCAAACGAAGGACACTAGAATTAAAATTTTAAAGCCTCCTGTTATGCCATCATCTACACGACATAGCCCTGAATTTTCCAATGCGCAGCTCTTTGCAAAAGAGAGATATTGGCAAGGAAAAGCTGTCTTGTACCTTTGCATTTTTCTCCCAAACGAAGGACACTAGAAAGAAAATTTTAAAGCCTCCTGTTAGGCCATCATCTACACGACATAGCCCTGAATTTTCCAATGCGTAGCTCTTTGCAAAAGAGAGATATTGGCAAGGAAAAGCTGTCTTGTACCTTTGCATTTTTCTCCCAAACGAAGGACACTAGAAAGAAAATTTTAAAGCCTCCTGTTAGGCCATCATCTACACGACATAGCCCTGATTTTTCCAATGCGCAGCTCTTTGCAAAAGAGAGATATTGGCAAGGAAAAGCTGTCAGGTACCTTTGCATTTTTCTCCCAAACGAAGGACACTAGAATTAAAATTTTAAAGCCTCCTGTTATGCCATCATCTACACGACATAGCCCTGAATTTTCCAATGCGCAGCTCTTTGCAAAAGAGAGATATTGGCAAGGAAAAGCTGTCAGGTACCTTTGCATTTTTCTCCCAAACGAAGGACACTAGAATTAAAATTTTAAAGCCTCCTGTTAGGCCATCATCTACACGACATAGCCCTGAATTTTCCAATGCGCAGCTCTTTGCAAAAGAGAGATATTGGCAAGGAAAAGCTGTCTTGTACCTTTGCATTTTTCTCCCAAACGAAGGTCACTAGAAAGAAAATTTTTAAAGCCTCCTGTTAGGCCATCATCTACACGACATAGCCCTGAATTTTCCAATGCGTAGCTCTTTGCAAAAGAGAGATATTGGCAAGGAAAAGCTATCTTGTACCTTTGCATTTTTCTCCCAAACGAAGGACACTAGAATTAAAATTTTAAAGCCTCCTGTTAGGCCATCATCTACATGACATAGCCCTGAATTTTCCAATGCGCAGCTCTTTGCAAAAGAGAGATATTGGCAAGGAAAAGCTGTCAGGTACCTTTGCATTTTTCTCCCAAACGAAGGACACTAGAATTAAAATTTTAAAGCCTCCTGTTAGGCCATCATCTACACGGCATAGCCCTGAATTTTCCAATGCGCAGCTCTTTGCAAAAGAGAGATATTGGCAAGGAAAAGCTGTCTTGTACCTTTGCATTTTTCTCCCAAACGAAGGTCACTAGAAAGAAAATTTTAAAGCCTCCTGTTAGGCCATCATCTACACGACATAGCCCTGAATTTTCCAATGCGCAGCTCTTTGCAAAAGAGAGATATTGGCAAGGAAAAGCTGTCAGGTACCTTTTGCATTTTTCTCCCAAACGAAGGACACTAGAATTAAAATTTTAAAGCCTCCTGTTAGGCCATCATCTACACGGCATAGCCCTGAATTTTCCAATGCGCAGCTCTTTGCAAAAGAGAGATATTGGCAAGGAAAAGCTGTCTTGTACCTTTGCATTTTTCTCCCAAACGAAGGTCACTAGAAAGAAAATTTTAAAGCCTCCTGTTAGGCCATCATCTACACGACATAGCCCTGAATTTTCCAATGCGCAGCTCTTTGCAAAAGAGAGATATTGGCAAGGAAAAGCTGTCTTGTACCATTGCATTTTTCTCCCAAACGAAGGACACTAGAAAGAAAATTTTAAAGCCTCCTGTTAGGCCATCATCTACACGACATAGCCCTGAATTTTCCAATGCGCAGCTCTTTGCAAAAGAGAGATATTGGCAAGGAAAAGCTGTCTTGTACCTTTGCATTTTTCTCCCAAACGAAGGACACTAGAAAGAAAATTTTAAAGCCTCCTGTTAGGCCATCATCTACACGACATAGCCCTGAATTTTCCAATGCGTAGCTCTTTGCAAAAGAGAGATATTGGCAAGGAAAAGCTGTCTTGTACCTTTGCATTTTTCTCCCAAACGAAGGAAACTAGAAAGAAAATTTTAAAGCCTCCTGTTAGGCCATCATCTACACGACATAGCCCTGCTTTTTCCAATGCGCAGCTCTTTGCAAAAGAGAGATATTGGCAAGGAAAAGCTGTCTTGTACCATTGCATTTTTCTCCCAAACGAAGGACACTAGATAGAAAATTTTAAAGCCTCCTGTTAGGCCATCATCTACACGACATAGCCCTGAATTTTCCAATGCGCAGCTCTTTGCAAAAGAGAGATATTGGCAAGGAAAAGCTGTCTTGTACCATTGCATTTTTCTCCCAAACGAAGGACACTAGAAAGAAAATTTTAAAGCCTCCTGTTAGGCCATCATCTACACGACATAGCCCTGATTTTTCCAATGCGCAGCTCTTTGCAAAAGAGAGATATTGGCAAGGAAAAGCTGTCTTATACCATTGCATTTTTCTCCCAAACGAAGGACACTAGAAAGAAAATTTTAAAGCCTCCTGTTAGGCCATCATCTACACGACATAGCCCTGAATTTTCCAATGCGCAGCTCTTTGCAAAAGAGAGATATTGGCAAGGAAAAGCTGTCTTGTACCTTTGCATTTTTCTCCCAAACGAAGGACACTAGAAAGAAAATTTTAAAGCCTCCTGTTAGGCCATCATCTACACGACATAGCCCTGAATTTTCCAATGCGCAGCTCTTTGCAAAAGAGAGATATTGGCAAGGAAAAGCTGTCTTGTACCTTTGCATTTTTCTCCCAAACGAAGGACACTAGAATTAAAATTTTAAAGCCTCCTGTTAGGCCATCATCTACACGACATAGCCCTGAATTTTCCAATGCGCAGCTCTTTGCAAAAGAGAGATATTGGCAAGGAAAAGCTGTCTTGTACCTTTGCATTTTTCTCCCAAACGAAGGACACTAGAATTAAAATTTTAAAGCCTCCTGTTATGCCATCATCTACACGACATAGCCCTGAATTTTCCAATGCGCAGCTCTTTGCAAAAGAGAGATATTGGCAAGGAAAAGCTGTCTTGTACCTTTGCATTTTTCTCCCAAACGAAGGACACTAGAAAGAAAATTTTAAAGCCTCCTGTTAGGCCATCATCTACACGACATAGCCCTGAATTTTCCAATGCGTAGCTCTTTGCAAAAGAGAGATATTGGCAAGGAAAAGCTGTCTTGTACCTTTGCATTTTTCTCCCAAACGAAGGACACTAGAAAGAAAATTTTAAAGCCTCCTGTTAGGCCATCATCTACACGACATAGCCCTGATTTTTCCAATGCGCAGCTCTTTGCAAAAGAGAGATATTGGCAAGGAAAAGCTGTCTTGTACCATTGCATTTTTCTCCCAAACGAAGGACACTAGATAGAAAATTTTAAAGCCTCCTGTTAGGCCATCATCTACACGACATAGCCCTGAATTTTCCAATGCGTAGCTCTTTGCAAAATAGAGATATTGGCAAGGAAAAGCTGTCTTGTACCTTTGCATTTTTCTCCCAAACGAAGGACACTAGAAAGAAAATTTTAAAGCCTCCTGTTAGGCCATCATCTACACGACATAGCCCTGATTTTTCCAATGCGCAGCTCTTTGCAAAAGAGAGATATTGGCAAGGAAAAGCTGTCTTGTACCATTGCATTTTTCTCCCAAACGAAGGACACTAGAAAGAAAATTTTAAAGCCTCCTGTTAGGCCATCATCTACACGACATAGCCCTGAATTTTCCAATGCGCAGCTCTTTGCAAAAGAGAGATATTGGCAAGGAAAAGCTGTCTTGTACCATTGCATTTTTCTCCCAAACGAAGGACACTAGAAAGAAAATTTTAAAGCCTCCTGTTAAGCCATCATCTACACGACATAGCCCTGAATTTTCCAATGCGCAGCTCTTTGCAAAAGAGAGATATTGGCAAGGAAAAGCTGTCTTGTACCATTGCATTTTTCTCCCAAACGAAGGACACTAGAAAGAAAATTTTAAAGCCTCCTGTTAGGCCATCATCTACACGACATAGCCCTGATTTTTCCAATGCGCAGCTCTTTGCCAAAGAGAGATATTGGCAAGGAAAAGCTGTCTTGTACCATTGCATTTTTCTCCCAAACGAAGGACACTAGAAAGAAAATGTTAAAGCCTCCTGTTAGGCCATCATCTACACGACATAGCCCTGAATTTTCCAATGCGCAGCTCTTTGCAAAAGAGAGATATTGGCAAGGAAAAGCTGTCTTGTACCTTTGCATTTTTCTCCCAAACGAAGGACACTAGAATTAAAATTTTAAAGCCTCCTGTTAGGCCATCATCTACACGACATAGCCCTAAATTTTCCAATGCGCAGCTCTTTGCAAAAGAGAGATATTGGCAAGGAAAAGCTGTCTTGTACCTTTGCATTTTTCTCCCAAACGAAGGACACTAGAATTAAAATTTTAAAGCCTCCTGTTATGCCATCATCTACACGACATAGCCCTGAATTTTCCAATGCGCAGCTCTTTGCAAAAGAGAGATATTGGCAAGGAAAAGCTGTCTTGTACCTTTGCATTTTCTCCCAAACGAAGGACACTAGAATTAAAATTTTAAAGCCTCCTGTTATGCCATCATCTACACGACATAGCCCTGAATTTTCCAATGCGCAGCTCTTTGCAAAAGAGAGATATTGGCAAGGAAAAGCTGTCAGGTACCTTTGCATTTTTCTCCCAAACGAAGGACACTAGAATTAAAATTTTAAAGCCTCCTGTTAGGCCATCATCTACACGACATAGCCCTGAATTTTCCAATGCGCAGCTCTTTGCAAAAGAGAGATATTGGCAAGGAAAAGCTGTCTTGTACCTTTGCATTTTTCTCCCAAACGAAGGTCACTAGAAAGAAAATTTTAAAGCCTCCTGTTAGGCCATCATCTACACGACATAGCCCTGAATTTTCCAATGCGCAGCTCTTTGCAAAAGAGAGATATTGGCAAGGAAAAGCTGTCTTGTACCATTGCATTTTTCTCCCAAACGAAGGACACTAGAAAGAAAATTTTAAAGCCTCCTGTTAGGCCATCATCTACACGACATAGCCCTGAATTTTCCAATGCGCAGCTCTTTGCAAAAGAGAGATATTGGCAAGGAAAAGCTGTCTTGTACCTTTGCATTTTTCTCCCAAACGAAGGACACTAGAAAGAAAATTTTAAAGCCTCCTGTTAGGCCATCATCTACACGACATAGCCCTGAATTTTCCAATGCGTAGCTCTTTGCAAAAGAGAGATATTGGCAAGGAAAAGCTGTCTTGTACCTTTGCATTTTTCTCCCAAACGAAGGAAACTAGAAAGAAAATTTTAAAGCCTCCTGTTAGGCCATCATCTACACGACATAGCCCTGATTTTTCCAATGCGCAGCTCTTTGCAAAAGAGAGATATTGGCAAGGAAAAGCTGTCTTGTACCATTGCATTTTTCTCCCAAACGAAGGACACTAGAAAGAAAAATTTAAAGCCTCCTGTTAGGCCATCATCTACACGACATAGCCCTGAATTTTCCAAAGCGCAGCTCTTTGCAAAAGAGAGATATTGGCAAGGAAAAGCTGTCTTGTACCTTTGCATTTTTCTCCCAAACGAAGGACACTAGAATTAAAATTTTAAAGCCTCCTGTTAGGCCATCATCTACACGACATAGCCCTGAATTTTCCAATGCGCAGCTCTTTGCAAAAGAGAGATATTGGCAAGGAAAAGCTGTCTTGTACCATTGCATTTTTCTCCCAAACGAAGGACACTAGAAAGAAAATTTTAAAGCCTCCTGTTAGGCCATCATCTACACGACATAGCCCTGAATTTTCCAATGCGCAGCTCTTTGCAAAAGAGAGATATTGGCAAGGAAAAGCTGTCTTGTACCATTGCATTTTTCTCCCAAACGAAGGACACTAGAAAGAAAATTTTAAAGCCTCCTGTTAGGCCATCATCTACACGACATAGCCCTGAATTTTCCAATGCGCAGCTCTTTGCAAAAGAGAGATATTGGCAAGGAAAAGCTGTCTTGTACCATTGCATTTTTCTCCCAAACGAAGGACACTAGAAAGAAAATTTTAAAGCCTCCTGTTAGGCCATCATCTACACGACATAGCCCTGAATTTTCCAATGCGCAGCTCTTTGCAAAAGAGAGATATTGGCAAGGAAAAGCTGTCTTGTACCATTGCATTTTTCTCCCAAACGAAGGACACTAGATAGAAAATTTTAAAGCCTCCTGTTAGGCCATCATCTACACGACATAGCCCTGAATTTTCCAATGCGTAGCTCTTTGCAAAATAGAGATATTGGCAAGGAAAAGCTGTCTTGTACCTTTGCATTTTTCTCCCAAACGAAGGACACTAGAAAGAAAATTTTAAAGCCTCCTGTTAGACCATCATCTATACGACATAGCCCTGATTTTTCCAATGCGCAGCTCTTTGCAAAAGAGAGATATTGGCAAGGAAAAGCTGTCTTGTACCATTGCATTTTTCTCCCAAACGTAGGACACTAGAAAGAAAATTTTAAAGCCTCCTGTTAGGCCATCATCTACACGACATAGCCCTGAATTTTCCAATGCGCAGCTCTTTGCAAAAGAGAGATATTGGCAAGGAAAAGCTGTCTTGTACCATTGCATTTTTCTCCCAAACGAAGGACACTAGAAAGAAAATTTTAAAGCCTCCTGTTAAGCCATCATCTACACGACATAGCCCTGAATTTTCCAATGCGCAGCTCTTTGCAAAAGAGAGATATTGGCAAGGAAAAGCTGTCTTGTACCATTGCATTTTTCTCCCAAACGAAGGACACTAGAAAGAAAATTTTAAAGCCTCCTGTTAGGCCATCATCTACACGACATAGCCCTGATTTTTCCAATGCGCAGCTCTTTGCAAAAGAGAGATATTGGCAAGGAAAAGCTGTCTTATACCATTGCATTTTTCTCCCAAACGAAGGACACTAGAAAGAAAATTTTAAAGCCTCCTGTTAGGCCATCATCTACACGACATAGCCCTGAATTTTCCAATGCGCAGCTCTTTGCAAAAGAGAGATATTGGCAAGGAAAAGCTGTCTTGTACCTTTGCATTTTTCTCCCAAACGAAGGACACTAGAAAGAAAATTTTAAAGCCTCCTGTTAGGCCATCATCTACACGACATAGCCCTGAATTTTCCAATGCGCAGCTCTTTGCAAAAGAGAGATATTGGCAAGGAAAAGCTGTCTTGTACCTTTGCATTTTTCTCCCAAACGAAGGACACTAGAATTAAAATTTTAAAGCCTCCTGTTAGGCCATCATCTACACGACATAGCCCTGAATTTTCCAATGCGCAGCTCTTTGCAAAAGAGAGATATTGGCAAGGAAAAGCTGTCTTGTACCTTTGCATTTTTCTCCCAAACGAAGGACACTAGAATTAAAATTTTAAAGCCTCCTGTTATGCCATCATCTACACGACATAGCCCTGAATTTTCCAATGCGCAGCTCTTTGCAAAAGAGAGATATTGGCAAGGAAAAGCTGTCTTGTACCTTTGCATTTTTCTTCCAAACGAAGGACACTAGAAAGAAAATTTTAAAGCCTCCTGTTAGGCCATCATCTACACGACATAGCCCTGAATTTTCCAATGCGTAGCTCTTTGCAAAAGAGAGATATTGGCAAGGAAAAGCTGTCTTGTACCTTTGCATTTTTCTCCCAAACGAAGGACACTAGAAAGAAAATTTTAAAGCCTCCTGTTAGGCCATCATCTACACGACATAGCCCTGATTTTTCCAATGCGCAGCTCTTTGCAAAAGAGAGATATTGGCAAGGAAAAGCTGTCTTGTACCATTGCATTTTTCTCCCAAACGAAGGACACTAGATAGAAAATTTTAAAGCCTCCTGTTAGGCCATCATCTACACGACATAGCCCTGAATTTTCCAATGCGTAGCTCTTTGCAAAATAGAGATATTGGCAAGGAAAAGCTGTCTTGTACCTTTGCATTTTTCTCCCAAACGAAGGACACTAGAAAGAAAATTTTAAAGCCTCCTGTTAGGCCATCATCTACACGACATAGCCCTGATTTTTCCAATGCGCAGCTCTTTGCAAAAGAGAGATATTGGCAAGGAAAAGCTGTCTTGTACCATTGCATTTTTCTCCCAAACGAAGGACACTAGAAAGAAAATTTTAAAGCCTCCTGTTAGGCCATCATCTACACGACATAGCCCTGAATTTTCCAATGCGCAGCTCTTTGCAAAAGAGAGATATTGGCAAGGAAAAGCTGTCTTGTACCATTGCATTTTTCTCCCAAACGAAGGACACTAGAAAGAAAATTTTAAAGCCTCCTGTTAAGCCATCATCTACACGACATAGCCCTGAATTTTCCAATGCGCAGCTCTTTGCAAAAGAGAGATATTGGCAAGGAAAAGCTGTCTTGTACCATTGCATTTTTCTCCCAAACGAAGGACACTAGAAAGAAAATTTTAAAGCCTCCTGTTAGGCCATCATCTACACGACATAGCCCTGATTTTTCCAATGCGCAGCTCTTTGCAAAAGAGAGATATTGGCAAGGAAAAGCTGTCTTGTACCATTGCATTTTTCTCCCAAACGAAGGACACTAGAAAGAAAATGTTAAAGCCTCCTGTTAGGCCATCATCTACACGACATAGCCCTGAATTTTCCAATGCGCAGCTCTTTGCAAAAGAGAGATATTTGCAAGGAAAAGCTGTCTTGTACCTTTGCATTTTTCTCCCAAACGAAGGACACTAGAATTAAAATTTTAAAGCATCCTGTTAGGCCATCATCTACACGACATAGCCCTAAATTTTCCAATGCGCAGCTCTTTGCAAAAGAGAGATATTGGCAAGGAAAAGCTGTCTTGTACCTTTGCATTTTTCTCCCAAACGAAGGACACTAGAATTAAAATTTTAAAGCCTCCTGTTATGCCATCATCTACACGACATAGCCCTGAATTTTCCAATGCGCAGCTCTTTGCAAAAGAGAGATATTGGCAAGGAAAAGCTGTCTTGTACCTTTGCATTTTCTCCCAAACGAAGGACACTAGAATTAAAATTTTAAAGCCTCCTGTTATGCCATCATCTACACGACATAGCCCTGAATTTTCCAATGCGCAGCTCTTTGCAAAAGAGAGATATTGGCAAGGAAAAGCTGTCAGGTACCTTTGCATTTTTCTCCCAAACGAAGGACACTAGAATTAAAATTTTAAAGCCTCCTGTTAGGCCATCATCTACACGACATAGCCCTGAATTTTCCAATGCGCAGCTCTTTGCAAAAGAGAGATATTGGCAAGGAAAAGCTGTCTTGTACCTTTGCATTTTTCTCCCAAACGAAGGTCACTAGAAAGAAAATTTTAAAGCCTCCTGTTAGGCCATCATCTACACGACATAACCCTGAATTTTCCAATGCGCAGCTCTTTGCAAAAGAGAGATATTGGCAAGGAAAAGCTGTCTTGTACCATTGCATTTTTCTCCCAAACGAAGGACACTAGAAAGAAAATTTTAAAGCCTCCTGTTAGGCCATCATCTACACGACATAGCCCTGAATTTTCCAATGCGCAGCTCTTTGCAAAAGAGAGATATTGGCAAGGAAAAGCTGTCTTGTACCTTTGCATTTTTCTCCCAAACGAAGGACACTAGAAAGAAAATTTTAAAGCCGCCTGTTAGGCCATCATCTACACGACATAGCCCTGAATTTTCCAATGCGTAGCTCTTTGCAAAAGAGAGATATTGGCAAGGAAAAGCTGTCTTGTACCTTTGCATTTTTCTCCACTGTATATCATTATCTGACTGTGCTGAGTGCTCACTGCTCACACAGCTTAATTGTGGGGGAGACTGGGGAGCAGTTATAGCAGGAGTACATATTTTAAGTACAGTGCACACTTTTGCTGCCAGAGTGCCACTGCCAGTGTGACTGACCAGTGACCACTGACCACCAGTATTGTGATTGTCTGCTGACCACCAGTATATTGTGATTGTCTGCCTGAAAA
Source organism: Pseudophryne corroboree (assembly GCF_028390025.1). Taxonomy (NCBI): domain Eukaryota; kingdom Metazoa; phylum Chordata; class Amphibia; order Anura; family Myobatrachidae; genus Pseudophryne; species Pseudophryne corroboree. Next base: position 689,104,716 of record NC_086444.1, read on the forward strand.
AGTTAAACACTCGTCGTGTGGTGTTTTTATAAACGCATTCTGCAGACAGTGTCCAGCAGGTCCGTCATTACATAATATATACCTGTCCGGCTGCAGTACTAGTGTGATATATATATATATATTTTAATTTTATCTCATTATCATCCAGTCTATATTAGCAGCAGACACAGTACGGTAGTCCACGGCTGTAGCTACCTCTGTGTCGGCAGTCGCTCGTCCATCCATAATTGTATACCACCTACAGATGTGTCCACTATTACCTTTCTGAAAAAAGTATCATGGCCTGCCGTTCATGGCACGAGATAAGCTTTCCTCTTAAGATATACACGACAAGCCATGTGTATCTCCTCTGAAATATAGTGCAGTACCACTTTTCAGACAGCAGGTGGCATTTTCAGAAACTGAGCAAGCAGAAAGTCTGATAAAGAGATTCTAGCGGGAGTAGTTCAGACCTGATTCTAGCAGCATTTTATTTGCAAATGGGCAAAACCATGGGGGTCATTCCGAAATGATCGCACGCTAGGTTGTTTTGCAGCGGTGCGATAAGGTCGAAACTGCACATGCGTATGCACCTCAATGCGCATGTGCGTCGTACGGGTACAAAGCGGATCATTGCTGAGCAATGGATTTAATGAAGAATCGATTCGCACAGCAGATCGCAAGGAGATTGACAGGAAGAGGGCATTTGTGGGTGGCAACTGAACGCTTTCTGGGAGTGTTTGGAAAAACGCAGGCGTGTCCAAGCGTTTGCAGGGCAGGTGTCTGACGTCAATTCCGGACACGAACAGGCTAAAGTGTTTGCCCCGAATTTACATCAGACACCCACCCTGCAAACGCATTGACACACCTGCGTTTTTCCAAACACTCCCAGAAAATGGTCAGTTGACATCCACAAATGTTTTCTTCCAGTCAATCTCCTTGCGATTGTCTGTGTGAATGGATTCTTCATTAAATCCATTGCTCAGCAACGATCCACTTTGTACCTGTGCGACGCGCCTGCGTATTGCGGGGCACACACATGCGCAGTTATGTCCTGATCGCAGCTCAGCAAAACAACCTAGCGTGCAATCAGGCCTGCATGACCCCCATGGTTTTGCCCATCTGCTAACAAAATTGCAGCTATGGGGTGTCATTCCGAGTTGATCGTAGCCCTGCAAAATTTTGCAGGGCTACGATCAGGAACAGAGACATGCGGGGGATGCCCAGCACAGGGCCAGTCCGCCCCGCAGGTCAGTTACGCACCCCTCCTGCAGAAGTGCAAAAGTATTGCACAGCGGCGATGCTTTTGTACTTCAGGAGTAGCTTCCGGCCTGCGCAGCTTTAGCGTGCTGGCCGGGAGCTACTCATTACTACACGGCCCGCAGCGGCTGGTCAGCAGCAGCGATCGGGTCAGAATGACCCCCATGAGCCGTGTGTGCAGGGCAATTTATCGATCATGCACACGGGAATATCAGCTGCCGCAGCTAATTGTGAAGTATTAATATTTTTCCAATACATCTCTCATACTAACTTCCAACATGTACCTGGCTCAATGTTGCCTATATGTTTAAAAAAATATTTTTCCTTGTGATTGATAATGTGCTGATGAAGAGTTCATACAAACTACACACAGAGATTCAATATAGAAATTATGATACTAACTAAAAGGCACTATTGATACTTGTAATTTTTTGCAATTGTTTGGTGGTTAAGGTGTGAGAAGAGAGAATTTTTGGTATTTCAATACCACATATATTTCACTGGGATCCGGTCTGAAGATCGACAGTGTCTGCCATACAAGTGGGTGCTGCGTCTGTCTGCCACAAATCGGTCCAGCGCTGAGGCTGTGTTGCCATAATAAGTCACTGGGTGCTCTGTGTGCCATACACGTGGGTGCTGCACCTGTCTGCCACAAATCAGTCCAGTGCTGGGGCTGTGCTGCCTTAATAAGTCACTGGGTGCTCTGTCTGCCATACAAGTGGGTGCTGCGCCTGTCTGCCACAAATCAGTCCAGTGCTGGGGCTGGCTGTGCTCCATAATAAGTCATTCAGTGCTCTGTCTGCCATACAAGCGGGTGAAGAAACATGAGACCCGGGGCCTGAGCAGCTGAGTCCTGGGGGGGGGGGGGCAGCACCGGTCTAATAGACGCTTAGGCTCTACCTACTACTGGAAGCTGCAGATTCAATGCAGACAGTATGGAAGACGGCCCTTTAAAAATGGCAGCTGCCTTCTAGGAGACAGATGCTAGAGGTATTACTAGACCATTACCCAGCGCTACCCAGAATGAGCATGTAACCCCCTGGCACTGAGCATGTAACCCCCTGGCACTAAACATGTAACCCCTGGCAACGAGCATATAACCCCTGGCAACGAGCATGTGACCGGGTCCAACCTCCGGTCAGCAGAATCATGGATGCTGGTGGCTTCTCCTCCCACCTCTAGCCACCAACAGCACCGTGGGCAGCAACATGGACATCTGTATGTGCAGGGCAATTTATCCATCAGGCACACAGGAATATTAGCAGCGGCAGCTAATTGTGTAGTATTAATATATCTCCAATACATCTCTCATATTACAGTAACTTCCATATAGGTACCTGGCTCTCTCATCCCAGCAGCCGGGCAAACTTCACACAGATATTTGATATGGAAATTATGATACTAATTAAAAGGCACTATTGATACTTGTAATTTTTTGCAATTGTTTGGTGGTTAAGGTGTGAGTATAGAGAAGCCAATTCTCTCAAAGTATTGTAACGAGGTAATACACCTCTGAGAGATTTTTGGGTATTTCAATACCGCATACTGCATATTTCACTATAATAATACATTGGATTACTGTATCAAAAAGTTTATGATTACAATTTTTACATGTCGCCATGTCGCTTTGTGAGATGATCTTTTTTAAATGTGAATATTAAAAGTTATATTTTATTAATCATTTTTGACAAGTGTGCCCCAGGACAGACTTAAAGTCTCCTTTTGTCTTTACCTCCTATGTAAAGATTTTCCATTTATACAGTTTATTGTACTATTTTTTCTGGGAGCACCACCAACCAAGTGCCAGGAGTATTTGACCCTTTACAGTGCATGTGCTACTTTGTGAGTAATAGGCCCTACACACCTAGCGATATTTTGAAAGATATGAACGATCTCGTTCATAAATGAACGAGAACTCGTTCATATCTTTCAGTGTGGAGACTTAAGCGATGAACGATGCGCGTCCCCGCGCTCGTTCATCGCTGGTCTCCCGTCGGCTGTGCATGCAGGCCAATATGGACGATCTCGTCCATATTAGCCTGCACTTCAATGCAGCAGCGTGACGGGGGGAGTGAAGAAACTTCACTCCCCCCGTCACTGCCCCCCCGCCGCCGGGTCGCTCGTCGGCCGTATCCGCCGTCGGGCAGCTCGGCGGCGGGTCGGCCAGTGAGTAGGGCCCATAAGAGACTGAACAAAAGTCTCAATACAACATCAATTAGCATTAACATAAGGCAGCTGGGAGGGCAAATGGAAACCTAATTAGTTGTCTGTCTTGGGACGGTGCACTGGGCCTGATGTACTAAGCTTAAAGTTTATTGAACTATTTTTTCTGGGCGCACCACCAACCAAGTGCCAGGAGTAATTGACCCTTTATTGCCTTTATGTTGGTTTTTTGAATTTCTAACTAATCATAGTGTGAACCAAACACAGGTCCTGTGCGGTTTTAAAAACCTCTCTTTTTACCTGTCTAATTAATATGCATGTGACCTGAGCATTGTGTCGCAATAAAGAACACTACAAATACACCATTGTACACTCATTATAATGTGTGGAGTTTGTATATTCTCCCCGTACTTGAATGGGCTTCCCCCGGGTACTCTGGTTTCCTCCCACAATCCCAAAATATAGTGATAGGTTAATTGGTTCCTAACAAAATTAACCCTTGTGCAAATGTGTGTGTGTACGTGTGGTAGGGAATATAGAGTGTAAGCTCCACTGGGGCAGGGACTGATGTGAGTCGCTGAATATTCTCTGTAAAGCGCTGTGGAACATGTGTGCACTATATAAATTACTGGTTATAATGTAAGACACATACACCTAGACATCAGGTGAGCACAGGTATCACCACCCCTGAAACTACATAATACTACCATGAGCCTGGACAGCTCATTATATACCGGCTGCTCCCAAATTAGGAAACAACTACTCACAGCAGCAAATGGTCGACATGGAAATGGTTAAAACACACATATGGTCAACACAAGGTTTTGGGAATGTTTTCATATTTTTTTACTTTTTCCATCCTTGTCTATCCATGTCACAAATCATAACCTTTAGTATCCTTGTAGTGAGCAAAGCATTTAATGCACGTCTGAGCACCAAGCATTGGGGGTCATTCTAAGTTGATCACTCGCTGGCCAATTGTAGCAGCCGTGCAAATGCTATGCCGCCGCCCACTGGGGAGTGTATTTTAGCTTAGCAGAAGTGCGAACGCATGTGCAGCAGAGCTCTGCAAAAACAGTTTGTGCAGTTTCTGAGTAGGTCTAAACCTACTCAGTGCTTGCGATCACTTCAGCCTATTCGTGTCCAGATTTGACATCACACATCCACCCAGCGAATGCCCGGCCACGCCTGCATTTTTTCAGACACGGCTGCGTTTTTCCAAACATTCCCTGAAAACGGTCAGTTGACACTCAGAAACGCCCCCTTCCTGTCAATCTTCTAGCGGGCGCCAGTGTGAAGGAAAACTTTGCTAAAATCTGTGCAAAACCACAAAGGGCTATGTACCCGTACGTCGCGCATGCGCATTGCGGGACATATGCATGCACAGAAATGCAGATTTTAAGCCTGATCGCTGTGCTGCGAACAACGGCAGCTAGTGATCAACTTGGAATGACCCCCTTTATGCAGCTCTGTGTGTTCTCCCCTCCCCCAACAGAATGACAACAATCAGGCACAGTGCACACAGCTCAAGCAAGTCCCATCCCCCACGCTGCCCGATCACAGCAGTGGCAGCTCTGTGTGATAGCAATTTCTTTACACAGTCACAGTGCACACAAAATAACTAATATTTTTTAAATGGACGAATGGGAAAGAATTATGCTGCGCTATGTAAGAAACTGTAAATAAATAGTTATGATGCTATATTTCTTAAACTGGAACCAGACTTCAACAGTGATTATGTGGCTGATAGGTACTGTATATCCCAAGTACATAGATGTTCAGTTGTCGCAATGGTGCAGCGATTAAGATCCTGCATGCAGGATAAATCTAGTCAGATCGCCTCTCAGGGCCAGTGTTCACTGGCCCTGACAGATCGCTCAGCACACATCGTTGACACATTGTTGTGCAGCGCTGTGTGCTGAGCAATCTTGCTGAGTGATCTAGCATCGCTCTAAGGAATGGCACAGGCTCCCCTCACAGACAAGAGTGCATTTCCTGAGCATTTTACATTATTTGACCAGTTATGAAGGAAGTTGAATCAATTATATTTTTTAATACCATATTTTTTTATTGCAAGGAACAAGAAATGTATAAAAAAAACTTTTGATATTGTAGCTGCATAGACTAAAGTTAGAAGCTGAAAACACTTAAATTGGAATTGAATTATTCATTTCAAATCCCAGGCCATCCCCCAGACAGGATATATGCTATCTATACTCTCCAAGGAATCTACTACAAAGGCCTCACACACTGAGATTTTCACACCTACTGTACACAATTAGGAATTGGACTCTAATGCTATGGCATGATTGCTACTTTCCTGTGTTCAATTGGCCACTCACTGTAGTCTGTAAACAGATCTTTATTAATATGGGGTAATATGCTCTTTAGTGTACAGCTCCTTTATGGAGAATGTTTTTTAGCTTGTGTTTTGCTGTGTGGCTGCTAACATTACAATAAACTATAGTCAGATGGAGAAAGAAAGTGAGACAGTCATGTGAGAGAGATAAAGTCTAGGAGAAAGAAAATTAGAGGGTGGTAGACAATGAGAGACAGAGTTAGGGGAGTGCAATAGAGTCAGGAGGAGAGAGCGATAAAGTCATGGGACAGAGACACAGAGAGAGAGTTTAGGGGAAAGAGATAGAGTCAAGAAGAGAGCAATAGAGTTAGAGGGAGAAAGACAAAGTTTGATAGAGAGACAAATTGAGAGAGTCATGTGAGATAGATAGTCACAGGGAGAGAGATAAAGTCTAGGATAAAGAAAATTAGAGGGTGGTAGACACTGAGAGACAGTCAGGGGGAGAGCGATAGAGTCGGGAGGAGTGAGCGACAAATTCAGGGGTCAGAGACACAGAGAGATAGTTAAAGGGAGAGAGATAGAGTCAAGGAGAGAGAGAGTGATAGAGTCAGAGGGAGAGAGACAAAGTTTGATGGAGAGACAAAGTGAGACAGAGTCATGTGAGAGAGATTGTCAGAGGGAGAGAGATAAAGTCTAGGAGAAAGAAAATCAAAGGGTGGGAGACACTGAGAGACAGAGTTAGGGGAAGAGCGAAAGAGTTAGGAGGAGGGAGTGACAAATTCAGGGGACAGAGACATAGAGAGATAGTTAAGGGGAGAGAGATAGAGTCAAGGAGAGAGAGAGTGATAGAGTAATAGGGAGAGAGACAAAGTTTGATGGAGATAAAGAGTCATATGAGAAATAGTCAGGGAGAGAGAGATAAAGTCTAGAAGAAAGTAAATCAGAGGGTGGGAGACACTGAGAGACAGAGTCTGGGGGAGAGCGATAGAGTCAGGAGGAGATAGCGACAAATTCAGGGGACAGAGACACAGATAGTTAAGGGGAGAGAGATAGAGTAAAGGAGAGAGAGTGATAGAGTTAGAGGGAGAGATATAGTCAGATGGAGAGAGACACTGAGACAGAGTCATGTGAGAGAGACAGAGTCAGAGGGAAGGCGATAAAGTCTAGGAGAAAGAAAATCAGAGGGTGGGAGACACAGAGACAGAGTTAGAGGGAGAGCGATAGAGTCAGGAGTAGAGAGTGACAAAGTCAGGGGACAGACACAGAGAGATAATTAAGGGGAGAGAGATAGAGTTAGAGGGAGAGAGAAAGTCAGAAGGAGAGAGAAAGTGAGACAGTCATGTGAGAGAGATAGAGTCAGGGGAGAGAGATAAAGTCTACTTGAAAGACAAAATCAGAGGTTGGGATGTACAGAGACAGAGTCAGGGGGAGAGCGATAGAGTCAGGAGGAGAGAGCGACAAAGTCATGGGACAGAGAGACAGTAAAGAGGAGAGAGATAGAGTCAAGGAGAGAGATAGTTAGATGGAGAGAGACAAAGTGAGACAGAGTCGTGTGAGAGAGATAAAGTCAGAGGGAGAGAGATAAAGTCTAGGAAAAAGAAAATTAGAGGGTGGTAGACACTGAGAGACAGAGTCAGGGGCAGAGCAATAGAGTCAGGAGGAGAGATCAAAAAAATTCAGGGGACAGAGATAGTTAAAGGGAGAGAGAGTCAAGGAGAGAGAGCGACAGAGTTAGAGGGAGAGAGACAAAGTTTGATGGAGAGACAAAGTGAGATAGTCATGTGAGAGATATAGTCAGAGGGAGAGAGATAAAGTCTAGGAGAAAGAAAATCAAAGGGTGAGAGACAGAGTCAGGGGGAGAGCGATAGAGTTAGGAGAAGAGAGTGACAAATTCAGGGGACAGAGACATAGAGAGATAGTTAAGGGGAGAGAGAGAGTCAAGGAGAGATAGTGATAGAGTTATAGGGAGAGAGACAAACTTTGATGGAGATAGTCGGGGAGAGAGATAAAGTCTAGGAGAAAGAAAATGAGAGGGTGGGAGACACTGAGAGACAGAGTCAGGGGGAGAGCGATAGAGTCAGGAGGAGATAGCAACAAATTCAGGGGACAGAGACACAGAGATAGTGATGGGGAGAGATAGATTAAAGGAGAGAGAGCGATAGAGTTAGAGGGAGAGAGACAGTCAGATGGCGAGAGACACTGAGACAGTCATGTGAGAGAGAGTCATGGGGAAGAAGATAAAGTCTAGGAGAAAGAAAATCAGAGGGTGGGAGACACAGAGACAGCAGATCGCAAGGAGATTGACAGGAAGAGGGCATTTGTGGGTGGCAACTGAACATTTTCTGGGAGTGTTTGGAAAAACGCAGGCATGTCCAAGCGTTTGCAGGGCAGGTGTCTGACGTCAATTCCGGACACAAACAGCCTAAAGTGATTGCCCCGAATTTACGTCAGACACCCACCCTGCAAATGCATGGACACACCTGCGTTTTACCAAACACTCCCAGAAAACGTTCAGTTGACATCCACAAATGTTTTCTTCCAGTCAATCTCCTTGCAATTGTCTGTGCGAATGGATTCTTCATTAAATCCATTGCTCAGCAACGATCAACTTTGTACCCGTGCGACGCACCTGCGTATTGCGGTGCACACGCACGCGCAGTTATGACCTGATCGCAGCGCAGCGAAAAAACCTAGCGTGCGATCAGGTCTGCATGACCCCCATGGTTTTGCCCATCTGCTAACAAAATTGCGGCTATGGGAGGGGTCATTCTCAGTTGATCGTAGCCCTGCAAAATTTTGCAGGGCTACGATCAGGAACAGAGACATGCATGGGGATGCCCAGCACAGGGCTAGTTAACCCTGCAGGTCAGTTCCGCCCCCCTTTCCCCCGCAGAAGTACAAAAGCATTGCACAGCGGCAATGCTTTTGTACTTCAGGAGTAGCTCCCGGCCAGCGCAGCTTTAGCGTGCTGGCCGGGAGCTAATCATCGCTACACGCCCCGCAGCGGCTGGTCAGCAGCAGCGATCGGGTCAGAATGACCCCCATGAACCATATGTGCAGGCCAATTTATCCATCATGCACACGGGAATATCAGCTGTAGCAGCTAATTGTGAAGTATTAATATGTTTCCAATACATCTCTCATACTAACTTCCAACATGTACCTGGCTCAATGTTGCCTATATGTTTGAAAAAATCTTTTCCCTTATGATTGATAATGTGCTGATGAAGCGTTCATACAAACTCCACACAGAGATTCGATATGGAAATTATGGTACTAACTGAAAGGCACTATTGATACTTGTCATTTTTTGCAATTGTTTGGTGGTTAAGGTGTGAGTAGAGAGAATTTGTGGTATTTCAATACCGCATATATTTCACTGGGATCCAGTCTGAAGATCGACAGTGTCTGCCATACAAGTGGGTGCTGCATCTGTCTGCCACAAATCGGTCCAGTGCTGAGGCTGTGTTGCCATAATAAGTAACCGGGTGCTCTGTCTGCCATACAAGTGGGTGCTGTGCCTGTCTGCCACAAATCAGTCCAGTGCTTGGGCTGTGCTGCCATAAAAAGTAACCGGGTGCTCTGTCTGCCATACAAGTGGGTGCTGTGCCTGTCTGCCACAAATCAGTCCAGTGCTTGGGCTGTGCTCCATAATAAGTCACAGGGTGCTCTGCCTGCCATACAAGTAGGTGAAGAAACATGAGACCCAGGGCCTGATCAGTCCTGGGGCTGGGGGGGGCGCAGCAGCGGCACAATAGATGCTTAGGATCTACCTACTACTGGAAGCTGCAGATTCCATGCAGACAGCATGGAAGACGGCCCTTCTAGGAGACAGATGCCAGGGGTATTACTAGACCAGAGGTTCTCAAACTCGGTCCTCAGGACCCCACACAGTGCATGTTTTGCAGGTAACCCAGCAGGTGCACAGGTGTATTAATTACTCACCGACACATTTTACAAAGTCCACAGGTGGAGCTAATTATTTCACTTGTGATTCTGTGAGGAGACCTGCAAAACATACACCGTGTGGGGTACTGAGGACCGAGTTTGAGAACCTGTGTACTAGACCACTACCCAGCGCTACCCAGAATGAGCATGTAACCTCCTGGTACTAAGCATGTAACCCCTATGGCAACAAGCATATGTAACCCCTGGCAACGAGCATGTAACCCCTGGCAACGAGCAAGTGACCGGGTCCGACTTCCGGTCAGCAGAATGACAGATGCCGGTGGCTTCTCCTCCCACCTCTAGCCACCAATAGCACCGTGGGCAGCAACATGGACATCCATATGTGCAGGGCAATTTATCCATCAGGCACACGGGAGTATCAGCAGTGGCAGCTAATTGTGAAGTATTAATATATCTCCAATACATGTGGGAGTGCCAGTAGTGTCTTCAGTGCAGAGGTGCAGGTGGTGTAATCAGTGCAGGAGTGCTGGCAGTATCCCCAGCGCAGGGGTGCCAGCAGTGTCAGCAGTCAGGGGTGCCGGCAGTGTGGGAGTGCCGGAAGTGTCCTAGGTGCAAAAGTGCCGGCAGTGTCGGCAGTGCAGGAGGTGTCCTCAGCGCAGGAGTGCTGGCAGCATCCCCAGTGCAGGGGTGCCGGCAGTGTCGGCAGTGTGGGCAGTGTGGGCAGTGCCGGCAGTGTCCTCAGCGCAGGGGTGCCGGTGACTTACTTACCTGCTGCAACGTTTTCAGCCTGTTCGGTCCTGGCTCTAACGTCAAACACCCGTCCTGGACACTCCTGCGTTTCTCTCACCACGCCTGCGTTTTTCTTACCACTCTCCAAAAACGGCTGCAAATGGTGAGTTGATGCCCAGGTACCCCCTCCGCCTGTTAATCTTCGTGCAATCGTTGCAGCGATTGCTTTTTTCGGTTCCAGCGTCGTTTCCCGGCGACGCCCGGGCGTGCGCATAGCGGCCGTCGCGCATGTGCAGTAGGGACCCGATTGCAGCTGTGCGAACGACGACACGCTGCGATTGGGTCATAATGACCCCCTAAGTCCAGAACTACTTAGAAACTGCACAACATTTTTTACCATAATAGGCCTGCACAAGTGATCAAAGCCTTGCTATGGGAAAAAAAAACAACCCCCATAGGCGGAGGTTAGTTGGTCGCACGGGCTGCAAAAAGCAGCTTCGTCTGATCAACTCATAATGAGGCCCTTTATTTGGACATATTTTATCATTGCAAAATCTTATAATATGTTCTTTTACTCTATAACACTAAGGTTTTTATTAACTTATTATTTAATTTCACTTTAGACTTCATTCACCTCTGTGCTTTGAGCAACATACTGTATAGTAAGCAGGGATGTGCCCACCGCACTACACTGATAGTAACATCCCCCAGCCAGGATAAAATCTGTACACCCTAAGGAGTCTACTTCAAAGGCCTCTCACACTGAGATTTTCACACCTACACAATTAGCAATTAAACTTTAAAGCTGGCCATACTGATTACAGTGTCTATTTAACAGCAATGTTAGTGCAAAGCTATGTTACGTGATGCACTGGCCACCCAGTGGTGAAACTATGAATTGTCACGGCACAATATGACGGCACCAAAACACAAGGAATATATGTCATGCCAAATTTACTACCATGGCACTGTTTTCAGAAAGGTAATAGTGGACACATCTGTACCCGTGGTTTTTTTTTTTCTATCTTCTTGATACTAGTAGCTTACTTTAGGAGTCTGCAGTGCTGAGTCTGACAGACAGTGTCCAGCAGGTCCGTCATTACATAATATATACCTGTCCGGCTGCAGTACTAGTGTGATATATAATATATATATATTTTAATTTTATCTCATTATCATCCAGTCTATATTAGCAGCAGACACAGTACGGTAGTCCACGGCTGTAGCTACCTCTGTGTCGGCAGTCGCTCGTCCATCCATAATTGTATACCACCTACCCGTGGTTTTTTTTTTTCTATCTTCTTGATACTAGTAGCTTACTTTAGGAGTCTGCAGTGCTGACAGACAGTGTCCAGCAGGTCCGTCATTACATAATATATACCTGTCCGGCTGCAGTACTAGTGTGATATATATATATATATATATTTTAATTTTATCTCATTATCATCCAGTCTATATTAGCAGCAGACACAGTACGGTAGTCCACGGCTGTAGCTACCTCTGTGTCGGCAGTCGCTCGTCCATCCATAATTGTATACCACCTACCCGTGGTTTTTTTTTTTTCTATCTTCTTGATACTAGTAGCTTACTTTAGGAGTCTGCAGTGCTGACAGACAGTGTCCAGCAGGTCCGTCATTACATAATATATACCTGTCCGGCTGCAGTACTAGTGTGATATATATATATATTTTAATTTTATCTCATTATCATCCAGTCTATTTTAGCAGCAGACACAGTACGGTAGTCCACGGCTGTAGTTACCTCTGTGTCGGCAGTCGCTCGTCCATCCATAATTGTATACCACCTGCCCGTGGTTTTTTTTTTTTTTCTATCTTCTTGATACTAGTAGCTTACTTTAGGAGTCTGCAGTGCTGACAGACAGTGTCCAGCAGGTCCGTCATTACATAATATATACCTGTCCGGCTGCAGTACTAGTGTGATATATATATATATTAATTTTATCTCATTATCATCCAGTCTATATTAGCAGCAGACACAGTACGGTAGTCCACGGCTGTAGCTACCTCTGTGTCGGCAGTCGCTCGTCATCCATAAGTATACTAGTATCCATCCATCTCCATTGTTTACCTGAGGTGCCTTTTAGTTGTGCCTATTAAAATATGGAGAACAAAAATGTTGAGGTTCCAAAAATAGGGAAAGATCAAGATCGACTTCCACCTCGTGCTGAAGCTGCTGCCACTAGTCATGGCCGAGACGATGAAATGCCAGCAACGTTGTCTGCCAAGGCCGATGCCCAATGTCATAGTACAGAGCATGTAAAATCCAAAACACCAAATATCAGTAAAAAAAGGACTCAAAAATCTAAAATAAAATTGTCGGAGGAGAAGCGTAAACTTGCCAATATGCCATTTACCACACGGAGTGGCAAGGAACGGCTGAGGCCCTGGCCTATGTTCATGGCTAGTGGTTCAGCTTCACATGAGGATGGAAGCACTCAGCCTCTCGCTAGAAAAATGAAAAGACTCAAGCTGGCAAAAGCACAGCAAAGAACTGTGCGTTCTTCGAAATCCCAAATCCACAAGGAGAGTCCAATTGTGTCGGTTGCGATGCCTGACCTTCCCAACACTGGACGTGAAGAGCATGCGCCTTCCACCATTTGCACGCCCCCTGCAAGTGCTGGAAGGAGCACCCGCAGTCCAGTTCCTGATAGTCAGATTGAAGATGTCAGTGTTGAAGTACACCAGGATGAGGAGGATATGGGTGTTGCTGGCGCTGGGGAGGAAATTGACCAGGAGGATTCTGATGGTGAGGTGGTTTGTTTAAGTCAGGCACCCGGGGAGACACCTGTTGTCCGTGGGAGGAATATGGCCATTGACATGCCTGGTGAAAATACCAAAAAAATCAGCTCTTCGGTGTGGAAGTATTTCAACAGAAATGCGGACAACAGGTGTCAAGCCGTGTGTTGCCTTTGTCAAGCTGTAATAAGTAGGGGTAAGGACGTTAACCACCTCGGAACATCCTCCCTTATACGTCACCTGCAGCGCATTCATAATAAGTCAGTGACAAGTTCAAAAACTTTGGGCGACAGCGGAAGCAGTCCACTGACCAGTAAATCCCTTCCTCTTGTAACCAAGCTCACGCAAACCACCCCACCAACTCCCTCAGTGTCAATTTCCTCCTTCCCCAGGAATGCCAATAGTCCTGCAGGCCATGTCACTGGCAATTCTGACGAGTCCTCTCCTGCCTGGGATTCCTCCGATGCATCCTTGCGTGTAACGCCTACTGCTGCTGGCGCTGCTGTTGTTGCTGCTGGGAGTCGATGGTCATCCCAGAGGGGAAATCGTAAGCCCACTTTTACTACTTCCACCAAGCAATTGACTGTCCAACAGTCCTTTGCGAGGAAGATTAAATATCACAGCAGTCATCCTGTTGCAAAGCGGATAACTGAGGCCTTGACAACTATGTTGGTGTTAGACGTGCGTCCGGTATCCGCCGTTAGTTCACAGGGAACTAGACAATTTCTTGAGGTAGTGTGCCCCCGTTACCAAATACCATCTAGGTTCCACTTCTCTAGGCAGGCGATACCGAGAATGTACACGGACGTCAGAAAAAGACTCACCAGTGTCCTAAAAAATGCAGTTGTACCCAATGTCCACTTAACCACGGACATGTGGACAAGTGGAGCAGGGCAGGGTCAGGACTATATGACTGTGACAGCCCACTGGGTAGATGTATGGACTCCCGCCGCAAGAACAGCAGCGGCGGCACCAGTAGCAGCATCTCGCAAACGCCAACTCTTTCCTAGGCAGGCTACGCTTTGTATCACCGGTTTCCAGAATACGCACACAGCTGAAAACCTCTTACGGCAACTGAGGAAGATCATCGCGGAATGGCTTACCCCAATTGGACTCTCCTGTGGATTTGTGGCATCGGACAACGCCAGCAATATTGTGTGTGCATTAAATATGGGCAAATTCCAGCACGTCCCATGTTTTGCACATACCTTGAATTTGGTGGTGCAGAATTATTTAAAAAACGAGAGGGGCGTGCAAGAGATGCTGTCGGTGGCCAGAAGAATTGCGGGACACTTTCGGCGTACAGGCACCACGTACAGAAGACTGGAGCAACACCAAAAACGCCTGAACCTGCCCTGCCATCATCTGAAGCAAGAAGTGGTAACGAGGTGGAATTCAACCCTATATATGCTTCAGAGGTTGGAGGAGCAGCAAAAGGCCATTCAAGCCTATACAATTGAGCACGATATAGGAGGTGGAATGCACCTGTCTCAAGCGCAGTGGAGAATGATTTCAACGTTGTGCAAGGTTCTGCTGCCCTTTGAACTTGCCACACGTGAAGTCAGTTCGGACACTGCCAGCCTGAGTCAGGTCATTCCCCTCATCAGGCTTTTGCAGAAGAAGCTGGAGACATTGAAGGAGGAGCTAACACAGAGCGATTCCGCTAGGCATGTGGGACTTGTGGATGGAGCCCTTAATTCGCTTAACAAGGATTCACGGGTGGTCAATCCGTTGAAATCAGAGCACTACATTTTGGCCACCGTGCTCGATCCTAGATTTAAAACCTACCTTGGATCTCTCTTTCCGGCACACACAAGTCTGCTGGGGTTCAAAGACCTGCTGGTGAGAAAATTGTCAAGTCAAGCGGAACGCGACCTGTCAACATCTCCTCCTTCACATTCTCCTGCAACTGGGGGTGCGAGGAAAAGGCTCAGAATTCCGAGCCCACCCGCTGGCGGTGATGCAGGGCAGTCTGGAGCGACTGCTGATGCTGACATCTGGTCCGGACTGAAGGACCTGACAACGATTACGGAGTCGGACATGTCGTCTACTGGCACTGCATATGATTCTCTCCCCATTGAAAGAATGGTGGAGGATTATATGAGTGACCGCATCCAAGTAGGCACGTCAGACAGTCCGTACTTATACTGGCAGGAAAAAGAGGCAATTTGGAGGCCCTTGCACAAACTGGCTTTATTCTACCTAAGTTGCCCTCCCACAAGTGTGTACTCCGAAAGAGTGTTTAGTGCCGCCGCTCACCTTGTCAGCAATCGGCGTACGAGGTTACTTCCAGAAAATGTGGAGAAGATGATGTTCATTAAAATGAATTATAATCAATTCCTCCGTGGAGACATTGACCAGCAGCAATTGCCTCCACAAAGTACACAGGGAGCTGAGATGGTGGATTCCAGTGGGGACGAATTGATAATCTGTGAGGAGGGGGATGTACACGGTGATATATCGGAGGATGATGATGAGGTGGACATCTTGCCTCTGTAGAGCCAGTTTGTGCAAGGAGAGATTAATTGCTTCTTTTTTGGTGGGGGTCCAAACCAACCCGTCATTTCAGTCACAGTCGTGTGGCAGACCCTGTCACTGAAATGATGGGTTGGTTAAAGTGTGCATGTCCTGTTTATACAACATAAGGGTAAGTGGGAGGGCCCAAGGACAATTCCATCTTGCACCTCTTTTTTCTTTCATTTTTCTTTGCGTCATGTGCTGTTTGGGGAGTATTTTTTTGAAGGGCCATCCTGCGTGACACTGCAGTGCCACTCCTAGATGGGCCAGGTGTTTGTGTCGGCCACTAGGGTCGCTTATCTTACTCACACAGCTACCTCATTGCGCCTCTTTTTTTCTTTGCGTCATGTGCTGTTTGGGGAGTGTTTTTTGGAAGGGCCATCCTGCGTGACACTGCAGTGCCACTCCTAGATGGGCCAGGTGTTTGTGTCGGCCACTAGGGTCGCTTATCTTACTCACACAGCTACCTCATTGCGCCTCTTTTTTTCTTTGCGTCATGTGCTGTTTGGGGAGTGTTTTTTGGAAGGGCCATCCTGCGTGACACTGCAGTGCCACTCCTAGATGGGCCAGGTGTTTGTGTCGGCCGCTAGGGTCGCTTAGCTTACTCACACAGCTACCTCATTGCGCCTCTTTTTTTCTTTGCGTCATGTGCTGTTTGGGGAGTGTTTTTTGGAAGGGCCATCCTGCGTGACACTGCAGTGCCACTCCTAGATGGGCCAGGTGTTTGTGTCGGCCACTAGGGTCGCATAGCTTAGTCATCCAGCGACCTCGGTGCAAATTTTAGGACTAAAAATAATATTGTGAGGTGTGAGGCGTTCAGAATAGACTGAAAATGAGTGGAAATTATGGTTTTTGAGGTTAATAATACTTTGGGATCAAAATGACCCCCAAATTCTATGATTTAAGCTGTTTTTTAGTGTTTTTTGAAAAAAACACCCGAATCCAAAACACACCCGAATCCGACAAAAAAAATTCGGTGAGGTTTTGCCAAAACGCGGTCGAACCCAAAACACGGCCGCGGAACCGAACCCAAAACCAAAACACAAAACCCGAAAAATTTCAAGTGCACATCTCTAAAGGGGTCAGTAATGCAGTGATGGTTATAGAAAGGTCAGTGATGTAGTGTAGGGTATAGAGGGGTCAGTTATGTAGTGTGGGGTAAAGAGGGGTCAGTAAAGATACTAAGCTGAAGTACTTAGAACACTTCTTGAATTAATACACAACCTGCAAGAAAAAGTATGCAACATGGGTGAAAAGGCAAATGTCAGAGGTCTGATACAAGTGACCAGCTCCACACCTTGCACCACATAGCGTTATGTTAAACTGGGATATGTTCTTTTTTGGTGTGTGTGTGTGTGTGTGTGTGTATGTGTGTGTGTATGTGGGGGGGGGGGGGGTGCCAAAGGAAATTTTTGCCATTGGCTCCTTTGGTCTAGAACCAGCCCTGATCACAAAATATTTTTGTCTGAGCAGACTGGACACTGATCAGCGTTGCCTCATTCTCAGCCCCCCGCCCAGCCTCTGCTGCCAACAGACTGCTATTAGCTAGTTAACCTTCTGCCTTCCCTATCTATGACACAGACTGCTGCTAATGCTACCAGAATGTTCCCAGTGGCTTCACACCAACAGTGAATCCCAGCCGATGATGTAGGGCAGCGTGTGGGGGAGGGGGTCAGTTGCTGTGGCTCCAACATGGTAACCGCCAATGGACTGCAATGCTTTATCGAAAAGGGGGGCGCCAGTCCCTTACTTTGCCAGGGGCGCTTGGACCCCTAGCTACACCTCAGAGATAGTGGGTGACTAAAGCAGGGGTGACTGGTATAGTGGGTGACTGAGGCAGGGGTCGCAGGTATAGTGGTTAACTGAGGCAGCGGTGACTGGGAGATAGTGGGTAACTGGGGCAGGGGTGACAGGGAAAGTGTGTGACTCAGGCAGGGGTGATAGGGAGATAGTGGGCAGCAGATCACTGCCTCGCTGACAGCAGCACATCCCTGCTTCACTGACAGCAGCACATCCCTGCCTCATTGACAGCAGCACATACCTGCCTCACTTATAGCAACACATCCCTGCCTCACTGGCAGCAGCAGATCCCTGCCTCACTGGCAGCAGCAGATCACTGCTTCACTGACAGCAGCACATCCCTGCCTCACTGGCAGCAGCAGATCCCTGCCTTACTGACAGCTGTATATAGGGCCTAATTCAGACCTGATCTCTGCTGTGCATATTCACACAACAGGAGATCAGGTCTGAAGTGTGTGTGTGTGTGTGTGTGTGTGTGTGTGCTGGTGCCGCAGTGCACCGGCACATGCCAGAGATGCGATCAGCATCTCTGCCCAGTGAGCGCCTCTGCCAACACATACTTATCTTGCATATGAGATCTCTTGATCATGAAGATAGTTCTCACAGGGTGAGGTTCATCCATTACATTTTAAAGTAGGAAGGTACAAATTACATATTCAAATTACATATATGTGCTGGATTCAAATGTTTTCCCCCCTTCCTTTCTCAATTGTGCCCATCAGCAGCTATTCTAATGTTGCTGCCAATGGGTGTGACACATTCATTTCTTCTGTGGGGTACACTGGACTCCACAAGGATTCACATTGGGGTGTAGAGTAGGATCTTGATCTGAGGCACCAACAGGCTCAAAGCTTTTGACTGTTCCCAAGATGCTCAGCGCCCCCTGCTCTATAACCTCGCTTCCATGAACAGGGAGCTCAGTTTGTAGTTGGTGCCTTCAGGAGCTGGACACTTAACAGGGGGCTGCCTCAGGCAGCCTATACTTAGCTATTAATTTTGACAAGAAAAGAAGAACTTTTTTTATAAGAATGTACAAGGGCTGCAGCAGGCTAGGTCTAATAGACATCTTTACTGCAGCTCCATCACTCCCAGCGGCGCAGTATACTCCCGTGCCCTGGTTGCTGGGTCACTGCAGCGGAGGCTCCGGTTTCTTCCTAAGGTCAGTCACACACACACCGCCCTCCGGGATCACGAGGCCGCTGATGAAAGGGAGGTAAGGGGCTTCTGTGCCCACACTATACCGTGATCCAGCGTGGCAGTAGGGGGCGGGCCGTGTGCGCACTGGCGTGGACACTGATTACTGGGCAGCCGCTCCACTAGCCACCAGGGACAGTTAAGGAGCACAGCTCTGGGGGGTTTTCTCCTATATTAACCCCATTTTGTACTACCTGCAGTGCATTGTGATAGGTAATAGAGCCTGATTCAGGTTGGATTGCAATCACAATAAGCAATCCAACTGCAAAAATTGCTAAGAGCATACGCATGCGCCTGCATTTTCTGTGACTGTCAATCGGTGCGGGGGGGGGGGGTCAGCAACACTCCATTTCAAAGTCGGAGATGGAGCGGTGCGGGGGCAGGGCTTCAACGGAGAAACAGGAGGCGTGGTCAGAGCGGCTGCATGACATCACATGCAGCCGTTGCGATCACAGAAATGGTGGCGGCTTCCTGCGCACACGTACAGTCTGCACCAACAGGAGGCTAACCCATTTTTTATGATCACGCTGAACTGCACTGAGACTGCAATTTCAGCGTGGTCAAGAAGGGAGGCGGCATGCTGGGTGGCCATGCCCTGTGATGGGTGGCCCCAGCATGCGAACCAAAGGATTGCAAATTCTGTTACTTAGCAGAATTTGCAATCCATACTGAATTAGGCCATTGATTACATAATTGTAAACAATATTTGAAGTTTTTCTTCAGGGACTAACACAAAAGATGCTTGGGGCTACTAACACATGGGTAAGCCACGTAAAGCTTCCCATGGGTCAGTGGCATCACAACGGGGTTGCGGCACACACCCGAGTGTCACCCGCCAAGGGGGGTGACACCAAAGTGCCGGCTCTTCTTCAGTGACAGAATATGGGTGTTTCACTGTGACATTACGTGCAACACCCAGTTTCTGTCACTGTGCAGGAGCCAGCACCACTCACACACTAGTCCCCGGGTACAGCCCCCAACCCCCGGGATACCCGCAGCAACAAAATGGTGATTCAGGCCACACCCCTACCTATGAGACCATGCCTCCTTTTTACCATTGCGCTGCTTATCTGCGCGCACTGCATTACAATCTCCCTCGCCGCCTCTCTGGGTGTCACCAGTGATAGTGACACCTCTGCCATGCTTGTAGCAGCTGGTCCTAAGATCTACGCCTCCAGCCCTGAGTGTTTTCCCTTGTGACTTGTTGATCATCATAGCGAAGCAGATGCTTACAGAAAACTGCAGGGGCTTAGATTGAAAAGAAAAACATTGACGAACCCATCATTTCAGCGACAGGGTCTGCCACACGACTGACTGAAATGACTGGTTGGTTTGGGCCCCCACCAAAAAAGAATCAATCAATCTCTCCTTGCACAAACTGGCTCTACAGAGGCAAGATGTCCACCTCATCATCCTCCGATTCCTCACCCCTTTCACTGTGTACATCCCCCTCCTCACAGATTATTAATTCGTCCCCACTGGAATCCACCATCTCAGATCCCTGTGTACTTTCTGGAGGCAATTGCTGGTGAATGTCTCCACGGAGGAATTGATTATAATTAATTTTGATGATCATCATCTTCTCCACATTTTCTGGAAGTAACCTTGTACGCCGATTGCTGACAAGGTGAGCGGCCGCACTAAACACTCTTTCGGAGTACACACTGGAGGGAGGGCAACTTAGGTAGAATAAAGCCAGTTTGTGCAAGGGCCTCCAAATTGCCTCTTTTTCTCCACCATTCTTTCAAAGGTGACAGAATCATATGCAGTGACAGTAGACGACATGTCAGTAATCGTTGCCAGGTCCTTCAGTCTGGACCAGATGTCAGCACTCACTCCAGACTGCCCTGCATCACCGCCAGCGGGTGGGCTCGGAATTCTTAGCCTTTTCCTCGCACACCCAGTTGCGGGAGAATGTGAAGGAGGAGCTGTTGACGGGTCACGTTCCGCTTGACTTGACAATTTTCTCACCAGCAGGTCTTTGAACCTCTGCAGACTTGTGTCTGCCGGAAAGAGAGATACAATGTAGGTTTTAAATCTAGGATCGAGCACGGCGGCCAAAATGTAGTGCTCTGATTTCAACAGATTGAATCCTGGTTAAGCAAATTAAGGGCTCCATCCACAAGTCCCACATGCCTAGTTGAATCGCTCTGTTTTAGCTCCTCCTTCAATGTCTCCAGCTTCTTCTGCAAAAGCCTGATGAGGGGAATGACCTGACTCAGGCTGGCAGTGTCTGAACTGACTTCACGTGTGGAAAGTTCAAAGGGTTGCAGAACCTTGCACAACGTTGAAATCATTCTCCACTGCGCTTGAGTCAGGTGCATTCCCCCTCCTTTGCCTATATCGTGGGCAGATGTATAGGCTTGAATGGCCTTTTGCTGCTCCTCCATCCTCTGAAGCATATAGAGGGTTGAATTCCACCTCGTTACCACCTCTTGCTTCAGATGATGGCAGGGCAGGTTCAGGAATGTTTGGTGGTGCTCCAGTCTTCGGCATGCGGTGGCTGAAGGCAGAAAGTGGCCCGCAATTCTTCGGGCCACCGACAGCATCTCTTGCACGCCCCTGTCGTTTTTTAAATAATTCTGCACCACCAAGTTCAATGTATGTGCAAAACATGGGACATGCTGGAATTTGCCCAGATGTAATGCACGCACAATATTGGTGGCGTTGTCCGATGTCACAAATCCCCAGGAGAGTTCAATTGGGGTAAGCCATTCTGCGATGATGTTCCTCAGTTTCCGTAAGAGGTTGTCAGCTGTGTGCCTCTTATGGAAAGCGGTGATACAAAGCGTAGCCTGCCTAGGAACGAGTTGGCAATTGCGAGATGCTGCTACTGGTGCCGCCGCTGCTGTTCTTGCTGCGGGAGGCAATACATCTACCCAGTGGGCTGTCACAGTCATATAGTCCTGAGTCTGCCCTGCTCCACTTAACCACAGACAAGTGGACATTGGGTACAACTGCATTTTTTAGGACACTGGTGACTCTTTTTCTGAGGTCTGTGTACATTTTCGGTATCGCCTGCCTAGAGAAATGGAACCTAGAGGGTATTTGGTACCGGGGACACAGTACCTCAATCAAGTCTCTAGTTGCCTCTAAATTAACGATGGATACCGGAACCACGTTTCTCACCACCCAGACCTGAGTTATCCGCTTTGCAGCAGGATGACTGCTGTGATATTTCATCTTCCTCGCAAAGGACTGTTGGACAGTCAATTGCTTACTGGAAGAAGTACAAGTGGTCTTCCGACTTCCCCTCTGGGATGACGATCGACTCCCAGCAGCAACAACAGCAGCGCCAGCAGCAGTAGGCGTTACACTCAAGGATGCATCGGAGGAATCCCAGGCAGGAGAGGACTCGTCAGACTTGCCAGTGACATGGCCTGCAGGACTATTGGCTCTCCTGTCTAAGGAGGAAATTGACACTGAGGGAGTTGGTGGTGTGGTTTGCAGGAGCTTGGTTACAAGAGGAAGGGATTTAGTGGTTAGTGGACTGCTTCCGCTGTCATCCAAAGTTTTTGAACTTGTCACTGACTTATGATGAATGCGCTGCAGGTGACGTATAAGGGAGGATGTTCCGAGGTGTTTAACGTCCTTATCCCTACTTATTACAGCTTGACAAAGGCAACACACGGCTTGACACCTGTTGTCCGCATTTGTGTACAGGATGCATACCTTCATGTCCCCATTTATCCACCTCATCAGGCGTAACTCAGATTTGCGGTACAGGACTGTCATTGCCAATTTCAGACGTTGCTGTTTGGTCTCTCCATGGCCCTGAGAATTTTCACCAAGGTAATGGCGGAAATGATGGTGCTCCTGTGCAAGCAAGGTGTCACAATTATCCCGTACTTGGGCGATCTCATAAAAGCGAGATCAAGAGAGCAGTTGCTGAACAGCGTATCACTTTCACTGAAAGTGTTACAGCAACACGGCTGGATTCTCAATATCCCGAAGTCGCAGTTGATTCCTACTACTCGTCTGTCTTTCTTGGGCATGATTCTGGACACAGACCAGAAGAGGGTTTATCTCCTGATAGAAAAGGCCAAGGAACTCATGACTCTTGTCAGGAACCTATTGAAACCAAAACAGGTGTCAGTGCATCACTGCACTCGAGTCCTGGGAAAGATGGTGGCATCATACGAGGCCATTCCATTCGGCAGGTTCCATGCGAGGACTTTGCAATGGGACCTACTGGACAAGTGGTCCGGGTCACATTTACAGATGCATTGGTTGATCACCCTGTCCCCCAGGGTCAGGGTATCACTCTTGTGGTGGCTGCAGAGTGCTCACCTTCTCGAGGGACGCAGATTCAGCATTCAGGGCTGGATCCTGGTGACCACAGACGCAAGCCTCCAAGGTTGGGGAGCAGTCACACAGGGAAGAAATTTCCAAGGTCTTTGGTCAAGTCAAGAGACTTGTCTTCACATCAACATCCTGGAACTAAGGGCCATATACAATGCCCTACGTCAAGCGGAGACCTTACTTTGCGACCAACCGGTTCTGATCCAGTCAGACAACGTCACCGCAGTGGCTCATGTAAACCGCCAAGGCGGCACAAGAAGCAGAGTGGCGATGGCACAAGCCACCAGAATTCTTTGCTGGGTGGAGAATCACGCAAGCGCACTGTCAGCAGTGTTCATTCCGGGAGTGGACAACTGGGAAGCAGACATCCTCAGCAGACACGACCTACATCCGGGAGAGTGGGGACTTCATCAGGAAGTCTTTGCACAGATTACAAGTCGGTGGGAACTGCCACAGATAGACATGATGCCGTCCCGGCTCAACAAAAAGCTACAGAGGTATTGCGCAAGGTCAAGAGACCCTCAGGCAGTAGCTGTAGACGCCCTAGTGACACCGTGGGTGTTCCGGTCGGTCTATGTATTTCCTCCTCTTCCTCTCATACCCAAGGTGTTGAGGATAATAAGACAAAGAGGAGTGAGAACAATCCTCATTGTTCCAGATTGGCCACGGAGGACCTGGTATCCGGATCTGCAGGAAATGCTCACAGAAGATCTGTGGCCTCTCCCTCTAAGACAGGACCTGTTGCATCAGGGGCCCTGTCTGTTCCAAGACTTACCGCGGCTGCGTTTGACGGCATGGCGGTTGAATGCCGGATCCTAGCATTCCGGTTGAGGTCATCCCTACGCTGATAAAGGCTAGGAAGGATGTAACGTTAAAACATTACACCGTATATGGCGAAATTATGTTTCTTGGTGTGAGGCCAGGAATGCTCCTACGGAAGAATTCCATCTGGGCCGTTTCCTTCACTTCCTACAAACTGGAGTGAATTTGGGCCTAAAATTAGGCTCTATTAAGGTCCAGATTTCGGCCTTATCCATTTTCTTTCAAAAAGAATTGGCTTCTCTTCCAGAAGTTCAGACTTTTGTAAAAGGAGTGCTGCATATTCAGCCTCCTTTTGTGCCTCCGGTGGCACCTTGGGACCTTAACGTGGTGTTAAGTTTTCTAAAATTACACTGGTTTGAACCACTTAAAACAGTGGAGTTAAAATATCTCACATGGAAGGTGGTCATGTTATTAGCCTTGGCTTCGGCTAGGCGAGTGTCGGAATTAGCGGCTTTGTCACATAAAAGCCCATATTTGGTATTCCATGTGGATAGAGCGGAATTGCAGACCCGTCCTCAATTCCTACCAAAAGTGGTCTCATCTTTTCATATGAACCAACCTATTGTGGTGCCTGTGGCTACGCGTGACTTGGAGGATTCCGAGTTACTTGATGTGGTTAGGGCTTTGAAAATTTACGTGGCCAGGACGGCTAGAGTCAGGAAAACTGAAGCGCTGTTTGTCCTGTATGCAACCAACAAGATTGGTGCCCCTGCTTCAAAGCAGGCTATTGCTCGCCGGATTTGTAACACGATTCAGCAAGCGCATTCTATGGCTGGATTGCAGTTACTGAAATCGGTCAAGGCCCATTCCACGAGGAAAGTGGGCTCTTCTTGGGCGGCTGCCCGAGGGGTCTCGGCACTACAGCTGTGTCAAGCTGCTACTTGGTCGGGTTCACACACCTTTGCAAAATACTATAAGTTTGATACCCTGGCTGAGGAGGAACTCATGTTTGCTCAATCGGTGCTGCAGAGTCATCCGCACTCTCCCGCCCGTTTTGGAGCATTGGTATAATCCCCATGGTCCTTACGGAATCCCCAGCATCCTCTAGGACGTTAGAGAAAATAAGATTTTAAACCTACTGGTAAATCTTTTTCTCGTAGTCCGTAGAGGATGCTGGGCGCCCGTCCCAAGTGCGGACTACTTCTGCAATACTTGTATATAGTTATTGCTTCAATAAGGGTTATGTTATAGTTGCATCGGTCCTGCACTGATGCTATGTTGTTTTTTCATACTGATAACTTTGTAGTTTATCACAAGTTATACGGTGTGATTGGTGTGGCTGGTATGAATCTTGCCCTGGATTAACAAAATCCTTTCCTCATACTGTCCGTCTCCTCTGGGCACAGTTTCTCTAACTGTGGCATAGAGGGAGGAGCAAGTGCACACCCAGAACTAAAGTCTTTCTTAAAGTGCCCATGTCTCCTGTGGAGCCCGTCTATCCCCATGGTCCTTACGGAGTCCCCAGCATCCTCTACGGACTACGAGAAAAAGATTTACCGGTAGGTTTAAAATCTTATTTTCTACTTTATTCTTTTCTATCCTAGTTTATTACGACCAACTCTCATCCAAGGAGTTTGATATTCTACTACCTGCATGCAATTTAAATTGCTTAAATTGTTTATATGGTTGATTTGTCCTTCACAATCCATAATCTGCAACTTGGATGTACTTGTGTCATTGAAAATCTTATAATAAAAATGTATATACAGATACTCAACCTGTATATTGAAAAAAAAAAAGTTATAAGACATATGCATTCAATATTTGAAGAAACAAAATAAAATAAAGCTATCTATTGGGTTTCACTAACAAGCACATTGGAAGACTTGACTACTGTTAAAAGACATGCATTACATGGTATAGAGCCACAAACCACAATGTAGTAAAATAAAAACAAACTTACATGTGTATCAAACCTATGTGAGGCTTACATTGATAGTGCAAGATCAACACTCTATCAACTGTGCAAACTAGACTGCACATAAATGCCATAAAATTTATCTGAGATTTTAGTAAATAAGGCCCGTTGCTGTCCGGGTCACGCAGCCGTCACGGCCCGCCCCCATACGGTCTGGTCATGTCTGCGTTGTCCTGACTGTGCCCCCAAAATGGCGGCACAACGCCGCTGGCCCGACTCCTCCTGCCCAGTGACCGCCTCTGCCTGTCAATCAGGCAGAGGCGCTCACTGGGCAGAGATGCTGATCGCATCTCTGGCATGTGCCGGTGCACTGCGGCACCAGCACACACGCACTTCAGACCTGATCTCCTGTTGTGTGAATATGCACAGCAGGGATCAGGTCTGAATTAGGCCCTATATACAGCTGTCAGTAAGGCAGGGATGTGCTGCTGCCAGTGAGGCAGGGATGTGCTGCTGGTAGTGAAGCAGTGATGTGCTGCTGTCAGCGAAGCAGTGCTGTGCTGCTGTCAGCGAGACAGGGATGTGCTGTCGTCAGCGAGGCAGGGATGTGCTGCTGTCAGCGAGGCAGGGATGTGCTGCTGTCAGCGAAGCAGGGATGTGCTGCTGTCAGCGAAGCAGGGATGTGCTGCTGTCAGCGAGGCAGGGATGTGCTGCTGTCAGCGAGGCAGGGATGTGCTGCTGTCAGCGAGGCAGGGATGTGCTGCTATAAGTGAGGTAGGGATGTGCTGCTGTCATTGAAGCAGGAATGTGCTGCTGCAGTGAGGCAGAGATATGCAGCCCACTATCTCCCTATCACCCCTGCCTGAGTCACACACTTTCCCTGTCACCCCTGCCTCAGTTACCCACTATCTCCCAGTCACCGCTGCCTCAGTCAACCACTATATCTGCGATCCCTGCCTCAGTCACCCACTATACCAGTCACCCCTGCTTTAGTCACCCACTGTCACCCTATCACCCCTGCTTCAGTCACCCACTATCCCTGTCAACCCTGCCTCAGTCACCCACTATCTCCCAGTCACCCCTGCCTCAGTCAGCCACTATCCCTGTCACCCCTGCCTCAGTCTCTTACTGTCCCTGTCACCCCTGCCACAGTCATCCACTATCTCCCTATCACCCCTGCCTTAGTCATTTATTATACCTGTCACCCACTTTCTTCCCATACTTACCCAACCCCTTCCTATCACCCCTCCCTCAGTAACCCACTATCTCCCTGTCACCCACTATCTCCCAGTCACCCCGGCCTCAGTCACCCACTATCTCCCACTCATACATGCTTCAGTCACCCACTATCTCCCAGTCATCCCTGCCTCAGTCACCTACTGACACCAGTGCAGACATTTCTGCTGCGGCCTCTCCACTCTCCAGCGTGAACGTCCTGACGACTGAGGAAATCCGCTTCCTAGTTGAGGACTCCGGGAATGAACACTGCCGATATTGCTGTCAGATGACTTTCTACCCAACGGAGGATTTTTGATACTTCCAGCTTTGCCATGCAGTTTCGAGTGCCGCCTTGATGATTTGTGTACACTACCGTGGTGGCGTTGTCAGATTGTACTTGAACAGGCCTGTTCTGTACTAGAGGCAGGGCCAGTGTCAATTAATTGAACACTGCCTGCAATTCCAGAATGTATATCAGGAGGAGAGATTCCTCCCTGGTCCACCGACCCTGGAGAAAGTGTTGCTCCAACACCATGGCCCAGCCCAAAAGACTGGCATCCATTGTCAGGAGGACACAGTTGGAGATCCAGAAGGGATGGCCCCTGCTCAACTGTTGGTCCTGTAGCCACCAGCTCAGTGTCAGACGAACCTCCGGAGACAAGGAGATCATTTGAGACATCATCCGATGAGGCAGGCCGTCCCACTTGGAGAGGATTAACCTCTGCAGAGGGCGGTAATGAAATTGAGCGTACTCTACCATATCGAAAGCCGACACCATGAGGTCTAGTACTTGCATCGCCGTGTGTATCAACACTCTTGGGCGAGAGAGGACGATACTGTCCTGAATTTTCAGGACTTTCTCTGGAGACAGAAACAATTGTTGGCTGTGTGTGTCCAGCAGTGCCCCTAGGTGCACAATGTTCCGAGCAGGGACCAGCGAGGACTTTTTTCAGTTGATGAGCCACCCGTGGACTTTTAGGAATTGGACCGCCAGTTCCAGATAACTGTGGAGAACCTCTTGGGAGTTCACCAGGATCAGCAAGTCGTCCAGATTTGGCAGGATCCTGATTCTCTGATGGTGAAGGGTCGTCATCACGGCCATGACCTTGGTGAATATCCGAGGTGCCGTGGCCAAACCAGAAGGCAGGACTTGAAATCCAAAAACAAACCAGGCACAACACTGCTTAGCTTCCATCATCAGATGAGATTGGACCAGTGGCGTAACTACTGCCCCGCAGTCCTCGCGGTGGCTTGGGGGCGAGGGGCTGCGGGGGCGCCACTGATTTACAGCAGACTGACATGCGGATGAGCGTCCGCATGTCAGTCTGCAGTCTCCTTCCCTCCGCCGCTTTTTGGAGGGACACGGAGGGCACACAGCGCGCCTCCCTGTGTCCCTCCTGCTGCATCATCTCCGGCGGCCGCGGGTCTAATAAGGGGAAGTGCCGTCCGTGAGCTCTAATTGGCTCACGAACCGGCACTTCCCCCTATTAGACCCGCGGCCGCCGGAGATGATGCAGCAGGAGGGACACAGGAGAGACGAGCTGTGCCCTCCGTGTCCCTCCAAAAAGCGACGGCGGGGGGTAAGGGCATTTCTGGCACTGGGGGGAATATCTGGCACTGGGGGCATATCTGGCACTGGGGGGGATATCTGGCACTGGGGCATATATGGCACTGGGGGGGAATATCTGGCACTGGGGGCATATATGGCACTGGGGGGGTATCTGGCACTGGGGGCATATATGGCACGGGGGCATATATGGCACTGGGGGGAATATCTGGCACTGGGGGCATATATGGCACTGGGGGGGAATATCTGGCACTGGGGGCATATGTGTACCTGGCACATGGGGGGGACGACTATATTTGGCACTGGGGCATGTAAGTACCTGGCACCGTGGGGGAATATCTGGCACTGGGGACATATGTGGCACTGGGAGCACAGCCCTAGCAACAAGGACTACCTCCTAGCAACGAGCATGACACCCAGTGCATGAAACATCTGGCAACGAGCATGACACCCAGTGCATGAAACACCTGGCAACGAGCATGACACCCAGTGCATGAAACCCCTGGCAACGAGCATGACACCCTGAGCAT
Source organism: Pseudophryne corroboree (assembly GCF_028390025.1). Lineage (NCBI taxonomy): Eukaryota > Metazoa > Chordata > Amphibia > Anura > Myobatrachidae > Pseudophryne > Pseudophryne corroboree. The sequence continues at coordinate 689,133,619 of NC_086444.1, forward strand.
GAAAACCCCTGGCACCGTGCATGGAACCAAGAGCATGAAACCCCTGGCAACGAGCATGACACCCAGTGCATGAAACCCCTGACAACGAGCAGGTAATTGAAAAGTAATTAGAAGCCTTACTGTAGGACTTAATGTGTAATGGGCATTACGGTGTGTGGCATAATGTATCACGGACATTGCGGTGTGTGTCATAATGTGTCGCAGGCATTACGGTGTATGGTATACTATATCGCGGGCATTGTGATATGTGGTATAATGTCTCAGGGTCATTGCAGTGTGTGGCATAATGTATCACGGACATTGCGGTGTGTGTCATAATGTGTCAGGCATTACGGTGTGTGGTATACTATATCACGGGCATTGTGGTATGTGGTATAATGTCTCAGGGTCATTGCAGTGTGGCATAATACATAACGGGCATTGCGATGTGTGGCATAGGGTATAACGGGCAGGGCATTGCGGTATGTGTCACAGGCATTACGGTGTATGGTATACTATATCACGGGCATTGTGGTATAATGTCTCAAGGTCATTGCAGTGTGTGGCATAATGTGTCACAGGCATTGTATGTGCTATAATGTATCGGGCATTGCAGTGTGTGGCATAATGTATCACGGACATTGCGGTGTGTGTCATAATGTGTCACAGACATTGTATGTTCTATAATGTATCAGGGGCATTGCAGTGTGTAGCATAATGTATAACGGGCATTGCGATTCCTGTCATAATGTGTCACAAGCATTACGGTGTGTGGCATAATGTGTCACAGACATTACGGTGTGTGGCATAATGTGTCGGGGGCATTACAGTGTGTGCATATTGTGTCGTGCATTATTGTGTGCGGCATAATGTCTAAGGGCCATTGCAGTATGTGGCATAATGTATACTGGGCATTACTATAAGGAGGAAAAATGACAAATAATGTAAGGGGCATGAATCAGGATTATTTTTCTTTCCTGTGGTGGCCAACGTATGGGCGTGCAGGTTGCAAAACTGGGGTATAAGGTAGTCTTTTCCTGCAATGCCACGCCCCTTTATGCGAAACCACGCCCACTCCGACAAAACCACGCCCCTTTTTTGATTTAGGCGCGCGCATATTTATCCCTTTCTTGCTCCCAATTATGGAGCATGAAGGGGGGGGGGGGGGGGGGGGGGCGCCAAAGAATTTCTTGGCTTGGGGGAGAAAAATTTCTAGTTACGCCACTGGATTGGACATATCCAGTGTGATGCGGCTGTAGATGATTTTTGCTGTTTCTAACTTCTACATCAATGAATAAGTTTCAAAATAGAATGCATCAAGAGAACGGTGTTGGTAGTATAAAACTACCTACAGCACCTGGTATTCCCAGGTGGTCTCACATCCAAGAACAAACCAGGCCTAAGATCAGGTGATATTGGGCATATACAGTGTGGTGTGGCTGTAGATGAGCTTAGTGGTTTCTGTTAGAGTTCTTCTACTTCTAACTACTCGTACATAAATGAATAAGCGGACGATTTATTAAACCTGGTGAAATGATAATTTGCATGGTGATAAAGTACCAGCCAATCAGCTCCTAATTGCCATGTCACAGGCTGGGTTTGAAAAATGACAGTTAGGAGCTGACTGGCTGGTACTTTATCACCTTGCACTTTATCAGTTCACCAGGCTTAATAGATCTGCCCCAATGTTTCAAAATGGAATGCATCAAGAGAACGTTGTTGGTATTGTAAAAATACACACAGCTCCTGGTATTTCCTGGTGGTCTCCCATCCAAGTACTAAAACCAGGACCAACACTGCTCAGCTTCCATGATCAGGAGAGATTGGGCAAATCCAGTGTGCTGTGGCTGTAGATGAGCTCATGGTTTCTGTTAGAGCTCTTCTACTTCTAACTTCTGGTACATAAAAGAATATGTGTAAAAATTAAATTTACAGTACCAAGAAAAGGGTGTTGGTAGTTTAAAAACACCTAAAGAATCTGATAATACATGGATGGGAGACTGCTTGGTAGTAACAAAGTCCAATACTGCTTTGCTTCAAAGATCAAATGAGATTGGGCATATCCAGTGTGGTGTGGCTTTAGATAAGCTTTGTGGTTTCTGTTAGAGCTCTTCTACTTCTAACTACTGGTACATTAATGAATATGTATAAGGTTGTAGTTTATCCAATATCCCTTTACTACCTTACCTCCCCCCCCCTCCCCTCCCCTCCTTATAGCTTCCTTTGTTCTCTCCTCCTCGTGTGTGCGTTATTTGTTTTCTCATACGTCCTAGAGGATGCTGGGATCACATTAAGAACCATGGGGTATAGACGGGATCCGCAGGAGACATGGGCACTTTAAGACTTTCAAAGGGTGTGAACTGTCTCCTCCCTCTATGCCCCTCCTCCAGACTCCAGTTTTAGAATTGTGCCCAGTGAGACTGGATGCACTACAGGGGAGCTCTACTGAGTTTCTCTGAAAAGACTTATGTTAGTTTTTCTTATTTTCAGGGAGGCTGCTGGCAACAGTCTCCCTGCTTCGTGGAACTTAGGGGAGAGAAGTATGACCAACTTCTAGTGAGTTCAATGGCTCTGCTTCTGGCTGACAGGACACCATTAGCTCCTGAGGGTGCTGATCGCTGGATACGCCTAGATGCCCACTCCCGTAGCCTGCCATCACCCCCTTACAGAGCCAGAAGTCAGAAGACAGGCGAGTAGCAGAAGAACAGAAGACTTCTTCTCCAGTGACGGCATTCTGAGGTACCACGCAGCGAGCGGAATGCTGTGCGCCATGCTTCCACACAAACACAGGCACTGCAGGGTGCAGGGCATGTGGGTGGGGGGGGGGGCACCCTGGGCAGCATAAATTCCTCACAAAAGGCTGGCAAAAGTGGACATTAGTGCCTGGGCACTGTCCTTACCCCGCCAGCGTAATTAATTATTTGTTTCTGAGCGGGACAGAAGCGTGCCATTACAGCGGCGGGGCTTCTTCCTCACCTCACCAGCACATCTATAGAGCGTTACAAGTCTATCACTATAGAGTTTATTATTTCCCAGACTGTGTACTTTTGGCGCTGGGTTGTGAGCTGAAAAATCCTCTCTGTCCCTCTGACAGATTTACTGTAGGTCTATCCCCCATAAGCCGATGTGTCTGTGGGTACTTGGTACATGTGTGTCAACATGTCGGTGGCTGAATGTTTTTCCCAAGAGGAAACTATATTAGGAATGCAGACATATGATGGTGGCCCTGTTGGCACCACCAATAACTGACTGGGTGAAAGTTTCAATAATATCAGAGTGAGGTTGGATAAATCTGTGTCCCAGACACAGACGTAGAGAATAGATGTGATGTTCATGGCTATGCTTCTTTTCCCTCAGGCCCGCAAAAATGTTACTACACACTGATACTGACTCGGATACTGATTCCTATGTCGACCATAATATTTCCTGATTAGATCCAATATTGGCAAGGAGCATTCAGTACATGATTGTGGATATTAAGGACATATTAACATCACTGAGGACCCTGCTGTTCCTGACAAAGGGGTCTATATGTATGTATATATAGATATATAATGAAAGCTGATGTAACGTTCCTCCATCTCTGTTTGAGAAAGTCTGGGCCAGCTCGACAAGATGGTTTCAAATCCCCAAAAGGTTTCCGATTGTTTATTCATTTCCTGCTGCGGACAGAATAAAGTGGGAGTCACCCCCTGTTCTGCACGGGGCCCTGTCACAAATCCAGCGGATCGTATGCAGGAAGCTACATTATTTCTAGTTATGTAACCACGGGTATATTACTTAGACCTGCCATTACATGCGCATGGGTGAGTAGTAGTATTCAAGAATTGGTCGAATACCTTGTCTTCCGATATAGATATCTTGGAGAGATGGGATACTCCTTACGTTGGATCATATCAAGGACACTGCAGCATACTTACGACTGCAAGGGATATAGGACTCTTGAGTTCACGGGCCAATTTCATGGCAGTCTCGGATAGGAGGGCATTGTGGATTCACCAAGGGAATGCTGATGCTGACTCCAAGAAGAAAGGGAGTCTCTTCCCTATGAAGGTGAAGCCTTGTTTGGCAACGGCCTAGTTAATTTGATCTCGGCAGCTCCCGCAGGTAAATCAACCTTCTTGCCCTATGTTCCCTCTCAACGGATGAAGACGCATCATTGTCTAACGCAGTCATTTTGTCCCAATAGATATGCAAGAAGTTAAGATTCCCCTTTCTTTGCAGGTAGAGGAAGGAGAAGAGGGAAGAGGTCTGTAGCCTCTTCAAGATCGCAGGAGCAGAGATCGTCCTCTGCTTCTGCCAAATCCACTGCATGACGCTGGGGCTCTCTTGCAGGAGCCCACACCAGTGGGGGCACGTCTAAAACACTTCAGTCAGTCCTGGATTAATTTGGACCTGGACTCGTGGGTTTTACAAATAGTGTCACAAGGGTACAAACTGGGGTTTCAAGACGTTCCCCCTCACCGATTGTTCAAATCGGCCTTAGTCAGCAGGGAGAAGGTTTTTATTCAAGCCTCTTCGTGCTCCCGAAGCCGGACGGCTCAGTCAGACCAATCTTAAATCTGAAATCCCTCAATTTCTACCTAAAGAAATTCAATTTCAAGATGGAATCTCTCAGGGTAGGGATCTCCAGTCCGGAGGAAGGAGATTTCATGGTTTTGGTAGACATAAGGATGCCTAATTACATGTTCCCGTTTAGCCACTGCATCAAGCTACCTGAGGTTTGCAATTCAGGATTGTCATTACCAATTTCAGACGTTGCCGTTTGGTCTGTCCACGGCTCCGAGGATTTTCACCAGGGTGATGGTGGAAATGATGGTTCTCCTTTGCAAGCAAGGAGTCACAATTATGCCGTACTTGGATGATCTCCTGATAAAGGCGAGATCCAGGGACCAGTTGGTGCAAAACATCTACTCTCCCTGACAGTTCTTCAACAACATGGTTGGCTCCTAAACTTGCCAAAATTGCAGTTGGTCCCAATGACGCGGTTGTTGTTTCTGGGAGTCATACTGGACACAGAAGAGGCTTTCTTCCAGTGGAAAGGCTATGGAGTTCCAGAGTCTGGTCAAACAAATTCTGAAACCAGCAAGAGTGTTAATCCATCAATGCATTCTGTTGCTGGGGAAGATGGTTGCGGCCTACGAGGCCATTCAGTTTGGCAGGTTCCATGCCAGAGTGCTCCAGTGGGACCTGTTGGACAAGTGGTCCGGATCCCACCTACACATGCACCGGAGGATAATCCTGTCTTCCAAGACCAGAATCTTACTCCATTGGTGGCTGCACAGTTCTCACCTCCTAGAGGGGCGATGGTTCGGGATCCAGGACTGGATCCTAGGGACCATGGATGCAACCCTCCGAGGCTGGGGAGCAGTCACACAGGGGGAAAACATCCAAGGAAGATGGTCAAGTCAGGAAAGTTTTCTCCACATAAATGTTCTGGAGTTAAGGGCCATTTAATAACTGCAGACACAGTACACACTGGGACGGGTGCCCAGCATCCTCTACGGACTAAGAGAAAAGGATTTACCGGTAGGTATTAAAATCCTATTTTCTCTAACGTCCTAGAGGATGCTGGGGACTCCGTAAGGACCATGGGGATAGATAGGCTCCGCAGGAGACATGGGTACTTTAAGAAAGACTTTAGTTCTGGGTGTGCACTGGCTCCTCCCTCTATGCCCCTCCTCCAGATCTCAGTTTGATACTGTGCCCAGTGGAGACTGGGTGCTTTTCAGGAGCTCTCCTGAGCTTTCTGACAGAAAGTATTTTGTTAGGTTTTTAATTTTCAGGGAGCACTGCTGGCAACAGACTCCCTCATCGAGGGACTGAGGGGAGAGAAGCAGCCCTACTCTCTGAGTTGCAAGGTCCAGCTTCTTAGGCTACTGGACACCATTAGCTCCAGAGGGATTGGTACGCAGGATCTCACCCTCGCCGTCCGTCCCAGAGCCGCGCCTCCGTCCCCCTTGCAGAGCCGGAAGATAGAAGCCGGGTGAGTATGAGAAGAAAAGAAGACTTCAGAGGCGGCAGAAGACTTCATGATCTTCACTGAAGTAACGCACAGCACTGCAGCTGTGCGCCATTGCTCCCATACACCTCCCACACTCCGGTCACTGTAAGGGTGCAGGGCGCAGGGGGGGCACCCTGGGCAGCAATATAAACCTCTTTTTGGCAAAAATATAACACATATACAGCGGGGCACTGTATATATGTATGAGCCCCCGCCAATTTTACAGTTTAAGCGGGACAGAAGCCTGCCGCCGAGGGTGCGGGGCTTCTCCCTCAGCACTCACCAGCGCCATTTTTTCTTCACAGCACCGCTGAGAGGAAGCTCCCCGGACTCTCCCCTGCTTATACCACGGTAGACAAGAGAGTTGAAAAGAGGGGGGGGGGGGCACATAATTTGGCGCAAATTACATACAGCAGTACTACTGGGCAAACATTAAGTTACTGTGTATTCCTGGGTTATATAGCGCTGGGGTGTGTGCTGGCATACTCTCTCTCTGTCTCTCCAAAGGGCCTTGTGGGGAAACTGTCTTCAGAAAAAGCATTCCCTGTGTGTGTGGTGTGTCGGTACACGTGTGTCGACATGTCTGAGGAAGAAGGCTATATTAGAGAGGAGCAGGAGCAAATGAATGTGGTGTCTCCGCCGACAGCTGATTGGATGGATATGTGGAATGTTTTAAATGCTAGTGTAAACTCATTGCACAAAAGATTAGACAAGGCTGAAGCTTTGGGACAGTCAGGGTCTCAACCCATGCCTGATCCTATGTTGCAGGGACTGTCAGGGTCTCCTAAGCGCCCACTATCCCAGATTGTTGACACAGTTACAGACACGGATTCTGACTCCAGTGTCGATTACGATGATGCAAAGTTACAGCCAAAATTGGCAAAATCCATTCGATACATGATTATGGCAATAAAAGATGTTTTGCACATCAGAGAGGAACCCCCTGTCCCTGACAAGAGGGTACATATGTACAAGGTGAAAAAGCCTGAGGTAACCTTTGAGGGGGTCACACGAGCTGAACGAGTTATGTGAAAAAGCTTGGGAATCTCCAGATAAAAGACTGCAGATTTCCAAAAGGATTCTTATGGCGTATCCTTTCCCATCAATGGATAGGTTACGATGGGAATCCTCCCCTAGGGTGGACAAAGCATTAACACGCTTATCCAAGAAGGTAGCCCTCCCGTCCCAGTATACGGCTACCCTCAAAGAGTCTGCTGACCGCAAACAGGAGATTACCCTGAAGTCCATTTATACACATTCAGGTACCTTACTCAGACCGGCAATTGCGTCGGCCTGGGTGTGTAGTGCTGTAGAAGCATGGACGGATACCTTATCTGAGGGGATGGATACCCTAGATAAGGATACTATTTTATTGACCCTGGGGCATATAAGAGATGCTGTCCTATATATGTGTGTATGCAAACTACAGGTGGTGCTGCAGGGCTCACACCCTTTTACTTGTCTTGTAGAGCAACTCTGGAGCTGTTTCTGGGTCCAGCTGCTGCAAGAAATCAGCTTGAATGCTTCAGGGGCTGGGGCATGGCCAACATGAGCCCACACTGATGGGGGGTGGGGGTGTATAAAGCGATTTAGGGGTCATCCAAGCGCAACCCCACAAAGGCCGCCATGCCCTGCGTGACCCTTTTCTCTTTTCATATGCAGACGAGGGTTGCAGCCAACTATGCCCACTGCTTGGATGACATCACTATATGCAAATCCATCTGCTGCAGGCCTTCCCCCAGGAATGCTTGCAGTAGTTGTTGCATTTGGTTTGTTGTTTGGGGGTGCTTCAGTATTAGGCAGCCTTCTGCCCTCCCACATTCGTCTGAAAATGTGTTCTCCCTGCAGTTGTTGTTCCCAGATGAGAGTTCCCTTGTGCTTCCTCAGTTGAATCTCCTTAACTTGACAGGGGTGTGCCCGAGCAGCCGCCCTCCACAGCCCTATCCCAACACATACTTATCTTGCATATGAGATCTCTTGATCATGAAGATAGTTCTCACAGGGTGAGGTTCATCCATTACATTTTAAAGTAGGAAGGTACAAATTACATATTCAAATTACATATATGTGCTGGATTCAAATGTTTTCCCCCCTTCCTTTCTCAATTGTGCCCATCAGCAGCTATTCTAATGTTGCTGCCAATGGGTGTGACGCATTCATTTCTTCTGTGGGGTACACTGGATTCCACAAGGATTCACATTGTATATGTACACCAGAGTAGGATCTTGATCTGAGGCACCAACAGGCTCAAAGCTTTTGACTGTTCCCAAGATGCTCAGCGCCCCCTCCTCTATAACCTCGCTTCCATGAACAGGGAGCTCTGTTTGTAGTTGGTGCCTTCAGTAGCAGGCCACTTAACAGGGGGCTGCCTCAGGCAGCCTATTCTTAGCTATTAATTTTGGCAAGAAAAGAAGAACTTTTTTTATAAGAATCTACAAGGGCTGCAGCAGGCTAGGTCTAATAGACCTCTTTACTGCAGCTCCATCACTCCCAGTGGCGCAGTATACTCCCGTGCCCCGGTTGCTGGGTCACTGCAGCGGAGGCTCCGGTTTCTTCCTAAGGTCAGTCACACACACACCGCCCTCCGGGATCACGAGGCCGCTGATGGGGGCGGGCCGTGTGCGCACTGGCGTGGACACTGATTACTGGGCAGCCGCTCCACTAGCCACCAGGGACAGTTAAGGAGCACAGCTCTGGGGGTTTTTCTCCTATATTAACCCCATTTTGTACTACCCGCAGTGCATTGTGATAGGTAATGGGGCCTGATTCAGGTTGGATCGCAATCCAACTGCAAAAACTGCTAAGAGCATACGCCTGCATTTTCTGCGGCACCCCGCAGATAATGCGATCACCTCTTCCTGTGAATCGGTGAAGGGGGGGGGGGGGAGGGGGGTCAACAACACTCCATTTCCAAGTCGGAGATGGAGCGGTGCGGGGGCACGGTTTCAAAATGGGGTCGGCAACGGAGAAACAGGAGGCGTGGTCAGAGCAGCTGCATGACATCACATGGGCCGGACTCTGCCAGTGGAGCCCCAGCGTCATGAGGTAGATTTTGTAGAGGCCGGGGAGGACTTCTGTTCCTGGGAACTAGCTGTGTTGTGCAGCTTTATTCCTCTGCCCCTACCTCTGGCAAGAAAGTACGCACCTCGCACTTTCTTGTTTCTTTGTGACCGAAAGGACTGCATTTGATAATGCGGAGCTTTCTTATGCTGTGAGGGAACATAAGGTAAAAAATTTGATTTTCCAACTGTAGCTGTGCGTGTTAATGCTTTGTCCATCCTACGGGAGGATTTCCATCGTAACCTATCCGTTGATGGAAAAGGATACGCCATAAGAATCCTTTTGGAAATCTGCAGTCTTTTATCTGGAGATTCCCAAGCTTTTTCACATAACTCGTTCAGCTCGTGTGACCCCCTCAAAGGTTACCTCAGGCTTCTTTCCCTTGTACATATGTACCCTCTTGTCAGGGACAGGGGGTTCCTCTGTGATGTGCAAAACATCTTTTATTGCCATAATCATATATCGAATGGATTTTGCCAATTTTGGCTGTAACTTTGCATCATCGTAATCGACACTGGAGTCAGAATCCGTGTCGGTATCTGTGTCAACAATCTGGGATAGTGGGCGCTTATGAGACCCTGACAGTCCCTGCAACATAGGATCAGGCATGGGTTGAGTCCCTGACTGTCCCAAAGCTTCAGCCTTGTCTAATCTTTTGTACAATGAGTTTACACTAGCATTTAAAACATTCCACATATCCATCCAATCAGGTGTCAGCGGAGACACCACATTCATTTGCTCCCGCTCCTCTCTAATATAGCCTTCTTCCTCAGACATGTCGACACACGTGTACCGACACACCACACACACAGGGAATACTTTTTCTGAAGACAGTTTCCCCACAAGGCCCTTTGGAGAGACAGAGAGAGAGTATGCCAGCACACTCCCCAGCGCTATATAACCCAGGAATAACACAGTAACTTAATGTTTGTCCAGTAGCGCTGCTGTATGTAATTTGCGCCGAATTATGTGTCCCCCCTCTCTTTTCAACCCTCTTCTCTACCGTGGTATAAGCAGGGGAGAGTCCGGGGAGCTTCCTCTCAGCGGTGCTGTGGAGAAAAAATGGCGCTGGTGAGTGCTGAGGGAGAAGCCCCGCCCCCTCGGCGGCGGGCTTCTGTCCCGCTTAAACTGTAAAATTGGTGGGGGCTCATACATATATACAGTGCCCAGCTGTATATATGTTATATTTTTGCCAAAAAGAGGTTTATATTGCTGCCCAGGGCGCCTCCCCTGCGCCCTGCACCCTTACAGTGACCGGAGTATGTGAGGTGTATGGGAGCAATGGCGCACAGCTGCAGTGCTGTACGCTACCTCAGTGAAGATCATGAACTCTGTGGAGCCCGTCTATCCCCATGGTCCTTACGGAGTCCCCAGCATCCTCTAGGACGTTAGAGAA